>NC_090923.1:68386730-69775480 GCF_040938575.1 Ambystoma mexicanum | reverse complement strand
GCCGCTTTAGCGGAGGAGGAAAGGTGCGAGCAGCATGCTGGTGGTGGAGAAGAATGCCCAGCCAGTAAAGAAGGCGGCAGCACCAGGAGACACTAAACTCAATAAGGGTGCAAGACGTGCCAAGGAATCTCTTCAAAGGAGCATGGAGGGCCGGAGGAATGCCCCCCTTCGCCCCTCTTGTTACCGTCCCCTAGATCTAGAGATTATTCTGAAGTGCCTGAGGGGCTGCTGCAAAAATAGGCTACAATCTTCAAGTACACCGTATGCCAGGTGTATGTCAGGAGTAAGATCTCAGCCAGCCATTCAGTGGGTGCAATAGCCCCTATCAAACACCTGACCCAAAGGTTTTCCTGGTTCACCCACAAACAGCACCTCTGGTGCATTCCCTCCCAGACAGCTCTCAGGATGAGGGAATATCATAGTCACAGTGCATGCTCCAGGGAGTGCCAAGGATCTGTTCAATATTGTCCATACGTTCCCTAAAAACTTTGACGATCCAGTTAAGTTTCAACAAGTCATTGTTGATTGTTACAGACCAACATGTGCTGATCTAAACCGGTTAATGTGAGCTGCTCTCCATACTGACACCTTTGAATTGCCAAAACAACACTGTATCTGGCCAGATGAAGAACCCGCCTTTCCCCCCACAGATGGGTTACAGGCATTTACTGACAGATTGGTACAGATGATTATTGAAGTTATCCCTAGCAGAATACCTTGTATGTTTGAAACTATGTTTTGAGCAATATTCTGGAATTATTGATGCAACTGTAGGGGCTCTCCAGGCTGTGATGTCACAATTTTTTATGGGTCGACAGCCGCCGGTGGCTCAAGGTATGAAATCTATTTTAATTGGCTCGGAAGGAATGAATTTGACTGAGGTTTTGTTAGCCGCACAACACTTTTATGAAAAGACTGAGAGATAATAAGAAAGTACTGAAGCTAAATTTATGGTGTTACAAATTCTCGGGTGCAGCCTTCTTAGGGCAGAGGAGTCCAATCCATGTCAGGGGGCAGGACGAGGGTGGGGAAGAGGAAGAGGTACTTTTCAGCAGAGTGAACTAGTAAATGGAAATGAAAGATATCACACAAATGAAACTACTGCAAGGAGCTTGGATACCTAAAACCTGAATGTCCGAATTGCCCTCAGTATGACGAGCGAGACAGCCAACCACACTGATTGGTTTGGTTGTGCCCCCACCTCCACCACCATCTCTGCAGAAGACTCATTAGGAATGCCAAAGGTTTCATGCTGCGCTGACACTGGAACTTCCCGCTAAACTCTGAAAGCCTCTGAATTTCTGCATGCTGTGCATTCTGATGTAATTGTCAATGCTGTGGGTATTGAAGGAACGCCCATATCTCTCCCTCTGTCCCCACAACGTATGGTTACTTTGGGTCCTATTTTTGACAACCATGCTTTCTTGTTTAGTCCGTGTTCCTCTGTTAATCTGTTGAGGTTTGATTTATTGTGTAAACTGAGCTGCTCCATTTACTGTTCCCATGATGGCATATTTCTCTTTATCCCATCCCATAGGGAACCCAAGGTTTTGGCTGCATTGCAGGACCCAAGAGACTGTACGACGGCTCCGTTGCAGTAGCAGGGTGTGTTGGAATGAGTCCATGAGAAATTATGGTCCGCTCATGCAAATTAAGCAGGATGCATGCTCAATGACGAGTCAGTCAAAATCAACCTGAATCCAGCCAAACCTCTACCATGTGTGCCACCGTACCCCATTTCTAGGCAGACTGTTCTAATTCCTGCCTTCCTGTTGCCAGCCCCACAGGCTGGGGAACCACATGACTGTATTTTGGTTGTTGAAACTCTTATGTCACCCTGCATTGAATTACAAGACATCCCGTTGCATAGCCATCATTGTAGCCTATGAATTGCCTTGTTCCAAGTCAGCCCAAGTAATTGCACCTGTGGCTCTCACTCGAGCGTACATACTAGCGAAAGATAAGTTGGGTACGATTTATATCTACTCTCGCTACCCTCAGGGAGTAGTGCATGATTTCGGTGCCCTCTGGAAACACTGAGGTTATCTAACATTTACAGGTGCTCCTATATTAAATGGAACATGTATGTCTGCCCTTCCACAGGGCTTATTGCTCTTGGCTGCCCTGGCTTTAGTCCAATGAATAGGATATAACTCCTCACCGTTCTTTACTGCAAATAAACTGTTCTTTACTGCCTCACAGTTCTTTGCTTCTGCCTTTTCTCTTTCTCTCCCCTGCTGATCTCCTGTCTTATACTTCACTGGTCACCTGGCAATCAGCGCTTATGTAAGTTGGAGAGTGACTCACTTTGGAGTCCCCCAGGTGGCCACCTGGTGGCACCCGAAGTACTCCTACCGTACCTGGCCCAAGTGGCCCACAATGCTGCCCATTTAGGTACAAATTCACTGGTACTCAGTGTAACCAGGGTTCGGATTGCCCCTTGCTTTGCGTCAGTTACACATGCTTATTGTAAAAATTGCTTCTATCATATGTATGTTTTGTAGGGCATGTAGGGAAAACGAAACACGCCCACTACCGGAAGGTGCCTTCTTATACATGCAGACAGGTTTCTTGTAGATCCCCACATGCCAACCATTACTGTCTTGTGATCATTGCTGTTATCTCAGGTTGGACAGAAGCGTTCCCATGAGTTTATTTCCCGGTTTGGAATGCCACTAGTCATAGATAGTGTTTGAGGGACCCACATCACTGGTCAGATCGTTAGAGAAGTGTGCAAGGCCCAGGGGATTTCTCCACCGATTCACTGCGCTTACCACCCCAGATGAGCGACACAGACAAATGCCGAAATGGCGATCTAAACTCAGATTATCCAAGGTTTGTCAAGAAACAGGGCTAAAGAGGTCCCCTAGCAGTGGTCGCCATGCACAATATCTTGCAGCACAAGCATGGTCTGTTTGTGCATGAAGTCATTACAGGGTGCCCCAGGAGTATGGGAACGGCACCCCTCGTAAATCCACACTTCTTCAATCTGCACCTGGAAGATGAGGCTGGTCTTAATTATTGTTGTACATTGGTGAAGACTGTTCATTCTCTTCCTATGCAGGTTCGAGCGCCGGTTATCACTCCCTGCCATCTGCTACTGCCAGTTGAATGGGTCGTTGTGCGTGCTCATCAGCAAACGTCTGCTCTTCAGCCCAGGTTGCGTGGACTGCAGCAGGTGTTGCTGACCACCCAGACTGCTGCCCTGAAGTGTTCTGGTCTGACTTCCTGGATGGATGTTACCCGCTGACGCAAGATCCCAATGTCTGCTGACAGCTCCAGGTCCAGTTTGCCTGATCCCTCTCTACCAAAACCTAGCCTGGCTGATTCCAACACTGCCCCGCCAGAGGTCCAGCTTCCGCTGCAGCACTGCCAGTGGCAGTTCAGGCTCTCAGCAAACAGTTCCACTAGAGCTCATTAAAGAAAGTCTGTTTACGCTTAATAATGCACTCGAAAGAGCCAGGAGCAGATAAAGCCACCAGGCAGTTGGCAGATGTATGTATGAATCACCAGCTACACAAAGTTATGTATGAAAGATGCTCGGCATTCACTGTAGACAGAGAGCACAACATGCCTGCAATTCCATGAAATCATCCACGGGCGGATCAGGGTTAGGCTTGTTAAACAGCTATCTAACGAACAGTCATTTTTCTGATGAAAGGTCTTCTGTTTCCTTTTCAACTTTGCTTTCCCTCAATGGTTCAGCGCCAGGAAATCTTTGGGTGGCAGTGATATAAATTCAACCCAAGGGCACCATCCAGTAATCTGTCCCATTTCTAGAGCTTTAAGTGGCACAGGGCTAGCCAGGGCCCAACCCTGTCAGTCTCCGAATATTTCCCCTCTGCCAGCGCTCGGCTAGGGCTCTCTGAACTGACCTCCCTTACCACATTTTTCATAAATATGAGTGGCAATGCTGCTCTTTGCCAGTAGATATAGATGCTCCCTACAGTATTGATTATAATCACAACATCAGTTACATACATTTGAAGTGAGGTTCTTTTGAAACAGGCAAAGGACATGTTTGCCACACAATAAATGCCTTTAAGAGGTATTTATCAATAATGGAATTCTTTCAGAAGAACTATGGGATTTCATGGTGTACCCCTTTTGATTTTATGTTGTTTCAGATTTTAATATATTTATTTTGGACAACATTTTTACACACATTAACCATTTTAAATACATCTTTTACACCAGAATGTTTGCCCTTTCATTGTGCATATGTGCACTTGATTGGCTCTGTTAGGTCACTCCTTTAATTACGCAGGCCACTCCTCTTTTAAACCTTGGAATTTGAGGCTGCACGAGACCCCTTCTAAGCCCCTCCCACAAATATTGCATCACAGCGCATTAGAGCCTCCCCCTCGATTCCTTATTTCACTAAAAGCAATGCCCATTTCAGTTGCGGCTTAAACAGTATTCCCCGTGAACCCAGCACTCAAGTCTCCATAACTGTACTGTGGATTCTAAAGATTGTGAAAAGACAGGGACGCAAGTAGCTGCTAGTACAATGATTGTGCATTCCGCTGTTCACCAGTGAACACAGACTGTTAGTGTGGACACTACTTATACCAGGCAGGTGAATGTATGTGTTTGTTCTCTGTGGTCTGGAGGTGTGGACTCTGATAACCAGTACAAGGACAATACATATGCAATGCCAGCAAAATACCCACTTTCAACTCACAATTATCTTTCTTGATTCACCGGTAAACTGGTATTTTTCGCCCAGAGAAGCCACAGGTGTTATGCGGTGAAGACATTGATGAAACATCTGTAGGAAAGCCTTCTCATGGCTTTCCTTCATTAACATTTTACCAACAGCTGGCGAGAAATGCAAATATGTGATTGTTCACTAGTAATACAGTAAACCTGTAACAATTCGACACAGTGACTGGCTGTCTGAGACCGTCCTTCCAGTGTACAGCAAACACGCACATTCACCCGGTGCCACCAGGTGGCGCCACTAGTACATTATCAGCTAAGTGTGAAGAGACTCTGGAGAGGCCTTCCTTACCCAGGACCCAGCAATGGAATTCTGCATCCCCTTCAACCCCAACAGGAATAGCGTGACAGCAGCAGTCTCCTTCGCCGTGGACGGCCAGCACTCTGCACCTGGAAGTCTGTTCCATTCCTGATCTGTTGTCACAGTGCAGCTCTCCACGTTGCTAGGTAACTACACTCAGGTGTGGCTGCCCAGTGCTTCAGGCGACCTGTAGGTTCCAGCTGGCTTTGTTTACTTACATTGTTTGATAATGAGCACAGGTCGGATTTAGTGATCTTGTTTCCTCCATTTCCCTTTCTCTTTTTGGCAGGTTAACCACAGATGGAAGAGATAGGTTTGCGTGAACTACGCTTATAAACGAACATACATTGTACAGTCACCGGTCAACCAGAGCCTAGTTGGATGACCTATACAGATGGCTAACCCGAGCCAGTTGGCCCATATGCATGCACGCTGGGTCACCATGGACTCTACTTGCCATCCAGCGCTGTCTTCTACTTTGCACTTGTTTTTTTCACTTCATTTCTCTTACCCCTAGTTCCACAAGCGATCGTAGCTAAACACATTCCAGCTCTTACCCGCACAGGGAATTCATTCTATGACCATAGCTCACAGGCATGTACACTTGAGGCTAGCCTCACTACCCACACGAGGTGCCCAAGAGTTCTGCATCGCACAGTACAGGAACCTAGTGAGTAGAATGGGGTGGTATGTATAGTTCAATGACCTTTGTAGTTGCTTATCTCACCTCCAGCCTCTTCCACTTCCAGATTCGAAGCAGTCTGCCCCACTGGCATAGGCTCTGGCCTAAAGAGTACTGTGGCCAGGGTACAATAATGATAGGGTGATGCTGTGAATGTTTGTGGGGTCATAGATCCCTGGCTGAAATGGTGGTATTGTGCTGGGATTTGATCATCCTTGCTCCTATATCACTCCACAGGTTCTTGTGCAGGAACCCTGGAGTGTCCATCCAGGTGTTGTGCTGGCTCTTCCTTATTCGGAGTACACTTGCAGTCCATGACACTCCCATTCAGGGGCTGGCCCCCTTCATGGGACTAGCCCTCTTCCCGGGTCTAACTCTCCCACAGAGTCTTGGTTCCTCCTGGGGCTGACTCCCTCCCAGGGCCATGCTCCCTTCTCAGGGTTGACTCTCTTCCTTGGTCCGGCTCTCTTCTAGGGTCTGGGCCGCCCCCCAGGCCTCTCACTATCAAAGGGATAGGTCTTCTTTATCACTATGGGAGATGTATGATGCCGTAGTCTCAATACTCTCCGAAGGCCCCTGAGCCATCTCAGGTATCCTGGACCTTCATTGGGCTATGTTCTCACAACTCTGCCGAGCACCTCTGCACCCCTTTGCACAGACTGAGAAAACATAGTCACTATTATAATGCCTGGACCAGAAGTTATGTTCTCTGATTGGCTGGATTGGTCAGGCCTCCTTCAGGAATCTGAATGGGAGTGAGGCTTTGTAGTTCAGAACTCATGGGTGATGTCTTTAAAAGAGTTTGACAATGATCCACGTGCCTAGGAAATATTTAAAGCAGGAGATTTTATTTACGCTCAACAGGAGCTCCACGGAGCAGCCTGCTTCTCCAGCCAATACCACACGCAAAAGAGAAGGCAATCCACAAGCAAGTTTGGCACAAGGACCTGTATGAGTGGAATGAGACACAGTTGTCAACATTGTCAACAAAATACATTTATTTAATTTATAAGCTAGCACAAACCTGATACATGAGAAAACGAATGCAAATCAAAAGGACAATTAATATCAAATAAGTAAAATGTAGACAGCTTAATATGTAATCCAACCAACAGAAAAGACGTCAGGATAGATGGTCAGCCCTCAGGAAGGTGAACACAAAGTCACCGAAAGTGCACCCTTCATAGAATAAGCCCAAGTCTCAAAACGAGGAAGAGTGGAGAATGTAAGAAAGCAAAAGAAATACAATATAGAGCGCTGCCACAATGTGGGTAACACCCCAGCCATACGTATGTGTTGGCTTGGCACAAAAGAAGTGCTCAAATGAGCTAATGGACTTCTTACACACAGCTCAAGGGAGAGCCCAAAATTGTATAGCAACAGTAACCTTCCATAAGCATTAAAATAAATGTCCAACTCGCGTTTCGGTTGTACCAGCCAATGCAATTTACGAGGGCCCAGCCTTCATCAGGGCGGAAGGCAAACAAATGTAGTGGGTGGAGGTGGCAATGGCAGCACTGTTCTAGGAAAATATATATTCATGCTATTAACCCAGAGGTAGAGCATGTGTGTATTATGTACATATTGGTGAAGTAGACAAAGCATAAAAGGGCTTACCTGAAAGATGTAACAGATCAAAGGTAGAATTCTCTATCAACAAAATTTGTAAGGGGAGAGCCAGTCCCCGTTTAACAGCCCCACAGCATTCCCAGGCAGAGTCTGAAAACAAGAGGATATCAGACTGTTAAGGAAACAAGTAACAATATCTGCTCCCCGTGTGGATAGAAAAAAGCTCAAGATCACTGACCTGAAGTTCTTAGGCAATTAATAGCGTGGCTTGTCGCATCCGCATAGTGAGGCGCCGTCAGGTCAGCATGGAGCCTTGATAATATGAGTGGTCTGTGAAGCAAACAGACCACTGCTTAGGGGATACCAAATAATACTTGAAGTGAGAACACACAATAAGTGGAGCACAGAGCGCAATAACGTCAGGAAGACTAATTAACCAGGGAGACAGTTTTTAACAAAACAGACAGGAAGATGGGTGGGAATTAGTAGCACAAGGTAGTGATCCCAGAGCTCTTTCTGTTGAGAGAAGGGTTCAGCCATTTTAGTTCTGGGGCACACCCTAATCCTGTTTTCACCCCTTTACCTTTCCGGTTACACAGCACTCTGGTTATGACCTCACACCTACATGAGATTGTTTTAAGGAACCCCAGGAATGGTTCATTAAGGTAGGCTTAGCCTACACCAATCACTGTGATCCACTTTACTTTGAAAGAGGGCATGGGCCCTCTTTTGGGAGATCAGCTGAAGACTTCTCAAGAAGTAAGAAAAAATAACTCAACCTTGGACACTTGTTTAAGGTCCAGTCTGCCTTACATCTTCCGCCAGTGAAGCAAGGCCAGGATATCCAAAGAGGGAAGCAAGATCCCTTCTCTAAACTTCTTCCAGGAAACAGAGGTGAGAAACAGAACTCAAAGGACCCCCCAGCCCCTGCAGATCCGGTACCCAGTCAGCACAGACCATGTCCGGCCAGCAAGCATCCTGGATAGGGAGTACCAGAATGTCTCTGAATCTATAACCAAGGACATTGCAGCTGCCTGCAACACACACCACAACTGTGGGCTGTCTGCCTTAAAGACGACACAAGCCCATTGAAGAAGCTGGGAGAAGTGCCTGGATGAACATCTACAACGTCTGCCTAAACAACATTTTCGAGCCAGACGAGTTTGCTCGATCCACAACAGGCGGCAATGCTGACCGTTGTCCAACTACCGTCGCTTAAAGACATCCGAGATGCCGCAACCAGTGCATCTGAACTACCGAACAGCACTGAGACAATGATTCCTGAACCTGAGCCGCTGTGTAGGCCAAACGAGCACCAAGACCATCTACCGCCAAAGGTACATTGTGGTTCTGTCCACTTCTTAGGAGGCCCCTGGAGACATTTTAAGACCCCTTTCCCCCCTTTAAACTGAAGCCAAGAAACCTTAACAATCTGTTGTGGTTAACCATACCGACTACCCTCCTGTGCATGAACATCCCTTTTTCTTCTTTGAAACGTTCTGTCCTCTGCATTCATTTACAGGGTGGGTTGTATTTCGTAGTGTTGTTAGACTGTCTGTTGTGATTAATACAGTAGATATTTTTAATACAACCTTGACTGAACACTCCTTTTATCATTGGGTAATAATTGTACTTTTGCTGTGTTGCAACTAACCAACGGTCCACATACTTAAGGTAGTTAAGTCTAAAATTCGACAAGGAGGTTTATAATTTGCTTGTTATTCCAACTGTTCGGATCACTTCTGGTGTGTTAGAGGTGTGGGGATGATTGATAGTTTAGTTGTTGAGCAGGTGCAAGTGGATCTAGGTCAACTGGCCTAAGCCCCGCCCACATTCTTAGCCATGCCTCTTCCTTCTTCTCTTAACTCTCTCGCCCGGGCATCCAAAGAAAAGGGCAGATGAAGAAAAGGGCAGACGAAGAAAAGGGCAGACGAAGAAAAGGGCAGATGAAGAAAAGAGCAGACGAAGAAAAGGGCAGACGAAGAAAAGGGAAATTCCTGTTTCGGCCTGTTTGGACCAGGAGGACCCAAGGCCCGAACCCCTGCTCAGACAACAGGTAAACATGCGCCGACATGTGTTTTCTACCTCTGTCCCCCCACCATCATCAGGCAACACCAACGTCAACTTCTCTGGTGCTGGGGTGAGGACAGGTACTCCGTGGCACAGTAAGTTGTGCTTGCTGACCTATTGTTTTCACCCCCTTGCTTACTGTTCCCTGCCCATGCCACTGTTTGTTTCATTACTGTACCTTTTCCCATGCCTGCACTGTTTACTTCAAGTTTCTTCAGTTGTTTACTGTTCTTGTGGGTTGGAATTCTGCTTTGTACTTTGACACTGTTGTGTTTTCTTCCCTATTATATTGACGTGGTGTGACCTATGCTTTTTTGCATGATTTGCATTGCCTGCATGCCTTACATCTAGGTTCCTTGTTGTGGTTTTGTTCTCTGGTGATTGTTTTTGACCCTAGTTGTGCTCTTGATTTTAGCATTACTTTGCAATGCCTGCACTCTTCCTTGCTGTGTTTGGGCTTTGTTGATGATCCTTGCGTACATTTCAATTCATAGGTCCATTGTTTCTTGTTCTGTGCCTTTTCTCATCCATGTTGTTCCTCCCCTGTGCCTCCCTACTGTCTTCAGCCTGCGCTACCCTGCACCTGCTTGGAACCCACCCCCCACAACCTCCCTTCTCTTTCCACCATACGCTCTATGGTGCTCTCTGTCTCGCATATCTTCTCTAACTGCTATTCTATCGACTATCCTAGCCCTCTCACTAAATCCGGCAGGAAGAAGCTCAAAAGGGACATCCTGGTCACCAACCAAGGCCTCCCTATTGCTAATACCTACACCAGTTCTTCCTCCAGACAGAATCTCACTGACATCCTCTTTGTCGTTCCCTCTCTAGGTCTACGGACCCCCCATATGGTCTCTGGTGTCTCTTTCTTTTCCTCTTCTCCCATTAATGGAGGCACCCGGTGGGAGGTCCGCCTGGCCCCCTTACATTTCTCTAAAACCATCATTAATGTCTACCTAAATGGCACCGTCTTGGTCTAGGGCCCTCAGGCCAATCTCCTCCTTTTTGATAGACGCCTCCGGTGCCTTATCAACTTTGTTTCTTCTCCTGCTATCCCTAGTTACCCCTCCCTGGCTCTTCTGCCTCCTCCTTCCTCTGCCACCTCTCCGGCATCCTCTACTGCTTCTCTGACTACCCTGCCTTCTCTTCCTTCCTCCTCTGCCCATCCTTGGGTACCTCCAACACTTCCGCATGGTGCACCTCTAGCCTGTTCCACACTACGGAAGTCCTTCAAAGGTGGCAACATGTTCCACATCGCTACTCTCAACTCTCGCTCTGCTGTCAAACACTCCTCTGACATCTGCGGTTTCCTGGAAGGCTTGATTTGGATACCTGTCTCAGATTCAGTTTGGTCTATAATGTCTTGTTCAAAAACCCCCTCCTCACCTGAATCGTATGAAAGGCGGAGGTATCGTATGTATCGGTGTCCCAGGAGCCGTCCGACAGTATATCCTTTCTTCTCTGTCTCAAGGTATCGCTGGGTTTCTTGTACGTCCTTTCCCCTTGTTTGGAGCGATGGGTATGAGCTCCACTGGAGGCCACTTTGCCAGAAATGCCGTTTCCCTGGCAGTGGGGACCCCAGGGAGCCCACCCAAGGCCAAGGAAAAGCCTTGCTGAAAATCCCTGGCAGGTTGTAAGTGATGTTCTGGATGGAGACTACTGATCCCAGAATACCTTGTTTTGTTGAAGATACTGAAGTGGCTCCAAAGAAGATATCCAGGAAAGGATCCAGTAAATTGTGAAGCTGAATTCCTTGAAGGCACGTATAAAGACAGAAGGAGTAGACTGGAAAGCACAGAGATGGAGGGGCGTGGCTACAGAAGAGTAGCGAGCACCTAGGAAATGCTCGGGACAGCGAGTACGGGAAAGAGGAGGTAAGTGAAAGAGGGTAAGCCAGTAGCAGGAACGAGGAGGGACAGCCGTCAGAGTACAGCAGGAACAAGGAGGGATTGCCACCAGAGCACGGCTAGAATGAGGAGGGACAGCCGCCAGGGTACGGCTGGAATGAGGAGGAACAGCCGTCAGAGCGCGGCAGAGAAATACACACCGGAGCGTTGGTAACATTTTCCAAAGCACTGGAAGTTGCAACGCGAGTGCGTTAGCAACTTCTGGGACTATAAAGGCTGAAAGACTAGAACGCACACGGCATTACTGAGGAGTTGGTCCTTCTTCTATCTTCTCCACCTTCCCCATAGCTTCCATGGCCGGCGAGCCGTGACAGTATGACCCCTTCTCAGGTTTCTTCCCCCCGGCTTTCCGGGATGAAGGCGATGGAACTTCTGCAGTAAACGAGGAGTTTAATCTTCCTAACAGGTTCCCATGTGCACTCTGTTCTAGGATATCCTTTCCAAAAGACCAGGTATTGCAGAACTCCTCTTTTATATCTGGCATCAAGAATGCTGGATACTTCATATTCCTCAGTGGCTTCTGTAATCTTTTGAGGTGGTTTACTTGTCCTTCGGGAATGAGGATCCTTAGTATACGGTTTTAAGAGTGAGGTATGAAAGACGGGATGGACTCTCTTGAGGCTTAGTGGAAGGTCCAGTCTGTAAGCCACTGGATTGATTTTGGCTGGAATACGAACGGGTCCTAAATACCTGGGTGCAAACTTTCCTGGAAGAACCCATCTGGGCAAGAACTTAGTGGACAGCCACACCCGGCTTCGCACTTCCCACTGAGGGTTTGAGCCTCTTTTTTGATCTGCCCATCTTTGCAATCCTGTCGGGCCTTCACGAGATTGGAACTTGATACTCGGTGCAGCCTCTGTATGGTATTGAGTAGCTGATCCACTGAAGGCATATTGTAGGCGGGATTCCAGAGAGCGGTATATGCTTTGGGTCATAACCATAGGTGCATTTGAAAGGACTCATGCCTATGAAGGTATGCCTTGTGTTATTGTATGAGAATTCGGCCATGGGCAGAAGATGGAACCAGTCATCTTGTTTGTGGTTACAAAAACACTGGATGTACTGCTCTAGAGTGGCATTCAAACGCTCAGTTTGCCCATTACTCTCCGGGTGGAACCCTGAAGAAAGTGATCTCCTAATTCCTAGTGTTCTGCAGAGGACAGTCCAGAATTTGAACGTAAATTGAGCGCTTCGGTCAGAGACTATATTGGTGGGATCCCATGAAGCCTATGTCCCTCAGAAATACCTCTGCAGTAATACTGGCAGTAGGGAGCGCTTTTAGAGGAGAGAAATGAGCCAGTTTACTAAAGGAATCAATTGTGACCATTATGGCGGTGTGTCCGCAAGATTCTGGCAGATCCACTATGAAATCAGTGGAGATATATTGCCAGGGCCTTCGGGCAGTGTTTCTTGTTGTAGGAGTCCCA
The DNA here is from genome assembly GCF_040938575.1 of Ambystoma mexicanum. NCBI lineage: Eukaryota > Metazoa > Chordata > Amphibia > Caudata > Ambystomatidae > Ambystoma > Ambystoma mexicanum. The sequence goes on along the minus strand of NC_090923.1, from coordinate 69,762,802 downwards.
AAGGTTTGTGGTAGTCGTATTTGTTTTGAGCACACACAGGACAGACAGTTACATACTCTTTTACATTCTTAGTCAGGGAAGGCCACCAAAGTTGACGAGATGTTATTTCTATTGTGGCTCTTTGGCCCTTGTGCCCTGCAGAAGGAATATCATGACACCATGACATTGCCTGTACTTGGAGATCTCGGGTAGGTATATACAAGGCTTCCTTCTTAAAGAGAAGGTCGCCCTTCCAGTTCAAGTCTGTTCCTGAGATCCTGTTGTTCCGCCTTTACCTGTTGTAAAAATGTGTTTATGGTGTTGATGAATGTCTTTCCTGCCAACACGAGTTCCTGTTCTGTTGGACCTCCTGTTTCTTCACCCAAACTGCGGAAAAGGGCGTTGGCCAGAGTGTTGTCCTTTCCTGGGAGATAGGTAATCACAAAGTCGAATTGTGAGAAGAAATACACCCACCTGGCATGTCGTGAATTGCGGCATTTCGTCTTTTGAAGAACCTTAATGTTTTGATGATCCGTACGGACCAAGAATGGGACTATCGAGCCCTGTAGAAGATGTCTCCATTCTTCACAGGCTTGTCGAATGGCCAAGAGTTCTTTTTCTAAGACGGAATAGTTACGTTTGCTAGTGGTTAATGTGCGTGAATAGTAAGATATTGGATGTTCTAAGACATCTTCCTCCTTCTGTAGTAGTGCTGCCCCAATGGCACCATGGCAGGCATCGGTTTCCACTATGAACGGTGTGTTTGGTCTGGTTGTCTAAGGACTGGGGCTGTTACAAAGGATCTTTTTAGGAGTTGGAAAGCTTGTTCAGTGCGGGAATCCCAGACGAACTTCACTCCTTTTTTCAGAAGATTGGTGATAGGTAGAATGATCTCAGAGAAGTTAGGGATGAATTTTTGATAGAAGTTTGCTAGTCCTAAGAATCGTTGGAATCCCTTGACGGTAGAAGGTACAGGCCAGTTGGTGATGGCATTTGTCTTGGCTGGATCCATCTGTATGTTATCCGCAGGCAAAATAAAACCCAAGTAAGGTACAGTGGATGCTTTGAATACACATTTTTTGGGTTTAGCTAGCAGACTTTCTTCTTAATCGATGTAAGACTTCTGTAACCATGACACAGTGTTCAGCCAGAGTAGTAGAAAAGACAAGTAAACGACTACCGAAGAGAAGAGCATGTCTGCGAAACAATTGTCCATAAATCACTGGAATTGTGCCGGTGCATTGACTATCCCAAAGGGCATTACTCTCTATTCGTAATGTCCTAGCGGTGTCCAGAAAGCCGTCTTCCACTCATCCCCTTCACAGATTCTTAAGAGGTGGTAAGCCCCTCTCAGGTCCAGTTTGGTGAAAACCCGGGCACCCTGGATGGCTTCAATGATGTCTTTCATCAATGGCATAGGATACCTATCCTGCACTGTAAGACTGTTTAGACCTCTGTAATCTATACAGGGTTGTCATTCGGTTGTTCCTTTTTTGGAAATAAAAAACAGAGAAGCCCCTGCTGATGAAGACGACTCCCTAATGAGACCATTCTCTAGGTTGGTGGCAAGGTACACTTTCAGAGCTTCCTTTTCAGGTAGAAACAATGGAAACATTCTTCCTAAGGGTACAATGGCACCTGGAATCAGGTCAATCTTGCAATCTTCTTTACGATGTGGTGGCAAAAGACGAGGTTGTGTGTCCGTGAACACATCTAGAAATCCCGATATGGGACTGGTATCATGTTGACACTGAGGCAAGGATGCAGTGTTGCTTGGATGACCAGGGAGATCTCCTTAGTCAAACAATGTTGATCGCAGAACTAAGAGCTGAAGTCCACTGTGTTCAAACTCCAATCGTTGTGGGGATTGTGCTTTCTCAACCAGGGAATTCCCAGTATTACCGGAAAATGTGCCGCTCTAATCAGATCAAAGGTACGGTATTCCTGATGGTTAGCCATATTAATCTTTAATTCCTGTGTTTCATGGCTAATTGGACCCGAGGTTAACAGGGTACCGTCTACACTCTCCACCGGTATAGACCTAATCTTTGGGCGTCTAGGTATCAGGTGTTCCTTCACCCATTTGTCATCCACGAAATTGCCAGCAGCTCCGCACTCTAACATGGCCATGCACTCCACAGAACCTTTTGGATCCCATCTGTAACTTGATCACCATCAGACTGCAGCAGTCCAGGACCAGAGGCTGTGCTATGCGACAGGGATTTATGATGTTCACCCCATCCCTTTCCCTGTTTAAAGTTGGGGTCTTTCATTTCCCTGTCATCTAGGGGGTACTTCCGGGCAATCCCATAATAAATGGCTGTTTGAACCGCAATATATACAGAAGCCAAGGTCCTTTCGTCTCTTGCGTTCGCTGGTGGAGAGTGGGCCGATTTGCATAGGCTCTTCCATGGATCCTTTTTCAGGTACAGAGGGAGGGTTAGGAACCGATACGAAGGTGTTTGGCCTTCTTTCTGCCTTCCTTTCTGCCATGCGGAATTCTATTTGTAGAACCAAGGATACCAGTTCTTGGAAAGAAGTCGGTCTGGCCACTCTCGCCAGCTCGTCTTTAATGTCTTCGTGGAGTCCTCTTCGGAATATAGTCTGTTGGGCTGTTTCGGGCCATCCCGCTTCTGCAGCATCCTTTTGAGACCTTGTGACGTTTGTCTGGACATCAAATGATCCATGTCGAATATCCAGTAGGTTCTCGAAAGTGGAATACAACACTTCCGGTCTCTCAAACCTTTCTCAGAATTTTTGCACAAATGGGACGTAACTGGTGAGGACAGGATCTGAAGTAGTGACCAGAGGAGTGGCTCATGTAAGGGTGTTTCCTGTTAAGTTGGATATCAAGAACCCAACCTTGGTTCTATCTAATTCGTAGGTTCTGGGGCGAAAGGTAAATTGGATCGTACATGCGTCCAAGAATTCTTTTATCTTCTTTGGTTCCCCATCATATTTCCCACATGACAGGGGAAGGGGTGGCAGTTCCCCTCGGGTGTCATCCCGCTGTGGAACCTGTTGTCCCACCTGTTGAACCTGTAGCTGTAATGCAGTATTGTCTGCTCTTAGGGACTGTACTTCAGCTGTCAAAGCCTGAATGGCATTTACCATTTCTTGATATTGTTCTAAGGAGGCCATTTCCTTTTGGCGTTGCAATCTCTCAGATCCAGTTTGGTCTATAATGTCTTGTTCACCAACCCCCTCCTCACCTGAATCCGTATGAAAGGCAGAGGTATCGTATGTATCTGTGTCTCAGGACTCATCCGACGGTATCTCCTTTCTTCTCTGTCTCCAGGTATCGCTGGGTTTCTTATACGTCCTTTCCCCCTTCCTGGAGCGATGGGTATGAGCTCCACTGGAGACCACTTTGCCAGAAATGCTGTTTGCCTGGCAGTGGGGACCGCAGGGAGCTCACCCAAGGCCAAGGAAAAGCCTTGCTGAAAAACCCTGGCAGGTTGTAAGTGATGTTCCGGATGGAGACTACTGATCCCAGAATACCCTGTTGTGTTGAAGATACTGCAGTGGCTCCAAAGAAGATATCCAGGAAAGGATCCAGTAAGTTGTGAAGCTGAATTCCTTGAAGGCACGTATAAAGACAGAATGAGTAGACTGGAAAGCACAGGGCTGGAGGGGCGTGGCTACAGAAGAGTAGCGAGCACCTAGGAAATGCTCGGGACAGCGAGTACGGGAAAGAGGAGGTAAGTGAAAGAGGGTAAGCCAGTAGCAGGAAAGAGGAGGGACAGCCGTCAGAGTACGGCAGGAACAAGGAGGGATAGCCGCCAGAGCATGGCTAGAATGAGGAGGGACAGCCGCCAGGGTATGGCTGGAACGAGGAGGAACAGGTGTCAGATCACGGTAGAGAAATACACACCGGAGTGTTGGTAACACTTTCCGAAGCACTGGAAGTTGCAACACGAGTGCGTTAGCAACTTCCGGGACTATAAAGGCTGAAAGACTCGAACGCGCACAGCGTTACTGAGGATTTGGTCCTTCTTCTATCTTCTCCACCTTCCCCATAGCATCCACGGCCGGCGAGCTGTGACAACCTGGTCAAACACTTGGTTCATGGCCAGCTCTGTCACAAGTTTTGACACTCCCCTTCCTGATGGCTACAAGATCCTCTCAGAACCCAGAATTTACCGTCCCGGCGGGTTGCAGCCTTAATTTTCCCAGAGTGGATCCCTGCTTCTGTCATTCCTATGCAGGACTCCTCCTTCTTTGAAAGCCTAGTCTGCAGGCCCTCTATCTCTCTTGGCCTCTCTCTCCTGTGGCCACTATCTACAGGCTGCGTGGCCAGGTCCCCCTTTTTCTCTCTGAGTGGGCTGACCTTTACCCCTCCCTCTTTGCCTTTACCCCTCAACCTCCCATCCTCTGAGACCTGAACATCCTCCTGGATGCCACCAACCCCTCTTCAGGGATCTTTCACAACCGCTGTGACACTCTCTCCCTATATATTCGTCACTCTGGCCCGACTCACTCTGCAGGGCAGACCCTGGATGTTCTGATCTCCTTAGACCACCACCTCTCTAACTCTCTCACCACTCCTCTCTCTTGGAGTGACCACTTCCTCCTCTCCTCCCACCTCTCTCTCTACCCCTCAGGCCAAGCCGTCCCCAGCACTGCCACCTACCTCCTCGGTAATCCGACCCATGAAGCATGTGTCAGTGGAGGCTTTCAATGCTACTTTGGCTCCTCCTCCTACACCTTTGGCTGACTCACACTCTGACACAGCTCTCTCTACCCTTCATCTCTATATCTCTAACACTCTTGACATCCTTGCCCCTGTCATGAGGGTCAGCCTTTCTCACTGACCAACCCTCCCAGGTCCACATGGGGTCCTTCCTTTCTTCTATCTCGATCTCTACTTGTGGTGTTCCCCAGGGATCTAACCTTTCTCCCTGGCTGTTCAACCACTACCTGGCACCTCTGGCTCACAGCATTGCTACATTCTGTTCTACCTTTCAGTGTTATGCGGATGACACTCAGCTCTCCTTCAGGCCCCCCTCATCCGCCCCTGCTCCTTCTCTCATACCTCTTTCTGGTCCTTACCAGGCTGGACTATTGCAACAGCATTTTTCTAAATCTGCCTGTCTCTTCTCTTCGACCTTTACAACTCATCCAGAACAGGACTGCAAGACTTGTCCTTGGCCTCAAGCTCAGGGATCGTATCTCTCCAGCTCTGAAATCTTTGCACGGGTTCCCTGTGGTGTTAGGCAGAATTGCAGGCCGTACCCTCTGGGAACACCACATACAATTAGGGCTACAGGTGTAAGCAAAAACCAACCTTTGGTATAAGTCTGTACCACACATGTTTTAGTAGCAAGCTGAGCAGTCAGGCTTATCCCAAGAGGGAATGTGAGCTGTAGTTGAAATTACACAGAAGTATCATGATCACAGTGGTTCAAGTAGACACTTACACTCAACGTTTCTTGGTAAAAAATACTTATACATTTATTTACACAATCATCCAGAAAACATTCACTAGTAGAAATCAACTTAATATGAAACACCAATACACTACAGTAACAAACTCTAAGTTGTAGGGACAGTTTGTGCTCCCCTGAAAAAGGAGCCAAATGGCACTTCAATTACTTTCAGTGGGAATAGAAAGATATAAGTGTGTACAATGGATTAGAAAACACTTCTGTTAGGCTATGCAAAGGTTCAGCGTACCAGGAGGGTCAGTTCAATTCAATAGGCCAGGCCAAAGTCAATAGTCTAGGACAGATCAGTTCTGGTAACAAACTGAGAAGTCTTTGTAAAAGTTCTCAGAAGTTGTTTAGACGAAAAAGAATGATATGCTGGGTCACAAGCTGATTACGCCTGCAAGTTGGGAACGATTCACAAACTTTCACTGCAAGAGTTAGAATCTCTCAACCGGATGGCACAGTACCTTAATGTGAAGCAAAAAGATGCGGCTGAAGATGTTGGTTCCTGGCGGTTCCTGCAGATCTCACTGTTCCTGAGCCTCAGTCGTGGGGACAAGATGGAGGACGTCGGGGGCCTCCTGCACTGCACAGTATCATCGTTGGAGCAAAGAAAATGGAGTCGCTTCGGTTCAAGCAGCCGTTGCTTCAAGACACTAACTGGTTTCCTTCTCGCTGGCTAAACCTTAATCGGCATTGAGAATGGTATCCAGGTGTCTTCTGAGCTGATTGGTCCTACCAACTCAAAGGAAGAAGCCGTGCTTGAAGGAGCTTTTCTGTCAAATGGAGTTCTGGCAATTCAGATTTGCAGCAGGGCTTCACTGGGCAAACCAACAGTCCAGTGGTTGCAGCAGCTGTCCTTTTCCAGCTCGTCTTCGGTTCTTTCGTTCCAGTGGTCCAATCTGCCTTCCAGTCCTGGAGACTCGCCTTTTAAACAGTTTTCTCCCATACATTCCAGCCTAGCTGCCACTCACCCAGCAGGGTGGCTGTCCTTGTCGGACAGTCAGCCAGCCAATCACGCCAGAGTGCATTTGGGTCTCCTAGGAGACCGGGCACATGGAGTTACGGGCACCTCCTTCACTTCCTGCCCACCCCAGACACTCAGACGTCAAGGGCGGACTTCAGTCCTGAAGCCCGCCAAAGGCTCACGGACAAAGGGACCAAACGTGGTTTGGTGCGCAGAGTTAAACACCAGAAGGACCTTTCCACAAAGAAACGGTGAAAAAAGATGACCAGGGTCTTGGGTGCCATATTGAAAAACATGGTGGCCCAGATTTTTAGCTACCGGTGTTCGCAGTTGGGAAAAATGATGGTAGTTCGTTATAAAACCACTGCCACCATCCATTTCAATAGGAAAGGGCGGCCTTTGACAGCTACAAGAATGTTTTAGACCTAGGGGATACTAAGTAACCCCTCCAGCACCCTATAGGAAGATAGTGTGTGCTGGGTCTATGAATTTAAAAAGTCAATTTGACTGTACATTCTCTGGGGAACAGTATGTAACGCTCACCTGATTCCCGTAGAGGCGCCGGTCTTGACTGGGCGTATACCGTATCTGCAAAGGTGATGTGTAACACACGGCTGGCTCTTTGGGCTGGACCTCTGTGCACTGTATGTCTGACTTGAAGGGTAAGATGATTGCAGATAGAAAATATGGGATTAGGAACTGGGTTATTGAATGTCTCTCTCTTCTTCCCTTTCTCTTCTCCTGTAGAACCCCAAAGGTTAACGCTCTCACCTTAGGTAAGTGAACGCTGTGCTCTCCATCTGCCTCGGGGCAGGGTGCTGTAGCCAGTTTCTTCACTGGATAAGGGGAGCAGGCCTCTTGACTTCAGAGGACTGCTGTCCGTCGTTTACTGCACGAACGGTAAGTTTCGAGTAATTCCAATGTCTTTAAAGTCTTTAGTAATGATGTTTCTTGTTTTGCAGGGTTCCGGCGATGGCGGATGCCGGGCTGAAGTGAGTTGAAGATGGAGCCCGTGTGATGAATAGAAGCGCCTGGAAGCACGTAAGTAAGCGCTTGTTGCCTGCTTCACGATGCGCTCTAACTGTCTTTTTATTTTGCAGGTACAAGTTCGGAGCAGCTGCAGGGTGCCGGAATACCCACTGGGTTAGATGTGGAAAGGAGTAATGGCACGTGAGTATTAAAGTTCCCCAATGTCTTTAAACGCACCTTGTTTTGTCTTTCAGATGCGGGATGCAGCGCCGAAGGCCTCCGGAGCGTGCGAAGAGTTGGTAAGCTTTTGTCTTTCAGATGCCGGAATGCAGTGTGAAGACCTCCGGAGCGCACGAAGAGTAGGTAAGCCTTTGTCTTTCAGATGCCGGAATGCAGCGCGAGGCGTTGGTGACAGCCGATGGACCAGGTAAGTGAAGAGCTGTCACTGAAGACCGTAATGCTAACCTGTTCTTTCTTGTCTTTATAGATGTTGCTGAAGACTGGATTCAGGATGGTAAGCCTTTTTCCTTAGGCCCAGGATCAGATGCAGAAGACACGATGAGCGTTCTGCTGCAGAGGATGCAGAATAACGCAAAGCAAGATTCATCCATCGGGTGTGGTTTAAATAGCCTCCTGTAGTGCTTAGGTGTCTCCTTCCACAGCCACGCCTAGGTAAGAAAAGAGTTCCTGCTTCCAGAAGAGTTCCAGTGTTCTGAATCTAGGGAGTGGCTCCTGCCCCACCCAACAGGAAAAGTAGTTCCAAACAGAAGAGGATCAGAGGCTCAACTGGCAGGCAAGTAAGCAGCATGGTCTGCTGCAGGTAAGTCCACCCAAGCATTATGAGCCCGGCGCTTCCAGCGCTGGGACTGGGCATATTTATGAGCCTGGTGCCACTGGCGCCAGGACTGGGTCCAAAAGGTCACTCGGAACCTGGGTTATGGATCTGCTTCCAAGGGAGTTGGGAAAACCCTGATCTTTTGGAAGCAGAGATCATGACAGTACCCCCCCTCAAGGCCCCTCCCAAACCGGGCTTCTCTGGGGGTTTTGGCTTGTCAGGAAATGTTCGGTGAAATCTTTTGATTAGGCGAGGAGCGTGGACATATTCAGCAGGTTCCCAGGATCTCTCTTGGGGGCCGTAGCCTTTCCAGTCAATTAGGTAAAATAGTTTAGATTTGGAGATCTTGGAGTCCAGAATGCTTTTGACTTCAAACTCGAGTTCTCCATCAACTAGGATAGGTTTTGGAGATTTAGTTAGTCGGGTTTGAGGTTGCACGGGTTTTAATAGAGAGACGTGGAAGACCGGATGTATCTTCATGTGCGGGGGCAAGTCCAACTTGACCGCTACTGGGTTTACTATGGTAGTGATGGAATAGGGACCAAGGTATCTTGGGTTGAATGTGCGTGGCCCTTTTAGAGGTAGATATTTGGTGGATAACCAGACTTGATCCCCTACTTGATATTGAGGGGCTTCCTTCCGATGTTGATCTGCTCCTTTCTTGTATTGTTCTTTAGCCCTTTGAAGGTGAGAAACAGCTTCCTTAAAGGCTTGGGTGATTGTAGAATGCAGGTAGTCTACTGCTGGTGTTTCAAGATCTTGGAGGGGATCCAACTCCGAGGTTCGAGGGTGACTGCCGTACAAAAGAAAAAACAGGGTTTTCCCAGTTCCCGAATGGACAGAGTTATTGTAGGCATATTCGGCTATCCAAAGGATGTCTTTCCAAGTTTTTTCAGTTTGTTGCAGCATGCAGTGTAAATACTGTTCCAGAGTTTGATTGGTCCTCTCGGTTTGTCCGTCGGTCTGAGGGTGGTGACTGGTCGATAGTCTCACATCAATTTGAGCCGACCGACAGCAACTTCGCCAAAAATGAGAAATAAATTGACTACCTCGATCCGAAATTAGAACCGAAGGAAAACCGTGCAGTCGGACAATGTTTTCGAGAAATTCTCGGGCCAGAGTTGCTGCTGTTGGCAAGCCTTTGAGCGGAATGAAATGCGCCATCTTGGAGAATAAGTCCACGATTACTAGAATCGTATTGTATCCGGAGCATGGAGGTAGATCGGTGATGAAGTCCATAGAAAGCGTATGCCAAGGGCGAGGTGGGATGTCAATAGGGCGTAAGAGGCCTGCTGGTCTCTCCTTTTGACTCTTGTTTTGGGCGCATACTCCACAGGACATTATAAAGTCTCTGATATCTTTTTTCCAAGACGGCCACCAGAAGTAGCGCTTGATCTTTTCTGAGGTCTTGGCCATACCGGGATGTCCTTCCATTAAAGAATCGTGATAACAAGAGATTACTTTTTTCTGTAAATCTGTGCTGGGTAGGTATAATCGTTCTTGGAAATACAATAAGTTGTCCTTTACTGCCAAGTCCTTTCCCTGAAGATGCCAATTCTGTATGTCTGCTGGAGTTACAAGTTGCCTGGCCTTATCCTTAACTTCCTCTATGGATTCCGTGGCGATTACACCCAGAATTCTTTGTTCGGGAATGATTGGTACAGGTTTAGGGTTGATCAAGTGTTCTTCCACTCCCATCCGAGAAAGGGCATCAGCTTTACCGTTCTTTGTACCAGGTCGATAGGTAATTATGAAGTCAAACTCGGCAAAGAATAATGCCCAACAGAGTTGTCTAGAGGATTGGGCTTTTGCGGTTTTCAAATATTGCAGGTTTCGGTGATCCGTAATCACAGTAACCGTGTGTCGGGCCCCCAGCAGATAATGCCGCCAAGCCTTAAAGGCAGACTTGATAGCCAGAAGTTCCTTGTCAGTAATCGTGTAATTGATTTCAGGAGGCGAGAATTTGCGGGACCAAAATGCCACGGGATGCAACTGATTGGTTACCGGGTCCTTTTGTGATAGAACTGCCCCCATGGCAAGGCTTGAAGCATCAGTTTCCACGATGTAGGGGAGTTCGGGGCGAGGGTGTTTTAAGATTGGTGCAGAGATAAATTTAGTCTTCAAATCCTGGAAAGCTTGTTCCGCCTCGGTAGACCATTCAAAACGTTTGTTTTTCTTTAACAAGGCAGTGATGGGCTGGACTATTCGAGAGAATTGGGGGATAAACCTGCGGTAAAAGTTAGCGAAGCCTAACATGCTTTGCACACCTTTTACGGAGGATGGTGATGGCCATTTGAGAACTGCATCGACCTTCTTTGAATCCATACGCACTCCGCCAGGTGATAATATGAATCCCAAGAATTCAACTTCAGTCACGTTGAAAACACATTTTTCCAACTTAGCGAAAAGTTTGTGTTGACGCAATCTTTCGAGGACCATTTTCACGTGTTTCCGATGTTCAGATTCCGATGAAGAATAAACGAGGATGTCGTCAATGTAAACAACAACACACACATCTATGAGCTCTCTGAGGACATCGTTCATAAAATATTGAAAGGCGGCCGGGGCATTGCAAAGTCCGAAGGGCATGACCTGATATTTAAATAGCCCATACTTGGTGCGGAAGGCCGTCTTCCATTCATCGCCCTCCTTTACTCGTACCAAGTGGTAAGCTCCTCTAAGATCCAGCTTTGTATATATGCATGCTTTTCTGACTTGGTCCAGGAGTTCAGGGATCAAAGGTAACGGATATCTATTCTTAACGGTGATCTGGTTCAGGGAGCGATAATCTATACAAGTTCTAAGGTCTCCTTCCTTTTTTGAAACGAAGAACAAAGCTGAAGAAGCAGGGGACTTGGAAGGACGAATAAACCCATTTGCCAGGTATTGATCCAGGTATTGTCGAAGGTGAAGGTTCTCAGGCTCGGTGAGGGCATAAATTCTACTACAAGGAGGAGTAGATCCAGGTATCAGGTCTATCTGGCAGTCATAAGACCTATGAGGAGGTAGAGAGTTAGCCTGATCCTTCCGGAAAACATCTTGGTATTCTAGGTATTCGGGAGGTAACTGGGGAGTCTCTGAAGAAATTGCTGCCAGTGCAACACCAGGTGGAGGGTGACAAGTAGAGACACATTCTGGAAACTGGACCGTTCTTGCTCGCCAATCGATCAGAGGATTGTGTTTCTCTAACCAAGGTATTCCTAGAATAACCTGAAACTGAGGGGCCTTGATCACATCGAACACGATCTTCTCATGGTGTCCATCTTGACTTACTAGCGTCACCTCTTGAGTGGTATGCGTTACTGGCCCTGAGGCTATCTCCGTACCATCCACCGTAGTAATGACGTCCTTTACAGCCTTGGGACAAAGAGTTAGATTCATCCTCAAAACCATTTCATGATCCACATAATTGCCGATGGCACCGCTGTCGACGTAAGCTTCAATTGCATGTAATCGATCCGGATTATCAGGGCTAATGAGGACCATAGGTATCACGAAATGCGAGGTCACGGAACTGGTTTTCACGCTCGGCAAGAGGACCTCTATTCTTGTCGGGCGAGGTCGTTTCCCTGCTCAGAGTTTGTAACTTTGGTAACTGCAGCTCCTACTGCCTTCTTGGCAGGTTTCACCGGACAGTCTCGAAGAAAGTGCCCTGAGTTTCCGCAATAGAGGCATAATTGCAACTGTTTTCTCCTTTCCCGCTCCTTTTGTGTTAGAGGACCTTTCAGACCCCCTATTTGCATGGGTTCCCCGGAGTCTACTCCTTTGGAAGGAGTTGGCGGTTTGGAAAATACTCGAGCATCAAACTTGGAACGATCGGCCTTCCTGTTCTGCAGTCTGTGATCTATTTAAACGACTAAGTCTATATAGTCCGAACAATCTTGTGGGGGATTCACTACTTGGGCTAACACATCTTTGAGCTCTCCACGTAGACCTCTATAAAACAGCGTAATCCTTTTGTCCTCAGGCCATTGAGTTTCCACTATCAGTCTGTTGAAAGACGCAATATAAGCCAAAAGGTCTTGATTACCTTGTCGCAATGAAAGAAGCTCATTGTCCAAGGCCTGCCCCTGTGAATGTCTTGCGAACAGTTTTTCCATACTGAGCTGAAAAGCTTGAAAATCATGGAGGACCGGATCATCTTGATTTACTAGAGGGATCGACCAGTCTGCCGCATTGCCACTAAGGTACGAAAGCACGAAAGCTACTTTAGCTTGATCAGTTGGAAAGGCTGCTGGCCGGCATAAGAAATGCAACCGGCACTGATTGATAAATACTGCAAACCTCTTTGGGTCACCAGAAAATCGTTCGGGCGGAGCCAGAGGTACATTCCCAGGTAGGTTGATCTGCACTGGATTCATAGAGGATGTAGAAGGATGATTTCCCCCAGATGCGGGTAACGGGGTCTGTCCGGCTTGTGACTGTAGCAATTGTCTAGCGAGATCATCTGTTCGCTCCTTGGAAATAATCAGTTCCCTTCCTAGAGCGTTCGTTTCCTGACGGGCTGCATGCACTTCTGCCCTTAGTTCCCCAAGTAACTGGGCTAGCTGGTCGGTATCCGAGGTTTCCATAGCGCCTGGACGGGAGTTTTGTGGAAGGCTTTGCGTTCTGTAACGCTCACCTGATTCCCGTAGAGGCGCCGGTCTTGACTGGGCGTATACCGTATCTGCAAAGGTGATGTGTAACACACAGCTGGCTCTTTGGGCTGGACCTCTGTGCACTGTATGTCTGACTTGAAGGGTAAGATGTCTGCAGATAGAAAATATGGGATTAAGGAACTGGGTTATTGAATGTCTCTCTCTTCTTCCCTTTCTCTTCTCCTGTAGAACCCCAAAGGTTAACGCTCTCACCTTAGGTAAGTGAACGCCGTGCTCTCCATCTGCCTCGGGGCAGGGTGCTGTAGCCAGTTTCTTCACTGGATAAGGGGAGCAGGCCTCTTGACTTCAGAGGACTGCTGTCCGTCGTTTACTGCACGAACGGTAAGTTTCGAGTAATTCCAATGTCTTTAAAGTCTTTAGTAATGATGTTTCTTGTTTTGCAGGGTTCCGGCGATGGTGGATGCCGGGCTGAAGTGAGTTGAAGATGGAGCCCGTGTGATGAATAGAAGCGCCTGGAAGCACGTAAGTAAGCGCTTGTTGCCTGCTTCACGATGCGCTCTAACTGTCTTTTTATTTTGCAGGTACAAGTTCGGAGCAGCTGCAGGGTGCCGGAATACCCACTGGGTTAGATGTGGAAAGGAGTAATGGCACGTGAGTATTAAAGTTCCCCAATGTCTTTAAACGCACCTTGTTTTGTCTTTCAGATGCGGGATGCAGCGCCGAAGGTCTCCGGAGCGTGCGAAGAGTTGGTAAGCTTTTGTCTTTCAGATGCCGGAATGCAGTGTGAAGACCTCCGGAGCGCACGAAGAGTAGGTAAGCCTTTGTCTTTCAGATGCCGGAATGCAGCGCGAGGCGTTGGTGACAGCCGATGGACCAGGTAAGTGAAGAGCTGTCACTGAAGACCGTAATGCTAACCTGTTCTTTCTTGTCTTTATAGGTGTTGCTGAAGACTGGATTCAGGATGGTAAGCCTTTTTCCTTAGGCCCAGGATCAGATGCAGAAGACACGATGAGCGTTCTGCTGCAGAGGATGCAGAATAACGCAAAGCAAGATTCATCCATCGGGTGTGGTTTAAATAGCCTCCTGTAGTGCTTAGGTGTCTCCTTCCACAGCCACGCCTAGGTAAGAAAAGAGTTCCTGCTTCCAGAAGAGTTCCAGTGTTCTGAATCTAGGGAGTGGCTCCTGCCCCACCCAACAGGAAAAGTAGTTCCAAACAGAAGAGGATCAGAGGCTCAACTGGCAGGCAAGTAAGCAGCATGGTCTGCTGCAGGTAAGTCCACCCAAGCATTATGAGCCCGGCGCTTCCAGCGCTGGGACTGGGCATATTTATGAGCCTGGTGCCACTGGCGCCAGGACTGGGTCCAAAAGGTCCCAATTGGGACTGGTTGGCACTCGGAACCTGGGTTATGGATCTGCTTCCAAGGGAGTTGGGAAAACCCTGACCTTTTGGAAGCAGAGATCATGACACAATAGTTCATCCCAGAGAAGGTATTTAAACCTTGGAAAGTCCAAAGGACATCCCTGTGCCACTGCACTAAAGGTGCTGTGTGACACAAAAATGAAAAGATGATTCCTATGGAGTTAACTAAAACTCATAATCAAAGAACACAAGAGTAAAACACACATCAAAATACATGAGAGAGTGGGAAAAAGGGTTCACACTCTCTCCAGGAAAACAAATAATGTCCTCAAAATCCAGCAAAGTTGCTAGGGGTCTCTAAGGTAAAAGGAATAAGCACATATCTGAGAATTCTCCCTAACATGTGGCTGCAAAGATCAAATCAAGACCCTTTGCATCATCCACAAGGCTTTCTGGGGCCTGGGACTGCACTAACTCCAACTTTCTCTTCCTTCTCAAGCTCTCCGCTCATCCACCTCCAATTCTCTGAGGGTCAGACGTTTTTCCAAGCAGAGAATGAGAGGCAGATCTCTTTCCTCAGCTGGGGCCTGCCTTTGGAACAGGCTCCCTGCCTTTCTCACCTTGAGCAAAACCACCTCTGGTTCCAAAAGTAACTCATGACCTTCTTTTTCGCTTCCACTTTCTCTCTTCCTCTTCCCTGCTAATGTCCCTGATAGCTCTACACACTGGACACCTGCCCACCCCTTAACTCGGGCCCAGGCTCCTACATGTCCAATTACCTTTGCACTGCCTCCAGGCTCCCTCAGCACTTAAGGGTCTGTATCTGTAACCCTACAGTCCCTTCTCTTTGCACATAAGAGCCACACTCTGGCAGCACTTATTGAGTCACCTGAACTTCTCCTCACCCCCTACTCCCTTTGGCACTTCTCCCCTCCCCTCTTCCACGCACTTGCGCAATCTGTTTGACACAAGGCCTAGTAAGGTCTTGTTTTTTATTTGCTAAAATAAATGATAACAGCAAAGTTGCAGATAGAAACATGCAAACTCGCTGTTGCTTGAAGTAAACACTTTGTGCAATTGATACCACAAAAATGTGTTTGCTGATAAATAAAAACTCATGGGGCGTGAGTTATTAATAAAAAAGGAGACGTTTTTCTAGTGAATTCTGGGGGAGCGAAAGATGTCATTCTTGGCATTTTAGTCATGGATTGCAACCATATAAATACAGGACTAAAAAAGGAAAACATTTGCCAATGTATATACATCGAACACTAAAATGTTCTTTATCCAACAACAGGCTCATATGTCACACTTGTCAATGCCACAGTACAAATACTCCACCTGATGGACGCTACAACTAGCATGTGGTGATATTTCTTCCTAATGGTCCTAATGGGCAGAAGGTTACGGATTTATGGCAAGATCCTGAGGCCCAGGTGCACCCATTTGTTACCCAGATATCAAGAGCAGCGTACCAATTCCGTGCTTATGAAAGATAGATTTGCCTATGGGCATCTAGATTGTCAGACAATAAAAAAACATCAAGTCAATGCTGCAGATCTATTCAGAGCTCTTTGATTTGGAGATTTGGGATTACACCTCGCTATTCCACCTACATTTGGCCAACAAGTACCATGGCAGATCAATCTGAAATTGAAGCGGAAACGTTGACTTCTGTGTAAAAAAGGTTTTTGGATCTGCATCATGTTAGAATCCATAGCAAAGTAAAATCAATGCTGTGATGTTTTTTATTGTGCTTACTGTATTCCGTTTTATTATCCAAAATGTATTTCCCAATTGAAATTTCAAAACAAACCATACAATTATATTACTGCGTCGACTGCTTTAATGAATTCTTGAAACACTATTAATGAAACTTTTTTTGTGTTGGAGTGACGGAAATGAATGTTGGTAGGCATTGTTTGAGTGCCTTCTGCGTTTGTGTGGTGACATTTATTGTGTAAAAGTGTAGAGTACATTTTGCTTCATCAGGTAATGACCTGGGGAGCGATTTTGCAGATGGGCAACATACGTCATGTGCAGGGGCATGTTCTATGCTTCACTGCACCAGGACATTATCAGTGTTAGTGGATGGGAACAGGTGAAGTTCACAGAAATGAATCCTCCAAAATGTCATTACGACTGGGCAAACAAATTAAACATGTGGGTGAAACTTTCCTTTAGAAGGTCCTTACAAGCACAGCAAACCTAAGATCGATAGTGATTGCTTGGATTAGGCTTTCCCTGCATGAGATCCTGGCATGCATTTGCAATATGGCTTCCTAGATACACCTCTCAATGAGTCCTCCTGGCTCAGCTTCTCAATGGGACCACCTGGCTAAGGTTCACAGTGGCTGAGAGTTATTTAGCTTTCATGGAGGGCGGTCCAATCCCACCAGAGTCCAATCTACTGATCATGGCTAGCCTCTGTCGCAATCTCCCTTTCTATCTCATTTTGGATCTTCAGGCTTTGGTGCTACCACTCTCTTGGCCCAGGTCACCACGGCTCTCCACTTCTTCAAAGCTTGCCTATTGGCTGCTCCCCAGTTAAGACCCTACTGATTTCGCCATCAGCCTTTCAGCAGCCCCTCTAGCTCATAGCTCCCTTGGCTTAGCCAATGCTTGTTCTCTGTTTTGGATGTATTTGTCTCCTCATATCTGACTCACGTACTCCCTAAATTCCTGTGGTGTCAACTTTCCTTAATTTTCCTTTTCCTGTGTCGCTCTTACATGCCAACATCTCCCTGCCTCTGATGATCACCCCTTTCCTCTCTCCACCTCTAGACTCCAACCTCCACTGGTGCCACATTTCCTTCTACTTCCTTAACCTCTGCCCCCCTTAAAATGCCAACCAGTCACAAATCATACTTCCACCTTCCTTTCCTTCATATCTTCCACCTTCCCTCTTGGGTCCACACCTTAGGCACCCTTCTCAAATCTAGGTGTATCTGCATTTACTGTTGTGGCCCCATTTCAGGCGCTTCTCCCTCTATCCAGGTCTCCTAAATCTAAATATTTCTACATTTACTGTTGTGCCCCCATTTCAGGCATTTCTCCCTCTATCCAGGTAGCCCAAATCTAGGTATATCTACATTTACTGCTGGGCCCACATTGTGGGCGTTTCTCCCTCTATCCAGGTCTCCCAAATCTAGGTATTACAACATTTACTGATGTGCCCCCATTTCAGGCATTGCTCCCTCTATCCAGGTATCCCAAATGTAGGTATTTCTACATGTACTGTTGGGCCCCCATTTTGGGTGTTTCCCCCTCTATTCAGGAATCCCAAATCTGGGTGTTTCTACATTTACTTTTGTGTTGCCATTTCAAGCGTTCTCCCTCTATTCAGGTATCCCAGATCTAGGTATTTCTACATTTAGTGTTGTGCCCACATTTTGGGTGTTTCCCCCTCTAGCCAGATCTCCCAAATGTAGATATTACAACATTTACTGCTGTGCCCCCATTTCAGGCATTTCTCCCTCTATCCAGGTATCCCAAATGTAGGTATTTCTACATGTACTGTTGGGCCCCCATTTTGGGTGTTTCTCCCTCTATTCAGGTATCCCAAATCTGGGTGTTTCTACATTTACTGTTGTGTTGCCATTTCTGGCGTTCTCCCTCTATTCAGGTATCCCAGATCTAGGTATTTCTACATTTAGTGTTGGGCCCACATTTTGGGTGTTTCTCCCTCTAGGCAGATCTCCCAAATCTAGGTATTACAACATTTACTGCTGAGCCCCCATTTCAGGCATTTCACCCTCTATCCAGGTATCCCAAATGTAGGTATTTCTACATGTACTGTTGGGCCCCCATTTTGGGTGTTTCTCCCTCTATTCAGGTATCCCAAATCTGGGTGTTTCTACATTTACTGTTGTGTTGCCATTTCAGACGTTCTCCCTCTATTCAAGTATCCCATATCTAGGTATTTCTACATTTACTGCTGTGCCTCCATTTTAGGTGTTTCTCCCTCTATCCAGGTGTCCCAAATCTAGGTATTTCTCCATTTATTTTTGTACCCCTATTTTAGGTGTTTCTCCCTCTATCCAGTTATCCAAAATGTAGGCATTTCTACATTCACTGCTGTGCCCCCATTTTGGGGGTTTCTCCCTATATCCAGGTATCCGAAATCTAGGTATTTCTCCTTTTACTGTTGTACCCCCATTTCAGGTATTTCTCCCTCTATCCAGGTATCCCAAATGTGGGCATTTCTCCTTGCACTGCTGTGCCCCCCATTTTGGGGGTTTCCCCCTCTATCCAGGTATCCGAAATCTAGGTGTTTCTTCATTTACTGTTGTGACTCCATTTTGGCCATTTCTCCCTTTATTCAGGTATCCCAGATCTGGGTGTTTCTACATTTACTGTTGTGCCCCCATTTTAGGTGTTTCTCCCTCTATCCAGGTGTCCCAAATATAGGTGTTTTACAGTTTCTGTTGTGCCCCCATTTTAGGCATCCCTCACGCTATCCAGGTGTCTCAAATTGAGGATTTTCTGTGTTTACTGTGATTCTACGTTGTGTCCCCAATTGGAGATGTCTCCCTCCATCCAGTACTCTGAAATCTAGGCACTTCTACATTTGCTGTTGTGCTCCTATTTTGGGCATCTCTCCCTTTATCCAGGTACCCCAAATCTAGGAGTTTCTACATTTACTGTTGTGCCCCATTTTAGGCATCTCTCCCTCTATCCAGGTGTCTGAAATCGAGGTGTTTCTGCATTTACTGTGATACTACATTTACTGTTGTTCCCTCATTTAAGGTGTTTCTCCCTCTATTCAGGTATCCCAAATCTAGGTGGTACTGCATTTACTGTTGTGCCTTAATTTTAGATGTTTCTCCCTCTACGGAGCTATCTCAAATCTAGGTGATTCTACCTCCATGGACGACAGCAATGTTTGCAGCAGCGCACCATGATAAATACGCCCCCACCTCACCCCAGACGACCGTCCATCACTCCCCAGTCCCTCTGGCTCCTCTCCCGCTGCACTGGCTCTCAATCTAGGGACCACAACTGTCGAGACCGGCCATACGTGTTGGACCTAGGAACAGACATCGAAGACAAACTCTATCCGAGTTTAAGGTATGTATACCTTGCACCAGCCGCAGGCGCGACCACCCATCCATGCACTATAGAATGCAGCTATGGCTATGCAATTTCCAGTCCAGCAGCTCCCATAGCGGTCCACACTGAAACCTTGACGTACCTTAACACCTCTGCCATTCGTATACAGCACCAATCTATGAAAAACTGACAGGCTATCTGAGTACACATCGAGTCTCCGGCAATAGCACTCTATCCTAAACCACCAACAGCTGTCGCCCACATGCCTGACCTCCAGGCTGCTTACTGGAGCCAAGCCAGTCCAAACATGGCAAAATGCACACACACAGCTTACAACAAAAATTAAATAAATTAACTCTTAGAATCTCCCACACATGACTGCAACGGATCCAAAATGCAGCAGCAAGACTACTCCTCAATCTATCCAGAAGAGATCTCATCACTCCAGCCCTAAAAACCCTACACTGGCTCCCAGTTAAACATCGCATCACCTTCAAAACAATGTGCATAACGCACAGGGCAATCAGCGGACAAGGAGCAGAATTCCTCCAAAAGAAAATAACAGTCTACAAACCAACGAGACCCCTCCGATTGAGCAACAAAATCCGCCTGGAACTCAAACCATACCTCAAGAAAAAACTTGGAGGCACCTCCTTCTACCACTTAGCCGCAAAACCTGGAACAACATCCCAAAGGAAATAAGAAACACTGAAGACCACCTAAAATTCAGGAAATCACTAAAAACCTGGCTCTACAACACCACAGACTAAACCTGGAAAACGAAACTGGTAAAAAGGATAACTAAACTGGAAAGACACAGACATCCCTGACCGGGGAGAGTAAAACCCACGGCAGCTGGACGGGCGACATCGGATAGAAAGGAACACAGGCGGCATGCACGGAGACTGAGTCCACTGACCCCAACAAACCCACCGACACTTTCGCCCGCCCCTTAATTTAAATTACCGCCAGGTACCACATTGGTGTGGAATTATCGAGACACTGGCAACCTCCCCCATTACCCGAGAGGTTGTCATTGGCAGGCCCACTAGAGTCTAAATGGAGGATAAGGGGAGCTATCAGAGAGCATATTAGAGGTGGGGACTAGAGGAGTATGGAACCTGCATGCCAGTCAGACCCAGATCAGGACAGAGCCGCAACAGGGGAGACTACGCAAGCCGAGCGCTTCAATTCAGGATATAGACGCAAATTAACCAAACCTACTAACAATTTCCCTTTCTGCATACAGCTCTCAAACTCCAAACCAAACACAACCAAAACCTACAACACAACAAACCGCACAAACTTCACTACATGGCAACAACAAAACAAAAACATACATAGCCTTGCACAACAGTACACGACGACTACCGGCCGCAAACACACCCAGGCCCAGCCAACTGACCCACCGGGCTGAGGCCGCCAACAGCACATCACTGCTCTCTTGCACTTTTCCTGCTTCCTCCCACTAACTCATCCTCCCCTCCTCTTTCAGAGCTGCCAGAGCGCCAAGGGACCACTACGGTGGTGATAGTGCGCGGTACAAATGTCCTTTAACATTAACATTAACAATACCATACAATACAAAACATCATACTGAGGACCTACTGGCACTTATATCACTGCTAATCCTAGCCAATCTGGGAATGTATCTAGCAGAACCACCGACCGAGGGCCTCTCCAGCACCTATATTAAAACGATATGATTTGGGCCAGATCTGGTTGTCATCATCCAGAAGACAACATTAATAATCAATTGCAGACCCAACAAGACACTGGGAGGACCTACCCAAATGGAGACACCATCCCCTCAACAGGCACTAGAAACCCATCAAGAACAGGGTCCCCCTCGAATCGACACAAACACACAAACACAATAATATGCTAACTCTTCCGTCTGCACCAACAAAAGATAGAATGCAGCTCTAACCTCAGGAGGATAGCTCAAGGGCAACACGCTCACCTTGGAAGCAAGACGACACCGAGCAACACTGGATCGAGCCCCGGCTCCGCGCTTAGAAACCTCTGGGTATTAAGCACGTTATAAATAACCCATTACAATTACAATTACCCCTCGATTAATTCGGCCTAGAAGCACACATACTTATACACCTCCATGATCACATCAACAGTCTTTAGAACACAGCTATACCCCACGAAAACATGTCTAGCTGCACACATAATCTAATTCACAAACTCTGCAGAAAGCGGCTACCGAAGTCCGACTGGACTTGCTGCACACAATCTACCGACCTCACATAACCACTGCACTACGCCTAGCACTAGAATTTAGCTACACATTACTTAATCCACCCTAGCTGCACTCATATCGAATGCACCCAAGCACTTTACTACATTACACTCTCCACTGACCTGGACTACGGTACCAGAGGGCATTCAAGCCACAGCGCTTTGGAATCACACCAATGGTAAAAGGCGCTATACAAATGCCCAATAACATAATAAATATTCAGCACCATTCATCTACTGTACTTTCCCCCTCCCTTGCCCTGGCACTCCTCCTCTCCCTTCCTCGCGCTTTCAAGAGCTGTATTACACACGGCTTAGTTAGACCATTTGTTTTGTCCTCCCTTTGTCTCCCCTTCCTTGACTTGTCGTGCCTAAAAACACTTGTGTACAGACTCGTTATAAGTGAGTTATATCATATCACCAACATTTTTGATTGGGCATGTGTTCCAAACCTTGCCCCTAAGTGATGTGTGTCTGCTAGTATTTGGGATATCGGTGGTTGGCCTGCGGCTCCATGGACTGAACTGTATAATGTGGAGAAACCATTTTGTGATCAGCCAGTCCTAGCATGGCGGTCACCTGATCATGCCATGGATTCTTCCAAATCATGTGTGTGTCTCTATGTCTCTGATCACCTATCTACAAATGTTTGCAGTGTCAATAGCATTTTTAATACTTGCAACTATTGGGTAAACTGCAGATAGGAGTCTATGAATCGTGTGCTCATGCATGTTTTCTCTTCTCTGGATTTACTCCCCACTCGGGAGCCCACATCACAAACCACATTCATGAGGAGAAGAAGTCACAGTTTAATTATGTCTCGAGTGATCATGGAGTGTGCAGGTGGCCTGCGAAATGAGGTTGAGAATGTTGGAAAGACTCTTGGGAACCTCCATATACCAGCTCTGTGGTTGGCATTACAGAAGGGTGTATACAAAATACACTGTGTTACCCACAGGACTGTTGTGGGTATTCCTACTGTGGGTTGCCCAATACTATAATCACACTCGGGAACACACAGTTTGTTTAATGGGGTGGGTTAGGAAGAGCACACATCTTTGTCTGAGCTTACAAGTGCATGTGGGTGCACTCCAGCATGCTAAAAACACATGTTAAGCCACTCCGGGCTGTCTATGTGTCTGCCAGTATTCGGATGAAATTTTTGAGACTTTAATAGGTTTTCTCCATCAGGCAGGTGCAAATATGTTTCTTAAAAAAACTGGAGGGTGAACATCATATTCTCCAGTGGGTTTCTCTTTTGCAAATTTAAGTTTATACAAGTTGAAGAATCTCTGTTGGACCCTTAATATTTATTCTACAGGGTCCTAGTACGAAAGACTCTGCCTCTACTTTTTTCTTTGGCACTAGGTCAGGTCTACCAATAGCCGACCCGTTTCTGTGGTGTGAAGTGGTTAGACCACATTCCTCAGGGCTTTGGAGGGCATAGATGTGGATGCCTCCTAATTTACAATGGCAGCATAGTCTGCATTACTCAATGTCCTCTCCCTGTAGGGATGACAGGAAGGGTAGGGGAAGAAAAAGAGGGGGGGGCAGGTTATTTTATCAATTGATTCCCACCTTTTTAAACTTCCTTATAGTTCTAATTTTACACACTGCACAATATTAGTACAACAAAAGGAAGGGGAGGCTTACCCTTTCCATGTAGCTAGTGGTTCTGTGCACGGAAGGGTGGCAGCCTGGGAGCTAGGGGCCAAACACAGTTATCAATACCGGGTTAGAGCGTATTAATTCGCATCTGTAAGCATTAGCATAAAGCATAGTAGCATTACGTTCACTCATTTCAAGTTCATTCATTAACCAAAAATTTGCTTCTGAGTTACTGTGAGGGTGGCTGCGTGTAAGAGTTCCACCTCGTACCAGCAAATATACCATTGCAGAAGGGATCCGATCGCTCGGTCCCACCAGTGTCTTCACCTGGGTCGAACGCGTGTAAGACTGCGCCTCCTACTCAGGGTAGATGCTGCAAGCGCATAAAAAATGCTCCGCAGAACGGAGGCTTACCTCCTGCTTTCGTCCAAAAGGGAGTCTGGCGGGCCGCGTGGAAGGATTTCTGTACGCCGCGGCTCACCAGAACCCTTTATTTATGGCAGTCATGACGCCGTTGCGCGTGGCACGCGCACCATACAAAATGGCCGTCTAAGAGTGTCTTCGGTCAGCCATTTTAGAGTCAGGCTCTATGTCTTGCAGTGACGAGGAGCGTCACCGTCTGTTAGTTGTGTGCCGGGCGAGGATATTGCCTGATTGTCAATCGGAGTTGGATAATTATCAAACCACTGGTACACATTGTGGGCAGTAGTACCACGGATGCAAAAAAGTGGTTGGCCCGTATTACATTGATCGCATCAATCATCATGACATCTGGTAACAGTTTGTCCAAATTGGCGCGCTACAGATATGATTCAAGCATTGTATAGCGCCATGGTGCATTACAAAACATGTGTGCTTACATTATTGCAGGGGACTGTATGTATATACATATATGCAAATGATTAGACATGTAGCATGCATCTATATATATGCGGCAGAGACTGGAATATCTCACAGTACATCTGTTCATCATGTAGTTTCAGTGGTAGTTCTGTGATCACAGTCATCACCAAGGCAAACGGCACACAAAAAACACACAAAAAACACACACAAAACACAAAGCACCACACCAAAACACAACAGATGAGCTAATCTGCTGTTGTTCACATTGTTGCAAGTGTTTGCCAACTGGTTGGTTCATTAAGTCCAGTTTTATCAGTTTGTAAACGGAAGATCCAAAGTTGTTCTCTTCTGTAGAGGAGATCATGGATGTTTCCGCCCCTCGTGGGTACTGCCATCTTCTTAATGATGGACCAAATGAAGTCCGCTGGGTTGTGTTGGTGTTCAAGAAAATGTTCCACCATTGGTGCAATTGCCTTTTTTGTTCGTATGAAAGACCTATGTTCAGCAAGACGTGTTCTGATGGGTCTCATTGTTATACCTACATTGCGTTTATTACACGGACATGTTATGATGTAGATTACATTGCAGCTATTGCAAATGGTAAGGTTCTTTTGTGTCCATGGAAAATGCCAGCCAATCTCAATGCTGGTTGATCTTTTGGTGCTTGAACATGCACTATATGATCCACAAGGTGTGTGGCCAGTTGCTTGGGTAGTACCCCAGAGGGTGTTGAGTCTGGGTGTTGTGTCCTTATATGAATGTACAAGGGAATCCCTGAGGTTTTTCCGTCTTTTGATGGCAAATCTAGGAGTGTCCAGACCTTGGGTACGGACATTTAGGATGGGCCAGAGTTTAAGGACCTCCTTCTTGATTTTATTAGTGAGGGGTGAGAAGCGTAACACAGCTGTAATTTGCTCAGCAGATTTGTTTAGCTTTTTGTGGTGTTCCAGAGTTGTTTCTCTCGGGATGTTTCTGGCTCTTTTTCTAGCTTGTTTTACTAGCTGTTTGGGGTAACGCCTATTCCTCAATTTTGTGGCCAGAGTCGATGATTGCTGATTGTAGTCTTTTACTTGTGTGCAGTTTCGGTGATATCGAAGGAACTGGCCAAAAGGTAGGTTCTTTTTTAGGCTCGGTGGGTGGTAACTTTTGTAGGTAAGGAGCGAGTTCCTATCTGTAGGTTTGTTGTAAACGGTGCTCGTGATGGTTTCATTATTTACCTTTAATGTCAGATCCAGAAAATGTACTGAAACAGTGCTATGTGTTTCAGAAAATCTGAAGGGATTTTGCATGTTGAGCCATTCCATAAAGGAAACAAGGTCTGTTTTGTTGCCTGTAAAGATGAGCAGTATGTCGTCAATGTACCTCGACCATAGTTCTATTTTGTTCAGCCAAGGATTGTCGGTATGGTAGATCTTTTCTTCCTCGAAGTTTGCAACATACAGATTGGCAAGGCTCGGGGCGAAGGTGGCTCCCATCGCTGTCCCCAATACTTGTTCATAGTAGATGTTATTGTAGCTGAAGACATTTTTTGTTAGTGCAATCTCTGCTAACTGCATCACGAAAGTTACCGGGATTGGGAGCGGTGGGTCTCTTTCTTGTAGGATCTTCTCTATGACTCTTAAAGTTGCCATCTGTGGAATTCTGATGTATAGTGATTCTATGTTCAGTGTTAATAATAGATTGTGGGTTGAGTTGAAAGGTCGATCTTGTAGCAGTTTGATGACTGCTGTCGTGTCTTTCAGGTATGACCTCATCTTGATTACTTCAAGTTTTAGGAAAAAATCAACAAATTGTGACAATGGTCCCAAAATAGAGCCAATCCCGGAGACTATAGGTCTTCCAGGTGGTGGAGTGATTCCTTTGTGCACTTTGGGAAGTGCATAGAATGCCGGTTTTCTTGGAGTTCTTGGGTTGAGGAAG
Organism: Ambystoma mexicanum; assembly: GCF_040938575.1. Classification (NCBI taxonomy): domain Eukaryota; kingdom Metazoa; phylum Chordata; class Amphibia; order Caudata; family Ambystomatidae; genus Ambystoma; species Ambystoma mexicanum. Next base: position 69,736,992 of record NC_090923.1, on the reverse strand, counting down.
TCATATTCTTTGTTACTAATCACTTCTTCGGCGCTGGCTTCTTCCAAAATTGGTTTTTATTAACTGTCTGATTGCCTCTGTTGGATTGATCCCTAGTTGTTTGTAGCTGGAGTTGTCCTGTAGGAGATTCTGAACCATTCGGTCATAGGCTGTGGTGTCCATTATGACCGTTGGTCCGCCCTTGTCCGCCGGTTTGATGATGATAAGCTCATTTGATGCTAAGGATTGTAGTGCTTGCTTGTTTTTATTTGAGAAGTTCTTGTAGCCAGGGACTAGTTCTGCTTCTAGTTTTTCAAGTTGTTTTAGCAGAGCCTTTTCAAATGTAATTGACTCAGGGGAGATCCCATTAGGTGGGGGATAAAAGGTGGACTTGCCCTTTAGGTTGGTCACACTTTTATCTCTTGTAGTGGTGGTAATTGAGCCAAAATACTGTTTCAAGCGTATTTCCCTGACTAGTTGTGCCATTTCTATTCGGGTCTGGAACGGAACGTGGTCTGCTGATGGAACAAATGAGAGACCCTTTTCAAGGAATTCTAACTCGTCTGGAGTCAGGTTGTGGTTGGATAAGTTCATTACTAGGCTTTCTCGGTGTGTGTTTTGCACTTCAGATTTGGTGTCTGTGCAGTGGTTTCTTGTATCTGTAGTCGTTTGGTTTATTGAGCTGATGGTCCTGGTTGCGGTTGTCCTTGTCCTCGGCCTCTGCTGCGTGTTACGATTGGTGACTGGTTCTGCCAGTGGACCCGTGGTTGCTAGTTGCCTTTGCCCTTGTTTTTTGCTTTTCCTTGCCCGCCTCGAAAAAAAGGTTTCGATGGATAGTTAGCATTTTGAAGGCCAGAGTTGTTCATGGAGCTATTGGAGCCTGAGGTATTGGATCCACTCCCCGAGCTACCACTTGAGAAAGACCAGTTGTTTGGTCTGGACTGGTTGTTCTGAATCCTCTTCCTATTATGTTGGTTGAGCTGTTGGCCTGTTGCTGTTGGGTTATTGCCACTCATGTCTTCATTGTAGGTCTCCGTGATGTAAGGGTATATTCTTTCTTGAGAGAAAACAGCTAGGTCTTTCTTCAGTTTAGTTATTTTCTTGTTCAAGTTGAAGTCTCTAAATTCCTTCATTGCTGCGTCCAATTCTTCCAAGCTTTTTTATATTGGGCAAGTACAATGGAGGATTTCATGGTTTCCTGTTTCTCTTCTATCTCTTTCATCAGTTTTTTGGACACAGATTTAGCAGTGCTAATGATTAATACCAACCAGTCCCTTGTACACTTGTTGGATATGTAGCTCCAGTCTTTCCTGAATTCTACCTGTTCAAGGAAGATTCTCGGCTCTATCCTTATTATCAGGCCCAGCGGGGCTGCATGTGCTCGTAGATATGCAGTCATTAATGCTCCATTTAACTCAATTCTTATGAGTTGTTTCTTCAGGACTTCCAATTCATTCCAGGCATCATTCGTCGTGCTCGGTGTGGGTATAGTTATATCTTCCCCCAGGATCGATGGGATGGCTATAATTGTTTCCACTAGATCTTCTGCAAAGGCTAAGCACCTTGCTTCTGTCATGATTCGTGTTTTATTTGTTTGTATGAGGCTCGGGCCTTAGGGAAGATGTGGGTATACTTGCGGGGAACACAGGCAATTTGGTGCGGGGTTGCTTGTAGATTCAAGCTTCAGTCCACAGCCCGTGGCTGTCAGAGGGACTATACAAAACACAAAGGACTGTTGTGTATATTCCTACTGTGGGTTGCCCAATACTATAATCACACTCAGGAAAAAACTGATGAACGAGATAGAAGAGAAACAGGAAACCATGAAATCCTCCATTGTACTTGCCCAATATAAAAAAAGCTTGGAAGAATTGGACACAGCAATGAAGGAATTTAGAGACTTCAACTTGAACAAGAAAATAACTAAACTGAAGAAAGACCTAGCTGTTTTCTCTCAAGAAAGAATATACCCTTACATCACGGAGACCTACTATGAAGACATGAGTGGCAACAACCCAACAGCAACAGGCAAACAGCTCAACCAACATAATATGAAGAGGATTCAGAACAACTGGTCCAGACCAAACAACTGGTCTTTCTCAAGTGGTAGCTCGGGGAGTGGATCCAATACTTCGGGCTCCAATAGCTCCATGAACAACTCTGGCCTTCAAAATGCTAACTATCCATCGAAACCTTTTTTCGAGGCGGGCAAGGAAAAGCAAAAAACAAGGGCAAAGGCAACTGGCAACCACGGGTCCACTGGCAGAACCAGTCACCAATCGTAACCCACAGCAGAAGCCGAGGAAAAGGACAACTGCAACCAGGACCATCAGCCCAATAAACCAAACAACTACAGATACAAGAAACCACTGCACAGACACCGAATCTGAAGTGCAAAACACACACCGAGAAAGCCTAGTAATGAACTTATCCAAACACAACCTGACTCCAGACGAGTTAGAACTCCTTGAAAAGGGTCTCTCATTTGTTCCATCAGCAGACCATGATCCGTTCCAGACTCAAATAGAAATGGCACAACTAGTCAGGAAAATACGCTTGAAACAGTATTTTGGCTCAATTACCACCACTACAAGAGATAAAAGTGTGACCAACGTAAAGGGCAAGTCCACCTTTTATTCCCCACCTAATGGGATCTCCCCTGAGTCAATTACATTTGAAAAGGCGCTGCTAAAACAACTTGAAAAACTCGAAGCAGAACTAGTCCCTGGCTACAAGAACTTCCCAAATAAAAACAAGCTAGCACTACAATCCTTAGCATCAAATTAGCTTATCACCATCAAACCGGCAGACAAGGGCAGAGCAACGGTCATAATGGACACCACAGCCTATGACCGAATGGTTCACAATCTCCTACAGGACAACTCCAGCTATAAACAACTAGGGATTGATCCAACAGAGGCAATCAGACAATTAATAATACCAATTTTGGAAGAAGCCAACGCCGAAGAAGTGATTAGTAACAAAGAATATGACTTCCTCAACCCAAGAACTACAAGAAAACCGGCATTCTATGCACTTCCCAAAGTGCACAAAGGAATCACTCCACCACCAGGAAGACCTATAGTCTCCGGGATTGGCTCTATTTTGGAACCATTGTCACAATTTGTTGATTTTTTCCTAAAACCTGAAGTAATCAAGATGAGGTCCTACCTGAAAGACACGACAGCAGTCATCAAACTGCTACAAGATCGACCTTTCAACTCAACCCACAGTCTATTAGTAACACTGGACATCGAATCACTATACACCAGAATTCCACAGATGGCAACTTTAAGAGTCATAGAGAAGATCCCACAAGAAAGAGAACCACCGCTCCCAATCCTGGTAACATTCGTGATGCAGTTAGCAGAGATTGCACTAACAAAAAATGTCTTCATCTACAATAACATCTACTATGAACAAGTATCGGGGACAGCGATGGGAGCCATCTTCGCCCCGAGCCTCGCCAATCTGTATGTTGCAAACTTCGAGGAAGAAAAGATCTACCATCCCGACAATCCTTGGGTGAACAAAATAGAAATACGGTCGAGGTACATTGACGACGTACTGCTCATCTTTACAGGCAACGAAACAGACCTTGTTTCCTTTATGGAATGGCTCAACATGGAAAATCCCTTTCCTCAGATTTTCTGAAACACATAGCACTGTTTCAGTACATTTTCTGGATCTGACATTAAAGGTAAATAATGAAACCATCACGAGCACCGTTTACAACAAACCTACAGATAGGAACTCGCTCCTTACCTACATAAGTTACCAGCCACGAGCCTAAAAAAGAACCTACCTTTTTGCCAGTTCCTTCGATAGCGCCAAAACTTCACACAAGTAACAGACTGCAATCAGCAATCATCAACTCTGGACACAAAATTGAGGAATAGGGGTTACCCCAAACAGCTAGTAAAACAAGCTGGAAAAAGAGCCAGAAACATCTCGAGAGAAACAACTCTGGAACACCACAAAAAGCAAAACAAATCTGCTGAGCAAATTACAGCTGTGTTAAGCTTCTCACCCCTCACTAATAAAATCAAGAAGGAGGTCCTTAAACTCTGGCCCATCCTAAATGTCCGTACCCAAGGTCTGGACACTCCTAGATTTGCCATCAAAAGACGGAAAAACCTCAGGGATTCCCTTGTACATTCATATAAGGACACAACACCCAGACTCAACACCCTCTGGGGTACTACCCAAGCAACTGGCCACACACCTTGTGGATCATGTAGTGCATGTTCAAGCACCAAAAGATCAACCAGCATTGAGATCGGCTGGCATTTTCCATGGACACAAAAGAACCTTACCAATTGCAATAGCTGCAATGTAATCTACATCATAACATGTCCGTGTAATAAACGCTATGTAGGTATGACAATGAGACCCATCAGAACACATCTTGCCGAACATAGGTCTTGCATACAAACAAAAAAGGCAACTGCACCAATGGTGGAACATTTTCTTGAACACCAACACAACCCAGCGGACTTCACTTGGTCCATCATTGAGAAGATGGCAGTACCCACGAGGGGCGGAAACATCCATGATCTCCTCTACAGAAGAGAACAACTTTGGATCTTCCGTTTACAAACTGATAAAACTGGACTTAATGAACCAACCAGTTGGTAAACACTTGCAACAATGTGAACAACGGCAGATTAGCACATCTGTTGTGTTTTGGTGTGGTGCTTTGTGTTTTTTGAGTGCCGTTTGCCTTGGTGGTAACTGTGATCGCAGAACTACCACTGAAATTACATGGTGAACAGATGTACTGTGAGATATTCCAGTCTCTGCCGCATATATTTAGATGCATGCTACATGTCTAATCATGTGCATATATGTTTATACATACAGTCCCCTGCAACAATGTAAGCACACATGTTTTGTAATGCACCAATGGCGCTATACAATGCTTGAATCATATCTGTAGCGCGCCAATTTGGACAAACTGTTACCAGATGTCATGATGATTGATTTGATCAATGTAATACGGGCCAAACACTTTTTTGCACCCGTGGTACTACTGCCCACAATGTGTACCAGTGGTTTGATAATTATCCAACTCCGATTGACAATTAGGCAATATCCTCGCCCGGCACACAACTAACAGTCGGTGACGCTCCTCGTCACTGCAAGACATAGAGCCTGACTCTAAAATGGCCGACCGAGGACACTCTTAGACAGCCTTTTTATGTGGCGTGCATGCCACGCGCAATGGCATCATGACTACCATAAACAAAGATTTCTGGCGAGCCGCGGCATAGAGAATTCCTCGCGCGCAGCCCGCCAGACCCCCTTTTGGACGAAAGCAGGAGGTAAGCCTCCGTTCTGCGGAGCATTTTTTATGCACTTGCAGCATCCACCCTGAGTAGGAGGTGCAGTCTTACACGCTCTCGACCCAGGTGAAGACACAGGCGGGACCGAGCGATCGGATCCCGTCTGCGATGGTATACTTGCTGGTACGAGGTGGCACGCCTACGTGCGGCCTCCCGCACAGCAACTCACACACAATTTTTGGTTAATGAATGAACTTGAAATGAGTGAACGTAATGCTAGTATGCTTTACGCTAATGCTTACAGATGCGAATTAATACGCTCTAACCCGGTATTGATAACTGTGTTTGGCCCCTAGATCCCAGGCTGCCACCCTTCCGTGCACAGAACCAATCGCTACATGGAAAGGGTAAGCCTCCCCTTCCTTTTGTTGTACCAACATTGTGCAGTGTGTAAAATTAGAACTATAAGTAAGTTTAAAAAGGTGGGAATCAATTGATCAAATAACCAGCCACCCCTCTTTTTATTCCCCTACCCTCCCTGTCATCCCTACAGGGAGAGGACATTGAATAATGCAGACTACGCTGCCATTGTAAATTAGGAGGCATCCCATCTATGCCCTCCAAAGCCCTGAGGAATGTGGTCTAACCACTTCATACCACAGAAACCGGTCGGCTATTGGGAGACCTGACCTAGTGCCAAAGAAAAAAGCAGAGGCAGAGTCTTTCGTACTAGGACCCTGTAGAATAAACATTAAGGGTCCAACAGAGATTTTTCAACTTGTATAAACTTAAATTTGCAAAAGAGAAACCCACTGGAGAATATAATGTTCACCCTCCAGTTTTTTAAGAAACATATTTGCACCTGCCTGAGGGAGAAAACCTATTAAAGATTACAGAAGGGTGACCTCTCCCTAGCAGTAGGGGCCTTCTCAATGCATTTGATGGCCTCAGAGGTGATACTTTGTCACATAATCCTAACCTTTGGTTTCATGTTCACATTAAGATCTACTGGAAGCACCTATAATCGCCTAACAAGCAAACAATAAATACACCTTCTTGTGTCTAAAACCTTCACTTCAATATTCAAAAGAAGTATTGGTAATTTGTGATGGAGGCCTCGATTAGTGTTTCCCAGGCAGCCTTCTGGGCAAAATTACATGTATCTACTAGAGCTTACCTCTGAGTCTTATTTTTTGTTACCCTGATAACCACATATGTCTCTAGACTGAATGCAAAGAACACATATTTTTACAACAATATGTCACATAACATCAACTATCATCATCATCATGAGATAAGGGGTATAGAAATGGGGATAGAAGGAGAGAGAGGGGAGATGAATAAAATAAACATAAGTCATTGACCTTGATATACTATAGAGTCAAATGCAGTGGGTTGTGTTTGAGATGTGAAACCCCATGCACATTATGTGCTTGTTTGTCCTTAATAGTGATTGAGGGGCAGTGAAAAACTTGCATGCAGTGCCAATCTAAGGGTGCCTAGATCTATTTGATTGAACCTACTGTTGCTCACCTAATAAGGATAATTTGATATATGCTGCTTCCCGCCATTCAGCTTTCATAAATGTGTATTTCTCCGTAACCTGCGAAAGTTTTAAAGGTAACATTACCCACACACAACCATTCACCCCATGTCTGAGCATTCAACACCTCGCAGAGACTACTTAAGCCTCCGTCTGCATACACAATATTTGTAATGGGACGTTTTACCTCATCATTGTCGGCCCCCTGTGTAAGGGTAGTGTCTAAATCTGGTAGTGTGCCGCTCTCCGTCCGAGTCCCAGCCACCTACAGAATTATGCTTTCATTGATATCGAAAGTGGAAATGAACGCATACATGCGCGTCCTGACCCAGTAAGGTTCTAAATATAGACCTTCCATCTTGGAGTTGAGTCCTGAGGCCATGGGCAGCATGATTCCCAACCAGTAAGCATGGATATTTTGATCCACACAACACCTCCCGTCGTGTTCAGTACACAGTACGGGTGCATAAACTGCTGATTTGTTTTTCAATGGTTGGGTAAACCATTATTGCACCCGCAAGAGCAACGGACCGTGGAATTCTATAGACAACATAGCGCACACAGGAGCTGTCTTACTCCTATTTGCTACATAGATTCACATTACAGCACCTCTCAACTGCTGGGTTAACATTTAAAATGGCGGAATACCTTATGACCAGAGAAGAGGACACTCTGGCCCTCTTTTTACCAAGAGGGAGCACAACTCATGCATTTCAAGCATCCAAATTGATTAAGGCGGATCTGAAACATACGTTTTTCCAATTGGTTAGACTTTCGTAGAAAGAAAGAAACACATATTGGGAAAAAAGTGACAATGCAAAATTACTTAATGAGCAACAAAATACCTAGGGGTCTCTGCATCCTTATCTTCCCAGACTTTAACAACACTGAGGATACAGGTTTGGCAGTAAAGTGGGAAGCATAACTTAAACAACAGCTCCAAAGTGAAGATGCAACTGTTGGTTGAACACGCCTCAAGAGCACATATGAGAGCACAGGAACAAATTGATATTATCAGAAAAGAGATCGATGACATGTAATCCTTAGAAAGAACTAAGGAGAAGGACTAGTGTAAAATGTATCAGATTTTGAAAGAATTCAACAATGATGTTAAATTGAGGAAATCTAGGATGTTTTTTTCCGGACGGTAGAGATTACAGAGACGATGTAGTATATATGTTTCAAGACAAATATCAGAACCAATTTAGAAGTAACTCATGAGAGAGTACATCGGCATCATTACCGGGAAGCTCAGATGTGGAGTCAGACCCAGAGCCAGCAATAGCAGACATGGCGAGTGGTGAGAGATGATCAGAGAAGACCCAGCTAAGAACATTTTTTTTAAAACCAAATAAGTAGGTACAAGAAAGGTAACGGGGGTCATGGCGTGAAACACGTCTGTTTCCAATTACCACCAATTGCAAATACTACAACTCAGGAGAAAGGAGTAGGGGTAAGCGGGACAGCAGGAAGAAATCTGGACCCAGGTCTCGGAGGAGACACTTTGCGCCGAGTAACGAGAGCGACCGCCAGAACCCTGACAAAGAAACTGTAACCAATAAACTTGTGATGAATCTATCTAACAGAACACTAAGTGCCACCGAAATCTCGGTTTTGAACCATGGGCTATCCTTTGCACCATCATGCAATGTTGACTGCATTAACTTACAGATAGATCTCTTCAAATTTACGAGGAAATTGAAATTGAAAAATATTTTTGCTATCAGAGTCTGCCAGTACAAGCGGGAGGAAGAGGAGGTGACGATGAGCAAGTACACATTGAAAACATGCACATATTGGCAACATTGGAAGAACAAAGATGATATCAGTAGCACACTGGCGGACTTAAATGTCAGATTTAGGAATATCGATATGGTAGAGTTGAAACCTAAGTCGAAATTTGTTCCACCAGTAGTTTCGGATAGTGTAATCGAGACATTTAACCAAGTGGTTCACAGATATATTGACAGCCATAGAAGGAGGGAGCAGACAGAACATAACCTGACGAGAGCGGAACTACATGCCTTGGACACCTTGAGACAAGATGAGGAAATTGTGATCAAAGAAGCTATAAAAGCGGGAACATAGTAATTATGGACAGAGCGGACTATCTTCAGATGGCTATGATGCACTTAGAGACACCGGGATGCTACCATGTTCTAGGAGCAGATCCTAGAAAGGATACAGTTGCGACTATACAACATGAGATACTCAAATGGCACAAACAAGGACTTTTGACAGATAGGGAACAAAATGTTCTCTTGGTATCAGAGCCTGTAATACCTGTATTTTCTACCCAAAATCCATAAGGAGTTTGAAACAATACCAGAGGCCAGACCCATCCTTAGAGGCATCGGTTGGGCAACCGAGAAATTGTTGGAATACCTTGATATGGTCTTGCAACCATATCTGTACCGACTTACCTCCTATCTGAAGGATACAATGCACATTTTGCAGGAATAAGAAAACTGACATTGGGATAAGGAATACCGACTTGTGACTCTGGATGTAAAAGCTCTATGTAATCAATCAGGCATGACCTAGCAATATCAACTCTTGAACATACTTTTCTACAGAGCTCAGCATCACACTATAGGCATGTGGATATGCTCAAAGAGATGCTCAGGATAACATTAGAACACAATCAATTTATTTTTAATGGGAGCTATTACTGCCAAATGGAGGGAGTAGTGATGGGTGCTAAATATGCGCCTGCTCTAGCAAACCCAAATCATGGGGATGTTTGATGAACGAGTGATTTACCAGAACCACAACTATGGGACAAGAGTGATCCTTTGGTGAAGATATATTGACAAAATCCAGAGGATCTGGAAAGGGAATCAAGACACCCCATTGGAGTTTGTGGGAACATTGAATACCAAAGCATATGGAAAAATGCTTACATGTACAAGTAATGAAACATTGATAGACTTTTTATATCTGACAATTGAAGCAGTGGGCTCAAGATTAGAAACCAGAACATTTAGAAAACCTATTAAAGTGAACTTTACGCTGCACGCATCTAGCTGTCAACACAAAGAAGTTATAAACAATATCCCCTTGAGCGAATGTATTAGAGCCCTACATAACTGTCCGCAGGAACACCATTATAGCAAAGAATGTGAACCAGTAGATTTCGTGAGAGAGGATATTCGGATTCCTGTCTCAAGCCAGCAGACAGGAAAGCAAAAATATTGAAAATGCAGGCCACATTAGTAGTGAAACCGCAAGAATCGCAAGCAGCAGCAGCCACTATCCGTTTTCTGACCCAAAATAATCGCTTCATTCACAAAATACTAAGAAGACATTGGGCCTCATTACGACTTCGGCAGTAGCCGTGCCAGTAAAACCAGCATGGCTGCCGCAGGAGTTGTTTTTTTTACCTGCGTCCGGGATTGGGCAATTACCGGGTCATTATGGCACTGCTGGTCCCGGTAATTGCCCATTCCCGGGCGCTGGTAAAAAATGCACCCCCTTCCCATTTGAGACCCATAGGGCTCAAATGGGAATGGGGAGGACGGTTGCACCGGGTGCATCCAGCATGGTCAGCTCGCGGGTGTAGGTCCGCCCGCCAGGTCAGAACTCGTAGTTTGCTGGTACGGTAACAACGGTACCGGCAAGCTTATTGGTACCATTGTTACTGTACCGGCAAACTTGTAATGAGGCCCACTGGCACCTTTTGCTATTAGACAGGGACTTAAAAGAGCATCTGAACGAGAACCCACAGATCACCTTCGCCCGAGCACCATCTCTTCAGAATAAACTCTGTGCATTGTGCCCACCAGCCATTTGTGAAAATACAAGAATCTCCTGGTTGACTCCATTGAGACCAGGTTTTTCTAAATGTGGTACATGCACTATGTGCAAATATGCACTCCAACATACAGGGCCTCATTACAACTCTGGCGGCAGCCATGCCCTTTTTAAGGGCACGGCTGCCGCCGGAGTTCCATTATTTGCGGCACCCGTGAATGGGCAAGAACATCGTCATGCCGAGCTCGGCGGACCCGGTAATTGCCCATTTGCGGGTGCCGGAATCAAGGGCCTCCCGATCCCCATTCTGCCCCATGGGGTGAATGGGGATGGGGAGGTCGGATGCACCGGCACATACAGAGTTGTGCCGCCATGCTTGTAATGAGGCCCAGAATCTTATTCACGGACCAACAAGGCATACGCAAGAGAATCACAAAAACAATTAATTGCCATTCTAAATTTGTTGTATATGTGATTAAATGTGTTTGTAATAAGCTGTATGTTGGGAGCACAATAAGAGAACTTAGTCCCCGGATTAGAGAGCATTTCTCTACTATTGGAAGTCAGGAACCCGACTTCCACTTGCACTACACTGGCAGACCAAACACCAATTGGATTCCAAATCATATCCTAGATTTATTGGCTTGAGTAAAGTTACCCTGGGTCCCGGGGGGAGACATGTTCGAAATAGCAACATTGAACTTCGAGGTTAACTGTGTGACATAATGGCGATCCACTAATGTGGTATGCATATGATACTTCAGATAAAATAGCGTATTGTGTTTGGCTGACAGTAGATTTTAAGTGCCCATGCCTTCGCCCGGACTTTTAAATACAATACTGAGTACTGAACACGATGGGAAGTGTCGTGAGGAACAAAATATCCATGGTTAATGGTTGAGAATCATGCTGCCCATGGCCTCGGGACTCCTGTCCAAGATGGTGGGTCTATATTTAGAACCTTGCTGGGTCAGGACAATGGAAACATCATTCTGTAGGTGGCCGGGACCTGGACAGAGAGCGGCACACCGCCAGATATAGACCCTACCCTTACACGGAGGGAGACAATAATGAGGTAAAATGCCCCATTACAAATATAGTGTATGCAGCCAGAGGCTTAAGTAGTCTCTGCAAGGTTTTGAATGCTCAGATATGGGGTGAATCGCTGTGTGTGGGTAATGTTACCTTTAAAACTGTCCCAGGTTACAAAGAAATAAACGTTATGAAAGCTGAATGACGAGCAGAACATATGTCAAATTATCCTAACTAGGTGAGAAACAGTAGGTTCAACCAAATATATGTAGGCACACATAGCTTGGCACTGCAGGCACATTTTTCACTGCCACTCAATCACTATTAAGGACAAACAAGCACAGAATCTGCATGGGGTTTCACATCTCAAACAGAACCCACTGCATTTGACTTAATAGTATGTCATGGTCAATGAATTATGATGTTTATTTATTCTTGTCTCCCCTCTCTCTCTCTCCTTCTATCCCCCTTTCTATACTCCTTATCTCATGATGATGATGATGGTTGATGTTATGTGACATTGCTGTAAAATTGTGTGTTCTTTGCATTCAATCGGGTAACCTATGTGGTTATCAGGGTGTTACGTGCCCATGTTTGAAAAAAAGCAGAGCAAGCTCGAAACACGTGTCAGACAAGGGGCATTGGGCCTCATTACGACCCAGGCGGTAAGTTACCGACTGGGTCGTACCTTTACCACCATGGCGTAAACTATGTTTACGCCATGGTGGTTGGCGGACTTACCGCCCCATTCCGAGGTTGGCGGGGCGGTAAGTCCCCAATCCCCATTTACCCTTCCCCATTCCCATTTTTGCCCCATAGGGCATAATGGGAGTGGGGAAGGCGTTAATTACGCCACCGTAAATTACGGTGGCGTAATTAACATCAAGGTCCCTTAGCGCCATGGATTTTAACACCTGCAGGTGTTAAAACCTCCATGGCGCTAAGGGACCTCGGAATCAGGCGGTAAGGGTCGGCGCTGTTTACGCCGCCGTAAACCCCTTACCGCCTGAGTCGTAATGAGGCCCATTGTCTTCAATAAAGACAATGGGCCTCATTACGAGATTCGCGGTAAGGCAAAAATGATGCCGGTATGGTAATACCGGCATCGCATACCGTACCGGCCTATTATGAGTCGACATACCAGTAGTACCGCCACCGCTGGGACTGCGCACCTCTGTACCGGCATGTGCACGGACACACGCCCTTCTTGGCGGCAATACCGGGAAGTCGCAAACAGAAGGACATTGCAAGTCACACGGACAGGCACTTACCGGCATCCAGATGGCGGTAATAAGGGATACCACGATGCCGGAATCACCGGCTTCGCGGATCACCCGTAAATAGCATTCTGCTCTGTTCCCAACTGCCACAGGTGCACACAATCAGCACAGGTGGAGGCAAAGGAGTCTGGCCCAGCACAAAAGGAGCACACCCACACACCACACCCCTTCCCACACCAAAATGATCCCACTTGCTGTTGTTATTTTGGGGCTGGTGGACGTGCCTGCACTGCTACTCCATGAGCAGCAACTACAACAGGCACTACAGAGGAGACGCAGGAGGAGAAGGAGGGTGAAACAGGCCCAGCAAGTCCCACCAGTGCAGGCAGTGGTTCCATGGAGACAGCCACCAATCCCTCGCATCAGGGCCAGTCCATTCAACCTAACCCCTGTGCAGATCCACACCCTGTACCGCCTGGACTGGGACGCCATCACCTCCATTGTGGACATGATACACAACGACATAGTCACCCTGATTGAAATCCGCACCGCCATCCCCCCTCAACTGAAGGTAGTGTCTGTGCTCCACATCCTGGCCACAGGCACCTACCAGCACACAGTTGGGCAGCTGCAGGGCATATCACAACCCTGTTTTTCCTGCATGCTGAACCAAGTGCTGGATGCCCTCCTGATGCACACAAGGGACTACATATCCCTACCACGGACTGCCCAGGCGGGGAATGACACAAACATTGGTTTTCATGCACTGGCAGGCATACCTAATTGCATCGGTGCCCTCGACTGCACCCATGTGGAATTGGTGGTGCCTCATGCAATGGAGGTGGTGTACCGCAATCGTAAGCTATACCACTCCATCAATGTGCAGATGGTATGTGACTCCAGCAAGATGATCACACATTGCTGTGCCCGATTTTCCGGATCAACTCACGATGCAATGGTGCTGCGGAACTCGTTGCTACCCCGCTACATGGAGCGACATGCTGCATGATGTGCCTGGCTGCTGGGTAAGTCGGCTGACAGGCCCATGGTAGTGTTTTGGAGGGAGGACATGCATATACCACCTGGGTGAGTCTGGGAGGAAGAGATGCATATACCACCTGGGTGAGTCTGGGGGAGAGGAGCGATGCATATACCACCAGGGTGAGTCTGGGGGGGAGAGATGCATATACCACCTGGGTGAGTCTTGGGTGGTGACTGTACACTGTCCATACTGCAAAACACTGTGCCCCTAAACATCCCAACCTGAACATGACACTCAAAATGTCATCCAACTTACTCTGGCTGCACACCAATGCCAAAATGTCAGACTAGCAAGCAGCTCACACCCCTCATCATGTCCACTGCACATCATCAGATCGTACCCTCAGCAACACAATTCAGCAACATGCAGTCAGTAAGCGTAATGTACATGACCGCATCAAAGCACCACACAGGTCATGCATCCTTGCATGCATGAAACACTTGTGCATAGGCGCGTTATAAATGCCATATCATATCATATCATGAGTGTGCATGAATAAATCCCACCCAGGGAATCCACTGATTGTCAATGGCCCTCCACCACAGTAGCGCTGCATGCCGCCATGGCCAAATAAACAGATGAATGACAACGCAATGACAAACTTGTGACAAGACTGCTAGTAGACCTACCTACCAAGTAGTCAACATCACCTATATGAGAGCGATTTGAGTGGAAGGCATCCACAGTACATGAGTACCACCATGCAAGTGGACACCCTGCATCATCATAGGAACGCAACCCTACGCCTGTGGACCATACCACCCAACACATTGTGGCATATTCACATGTGTGCAGACGTCCCGGGACATGTGTATGGTGTCATCAAATAGCTGCAAGCATGTGAGTGCAAATTACATGTGACATGGTGGACATCAGCCTAAAGCACCAAACATTGGCCAACATGATTTTGTCTCATCACCTGCCACACATCCCTCACAGGTGCCCACATCATCGTCCCTCTCACTCCATCTGGTTGAGTGGTGAGTCCGATGTGAAGGCACCTCAGTCCTGTATTTCACACATGCCCTCTACCATGTCCTGGCCAAGTCGTCAACAGGCCAGTCAGTTGCGCATATGTGTAGCCAATGGCTGCCATTGGAGATATCCTGAGTACCAACATGAACAATGAACAGGCTAAGTACAGGTATCATAGAAGAAATACCCTTACTCATACCTTATTGTGCTCCCATGAAGATGATGCTGGCTATCCCCTGAAGCCGTGGCTCCTCACCCCTGTCAGGAATCCGCAGAACAGGCGCAAAGATGACTACAATCAGGCTCATACCCATACCCGTGTTGTGATTGAGCAGACCTTTGGCCTATTGAAGGCACAGTTCCGCTGCCTCCGCAGGTCTGGTGGCGCACTCCTCTACGGGCCTGAGAAGGTGGGAAAGATCATCATGGTCTGTGCCATGCTGCACAACATGTGCATCTGGCGGAACGTACCTCTGCCACCTGACATTGACCAGCAAGCACCGGGTGATGATGAGGATGAGGAAGGAGAAGTTGTAGCACATCTGGCAGGTCGCGATGCACCAATCAGTGATAGACGGTTATTACTGAGACACTGGGATGCAGACGGTGCAATGAATGCTGTACTCTGGGCACTGGGATTGTGTGCATATGGACACAGGGTGTGGGGGTAGATGGGCCCTCTGCACTGTCATGCATTGAATAAACACACGCCAAAGAACCAATGTCCACTCATGATATTTTTGTGCTCACAACGGGTGTATTAAACAGTTTAAATTGGCAATGTGAATTTACCCTCCACCTCACAAACACACCCTCTCCCTACCCTCAACACCCCCACACACCACCTCTCCCCTCTCCCCCCACCATCCCCACACACCCCCTCCCCCCAACACCCCCACACACCTCCTCCCCCCTGCCCCTTACCCCCAACAACCCCACACATGATGTGCACCAAATGTTTTCAGGAGCACATGAAGTCAATACCTGTTACTGCCGCCCCTCTTAAGATCATGGGCTGCATTTTGGTTCGCCTTGTGGAGTGCGTGGACCTGCGCACAGGGCTGGTGTGCGTGGAACTGGCAGTTGTGCCAGTTGATGATGTTGAGGGTTGTGCGTCGGTTGGTGCAGGTCGCCGCTGCTCAAGGTTCTCCGCAATCCTAGCCAGGACCTGAGTGACTGCTGTGAACCCATCATGGATGCGTTGACTGTTTCTGTTCACGGCCTCTATGATGGCCACAGTGTTCATATGCATTTCACTGCGTATTGCCTCACCTTCTGCCACATACTGTCTCACCAGGTCAGTCACCTCCTGCTGCCTCCCCTCAATCCACGACAGTCGCCCCTCAACGTCACGTATCACGGTTGAGGTGGAGGGGGCAGTTGCTGAGGTGCCCAATGCAAGGATGTCCTCAGATGGGGACCACTCCGTATGTGTCACCTGTCCACCAGAATAAAGCTGTGGGGTGCCCTCGAGGGTGCTCTGAGGTGTGGCCTGGGGGGTGGGCTGGGGGCTTGGAGTATGTGCAGCATCCTCCCACAGGTTGTCGCCTTCATGTCTGTGGAAATCACCATGTCCCTCTTCCTCGTCACCACTAGGGGGCGCAGATGCTGCTGCCTCCCCAACAGTACTTGTGGCGGCAGACTGTGTACCGTCTGCCTCAGATTCAGCCACTGTGGCCACGTCCTGTGAGACGGTTGCCTCCTGGGGGGTTGCAGCAGGTGTATGGCTGTCCTGTGCCTGGCCTGTGTAGATGTTGGGGCACTGGTTTTTGCTTTGCGTGGCACTTGCACCATCCGGTTGCCCCTGGATGTCGATGGCCTGGTGCCATCGTCTATGGCCCTGGCCATTTTTGACGGTGTCCTGGCCTGTACGCCTGCATCCTGGCCATCAATGTCTGCATCCGTGCCTGTGGGGACAGAGAGAGACAGGGCATCAGTGATGGCAGTACATGCATCATGCATGCATTTGTGCTTGTGAGTTATTCCCACTTGATTAATTGCATGCTTGTTGTTGTGGCAGACAGATGCATGCAATATTGGGGGGGTTGCATTGGCATCACTCAGGTTCTCTCATGTTTGAGGTGGTGTCTGCTGTGGGGCCTAGGGTTGTTTTGTGGATTACGTGCTGTGTGACACATGCTGCTTTGCTGTGTGTAGGGAGTGTATTGGGTATGGAATCGGCATGCAGCATTCATGTTGATGTGACAGTGGTGGGGCCAGCATTTGGACAGGGATATGAGAATGTGTGTATGATGGGCCATGCATTGCCTTAACTCACTATTACATTGGTTGGCCAACATCATGCTTTGGTTATCTATGGTGTGTGGGGACACTCACCTTCATCTGCCATTGACGGTACTCCAAACTCTGCATCTCCAACTCCTTCAATTCCCTCCATGTCAATGGTTGAACTACACATCTCTTCCCACCTGGCAAGCTCGATGGGTGTGTGGGCGCCGCCGCCTGTTGCCTGCCCCTGGCTGCGGTTGGCTGACAAAATGTTCTGTACGCAGAGGAGTAGATCGTCCCACCGCTTCTTGCAATTATTTACCGTGCGGGCGGTGGTGCCGACCGCATTGACCTTCCTGGCCACTTCCTCCCATATCTCCTTCTTTCGCAGTTGTGCAGAACGCCTCAGGTCTGCGTCAAACACAACATCGGCCTGCTCCACCAAGGTTTCTGCCAACATATTCAGCTCATTGTCACTGAATCAAGCCTTGCGCTGCCGGGGGGCGCCTTTCCTAGTGGCTTTGCTCATGTTGTGCAAGGTGTGTGTGCTATCTTGATAGTACAGGTCCTGTGTCTCGAGGATTGCAATTGATTGTGTTTTTAAAGACGGCCGCCGGTGCATTTCCTGTTCCGGCACGATGACTCTACATCCCTTTCCGCCGATAAGCGGTCCCGGCAATACCATTAGCGGTACTGCCGGGTCCGTTATTTAGGGGTGGTGAGAGGCCTCAAGGCTACCCGGACCATTTATTAGCACCATGCCGGTAATCTCAAGAATTTAGCACGAATCTCGTAATGAGGCCCAATCTATTTATTTGCTATTTATTTGCAAAGAGACTTCTTTTACTACATTTGTGGTTGGTGCCAGTACAGCGGCATAAGCTGCTGATTTGTTTTTCAATGGTTGGTTAAACCATCATTGCACCCGTAAGAGCGACGGACTCTGGAATTATATGTACAACATATCACAGAGAGGAGCTGTCTCACCTCTATTTGCTACATAGATTCTTTTTGTTACATTGTCCCCTGTCATAGATCGTTTTTCGGATAATAAATCAACTTGCCAACCCTACAGCTCAATTCTGTCATTAGAAATCCTCAGCTAATGCACTTTATGTGGAGCAGTGCAAACATGTGTGCCTTACATCTCCATACATCTCATAGATTCAAATGTACTTACAATGTCACTCACCAATGTTTTGGGACTGAGCATGTCTACATTGATCATTTTGATCGCAACAGAACGTACAGTAAGATATCAGATCTGATGGGAAGTAGTGAGCTTCTTGCAATGGGGCGAGTATGAGTGATATTCCTGTTTGTGGTGTGGGGAAAATGGAACAGTCACCAGAAAAATACATGGGTGGCCTTGCATAGATCAAGGACAATCAAAATTAGACATTTCTAAGTGCAGGTAGACAGTACCGCCAGCTGTGCCAGGGATGTGACCATGATGGATGAAGTGTTAGAGTGGAGGCATAGAACGTGAGGGTCAAAGGTAGGTTAGAGGCAAAGAAAACATGTTAAGTTGAAGGCAGTTGAGAGGTAGGTTAGGTGGCTTACTCAGAGGTGAGGAGGCAGGCATTCAATTTGACTTTGAACAAATCAGTGTTTACTTTTTCTGAGATATCCAGGGGAAGAGAATTCCATGTAAGTGGAGAAGAAGAGGAAAAGAGAAGAAGTGAGAAGAAGCACAGTGAAGTTGAGGTGCTACAAGGGTATTGGAGGAGGCAGAGCAGAGATTACGAGAAGGCTTTAAGAGTTGATAGAGTGGAATAGATATAGTGGTGCCTTAATGTGGATAGACATGTGAACCAAGAGAAGACTTTTAAATCTGGCTCTGTTTTGCATCATCAGCCATTCAGCCTGGTGACGGTCCGAGGAAGTAGGTGTGAAGTAAGAAAGTTCAAAGAGAAACCTGGTAGAAAAGTTAATGATCTTGTCAAGAGGAAAGAACGCATAGCTGGGGATACCAATGAGGAAGCTGGCACAGTAGTCCAGTTTAGAGAAGTCAACAGTGGTTAAGAGATGCTTGGCGGTGTTGTCAGGAAAGAGACACCTGTTTTCCTAATATTTCGGAGGTTGAGTTGAGACACTGTTGCAGTTTTGGAGATGAAAGTAGAGGAGTGAAAAGAGTCATATATGATGCTGAGGTGTCTAGGTGAAGAGTAGAAGGGGAGATTGTCAGGTGGGAACTGAAGGGGAGGAGATGAGAGAGGGTGTTTGGCAGTGATGAAGAGCACTTCTGTTGAGGAACAGTTTAACATCAGAGAGAACAAAGCTATCCAATCTTTAATGGCAGAGAGACAGCTGGAAATTTTGATAGAGAGATCAGGACAAGAGAAGTAGATTTAGGTGTCGTCCGCAAAGAGTTATACGAGAACCCAAATGAGGAGGTTAGTGCCCCAAGAGCAGAGGTAAAGAGTGTAAAGAGGAGAGAACCCAATACAGAGCCTTGTGGAACACCATCATTTAGAGGAGTGAGTTGAGAGGTGTTGTTGTTCCAGGAGACAGAGAATTAGCGGGATGCTAGGAAGGACTAAATCCAGGCAAGGGCTTGATAAGGAATCCCAAGAAGAGAGAGAGTATTAATAAGATATGAGTGATCAACAGTGCCAATGGTAGCGAACAGGTCAAGGATAATTAGAATAGAGGATGTTAGTGCTTAGCAGAGGCAATGAAGTTGGAGACATTCATGAGAGCAGTTTGAGGAGCGAGAGGAGTGGAATCCTGCTTGTAGGGGGTCTCAAAGGTTGTAGATGTCAAAGTAATTGGTAAGACGGCTGAACACAACCCTTTCTAGCACTTTAAAGTTCTGCAGAACGAGAGACAGAGGGTGAATGTTTCACCAACAGGTTCAGGTCAGCACCTAGCTTTTTTAGCAGAGGAATGACTGTCGACATTTTGAAAATAGAGGGAAATGAAGCAGAGTCGAAGGCCAAGTTGAAGAGTTCAGTGAGGTGAGAGGCCAGTAAAGGGGAAATAGGCTTGACTAGCTGAGGAGCAAGAGGGTCTAATGGGGTACAATAGGGGTTAGCTTTCTTCAGTAGAGATGGGGCTTCCTCAGTATTAGTGTGACTAGATGGAGTATAGAATGTAATTTCAAAATGTTTTCAACAAAGAATACAGCTATGCCATTAGCTGTGAGAGTGGACTTGTCATAGGTTTAGGAGGAGTGAGTTTAGTGTGCCGTGTAGCTGGCAAGGATGGTTGGAGTGAGAGTCGATGAGGGTGAGGTAAAATGCCCTTTTCCTTCTATCAAGAGAAGAATTGAGCAACTTCAGGGCAGAGAGGTAGGTCCTCAAGCGAGTGGATATGCCTCCATTTGCACAGCAGCCGATGCATGTCTGTGCAGAGACAGCATATGAATGGGCATCATAGTTGAAGACGCTGAGGAAAGGGGCAAGGAGAGGACAGAGGATTGAAATGAGATGGTGGTGGAAACAAACAGTGGAGTAATCAGATAGAGATGATGTGACAGTAGTATTAGTTGCTAAGTGAGAGGGGGAGATGAATAAAAGATCCAAAGAGGTATCCCCGTGTGGGCTGGTAGGTTATGGATAGAGTGCAGAGAGTTGACACTATGAAAAGAGTGAAGTTCAGATTTATTAGAAGTGGTTGGACAGGGAAAATTAAAGTCACTTAGGAGAATAAAATGATGTTTAGTGGAAAGAGAATCCATGAGTTGCCCAAGTTCATCAAAGAATGGCCAGTGTGTCCAGCAGGGTGATAGATGGAGATGATGTGAGCCGAGTCAGGTGGAGCAATAGTAGAGATGGTGAATTCAAGAGAGGACATGGCATTGGAGAATTGTGAGGCAATGAGGGGGGAAGAGAGTAGGTGTCCGAAAGTCTCCGCTTTTGCCAGTCAGGTGAGGAAGTGAATGCAGGAGAGTATGGAGTTGTGTAGGGCTGCCAGGATGGCAGTGTCAGATAAAGAAATGCAGTTTTCAGTAATAGAAAGGAGATTGAGAGAAGAAGACCTGCCATGAAACTAGCCAATGATAAAGGAAGTTTTGTTGCCTATAGACTTGAGTATTCCAGAATGAAGAGAAAAGAAGTAGAGTTAGAGAGAAAGAGAGGAGAGGTCAATAGGTGTTAGGGGAGCTGTAGTTTGCTCATCAGCTATGTTTGTTGGAAGTAGGAGGTGCAAGAGGTAAAAACCCCTCGCAGGACAAGGCTGCAGTGTTGAGCGATGCAGGTGCGGAGGAGATGCTGTCAGATTATACATAGTACACTTTGCTATGCCCACGCTTCCGTGCCCATAAAAACCGAGGTACGGACCCTCTGTGAAAAAGCCATCGCAGGACACGGCCGTGATGTTGAGCGACGCAGGTGCGCAGGAGATGCTGCCTAATTATATGCAGCACGCTTTGCTAGGTCCACCCTTCCGTGCCTATAAAAACCAAGGTACGGACCCTCCGCTGCAAAGTCGTCTCAGGACAAGGCTGCAGTGTTGAATGACGCAGGTGCGCAGGAGACGCTGCCTGATTATACGTAGCTTGCTTTCCTATGTCCACACCTCTGTGCCTATAAGAACTAAGGTACGTGCCTTCTGCGGCAAAACCCTCGCAGGACAAGGCCGCAGTGTTGAGCGAAGCAGGTGAGCAGGAGATGCTGCCCGATTATACGTAGCACACTTCGTTACGTCTACACTTCCATGCCTATAAGAACCGAGGTACGGACCCTCTGCAGCAAAGCTCTCGCAGGACAAGGCCGTGGTGTTGAGCGACACAGGTGCCCAGGAGACGCTGCCCGATTATATGTAGCATGCTTCACTACGTTCACGGTTCCATGCCGTTGATCTACGCAGGAGTTTGGCCATGATTGGGTAGCAGTGTAGACAGTGAGTGCAGACAACCTCAACCTCCTTTTTGCAGCCGCAAGGTAAGACAGTTCGGGGAGAGTTCACTTGCTACACTCCACACAACCCCTCTGACCCGGTGCCACTTCTCACTCTTGCACACACGTTGTTTCTCCCGTGACCGGTCCTCACACCCCCCTGCCTACTTGTACTTCCTTGCCTCCTAGGCTGCGTGTGTCTCCTAGCAACTTAGGCTGCGCGCGCTCCCCCATAACTCTAGACTGTGTGTGCCCCCTCGCAACCTACACCACGTGCGTTGCCGCACATTTTTTGGCCGTGTGCGCTCTCTCGCAAATTAGGTCACGTACGCTCCCTCACAACTTAGGCAGTGAGTGCCCCCTCGCAACCTAGGCTGCGTGCGTTCCCTTGCAACTTAGGCTGTGTGCGTTCCATTACTACTCAGCCTTGTGCACCCCTCATTCTCATAGTCACTGCTTTCCCTCGCATCTTAGGTCCCCACACTCCCCGTGGACCCTTCCCTCTCATTTTAGCTCCCTCCCTCCCTTGATCTTTTGTGTACTATTCTTGACGTCTTCTGTTGCTCCACGGTTGTTGGCTTACATTGCATTGCCTGCATTCCTGTTGTGTACATTCTTTTTTTCCAGGTTCCTTTCGTGATTGACCTTGTGCCTCCTCCTTTACTCTGATTTTGTGCTGTTCCCCATGGTTCTTGGTATAACACTATTCTGCCTGTTTCTTCCAATCTAGGTGCCCTGCTGTGCTCTGTGCTTGGTTGTGAATCTGCCCTTCTTCCCTTCTAGGTCCCCTGCTGAGCTCTGTTGTTGGTTCTTTGCATCTGCATCCTTTTTCTTTCTTCTAGGTTCCCTATTTTGGGCTGCACTTTGCTGTTGACTTTGTATTGCATCTGATGTCTCTGGTCCGTTGCTCTTGTCCTTGCCTGCCCAGACCCTTTTTTCTCCCCTCCACCCCCGTTGTCACCATCTCCTACCAGTGCCCCAGTGCTACCCCCTTCCCCTGCTTGGGCTGTCCCCGTTGTCTCATCCCACTCCCCATTTCTCTCTGCACCCTCTATGGTGCTCTCCGTCTCACCTATGTAACTTCTTTTCTATTGACTATCCTATCCCTCTCACTAAGACTGGCAGGAAGAAGCTAAAAAAAGGACATCCTGGCCTCCCTATCACTGATACCTACACCAGTGCTTCCCCAGACAGACCCTTACCGACATCCTCATTGTCGGTCCCTCTCCAGGCCTATGAATCTCCATATGGTCTCTCTTCTCTCTCCTTTTTCCTCTTCTCCCATTAATGGTGGCGCCCGGTGGAAGGCCCTCCTGGCCCCCTTCCACTCCTCTAAGACTATCATTAATGCCTAATTAAATGGCACTGTCTTGGTCCAGGGCCCTCAGGCCAACCTCCTCCTTTTTGATAGACGCTTCTGAGTTTATGGCCCTTGGAATATCCATCTATGGCTGCATGGGATTACACCAGAACAATTCTGAGGCCAAATAACCAGACCAACTCAAGAAGATGGCAAGTTGCTGTTTTATTAACAATTATCTAAAACAGGGAGGTCACAACGAACATCAATGGACGCCCAGTGTCTCCGCGATTTCCACAAAAAATACAATTAAATGCTTTTTATGCATCAGAGTCATATTACCTAGCAAAAGTGAAAAACCTATCAATGGTTGGGAATGGTTAAGGGACACATCTAGATATACAATCATATAGGAGCTAGATTTGTTATTGGCTGTCCGATATCAGGTGGACAACTTATGCCTACCTCTTCATATGCGTAATTTAAGAAAAATCAGATACACAGTGTTTCATTACTTTCTTGAGCTATAAGGTCCTTGGTTATACAGACTAATACAATTGGTTTGGCATGTTTGTGCCATGTCTGGAACATTTTGGTTCAATTAGCAGCACGTAGGCCAAGAACCAGGTGCAAGTAGATAGGACATGAGGCTATCATACCACCCAATTAGCCCAACATCTCTTATCACCTATGCCTTATGCCATGAAATTCTCTTTGTACTTGGACTTGCAGAGTTTTCTCGTCCTGGAAATGCAATGGGAGTGAGGGCACTCGCTATCGTGCCTGGATGGAATTGCAAGTTCAAACCCTATTTCGATCCTTGACTCACGTGACAAGAGAACACAATTCTGTTCATTCTGCAAGCTTTTAAATGCTTTAAATTAACTAACACTTGGCATCCTTTGTGTTCCTTCTTGCACTTTAACATGAGAGGATTCATCCTCTGCACACACAGGTTGACCACCTTCATTACTGGAGATGACAACACAATAAAATGGCAAACCAAAATCTAACATCGGGCCTTTTTACAAAGCACTATTGGTCTCATGCATCAGACTCAATAAGAACAAAAATGCTTTTGAATATTCTCTGAAGTTTTAAAAAAAAAGTTAGCTACATTATGCTGCAAGAAGTGCTGTGCTTGAAATTAACAGAAAGCTAGTGATGTGCGGCCGAATCAACACAGCCAATAGAAATGCCCATGTCCAGCTAACAATTGTCTGTAACTCTCTCGTTTATTGGTCACTGGTGAGGTCTGGACCTTATCTGCCGCCTGCTTCTGTTAAAGAAAGTGCACTTCTACCTCTTTTACACATCCAAATAAATTGTGCAACCTGCACCTTTTGCAGACAGTGCTGTCTGCTGTCAAACCCTTTGAAGTTTTATGGGGGTGCTGTAGCACCTCCAGCACCCCTACTTCCAGCACAACTGACCGTGCTGAGAAGATGAAGCTAACAAGCTAAAAGAGATATGAACGATGCCTGTGCTACAGGCATCCCCATTCCCATTTCAGCCCTATTGGGCTGAAATGGGAATGGGGATATACCAGCACTGGCACCGGCGAAACGGCAATTACTGGGTACGGCGGGGTCGGAATACCCTGGTAATTGCCCATTCGCGGGTGCCAAACTTTCATGCCGGTATGGCGGTAGCCTTGCCACTCTTACCAGCAAGACTACCTCCAACCTCGCGATGAGGCCCAAAAGGCCTCATCACCAGGTTGCCGGTCTGGTAACAACGGTACCGGTATGCTTGCCGGTACCATTGTTACCGGACTAGCAAACTCTGAGTTGTGCCGCGGGTGCATTTCATTCCACCATGTCTGCCCTGGCAGAATGAAAGGCCCCCGCGAGCACAGCATGCCGTTATAAACGGTGCCGGTGCTACTGGCATCCCCATTCCCATTGAGCCCTACGGGGCTGAAATGGGAATGGGGATATACCGGCACCCGCAAAAGGGCAATTACCGGGTCCGGCGGGGTCGGAATACTCCAGTAATTGCCCATTTGCGGGTGCCGGACTTTCATGCCGGTATGGAGGTAGCCTTGCCGCTCTTACCGGCAACGCTACCTCCAACCTCTTAATGAGGCCCAATGCCCAGCGGGCTGTCAAATAACTCACAATTTCGTTGCATCTTGGAGGAGAAAGAAGGCCGATTTTATGCACCGGTTAAGGTGCAGGGTCAGTGTAAATTAACAGCTCTGGTGGATACTCGATCCCAAGCCACCCTCCTGTCAAAAAGGGCTTTTGACCAACTAAACTCAGGACGGGGGAGAGACACCAATTTCCACTCACGCCACTTCCCGACAACTCCAAAACTTCGACAGGAAATATATTTCCGTCAAAGGGACTGCGGATCTGGACTTAAAAATTGGACGGCACCAGCTGAAACATCCGGTGATGGTTGTGACTCCAGATGGCACACCTTGTTTACTGGGGAACAATCTTTATCAGCTCTGATCGACTGTGTAAACAAGGTCCTCCGGACTCAGACTAACCGCCCCATCAAATTAAAAATGAGTACCAACTATGTAAGCCTGAATGGTACCTGTCACGTAATTGATCAACGCTCTGAGACCCATTTAAATAATAACCAAGTCCCAGACATCACAGTCATCTCTGTAGGAGAACCAACTAGTGATGGGATCCCTTCTCCATTCTTGAAAATCAACCTTCCTCCCAGTTTTAAGTGGCAATCCACACAGGAAGGGAACACCCTAACATTTTACACCAGTCCAAAATCAGAAGAAACCTTGAGTCATGTGAAACCAAGCAAGGAAGAATCCGCTCAAAGGCCCTCATTACAAGTCAGGCGGTGGACCATGGTGCTGGTAGCACCATGGTCCATGCCGGATTCCGCCATGGTGGATGGCGGAATTACCGCCCCATTCCATGGTGAGTGGGGCGGTAATTCCCCATTCACTATTTGCCCTTCCCCATTCCCATTTTTGCCCCATAGGGCATAATGGGGATGGGGAAGGCGATAATTACGGCACCGTAAATTACGGTGCCGTAATTAGCACCAAGGTCGCTTAGCGCCTTGAACTTCAACGCCTGCAAAAAGCAGGCGTTAAAGTGCGAATCAGGCGTTAAGGGTTAACGGCGCCGACGGCGCCATTAAACCCTTAACGCCTGACTTGTAATGAGGGCCAAAGTCTGACGGATATTCAGAAAAAGGGCTAGCAGTTGTTTTTCCCCATTCAGGTAAATGAGGAGGAAGAACCAGTGCTCACCAGAGTATGCATGAATAATGGAAGGAGCTTCATCAGCGAATAATTATTCAGGAAACTCCCAAACGATCTGACCATTCCCACATTTAAATTGATTGACAAATGGGAAGCACGTCTGAAAACCCCAAATTCCAAACATCTCCTGCCTAGCATGTGTATGCTAAAAATGTCCATTGGCAACAAAAGCATAGACCATAATAGTTGGGTCGCAAGAGATGTCCTTTCCGCCTTTTATTTGGGTAGTGACATTCACAACGGATTCGCAATCAATTTGGACCTAATTATTAATAAATCCTGGTCCCAACTGGGGAGTAAACCCATGGGCTTCGACAAAATTGAAAAAGCATTCCCGTCAGCTCAATTGCTGCCTTATGCGGTTTAAGTTCAAGTGTGAGAAGAGGTCACCATCCCTGGACAGGTGCAACAATTTACTCTTCCCCTCAAAATTAAGTGAGGCCAGATCCTCAGACATCAGTAAGAATATATAAATCAAAATTCCCATCTCCAACAGCAAGGTTTATATTTAAATACGACACCTCTAGTAGACCTAGAACACAACACAATTCGAATAATGGTGGATAACAGCGACCCTCGAAGTATCATTTTAGGTGCAGACACCTTCATCGGAATGGCGGTTGATGCCCAACATTATTCTATCGATTTGGGTAATGGAATAATGGGACCAATCCCAAATGACTGTTTCGACATCAGCAACGGTATTACTCCAGAAAAGATTTTTTCTAGGCATTGGGGGAATTTCCTGGTGTACTCGTCCTGCCCCTAGAGTGTGGAAGAGGGGACCTGTGACATTAGGAGAGAGGAGGTAGTGTTCAGAGTCAAGGACCACTACCGCGAATCCCCTGTCCAGGTCAACACTATCAAAAGAGATCTCTCCACCCAACTGGAGGATACCGCTGAAATTGCCAAGCCTGAGGTCTTTCCAGGTTTTAGGCAGATGGTCGAGGAAAGGATCAATCTGGCTGATGCCTGTGAGACCGAGGGGCAAAGACAAAAGCTAAAACAGGTCTTCCTGTAATTCCAAGATATCTTTTCAGTGGACTCATATGACTGTGGACGCACATCCATTCATTCAACCACCATTCCCACGCACCCTGAGATGGCTCCAGTATTTGTGAAAAAATACCGGTTACCTCTCGCATCCATAGAGTCACTCACAATGATTATGAAGAATTTAGAATTCTGTGGGATAATTCGTCCGATCCACTGTACCTTCAACAACCCTGGTACTGGGGATCCACAAACTAAACGGCCAATGGAGACTATGGGCAGACCTGAGGGAGTTGAAAAAATGGGTCCACATGTCAAGATGGCCCATTCCCTACATCAATCAGGAACTGGCCCAGATCTAAGGGTCAAAGGTGTACACCGCCAGTGACCTGACCAATGGTTACTGGACAGTACCCATGAGTAGGAAAGACCAATAAAAGCTTGCCTTTACCTTCGGGAGGCAGCAGTTCACGTGGACTACAACCCCCTTTGAATACATAAACTCTGGCAATGAATTCAACATCTTCCAATATATGGCAATGCTAGATATGGGCAAAAGGGGAAACCTGGTCTATGTGGATGATGTTTTGATCAAGAGCTCAACTGTGGAGGAACACATACAGAAATCTGCTATGTTCTTACCCAGGTTCAGAAGGCCAGGGCAAAACTATCCTTTCAGAAGGCACAGTGGTGTAAGACCCAAGTGAACTTCTTAGAGCACGAGATCACACCAGAGCGTCTTAATCCACAGGCGAAGAAGGTGGAAGCCTTATTAAAATTAAAAGACCCTACCACTCTGCGAGAATTAAGAAGCCTTCTTGGACTTACTAATTATAGTCAAAAGTTCACTGAAGACTATGCAGAGGTCACTCAACCGTTGGTCCATTTATTAAGGGCCAGAGCCAAGTGGAAGTGGGGTCCAGAACAATCTGAGGCAGTTAAACCATTTAAAATAAGCCTTTCCCAGGCTCCTTGTTTGGCTTACCCCATAAACAACAAGGAGTTCTTCTTGGAGACGGGGTTCTCAGATACTTGCCTCACAGCGGTATTGTACCAAAAGCATGACAAGGTCAACAAAGTCATCTCATACGCGAACAAGACTTTGTCCTCTGTGGAGGAAACATTCAATGACTGCGAGAAGGCCCTCCTAGCCACGGTGTGGGTGCTGCAAAATTGCCTCCCATTCATACAGGGGGAGCACATCATTTTCGAGACTCCCCACCAACCCTTGCAGTATCTACAAAGTGACAGGGGCGGGGAACGTTAGTAATTCCAGAATTACTTCCTGGGTTCTGTCCATGTAATGCTTTCCTGTGGAGGTCAGATATGCCCAAAATAAGAAGAGTCCCCTAGCGCAAGTTTTGGCGGACTTGCATGATTGTTCTCAAGAAAGCTGTCTTGAGGACGAAAGTCTAATGACCAACAACAACCTTGAGGCGTACGTAAGTTCCCAACACAAGGTCTATGAGGAAACACGTGTCAGGGTATACCCACAGTTTATGTGCATGGGTGCTCCTACCATGTTGAGAATAATGGGAAAAAAGAACTGGTGGCTGGCATTGGGAATACCTGGGTGAATGATACCCCAGAACCCTCTGCTGGTTATAAAATAGGATTCCGAAGTAGTCAGGTTGCAAAGTTGATGGCTGTTTATCAAGCTATCCTCACTGCAGTGCACCACCAACTCAATGCACTGTTCATAATCACGGTCACTGGGTTTGTGGAGCACTTGATTAACTGGATGTATCGAGGCATGCTTTGTGCCAACAACAAACCCCTAAAGCATGACAAATTGATCCAGTCAATCGACGATCTGGTGACGTCCAGTGAGATGACCATCTATTGGACGAAGATAAGAGGTCATTCCAAGATAGAGGGGCCAGATAAGACTGGAAATGACCTGGCTGGCCAGCTGGCTAAAACCGGAGCTGTGTAGGGGGATTTCATGGAAACGGAATCCCTGCTGGGTGAAATCCAAATGGCAGCTGTCACCTAGTCACAAACTTTGCTAACAGCAAACTATCAACAACCCAGTGGAGTAAAGATACTCCAGATGCAGATTTGACCACGGCACAGAAAGAGGACCCGATCATTGGGAAATTCTATCGACACACTGAAGATCCAGCATGCTTTCCTCTAACACAGTCGGATTATGCCGGTAAAGAGGATATCCGGGTGTTGATGTTTTCCAAGATGTTCCGGATCCAAGATGGTTTGTTGGTAAGGAGAGTCCTACCTGGCTGAGACCAGTGGGTTGTACTGACCTCATTCCGAAGCCTGATGTTGAACCACATACATGACGCGGCCACTGCTGTTCATAGGGGGTTTCATACGACATTGGAAATCTTGCACAGGGTGCCTACTGGCCACACAGGGGCCAGGACCTCGACACTTACCTAAAGGGGTGTCTTGCGTGTGCTCAATTCAAACCTAGTTCAATCACACACACAGAGCTCCCCTACAAAAAAGGGGAATGACACTGCCTTGGTCAGATGTGCAAATCGATTTCATCAGGCCAGTGATTCGCTCCTCTAGAGGAAACAAGTACATGTTGACTGAGAAATGCTTGTTCACAAAGTGGGCAGAATGTCTACCAGCCCTCAATTGTAAGGCAGAGACGGCTGCGGGACTAATGATCAACCACATCGTCTCTCGGTTCGGCCTCCCGCAAAGGACTGAATCAGACCAAGGAAGCCATTTTACCAGTGAGGTGATGGCGAAGATGTGGGAGATTCTAGGGGTAAAAAGAAAACTCTACATTGCCAACCACCTGGCCTCAAGCGTGGGGGTAGAGAGTTAAAACAAAACAATTGTCAGTATCTTAAAGAAGTGTGTAGTAGACTCTGGACAGAGTTGGTGCATCCGATTGCCACTTGTCCTGATGGCTATTAGGTCTACACCATCTTCTGCAACAAAGATGTCTTCATTTGAACTCATGACCAGCCGAAAAATTGTGTTACCACAGCAACTGCTCTACAGGACTCAGGAGCAGACCCTGATATGCGTCCGCTACTCATGAGTATATTGAAAATGTAAGGAAGCACATAGAGTATGCTTTTGCTTATGCTCAGCGCAATTCAGAAAAGTTGGCTGAAGGAATGAAGACCTACTAGAATATAAAGACCACCAAGAAGTAGTTGACAAGGATTACCTGTACAATTTTCAAAGGAATCAGGCCAAGGAGCAGAAATTCCTCCCACCTTGGCATGGTGCGTTTTAAATTGTAGATAACATATCACCTGTTGCTTACAAGATCCGCATCCCTAAAGGAGAACTGACAGAAGAAACATGGGTCCACATCAACCAGTTGAAAAGCTGTCATCCCAGACACGCTTTACGACTGGTAATGAGCCAAATGAAAGTCAAGCAGAGGAACCATCTGAAGAACAAATATGAAGGATGACAAATCGGACGAATATATATATATATATATATATATATATATATATATATATATATATAGGTTCATAGTGATAATATCGAAAAAATAATGTCGAAAAAAAATTCAAATTTCTTTTTTACTACGTTTTTTATTCGAAATGGGGGGGGTTCCCCCAATACCCCTTTTATTTTATTTTTTTGTTTTTACCTTTTTTGTACTTGCGAAACCCCAAAAAAATATATAAATAAAAAAGAAAGAATTCGGTTATTATTTTCCACATTTCTTTTTCGAAATTATTGTCTTTCGACATTTTTCTTTTGATATTATGACTGATCACCATATAACAGGGAGTAATTTACTTTGTTTTATTGTACAAATGAAGAAAATAAATAAAATGTGTTTGGTGAAATGGAAATGTCATGTTATAACTGTATGTTGTTTTTGTAAATTATACGTAAATCTTCCCAGGGAAAAATGTGTATAAAAAGTACTGAAACTCTCTTTCTATCTTTTATAAGAGAACTAACCTCCTTAAACTTCCAGCCTGGAGGTGAGAGCAGAGTCCGGTGAGAACCGCAGGGACCTGGAAAGGAAGGAAGAAAGGGGGTGCCAGGCCACACCCTCCAACCCAAAGATGGAAGGGGAGGCTGGAGTGTCCACTCCCAAAAGAAGGAAGAAAAGGGGGTGCCATATCCCCCAACCCAGAGATGGAAGGGGACATTGGAGTGCCCACTCCCTGATGAAGGAAATGCCACCCAAGGAAACCCCACTCTGCCCTTCCCAACCAAGAGTCATGGAAGAACAGGGGTAGGGAGGCATGTGGGGTGCATTTAAAGGTCCCAAACAGAAGTCACTTTAACATGAATAGCAAGATTTTAAACACTGAAACAAAAACGGCCTGGCTTTTGTTTTTGTTTTTCAAGTAAAGGTAAAGAGCTGTGTGGAAATGGGCCTATCTGTCATTACCAATTGACAAGCAGCATTTTAATTTACAAAAGGAGGAATCATAGATCCGTGTTACATGGAAGACACGATTTTAAAAAATTGAAAATAAAACCGGCTTGCACATGTGTGTGCAAACAAAAATGGCTTTAAAAAGCAAAAGAGGAAAAAATATCACTGCTCTCAGAAAAATGGCAGGAAAACAAAACATGATATGTGGGTTGACAAAAGCAATGTATATTATGTTTCACCTACAAAACTCAAGTGACATTTGAAGAGCCACTTTGTCTTCATGTAAAATGTCAGCCCAAGGCAGACCCTGTTTTTGGCTGTAGGCAAAACTTCACAAAGTAAAACTCCCACTTCCAGCCTGGATGTTACATCTCCCATATAATGACCACCCACAATAAAAATGGGCTGCTAAAGGCGTCGAAATTCAGTGTTCTCCAGACCTGCTGGCTCTGAAAGCAAGGACTTCAAGGAAATTCACCCTTGGCTGCAGCACAACTAATATGTGTGAATGGGGGCACCCACTTCAAAGAGCAAGCTTCCAACACAAAAGAGACTGATTAAGGTACAGGCTGACCCAGTGAAAATAAACGGGCGGGAAGAAGAAATTGCCATTTGGCTCACAGGAAGATTCACAATTAAGTTAAAAGGACTATTATCATTTAGGCCTTTTTCTCAGCAACCATAATGTGGATTGATTTCATTTTGCATCATTTTTTATGTAATTTCTAGGTGATTTGGGGGATATAAAATGCATCTACCTGTGACTCTGAGAACTGTAATGGCCAGTTAGAATAGGTTTCTGGCTGATCTGAACATGTTCCAAATGTGAGAGTTGGTGAGCGGGTGGAAATTGAAATTAGGGATATGCTTAATAACTTACATATTCATAACTGTTATGCTTTTATGGAAATGTGCCACATGGTCATGCTACATCGAACGGATTTGGTGGTCGGCTTATCTAATTCTCCATGATCAGCTAAAACAGAAAACATGTTTAATATGGCAGTTCCTAGTAAAATTATGAAGTTGTGATACATAACTAGTTTCTGCCAAAAAGTTGAAAGGAGAACGAAGCAGCAATTACAAATAGCAATTGGGAGGAGAGAGAGGGGTTACTGTCCAACCCTAGTAGCATGGATTGTTGCAGGGTACTTCCAAGATAGTAAAATTGGTGATGTCATTGCTGCTATGTAAGGGGGACTGCACTAGGACAGAACACTCAAAAACTGGGGAGCCAGAAAAGGGTGAAAGACAGGACAGAGAGAAGAGACAGCCCACCAGGAAGGCTGCTAAAACTTACCATCTGACAGCTGTAAGGAGATATGATATGGCATTTACAACATGCCTATACACAAGTGTTTCAAGGCACAGAAACGGAGACACCAGAGGAGATTGCAGAGAGTACCTCTGGGTGGAGCTGTCTATTTTTAGGAAGGCCTCAAAGCTGACTGGGTCCTATGGTAGATAGTGGGAGGCCATCTTTGAGAGTGGAGTGACCAGACACCTGCCCTATCTTTCCAGAGTGTCCTGAGATGCAGCTGGCTTTCCTGAACCTTAAACGGAGGCTTGCTATGTAAGTAGAACTAAGCCCTGGGAAACGAAAAGGGTGGGGGGAGTCTGCTTGCCTTGAATCCTTTACCTTTATAGTGGGTGGGGGGGAAACCTGTGTAGATCCTTAGCCTATTTAACCTAAAATATTAATTTAATTAAATCCCCATTTGGCAGAACACTACAGGGTGAATTTTGTTAAAAGATTCAAAATGAACAACACTCACTTCCCAGTGTGCGCTGAAAACTATTGCCTATAATTTAATTGGGTAATTCTTGTTGGCCAGTTGACCCCGACTTCTTTAAGGAAGAGGGATGTCTTTGTTCTTAAATCATTCCAACCTTTTTATCTAGTTTCCTGAACACAGGCATTTCAGTAAGGGGGGTCTGAAATCAGACATTCCCCAAAGCATTCCAATTTTTCTGTCTGACTTCCCAACATAGACCAAAGCGAGGAGGTGGGGACTGAAAAACAAAGCGATAAATCACCCTGTGTTTGTTTTAAACCAAAAGATTGGGCCAATTTATATTATTGATCAGTGTAATTATTTTGTAAAGTGAAATTGGAAGAAAGTGTACAATTGTGATTGCGTTCTTTTTAACTCACATTTGTGATTTATTTATGCTGATAGAAGTTGATTATGTTGTGCCATGGATAAAGTGGTTTTTGTATATTTTCATACTAATTTCTATCACTTTTAATTTAAATAAATACCAATATATTTCCCGTACACCGGCCTGGTTCTTGGCTCATTGTTAGCTCAGGTGCGAAGAATCCAAGGGGCATGATATGTGTCTGAGATTGGGTTAAAAGAAAATCTGTTAAACAATTTGTTGAATAACCACTTGAGTGGGGAGGGAAGGGAATCCCTGTGTTGAGGGTGGCTTCTCAATAAACCGTTACAGCTGCATAGTTATAAACATCGGAACGCTGCCAGCCATCTGTGGGTATGACTGACCGGCTGCCTCCCTGTTGAACTTTACTGCACTTGTAACACAGTGCGCTGAACAAAACAAAAAAAGAGAAGAAATAAGCAGTGGCACGAAGGGAACGTGAACATAGACTTTAAGGCAGTTCATGGACTTACTCTCCAAGTGGCAAGAGGTTGAGGTGAATTGGGACATTACTGCCAAAAATATTATCAAGTTTCTTGGAGGAATATTCTGGAGGGAAGGTTGGCTCTCGGTGCTGGTCAGTGATAATGGTCCGCAGTTTGTTTCAAGACAGTTTCAAACTTTGTTAGTTGAGAACGGATTAAACACAGGAGGACATCCCTTTATCATCCTGAAGGTAATGGATGTGTGGAACGTTTCAATAGAATGCTCATGGACAGTATCTGCTTATCTGTGTGTAGTGGTGGTGAATGGCAGAGGGATTGATGTGAAGAGTTTCCCAATACAGGAGTACCCCTCATCCTGTAAATGGTATTACGCCTTTTGAACTTATGCGAGGACGCAAACCCAATACATTGTTAACTTCAAGTTGGACCGAACATTCCAAAATTGTGAACTTGAATGTCAAGACTGTTCATGAGAGGATGAGAGTGTGTAGAAAAGGGTCGAAGAGATGGTACGATGAGAAGCATGGGTGTAAACTACAAGAGATGAGGTGAGTAGATTTGTGAAAGTAAAATTACCCAGATGGAGTCGAAAGGTGCACTCGAAATTTTCTAGTTTGAAGAAGTTCGTGGAGGACCATGGAAATTTTGTGCATGTGAAAGGAGGAGAGGTGTGGAACAAGGATTGTGTTGCTAAATTCAATTGAGGCATCGTCACCACCACTGTCATATTTTTCATTCTATCAAAGTTTCCGGTATATGTTGTAAATATCATCGCCTCCCTTCCGCTTTTTATTGCTGTTTGACTTAAAGGGAAGGAGGTGTGAGGTATATTGAAAATATCTTGTTGCATTGTATATAGTTGACTTTTCCTGTGGAATTCGGCCATCAGTCTAAGAGGTCACAGAATGTTAGTAGGTGTAGAATGTTATGCTATGAAGGACTGGCAGTAAGAGTCTGGCAGAGGATGAAGGGAGACTGCAGCCCTTTACATGTTGTAACTGAAATAAAACTTCACCAGTTATGAAATCTCCTGCAACTTCATTATAGGGTGCACTTAGTTGCTGCACTTATCTGTGAGCCAAAAGAGACCTCTGTGCCAAAAACACTCCCAGGTTTCTAACAGGTTCCATTGGAGTCAAATTGGTGTCCATGGCAGGTTTTTCTTTTATCCACAGCGGACGATGTCTATTCTGGTCCAATTCAGGCATAAGTAGAGTATGGTACCCTCCTATTGTACTCTTTACAAATACCCTTATGAGAAATGGGAAGGGGCACAAGTTATCAATATGCTGCTGGCTGCTTTATATCTGTCACGACCCTCGCCCAAAACCCCCTCTGGCAAACCCATTGGCCAGGTGGAGTCAGGACTCGGGCCTCTAGAGCCTGGCATCCTCTTCAAAAGCCCTCATGGGGCCAGGCTCATACACCATGAAAGACAATGTGCTTGGGAACTACTTTATTGTATTTTCAGCCAACATGGAGGCATCCACATAGCTTGGTTCCTAAGAACCAAGCTATGCGGTCTAGTGTTTTGGGTGTGGCAGCCTAGGGACTTCTTTACCTGGACTATTTTGATGGGGCTATTTAAACCACAGCCAAGCAAGATAACACGCTTCGCGTTATTTTGCAGCATGCAACGTGACGCTCACTGTGTCCAGCTATTCCCTCGAACCTCAGAGAAGCAGAACCTGCAAGGAGACAAAAGGAACATCATTAGCAGCAGCATCTTACCTGCAGTCTTCATCTTTAAACACTCGCAGCTACTGATAACAGCTTCCTCGAATCTGCACGCCCCCCCCCGGACAGAATGAGAAGAAAGAGGAAGATAGAGGCAACATTAAAGAAAGCAGTAGAGGCATTTAAAAATTACGAACTGCTCAAAATGCTTACCTGGCTGGTCGCCTCTTGGCTCGTACCATTCCGGACATTCCACTCGCGCTGAAGAACACTGCGACCTACAAGGAAGGAAAACGCAGGTTAGCAAAGGCAAGACTTCGCAGCGCTGCGCATAGCGCTTGCTTACTGCATCATAGCGCTCTTATTGCGCCATCATTTACCAGCGGGGCTCAACCAAGCCAGTTCGCTGCGCTGAAGCTCCGCATACCTAATGGAGAAAAAAGAGACATTTTAAACAAAGAAAGGCATGCAGGATAGCAACAAAACTAAAGAACAGTAAGACCTACCTGAACAATATCAAACGGAGCCGGCGTCAGTGTAGTAACTGGACTGCACTCGCCCATGAAAGACAACGCGCCCCTGCAAAGAAGGCAGGACGCAGAGCACGCCTAATTCTACCACAAGGTGAGGAGAGGGCGCCAGAGGGACTGAAATCATGCGGGGGTGGAAGGAGGATACTTACCCCAGTCAGTGAGTCTTGAACACAGTCCTCCTGTATTTTCAGGCAGAACCCTCCCCGCAGACCACATCAGGGCAAAGCTGAGAAGCATACCAGCGAGTAACCCAGCTAGGTGGCGTCCCTGTGGATACCAGGTGAGCATAACAGAACGCGAACCGTACCATAACAAATCCACCTGGGCGCATGGAGAAATCATAAATGGACCAATGGGCCCAATTACTAGGAGAGCTTTGTGCTGAGGTTCATTCTGCCCGACAAGAGACTAATGCCCTCCAGAGAGACCTAATAGTGACCAAAGAACGTACTGAAGAGATTAGCGGGCAATACTTGCAACCACAGGCAGCACAGACATCTCTACCTGGAAGCAATCCAACGATGCAAAACCCCGCCATACCACCCACTCCGGTAGAGATCACGTTACCTGGAACAGTGCCCCTGGCACCACCAGAAAGTTTCTCAGGCGACCCACGGAAGTATGCGGCATTCATCAATCAGTGCCGCCTTCATTTTCTTTGTAGGCCTGGAGCATTTCCAAATGACCATGCTGGGGTAGCTTTTGTTTTATCATACCTGAGTGGTAGTGCAGAAGATTGGTCGGTGCCGTTGGTAACCCATGACGATCCTCTATTACATGACTTTGGGGGATTCCAGAGAGAAATGGAAAAACTTTTTGCTCACCATACCCAGGAACAAGCAGTAGACAATGAACTCTTGTCCCTCCGACAGGGGAATCAGGGCTTGTTAACGTACATTGCTACCTTCAACAGACTGGTTGCCGAAGCTAGGTGGCCAGGAAACAAAAGAACCACGTTATTCCATCAGGCTTACGAGGCAAATTAAAGGACGTCTTAGCCCAGGTGTTTGATCCACCCAGAGACTGTGCAGAATTCATAAATCTGGTATTGCAGCTAGACCACCGGTTGCAGGACCGAAAGGCAGACCGGTCTAAGAATGACCCTCGGACCGTGTATGTTCAACCAAGGGAAAACACACCCCGTGTACCTGAAAATGCTGTAGAACCCATGTAGATTGGAGGGATACGGCCTCCATTAACAAAACAAGAGTGGGACAAAAGGAGACAACAACAGCTTTGTTTGTATAGTGGGAAACCAGGGCATTTCCTGATGGACTGTCCAGTAAATCCCCAAGTAGAACAGTTGGGGCCACAGAGAAGGATGAAGCTAAGGAATCGGGAAACTACCAAGCTCGATAAAATAAACGTAGTGGTCAGTTTGTCGAGTGAGAAGAAAGAGTTGCTGACCTCGCACTTTGAAGCATACATCGATAGCGGAGCAGTTGTAAATTATATTGATCAAGAACTGGCAGCAAAGATGGGGTTTCCTTTGTGTTCTAAGCCAACTATGAACAAGGTAACCACAGTGGATGGGAGAGAAATCGCTTCCGGACCAGTAACCCAGTGCACAGCCAGGGTAATCTTGCTGTGCCAGGACGGACATCGGGAGTCTATTTCATTCGATCTCATCAAGGCACCTCAGTTCAGGCTAATACTAGGGATGCCATGGTTGGTTGCTCACAACCCTTTGATAGACAGGCGGGCACGAAAATTTACCTTCCCCGGTGACTGCTCCCCTGCCTGCTATTACCAAGAGGAGAAACCCGACGTCTGTATCCACATGACTCCCGGAGCGACAGTATCATCCCTGGGAGCAACTAATACCTTGCCAAGTGAATACCATGATTTCCAGGATGTTTTCTGAAAGGACCAAGCCAATACATTGCCGCCGCACAGGCCCTATGACTGTCAGATCGACCTTGTTCCTGGTGCACAAATCCCTTGCGGCAGGATCTACGCTCTCACAGAACCAGAAAGCCTTCATTTGAAATCCTATTTAGACCAGTACCTTGCAAATGGATTTATCCATCCTTAGAAGTCCCCCGCAGCCAGTCCTTTGTTCTTTGTACTGAAAAAGGAAGGAGACTTGAGAAGCTGTATTGACTACCGCGCATTGAACCAGATCACTGTGAAGAACCGCTACCCCATGCCACTTATCCCTGAGATGCTAGACCAAGTTAAAGATGCCCAGATTTATACCAAATTGGACCTTCGAGGAGCGTACCACCTAGTCCGAGTCAGAAGAGGAGATGAATGGAAAACCGCCTTCTGTACTATGTACGGCTTGTTTGAATATCAAGTCATGCCCTTCGGGTTATGCAATGCTCCTGCGGCATTCCAATATTTCATGAATGATGTCTTAAGGGAGTTAATTGATGTGTGCGCCTTAGTGTACATAGACGACATCTTAATATACTCAGCCTCGGAACAAGATCATGTCAGGCACGTTCGTTCATTCCTCACCAAGCTCCGTCAACATCGCTTGTTTGCAAAGTAGAATTTCTTGGTTTTATCCTTACTCCAGGAGGCATCAGAATGGACGTGCACAAGGTAGATGCCATTCTGAAATGGCCTTCACCGACGTCTCTGAAAGGGGTACAAAGCATGCTGGGCTTTGCCAACATCTACCGCTGGTTCATCCCAGACTTCTCTCAGGTTGGGCACCCATTCACAATACTATTATGAAAAAACAATAAAAGGTTTGCTTGGACCGAAGAAGCAGAAGAAGCCTTTCAGGAACTTAAACAATGGTTTACCTCCGCTCCAACCCTGCAACATCCTCGTCCAGACCTCCCTTATGAAGTTGAAACTGATGCGTCCAGTCTCTCAATGGGGGCTGTCCTTTCACAGAGAGACCCGGAAACCCCCCAGCTACATCCTGTGGCCTTCTGTTCGAAAAAGTTCTCACCTCCAGAGATTAATTATGCCATCACGGACAAGGAACTCCTGGCTATCAAATCCACCTTTAAAGCCTGGAGGCACTACCTTCTGGGGGCCAGACACACCATTACAGTCATCACAGACCACCGAAACCTGTAATATCTCAAAACAGCCAAGGCCCAGTCCTCGCGCCAATTACGGTGGGCCCTTTTCTTCGCCGAATATGATTATGTAATCACATTTCGACCAGGAGTCAGAAAAGGAAAGGCGGATGCCTTATCTCGCATGGGCATAGATGAAATAGCATATGAAACTCCAGACCCAGTAACTATTATACCTGAAGACTAACCCTTGGGTATCACGACAGCCTTAACACAAGCAGAACTACGAAAAGAAATCCAACGGACAAAGAATCCTGATGCCTAACTTGCATGGCAAACTCAAGGAGAACAATATACCATCAAGGACCATCTACCCTTTTTTAGGGATCGCCCATATATGTACCCAAGAAGGAATTACAACAGCATATTATTTCAAACTATCATGATTCACTGATCGAAGGGCATCCTGGGATCGCCAAAACCCTAGCTAAGGTGAAAGAGAACTTTTTGTGGCATTCAGCATATTCAGTCCTGTGGTGTCTGCGCACAAAACAAATCACAGAAACAAAAACCATCTGGTCTCCTACAACCATTGGACATTCCTCCAGTTCCATGGCACACTTTTTCCCTTGACTTCATCACTGATCTACCTCCAAGCCAAGGGTTCAACACCATCCTTGTAGTTGTGGACTTATTCCCGAAGATGGCCCATTTTATTCCTCTCAAAGGCCTCCCAGACGCAGCCACTTTAGCAAAAGTGTTCCTGGAGGGCGTGGTTAAGCTACATGGCTTCCCTTCGGTTCTGGTCTCTGATCGAGGCAGCCAGTTTGTTTCAAACTTCTGGAAAAAATGTTGTGCAATGGCGCAGATCGACGTTCGGCTATCTACCAGTCACCATCCCCAAACGGACGGCCAAACCGAGAGAACCAATCAGACACTCGAGCAATATTTACGGTGCATGCTGCACCACGAACAAAGGAATTCGAAAGACCTACTATGGATAACCGAATATGCATATAACAATTCTTTGCATTCAAGCACGGGACAAATGCCCTTCTATACCCTTTATGGCAGACATCCACGTACCTCTGAACTAGACCTTCCAGCCATCTTGGAAATGCCAGCGGTAAAGACTCTACACACAACCATTACTCAGGCTTTCAAAAGGGCAAAGGAACACCTTATTCATGCCAAAGAAAAACAAAAGAGATTCACCGACCAACACCGGAAAAAGGCCCCTGATTATCAAGTAGGAGACAAAGTTTGGTTAGCCGCTAAATTCATACCCATCAAGAGAACCCAGACCTTTCATCCCAGATTCTTAGGACCCTATACCATTAAGGCAATTATCAACCCAGCAGCCGTGAAACTGGCTTTACCACCTAATCTACACATCCACCCGGTATTCCATGTGTCCCTCCTGAAACCAATGCAACCCGTCACACGGATTGGGACACCACCTAAGCCCATACTTGTTGACGGAGAACCAGAATTCGAAGTCAAAGATATCTTGAACTCTAAATACTCTAGGACCAAGCTATATTATCTCGTCAATTGGAAAGGATTTGGACCACAAGATAGATCCTGGGAGCCCAGTGAGAATATCCACGCACCACGTCTAATCAGGAAATTCCATCGAACTTCCCAACCAAACCTGGCCAGACAGAAGGAACACAATGGGAAGGGCCTTAGGGGGAGTGCTGTCACGACCCTCGCCCAAAACCCCCTCTGGCAAACCCATTGGCCAGGTGGAAGCAGGACTCGGGCCTCTAGAGCCTGGCATCCTCTTCAAAAGCCCTCATGGGGCCAGTCCTGGCGCCTATGGCGTAGGCTCATACACCAAGAAAAACAATGTGCTTGGGAACTACTTTATTGTATTGTCAGCCCACATGGAGGCATCCACATAGCTTGGTTCCTAAGAACCAAGCTATGCGGTCTAGTGTTTTGGGTGTGGCAGCCTAGGGACTACTTTACCTGGACTATTTTGTTGGGGCTATTTAAACCACACCCGAGCAAGACAACACGCTTCGCGTTATTTTGCAGCTTGCAACGTGACGCTCACCGTGACCAGCTATTCCCTCGAACCTCAGAGAAGCAGAACCTGCAAGGAGACAAAAGTAACATCTGTCATTAGCAGCAGCATCTTACCTGCAGTCTTCATCTTTAAACACTCGCAGCTACTGAGAACAGCTTCCTCGAATCTGCACGCCTCCCGGACAGAATGACCTGAAAGAGGAAGATAGAGGCAACATTAAAGAAAGCAGTAGAGACATTTACAAATTACGAACTGCTCAAAAGGCTTACCTGGCTGGTCGCCTCTCGGCTGGCACCACTCCGGACATTCCATTCGCGCTGAAGAACACCGCGACCTACAAGGAAGGAAAACACAGGTTAGCAAAGGCAAGACTTACTGCATCGTAGCGCTCTTAATGTGCCATCTTTTACCAGCGGGGCTCAACCAAGCCACTTCGCCGCGCTGAAGCTCTGCATACCTAAGGGAGAAAAAGAGACCTTTTAAACAAAGGAAGGCATGCAGAATAGCAACAAAACTAAAGAACAGCAATAAGACCTACCTGAACAATATCAAATGGGTCCTCCTGTATTTTCAGGCAGAACCCTCCCCGCAGACCACATCAGGGCAAAGCTGAGAAGAATACCAGTGAGTAACCCGGCTGGGTGGCGTCCCTGTGGATATCAGGTGAGCGTAACAATATCTGACAAATATGCCTGTAATATCTCTGAAAACCTAAATGAATTCTGCACTACAGGCTTGGTGCCTGTATGCTCATTTAATTTTTCATGCCCCCCTTCTTTATATACAATGAATTCAGACAGCTTCAAGATTTGACTGTGTGGATTAAATGGCTGCGATATCTATCACGCCAGGGTCTCCCTGCTATTGATTCCAGAGAGAATGGGGCCT
Organism: Ambystoma mexicanum; assembly: GCF_040938575.1. Classification (NCBI taxonomy): domain Eukaryota; kingdom Metazoa; phylum Chordata; class Amphibia; order Caudata; family Ambystomatidae; genus Ambystoma; species Ambystoma mexicanum. The sequence continues at coordinate 69,694,497 of NC_090923.1, read as the reverse complement.
CATTACAAGTATGGCGGTAAGGCAACAACGGTACCAGTATCGCTACCGGCACTGTTGCTACTGTACCGCCATACTACGGGTTCTGCTCGCGGGTGCCTTAGCAGCCACCTGGTCTGAACATATGGCCGTACCGGCACCTGCAAGCAGAACATGATGGTAGCAACCGTACCGTTATGAACGGTAACGCTGCTACCATCCTCCCCATTCCCATTGACCCCCATGCAGGCCCAAATGGGAATGGGGACATACTGGCTCCGTCACCCGCGCAAGGGGAATTACCGGGTCCGCCGAGGTCAGAATGGCCCAGTAATTCCCCTTTCGCGGGTGCGGAGCAGAGTTTGGGGTAGCCATGCTGGGAAAACCGGCAAGGCTACCTCCAACCTCGTAATGAGGCCCAATGTTTTCTCTTCTATATACATTACGACTCGCTGAGTTTTGTAGCCACACATATTGCAGTGTATCGCACCCATGTCTGGTCCACAATGTGCAGACATCCTTAGAGAAATATATAGGACACATATAGAAATCCAAAAACAGCATTTATATTTTCTGTGTTTGTCTCTTGCAGAATTTTCTCTTTCTTTCTCTAAGTGTATGAATTCCAAACTAACTGTATTTTGAAATGTAGAGCGCACATTGCTGAAAATGACATGAACATGACATGGCTAATTGGAGTGTGTACCCTGGCACACGTTTAATCATCTTAAGCACCATTCTTAATTGAGGCTCCCTGAGGTTAATTGTTATTTTTTGTGGTTCAGATTACTTGAAAGACAATTACTTTAGAGCCGGTACTAGCAGACCTGGAGCATGTTTCAGCCCTTTTGGCTTCTGCCGAAGAATTAGTCCTCATTGAGGGAACCTCAGCATGGCCTGTACTTGAAGACCTAGGGCCTTTGCCCTCTTTGTTTGCCGAATCAGCAGGACTGGTACGACCGCAAGTTTGCTTTTAGTTAAGCTTAGGGTCACGCCCAGTAGCTAGAGCTCCCAAAAGGAGCTCCTCGATCCTGCTGGTCTTTGAAAATGCCCCTGATTGGGGATCCTCTGGGTTTTACACCAGAACTTTTAATCACTTCACAGGAAATCTCGAGACTAGGCTCAGTACGTTTAGTCCCAGACTGAGAAACCTCAGGAATCACCCCGGTTGAAGCAGCCCCAGAAGAATTGGGCTTCCTCATAGTCCCCAGATGGGGAACCTCAGAGGAAAATCTGGTAGTTTGGTCCCATTTGATCTTCTTTGATGGTCTGCCACGCCTCCCGATGAAAGAATATATGTCCTCCCACTGGAGTCTCGTGAGACATGGAAAACATAATTAAGATGGTTTATCGACGGTGAGACAGCTAGTTCCTGAAGAGGAGGCTGTTGACCGAGAGAAAAACTGGCCACCTTGCAATTGTTGCTTACGGGGAGGGCCACCAACGGGAGCGTCTGCCCGGCGGTCCTGAAATCCTCAGAAACCAGAGAAGGACCTTGTTTGAGACCCCGACCTCTGAGTATAAGCTGTCTTAGCAGGGGTGTTGGCAAGGACCGACAACAGCTTGGAAGTTTGCGTGCTTGCCTTAGTTTTGGTTAACTCATCATCAGTGGAGGAGTGGAATAGCTCCTTACCTTTGAAGGGAGTATCATGTACTTTGTCCTGATCCTCCTTCGAGAAATTTGTAGCATACAGCCACTCTTGGCGGGTGATGTCTACTCCAACCATAAGGCCCTCAGTGGAAGTGTCAACATGATGGGCCATGGCCTCCAGCAGGTCCTAAGCCAGAACTTTGGCATCGGATAAGCTGCTCCTAAAATCTTTGAGCCTGTCAGGAGGAATACACTCCTAAAACTCGGCAAGCTCCCTCCACAGCTTGGGATTAGCAGCCACCAGGATCACCTCAGTATTTTTTCCCAATGGTGTCAAGAAGCTTGTCCTCCTTGGAAAGGACTTGGGACGCTGCCATGCAGGATGTACAGGATGGCTTAGACTGGAGCGTAGCTGCTGCCACCACTGTCGATGAGGGGAGTGAACATGCAGTCAAGGATATTGTAGGCCCACTCCCTGTCGTACACGTTCAGTACAAGGAAATACGACACACCCCAATGGGGAATGAGACTAAGAGAACAGGCTGCAAGGGTTAGTTGTCTTTATGTAAAATTGGTATCCAGAGAACTCTGCTGCCCGAGAGCGCTTTGGCAAACATTACAATTGCATGAGTTTATCAAGGCAAATATCGTCATTGATGACATCATCAAATAGGGGACTACATGGACACAGGATTGGGTAAAACATTCAGAAACATATGTAGCTGTAGGTGTTGCTCCCTCTGGATTGGCTGTTCAGTTAGCGGGAGGGTGAGCATCACAAGGTCCATCTGCCTGTGTCCGGGCGAGGTGAGGGTCAGGTCACGATGAAGCAGGGCACGCACTAACAAATCTAACATAATATACTGTTTTTAAACATGCACTAAATAACAGTCACTAAAGCTCCTTTGAGCAAATCATCATACCCTATACATTTTACACTTGTGGTAACATCATTATTCACTGGGACTTATATGGCTTATCAGAACTCGGGGGTCTTGGCCTAGGTGATATCATTGGTCGTGGGGTGGGTCTGGGCGCATCAAAGGGACAAGGGGGGCATGCTGACATTTGTTACTTCTAGGGTGCAATATACTGTGACAGAAGTTGGCTCTTAGTTGGGGCCACACTGGGGTGGGCATCACAACAAGGTTACATGTCTGGTACAGCAAGAGAATACAGAGTGCAGGGTGTGCGGCGCTGCAGAGGGGAGAGAATCCTTTTCGTCTTATCGCAGTGAAGCCTAGTCCAAAGATGGAGTCGGGGGTACACAAAATGGATGCCAAGTGTCTCTACAACAGTCCCACCTATGTCATCGTCGGCACAAGCGCTGGTTATGAGCATAATGGCCATGGAAGTGTCCCCCACTGTTGGTCGAGCAAGTGATGCATCTTGAGCTGAATGCGTGAGGGGGGCCCAAACGGCCCATCACTCCCATGCAATATGCCTTCAGACACATTTACCTTGTAGCGAGCGTACATTTCTTGTTTAGGTGCTGCCCGGAATGAGGTTTTCCCAGACTTTGCAGGCTTCAGCCAGGACATCCTTTTGAAGGAAAAGGCTGGTGACGATAGAGTAAAGGCTCCAGAAAGTACACCTTCTTGTGGAGCTGGAGGTCCAGGTATTCGAATATGAAAGGCTCTAATAGAGCCGCTAGGGTCGTCGTAATCCTGGTCTGCTTGATCTTCATCCAGTGCGGCGGGAACAGAATCCTGATACGCAGCATGTGGCACATCAGGCCCCGTGGGCAGAACTGACTGCACGACAGCAGTCTTTAGCACAGGTGAACATGGATGCAGAAGAGGCAGTGGAGGGGGGGGCACTGGAAGTGGGGGAGGAGGTGGCACTACCGGGACCTGCAGAGGAATTGACGGAGCAGGCTGCAGTTCATGTGGCTTAGGAAACATTTTCTTGAACAGATACTTAAAGTGGGCTTTCATAGAATCAGAGTGCATAAGCATCTGAAACTTGCAAAAAACGCATCTTCAGAAGAAGGCCTAGACACTGGAGTGGGTAGAGGCTGCTCTGAAAGGGCATACCACCAGGATTGCCAAGAAGATAGTTGCCAAGACGGCACTCCACCAACTGGATCCATGTATACCAAGGGAGCAGGCGTAGGAGGAAGCGAGACTGTATGTGCCAGCGGAAACCGAGCATGCAAATCCATTGGCGGGCGGAACAGATTCTTATTATCCACATGACATGGAAAAGGCTGCTCAGCCCCAAAGACAGGCCCCCTCGGTCCCAGCCGTTGAGAACGTTGGTGTGAGAGAGGTAGTCAAAATGACTGATACAGACCGCAGGGATTGGACCGCAATTTTGTTACTGCCTGAGGTGAACTGTGTCACAGGTGTCAGTAAGGCCGTTGTCACCACAGGGGTATCAGAGGACTTATGTTTTATTTTAGCCCTGTGACAGGGAACATCGGCAGAGCCGGTGATAGCAGATCTAGAGCGTTTTTGTGACCCCTTAGAGTCTGCTGGAGAATTAGCCCTCAGTGAGGGAACCTCTGGGGAGCCAGTACTTGAAGACTTGAGGTGTTTAACCGCATTCTTTGCCCCCTCAGCAGAATCTGTTTGACCACAGGTCTGAATGTGGGAAAGCTTGGATCCACCCCTGTCATCAGAGCCCTCGGAGGGGGCCCCTCGATCTTGCCGGTCTTAGATATAGCTCCAAGTCTGGGATCTGAGGGTAACCCCGGTGCGTTTGGTCGCCTTAACGAAAACCTTGAGATGAGTCTCGGTACACTTAGTTCCAGATTTGGAAAACTTGAGAATTACTCCAGTGAAAACAGCCCCAGAAATACTGGGCTTAACCTTAGGCCCCAGGTGGGGAAACTCGAGTGAAAATCCTGTCCTGACAGCCCCCTTACAGGGAACCTCAAAGGAAACTCCAGAGTCCAGGTTAGATCCCTTTCGGGACACATCAGGGAGATCCCTGGTACCAGAGCCACTTGGGCCCCTCCCGGAAACAGAAGACCCCAGGAAAGAGTCCCCTGGCCGGGGTGCCCTAAAAAAAAGGAACTTACTGACCTCTTCATTTTTTCTTCAATGAAGTGCTGTAAATGTGGAGGAGGAATCCACTGGAACACCTCCTCCTACCTGACAAGTCAACGCTGGAGTGCCCGGATGGAGAGGGAGTCGCAGTAGAAGCAAGAGTCCCACCGGGGTTTTCCGGGCCCAAGCACTCCAGACAGAGATAGTGGGGATCCGCCCTTGCGAAATGATGTTCGCAAGAAGAAAATGACACGAATCCCAGACCCTCCGGCATAGACGGAAGAAAGAAGACCGTGGAACCGAAGCAGGAATATGAAGGACAAGGGAACAAAAGAAAAATATTCCCTAAGATTCAAGTGTGTCCGACCCCGACCGCATGGGGAAAAGGACTGGAGGGTGATGCGTGGGGTGGAGCTCAGGAAGACGGGCCTACAGTCACGTGCGGTGGCCCCGCATAAAACTAAAAGAAGGACACAACTTTATTTTTGGAGCTTCAAAAGTGCTCCGGACCTGTCCCAAGGAACAGAATGTCTCAAAATGATTGTGGAAAGGGGACGGGATGTAGGAGTAGGTGGGGAGCAGATGAGCTGGCAGTGCCTGCACACTTGTCTCCCCTTGGGCATAATCAGAAAGAATATCCACAGCGGGACGAAATGGGACCTGACCTAACAGATAAAGCTCAAACAGTTAACCAGTCCTTTAACAAGGTCTCTGCACATATACGCCTAAGGACAATTAGGATAAGACCACGGGTAGAGCCAGTGTTTGGTAAGCAGAGAGAAGACTACTTATAGGGAGGGACTGACCAGATCCAAGTCCCACATCAAAAAAGAAAGTTGTCACCAAGGCAACCCATCAGAAAAACATTTTTGTATTCTTCGCATGGAGGTACTTTTCTGGGAACTTAGTCTCCCAAAATAAAGAAAGGAAGAAAATAAAAAAAGGTGATTTATTACCCAACTAAATGGCACTCTTTTTATCCACTGCTTAGAAACAAAGGGCAGAAATATCCCTACTAGAATGCAAATATCTGCTTGCACTTTATACAAAGATCTTTGAACCCACTGCAGAATTACTGCTGAATATGACAATTATAAACTCTGTACACAATACAACAGAACTGCAAGTACTACTATGCATTATGATGTAAGCATAAAAGCCAGGACTGGTTATTTCATACCTGACCAGGGACTACTTGAGGTCCCTGCAAAGTGCCATAGGAGTTGGACTCCTTTCAAGACTTAGACACACCTCACCAGAGCCTGTGACTGCCAGCTGCGTACAGTCCTTGTTTGTTGTTTGACACACAAATGCAACTTGCTCTTATGCATGCTGTTAATAATGGTTTCAGTTTCACCAAAAAAAAGATGTAAATGTTATGCAGAGATCATGGACAAATCAGCTTAATAAAGTTTTGTAACAAGTAATACAAACATGATCATTCAATGTACTTTAGAGTACACACAGATTGAGGAACACACGCTTTGTGACACAGGGCCCATCTGAGACCTAATGGCCCACATGTTGACAAAGAAAAGGAATCAAGACTTGCCAGAGAAAATGGCCACCTCTGCATTCTTGCAGTGTCCCCCTGAACTACTATGACTAATGCCTATTAGAAATAGGCAGTGCTGCTGATGTGCCCAGGGAAGCGTGTCTTCAGAGTCCGTATGACAGCTCACAGAGGCACCAACTTCCTAAAACAAGCATTGGCAATGCCAACAGTTTGGGCTTTTGTGGGGATCTGATAGCAGTGCCAGCAAAATGCCTAATACTTTATACACATGGTCAATCAATGGGTGGGCACATTATCAAACACCTACAAGCTTTGTGTCGCCTCCAACATACGGTACTCACACAATCTGAAGAGATGCAACAAAATGCATCAAAACGGAAGCGCCCACATCTTCAAGTAATCAGTTCTGGGCTCTGCTTGGCTGCAAGGTAAGCTAGTAACCAAAAGAGCGTTTGCCTCTGCACCTGCAAAAAAAACATAGGTTTCAAAACGTGATTGTCCTAATTCTGATCAATCACAGATGGATGAAATCCTGATTCCACGTCAATGAGATTCAAACATGTGACCTATAGATTGCATTCTGTGATCAGTCCGCAGCATTCGCTCAACCCAGCCATCTAACCCAGCTAGCCAAGCTAAAAATAATTCCCTCGCCTCTAACCTGTGAAGAGGGAAAATCCGAATGTCCCTTCCATTCCGACGGACCCTGCAACTGGAAAAAGCACCCCCGACAGAATAACCACCGACTGTATGTGGCTACACCGATCTCCACCGCTCCCACCATAGGCACGTACCACGAGCGGTACCCGGCCACACAACCATACAACCCGGAAATGGTGCGAACTCTACCCAGAGCAACCCAGGATGACCAAGACTGAGCTGGAGACGACTATATGGACCGAATTGACTGACATCTCCACAAGCCATGCTGCAGGTCGTTAGAGACGCATGACGACATAGCTGCATTAGACAGGAAGCACACGTGCAGTGTAAAGACTAGTAGGGGGTGGTCTGTACTTCTGCTTTCTATATGGTAGAGGGGAGGCACAGAGGACCCCAGCCTAGATTCTCTATTCGGTAGCTATGGTCGAGCAATCAAGGCCTAGCTTCTCAGGAGGTGATGCAGGCTGGTTCTTAAGTACAGTGTAGTCCCCAAACCCCCACAAAGGAATGTCCACACACTGTATTGGTTAGAACACAGTCTTTATATAATCAATATTCAAGGTTATGTACACTTATCATAATAACTCACTTTGTACTTAGGAAAATCAACAATGGCAAATATATACAGTTCTAAAGTGGTACCACCCTTTGTATTAGATCTCATTAAAGTGCATCAACAATACTGTAACAATGTCACACAGATCAATAGAGTGAAACCAGCAATAGAGAGAGGAGAGAAAATAAGATGGTTGAGCAATAGGCAGAATACTGGCCCCTATCACTAGACACAGTTCTGTGTGGAGATCTCCCCACCTGGGCAACCTGTAAAATAAAGGTATAGCACAAGCCCAGTCCATATATTGTTCTGCAAGTCTTATTCCCTCCTATAATGTTTTTACCCCCCCAATGTACCTGCTGGAGTCGAGTTCTTCGAAGAGGCGTCGACAGATCCTTCTTGAGCGACCCCCTTTCAAGCGGGAGTCACGGATCGTCGAGAGGCGTCGAGAAGCGTTGAGGAACTCGGCGTTTGGCGGCGGGGAATCGACGGCCCTTCTTGAATGCCTTCCCTTTCAAGCGGGAGACACGGGGCGTCGAACGTCCATCGAGGAACTCGGCGTTCGGCGTCGGGGAATCGACGGCCCTTCTTGAATGCCTTCCCTTTCAAGAGGGAGACACGGGGCGTCGAACGTCAGGACAACAAACAGGGTAGAACGGCGTCGATGAGGCGGCAGCTTCGATCTAAGCGGTGCTTGTCGACGACGGAGCGTCGGCGTCCTGCAAGGCAGAGGCGTGCGGGGCACCTCGATGACAATTGTTCTGGACCGCAAACATTGTGGAGACGGGGGCCCAGCAAGGGCGTCGAGTTGTTCGAGTCTTTGTGGTCTTCGGGTGGCGGGAAACCCATCGGTAGGTTTCTCCTCGGCGCGTTGGTCGTCCTCGACTTTCTCCGGCAGGATAAAGCGGTCGACGGTGCGGACGAGGGAGTCCTTCGATTCAAATGTTCTTAGGCAAGGAGCGGACGGCTCCGGTCGTCGGCGGCATGGCGTCAAGTGGTTCCCAAGGCTGGGCAACACAACTTCGACGGGCCTCCAGCAGTTACACAAACCTGCGAACCCTGGTCGACGGCAATGGACTTCGACGGCGGCGATGTCCGGGTGCTTCACTTCGATATTCTCGGCGGTCCCATCTCGGGTCGGCAGCCTTTCGAGGGTCTGTCTTCCAGGGCGCTTCGGCGAAGATGGAGCGGTGCTCGATGGTCCCTCGGAGCATGGGAAGAGGGCGCCTTACCAGGTCCTCTCTCGGGTCAGTCTTCGACGATTTCGGCAGCCTTCGGATCGGTCGAAGCAAATGCAACAGCAAGTCTTCTTCTTCCAGCTGGACGTCGAGGATCAGCAGTTCCAGTTACTCTTAGAGTGGAGACTCAGCTCCTGAACGCTTCTGAACAATTACCAGTGGTGAGAAGTCCCCAGATATACTATTCTGTCTCTCATCCACACTGCTGGCACACACTCAGCAGCCAATCATACAGAAGGGCATTCATGCAGTCAGTCAGCCAATCAGGCATACAGTGCATTCAGGCCACACTCCTCCCTTTCAGACACTCACAACAAGGAATGTGGATTGGGACAAGCACCCAGCCATTCAACACTACACACTGCATTCAGGCCAGTTTCGGGCAGAGCTGTCTCAGTCTTTGTCTCTCATGCCAGAAACCAGACAACCACAACAAGGAGTGTATATTGGTCACACACTCCATTCACCCAGGTCCCACCCACAGGAGGTACCCACAACATACAGTCACTGGGAAGGCTCCAGTCAGTCTAGCTGGGCCTTCACAACAACACCATATATGGAACTTCCACCCAACAGCCAGTCAGGGGGAAGGGACAGAGTCAGGGCTTCCCAGGACTTTGGGAAAACAAGGTAACAGGCAATAGAAAGCAAGAGGCCACAGGGGCCATCTTGTTTCCTATCAGGAATCAACTGATCCCAATGGCAGGGCCTGGGTATCCCAAAATGGAGGACACCCAGAGCACCTGTCAAATTCAGCATGGAGCTGCCACCAGCCCATACCCTGCTCTGTGGGCCACCCACAGGTGCCCAAAAACATACACTAGGGGCACAGGGTTGTACCCCTACCCATGGGTGCCATAAGGGTATCCCATGGGTCTGTTCACCAAACCATAAGAGAGAGCTGCACTGACAGGGGTCCCACATGGACTCCTGGGCAGAAAACACGACAGAACACACGATAAAAAGCAGTAAAGGACAAGGATTCAGAGGCCCTGTCCCTCTGATGCATTTCCAGCATCACAGTCGCCCCCCCCAGACTGAGGTGGAGGGTGTCTAATCTCCCACGGGATAGACACCCTCATCCAGACGGTCAACATACCTTCTGGAAAGGCCATCTGCATTATCGTGACTCTTCCCTGGTCTGTGCTCTATGGTGAAGTCTAGCCCTTGCAGGCTAATGGACCACCTGAGCAATTTCGGATTCTCACCCTTCATCTGCATAAGCCACTTCAGGGGCTTATGATCTGTTTGGACCTTGAAGGTAGACCCCGTAAGGTAGGGCCTAAAACGCCTAAGGCTCCAAACTATGCTAAAACACTCCTTTTCAACAGTAGCCCACCTAAGTTCTCTAGCCTTGAGTTGTCTACTATTGAATATGATAGGATGTTCTCTCCCTTTGTCATCTAACTGGGACAAGACAGCTCCAATTCCGGTGTCGCAGGCATCCGTCTGGACGATAAAGGGTCAGCTGTAGTCAGGCGCACACAACACAGGTGCCCTACACAGACTTTCTTTCAAGCCATCAAAGGCCCTCTGACAGTCTTCGGTCCAATTAACCTTCCTAGGCTGTTTGGGTGAAGTTAGAGCTGTCAGGGGTGCAGCTATGGTTCCATAGTCTGCCATGAAATTGCGATAGTACCCAGTGAGGCCCAAAAAGGCTCTCACCTGGGTTTGAGTAGTGGGGGTCTCCCAGTTCTGTACATCCTGTACTTTACTGTAGAGAGGTTGGATTTGACCCCCTCCTACCTCATGACCAAGATAGGTAACTTTCCCCTGAGCTATCTGGCACTTGGTGGCCTTGATAGTGAGGTTAGCCCTTTTCAAGGCCTGCAACACCTTATCCAGATGTGTCAAATGCTCTTCCCAGGTGGAACTGTAGACGGCAATGTCGTCTAAGTAAGCCACACAAAAGGCTTCCAGCCCACTGAGCGCATGGTTGACCAATCTCTGGAAGGTGGCAGGGGCATTCTTCAACCCAAAAGGCATGACCCTAAACTGGTAGAGTCCCTCAGGTGTTGAGAAGGCCGTCTTTTCCTTGGCATGGTCCGTCAGAACTATTTGCCAATAGCCTGAGGTAAGGTCAAAGGTGCTCACAAATTTGGCAGCACCTATCGTGTCCACGAGCTCATCAGCCCTGGGCAATGGGTGCGCGTCAGTTTTGGTGACGGCATTGACTCGTCGGTAGTCCACACAGAACCTCCAATCCTTGGTACCCGCCTGGGAACTTGCCTTGGAGACAAGGACCACTGGACTGGACCAGGGACTGGTTGAGGGTTCAATAACACCCAGATCCAACATCTTGGCGACCTCAGCCTGGATGTGGTTCTTGACGGTATCTGACATACGGTAGCACCTGCTTTTGACAGGCACACTGTCACCAGTGTCAATTTCATGCCTACACCATGGTGTAAGGCCTGGCGTCAGTGAAAACAGAGAGGCATACTGTTGGAGCAAAGCCCTGCAGGCCCTCTGTTGCTCTGTTGTCAAATCCGGAGAGAGATGTACTCCCTCCACTGAGCCATCCTGAGGGTTGCTATGCAGCAAATCAGGAAGGGGCTCACTCTCATCATCTTCTTGCCCTGAAGCTAGCAAGAGACATGAGACTTCTGCTCGCCGGTGGAAAGGCTTGAGCATGTTGACATGGAATACCTGAGGGGCTACCCCAGAGGCTCCCATGTCAACCAGATAATTGACTTCGCCCATCTTGGAGATGATCCTGAAGGGTCCAGTCCACTTGTCTGCCAAAGCTCTAGGCTTGGTAAGCTCCATCACAAGGATTTCCTGTTCCGGAGTCGAATCCACTTGCAAGGCTTTAAGGTCATGCCAGTACTTATTCAATTCCTGGCTGGCCTTGAGATTTGCTGTTGCCTGACCCATCATCTGTGTCATCCTCCGTCTGAGGCCTAACACATAGTCCCCCACTTGCTTGGCGGGACCTGGAGGGGTGGCTTCCAAGCCTTCTCTGATCAAGGCGAGGGGCCCCCTCACGGGATGTCCAAAGAGTAACTCAAAGGGGCTGAAACCAACACCCTCTTGAGGTACCTCTCTGTAAGCAAACAGCAGGCATGGCAGGAGGAGATCCCATTTCCTCCTTAGGGGTTCTTCCAAAGCCCCTAGCATGCCCTTGAGAGTTTTATTAAATCTCTCAACCAGACCATTGGTCTGGGGGTGGTAAGAGGTGGAGAACTTGTAGGTTACCCTGCACTCTTTCCACATGGTTTTCATGTAACTAGACATGAAGTTGGATCCTCTGTCAGAGACAACCTCCTTGGGGAATCCAACACGGGTGAAAATGCCCAGGAGAGCCCTGGCAACCACCTTGGCAGTAACAGTCCGAAGGGGTATTGCCTCAGGGTACCTGGTGGCATGATCTACCAAGACCAGGATGAACCGATGTCCACCTGAAGTGGGAGGGTCAAGGGGGCCGACGATGTCGATGCCCACCCTCTCAAATGGTGTGCCAACCACTGGCAATGGCTGCAGTGGGGCAATGACACTGCCTCCAGTCTTGCCAGACAACTGACAAGTTGGGCAGGTCCTGCAGTGGGACTCCACCTCTACTCCCATCCGTGGCCAGTAGAAATGGGCAGAGAGCCTCTGCTTAGTCTTCTTGGTCCCAAGATGACCAGCCAAGGGCACCTCATGCGCCAACTGCAGTAGGAAGGGCCTGTAAACCTGGGGTACCACTAACCTCTTGAGGGCACCAGGTTCAGGCTTAGTGGGCTCACTAACAAGGAGCTCACCCTCCCAATAAATCCGGAATGTCCTAGGCACTTCTCCTTGTGCCTGGGACAGGGCCTGTTTCCTCAGTCCCTCGAGAGAGTGGCACTCTCTCTGTCCCTTACAGAAGTCTGCCCTGGAGGGTCCCCCTTCAGCTAACAAGCATTGAAGGTCGGGATGATCCTCCGGGTTGAGAACCTCTCCCACAGGAGAGTCTTCTGTCTCTTCTCCCACAGGAGTTGAGTTTGGGTTTTCCACTGGACCCAGCCCGTCCGGAGCATGGATCCCAATGGGTGCTGTCGGAACAGCAGGAAGAGAAGGTGTTCACTCCACAGAGGTGGCCTTCTTGGTCTTCCTTCTTCTTGCCTTAGGCCTCGCCTTTGGCTCGGGTACCTGACTCACAGCCAGACCCGGTGTCACCTGTGACCTAGTGACTGCAGCAGCAGTCATGGGAAGACCATCCGAGATCAACCCCAACTCTACTAGATCATTTCCTAACAGAATGTTAGCAGGGACATTGTCCTGAACCAGGACAGGAAGCTTTGCTGTCTTGTCTCCAATCATGAGTGTGACTAAGGCTACAGGCGATAATTTGGGAGGCCCACCAGCTAACCTGGTGGTTCTCAGAGGAGCACCTACATAGTCCTCTGGCTTGAGCAGGGTCCTGTCCACCACTGTCATGCTTGCCCCAGTGTCTCTCAAACCAGTAGAAGGCTGGCCATTCAAGAGGACACTTCTCAAAAACCTACGGGTGTTCTGTGGGATAGTCGCCAGTACTTCTGCATACTGGTCCCAGGCCCCAAGGGACACTAAGGAAATCTCTACCGGAGCACCAAATGTGATCCCGGTAGAGGAGGGGAGGACAGTGGCCTCCACCTCAGACACGGGGTAAGGGTAGGTCAGGCTGACAGCCTGTACTCCAAGTGCCTTACCTTTACACTTGGAGTCACCCTTTCTGTGATCCAGAGCCCCACAGTCCCAACAAGTGCCAGGAGTGCGGGGTACGGTACTGGAACCACTGGGAGCCTGCTTTGCAGCAGGTGGACCACTACTCTTATTCCCACCCACAGATGACTTATCCCCACTAGATTTTTGGGTCTTGGGAGAGGAAGGTTTAGGTTTACCCGACTGTGACTGCTTGTGGGATTCCTCAGCTTTCTGAGAGGCCCCCTTTTCTTTGTCCTTGTCCTTCCCACTGGAGTCCTTAGGGGACACCCGATGGGAGACCCACTTGTCAGCCAACCTAGCCAGCTTAAAGGGGTCCAAAATGTTCTGGTCAGCCACATACTGACGCAGCTCTGGTGAACAGGCTTCAGAAAAATGCTCAAAAAACAAGAGGTGGGACAATTCAACAAAAGTCTTAACCTTGTATCCATCAATCCACCCCATCATGTTCATGTGCGCAGCACTCACCCAGTCAAACCAAGACACATTCTCTCTTTTCTTAAAATCCCTGAACCTTTTAAGGTATTGGGTAGGTGTCTTGCCAAACTTGGCAATCAAAGCAGACTTCATACACTCATACTGACCCCTTTCTTCCACACACAGCTTCAGAATACAGTCATATCCAGTTTGAGGCACTCTGCTTAACAAACACTTAGCCCAATCTCTTTTATCAACATCATGAATCGCACAAGCCATTTCAAACGCTTCAATCCATTGGAGGATATCTGAACCCTCCACAAATACACCAACCAAATCTTTCATAAACTTGGTGGCTGGGGACCTGACACTCTGACTGGTTTTAGCTGAAGTCTCCACTCTAGCTTTCTCCAGCTGGATTCTCTGACATTCAGTGTCCTGGCTCATGAGTTCAAGGTCCTTATTTCTGAGTTCAAGATCCCTATTCTTGAGCTCCACTTGTTGAGCCAACTCCTCTTTCTTAAATTCAGCATCTATTTCCAACTTGCGGTATTCAAAGGCCAATTTCATCCTTCATAACTCAAGCTCCAAGGAATTGCTCCCCAAGCCCCCACAAAGGAATGTCCACACACTGTATTGGTTAGAACACAGTCTTTATATAATCAATATTCAAGGTTATGTACACTTATCATAATAACTCACTTTGTACTTAGGAAAATCAACAATGGCAAATATATACAATTCTAAAGTGGTACCACCCTTTGTATTAGATCTCATTAAAGTGCATCAACAATACTGTAACAATGTCACACAGATCAATAGAGAGAACCAGCAATAGAGAGAGGAGAGAAAATAAGATGGTTGAGCAATAGGCAGAATACTGGCCCCTATCACTAGACACAGTTCTGTGTGGAGATCCCCCCACCTGGGCAACCTGTAAAATAAAGGTATAGCACAAGCCCAGTCCATATATTGTTCTGCAAGTCTTATTCCCTCCTATAATGTTTTTACCCCCCCAATGTACCTGCTGGAGTCGAGTTCTTCGAAGAGGCGTCGACAGATCCTTCTTGAGCGACCCCCTTTCAAGCGGGAGTCACGGATCGTCGAGAGGCGTCGAGAAGCGTTGAGGAACTCGGCGTTTGGCGGCGGGGAATCGACGGCCCTTCTTGAATGCCTTCCCTTTCAAGCGGGAGACACGGGGCGTCGAACGTCCATCGAGGAACTCGGCGTTCGGCGTCGGGGAATCGACGGCCCTTCTTGAATGCCTTCCCTTTCAAGAGGGAGACACGGGGCGTCGAACGTCAGGACAACAAACAGGGTAGAACGGCGTCGATGAGGCGGCAGCTTCGATCTAAGCGGTGCTTGTCGACGACGGAGCGTCGGCGTCCTGCAAGGCAGAGGCGTGCGGGGCACCTCGATGACAATTGTTCTGGACCGCAAACATTGTGGAGACGGGGGCCCAGCAAGGGCGTCGAGTTGTTCGAGTCTTTGTGGTCTTCGGGTGGCGGGAAACCCATCGGTAGGTTTCTCCTCGGCGCGTTGGTCGTCCTCGACTTTCTCCGGCAGGATAAAGCGGTCGACGGTGCGGACGAGGGAGTCCTTCGATTCAAATGTTCTTAGGCAAGGAGCGGACGGCTCCGGTCGTCGGCGGCATGGCGTCAAGTGGTTCCCAAGGCTGGGCAACACAACTTCGACGGGCCTCCAGCAGTTACACAAACCTGCGAACCCTGGTCGACGGCAATGGACTTCGACGGCGGCGATGTCCGGGTGCTTCACTTCGATATTCTCGGCGGTCCCGTCTCGGGTCGGCAGCCTTTCGAGGGTCTGTCTTCCAGGGCGCTTCGGCGAAGATGGAGCGGTGCTCGATGGTCCCTCGAAGCATGGGAAGAGGGCGCCTTACCAGGTCCTCTCTCGGGTCAGTCTTCGACGATTTCGGCAGCCTTCGGATCGGTCGAAGCAAATGCAACAGCAAGTCTTCTTCTTCCAGCTGGACGTCGAGGATCAGCAGTTCCAGTTACTCTTAGAGTGGAGACTCAGCTCCTGAACGCTTCTGAACAATTACCAGTGGTGAGAAGTCCCCAGATATACTATTCTGTCTCTCATCCACACTGCTGGCACACACTCAGCAGCCAATCATACAGAAGGGCATTCATGCAGTCAGTCAGCCAATCAGGCATACAGTGCATTCAGGCCACACTCCTCCCTTTCAGACACTCACAACAAGGAATGTGGATTGGGACAAGCACCCAGCCATTCAACACTACACACTGCATTCAGGCCAGTTTCGGGCAGAGCTGTCTCAGTCTTTGTCTCTCATGCCAGAAACCAGACAACCACAACAAGGAGTGTATATTGGTCACACACTCCATTCACCCAGGTCCCACCCACAGGAGGTACCCACAACATACAGTCACTGGGAAGGCTCCAGTCAGTCTAGCTGGGCCTTCACAACAACACCATATATGGAACTTCCACCCAACAGCCAGTCAGGGGGAAGGGACAGAGTCAGGGCTTCCCAGGACTTTGGGAAAACAAGGTAACAGGCAATAGAAAGCAAGAGGCCACAGGGGCCATCTTGTTTCCTATCAGGAATCAACTGATCCCAATGGCAGGGCCTGGGTATCCCAAAATGGAGGACACCCAGAGCACCTGTCAAATTCAGCATGGAGCTGCCACCAGCCCATACCCTGCTCTGTGGGCCACCCACAGGTGCCCAAAAACATACACTAGGGGCACAGGGTTGTACCCCTACCCATGGGTGCCATAAGGGTATCCCATGGGTCTGTTCACCAAACCATAAGAGAGAGCTGCACTGACAGGGGTCCCACATGGACTCCTGGGCAGAAAACACGACAGAACACACGATAAAAAGCAGTAAAGGACAAGGATTCAGAGGCCCTGTCCCTCTGATGCATTTCCAGCATCACAGTCGCCGCCCCCAGACTGAGGTGGAGGGTGTCTAATCTCCCACGGGATAGACACCCTCATCCAGACGGTCAACATACCTTCTGGAAAGGCCATCTGCATTATCGTGACTCTTCCCTGGTCTGTGCTCTATGGTGAAGTCTAGCCCTTGCAGGCTAATGGACCACCTGAGCAATTTCGGATTCTCACCCTTCATCTGCATAAGCCACTTCAGGGGCTTATGATCTGTTTGGACCTTGAAGGTAGACCCCGTAAGGTAGGGCCTAAAACGCCTAAGGCTCCAAACTATGCTAAAACACTCCTTTTCAACAGTAGCCCACCTAAGTTCTCTAGCCTTGAGTTGTCTACTATTGAATATGATAGGATGTTCTCTCCCTTTGTCATCTAACTGGGACAAGACAGCTCCAATTCCGGTGTCGCAGGCATCCGTCTGGACGATAAAGGGTCAGCTGTAGTCAGGCGCACACAACACAGGTGCCCTACACAGACTTTCTTTCAAGCCATCAAAGGCCCTCTGACAGTCTTCGGTCCAATTAACCTTCCTAGGCTGTTTGGGTGAAGTTAGAGCTGTCAGGGGTGCAGCTATGGTTCCATAGTCTGCCATGAAATTGCGATAGTACCCAGTGAGGCCCAAAAAGGCTCTCACCTGGGTTTGAGTAGTGGGGGTCTCCCAGTTCTGTACATCCTGTACTTTACTGTAGAGAGGTTGGATTTGACCCCCTCCTACCTCATGACCAAGATAGGTAACTTTCCCCTGAGCTATCTGGCACTTGGTGGCCTTGATAGTGAGGTTAGCCCTTTTCAAGGCCTGCAACACCTTATCCAGATGTGTCAAATGCTCTTCCCAGGTGGAACTGTAGACGGCAATGTCGTCTAAGTAAGCCACACAAAAGGCTTCCAGCCCACTGAGCGCATGGTTGACCAATCTCTGGAAGGTGGCAGGGGCATTCTTCAACCCAAAAGGCATGACCCTAAACTGGTAGAGTCCCTCAGGTGTTGAGAAGGCCGTCTTTTCCTTGGCATGGTCCGTCAGAACTATTTGCCAATAGCCTGAGGTAAGGTCAAAGGTGCTCACAAATTTGGCAGCACCTATCGTGTCCACGAGCTCATCAGCCCTGGGCAATGGGTGCGCGTCAGTTTTGGTGACGGCATTGACTCGTCGGTAGTCCACACAGAACCTCCAATCCTTGGTACCCGCCTGGGAACTTGCCTTGGAGACAAGGACCACTGGACTGGACCAGGGACTGGTTGAGGGTTCAATAACACCCAGATCCAACATCTTGGCGACCTCAGCCTGGATGTGGTTCTTGACGGTATCTGACATACGGTAGCACCTGCTTTTGACAGGCACACTGTCACCAGTGTCAATTTCATGCCTACACCATGGTGTAAGGCCTGGCGTCAGTGAAAACAGAGAGGCATACTGTTGGAGCAAAGCCCTGCAGGCCCTCTGTTGCTCTGTTGTCAAATCCGGAGAGAGATGTACTCCCTCCACTGAGCCATCCTGAGGGTTGCTATGCAGCAAATCAGGAAGGGGCTCACTCTCATCATCTTCTTGCCCTGAAGCTAGCAAGAGACATGAGACTTCTGCTCGCCGGTGGAAAGGCTTGAGCATGTTGACATGGAATACCTGAGGGGCTACCCCAGAGGCTCCCATGTCAACCAGATAATTGACTTCGCCCATCTTGGAGATGATCCTGAAGGGTCCAGTCCACTTGTCTGCCAAAGCTCTAGGCTTGGTAAGCTCCATCACAAGGATTTCCTGTTCCGGAGTCGAATCCACTTGCAAGGCTTTAAGGTCATGCCAGTACTTATTCAATTCCTGGCTGGCCTTGAGATTTGCTGTTGCCTGACCCATCATCTGTGTCATCCTCCGTCTGAGGCCTAACACATAGTCCCCCACTTGCTTGGCGGGACCTGGAGGGGTGGCTTCCAAGCCTTCTCTGATCAAGGCGAGGGGCCCCCTCACGGGATGTCCAAAGAGTAACTCAAAGGGGCTGAAACCAACACCCTCTTGAGGTACCTCTCTGTAAGCAAACAGCAGGCATGGCAGGAGGAGATCCCATTTCCTCCTTAGGGGTTCTTCCAAAGCCCCTAGCATGCCCTTGAGAGTTTTATTAAATCTCTCAACCAGACCATTGGTCTGGGGGTGGTAAGAGGTGGAGAACTTGTAGGTTACCCTGCACTCTTTCCACATGGTTTTCATGTAACTAGACATGAAGTTGGATCCTCTGTCAGAGACAACCTCCTTGGGGAATCCAACACGGGTGAAAATGCCCAGGAGAGCCCTGGCAACCACCTTGGCAGTAACAGTCCGAAGGGGTATTGCCTCAGGGTACCTGGTGGCATGATCTACCAAGACCAGGATGAACCGATGTCCACCTGAAGTGGGAGGGTCAAGGGGGCCGACGATGTCGATGCCCACCCTCTCAAATGGTGTGCCAACCACTGGCAATGGCTGCAGTGGGGCAATGACACTGCCTCCAGTCTTGCCAGACAACTGACAAGTTGGGCAGGTCCTGCAGTGGGACTCCACCTCTACTCCCATCCGTGGCCAGTAGAAATGGGCAGAGAGCCTCTGCTTAGTCTTCTTGGTCCCAAGATGACCAGCCAAGGGCACCTCATGCGCCAACTGCAGTAGGAAGGGCCTGTAAACCTGGGGTACCACTAACCTCTTGAGGGCACCAGGTTCAGGCTTAGTGGGCTCACTAACAAGGAGCTCACCCTCCCAATAAATCCGGAATGTCCTAGGCACTTCTCCTTGTGCCTGGGACAGGGCCTGTTTCCTCAGTCCCTCGAGAGAGTGGCACTCTCTCTGTCCCTTACAGAAGTCTGCCCTGGAGGGTCCCCCTTCAGCTAACAAGCATTGAAGGTCGGGATGATCCTCCGGGTTGAGAACCTCTCCCACAGGAGAGTCTTCTGTCTCTTCTCCCACAGGAGTTGAGTTTGGGTTTTCCACTGGACCCAGCCCGTCCGGAGCATGGATCCCAATGGGTGCTGTCGGAACAGCAGGAAGAGAAGGTGTTCACTCCACAGAGGTGGCCTTCTTGGTCTTCCTTCTTCTTGCCTTAGGCCTCGCCTTTGGCTCGGGTACCTGACTCACAGCCAGACCCGGTGTCACCTGTGACCTAGTGACTGCAGCAGCAGTCATGGGAAGACCATCCGAGATCAACCCCAACTCTACTAGATCATTTCCTAACAGAATGTTAGCAGGGACATTGTCCTGAACCAGGACAGGAAGCTTTGCTGTCTTGTCTCCAATCATGAGTGTGACTAAGGCTACAGGCGATAATTTGGGAGGCCCACCAGCTAACCTGGTGGTTCTCAGAGGAGCACCTACATAGTCCTCTGGCTTGAGCAGGGTCCTGTCCACCACTGTCATGCTTGCCCCAGTGTCTCTCAAACCAGTAGAAGGCTGGCCATTCAAGAGGACACTTCTCAAAAACCTACGGGTGTTCTGTGGGATAGTCGCCAGTACTTCTGCATACTGGTCCCAGGCCCCAAGGGACACTAAGGAAATCTCTACCGGAGCACCAAATGTGATCCCGGTAGAGGAGGGGAGGACAGTGGCCTCCACCTCAGACACGGGGTAAGGGTAGGTCAGGCTGACAGCCTGTACTCCAAGTGCCTTACCTTTACACTTGGAGTCACCCTTTCTGTGATCCAGAGCCCCACAGTCCCAACAAGTGCCAGGAGTGCGGGGTACGGTACTGGAACCACTGGGAGCCTGCTTTGCAGCAGGTGGACCACTACTCTTATTCCCACCCACAGATGACTTATCCCCACTAGATTTTTGGGTCTTGGGAGAGGAAGGTTTAGGTTTACCCGACTGTGACTGCTTGTGGGATTCCTCAGCTTTCTGAGAGGCCCCCTTTTCTTTGTCTTTGTCCTTCCCACTGGAGTCCTTAGGGGACACCCGATGGGAGACCCACTTGTCAGCCAACCTAGCCAGCTTAAAGGGGTCCAAAATGTTCTGGTCAGCCACATACTGACGCAGCTCTGGTGAACAGGCTTCAGAAAAATGCTCAAAAAACAAGAGGTGGGACAATTCAACAAAAGTCTTAACCTTGTATCCATCAATCCACCCCATCATGTTCATGTGCGCAGCACTCACCCAGTCAAACCAAGACACATTCTCTCTTTTCTTAAAATCCCTGAACCTTTTAAGGTATTGGGTAGGTGTCTTGCCAAACTTGGCAATCAAAGCAGACTTCATACACTCATACTGACCCCTTTCTTCCACACACAGCTTCAGAATACAGTCATATCCAGTTTGAGGCACTCTGCTTAACAAACACTTAGCCCAATCTCTTTTATCAACATCATGAATCGCACAAGCCATTTCAAACGCTTCAATCCATTGGAGGATATCTGAACCCTCCACAAATACACCAACCAAATCTTTCATAAACTTGGTGGCTGGGGACCTGACACTCTGACTGGTTTTAGCTGAAGTCTCCACTCTAGCTTTCTCCAGCTGGATTCTCTGACATTCAGTGTCCTGGCTCATGAGTTCAAGGTCCTTATTTCTGAGTTCAAGATCCCTATTCTTGAGCTCCACTTGTTGAGCCAACTCCTCTTTCTTAAATTCAGCATCTATTTCCAACTTGCGGTATTCAAAGGCCAATTTCATCCTTCATAACTCAAGCTCCAAGGAATTGCTCCCCAAGCCCCCACAAAGGAATGTCCACACACTGTATTGGTTAGAACACAGTCTTTATATAATCAATATTCAAGGTTATGTACACTTATCATAATAACTCACTTTGTACTTAGGAAAATCAACAATGGCAAATATATACAATTCTAAAGTGGTACCACCCTTTGTATTAGATCTCATTAAAGTGCATCAACAATACTGTAACAATGTCACACAGATCAATAGAGAGAACCAGCAATAGAGAGAGGAGAGAAAATAAGATGGTTGAGCAATAGGCAGAATACTGGCCCCTATCACTAGACACAGTTCTGTGTGGAGATCCCCCCACCTGGGCAACCTGTAAAATAAAGGTATAGCACAAGCCCAGTCCATATATTGTTCTGCAAGTCTTATTCCCTCCTATAATGTTTTTACCCCCCCAATGTACCTGCTGGAGTCGAGTTCTTCGAAGAGGCGTCGACAGATCCTTCTTGAGCGACCCCCTTTCAAGCGGGAGTCACGGATCGTCGAGAGGCGTCGAGAAGCGTTGAGGAACTCGGCGTTTGGCGGCGGGGAATCGACGGCCCTTCTTGAATGCCTTCCCTTTCAAGCGGGAGACACGGGGCGTCGAACGTCCATCGAGGAACTCGGCGTTCGGCGTCGGGGAATCGACGGCCCTTCTTGAATGCCTTCCCTTTCAAGAGGGAGACACGGGGCGTCGAACGTCAGGACAACAAACAGGGTAGAACGGCGTCGATGAGGCGGCAGCTTCGATCTAAGCGGTGCTTGTCGACGACGGAGCGTCGGCGTCCTGCAAGGCAGAGGCGTGCGGGGCACCTCGATGACAATTGTTCTGGACCGCAAACATTGTGGAGACGGGGGCCCAGCAAGGGCGTCGAGTTGTTCGAGTCTTTGTGGTCTTCGGGTGGCGGGAAACCCATCGGTAGGTTTCTCCTCGGCGCGTTGGTCGTCCTCGACTTTCTCCGGCAGGATAAAGCGGTCGACGGTGCGGACGAGGGAGTCCTTCGATTCAAATGTTCTTAGGCAAGGAGCGGACGGCTCCGGTCGTCGGCGGCATGGCGTCAAGTGGTTCCCAAGGCTGGGCAACACAACTTCGACGGGCCTCCAGCAGTTACACAAACCTGCGAACCCTGGTCGACGGCAATGGACTTCGACGGCGGCGATGTCCGGGTGCTTCACTTCGATATTCTCGGCGGTCCCGTCTCGGGTCGGCAGCCTTTCGAGGGTCTGTCTTCCAGGGCGCTTCGGCGAAGATGGAGCGGTGCTCGATGGTCCCTCGGAGCATGGGAAGAGGGCGCCTTACCAGGTCCTCTCTCGGGTCAGTCTTCGACGATTTCGGCAGCCTTCGGATCGGTCGAAGCAAATGCAACAGCAAGTCTTCTTCTTCCAGCTGGACGTCGAGGATCAGCAGTTCCAGTTACTCTTAGAGTGGAGACTCAGCTCCTGAACGCTTCTGAACAATTACCAGTGGTGAGAAGTCCCCAGATATACTATTCTGTCTCTCATCCACACTGCTGGCACACACTCAGCAGCCAATCATACAGAAGGGCATTCATGCAGTCAGTCAGCCAATCAGGCATACAGTGCATTCAGGCCACACTCCTCCCTTTCAGACACTCACAACAAGGAATGTGGATTGGGACAAGCACCCAGCCATTCAACACTACACACTGCATTCAGGCCAGTTTCGGGCAGAGCTGTCTCAGTCTTTGTCTCTCATGCCAGAAACCAGACAACCACAACAAGGAGTGTATATTGGTCACACACTCCATTCACCCAGGTCCCACCCACAGGAGGTACCCACAACATACAGTCACTGGGAAGGCTCCAGTCAGTCTAGCTGGGCCTTCACAACAACACCATATATGGAACTTCCACCCAACAGCCAGTCAGGGGGAAGGGACAGAGTCAGGGCTTCCCAGGACTTTGGGAAAACAAGGTAACAGGCAATAGAAAGCAAGAGGCCACAGGGGCCATCTTGTTTCCTATCAGGAATCAACTGATCCCAATGGCAGGGCCTGGGTATCCCAAAATGGAGGACACCCAGAGCACCTGTCAAATTCAGCATGGAGCTGCCACCAGCCCATACCCTGCTCTGTGGGCCACCCACAGGTGCCCAAAAACATACACTAGGGGCACAGGGTTGTACCCCTACCCATGGGTGCCATAAGGGTATCCCATGGGTCTGTTCACCAAACCATAAGAGAGAGCTGCACTGACAGGGGTCCCACATGGACTCCTGGGCAGAAAACACGACAGAACACACGATAAAAAGCAGTAAAGGACAAGGATTCAGAGGCCCTGTCCCTCTGATGCATTTCCAGCATCACAGTCGCCCCCCCCAGACTGAGGTGGAGGGTGTCTAATCTCCCACGGGATAGACACCCTCATCCAGACGGTCAACATACCTTCTGGAAAGGCCATCTGCATTATCGTGACTCTTCCCTGGTCTGTGCTCTATGGTGAAGTCTAGCCCTTGCAGGCTAATGGACCACCTGAGCAATTTCGGATTCTCACCCTTCATCTGCATAAGCCACTTCAGGGGCTTATGATCTGTTTGGACCTTGAAGGTAGACCCCGTAAGGTAGGGCCTAAAACGCCTAAGGCTCCAAACTATGCTAAAACACTCCTTTTCAACAGTAGCCCACCTAAGTTCTCTAGCCTTGAGTTGTCTACTATTGAATATGATAGGATGTTCTCTCCCTTTGTCATCTAACTGGGACAAGACAGCTCCAATTCCGGTGTCGCAGGCATCCGTCTGGACGATAAAGGGTCAGCTGTAGTCAGGCGCACACAACACAGGTGCCCTACACAGACTTTCTTTCAAGCCATCAAAGGCCCTCTGACAGTCTTCGGTCCAATTAACCTTCCTAGGCTGTTTGGGTGAAGTTAGAGCTGTCAGGGGTGCAGCTATGGTTCCATAGTCTGCCATGAAATTGCGATAGTACCCAGTGAGGCCCAAAAAGGCTCTCACCTGGGTTTGAGTAGTGGGGGTCTCCCAGTTCTGTACATCCTGTACTTTACTGTAGAGAGGTTGGATTTGACCCCCTCCTACCTCATGACCAAGATAGGTAACTTTCCCCTGAGCTATCTGGCACTTGGTGGCCTTGATAGTGAGGTTAGCCCTTTTCAAGGCCTGCAACACCTTATCCAGATGTGTCAAATGCTCTTCCCAGGTGGAACTGTAGACGGCAATGTCGTCTAAGTAAGCCACACAAAAGGCTTCCAGCCCACTGAGCGCATGGTTGACCAATCTCTGGAAGGTGGCAGGGGCATTCTTCAACCCAAAAGGCATGACCCTAAACTGGTAGAGTCCCTCAGGTGTTGAGAAGGCCGTCTTTTCCTTGGCATGGTCCGTCAGAACTATTTGCCAATAGCCTGAGGTAAGGTCAAAGGTGCTCACAAATTTGGCAGCACCTATCGTGTCCACGAGCTCATCAGCCCTGGGCAATGGGTGCGCGTCAGTTTTGGTGACGGCATTGACTCGTCGGTAGTCCACACAGAACCTCCAATCCTTGGTACCCGCCTGGGAACTTGCCTTGGAGACAAGGACCACTGGACTGGACCAGGGACTGGTTGAGGGTTCAATAACACCCAGATCCAACATCTTGGCGACCTCAGCCTGGATGTGGTTCTTGACGGTATCTGACATACGGTAGCACCTGCTTTTGACAGGCACACTGTCACCAGTGTCAATTTCATGCCTACACCATGGTGTAAGGCCTGGCGTCAGTGAAAACAGAGAGGCATACTGTTGGAGCAAAGCCCTGCAGGCCCTCTGTTGCTCTGTTGTCAAATCCGGAGAGAGATGTACTCCCTCCACTGAGCCATCCTGAGGGTTGCTATGCAGCAAATCAGGAAGGGGCTCACTCTCATCATCTTCTTGCCCTGAAGCTAGCAAGAGACATGAGACTTCTGCTCGCCGGTGGAAAGGCTTGAGCATGTTGACATGGAATACCTGAGGGGCTACCCCAGAGGCTCCCATGTCAACCAGATAATTGACTTCGCCCATCTTGGAGATGATCCTGAAGGGTCCAGTCCACTTGTCTGCCAAAGCTCTAGGCTTGGTAAGCTCCATCACAAGGATTTCCTGTTCCGGAGTCGAATCCACTTGCAAGGCTTTAAGGTCATGCCAGTACTTATTCAATTCCTGGCTGGCCTTGAGATTTGCTGTTGCCTGACCCATCATCTGTGTCATCCTCCGTCTGAGGCCTAACACATAGTCCCCCACTTGCTTGGCGGGACCTGGAGGGGTGGCTTCCAAGCCTTCTCTGATCAAGGCGAGGGGCCCCCTCACGGGATGTCCAAAGAGTAACTCAAAGGGGCTGAAACCAACACCCTCTTGAGGTACCTCTCTGTAAGCAAACAGCAGGCATGGCAGGAGGAGATCCCATTTCCTCCTTAGGGGTTCTTCCAAAGCCCCTAGCATGCCCTTGAGAGTTTTATTAAATCTCTCAACCAGACCATTGGTCTGGGGGTGGTAAGAGGTGGAGAACTTGTAGGTTACCCTGCACTCTTTCCACATGGTTTTCATGTAACTAGACATGAAGTTGGATCCTCTGTCAGAGACAACCTCCTTGGGGAATCCAACACGGGTGAAAATGCCCAGGAGAGCCCTGGCAACCACCTTGGCAGTAACAGTCCGAAGGGGTATTGCCTCAGGGTACCTGGTGGCATGATCTACCAAGACCAGGATGAACCGATGTCCACCTGAAGTGGGAGGGTCAAGGGGGCCGACGATGTCGATGCCCACCCTCTCAAATGGTGTGCCAACCACTGGCAATGGCTGCAGTGGGGCAATGACACTGCCTCCAGTCTTGCCAGACATCTGACAAGTTGGGCAGGTCCTGCAGTGGGACTCCACCTCTACTCCCATCCGTGGCCAGTAGAAATGGGCAGAGAGCCTCTGCTTAGTCTTCTTGGTCCCAAGATGACCAGCCAAGGGCACCTCATGCACCAACTGCAGTAGGAAGGGCCTGTAAACCTGGGGTACCACTAACCTCTTGAGGGCACCAGGTTCAGGCTTAGTGGGCTCACTAACAAGGAGCTCACCCTCCCAATAAATCCGGAATGTCCTAGGCACTTCTCCTTGTGCCTGGGACAGGGCCTGTTTCCTCAGTCCCTCGAGAGAGTGGCACTCTCTCTGTCCCTTACAGAAGTCTGCCCTGGAGGGTCCCCCTTCAGCTAACAAGCATTGAAGGTCGGGATGATCCTCCGGGTTGAGAACCTCTCCCACAGGAGAGTCTTCTGTCTCTTCTCCCACAGGAGTTGAGTTTGGGTTTTCCACTGGACCCAGCCCGTCCGGAGCATGGATCCCAATGGGTGCTGTCGGAACAGCAGGAAGAGAAGGTGTTCACTCCACAGAGGTGGCCTTCTTGGTCTTCCTTCTTCTTGCCTTAGGCCTCGCCTTTGGCTCGGGTACCTGACTCACAGCCAGACCCGGTGTCACCTGTGACCTAGTGACTGCAGCAGCAGTCATGGGAAGACCATCCGAGATCAACCCCAACTCTACTAGATCATTTCCTAACAGAATGTTAGCAGGGACATTGTCCTGAACCAGGACAGGAAGCTTTGCTGTCTTGTCTCCAATCATGAGTGTGACTAAGGCTACAGGCGATAATTTGGGAGGCCCACCAGCTAACCTGGTGGTTCTCAGAGGAGCACCTACATAGTCCTCTGGCTTGAGCAGGGTCCTGTCCACCACTGTCATGCTTGCCCCAGTGTCTCTCAAACCAGTAGAAGGCTGGCCATTCAAGAGGACACTTCTCAAAAACCTACGGGTGTTCTGTGGGATAGTCGCCAGTACTTCTGCATACTGGTCCCAGGCCCCAAGGGACACTAAGGAAATCTCTACCGGAGCACCAAATGTGATCCCGGTAGAGGAGGGGAGGACAGTGGCCTCCACCTCAGACACGGGGTAAGGGTAGGTCAGGCTGACAGCCTGTACTCCAAGTGCCTTACCTTTACACTTGGAGTCACCCTTTCTGTGATCCAGAGCCCCACAGTCCCAACAAGTGCCAGGAGTGCGGGGTACGGTACTGGAACCACTGGGAGCCTGCTTTGCAGCAGGTGGACCACTACTCTTATTCCCACCCACAGATGACTTATCCCCACTAGATTTTTGGGTCTTGGGAGAGGAAGGTTTAGGTTTACCCGACTGTGACTGCTTGTGGGATTCCTCAGCTTTCTGAGAGGCCCCCTTTTCTTTGTCCTTGTCCTTCCCACTGGAGTCCTTAGGGGACACCCGATGGGAGACCCACTTGTCAGCCAACCTAGCCAGCTTAAAGGGGTCCAAAATGTTCTGGTCAGCCACATACTGACGCAGCTCTGGTGAACAGGCTTCAGAAAAATGCTCAAAAAACAAGAGGTGGGACAATTCAACAAAAGTCTTAACCTTGTATCCATCAATCCACCCCATCATGTTCATGTGCGCAGC
Organism: Ambystoma mexicanum; assembly: GCF_040938575.1. NCBI lineage: Eukaryota > Metazoa > Chordata > Amphibia > Caudata > Ambystomatidae > Ambystoma > Ambystoma mexicanum. The sequence continues at coordinate 69,666,861 of NC_090923.1, read as the reverse complement.
ACTCACCCAGTCAAACCAAGACACATTCTCTCTTTTCTTAAAATCCCTGAACCTTTTAAGGTATTGGGTAGGTGTCTTGCCAAACTTGGCAATCAAAGCAGACTTCATACACTCATACTGACCCCTTTCTTCCACACACAGCTTCAGAATACAGTCATATCCAGTTTGAGGCACTCTGCTTAACAAACACTTAGCCCAATCTCTTTTATCAACATCATGAATCGCACAAGCCATTTCAAACGCTTCAATCCATTGGAGGATATCTGAACCCTCCACAAATACACCAACCAAATCTTTCATAAACTTGGTGGCTGGGGACCTGACACTCTGACTGGTTTTAGCTGAAGTCTCCACTCTAGCTTTCTCCAGCTGGATTCTCTGACATTCAGTGTCCTGGCTCATGAGTTCAAGGTCCTTATTTCTGAGTTCAAGATCCCTATTCTTGAGCTCCACTTGTTGAGCCAACTCCTCTTTCTTAAATTCAGCATCTATTTCCAACTTGCGGTATTCAAAGGCCAATTTCATCCTTCATAACTCAAGCTCCAAGGAATTGCTCCCCAAGCCCCCACAAAGGAATGTCCACACACTGTATTGGTTAGAACACAGTCTTTATATAATCAATATTCAAGGTTATGTACACTTATCATAATAACTCACTTTGTACTTAGGAAAATCAACAATGGCAAATATATACAATTCTAAAGTGGTACCACCCTTTGTATTAGATCTCATTAAAGTGCATCAACAATACTGTAACAATGTCACACAGATCAATAGAGAGAACCAGCAATAGAGAGAGGAGAGAAAATAAGATGGTTGAGCAATAGGCAGAATACTGGCCCCTATCACTAGACACAGTTCTGTGTGGAGATCCCCCCACCTGGGCAACCTGTAAAATAAAGGTATAGCACAAGCCCAGTCCATATATTGTTCTGCAAGTCTTATTCCCTCCTATAATGTTTTTACCCCCCCAATGTACCTGCTGGAGTCGAGTTCTTCGAAGAGGCGTCGACAGATCCTTCTTGAGCGACCCCCTTTCAAGCGGGAGTCACGGATCGTCGAGAGGCGTCGAGAAGCGTCGAGGAACTCGGCGTTCGGCGGCGGGGAATCGACGGCCCTTCTTGAATGCCTTCCCTTTCCAGCGGGAGACACGGGGCGTCGAACGTCCGACAACAAACAGGGTAGAACGGCGTCGATGAGGCGGCAGCTTCGATCCAAGCTGTGCTCGTCGACGACAGAGCGTCGGCGTCCTGCAAGGCAGAGGCGTGCGGGGCACCTCGATGAAAATTGTTCTGGACCGCAAAGATTGTGGAGACAAGGGCCCAGCAAGGGCGTCGAGTCGTTCGAGTCTTTGTGGTCTTCGGGTGGCGGGAAACCCACCGGTAGATTTCTCCTCGGCGCGTTGGTCGTCCTCGACTTTCTCCGGCACGATAAAGCGGTCGACGGTGCAGACGAGGCAGTCCTTCGATTCAAATGTTCTTAGGCAAGGAGCGGACGGCTCCAGTCGTCAGCGGCACAGCGTCAAGTGGTTCCCACGGCTGGGCAACACAACTTCGACGGGCCTCCAGCGGTTACACAAACCTGCGAACCCTGGTCGACGGCAATGGACTTCGACGGCGGCAATGTCTGGGTGCTTCACTTCGATCTCCTCGGCGGTCCCGTCTCGGGTCGGCAGCCTTTCGAGGGTCTGTCTTCCAGGGCACTTTGGCGAAGATGGAGCGGTGCTCGATGGTCCCTCGGAGCATGGGAAGAGGGCGCCTTACCAGGTCCTCTCTCGGGTCAGTCTTCGACGATTTCGTCAGCCTTCGGATCGGTCGGAGCAAATGCAACAGCAAGTCTTCTTCTTCCAGCTGGACGTCGAGGATCAGCAGTTCCAGTTACTCTTAGAGTGGAGACTCAGCTCCTGAACGCTTCTGAACAATTACCAGTGGTGAGAAGTCCCCAGATATACTATTCTGTCTCTCATCCACACTGCTGGCACACACTCAGCAGCCAATCATACAGGTAGGGCATTCATGCAGTCAGTCAGCCAATCAGGCAAACAGTGCATTCAGGCCACACTCCTCCCTTTCAGACACTCACAACAAGGAATGTGGATTGGGACAAGTACCCAGCCATTCAACACTACACACTGCATTCAGGCCAGTTTCGGGCAGGGCTGTCTCAGTCCTTGTCTCTCATGCCAGAAACCAGACAACCACAACAAGGAGTGTATATTGGTCACACACTCCATTCACCCAGGTCCCACCCACAGGAGGTACCCACAACATACAGTCACTGGGAAGGCTCCAGTCAGTCTAGCTGGGCCTTCACAACAACACCACATATGGAACTTCCACCCAACAGCCAGTCAGGGGGAAGGGACAGAGTCAGGGCTTCCCAGGACTTTGGGAAAACAAGGTAACAGGCAATAGAAAGCAAGAGGCCACAGGGGCCATCTTGTTTCCTATCAGGAATCAACTGATCCCAATGGCAGGGCCTGGGTATCCCAAAATGGAGGACACCCAGAGCACCTGTCAAATTCAGCATGGAGCTGCCACCAGCCCATACCCTGCTCTGTGGGCCACCCACAGGTGCCCAAAAACATACACTAGGGGCACAGGGTTGTACCCCTACCCATGGGTGCCATAAGGGTATCCCATGGGTCTGTTCACCAAACCAAAAGAGAGAGCTGCCCTGCCAGGGGTCCCACATGGACTCCTGAGCAGAAAACACGACAGAACACACGATAAAAAGCAGTAAAGGACAAGGATTCAGAGGCCCTGTCCCTCTGATGCATTTCCAGCATCACATGCAGTCTGCACATTCGGGACACACACACCAATCCACACGAAGAACCCACGCATACAGGTCTATGAGCTAGAGGACAGTGACATATACATACTTTCTGCATGTTTATTATATTGCCACTTAGGCTCAATACAGCAATGCAGAAACTCAAGATGCCAGAAGAGCTTGTGTATATGCTTGCCGATGCTATACGCTATTTACCCTATGGAAGGACAGGAGCACTCACGTGACCTGACCAACCACAACACTCCTTAACCTATGGACAATTATGCTGAGCACATAGTCAGAGCCACAGTAGGCCTTAGGAAAATCCAGCAAGCCGGAATCATCTCGCAGAACTCTCAAGCCTCTAGATGCTATGCAAGCAGAATATCCCTGGCAGGGACTGCAAACGCCAAGGCCATGATGTTGTAAGTGACATTCCTCACCCACCACACTACGGTGAGGCCGGCCCCAGGAGAGAATATGCCAAGCCAAAATACAACTTAAATCAAACTAATTTGGCCACACCGACGGTCTCCTCACGTGTGACTTGGCCGAACTGACACAGTGCCAAGGCCTGGAAGCTGGGAAGACGGCCGCCTCACGGCGGGGACCGAGTTTGCAAAAAATTATAACAATCCACCTACAGCATGCGCTGGGAATGGCTGCTCTCATGGCATTAGTAGAGCACCCCAAAGTCACACCTTGTCGATACACACTATATGTGAGAAGGTGTCTTGCGGGCTGGGAACAACGGTAGCCCCAGGCTTGGGGGCCCGTGGCCTGGCCAATGAGGACACTGGTGGGCTAGGGGCTGGTGGCGGGAATCCCCAGCCAATCATCAGGCTCTCTAATGTAACACATTTCAGGTAACAATTTTTAGGGACGATCCAAGTATACCATCTGACACAGTGGCCACCAATAACAATGCACACTATATGTTCCTATACTGGACCTAACACTTCTTTGGGACACTGGAAGGAGTTAGGGCCTTCTGAGAGCTGGAGGTCTGCAGACCCTTGGTACGGCTCTGCCGACCCCCAAATTTACCCTAACACCTGCCTGCATCCCTCACTTCATCTGCCTCCATTCTAGCACTTTACCCATCATGGTCACATTCTAAGCGCAGCTGGCCGTACTGTCTATCTGCACTTAAAAATGTCTAATGTTGGTTGTCCTTAATCTATGTATGTCCACTTATCGGGGTGCAGCCTTGGAGCAGCAGCAAAGATGCAGAGATAGTGTGGGGCATTCCCGTCCTGGTGTTAAGTAGGTTGGACATGAGACTAACACATTGGCAAGCCTCCAGGTTGGCCAGCAATGCCTGCTGACTGGAAAAAAAAACAACCCTGAGATCCTGGGTGTTCTCCTACAAAGGAGAAAATAAGATGCATGTAGCGCCTGCTTTAAGAGTGTCCCTTACATGAAAGCGCTACCCCAGAGACCACTGCTGCACAATCAAGCCAATACGATTGGGGGGGGCATATGGAGACGTGCAAGTCTCACTGCAGTTTGTTAGTGCAGGTAACCGGCATAAAGCCTAACTTCATCACAGAATGGCCAAGTTACCACCTTTGGTTGACTTGGAATACTATCCCGCCGGTGGGCACGCACACTTACTGGCATTCTGTTCTACTGTCCAGTGGAGGGTATTGGAGGAGAGTGCAAGTCTCCTGTGTCTTCAGGTGAAGACACAACAAGAGTTCAACCTCTTGTCTTCGTCGGGTTCTCAGAGTCACCTGGCGTGGGGGTGGGATGGGGGTTGACACACCTTGCTCATCAGGTGGCGAGGGGAAGAGGAACATTAAAACTCTGTTATGTTTGAATCAAGGAGGTGGCTAATCAATGATACACAAAAACAAGCATAACTTGCAAACATGTCCCTGGGACTGCCCTGCGCTACCTGCAATACTCACCAGCCACACCTTGCATCTCTGGTATGTGATCTTTGCACTTCAGAACAGGTGAAAATCCGCCCTAGCCTACAAAATTGATTGCTACGACAAGGGGAGCCAACCAGCAAGGTCAAAATTACCCTAAACCAACAGAAATGCTTGCTTACCATTTCCCAAGCAGGTGGAATGTTTAAATGACAGTTGCCAAGCGCTAAGAAGGCACTTCTACAAGCAGAACATGTATTCTGGAAGCATTGACATTGATTTTCCCATTGACATTTTTTTTTCAAATCAGGCACATAATTTTTATTAACAGATAGCATTGCCACACAGTTTTGTTTTTGTGTGTCTTTATGGCTTGACTGCAAAGCTACATAACGCATAGAAGATTATTTTAGGCTGACATAATTTTGCATTCATATACTTGTATTCTTCTGTTCCAAATAGGGAAAACAAAGTTACTGGGTCTCATTACGAGTTGGCCAGTAAAATTTGCAAATTACCGGCATGCCGGTGCAACCATGTCCATGTTGCACTGCTGCCGGAATCAGCGGTTCATTCGGAGTCAGCGTGCACGCGCATACCGGCATGCCGGTAACGGCTGCACCGGCATGCCGGTAAGGCCCTCCAAATCCCTGATAGTGGCATCATCCATGCCGCAGACATGGGTACCAGAATCCTAGATGCCGTACAGAACGGTACCGTTGATACCGGTACCGTACATACCGGCACCAGAAATGCAGATACCGGAAGCAACTTCATCGCGCCGGAACGGGAAATGCTCCAGCGGCCATTTTGAAAACGCAATCCATTGCAATCCCCTAACTACAGGACCTGGATTTGCAAACTGTATACCCTGTCCAGCAAGAAGATGTCTAAGGCTACCCGTATAACCGTAAAGGCACACCTCGGCTGCGTAAGCCCTGTTTTAGCGATGATGAGCTAAACATGCTTTCCGACACCCTGGTCCAGCGTGCGGATGTGGTGTACTGTCCAGACCTGCGCTGAGCCGCCCAAATAAGGAAGAAAAACATCTGGGAAGAGGTGGCCCAGAAGGTGTCCGCGGTAGGCACAACCCCATGCAGTGTGAAGGACTGCAGAAAACGGTGGGACGATCTGTGGCTGCGTGTTCAAACATCTTGGCAGCAAACCGCAGCCAGGCCCAGGCAACAGGTGGTGGAGCAACATCACCCATAAAGCTTGCGCGGTGGGAGGAAACTTGCAGCTCAGTAATGGACATGGAGGCCATAGAGGGAGTCGGGCATTCGGAGATGGGAGTCCCATCATCTGACAATGATGGTGAGTGACCCTTAGTGCAATTCAAAAGTCACCACACACATCTAATACCTCAATTATAATGTTGGAGTCCAATTTGCAAGTAGATGATAGTAAATACATGGGCCATCACCTCCCACCTAAAGTCAGCCCTAACTCAAACCCTACATCCCTGACACGAAAACACACTACAAACCCCACTGACACAAACCACATGAGTCCACAATTGCAACCACAAGCAACATATGCCTTCACACACACATATACATCACCGTCGAGATGCAGGCCTCACCACTGTGCCATCTCAATGCATGGTGCACACATCTTCACTACCGATTGCACACATGAGAGACAACCAAACAGCACATGGCACACAGCCCCTGAGGCATGGCTCCAGCACGCAAGCCACAACACACCTGTAGGCCACCAAACAGACACCATGGACATCATGGCTGCACCAGAAGGATGCCCAAACAATACACCACCCGCAAATCCTGTAAGCACCATGGCCGCCCCTCCATCATGCACACAATAATGCACATGACTCGAAATGTACTAGCATTGATGTATGTGGATGTACGTTCACCCATGACTGATGCCCTGCCTCTCCGTCCCCCACAGGCATAGAGTCAGACAGTGTTGCGGAACACACCACAACTACAAAAAAAACACCTGCATGCATGAGCAGAGGGGACGATAACTCCACCAGGCTGTCGACATCAAGGGCTTGCCCAAGGAAAACCATTGCTCCCTAACCACAGCCCACCAGCCAACAGGGCACACAGCCAGGAGACCAAGAGGAGCAGCTAGCTCCGACACATAGTCAGGAGCCCCAGGCCAGACACATTGGTGCCATTAAGGCGCAAATGTCAAAAGGCACACAGGCCCCAAAGGTCACATCCAAGAAAACACTGGCCCCCAGCAGACACCTCATGTGGAGGAGGATGCATCACCAGCAGCCAGTGATATCGAGGGGCTGCAGTCAACGGCCATGAGTGACATGTGTGAGGCGGCACAATCCGCCCCACATATCGTGGAAGACGACGAGGGACAGGATGAGGCCTTTGCATGTGAGAGGTAATGCCACACACTCCCTACCATGCTGTCTACACCAGTGGTCTCCTCCGAACCTGGCTCGGATGGAACACAGCACTACGGAGACATGCCTGTGGTGGCACGCATCCCCGGAACCTGGCAGACACCACCACCACCTCCCGTGCAACCACCAGCTTCGGAATTCATCCGGGACTTGGAGGGGCGGTTAACCCACATGGGGGAGCGCCAGCAGGCCATGCAGGATATGGTTAGACAATACATTGAGGAGGGTGAAGCCACACGCAAGGCCATGGAAGATAACATCAACACCATAACCTGTGCTGTATACTGTGTGGCCCGGGGCGTGCGTGAGGGCATGGCAGCGATGACAGAGGTGGTCACACAGTCGCCACCATGGCGCAACATCTTGCTGCAGAGCCTGACCCTCAACCCCCCGCCCCCTCGACCAGCTCTACGCTGGCAAGCTCAACGCAGACGAGCCTGGTGCGCAGGTCAATGCGCGGTCTGCGTCGGCTAGATGTACAACCCCCTCCACCCAAAAGGGGGTGTCAGTAGCCTGACACACTTGAACTTGAAATATGTGCAATGGGTGGGGGCGTGGGTGTGTGGGGATGTTTGGGGGAGGGGGTGGGGGCATTGGTGTGTGGGGATGTTGGGGAGAGGTGTTAGGGGAGGGGGGGTGGGAGGCGTGGGTGTGTGCGGATGTTAGGGGGAGGGGGTGGGGGCGTGGGTGTTTGGGGATGTTGGGGGGAGGTAGGTGGGGGGTAATTTGTTGCATATTGATGGGTCCCTATTCACTGTACATAGTTCTAAATCATTTAATACACCTGGTGTGCATGAGAAAAACACATGACTGGGCATTGCTTATTGAGTGTGTGTCAATTAATTTCTTAAAAGTGCCCAGTCCCCAGTGTCCCCCATTCCAAGTGCCTTGGCTAACCCAGTCCATCAAAAGTAATGTGCAATCAAAGTTTGCCGTACTACATGTCCTTCATTCCCATTGTGCCGTGGTCGATATGCATCTTCTCCACCATCATCCTCCTCTTCATCTGGTGGAATCTGGTCCGTGTCAGGGGGTAGGGGTACGTTGCGCCGGATACACATGTTGTGCAGCATGGCATATGAAAACACTATCTTGCTCACCTTCTCAGGCCTGTATATGAGTGCCCCACCCGACCTGTTGAGGCAGCGGAAACGGGCCTTCAACAGGCTAAAAGTCTGCTCAATCGTTACACAGGTGCGTGCATGTGCATGGTTGCAGTCCTCTTCATGCCTGTTGACTGGTTGCCTGATGGGGGTCAGGAGCCATGGCTTCAGGGGATACCCGGCATCACCTGCACAGGAGCAATAGAAAGGTAATAGTGAGACTCAGGTAAGTGCACTTAGGGATGACCCATGTTTGGGGGGTATGTGTGCCATTCACGTCTAAGGGACCTTTCCATCAGGTGAGACACTCACACTAATGAGTTGATATTGACCATTATCTGCCGAAATCTGATGGGTGTGATGCATTTGAAATTCGTACTATACATGTGGAATGCATAATGACATGTTTGCCTTTGTGCCTCACGATACACTGTGGTTTGGTAATCACGTTCACGACTACTTGATGTCGCCATGTACTTATCCATCACTGCCTTCCCCCATATGACCAAGGCCCAATGACAATGGTGGTATGATCCGCCAGTGACGGCAAACATTACTTTGAGGGGGCTGGGTGTGTACTGCCATGGTGGAACAGAGGTACTGTGCCACTCACTCATATGCTAGTGGTGGTAACTGATCGGTGATTACATAGGTCACCTTGCTTGCACCATTGCGATTGTAAGTGTTCCTTGGCCGGTATACTGGTCTGCAGTGTACCTGTGGGGTGGGGGCTGTGACAGCGATTTCCATGTGTGGTAGTTGGATTTGCCCCACGCATGGCTGCATGTCCCCTGAAAGACTTTGCTCCGCTCATGTATTCCAGGCATTGTGCCTGCAGGGAGGTGCATCATGGTAGCCGTCGTTCATCATGTCCAATGATGTGCAAGGCGCATGTGCTGGGGTGGGCGCTGTGGTTGTTGCTTCCATTAACGCACAGCTGTGTAGGCATGCCACATCTGCATCCATTGGCTGTGACGTACATTCTGTCAAGGTGATTGAGGTCAAAGTTTTTCCACCCAGGTCACTGTGTTCACTCCCCCCAACCCCAGCAACGCCCATCATTGCCCTGTTGTTGGAATCACCCAGCAGCCCGGTACGTTGTGCAGCACGTTGTGCCATGAAGCAGCATCATGTGCGGATCCCAGGAATCTTGCACAGCACTGCGTGATTAATTGCCTTGCATCGCACACCATCTGGACATTCAGGGAATGGTGGAGCTTCCTGTTGCGGTACACTACCTCCTCGGCATGCCAGACTACCAGCTCCACATGGGTGCAGTCGATGGCACTAATTATGTTAGGCATGCCTGGCAGTGCATAAAATGCTATTTTGGTATCATGCACCTCATCCGCAGTCCGTGGTAAATATATATGGTCCCTTCCATGTTTCAGGAGGGCATGTAGCACCTCGTTGAGCACACGGAAGAAACATGGTTGTGCAATGCCATGAAGCTGCCCACAGTGTGCTGGTAGGTGCCTGTGGCAAGGAAGTGCAGCACAGACACTACCTTGAGTGGGGGATGCCTGTTCGGATGTTGATGAGGCTTACCAGGTTGTCATGGATGAGGTCCACTATTGAGCATATGGTGTCCCTGTCCAGGCGGTACAGGATGTGAATCTGTGCAGGGGTTAGGTCAAATGGACTGGCCCTTAGGCGAGGTATAGGTAACTGCCTGCGGGATACAACTGCCTGTTCTGGTGGTATGTGCTGGCCCTGTCTCACCCTCCTTCTCCACCTGCGCCTCTGCTGCAGTCCCTGGTTCAGTGCCTGCTGGAGTAGTAGCAGTGAAATCATGTCCTCCAGCCCCAGTATTGCAACTGCTAATGGTAGCATTTTGTGTTTGGAAGGGGTGTAGTGTGTGGTTGTGCTCCTTTTGTGCAGTGCCAGACTCCATTGCCTCCACCTATGCTGATTGTGTGCACCCGTGGCAGTTTGCAACACAGCAGATTGCTATTAACGGCTTCCCTGCGATGCCGGTGCTACCGGCATCATGGTAACCGTTCTTAACGGCATCTGGATGCCAGTAAGTGCATGTCCATGAACCTCGTAATGTGCACTTACTTACGGCATGCCAGTGTTACTGGCACGGCTGCCACATGCAGGCACCCCTTCCGGGTAGGTGCACCGGTATCGTGGGTCGTGAGATCCTCTCTGGTGTGAGCACTGTCCTCTGTGTGTTCGTGGGATTTTGCTCGCATTCAGGATTTCTAGCTCCCCGCTGCCAGCAGGCGCCACATTGCAGACAGCGGAGAGCTACAAATCCGAAGTGCCAGAAAAAATCTACAAACACACTGAGATTAGTGCTCACGTGTTTGTAGATTTTTTCTGGCACTTTGGATTTGTAGCTCTCCGCTGTCTGCAATGTGGCGCCTGCTGGCAGCGGGGAGCTAGAAATCCTGAATGCGAGCAAAATCCCACGAACACACAGAGGACAGTGCTCACACCAGAGAGGATCTCAGGGCTAAAGACTCTGAGATCCTCTGCGACGTAAGCAGTGTGGAGTTTCATGTCTTATTGCAAGTTTTTTATTTGAACACTTTACAGTTGGTTTAAAAGCAGCCGTGAAGGAAAATAGCAGAAAGGGATTGCATCAAGGAACAAAAATAGAGGTGGGGTGAGCCAGACAATTTATGTGTGAAACCAAGCACAACCATTCGGATTGCAGGACCATGCAGGGCAAGCATCTGCATGAACCTTCTCAGCTAATAGAGGCAATCATTGAGCTAGTAAAGGTTTGAGCACTACATGACATGCATCACAATATTGCCGATTTTGTGTTGTAAGACATTGATACATATTAAAACTGATTTAAAAAGGGCAAGCAACAGCCCTAGCTATATTAAATAAAACAAGGAAATGAAACGCAGAAAGAACAGAAATAGCTACAGCTGTCGAAAGTATTGTGAATTACTTTAGCTATTTTAAAAAGGATTATACTCACATGATTCAATGCAACATTTTATTTGGAAGATGCATGGTATCTTTCCAATTCAAAAAAGGCTGCTAGTTTCGGCTTGTTTTCAGAGAGCTTCCTTAGAGACTGTCATCCAAGATGGCTGCCTCCATAGAAGAGCTGAAAGGGCTGAAAGAGTTCCGAGATGGGGAGAACTGGGTGAGATTAGCCATAGGGGTAAGCATGGCTAGGGGCAGGGAATGAAAGGGATTCAATAACCAAACTGTGTATCCCTCCTCAAATGTCATCTACCTTGGAAAAGCATTACAGACCCTCATTCAAAGCCCATATTTGAAGCTGTTAAAAGCTCTTATTTTAATGACAATAGTTTTGGCTTAAAGGTAGCACATTCAGCGCCACCTAAATGCCCAAACTAAAAAGTCTTAGTTCCCTTCACTATGGAGCCATCAACATCCCACTGAGTACAATCAAAGTTTGTCATGTCCGCATTTACTCCACTATATTAAGCATACACAATTTAAACTTCATTTAATAAAGCAGAGTTCCTTGTGAAACAATATGCATCTAATGCATCATTTGAAGGTTAAATTATGCTGGGATAATCCATGAAGTTATTACAAACAACATGTATTTCGCAAAGTATTCATAATTTACTGAGAAGACTAAACTCCTCTGGTGTTCTGCTGCCATCTAGTGGCTATGGTGGGCAGTTACAGGAAAAACACTGATTTCAAAGTAAGTACTGATATCAGCAGATGAAAACTATCTAAGCAAAAATTTCCAGTTAAATCATTCAAATCAGGAGCTAATTACCTCCCGCCCAGGACAGTTTATTGTCAACTTGATGTCCATGGCGAAACAGTAGAATGTGTCCCCGTGACTGGCACACGTCACTTCCAAACTACACCTCTCTGTCACACGACAAACCCTCCTCAATATTTATATATATTATTTTACATTTATTTTTCATTTGTTACACACCCAGACCCTGGGGTATCACGGCATGGTTACAGACAGCTTAGAAATTAGTCATACAATGGTAAAGTGTGCATAAAACATTATTACAGCAAACAGAAGATTATACAAAACACTCATAAACATTATTTACAGAGAGGTCAGGTGTGCTTCGTACTAATATTGGTTGAATAACTATTATATCAATAAATCATTGCTAAATAAATGAAGCTGGTTTCATTACATTTTAAGTCAAGTACTTGACAGAAGACATCTAATGGGAAAACACAGCTGTTGCTGCCCACGTAAATGGTTCTTCTGTCACCTGCTCTTAGGGAAGGCCTTGCCTGAATGCAGTTTCAGACTGCCTGTACTGGCACACTGTGGTGTGACCAACCTGATGGGTTCTGAGGGCCCACTGACCACTGGCCGTGTGTTGCAGGCGTTCTGTTCGAACCACCTCACTTGTATTTTGTAAGGGGTAACACTAGACTAACCATATGAATTATTTTCTGATAGAAGGTTCTCATTCCAAGGTGGACAGTCTGGTACACTCCTATAAATACCGCTATGAGAGAGGGAAATGGGACAAATAGCACCAACGAGTGTTCCTCTCTGCTTAGCATTAAATCACAGAGAAATTTGGGAATATAACAATGGTCAAAGATCTCTATATTTGTTAAAACAAGTCTGCGATAAAAGGATTGAGTGAATCAGTGAATACATAACAGACACATGGATTGGTGCTCACATCACTGTCACAACACTAAAATGTTTGTAACCATGAACCATATAAACTCATTCAGACACCTTACATTTTGGGATGGGAGGATAAAATGGCTGCAACATCAGCCACTCAAATGGGGCATAAGGGCTCTTTTGGTTCTGGAGAATTTTAGATGAGGATGGGCTGGGTCTTGGTCTGAGCCTGCCCAGACCTCAATACAGACACATATTTAGGGAATTATATATTTAGACAGGAACGGATACCCTACAAGAGACACACAATAAAGAGGGAAAATGTATAGAAATAATTGTACTTCTTACAAACGTTAGCCTGCCCAGTAGTAAGCTGATGAAGCGTTTTAAACAAAAATGGCTTCTGATATGTCCACAGTTCCTCAGCCACTACCTCCTCAACATTACGCAGGCCTCAGGGGTTATTACTGCAAAAATGAGCAGGCATTAACATCTCTTATTAGTGCTGGTCTGCAGTTAGTCAAAACCTTGTTTTGGCGGTGTAGAAAAGATGTTTTGCCAAGTGGATGTACAATTTCATGTAACTTCTTTGATTGCTTTATGTGTTTAAGTGTGGGGACAGTATGGCACACTCGTTAGAGCTACATACACACACAATTCCAGTGTGCTGTTGTATGGACATCAGATGTGCTGTTACATAGAGGAGCGGCACATAGTAGCCTTAACAAACAGGGTGGTGACATGGGCCACGTACAAATCATTGCTGAACACATACTACGGTTTTGATTTCCCACAGACTAGAATCTGCACAGTGATACAATGAACCCTGCTTTCCTAATCAAGGTGCCAAGTCAAATTGAGGAGCCATCTTTAAAGGTTATCGTGCTAAGAAAATGAAAAGTTATTTGATGCTTAGCCGATGCATTTAGTCCATGTCCCAAAGCAGCCACTAGACCACTTAGGCAAGAAAATTACATTTAACCTTCTCAGGCATGCGCCCTATGTAGCTAAAAAGTAATATACAAAAAAGGTTTTGGTGGATCTAAAAAAGGACATGAAAATAAAGAACATGCTTTAAAAAGATTTGTGGGGCACGTTAATTCTCTTGGAAGAATGCTTACATTTGGCCAGCTAATGTGCTTTGTTCTGGCCTTCAGAATATAAATGCCCCATGTTCAGTTCGTATCACTGCGGTGTAAAAACATTGGTTTGTTAAATGAGCCATCACTTTAAAGTCTCTGTCAACACAAAAAGCATAAGCTGGAGTGGGTGGGGGTAGAGGGCGTGTGCCTCCAGAGCATCTCAGAGGCTGTGTTCGGGATGTGCATTCCTTTATTTGAAACAAAGCAATGCTGAACTGTTGATCGGTGGCAAGCTTAGAAGCAGTTGTCTGGTTAGGCCCCTTCCTGTGACCCTCCCCCACCTAGAGCTTCTTAAGTTCTGCTCCCCAGCAGCCACCCACTTCGGCCACCCCAGGAAATGGCTCTGCTCCCCCCACCCAGGAATTATGAACCCCGCAACTCTAGGGCAGAGAGCCCAGGTACCCAGAAATGAAGAGGAAATGGATAAGAAATGTCCGAGCATCATGAAATAAATGAATAACGATCGTCAGGAATTGGACTCTATCGAATTTATTGAGGGGCGTTCGAGTTTCATCCAGAAACACTTTACAAGAGAAAAGTAAACTGAGCAACCCTTGACAGGTGCCTTATGTGAGAGGGAATCTTAACAAGTACCGGACTAGTTGAAGTTTGGAGGAGGCAATGTATATAGACCAGGCACAGGACAAGACACATGACACACACACAGGTCCAAGGGGAGTGGACAATAACAATGTTCTGAGTGCACTGGAGATAGGGACAGGGTGGGCATGGAGGGGGAGTGATGAGACATCAAGTAAAGAGTGCTTCTCTTTCTTCTCCGAGGTACCTGGTACACAGTATTAATCTCCCAGGACCATTATAAAGTAACTCATCAACAATGGCAAGCACTAGCAACAACTCTTATTTCGTAGACAGAAAAGTAAACTCATTTGACCAATGGATTGCAAACATTTTTAACAGATATCAAAAGAACAACTGCCAAAAAGGAGGGTGCACACAACATCTAGCATATCAAAGTCTTTTAAGCCAGCTCAAAACTACATAGAACTTGCTACAAAATAATTGGCAGGAGGAGAGAGCGTGGAGGAAGGATCAGGACACAGAGGGAGTAGACAGGTTGTTAAGACATGGCACTGAGGTAGAGAGGTGGAAGATGGGCAAGGTGTGGAGAGAGAGAGATGCATCAGTGCAGAGAGAGAACAGGTGAGACCAGCGTAGGGGTGGAGATAGATGGAGAGGGGGAGTGAGATGATGGGCTGAGAAAAGATGGAGACTAGTAAGATCAAGGGGAGGAGAGTGCAGGGAGAGATAGAGGGGTAGCGACCTGAGGAAAGAGAGAGAGAGGGACAGAAAGAAAGGAGAGGGGGAGAGAGCGAAAGAGTGAGAATTGAGAGGATGGCGAGAACCTTTGGAGTTGACCATCAGAAGAAGCTGGAGAATCCCTTAGAAAGTCTCGAAGGGAGTTAGTCATAGAGGACATGGTCTTCAGGTCATCTTCATCAACTAAGCAAGACAACAATAGTAGGGATTACTGTTCATTAGTGCAATATTGCAGGACATTGGGGACTTAGGGGTGTCTGGGCTAGGATTTAGGGAGTACACAGGAAAGTTGAGAGATCCTGAGGGACTGCCCTAGGGGACTACCCAAAGTCCTCCCGATATACTTTCTTTTAAAAATGTTAAAGTGTGTTTTTTAGGGTTTTGTTTGGCAATCACCTTTATACAATATGCTTCTTCAAAACATCATACACTTCAAAGCTTTCCGCCCTTCCCACCCCAAGTCCCACTTCCCTCCCTAACCCCAACTGTACATGAACTTTACCCACGGTCTGTGCTCTACTTGCATGGCACGACTACCTAGTGTATGTTCTCAGTTGTATCTTCTGACTTTTTTCTTCTTCTGCTATTCCTCCCTAGTTACAGAACTTCCTATTTACCTAACTTCACCATAACCTCAGGGGGGGGCTTGTCGTCAGGTGAGCTGAATAACTCCTGTACCAAAGCATTCCAGGTCGTTATGTCATCGGAGCATTCCCTCCTCCCCTTCTGGATGGCCTCATACCACACAGCTGTTTCGGCTGTGGACCACCTCCTTAGGTCTTCCCCTCACCTATTAATATTTGGACCTTCTTGTGATTTCCACTCCATTGCTATCCTTCTCTTTGCCAGTAGCCAGGCCAGGCCTATTAGTCTATTTTTTGGCTTAGTAGTCTTAGGGCATGCAAATATCCCAAGGAGGCAAGCCTCCGATGTCCATGTACCTCCTTTTATGCTCCACATCTCAATCTGCATTCCACTCCTTACCAAAACTCTTGTACTACAGGACAGGTCCAGAACATATGTATCATTATTGCCTCACCCCCTCTATAATGTGTACATCCCCTGTCCTCTGAGCATGGGAACTGTGATAAACGGTGTGGTATTATGTATGCTCTGCGTAGTGTATAAAATTGGGTTCATTTGAATCTGGCATTTCTTGAGACCTTTTTTGGGTATAGCAGTGCTCGGTTCCATTCTGCTTCCGTCAATTGCCTACCAATGTCGGTTTCCCATGCCCTTTTCCCTCCCGTTAAATCCTTCGGTGTAGCCTCCAGTAGTCCCCGATATATGCTGGACACTTCATGTCCCCCTTACGACACATCATATAGCAGTCCAACTACTTTATTTTCACCTGTGGTTGCGGAATCATCACCTAAGATGAGCAAGAAGTCGGAAGCCCAGGAACAGTGGAAGAAAGGTGCCAAGGAAGAGAGGATGATGGCAGTGTGCAAAGAAGACATGCAAAGCTGGTTCAAAGAATTCCAGGATCAGTTCATGGCATTGTTTCAGTCAAAATTTGAACTTTTGAGGGACGAAATGAAGCAATCAATGCAAGAAATAAAACAAGATGTGGGGAAATTGGAAGAAAGAACAGATACATTGGAGAAGGTAGTCCAGAATTTGGAAGAAGAAACACCAAAAAAGTGCAGAAATCCTGGAGCATCTGTCATGGTGCGTGCTCTGAAACCCCTGGAACTGTTGGGCCCACCCCAGTCCCTATCACCCAGAAGGACTTGTCAGGCCCCAAGGAAGTGCCCTAGAGCCTCATGCACTCAGTCCTGGCGCCGTTGGCACCAGGCTCATGAAATGGGCTGAATTTATGGAACTACTTAATCTGCCTAGTGAGGCTGAGCCTTCTGTATATCCAGGGTGTGGCAGAGAGACTATTTTTCCTGAGAGACAGGGTGTGGTAAAGGGACTACTTTACCTGGAACTACTTGCAAGGCTATTTAAGCCACACCCTGCAGGCAGAACACGGTTCGCGTTATTCTGCACTCCTGCAGCGTAATGCTCACCGCGTCTGCTCTGTCCTCGAGTTTCTACAGCCACGCCCGTCTGTGATTTCCATCCATCGGTGCCTGGAAGAAGAAAAGGAGAAGAACAAGTGTTACTACAGCGACAAAGTCCTTACCTGCAATTCCGTCCATCGGTCTCGTCTCCAGCTGGTCTTCTGACCGCAACCCCTGTTGGGAAAGGACTTCCGCGCAGGCATCCAATACTCACCCGGGATTTTGCATTCCTCCAGGTTACTTCGGAGCGGTTCTTCCATTCTTCATCTTGGGGCCGCGCCTGCAAAAAGGGAACAGAAAACAGCAGGTTAGTCGCGCACAATACAACACAAACAATTGTTCAGCCATCCAGCGCCACTCATCCGCACTAATACTCACCTGGAGGCAACCAGTTCAGCATCCTAGGAGAGTCAATTTCTTCTTCTAAACTTCCGTATGAAACCGTGTCTGCAAGAAAGACAAAACACGTTTAAACCTTGGGACAATAAGACTTTGAGCATCTATACCAAGCTGTCATTGGGATAGAGACTTACCTAATTAATCCAAGCATTCCCGAAAACACAGCAACAGCCACTCTGGAACAGTGAAGTAACTGTGCCCAGAGAAAGACTGAGCCTACTGCGCCCCTGCTGAAGGTCAAGCAGGACGGAGAGCCAACCTCACCAAACTCAAAGGTGAGCAGGAGAGGAGTCGGGCATCAGGAGGTTGCAGGTAGTGGGACCAATCCAACCCACTCATTAGCTAACATCTTGTTTCAACATTGCAGGCTAACGCATCCTGGCAAGATAACAGGGGAGAGGACACCATCATACCATCAAAACTACGCCAGTATAGATATCGGTCATACGACTACGTGCTACGCCCCCGTGGAGTGCAGGTGAGCGTGACAGCATCTGTCCCGCCTCACGCACAACATGGAAATCCAATGTGTGGATTTGGAAAATCGTTCAAGGCGATCGAACATAAGGATTTAAAACCTCTCGGCAGACTCTGGTGGATAAAGATCTGAAAGATACGGACCAGCAGCTGTATACAGACATCTTGGCAAGTGAAACAGAAGAGACAGTCCAGTTTGACCATATACATAGGGTAGGCCCAAAGGGTACAGTGGAATCAGGTTCGCGACCCCGGGACGTTGTGGTGGCAACTACAACATATGGTCAGAAGGAACAAATACTGAGATAGGCAAGGATCTCTGGCCCCACATGTCTCAATGGTGAGGAGATACAGTTGTACCATGACTTGGCCCAATCTACACTACAAAAAAGAAAGGCGATGGGCCCTGTGGTGACATTTTTGATGCCGAAACATGTGAGATATAAATGGACGTTCCCGTTTGGCCTTTTGATCACATGGGAAGAGCGCCAATATAGGCTAACTTCATGTGATGAAAGGATACTGAATCTGCAAGGAGGTGGAGATAAGGACCGCAAAGGTTTATCAAGAGAAGAAAAGGGAACCAGGAAACCGCGGGGATGGAAAACGATTTCAAGAGGAAAATGGGGGATAAAAGGCGTGAAGTATGATGGTGCAATTACAGACAATTCACATAACGAGGGGAAAGGAGTTAGCAGCAGGATTGGGCACCCCGGAGTGGGGTAAGAAAAACTCACGTTCTGCGGCGTAGGGGGGAAGGGGATTGGGGCAGTGTGGAAAATGTCAATTAAATAACATAAATAAAAGTCTAAGCCATTAAGTAGTTGGTATGGATTACAAAGAGAACCCACTTCTTTTATTAATATATATATTTTCTATTTCAGGTTTACTGGTAAAGGATATGCATTCTTCCGTCTCTCCGCTCCCCTACCAGGACCAGGATGTCTTTCAAAGGTGACTATGTAAAGGTTCAGGTAAGTGTTGTTATTGTCCTTTAATGTCTTTTCCCTCTTCCTTGGTCTTTTCTCTTTTCTCTTCTTTTCTTTAACAGTCTATATATATATATTTCTCCTTTCTTATCGTCAGTTCTGTGGCCTTATTCTTTATTCCTGGTCTTTTATCATCCTTTATTTCTCAGCAACTCGGTAAATCTTATGTGCGATGTATCAAGTTGATTCCCTCTCTTAGTAGACTGTAATTCTTAGAGGAATATCCCTTTAAACTCTGGACCACTTCCTTTGGTTACAAGAGGGGACACTTGACCAGCTTCTCTATAAGTGTCAACCTTTTGTTTAGTGTTATTTGCTTGACTCTGTGGTGGTGAGCGCTCCCTTTCTCGTAGAAACTTTTCCTTTCATCCAATAACCATTGAATCTGAAATGCCTGGGATTACATGTGTTTCTGTTGAGCAACGGTGCTTCTGCAGTAAACACCTAACAACGACAATGGTCGTTTTCATCTATTAACTTTCCTTATCTATATACGCTACGGCGTCAGTTTCATTAAAGTCCGTAGTACAGCGACAACGATCGCTTTCATCTAATGAACTTCGGTTCGATAAACACTACAGTGTCAATTTCATTATGTTCGGCAGCGGCAACGGTCGCTTTCATCTGGTGAAATTCGCTCTCAATAAACGCTACAGCGTCAATTTCATTAGGTTCGTGTAGCGAGCTACGCTTAATCCCTCAGTCACCACGGCTCCATTACACTCTCTCAGTTCAAGCAGGACCTTCTAATAGAAGCCCCAATGACTTTTTCCTGTCAGCGATTCATTTCGTTTCACTCGCGTGCACATACGCGTTACTTAGAAACAGTTTCCCTCAGTTCAGGTCTGTGATTGGTAGCAGTCATTGTATTTGTCTTGCTCTCTCTCTCTCTCTGCGAGCTGAACGGCACAATAAATCATTGGCTTGTCATGACGAACGCTCAATCCGCTTTTCTTGTGATACGTAGCTTCCTCACCAGGCGGTTCAGCATTAACAGGATAACAGCTGATACTTGTCAAACCTCCTTCAGTTAGTATGCCCAGCTATAACCGTCGTTCTCCGGCTCTGACTCAACAACGCCTGTTGCCTAGACAACCAAGAGAAGAGCTAAACATTAGAGGAAAGTCCATACATGCAGGACTTCCTGTATTTGTAACCTAGGCATTAAGTCTGTAATTTGCAGACACACAGGTATCTACATTGTCACACCCCCTCTACTAAGCCCTTACGCTCGGGAAGGGTTTCAGCTCTGAATAAATAAACAACTTGCGTTAGTAATTTTCCAGGTTTATGAACAGTCTTAAAAGAGAAGGGCTGGAGGGAAAGAAACCACCTGAGTACTCTCTGGCTTGAGTCTTTGTTACTGGCAAGCCAGATTAAGGGAGCATGGTCTGTTTTAATGTAAATTCTCTTCCAAGTAGATGATACCGAAGAGCATCTATGGCCCACTTGACTGCCAAGCATTCTTTTTCTATTGTTGGATAACTCAACTCATGTTGTAACAATTTTCGGCTTATAAACAGTATTGGTCTTTCCTCTTTCCCCTGGTTTTGGAACAATACTGCCCCGATGCATGTGCCTGAAGCACCCATATGAAGGAAGAATGGGGCCTTAAAGTCTGGACAATATAGAACAGCCTTATTGGTCAGTGCCTCTTTTAGGTCGTTGAAGGCTTGTAGAGTTTCACTTGTTTGCCAACTCTTCTTTGTTAGGGAGGTTTTTTTGAGTAAATTTGTTAGTGGAGCGGCCAATGTAGAAAAATGTGGGATAAACCTCCTATAATATCCCACAAATCCTAAAAAAGCTTGTACTTGCTTTGGAGTTTCCGGGAATTTTAACTGCTTAATATCTTTTACTTTCCCCTCTTGAGGCCTGATTAACCCTTGACCCACATAGTAGCCTAGATATTTAGTGTGAAAGGTGGCAACATGGGTTTTCTTTGGATTTATGTGTAAACCGACTTGTCTTAGCGTTTTGAGTCTATTCTCCAAATGCTGCAGATGTTCCGACCAGGTGTGACTGCAAATTATGATGTCATCTAGATAGCCTCCGACATACTGTTAATGACGCTTGATGATGTAGTTCATTAGTCTTTGAAAAATCGCTGGAGCCCCATGTAAACCGAAGGGTAACACCATGAACTGATACAGCCCGGTACGCTGTCTTCTCCTTATGTGAAGGTAATAATGGGATCTGCCAGTAACATTTGGTTAAGTCAATGGTGGTCAGGAACTTCTCTTTTCCTAGATTATTTAATAAATCCTCGATTCTTGGCATTGGGTAAGCGTCAAATTTAGATATTTCATTTAGTTTTCGGAAGTCCATGCAAAACCTCACACTGCCATCCGGCTTCGGTACTAGGACTACAGGCGAGCTCCAATCACTATGGGACGGTTCAATAATTCCTATATCTAGAATTTCTTGAACCTCTTGGTTAAAAGCCTTTATCTTTGCCTCCGGTATTCGGTATGGTCTGAGTCTTACTATGGTTTCCGGCTTGGTAACAATTCTGTGGTGAGTTCATTTAGTTCTTCCTGGTAGAGAGGAGAATATTCCCGAAAATTCTTGTAAAAAGCGAGACAATTCGTTTTTCTGGACAGACGTTAACTCTGAGTTAATGTTCAGGCCTTCCAACCCTATTCTTTCCTTGAACTTTGGAAAATGTTCTTCCGGAGGTACATCTAAAGTTATCATGGCCACGGTTTGGACGGGAGGTGTCCATTTTTTAAGTAGATTTACATGATACGACTGATAAGGTATCCTACTCCCAGGTTGTCTCACTTTATACATTAAGGGACCTAGTACCTCTTGTATCTCATATGGTCCCTTCCAAGCCGCCAGCATTTTGTTTTCTGACGTGGGCAATAGCATTAGCACTTGTTCTCCTGCTTTGAAAGTTCGTAACTGGGCTTTTTGATTGTAATACCTCTCCTGGGTTATTTGAGCTTGAAGAAGTATATCTCTAGCTATGGCCTGTAGTTTCTCAACTCTTTCCTGTAGTTGAGAGGCATACTCCGTCAGGGTTATCTCATGTTCCGGCTGCTCTTCCCAATTTTCCTTCAGTATGTCCAACAGAGTCTGAACCGGTCTTCTGAACAGTAACTCAAATGGTGAAAAGCTGGTTGATGATTGTGGAGTGTTCCTTAAAGTCATCAATATCCATGGCAAGATTCTATCCCAGTCTTTATGTTTCGGGAGAAGTAGTTTTCTTTAACATTTGCTTGATGGTTTGATTGTAGCGTTCTACTAGGCCATCAGTCTGTGCGTGGTAAGCTACTGTTTTTAGGTGTTCAATTTTCAGCGTTTCACAGATTTGCTCAAGGATATTGGACATGAAGTTTGCACCACGGTCGGTAGCAATCTCTCGAGGAATTCCAACTCGTCCAATAAAGGGAATCAGCACATCACAAATTTGTTGAGTATTCGTGGCTTTTAATGGAAAGGCCTCTGGATATCTGGTGGCATAGTCTACTACTACAAGGATATATTTATGGCCCCTCCTTGTTGGTTCCATTGGTCCCATGATATCGATTCCTATCCTGCTTAAGGGTTCTAGAACAAGTGGCATTGGATGTAGCGGTGCCTTCTTCACATTGGCTCTATTCTTCTTTTGGCACTCCTCACATGATTGACAAAATTGAACTACTTGATTATACACTCCTGGCCAGTAGAACCTGTCTAAGATTTTTTTAGTGGTCTTTTCCGATCCTAGATGTCCCTCTCCAACTTGTACGTGGGCGACTTCCAGAACGGTCTTGTAGTATTTCCTGGGAATTAACAATTGCTTCAGCTCCTCCCCGTTCCGAGATTTGCTCACTCTGTACAACAATCCATTTTCCTTTACGAAGTGTGGCCCTTGCCCTGGTGGATCTTCCAATGCTCGCTCCCTGGCATATTGTAGTAACGGATCTAGACTTTGAGCTGACCTAAAGCTGTCTCCGTCCTCCTCTAATCTCCAGTCAACTCCGGTAGGGCAAACATTCTTGGCTTTCCACTCTTGTTATAACACTCATTTTATCTTTTTACTTTTCTGTGTCTTAAAAGATGGGGCAGGTATTTCCTCTTCATGGAAAGGGGCCGTTTCCAACCAGCTCTTCTCAATTTTGTGGACTAATTTAGAAAATGTTGGTATATCCAATCCAATTAGTAATGGTTTGGGTAAAGTGGGTAATACGGCAGCTCTCACCCCCAGAGTTTCCCCGGCCATCTTTATCTGGATCTTCTTAGAAGGATAAGCCTTTATATCCCCATGTACACACCGAATGGGTATTTCCCCAGAGGAACAATAACTTTCACCTACCAGCTCTGATGTTACCGCTGTCTTTAGGCTTCCTGAATCTACCAAGGCAGTGGTGTGCTTTCCATCTACCTCACCATTACAGGTATAAAGATATTGTGACTGCCTTCCTGGTGTTTGTTCATAAGATTCACTTTCCTTTAAGGATTCAAGAATCCCCACATCCATTGGTTCAGTCTTTGGCTTCTTCGGGCAGAACCTGGCGAGGTGTCCCCATTCTCTGCAATCAAAGCACTGGGGTCCTCGGACAGCTGTCTAAGTTTGACGATAGTTAACAGGACCCTCACTGTTGGGTCTGGAGCGTATAATTTCTCCTTCAGGCTTTCTCAGCATTGAGTGTGGCCACCTTGGTTGAGACACAGTTCTATTCCCAAAGGTATGAGGTCTAGTATTTGCTGTATAGGACAAGACTTTGCCTTGTCCAGCCTTCTGATAAGCGGAGGCTACATCCACAGCTTCAGATAGTGATAGGCGATGGTGTTGTTTAACCCATCTTTGCACAGGACCGGGAAGAGTCTTGATAAACTGCTCTAAGATCACTTTCTCAGTTATTTCAGCAGGGGAAGACATATTAGGTTGTAGCCACTTCTCAGCTAATTCTTTTACTCTGTAAAACAGTTGTCTCGACGTCTCTTCTCCCAGTAATTTAATGTCTCTGAATTTAATTCGATACGTCTCCTCATTGTGTCCCATTCGTTCCAGCACAACTTTTTTCATGTCCCCATAATCGGTGTCCCCAGCGGGGTTTGCAGCCTGGTATGCACACTGCATTTCACCGGTCATTAATGGTGCGATGTAATGACACCATCCCTCGGAGGGCCATTGTGCGTTTCGAGCCACCCTTTCGAAATTTACAAAAAAATGGGCCGGGTCTTCACCAGCCGAGTATTTCTGCAACACTGACGTAGGGACTTGAGGGTTGTTTCTGACATTCGTAACTTCGAGTAGTTGAGCCTGCTGCATCTGTAATGCTTGCTGGAACGCTAATCTGTCAGCTTGAGCTTTTTGGCTCTGCATTTGTAAGGCTTGTTGTAATAGTTGTTGCCCTCATTTAGGGTCTTAATGAGGTCCTCTATGGCGCTCTTGTTATCCCACTTCTGACACCAAATGTGGAAAATGTCAATTAAATAACATAAATAAAAGTCTGAGCCATTAAGTAGTTGGTGTGGATTACAAAGAGAACCCACTTCTTTTATTAATATATATATTTTCTATTTCAGGTTTACTGGTAAAGGATATGCCTTCTTCTGTCTCTCCGCTCCCCTTCCAGGACCAGGATCTCTTTAAAAGGTAGGTTCAGGTAAGTGTTGTTATTGTTCTTTAATGTCTTTTCCCTCTTCCTTGGTCTTTTCTCTTTTCTCTTCTTTTCTTTATCAGTCTATATATATATATATATACATATATATAGATATATATTTCTCCTTTCTTATCGTCAGTTCTGTGGCCTTATTCTTTATTCCTGGTCTTTTATCATCCTTTATTTCTGAGCAACTCGGTAAATCTTATGTACGATGTATCGAGTTGATTCCCTCTCTTAGTAGACTGTAATTCTTTGAGGAATAGCCCTTTAAACTCTGGACCACTTCCTTTCGTTACAAGAGGGGACACTTGATCAGCTTCTCTATAAGTGTCAACCTTTTGTTTAGTGTTGTTTGCTTGACTCTGTGCTGGTTAGCGCTCCCTTTCTCGTAGAAACTTTTCCTTTCATTCAACAACCATTGAATCTGAAATGCCTGGGATTACATGTGTTTCTGTTGAGCAACGGTGCTTCTGCCGTAAACTCCTAACAACGACAACGGTCGTTTTCATCAATTAACTTTCCTTATCTATATACGGTACGGTGTCAGTTTCATTAAAGTCCGTAATACAGCGACAATGATCGCTTTCATCTAATGAACTTCGGTTCGACAAACACTACAGTGTCAATTTCATTATGTTCGGCAACGGTCACTTTCATCTGGTGAAATTCGCTCTCAATAAACGCTACGGCATCAATTTCATTAGGTTCGTGTAGCGAGCCACGCTTAATCCCTCAGTCACCATGGCTCCATTACACTCTCTCAGTCCAAGCGGGACCACGTACCTTATAATAGAAGCCCCGATGACTTTTTCCTGTCAGCGATTCATTTCTTTTCACTCGCGTACACATACGCGTTACTTAGAAACAGTTTCCCTCGCTTCAGGTCTGTGATTGGTAGCAGTCATTGACTTTTTGCGGCGGCAACCGCCACCTCGTATTTATCTTGCTCTCTCTCTCTCTGCGAGATGAACGGCACAATAAATCATTGGCTTGTCATGACGAACGATCAATCTGCTTTTCTTTTGATACGTAGCTTCCTCACCAGGCGGTTCAGCGTTAACAGGATAACAGCTGATATTTGTCAAACCTCCTTCAGTTAGTATGCCCAGCTATAACCGTCCTCCGGCTCTGACTCAATGACGCCTGTTCCCTAGACAACCAAGAGAAGAGCTAAACATTAGAGGAATGTCCATACATGCAGGACTTCCTGTATTTGTAACCTAGGCATTAAGTCTGTAATTTGCAGACACACAGGTATCTACATTGTCACAGGCAGAGGATTTGGAACCCTAAAGTGGGGTTTAGCATTCCCTGCACAGTTTCTCAGTGAATTTACATGAGGGGCAGGCGTGATGGCAATACGTCTGGGCGATAATAGGAACCTGGACCCTCCTCAGGTGAAGGAATAGGGGGAGGGCAGTTGGGACAGGGATTGTTGTGTGAAGTTTGGGATTCGGTGGGCCTAGTGGAGAAGAACCAGAAGTAGGAAGAGGTGGGATACCGATCCAAGGAAAGGCTGGAAATGGGGGAAGAGGACCAATGATATGGAGGCACTTAGGTTGTTAATGTATAATGTAAGGGGGCTTAATACCCCCAACAAGAGGGAAAAAAAGGGAAAATGTGCGAGGAATGAGAAGCAGGATATCATTAAGTATCAAGAAACACATATAAGCAAAAAAGATAAAGGGAAATTATGCAAAAGAGGGTATTCACAAATATACCAGGCAAATGCGGGGGAAAAGAAGGCAGGGGTGCTGATATCACTACATGATAGCTTGGGGGCCCGGATACAGAAGTCTCATTCGGACAAGGAGGGGAGGTTCCTATTTGTGAATGGTAACCTGGGGAACCACAAAATTACCTTGGCATCAGTCTATGACCCAAATAAGGGACAGGATGTGTTCCTGAAAAGGGTGCTGGCGCAGTTGGAAGAGTTTGCAGTAGGAGAAATAATAATAGCGGGGGATTTGAACTTGGCATGGGAGCTCAAAAAGAGAGGATCATGCTGGGAGCTCACGCACCATCTAAAGCACTTGAACGTAAAATGACAACAATTGCCCTCCACGATATATGGAGAGCAATAAAGGGCCAGGAGCAGAGGATTACATAATATCCTCACGTGCATTCCACTCAATCTAGGATTGATTATATCTGGACCTCTAAAGGATTGGTGGGAAAAGTGAGTAAAATAGAGGTGGGATATTTCATTATCAGAACATGCCCGGCTGTCAATGACTATCGTATTGGGGAATACTGGGGCGGGGAGTTGTGGAAGTGGACATTTTCCCACAGAACTGCTACATGATCAGGTCCAAGTAAAGCAAATTGAGGACATAATAGAACATTTGTTGATAATGAGTTAGAGGATACCTCTCCAGAAATAGTATGGGATGCATTTAAGGTGGTTTTAAGGGGTAACCTGATAGCAATTAAGGCAGGGAAGGATAGACAACGGAAACAGTGGGAGGAAGAGCTAGAGGAGAAGATAAGAGATATCCTAGGGGAAATGGCAAAATGTCTGAACAACAAATTAAGGAGGACGTTGAGACATGTGCAAGGCCAATTAGAGATACTTTGTACTAAAAAGGCAGAGAAAGCATTGTTATACATGAAACAGTGGTATTATATGAGGGCCAACAAGGTGGATAGGCTTTTAGCGAGACAGTTGGAGGATAATAGACGCACTCAGACAAGATTCGGAAGACTCAAGGGGACGACAAAACAACAAACAAGGATGTGGGCAAAGCATTTAGGGAATACTATCAAACGTTATACACATCTGATTACCCAGAGGGGAATATGCAGGAGGAATATTTAACAATGTTACCGCTCCCACAACTAGCTGATGAGGGCAGAGAGCGATTAGAGGAAGATATTCGGGAGCAGGAGGTAAGAAAAGCTATTATAAATCTGCCAAGAAATAAAGCCTGGGTCCGGATGGGTATTAAGAGAGGTTTTATAAACAATATCAAGAAATTCTATCCCCAAGGTTAACGACACTCTTAAATATCTTTAAAAAGAAGCAGTCCATCACACCATCGATGAACAAAGCTAAAATGGTGGTTTTCTTGAAGCAGGGAAAAGATCCTACGGTCCCAAGCTCTTATTTTCCAATAGCATTGATGAACCTCAACGCCAAATTATATACAAAGATACTGGCGGATAGGATAGTGCATCTGCTACCAAAACTGAATGCACAGGACCCATCAGGTTTTATACAGGCTAGACAGATGTTTGCCAACACCGGTAGAGTGTGCCACCTAATTGAAAAAATGGCTAAGATAAAAAATCCAGCAGTCTTAGTGTCACTGGATACAGAAAAGGCCTTTGATAGGGTGGAATGGTCACTGATGTTACATACATTGAAACATATGGGGTTTGGCACAGGGTTCACTCAAATGGTCAGGGCCAGGTATAATTTACTGTCGATTTGTTTAGTGGTCAACCGAACGGTATCAAAAAATGTAACATTGAGGAAGGGTACAAAACAAGGATGCCCATTGTCTCCACTGCTATACGCTACTTATTTATAGCCCTGTTGGTCAGGGTTATGGAGGAAACTCAGATAATGGTATAAGAATGGCAGGAGAGGCACACAAGATAATAGAGTTGGTTGACGACGTGCTTGTAGCACTGTCGGATCCGGAGGAATCCCTGCAGATGTTGATGGAAGAATTAGAATTATACGGGACAATGTCGGGGTTAAGAATTAACAGACAGACAGCCTGGTCTCTAGGACAGAATTAAAGATAGCAAAGGAAGGCATCACATATTTGGGCATAATCCTCACAAGATCAATATAACAGATGTATGGGGCAAATTATCCACAACTTGTTCAGAAAATTAAAGTAGATCTCATGAAGTGGAATCCCCTCATAATCTCATGGTGGGGGAGAATGTCAGCAGCTAAGATAGCAATATTGCTGATACTGTTATATTACTTCCAATATATAACTTTCAAGCAATACAGATATGGATTCGAAAGAGTTTGTTTAAATCACTCACAAGAATTGCAATGACATTTATATGGAGGCATAAAACCCTGAGGGTAGCTATGACTGCATTGATGGCTCCAAGGAATCGAGGGGGACTAGCATTTCCACATTTTCGCAGATACTATGATGCGGCACAATTGAGGATCATAAAGTAGTGGCTGGCAGATAGCAATGGCAATGGCAGGATAAGGCAATGGCAGGATCAGCCCGATCAGGACTTTTGTGTCTGAACAAGGAATATAGGTACCCCAACACTAGGATTAGTGAAGTCCTTGAAGTGGGTGTGGAGGCCTGGGACTCAGAGATTAAGCGAGGAGCACTCACAGTAAATCCCTCCCCATTTTATCCACTGTTTGGGAACCCAGAATTTCCACTGGGGATGCCACAGGGGGCATTCAAGGCTCGGATCAGGGCGAGGTGTTGGAAGATACGTGATATATATTTGGGTCCGACCCTAAAGACCTTTAAGGAGTGCATTCAGGATATTGGGCTAACAGAGGGTGATCGTTTTAGATACACTCAGTTAAAACTGACCCAATAATTAACGGTGCCGCGATAAGAGAATTTACCCCATTCGAGGGATATATCATGACCCATACAGGTTCAAGAAAATTTGTATCAACTATTTACAGGTTCCTGAATGGCAATGGAGAAGTGACTCAATGGAAATATATGAAAAAAAGGGAATGGACACTGGGGGAGGTCATCACAGATAGACAGTGGGAATATTTATGGCCGACAATCCCGAAGTTGACGCGGGCCATCCAGGTGAGGGAGGTGTGCATTAAAATGCTGTTACAGTGGCACTATGGACCCGAAAGGCTTCATATAATGTTCCCAATTACATCGGATTTATGCTGGAGTGGGCGTCAAATGGTGGGGGATTGGGCACACATATGGTGGGAGTGTCCAGGAATTCAGGTATATTGGTCAGGGGTGAGAGGACAGATGCAAAATATGTTCCAGGGGATAGAGCAATTGGGGGAAAGGATTTGGATGTGAGGTATGTGGGATCCAGGGTCAAAAGCATTCACCAAGGCACAGCCGCAGGGATTCATGACCATTTTGATAGCACCATGGCTGGGGATAGCACAACATTGTAAACAGCAGGTGAGCCCCACGATTCAGGACTGTTTGCAGAATGTTTGGAGCTTTGTCTCAATGGAATGGGTAACATACCACATTCAGGGAAATCGAGAGGCTTTAAAAAAGAATGGCACAGGTTCTATCATATCTACAAAGTGACTACATGCTCCAGTGGTGCCCACACAAAATTAGAATATTGGACCTATTATAAACTTAACAGACTCTTGGATCCAGACAAAATATTGACACTTCTGGTACGGGGGAGGCTGAGTTTGGAGGGGTAGAGGTGGAAGCAAATACTGTCTTCTTCTTTAATGTGGATGAAGTTAAACATTAATAAAAACATGTTTTAAAAAAACTACTTGTTGACAGTGAAGAGGATATAATTGGAGGGTTATGGGGGAACAGCATTGTATGTAAGGTAGCAGTAAAACAGTGTGGTCCAGAGGCCTATGTGAACAGCCAGCGCAAATGCTCAATTTTAAGAATATGAAAAAGGCAGCGTTCAACATGAGATTGTGAGGGTGCCAGGACCAAGAACCCTCTGTGAGAGATAAGTTAAATGTAATCAGTGAACTGCGCCAATTGACAATAATACAGTAACAGTTGAGTTATATTTTTATATTTACTTCCATTCCACAGCCTGACACGTGTTT
The DNA here is from genome assembly GCF_040938575.1 of Ambystoma mexicanum. NCBI lineage: Eukaryota > Metazoa > Chordata > Amphibia > Caudata > Ambystomatidae > Ambystoma > Ambystoma mexicanum. Next base: position 69,636,519 of record NC_090923.1, on the reverse strand, counting down.
CGAGCAAAGCTCTTTTTCAAAGGCTGTACATAGTTGCAAATATACAAACAATAGCATGTTCATTATTGTATTTACATCATATCAATTGGGCAAACACCAAGGGGTGCAAGGGGAAATTGGCCAAAAATGAATGTGTGTTCCATGACAACAAAGTTAACATGACATTAAATGATAGTGAAACATTTTTCATTCAGTCAATTACCGTTTGATAAAAGGATCCATCCAGTTCCAAAACCAATAAAAAGGATGACAAAACAACATGGTAAGAAAATAAGTGTGAGCGGTGATCAAACAACCATAGATGAATTAATATACCCAATCAACTAAATTGGTAAAAACTAGCTAAATATATTTACCGATGAACCTTGTCCAAGAAGAATCTGTACAACAAAAAATTCACAAAGATTATCTATTACCATATCTGTTACGTCCATGGCCAACCAAAATTCCACGGCATTTAATATGAAAAGTAATTACCTTAATATTACTTGCAATTGCAATGACCATTAGAGGAATTCTGCAGTAATCCACGTACGAAAGGAAATTGTTGCCCATAAGAATGCAATAATCAACCAATTCAGGATGAACCATGTATCCATTGTCAGTAGATGATTGGACAGTTAACAAGAGAGAAAAAGGGAAACAAGCTCGGAATTAGGTGAAGCGCCTGATTGAACCACAGGGACCGTATCAAAAGAACAAGCAGACCTCTTACCAGCCAGTATGTAAGGTAATGGATTTGTCAGATTGGCAGAGGTGAAGCCTCCTGGCAGTTTTGAGATGGTAGATCCGAAGCATGATCCAGGGCTAGAGGCAAGGAGAGAAGATTGAGAAGGTGTGCAATGGGCAGTGATATTTAAACGGGGAGCTCAAAACAAGGTTGAAGTCATTGAATTATTTGCCCTATTAAGGATCATGGTGCAGGGAGGGCAAAGAGGGAGAAGCTAATTCAGCCAAGCACGGGAGCATAGAGTATCTTTTATACTTACATTTAAAAATAGGTGAGAAAGTAGAGAGGGAGAACAGTGGGGGACAGACACATTGAAATGGGTGACGGAGTGATCTGATATGGAGGGGCTGACAGAAAGGTTTTTTATTTATTTTCGTGTGTGTTTTCAGTTTCATTAAACTTTTAGACATGTTTATATACACTACAATAATCATTTTACACAATTAAGAGAAAATTCATTAAACACCAGCAACCTTAAAACCATTCTTTGAAAATCTATACAATCCATAAACCAATGAAAAGACTCATACCCACATAAAATTAATAATCTAGAAAGGTTTGATGTGGTGAGGGAGGAAGAGAGGAAAACAAGTTCAGGATAGTTGGTTTGGGTGTGAGTGGGAATATTGTGATTGGAGGTGATTGAGTAGTCCGAAAGGCGAGAGTCCAATTAAAAATGGTGAGGTCAGATTTCAGGTAAGGTGAGTAACTCTAGAGAATGAAGGGGCTTCAATGAGAAAAGGGATAAAGGAGAAGTTTAAGATAGGAGAAGAAGCAGTTGGCTGATAGATAAGGAGGCTTGTGGAAGGGGTGGGGGAGAACAGCTGCATGGTGGCAAATTTAAAGGATAGAGAAGAGTAGTCAGATGGTGGGAGGTGTGCACAGAGGTTAGCTCGGTTGATCATAAGACCAAATCCTCTCACTCTTTTGGATAGGTGATGGGGGCCAAAAAAGGATGAGTCAGAGTGTAATGAGGATGGGGTGGCAGTGTCTTGGGAGGCATGTTTCCGTTATGCTCATGAATCCGATAAGTGGATTGTGAAAGTCAAATTGGTCTGAAAGGAAGGAGGATTTACTGGACACTGATTGGCCAATCCAGAGTCCAAAGGTAGATGTAGCATGGAAGAAAGAGTGTGTTGGGCCGGAAGAGTGTTGAATGGGATTGAATGGGTTGGAATGGCTTAAAATACCCTGTTGTTACACCGATGCATAGGTTGGGATAGCTGGTGATGGCGGGGAAGTGAGAAGAAGGGCGGGAAATGAGGGAGTGTAGATGGTTGCTTGCAAGCATAATGACTTTAAATTATTATATTGTGTTTTTTATAAGGCACTAGCCACAGGCATAGACATTTCAACGCACATTCAGAGCCAAGGGAAGCATTAGAGCTATGCAGGCATTTTGCGGCTTTGACAAGGTTCAGATTGGTTAAGTGCAAGGGGAAGGGAATGGAGAGAAGAGTTTAAAATATCGGGATGAGCAGAAGAGGGCAGTTGATAGAACAAGCTCATATTACTATAAGGATAGCCAATTCTGATAGACATACATGGCTGTATGGAGCAATGAAGCAGACCTGCTCCATGATAGCTCCGCTGTGCTGAACTCATCAGCGGGCTAGGGTGCTTACATCGATGTATCCTTGTTGGTTCCATTAACATCCTAGCTTCCTGAAGGAATTAGACCACTGCAGTGCCGGTTTTGCTCTCCAGTATTGGACAGCGAGTGTGAGTTAGATTTTATAGAGCCCCCCTCTCCCAAAATGTTATTTACGTATTCCTTGGTTCAAGATAGTGACTGCAATCAAAGGTCGCTGATCGATATGAGGGCCGAAACATCATTTTGCAGGCTCAGGACAGCTATGAAGGTGATCATTAGGAGGAGTTGATAAGTAAGTCTTTTACAGCAAATTATAAAGCCAAAAGGGTGATCATTGATTGCCTTGTATAAATAGTGCATGCAAAGGAAGTAGAACACGTGTGAAAAGAATCTCAGAAAGTTTACAAGGACTTAAAATTAACTTGGATGAATTTCGAAGCACAGCTAGCCAGTGAAAAAGTACAATCTCTTTTGGGAACAAGACAGTTTTATTCTGCATATGGCAACAGAGCAAACAAATTACTTGCATATAAATGATGTCTTGCAAGAACAAGGAAAAGAATAACTTGTTTGGACAAGGCTATCCACAAAACACGGAGGAGGGAAAAGTTAGGAATTCTTACTATCTTGTTTAGCTAACTTTTATCGGGGGAGCCTTTAGATAGGAAACTCAGGAGAAGTGTTTACGTATGGCACAACTTCCCCGACTCTCATAGATTGAACTTCTCAATTGGACTTACCAAGTGCATCTGAGGAAGTAAACTGAGCCATTACACCATTGCACAATCAAAAATCCCCTGGCCTCAATGACTTCCCCACATTATTTTATAAAATATTTAAATCTCAACATTAAAGATGATTAATTGCACTGTTTAACTCCTTCCTGCAATCGGGTGCAGTTCCCAGAGCAATGAGAGAGTCTCCGACTCTGTTGTTGAATCCATGCAAAAAGGCTACAATTTGTGACTCCTATTAATCGATTCCACTCCTAAATATAGATGCCAACATGTATTTTAACATTTTTGCCACCAGATTAATGAGGGTTCTCACATCCCATATAAGTAAACTGGTTTCATAACTGATCATAATACTCAAGGTAATATTAGGTATAGACCAAAATGACCACACCGAAAGTTCTGACCTATACAAAAAGGTCGTAAATGCATGCCACTAAAGATTCGAACACCAAAAGTTTGAACCTTTGCTGGCAGGCATTTTAGGTTTGTAAAAAAAAAAGAAAAAGACTGCATAGGGTGCGTGGGTGTCTCCTGCAACACCTTGCTCACCATACTATACAGTATAGTGAGTGGAGGTTGCGGGGGACAGCCCTGAGGCACACCCGAGAAGAAAAAGAAAAAGAAAAGGACCCTGCAGCCAGGGTCGGACTGGGACAAGAAATAGGCCCGGACACCCAAAAAAAAGTGGCTCACCCCTCGCCTCAAAAAAGTGGCCCACCCTCGCCTCAAAAAAGTGGCCCACCTCACGCCTCAAAAAAGTGGCCCTCAAACCATCATCCGTGAATCGCGTCAATTCACGACTTTACAGAAAATGCTACTTATGGAGGATTCACATGTCTGTTACATTACAACACAACTCATAAAATAACTTTGCATACAGTTCTGTGACAGGGTCCACAGCTCTGAGGTGCAGGAGTGGCATGAACCAACGACCCCACTGCGGTTTTCGGACCTGCTGCAAATCGATGCTTAACAATAGAGGATGATTTGTGACGTGTTGATGTATTCCTTGATTTGTTTGGAGGATGCAAATTGCTAAAGAATGTCCAAATAGTAACATGCTAGTGCAGGGAACTGGGATTGCAGTAAAAGTCATTTGAATCTAAACTTTCAAATAGACAGCAACTGTAAGGGCTTGTAAAGAACAATGTGTGTGTGTGTGTGTGAGACTTGATGCAGAGTGAACACTGACTGAGGAATCTGTGCCCAGCAAAGCGCCACGCTATAGAAAGGAATGCAGTGCCTACCACACTTCTCACTGCTTTCTACAGAATCAGTGCCATTAATGAAACACAACCTTTCACCCCTTGTCAAAACAGGAAGTGGCATCAAATTGTATTGTACCCAAGTACACGAAAAATATGGTCATGATTTCACTAATGTGATGTACATTTCATACAAGAATGGATCACCATGTGTATCATTAATATCTGTGTGTATAGAACCATATTGTCAAATTACTGTGAATGCAAGCAGATGTCCAAGGCCAAATGATAATGGTATAGCACTTACGCTTAAGCTCTTTTTTTATAGAACAAATATGCATACAATATCACCCAACCTGTGTTGGTACTCATTTATCAACCTCAGAAGGATGAAAGGCTGAGATGGCCTTGCTGGGATTCAAACCTGCAACCTGTAGAAAACACACATCGCAGCACTGAGCGCTCAACCCACTGAGCTATCATATCAGCTATAGTAACATGAGCAATTATGCAGTGGATACCATTACACTGGTAACTGAGATTTAACAGCAGATCAGTTAAATTAATCTGCAGGTCTGGTGCAAATTTGGCTGCATTTCAAGCCTGCGTGCATCTACTGTTCAGGTTTCAGACGTTGGCAAAATCGGGAAAGCAGCCCACTCACATGACATCCCATACTCTGAGCACTCGGTACCTCATACATGCAAACAAACATCCTGAACAGCATGCCAGGGAGATGGAAAAGAAAGACTCATTACAAATAAGCATTCATTGGGGCACAATGAAGACTAGTCAATGGCCACTTGATGTGCTATGGTCAAATATTTCTACACTGTACACAAGCTTTTAGGCAAAAGGATTTTGTCAAGTGACCGAGGACACCGAGGTGGAATGTCTTGTTATGATCGTAACAGAGACACAACGGCAGAAAAAACATGCTATTACTGCAACTTGCAAAAAGCAAAATACATAAGAAATTGATGCTTATTCTACTCTAAAATTGGAACGCAAGTGGTGGACTGTTCCAAACCACACGTTTCCAAACTCCTGCAAGAAAACATTGCTTCTTGACATTTGTTCTGAATTTTTTCTCTTTAATTTACATTTACGCTCCTTATCAGACCCAGCATCTGTGCTTGTCTGAAAACTGCAAGTCAGACAGGCGTCTGTGCTAAAAGAGCTTTCACTCCTTAGATGAAACCCCGCTTCTAACAAATAGTATGGTTTCCTCTATGCAGACATGTAATTTCTAAAGCTATTTTCAGTTGAATATTAATGCACCAGTCTTTTCGCTGAATTGTTCCCTTTCTCTTGCAGAACAGCAGCAGCCTTCTGTCTAATAGTAATAGCAGTTCTTAATGGCTATTATCTGGGAAATTTTGATGGGGTGAGCTGTGAACGCATCAAAGAGCATGTTTATCTAATACATTTTTCAAAGTGAGCAGAATGCTAAATTCTTACAGGATAATGGTTGCACCATAAAGCCTTTGTTTTTTTCTAGATATGGGGCGGCTTTCAGAGTCTCTTATGAATGCATTGTGTAGTAAACCAACATTTGGTATTTTCCAACACACCCCTAACTTTGGGAGATAAGTGACCTGGCACACTTGGAGCTAGAGACACAAACCTTTCCTGGAACAAGCAACAGGACGCCCTTGCACACCCTCGTCACTTGCGCCAGCAAGCATTGCAGGACATTCACAGCACAGATGAAAATGTGAGCATTTTGTAGGGAGGCTAGCTCAGCAGCAACTTACTCACCTTGGAAACCCGATGACACAAAGCAACATTGGTTCGATCCCCGGTACTGCGCTTAGAAACCTCTCGGTATTAAGTGCGTTATAAATAATCTATCATATCATATATGCAGTAGGCAAATGATGCTGAATGTGGAGGGAAATGCATACTCCTATTAATAAATATTGTAAGCTTTTCTGTGTGTGTATGTCCGGAACAGTTATGGGGGAGTATGGCCATTGGAGTGCAAGCCAAGGACCCAGAGACTGCTCTACACAACCGCCTTCATTTACAGAACTATGTCCCCCCCAGCTCCATCAATCCATCGCAATCTTGACCTGCAGCACCAAAACACCCTCCAACAATGCACCCCAATCCAGCACTAGGAGGACACGCAGCTCTACCAATGCACCCCATTTTTGACCTACTACAGTAGCTGCGACTCACACACAGCTCCAACAATAGACCTCAGTCCTGACCTACAGATCCCCCTGAAATTCTAGCACTGGAGGACACAGCTCCACCAATACAACTAATTCCTGACCTGCGGTACCATGTGCTTGCCTGTGCATGTGCCTAGAAGCCTGAAGGCTTTTGCACAGTTTCACCCAGAGCAAGACAGCCAGGCTACATGAAAAGAAAGTCACAGCACAGGCACTAAGCAGAGATGCGGGAATGTGTTACGCAAATGATCCTAGTCTCAGCAGTTACTTCACCTTGTGCAGATGAGCCACTATTAATCTGTTCCTTCCCTGCACACTCGACACATTACACATATGCCCTTCATAGTCTCAAGCTTTACACGTTACACATATGCCCTTTATAGACTCAAGCTTTACTCTCACTTCAATGTTTCCCTGAGTGTGAAAAGAAAGACCCCAAAAGCTAACGAAATGTTCCATGCCATTCAGGGCCTACTAAACACAGTCAACATGGTCTAATTATCTACAATATAGAACGAATTCAGCAGACGATGCTGCATCATGCCCACAGAATCCAGATGTCTGCCCTTGAGCTTTCCCAAGAGCCCCAACGCCCTGCCTCCCTCCCTTCCTACCCACCTGCACAGCACTCAGGCCACCCACCCAACTACTTAGAATGCCCAAGCACTACAGTTCGCATCGAAATGTCACTAGTGTCTATGCCATACACCCGCTATATGGCTTATCTGTTCTTACACAGTTTCAGTGAACTGAACAATTCTTTAACCTATGGATCAGGTTATCGAACAGCAGTAAAGCTCCCCTTCCCCCCCCTGCCCTTTAGCACTGTGGCAGGTTTAGATCTGGAAAGAGGCCTTCGACTATTCCAGTGCTGTGGCTGTCTGGGGGACTGGGCTGACGCTAAATTATGGCAATGCCAATGCGTGCCTCTTAATCCCGACATGGAGGGGTCGCATCACACGGATCACTCAGGACTTGGTGGGCGGCGGGGCTGGCGTGGGCCCGTGGCTGTCAGCAGGTGGAGGTCTTGAGACATGACAGTGAATAGCCCCCCAAACCGTTCCTCGCCAGTATGAATAGCACATCCTGCCATGACTCCTTTCCTTGCACCCGTGACTCGCAGCCCTGCATTTCAATGTGAATAACATGCAAGAATGCATAGACACCAAGAGTGTAAGAAGCAGGACTCGCACCTAGCATAGCGCATAGTCAGATCTCTTGTGGCTTCTAGCTGTGACACACGGCACAGGCAACACAAGCTGGGCAACGTCAAGCACGAGCAGTGTATACCTTAATTTTCTTGCATTTTGGCACCTATAGTTGTGTACTTCGTGTGGCATAAACACAAAGTGAGTGTGGTGGAATGCAAATAAACACAAGGCAGCATGAACTGCTTACGCCTCATGTCATTTCTATATGTGTTGGGTACCCCTCTTTAGTTAGTTACATTTGCTCCCCAAGATGAATGTGACATTTGTAAGTCACTATCTCTTTTTTTTCTTTTTTGGTTTGTCCTGCCCTGGTCTATCGTCCAAGCCTGTTGACTTGTTCTATGTGCCATGTTATCCATGATGCTTGCTTCTCATGATGAAGCTCCAACGTGGCCGAAAAAACATGCCTCGGGTATCTTTTGTTCTCTTGCAGAAGGGATATGGCAAAGCATTTGGGGCTGAGCTGCTCCCGTAGGTGGCAGAATAAAGACTAATATGCATATGGCTAGACCCCTCAAGTAAGGGAAGAGTGGAGATAGAAAATGAGAAATGAAAGCTGCCCAGAGGAACGTACAGTGGTTATGATTAATGTAACTCCTTCTGTGCATCTCTTTCTGCCATTTGCAAGATGGTTTTCACTCAGAGAAGGGGAAAGTGCAACGCTGACATCTGTTATTCTTGTAATTGCTGTAGATTTTTTCCCCCTTTTTTTGTTCAGGTCAGTTCTCAAATGTGCTTGAAGACCACAGACCAGACATTAACAGTCAGCCATTGTGTTTCCTCCTCCCAATGCCCAGGCTTCATGGATCCAGCCAATGAGCTGGTGAGGAGGAGAAGCATGCACAACCTCTTCCACATATTCATGTGTAGTACCATGAGCCAGGTGCCACTGTCCAGCAACGACCCCATCTTCCTTATGCACCATGCCTTCATCGACAAGTGAGTCCACGCTGTTTAAACGCTCGCTCAGTCTCTGCATGCTACTCGCCGGGGTCCAGGTCATACTCACGAGTTCAAGCATTATTCCCACCACTAAGGAACTGCTGGGGAATTCAAACAGCAGCCCTTTGCACGGGCATCTTCCCATGAGTATTATGCAAATCAACCTCCGGGGTGTACACAACGCTATCCCGCAGCCCAAGGTGACAGAACTGCCAGGTGGTGGGAGGGGGTTTTAAGACCTTCATCTTGCTGCTTCATTAGCGGTTCAAGAGTGTCCGTGATGGCAGGGGGGCACGCCTTAATAACATACATGTGCACCAATGTACCAAGTGTGTGTGTGTGTTTGCGTGAGTCTTTGTGTGTGTGCAGACATGTTTGTATACATGTCACAGTGACAGCAGGTTAGGTTACAACTGCCACAGCTATTCTATGGACTTGTTTCTTACCTCAGCAGCACTGGCTCTCAGAGCCTCCTTCACAGAGTCTCTCTCAGAACTTCGGTCTTCAACTTCGGGCCAGGCACTGTGGTCCGGTGTGCGGTGGTGTGACGTGATGACTAAGGACAGTCTGCAGCTGTCCTGCATTGTGTCAGTCGTGGGCTGGCTGCCGTTCCATGGCCAAAATCATCATACCCAGCAGGGTCAGGGAGGCCCAACTAATATCCTCTCTCTCAATTCGTGATGATTACCATTACGTGACTCTCTCTCTCTCCAGCTCTCTGGAGAGAGAGAGTCACGTGATGGTAATCATCACGAATTGGCGGGCACAGAGTCTGTGTCATCCCCAGCCCCCAGGCACAAGTTGCTTTCAACTTTGCGAAGTGTAACACATTTGTTGTTGTTACTTCCTGCAAAGTTAAAAGCAACTTGTTGCGAGAGTGAACTGGGGGGAGATGTGCCACGGCCGGGGCCCAGCCCTGCAGGCAGGAGGCAGCCAGGCCAGCCTCAGTAGGTGTTATAATATATAAGCACTTCACTTCATAGAGTGAGCCGGGGCGGGCCCGAGGCGAGCACGGAGCACCAGCCGATTCAAGTGGCTGCACGGCCGCGGCAGCCCTCTGCTCTGATGCATGCAGGCATTTATAATTAATTATGATGCATGCATGCAAATCATCAAAGCAAGGTAACAAAGTGTGTGTTGTTACCTTGCTTTGATGAATAATTATGCTGCACATCCCAGGCCCCACCCCCCCTCAGAGAGAGCGTGCCAGTTTCCTTTCTGGCGCCCGGCGCAGCTCCGACCCTCAGGCGACCTGCTGCTCGGGCTGCGCCCAGGCAGTGACGACACAAAAAAAAAAAAAAAAAAAGTCCAGCTTGGGCCACGTGGCCCGCAGCAGACATGAGTCGCAGCAAATATGTTTTTTACTAAACATTTTACTGGCAAGAAAAACGGCCCTGGGGAGGCCTCATAAAAACCGGCCCCCCAGGTCCTCAAAGGTCATCGGCCAGTGGCCGATGGGCCGATGCCGCCAGTCCAACCCTGCCTGCAGCGACGGTTCCCGATCACGGAAGTGAAAGGGAACCAGCGCCGCAGGGAGTCAGCGCATCTTGAAAGGTAAGAAGGGTGTGTGTGGAGGTATGTTGGGGGTGTGGTTGGGTGTGTGTTGTGGGTGTGGGTGGGGGTGTGGGTTTGTAGGGGTTTTAAATGTATGTTTGCATGGGAAATGTACAAATCCTTTTGTAGTGCGTACATTTCTCATGCAAACTTTTCCATCGCTGACTTTTCCGCGATGGAAAAATCATGCAGATCCTAATATTAGACTATAATAAACATAACTGAAATCAGAAGACAAAAACAACGCTATAAAGACAGTTTTGCCCATAGTCGCCAATTGAGCATTTGACAGGGTGGATTGGGTCTTCCTTTGACTTCTACCCATGAAGTATGATTTTGGTCCCAAATGTACAGCTTATGTGTTGGCAAACCTTCAGATCCTAGTGACTAAAATTAAACTGAACGGCATGCCATCCACCTATAACCATTTGATGAGGGACACTACACGGTTTCCCCTCCCACATCTACTGTTTGCTTTGCATTGAAACTAAAGCAGACAGACTCATGTTGGCCCCAGAGACCACATAATACCTGTGTTCCAGTCCCTGCATTGACACACTGTCAGAGCGTGCATTGACTTTAGAATTCTCAGCTTATCCGCAGAGTTGACTGGTACAAAGGACTACTTTATCACAGGCAGAAAGTAAAACAATTCTCATCATTCCAGGCACTTGAGTTCCTGAGGTTCAAAGAGTTAATTTTCTGAGCCTTTAGAAAAAAGAAACTGGGAGGCAAAATAAGGGGTGCAGTGGGATCTTCCCTCTTGATTAGCCGGCCAGGCCTCAACAGTGTCTTGAAAAATCACCTCCTGTTCCGCAAAAGACTGAGGTTGTTCCTCTTCAGGAAATCCTATGGTCTAGACCAGTGGTATTCCACCGTGTTCATGCTGAGCCCCCCCCGCCAGCCTCCCCCGAGCAAAAACGTTGTTGCCGAACCCCCCCTTCAGTAAGTAAACATATTTTTGCTGCGGGCCCCCAGACGCTTTATCTGATGTTTGGAATCATGAACTTGTTGTATCTCGCAGAATTGTATTTCCGTTTTTTAATAATATTTTATTTATCATGTCATAGGGTATAGTATGATATAAACCTAAGTGGTTGCTGTAAAAAAAAAAAAACACAGTAGTCATATAATGAAAGGTACTAACATACTTTCAACATTGCATTATCACCTTCATAGTCAGGTTTAAACCAAAATCTAAAACATAAAATGCCACCCAATACATTCCACGCTCAAACATTATGCAGAATAGACTAAAGAGAAATATCTCTCAATGGCAGGTCTGCCAACTTTTTGTCAGATATGTATCACAGTAATCAATGAAAGGAGCCCAGGTTTACAGGTAAACCATTGAGGTGATATATAAGTAGCGAGGAAAGAGAGACTCTCATCGGGTATGTCTCACTATGTACATCCTGTGAATTATAACAAATGGGTTGATGGGGGAAAGAATGCCAATGTCTTTATCTGGACCAACAAGTCTTTCCAGAAGAACTGTTTCTTGCTGCATGTCCACCACATATGTCCTGGGTCACGGTTTTCCCTGCAGTTTTTACAGCATTAAGCCGATAGTGCATGCTTAAGTCTATGCAATCTAGTTAGAAACATATACCATCACAGCATAATTTTTTTATACATCTTCTCTGTTGGAAATGGATGTTGAAGATGCCCTGACTCCAGTCCAAATTGTTACCCATTAATAATTAACTATAGGCATTTTCTAACCCCCATCCCCCACCCAATCCATACATATATGCTTGTCCGGGCTATTTCCACTCCCAGGTATTTTAGCCTAGTTCCGGCCCATTTACACCTGCATAAGTCAGCCGGTTCTGGGCTGCCCTCAGTTAATGGGAACAATGCAGACTTAGTTGTGTTGATTTTATATCCTGAATGATGTGTGAATTTGGATCCTTCTTGCATGACTGGTTTAATGTTCGAGTTCGGGTTTCGTATGTATAGTAAGGCATCATCAGCATATAAAGAGACTATTTGTAGAGGGCCTGCATTGTATATCCCCTGTTGCTATGTCTATCGCTCATCCGTTGCGCAAACTGTTCAATTTTTAATGCAAAGAGGAGTGGTGAGAAGGGTCAACCTTGTCGGGGGCCCCTGGCCAGTGGGATTGGCCCGGATATGAGCCCAGAGGTGTGTAATATCGCTTTTGGGTTTGTGGAGAGTGGCCTAACGTAACCTCTAAAATGACTCCCAAGTCCTAACCGCCTCAGTACGGCAAATAAGAAGTTCCAGGGCACTGAGTCGAATGCCTTTTCAGCATCGAGTGAGGCCGCAGCTGCGGATGCTTTGGGGGTCTATCTTGGAGATAATCCCAAACAGTCGCCTCAAGTTAAGGGCCGTGTACCTGCCAGGGATGAAGCATGATTGGTCGGGATGGACCAATTGGGGCATGTATGGAAGAAGCCTATTGGAAGAACTTTGGCCAATATCTTCGCATCTGAGTTGATGAGTGATAGCGGGTGGTATGGGGCCACTTCTCTTGGCGGTTTGCCCAGCTTCCGAAGTACTGTGATGATCGCCTCAAACATTGGCGGTGGGAGGGTGCCGTTGACATAAGATTCCTCCCACACCCTAAGCAAGCGTGGGGTTAGGATTTCTTTATATGTTTTATATAATTCCATCATAAGCCCGTCCGGGCCCGCAGTTTAGCCCGCTGCAAGTGAGGCAATGGCTTCCTTTATTTCTTCTAATGTCACTGGCTTATCTACTATCTTGCGGGCTTCTTCACTTATGTTGGTGAGTGTTGTCTCTTCTAGGTACCAATCTACACTCTCCTGGCTGCAGGTGTCTGCATTGGCGTATAATTTCTTATAGTACTTCTCAAAAGATGCATTTATATCTTCCGTTTTAGTTAGCAATTGCCTCTCCTCATTCTCTATGCCAATAATGGACAGCGCGCCACACTCGCCCCGGTTCTCCCCGTCCAAGTAGTGGCCAGGCCGGGCTACCTCCCCATATCGGCAAGCCTGAACCGGTGACGCTATAAGTTGTACTTCTTGATCTGCTAGGTCCCGGAATTTCAATAGGTTCCCCTTAATAATTCACAGAAGGGTCCTGTCCCCTCTGTTGCCGTAGTCATTCTCGAGCCTGCACAGTTCCTGCTCTATTTCCCCATTTCTCTCCTGGTTCTTTTTGATATCCCAGATGTGACCTTGATTGCTGTGCCCCGTGTCCACACTTTGATTGTTTCCCATATTGTTGCATGTTGTGAGACCGTGCCCTTGTTTGTTTTAAAAAACATCTCTATTTCTTCTCTTAAGGCTGACATCGATAGTGTTCGGGGCCTATGTGTTGAGTTCAATTTGATGTGAATTGTAATTGGGAGAGTGGTCTGATAGGGTACGCAGCAGGATCTAACTGCCGCGCAACCTATGCCTCAAAGTCGCCGACACCAACCAGGAGTCAATCCGGGACATTGAGTCATGTACTGACGAATAATATGTGTATTCGCTTACTTACGAGTGTTCCTCTCTCCAGACGTCCACTAATACGTATAAGGACATTATTTGTTGAAGCGTGTGAGCAGTTGTAGTGAGTCCCCACTGTCTGAAACTGGATCTATCTCTAGTTATATTTAGTATCGTGTTGAAGTCTCCCCCCCAATCTATAGGTACTCCCAGTGTTTTTGCTAGAATTCTTGCGATCTGGGTATAGAAAGTGGGATCATCAATTTTTGGGCCATATGTGTTTACCAGCGTTATCTCGTCCCCAGCTAGTTCGCATCTGATAATGACGTATCTCCCGTCGGAGTCAACCTGGACGTTGTCGGCTCTGAAGGCCAGTGATTTATGTATCAACATGAGCAATCCCCTTAATTGGGACGAGTATGACGTATAGTACCTTTGTGGACCCCATTTCGGTGCAAATCCCTTGTGTGTGGAGCTCAGTATAGTGTGTTTCCTGTAGCATCATAATTTTGGGGGAGTGTCGCTCGATGTGTGCTAGGACCTTTCTGTCTTTAATAGGGTTGTTAAGGCCCCATATTTTCCAGGAAATCAATCCTATTGACCCATCACCCATTTGTTTTTTGTTGTCGTTTTGCTGTCCCATACCTGCGTACCCTCATAACCACATTAGAGAAATGTTCCCATATTCGTCTAAGAACCTGCTCGCCAACTTTTGCATAACATTCCCGCCTCCCCTTGTTCTGCGGGGCGTACCTAACCATCCGATCGGGGCTGTGTTGCCCCCAGTATCTTCAACTTTGTAAACTTCCCCCTTCCTCCCTCCGCCCTCACCATCTACCCCAACTTGATGATGTGCCCTTCGGGTAACCATGGAACTTCCTAGGGGAACGTTGCTAGCAGTTACTAATGCTTGGACTGCTAATCGAGTGCCTCCACACAGGCATTCATATAAACCATCTTTTCGGGTCTATTCATTAGAACTAAACTTGAGCTGTTACATTAAGGATACGGTACTTTGTCCCGGTCAGTCCCCGGCGGCCTCTGGCCTGTCTTCTACTCTCAGGTCGTGGTTCTGGTCCCTTCCTGCAGCTGGCCGTGGAAGAGGGATGGTCGCCTCCAGGTAGTTCATGGCCTCTGTAGGATTCTCAAAGAAGTCTGCTCTCCCACCGTGTTGAATTCGCAGTTTCGCTGGGAGCATCAATGCCTATGGTACTTTTCTCACTCTAAGCAGCCGTTTCACTGGATCATAGGTTCTCCTCTGGGCTTGTTTCCCCGTCGAGAAATCTGAATATATATGTACATTGTTTGCTTCGTAGCAAAGGGTCCCATGCTCTCTTGATAAATATAATTAACCATTTTGGTGAGGATTGTGCGTGGCGGGTGCCTGGCCTAGGAACGGGAGAAAGGGTGCTGTGTGCACGCTCTACCAAGAAATAGGCAAAGAAGACAGCTGATTCGAATAGGGTTTTTAACACTGCCTTGATGAATGTCTCCATTGGGCCCTTGAATGCCGTCTCCGGCATCACGACTATGTGTAGGTTGTTTCTCCTTGAGCGTGATTCAAGGTCCTTACATTTGCCTTTCACCTTGTTGAGTTCCAACTTCAAGCTGGCAATGTCCTAGTCATGTTGTCCCACCTGGTCCTCTACTTCGATGATTCTGGTCTAAGCTTTGTTTATACATGCGCTCTCCTCCTCTAACTTGGATTTGAGAGACCCCATTGTTTCAACAATGTCATTGAATTTAACATTTACTGCCATAAATCTACTTTGCATGGCCGCCAGTAGATGATCCTCACAAGAGTTGCTGGTTGTTGTCTCTGAGCTGCCAGACCGGGGTGGCTTTGTCACCTCCTGAGTGGGGGTCTGTGAGCTGTTAAAGGAGTCAATTGGGCCTTTTTTCTTACGGGCGCTTTTTGTCATTCTCTGTGGTTGTGTTGAAAAGGTGAATATGACCACAGGTGCTGTTGGTCCTGACCCCAGTTATAGGTCAGCTGTGTGTTTTCTGATGTTAGGGCTCCTTCGTTGCCCTGTCGTCACAAGAGTATTTGCTTGATAGTGCAGTATCTTCAATTACTTCATTGCAATCCTATTATGACCATCTGCACAATTGGGAAGCCACTTCACTGACCCTGATACCTTTTTTGTTGTTGGTCCTTTAAAGATGAGGCTTCGTCCCAGGGGTGTGTTTTTCTACCAGATGACAACTCCTCTACTCTTATATGTTGTGAAGCCGCAGAGGTACATCTTAATGAATTTTGATGCTGTCCCATTTTATTCCCAGGGCCTCACTTTGAATTGCTGTGGTCACGCATGCAGGAGGGGAGGCGGGAGAGTGTGTAAGGACTTTGGGTCTTGTGCTATTGGTGTGGAGGTACGGATGTTTCCGTGTCTCGTGGGACTTCACTTGCTGTGGCCCGTGTCGGGTGATTATTTGGATGCAGCCTGCATGGTGTTGTGGTCTTGCACAACGTTTTGGCACGATAATCCTCACTATTCGTTCCAAGAAGCTGCCTTTATAAGCAGCCGCCTTGCGGGCGGCATGTAGAGTGTGACGGAGGGAGGGCGATCCGACTCCCCAGGGTTGCCCTCTGGGTGTGCTGTAATCAGCACACAAGCCGGAGGGGGCGGGGGAAGGGACCATTACAGGGGGGGAGGGCCTGTAAGTGATTCTGGCGGCACCCCGCTTCTGTGTTACCCCGGTGGCTGCTGCTACCGGGACTTTTGAAAGGTGTGGGTTCCCTAGCCCAAGGTAGCTGAGTTACCTTGCGTGCCGGTCCCGCGCGGATCCTTGTTGTCTTCCCCACCTGACGCCGCTTGGTCGCTTAATAGGGGTGCGTCTTCGACCCTCCCACTTATGAGCCGCTGCAGTGCCAGTTTCTGGTTGGGGTTTCACCTTTCACTCTCGGATATCAGATTCGGCCTCTGAGCACACCACGCACCACAGAATCTTAAACCTGCCTTTTCTCCACCGTCGTTGCCTTTGGAGCGACCCGGTTTTGCCCGCTGCTGCAGTAGGTTGGTAGCTTCCTTCCGACACTGAGATCAGGAGAAATTATTTAGCGCTTAAGGATATTTTATAAGCAGGATGTTGCCTGTTGTGGAATTTCCCGATGAGGCAGCCATTCCCTTTGCTGCTCAACAGCACCCCCACCAATCTATATTTATAAAACATTCAGACATTTATTTATAAAATTGAGAGTTTTCACTCTTTGAGATCCCATGTGTGAGTGTGTGTTCAAGGGATGCATAAGCACGCAATCCGGCATTACAAATCGCCAGATTAGAAGCTCGGTCCCTAATCAGTGTATAATGTATCTTTTTCTTATAGTTGAAAATGCCTTTTATATTCTTCAAAGGCTGAAGGGAGATTTTGAGAAAATAATTGCTGAAATAGAGTACCAAGGCACCATTCTCTCATGATACTTTTCCTTAGTCTAGTTCATTGTGGGTAATTTTACGTTTTAGATTTTGGTTTCAATCTGAATATGAAGGTGATAATGCAATCAATATTGAATGTGTGTTAGTACCTTTCATTATCTGACTGCCTGGTTTAATGTTTTTACAGTGAACACTGACATTGATTTTCTATGTAATCTATCCAGTATGAAATTATACAATACTTTTATTGTTATTGGTTAAAGCAAAACCTTTAACAAATTCAACAACAAATAGATTTACAAAATTTGACAATCATATAAAACATTCCAAAACGCAGTTCATGCAATACTAAAATCTGCATCACAAGAAAAAAGATAATAGCAAATGTAGTTCCAAAAATACACACCTGATTTCCCAATAAAAGATAAAAACTATTTAGCCTGCGTATCCTCCAGTTTCAAGCATTTTACATATTTCCCCACTGCCAGAATGTTAGAAATAGGATGACCACCTCAACACGTATCCCACAAAGATTCACAGTCAATAAAGGACAAGGAGTGAACAAAACATTTAAAATATAAAATGCGGTTGGCTATCAAAGCAGGACAATAAATCAGTGAGTGTTTCAAATTCTCTTGCTCATTATGATCATTCCAAAAACTAGAAGTTGGCTGCTCTGTAGATATCATCTTGTACCTTACCAAAGGTTGTCATTTAGGATTGAAGTTCCGTCTAAATCTTAAAATTTAATTGTGAAAAAAATCTATTAGGGTGAATGGTCAAATATTTTGCAACTGCACAAACTTTTTGTGATCATAAAACAGGGGACCCAATGAGGGGTAACTATGCAGATCTTCCAATGTGGATCTCCAGTCCAGTTGATACAGCAAATCCTTTGTTTTACATGGACAGGCCACACGTTCTTCCTTGGTCGAGCCAACTTAACCTAAAGTTAAGTCAAAAAACTCTGCAAATAGCACCAGGCATTTTTCTCTTTTCCGCATTAAATTGAGGTTCAAATCCTCATTCAACGAATAAATAACAAGGGTTACAATTTTAGAAAGAGAATGCAAAAAATTACCACTTCGCTCTACTAACCAAAGAGGAAAGGCCAAGCTCAAATAATATTGCTGCCAAAGGAATTGAATTTGGTATCCGTAAAATATACTCTTACAAATAAGACCTTTAGGGAGGAAATCGATGACACATAAATGTAAAACTTCAATACCATATAACAGCTTGGCACTATTTTACCTTCATAAAACTCCAAAAGTGGAATAAGACATTTCCTGTATTTTGTGTCTATTTTACAGAGTTGATCTGTTAGAGCAATTGTCTAGAATGCAGCCAAGCCTTAATTTGAGACTTATGAGGCTTGCTAACTATGGGGAAGCCCAGATAGATGAAATTGCCAACCCTCTCCAGTTTGTCAGGGCCATTCCACCATCTGAAGTTAGTCAAAGACTTCCTGTCCGTGCATTGGATAACTTTAGTTTTCCCATAGTTAATCATAAGAGAATTTATCCTAGCCAAATTTGTGAAAACATTAATCATGCACTGTAGACCAATCGGGGTGCAATCGAGCAACACATAATCATCGGCATATGCAAGCCAAAAAAATGTAAAAGTATCTAATTTTGGTGAGGCAAAAGCTGCAGGGATCAATCTGCGAGGTCTCCCCTTTGGGTTGTCCTACTCTGCACCAGCTTCACATCCCTGGAGGTTTGAGACCCCCCTCTTACTGAAATTGCAATATCTTTTAATTCATTTCAAATCATCAAGCAGTTGGCAGGTGGTCCCCAGGAGGAAACCGCTGCAGTAAAGGGCGAGATATTGTAACCTAGTTGCCTGAGAGGCTGGTACTCCTTGAGGATGAAGAAGTCTGTTCTACATGGGTCGACAAAGTCAACGTCATTTTCAGGGAGTAGACTCTCCACCACCAACTTTTGTTCCGAGGGAGCAGAGGGACTGCCAGGGGGACTTCTTTGGCCTATTAGGCGCTACAGTGACTCCAACCACTCCCTCGCAGGCGAGGTGGAAAACGGCAGCTCAGTCGCCAACTTGGGGCCTTGGATGCGTCAAAGGACATTTTAGCAGAGGGAGCGCCACTCCTAAGCTCAAAGGAGACTGTGAATTCATAGCTCAACCTCTACGACAGATGAAATTCGCCACCCTCTGCACTCCAGCGCCTACAGCAGGTTTTAACAAATGGGGGTGTAGCGAGGTGAAACGTCTGTTATACCCTCCCTTATTTCTACAGTGGTGAAAGGTGTAAGGTTATATTAAAACACAGCTTTCACACGTATACCTACATTTCACCGAATACAATTTTACCTAATGAGAATTGATGAAATTTATTTCACCGAAAACGGTAGGTAAAGTGCTATATGTATAGTACATAATTGGTAGAGTGTGCGGTAAGGGTATAAGTTAGGGTAGTAATGGGTGAGGGGGCTGCAGGGATCTCCCCCCCACGCATTATAAAAAAAGTAGAAAAAGTAAAAAGTTAATTTCGTTTTTTGGTGAAATAAATTTGGTGAATTCTCCATTAGGTAAAATATTTTCAAATAAATCACACATGTCCGCTTTCACATACTGCAGCGTGCACCTGCAGCAACATAATCATCATGTGCATGCATGGTTACCCAGGGAGCCTGGGAATCTGGTGTGGTCTGTCCAGGGTGTGCCCCACATTTTCTTTCTTACAATACTGATACAATAGCAAATAGTTCATTCATGCTATGGAATTCAGACAGTATCATACATCTACAAAAAATGCATCCAATAGATTTTTTTTCTGACTTTAAAAGTTAACTTATATTGTACGGGTTGGCTTTCCAAGTACCATAGCCAAGTCTTGTAACTAACATAAAGAGCATGCTTCCTTAAAAAGAATGAAAAGAGATATAAATTAATTGTATAGCCTTCAAAAAGACCAATTTCTTCAAAATTTTGCCAAAAAACCTCAGAAATCTGTGTAAATGTTTAAGCCACACCATTTGATTCCAAAACAGTTTCAGAATATCGGGGAATTAGGAAGCACGGTTACCCCAGAGGAGCGGGCGCTGAGGCGCACCTAGCATCGTGATCGAACTCCAGCCGCTCACGTTCCCGCGTCTTTCTTCCCGCTCTTTTTTCACGCTCGGCTAACCTCCGCCCTCTCAGCTCGCCGATAGGCCGCAGAGACCCAATCGATGCGTGCGGTTGGCTGGGCAGTGCGTCACTCTGTGTGCGCTCGAGGCTTAGCCCGCCTGCGGCGTTAGAGGCGCCGAGCCGCGTGTGAGGAGATGAACGCCGCCATTCTGACAGGAATTCGCCGCCATTTCCCGCCTCCATCGAATTCACAGAAGCTGAGGTCTGCTGCAGCCCAACTCCCTGAAGAGGAGTTTCTTTCAGGACTGAGGTGGGTTCGTTGTAAAAGGGACAAGGGCACAAAACCTTTCCCAGTTTAAAGTGAAGGGTAATCAGGAGGCGAATGAGGGCACAAAAGCGAAACAGCAGCTCCAAAACAGTGAGAGAAGATCAGTGAAACGATTATTCTCTGCGTTTATTTCAGGGTTCATGTTTAGTTTAGGTTGAAGGCTGTGTATGGGAGCTGCCAATAATTTATGGCACTAGTTATGTCTGACACTTGAAGCCATTCTGGCACTTGATTTTAAACATTTTTGGAACTAATTATAAATTATACAAACACAGTTGAAATATTTGTGATGGTGTTTCACCGGAACCGTTATCTCACAGTAAATGTAACCATCCCATCCCGATGCCCTCCTAGCACTCCCCACGTCTCTTCCCCTTTGTGTCCACTGTATTCACCTTGCACACAGTGACCTCTGCACTTGTCACTTATGACAGTTGGACAATCCCAAATGTTTCCATCTTAGATAGTTACCAGTGCTTTTAATGATACGAAATCGTGGGTGGGTGAAGGACTGGGGGCAGGTGACTTAAGCAAGGGCTGTTTGGAAATATTCACCTACCTGGATCTGGACCTACAATACACCTAATTTCACCAAAAAGTCAACCCCCAAATCTCAACACTAGTATTTAAACATAAAAAAGTCTCAACCAAGATATACATTTGCAACAATAAAAAGGGGGCAAGCCTCCTAATTCCGCCAATGAACGCCCCACCCCCACAACTGCCTTTCATTAAACAATTTAGTCGGCCCAGAAAACGTGTTGCTTTACTGTGCACATATTGTAAATAAATTGATTCTGCAACTGTATTTAGTCTGCACATATTGTAATCAAATCTATATCTGTTAACTTGCAGTTGAATGTATTCGCCACACTAATATCGCCAGGCGATGCGAGAATGTGAATACAATAATCACCTGACAAGAAAAAGAGACACATTCAGGGGTGACTGGATTGGTGTGGGCGAACAAGGGTCTGGATTTATTTATTTCATTTGTTATAAGCACCCAGACCCTTAGGTATCACAGCAATAGTACAAAGCAGGTAACACAGAACAAAATAAATTGGTACATATTAGTGTCAGAGTCACATTGCTGTTGGTAGTAGTCTAATCATATTTGTCAAACAGCCAGGTTTTCAGTCGTTTCCTGAAGAGGGTACCACAATGCAGCATAAAGCCCTGCAAACACATACTTTGGGCCACCCAGCATTGACTCAGGCGGTCTTGTTTGCATCCAGTTTGCAAACTGAATAAAAGTCCCAGTGGCTCAGTTTCCAAATATACTGCAAACTGTAAATAAATTCCTGTCTGACTCAGGATGTAATACTTCAGCTAGCAAGTAAATGACCACCAATTCAAAAAAATAACCAACTCAGGCCAAGTGTGCCTACTAACTCTTAAGTTTAGAGTTTCAGCTCCCCTCCTGGCTACCTGTCCCATCGGGATCCGTACCTAATAACCCCATTCAAGGGAGGGCTAATAGTATGCATATATTCCCCAGGAAGGAACCAGCCTTCTTAAGCTAAAATTCATATAACTTTAAGTGTGCCTATGGTGCCCAAAGACTGGCCTCAATGTGCGAAAGGGGAGGATAAACAACACAAATGTAATCTTATGGATGATTTACATAAAATTAAAGAGTATTTTGAGAACGAGCACACATTGTTATATATGTTCTGTGTAGGAAATGGGCCAGAATAGAGTTCACACCAATTTTTGTCGTACTTGAGCGCTGCCGTCTCGAGGCCCAGGAAACTCCCAGAACTGTTCCCAAGTCAGCTCCCTGCTACAAACAGCCCACCTATTAGAAGGCTTGGCACGTGAAACTGAATGCAGAAACAGCCAACGCTCCTCTTCCTGTATAAAACTATCCAAATTAGTATATGTGTCTTGCAATTTACAGACTTTTTTTGTTAGGGTGTGTATTGTGACTAATGAAAAGAGCAGAGTCCAACTTCCATTACTCGCTATAAAGGTTTTCTTGCTGAATCACTATCACAGACATCTTCAGATTATCAATTGTGGGCGTTCATCGACAAAATCAGCAAGATTAGCCAGCACATAGATACCAGCTCTGCAGCCACCTCACATCCCCCCTCCCAGCACTTGTCTGCACTTACCTTGCACTTGCCACCAGCTGGCCCTATTTATTTATTTATTTATTTTTTATTCTACTTACCCTGTTCAGCACTTCCCCCTCTCCCCTTCCCCTTGCACTTTTTCCTTTCCCCCTACCCCTGCACTTGCGCGATCTGAATGACACCTGGCCTAGTAGGATCGTTGTCTGTCTTCCCCCCTGTTCTCCCCTCCCTGCCTCGTCACTCCTTGAAACACTTGTGTATAGGCGCGTTACAAATGCCATATCATATCATATCCCTGCTCGAAGATCCTCCTTGCAGAAGCTCTCCTTCCTTACCTGGAAATCATCAACATCTCCCTAGCTCAAGGCACCTTCCCATAGACCCTAAAGACAGGACAAATCCTCCCGTTACTAATGAAACCCACTCTGGATCTGACAACCTAGTTAGCTATCGCCCAATCACCCATCTTCCCTTCCTAGGTAAGATCATCGACAAAGCGGTAGCTGTACAACTGCAGCAACACATTGACAGCAACACTCTCCTCCAAACCTACCAATCTGAGTTCCTATCCAGATGCAGCACAGAGACAGCAATCATACACGTGGTCAACGACACCCTCAATATCCTTGACGGTCACTCCTGCCTCCTGGTTTTACTCGACCTCTCGGCCGCTTTCGACACAGTAGATCACCATGTGCTTACAGCACCCTACATTGGCGCATGGGAATCAGCAACCTTATCCTACGCTGGTTCAGGTCCTACCTCACCAACCGACAGCAGTTTGTTCAGATGGACTCCTTTAGATCGTCAATGCTACCCATCACCTGTGGAGTCCCGCAGGGTTCCATCCTTTCCCAAGTGATTTTCAATCTATACATGCAGCTGGTGGGAGCCCCCCTTGCTACACAAAATATCCACTTCCAACAATACACCGACAACACACAGCTATACCTCAAAATCGACTCCATCAAGGACATCCATAGGCTCAAAACCTGCCTCTCGCTGATCCAGTTCTTTGATGTCCAGTGCATACTTGAAGCTCAACCCCTCCAAGACCGAAGTCCTACTCCTCACTAACAACACCGAACACCCAGACCTGGCTATCAACCATGAACTTTGAGGGCTTCACACCTGAGCTCACATGCCCCTGCATCAACCCCCTTGGGTTCAACATAGACAAACACCTCCCCTTCAAGACACACATAGCTAAGAAAACTCAGACAGTTTGGTATCAGCTCTCCCTCCATACAGTTTTAGATCCACAGTTTAAGCACTGGTCCTATTCCACCTGGATGGGGGCAATGCACTCCTCGAAGGCCTCCCGTTGTCTTCCCTTGTGCCCCTGAGAAGTGACCTACACACGGCTGCACTCCCCATCAAGGTTCTACACAGATATGACCACATCACCCCGCCTTCATCAACCTTCTTTGGCTCCCATGCACACACAAATCACCTTCACATCTTGCTACATCACCTATAAGGCAATCGGCCTCAAGTCACTCAGCTACCTCGTGGAGAAACTCAGCATCTCTGGTGGACAGCACACCACCAGAGGCCAGGACACATGCAGACTTGAAATCCGCTGCTGCAAAAAGGAAACAACCAGAGAAAAATCATTCTACGGCTACCCCAAGACTATGGAACCTCTTTCCCGCCAGCAGCAGACTCGCACGCATGCTCCTACAATTCAGAAAATAACTCTGGACCCACCTCTTCAAGGAGTCTCGTCTCCTCAACACCTATGCCATCACGTCGCCCCTAGCGCCACCTGACTCGCTAGCCACACCCTCTCCCCTCCTCCCAGCCACCCGGTACAGCTGTACCCTTCCTCTGTGCCCCTCTGTATCTTGCCATCCGCTGTATATCTGTTTTGTTATTACCTCTGAAAAGGGCTCTGTTGTACATTGATAGTTTGTATACCTTTGTAAAGTGCGCTGTTGCTTCTTGAAACTAGGTCTGTGCTTCATAAATACCACAATAATAATAATAATAATAATTCTTATGTCTCAAAATTGCGCTTTACTTTTATGCAATTCACCATGCTTGTGACAGGACTGTGTTGCGTGATATGGCAAGGGCCCACACCACTCGCTCCAACCCCTCCTGCCCGCCAAAGGAGGAGAGGATTCCCAGAGTAAATCTTTTCCTTTTCCAGCACTGTTTATTATATATCTGTGACAATGATTCAAGCCTGCAACCCTTCTGAGCACACAATGCACTCTGGCTTTTCTGCTTATTTCAGTTATGATAGCACCCGACTAGTGAAGTGATGGCATATTATGATTCATATATAAAGACATTATATATATATAAAGAATTCACAGCAAATCACTTGAGTGTTACAGATGGGTGACTAAAGACACTCAGGCTCAAGGTTATTTTTTGGACACTGAAGGGGCTCTGCTGTGGCCACCTAAAGCCCTGCAGGTAACAATTTACTCCTAATAGACAAACAAGCCCCCATACTTCAATGACAACACTGGGGTATACCTCAAGCCAGTAACCACTTACAAATGTGAGTATCATTTTAAAGTACTGGAAACTATCCTTAACGGTTATACACTAATTCTTAGGAACATTAAATGGAAACCCTTTTCTTCATCAGTGGTATGATTTGATCGCTCTTCACTGACCGTACACAGGCATTCAAGCTAGCACAATCTCTCTCCCTAGTTTCCATCCACTCTTTTATTGATGCACATCTTTAATGTTTGTTTAACTCTGCTCCCCCTTCATCCTCCACAATATGTCATTTTCCTGACAAACCTCTGCACTGTTTAGATCGCAGAAGAGATGGAGACTAGTGAAGTTTGAAAGACTATTACCAAAACTTGTAATTTCATTTTCCCCATACATTTGTGCCTTGAGGCAGGCTCAAACTGGTCTGTGGGGCAGTGCCCGAAGGGACAGTCAAGCAAATCCTTTTGGCTGGTTTTTGAGAGCCACTTTTAAAAAGTGGCAATGAAGGTATCTTACACTCATATAAAAAATACATATTTTTAATTATGAGAAAAATGTAATCATGAAATATCCTCATTATCATTACTATTATCATTACTGTACACAACATAGTTAAAATGCTATAAACCATTAATGGAAAAGGTGAACCATTGTCATTTGCCTATACCTCAAAATCACAAGGTTGTAATAGGCAACCTCACAGAATATGCGAGGTAATCTAGTACCTGCCTCAATAAATTTATAATTTATAATAGTAATAATAACAATAATAATAATAATAATAATTGTTCTTTTATAATTTACTTAATACCAGAGATTGGTTTCTAAGCACTGGATCGGGATTTAAACCTGTGTTGCGCTGCATTGTCTTGCTTCCAAGACAAATGCGTTTCCCCTCACCACTAATAAATACCTCAATACCTTTCTTAGTGTGATATCAAATGCAGAGTAAAAGAGGCCCCTTATACTCACTAACATAAAAGTTATGGATTTGAAGAGGACTGGAAAAATACTGGATGCCTGGAAAAATCCCAAATTCAAAATAAAAATGAAAAAAGGTGAAATTAAAAAAAAATCCAAAAAGACACTTATTTATGCACCATGGGCTTTCCATCAAAAATACATTGAATGCCGATAGAATGCTTTAAAAAGAATTAAATGTCCATTGGACTCACTGGTGCTTAGCATATAGCCAATCCAGAATTAGGTGTCTTTTTGTAGGCTGCAAGCTGGATAAGGGGACTTGGGGGAAAAGTAAAATTATTTCCCCAAGTTCTGCTCAAAATAGCCAGAACCCATTTAGGGGCTTCAGATAATTAAAAAAATAGGTTCAGCACCCTTTACATCTGGGAAGCCTGGTTGCTTTTATCTCCTCCAGCCATCTGTGTCTGCCGTGTCTTCTGCCAGCTCTGTCTCCCCGAACAGCTCAGGGGCTGAACTCACTCTGTTATATACCACCTGGGCTTCCTATTTTCCAGCCTTGCCATGCCCACTCTGCATATCCTTCATTGGCAACTAGGAATTTCGCCAACAATGGATTTTTAAGTGACTGCATTGTCCATGTGTGTAGAAAAGAAAAATACATGGCTTTTGTCCTTCAGTGGCAACTAGCAATTTTGCCAATTACTATGTTTTGGCTCAGATTTGTTAAGGACAATTCTCTGTCCTACAAAGGCATTTAGGGATTTTGCAAATGGGTGCATTTTTAGCTATCTATTCCAGTGCACTTGGCCAGCCAAGGATAATCATCTGGCCTTCAATTGCATTGGGATTTTTTAGCTGATAGCACCCTTCTTGTGCACATCAGGACACAGGACATCGCCCTGCCCTTCAACAGCAAATAGGAAATGTTCAGGAACTTTCCAGCAAAAACCCAAGCTATGTTAGGCCCTACGCATACATCTTTGTGTCATGTATGACATCCATTGCCTCCAAGATTCCAGTCTACTGGAAAGTCTGAGGCATCTGTAATATATTCATATTTCCCTTCCATAATTGCTCCATTAAGCTGGCTATTTATTTACCACCCTCCTTGACCTCCCTATTGGATACTTGGGTAAATGGATTGGACCACACATTATAGCCAAATGAATGGACCACACATTATAGCAAAATGAATGTGATTGTGAAAACATCAAATGTGGATGTCTATATGCTACTTGTAGCTTGTCTGTTGCAAGCATTTGCCAAGAGTCACCCACCCCCCCCCCATGACGTGTTGAGAGGGGCTGTGGCTTATCATGCCTTTTCTGTCATTATGGCAAAGAATGCTTCATTGTAGAACACAGAAAGTATGAACCACATATACTGGCCATCTTTGGGAGGTGGGGGGAATATGTATTAATTTTGCACTAAACACTCTTCCTTCACTCAGGACTTTTGGCCGTAAGGGAAGTGTGTCTTTAACTCAGGTGATGAGTTCATAAGAGGAACAGGACAATGCTTCCAGAGGATTGTGTCTAATGTTGCGAAGGAAATTAACCTTTCCCACCCCATGGGCGCTTTAAAGCGAGGTGAATCCCGTAGATAGACGTGCAATGTACCAGGGCGTAGAGGGGCGTGCTAAGAAACCCTGCATGAACACAATATTGCACGAATTGCAGATGTATAGACTTAGTGCGCGCATATAAAGAGATGCCCATTTGTAGTTATGATAGATACATTCAATCCTATATGACTGCACGGTAAACGTAGGCCCGGTGGAGAAACCTGAACAGGCCCAAGCGCCGACGAGAGAAGGACCTGCACTGCTCATTCCCATAGAAGCTTCCCTTTGTTCCTTAACTGTTCCAATTACTTGTTATCCCAAAAAGGAATGTGCCCTGCAAGGCCACGATACAGCACCAGGCTCCTCGCTGCACACATTCATCACAGTCAGGCCACCAGCAGACCTACAACCCCCACCTAGCCCACCAGGAGTAATGGCACCCACAACTGACCCTGTCCCAGACCCCTGAATTCCACGATAGTAGGTGACCTCAGACCGCCAACCATAAAACCAGTAGTCATAAAAGATCTGAGCGAACACAACCATTTCGCCTTTTCCCATAATGACACACTTTTTAATACGAGGTACAGGGAGGAATAAATTATAGTCCAATGCAAGGTTGGAAGCCTTGGGTGCAGAGAGTGCAATATGACTGAGCAAAGAATGTGTGGGTCAGCATGGTCGTGTTCCGTTCCTCCCGATGTGCCAGTCCCGGAGTTTCCCAGGCGCATGTCATAATGATAGAGTAGCATTATCTTGCAATAGTTACTCTGTAATGGCAACTTAGGAGGAGCATGACCTTCAGTCCCTGGAGAGATGAGCTCAGTTGACCCCACGTGATGGAAGACGGACAGACGAGGCTGGGACCAATCGTAGCCAGGCATCCCCTATGGAGCAGGCCCATGTATTGGGTCTCACCGTCCACCCACGCTGGTTTTTACTATAAAGTGATGACGATGTGCTGCCTTATAAGCTTCTGCTTGTACTAATTTTCGGCAGAAAGTTCTTGAGCAGCAGAGTTCTTTGCTTTCATCCTTACTTTTGTGCGATTAAAACTTGTTATCCTTGCAAGAAATCTCGTGGTCTTTTTTCCCTAACGGGTTGTATTTTTTCTGGCGTGAGCGTACAGGGGCGGGCCTTCACTAACCACTGCACTGGTTTCTGCTGATAGTAAAGGAAGGTGTCTAAACATTTCACATAACATACATGGTCTGCCACGTTATCTAGTTTTTCTAGATCATCTTCAGGATCTAACAATGCTCCTTGAGCAAAAGCTTCTATCTTTTATCTCAATAGATGTCTGCGATGTGTATCATAGGTGTCACTAGCCTAGATTCATCTGTCACCAATAAAGTATGTACCTGAAGTTACATATTAGGCCCATGATAGGGTAATACTGGCTTGTCCAGAAATGTCCTAACTATAGTGGGTATATGCTTATATATGTAAAGACTCCCGCCCACCCGCACACCAGCCTGCTCCTCCCTCTCATGTATTGGGTTTGGAGTGTGAGCTGTCCTAAGGTTGAAATGTTCAACTGTTGGCTGATTACTAGGCTCCTCAGTGGGGTAAAATAAAATGGCCCAAAATCAAAAAGACAAAAAAGGTGAGAAGGCTTATCCACAGCAAAATGTAAAACAGGATCAATGTCTCAAAAAAAAGCTAGCAAGTTTCTGTGAACTTTGGATGGTCAAAAATCTTCATCTTCATTTTCACGGTGGACCTCGCACTTGGCTTTGTTTCTAGCCTTGTTTCTGGCTTTTTGGTTTCCGGAAAAACAGACTTGTTTTCATACAACATGTACGTTTCTGGAGTTATTGTCTTGTCTGCTTGTCAGGTTGTTCAAGAAAGTGAATCGCCTCTCTCGAGAACAGGGGCAGAACCATCTGGAGCTGGCTTAAGGTGGTCGACAGCCACTTGTCGAGTACCTTTATCAGGAGGCATGACTGGTAGGACTGCTGTTCTTGAGTCTTTATGCTTCAGTACCTATGCAGGAGGTTGGTAAAGCGGTCCAAGTGCTTATTTCTCATGAGTCTTCATGAATCTTCTTTGGAACTTAGTTCCCAGATTTCAAGGTCAGTTTGTGACCTCTCTTTGATGTGGTGCTTCTTCACTATTGATGGAGTCTCTTAGGAGATTTGTGAGGAGCATCTGGTCTGGTTTGTTGAGAGAACTCACAAGAATTGTGTAAATCAGGCATATACATTGGAGTGCCAAACAGCATCTTAAAAGAGTGTTTTACCCTCACACTGAGAAAGGCAAGGTAGATTTTCTATACTACACTGCACTATAGGAACGTAACTCACCCAATTAACGCCAGAAGAAAGGATGCATTTTGTCAAGGCTTGCCTTTCTATCCTCTCTTATGACACCATTAGCTTGTGGGCAAAATAGGTTTCGGAGGTTCGCAGAGTACAGACCCAACTTGACAGTGCCTCTCTTAAGGCTTTGCCTGAAACGGCTGGCCCATTGTCAGCTTAGAGTGAATTTGGTGCTGTCATAGCTACTAAGGATAGCAAATCCTTTATGACCTCTTTACAATCAGCTTCCGTCTGGAAAATCAGCCAAGTGGACCTTGTGCACTAGATGACAAGTATTTCTACTTGTTAACAGGTGTCTGTGGACCTATGTGGTCCATATATTTGATTTCAAAAGGCATTGTCGCCCTTGTAAGTGTGCTTACTGGAGGTTTGTGGGAATTGTTCATTGTTATCTGCAAACATAGGGGGGCATCTTGCTATGTACTGTTATACTTTGCTACTGAGCCCTGCCCACCAGTATCCAACCTGCAAGAGTCTTGTAGTAGTTGAAATCCCAAAGTGGGTTTAGACTACACTTGCATGTGCGTGGAGATTAATTTTAGTCAATCCTGCTTTTTAGGTAGTACCCTGTCAACAGGGATACCTTTTGACTTTGGTATAGTGTCTGTCACTGTATTCTAAATTACAGTATTGTTATAGGTTGTGGGGAACCCTTCAGGGTTAGGGCTGTTTACATCTATTCATGCATTTATGTCCTCATCTATGTATGTGGCCAGGCTTGTTAATGCCACTACCACTTTGTTCAGTCTGCTGTCTTGCTAGCTGCTCAGCAAGGATGGGGTAGATTCAATGGAAAATATTATACCTAATGGAGAAGTGACCGAATCTATTTTAACGAAAATCGAAATGAACGTTTTTTATTTAATGCAGGGGGAGATCACTGCAAGCCTCCCGTACAACTCCCTAGCCTTACTTTTACCCTTACCTGACAACCCACCTATTATGCACTACACATATACCACTTTACTTACCATTTTCGGGCATATACATTTGTCACTTCTCCTTAGGTAGAAAAGAGCACTAGGAACAGTAGTTGCCGCGCCTTACTCGTTGTGTTCTTTCAGGTCTTGATTACACTAGTAGCCGGTTGGTAGCAATCATAGGGCCTGTGCTCTTGTTGCCCAAAGTATAGGTATGTGCAATTTGGTTGGCGTTTCTACCCGTATGGCGCTGGCGCCTTTAAATATATGCATTGACTTCATTCACTTATGAGGGTAGTAGGTATAGTACACACGTTTTGCTTTACATATTTTCAACCATAAGCAGGTCTTTATCAAGGATAGGGTTGAGGTGCTCAACAGATGCACCTAACCAGGAAGTGAACTTTAGCCCATGGCTACATCTTCTTATCTACTACGAGGAATCTACCTACAGTTCGAGGCCACACGCCTTCTAAATCTAAATCTCTACTTATGAAACACCTCAACCCTAGCCTTGATAAAGACCCGCTTATGGTCGAAACATGTGTCGGCACTTTTTTGGAGAACTACACATTTTCAATAAAACATTAATAATATGTAAAGCAAAACGCGTGGACTATACTTACTACGCTCATAAGTGAATGAAGTCAAAGCATATATTTAAATGCATCAGTGCCATACAAGAAGAAACGCCAACCAAATTGTCACCATTAGAGGCTAAAGTTATAACCTCATATTACATAGTCTGTATCAGATAGAATTAGACTGGGTTTATGTGGACCGATTTGTTTTAGTGGAATGAGGAGGCCTTGTACTTCACCAACCTGGCCTGATGTATCCCATAATTTTCTTGTTTGTGCATGCTGATGTTCAAACATACTGTTATGATTGAATCTACCTCCTACCTCAGCACAGGCAGCAGAATACTTAAAGCATGTCCCATTTCTTGGAACAGCACATCACAGTATATGTTTTCAGACATCAAAACCGGGATGTCTGGTAATGCTGCTTCTGCTCCAAGTTGTAGAGACCATTTCAGTGCATACCTTTGTCTGTAGCTGTTCTGGTTTATAAGGATGTTTTGTCTGGTGCTGTCTGTGTTGCTTCTGCACTATCATCTTTGTACAGCAACCAGTATCCTTTCTTCTGGAGCAATGTGTAGCCCAGAATCTAAATAGACATGTGAGTGGTATGCTCCACGGGTCGTTTCCGGCTCTTGCGGTGGAGGATCAGAATCCGGCTGTGGCGGTGCTTCCTCCTCTCTCTTAACAAAATGCTTAAAGTGGGAACTGTGTCTCGTGACTTCCTTGTCCGCGTTCTCCGCCGTCACCATGGTGCCTTTGATGGCTCTGACGTTCATCCCCTACTTGGAACTCTTTGGGCCTTGCCCTTCTACTCAAGTCTTCTCTTTCCACTCCGTGTCCCTCCGTATGACCTCGGGATCTCCTTCCTGCTGAGTCATTGGATGTCTCACAATGCGAGTGTGCACCTCGTATTGCATCATCAACTCTATGGGTGCCTTGTTGGTGGCCTCATGGGGAGTGTTCCTGTAGTCCCGGAGTAATCGGCACAGCGCTTGATGAGGGCCGGTGCTTTCGATGCAGGCCCTTTGTATTGTCTTCTTAATGGAGGCCATAAATCGTTCAGCCATCCCATTGGATTGGGCCATCTGGGGTAATCCTCTGATGAGTGAACCCCATGTGGTTTGCAAAAGAGGTGAACTCATGTCCGCTGAACGGGGGTCCATTGTCGGATTTGATTGTGTCAGGGATTCCCCATTTGCCCAGTACTTCCTCAAATGTTGGCGCTACTTGTGCAAACACAGTGGTCGCTACTTTCTTGACAATTGGGCACGTTGAGTGTTCGTCTATGAATAGGAGGAGATAATCTCCCGATTCCATGGGTCCATAAAAGTCAACCACTACTCTTTCCCATGGTTTCTCAGGGATGTCCGTTGGCTGGAGTGGGACAGGTGGCTCTGCTCTGGCTGTGCATTGGCATGATATGTAGTTCTTCACCCATCTGTCAACCATCGAATCTAGAAAAGTGAATCACACATGACATCAGAGCTGTAGCTTGGTGTTATCGGCGCCTCTGTGTCCCTCGTGTGCCGTCTTTATGACTTCTGTTCTGAGTGCATCAGGAATTACTAACCGGCATCCTCTCAGTAATGTGCATGGACTTTCACGGCTAGTTCTGTATGTACCTTGACAAGCCTGTCTATCTCCACTCTGCACACCCCCGGGTGGTTTAGGACAGCACGTCGATAGTCTTTCCATTTGTTGTTTTCTGTTAGGCTGATCGCTAACGCCATGGATGGGCCTGCGGCGGATGCAGTTGCGACCATCTGCAGTGACACAGCTGGTGCGAGTGCATTGGAAGCCACATAGTTAATGTGCTCCTTGTCGCCGGCTCTGGAGATGGGTTTGCCTGCTGGATGGCGTGACAGGTAGTTCACTGGGTTGTTCTCTCCCCCGGGCCTATAGATAATGTCAAACTTATACTCTTGCAGTCTGATGACCCAGCGTTCTATCCTGGGGGGCATTTTGGTACGAGGATTGCCAAACAAGGATTGTAGGGCATGGTGGTCTGTGATGAGTGTGAACTTTTTCCCTATAATGAAGGTGTGAAAATGTTCACAGGCCCATACTGCCGCCAGGCTCTCTTTCTCTGCTTGAGAGTAGGCAGACTCAGGCGGGGCCAGAACTCGGCTCGCATCAGCAACGATGTGCCTGTGGTGTGTATCTTCCCCGCTCGTCTCCCACTTCTGGGCTTGCATCCACTCTAATTTCTGTGTGCCAGTCAGGGTCGAAGTATGTCAGGCGGCAGGCTTCCGCCAGCGCAGTTTTTATGGTGTCGAATGCTTTTTGACACTCAGCTGACCAGGTGAACTCAGTGTCCTTCTGCAGCAGGCGTCGTAGCAGTTCTCTGATGGATGCGTAGTGGGTGATATAGCAAGCACATTATTCCGCCATCCCCAGGAACTAGCAGATGTCCACTACCTGAGTGGGCTTCTGGAGGTTGGAAATGGTGTTGATTTTGTCGGGGTCTGGCGTCATGCCGTTTGCGGAAAAGATATGGCCAAAGAAAATAATTTCAGCTTAGTCGTGCTGAAACGGCATTTCTCGATGTTAAGGTTTAAGCCCACCTCTTGGACAGCGGCACATGTTGCCAGCAGTGCGTCATCATGCTATTTGCGGGTTTTGCCGGACACCAGAATGTCATCACTATAGTTCAGAGCCCCTCGTACTGGTCTGATGACTTGTCTGATTGCCTCCTGAAAGATTTTGCCAGCCGATGAAATGCCAAAGTCAAGGTGCCTGTAGCGAAATAGGCCATCGTAGGTGGCGAAAGTGGTGATTCCCCTCGAGTCGGGTGTAGTTCCATCTGGTGATAACCCTGATTGAGGTCCACTTTGGAGAATAGCACAGACCTATTAAACTGGATTATCATGTCCTCAATTCGAGGGCCTGGGTGTCGCTCTCTCTGGATGGCGGAGTTGGCCATCCACATGTCCACACATAGTCTCAGGCGTCCTCCTTCTTTGCGCACGATCAATAGAGGTGAGACCCACAAGGTCGGACCAGATTCTGGTTCAGTTATGCCATCATTGATAAGCTAATTGCGTTCTTCCGAGACTGCAGCCTGTTGGTGGAATCCTACCCTCCTTGGATGTTGGGGGACTGGTCGGACCCTATCGTCGATGTGTAGTTTGATGGGGGGGTCCTTTCAACTTGCCTAATCCTTTGCAGAGGAGCGGGAATTTCAACATGATTGTTTCTTTTGTAATGAGGATCATTGTCAGGGATCCTTCCCTCACCATGTAAATGTTCTCATTTGCGACACCTGGTGGTGCAGCTGTTTGAATTACGTCCCCTTTGTGGAAATGGATGTCATTGACTCCCAAACAGGACGCGGTGCGGTAGCTCACCAGACATCGTCCCTTTGTTGGGCTCCGGACGACATGAATGACTGTGGCCATGGTGAGTCCATTGTGCATGAGATGGCGCTTGAAGTGTCCTATAGAGTGAAGGGGGAGGTTTGCACCCCACTGGAAGATTTTTGCCTGTGACTTGGCTTGCATCGGTCTATCTGGTATCTGCAGGAACTTCTGCTCCCCCATAATGTTGACGGTGGCACCAGAGTCTACTAGGAAGCAGAATTGTCTTCCGCAGATGCTGACAGAAATCCTGGGCGCCTCCCTTGCTTCTCTGTCATCTAGGATGAGCTTGACGTACTCATCCTGAAAGTATTGGTCATAGTCGTCCCCTCCGTATGGGGGTCCTTGTGATTGCTGGCGGTTGTGCCACTGATGTGGCTGAGGTGGTCCATCATACTCATCCACGAGGAGTAGGCCTTGGTCATATGGTTCAAGATCTTGGGAGTAGTAATCAGGGTGGTGTTCTTCCACCGCTCTTATGTAGAGCCTTGGCCCTTGTTGGTACGGTCTTAAGTGGTACGATGGGTTCTGAGGAGCTTGACTATAAATTCTTTGTGGTTGTTGTGGCATTCGCAGAGTGGGAAATGGTCTGTCTTCTCTGCAGACGGACTGCAAGTGTCCCTCTCTGCCACAGTTGCCGCACCTTTGAGAAAGAGGGGGGCATGTCCCTGAGTGAGTGAACGCCATCCTGCAACGGTAGCACTGCCTTTGTAGTCTGGAGCCGGTTAGGTTTCCCCTTCCTTGTCGTGAATTTCCTCTGTCTGCGGATCGTAGGTTGGCAGGGTAAATCGCTGCTATGAGCTTGTTTTTGTCAAGCTTAACGTTGCTGTTCCCAGACATAGATGCCGCCTGCACGTCCACCCTTTCGGGTATTCTTGCCAGCTCACTTACTTCGTCTGTTGTGAGTGGCTTTTTCAGTAGTTGCTTCTTTAGTGTGTGGGATAGGCACCCTTCTATCACTCTTGTATTGCTTCATCCAGTGAAAAAGCGTGGAATTGACAGTGTGCACCTTTAACTCGAAGGCGAGTGATGAATTTGTCTACTTATTCTCACCTCGCTGTGTGCATTGGTTAAACATTTATCGCTCGTAGTCGCGATTGGTTTCGATTACGAGTTTCTTATTAAGAGCAGTTATTAGTGAGGTGTAATATGGCTGCTCCCCTGGTGGAATAGTTTTTATTAGCGTTTTGACACTGCCGGCAATGTTAATGAACATGTTCTGTAGATTTGGTGACTTGTCTTCGCCTGCCGCCTTTATGAAATTGTTGAAGTCGTTTAACCATTCAACCCATCTCAGGCCTTTGCCCACTTGCGGGGTCATGGTGAATGGGGGTGGTATGCGTCTTGCGGTGGCTGTGGACCTGGTGGGGGGTGGTGGAGTTGTCAGGTCACTCATTGTGGTAAGTGCGGCAGTTGAGGTATCCGTGCGTTGTTTGGTGTGAGCCTTCTAGAATTGATGGGTAGTCTGGTGCACGTGCTGTCTGTGTGCTCTCATCGTTACAGCGTGGCTCTCAGCGTGGCCTTGTGTGGCCTTTGAGAACGTGCGTTTAACCCAGTGCCTGGCATACGTGTTGCCTGTGTGCATGGGCCTGTAGTAGTGTGGCTCTCAGTGAGCTTTGGGCCCTGCGGGTGGCACCTAGTTTGTAGTGGCTGGTAGCGTGTGCCTGATTGGGTGGTTCTGGTAGGGTGGCACTTGTGTACCGACGAAGTCCGTTGAATCGCAGTAACATTGCTTTGAAAGGAAAGGCCACGCGCCTGTGGCGAGATGAGCGAACCCTCTTTACATATGTGGGTTGCACGGCTGATGTGTGAGTGCGGAGGTCACCGGAGAGCCTTTGAGCATCATAACAGTTATTGCAAATCAACATTATCTGATTTCACATAGCCAAAACTGGTTGATTTGTCACTCCTGCCATTCAAGCCGACATTACTGCTATTTCAATTTAGGAATGTAGCTTTTTTCCAATGGAACTATTCTTAGCATAATTGAGTTGTTGTATATGCTTGTCTTGGAGTAACAAATACAATTTGTTTTAACAGGTAGAAAATGAATTTTAATCTCTGGAACATCAAAGAAATGTTCAGTATTCCACCAGGGGCCGGGTAAGATTAATTTGATAGCATATTTTTAAATTAAAAACGCATGCAGGGTTTGCTTACCTGATGAGTTTTTTAAAATATGACAATCTTGCTCGCATTTTATTTTTATTTTAAGAAATCGCTAATTCAAAACGAAATGTGTTGGATACTTGGTTTTTCCTAAGAGCCAATGTTCAGGGACCATTTGCTCATAGCAAAGCAAATTATATCTAGCCTACTAACTCTGCGACTCTTTAAAAACTGTATTTTTAAGAAGTATTAAGAGCCTATTTTAAATAAACAAGTTCTACACTTTATATTTATGATTACAGTGAAGACATTGAAAATACATAGACATTGAAAATACATATAGTGAAGAAGTAAAGAATCGAGAAGTTAAAAATGTTCACAATGAATTTATGTGGCTTTGGGTCTGTTCAGGGGGCCTGTTCACACCTGATGCACCTGTGGTTTCTGATTTTCTGTTGTCTAGGAGATCTGTCCACTGGCTGGCAGTCAGAGAGACAATCAAATTCAAGACTCTCCATCACCCACCATTGTTTAGCTATGCGCTGACCCACCAACTGAAAAGACAAGCCCCCTCTAGGTCTCAGCGATCTGCCTACAAACATTGCCTAACAATACCAAGATTCAACTGCAAAAAGGAAGAGGCTCCAGTTTCCCAGTCCAAAACTCTGGAACAACCTCCCCCCTGCTTGCAGGCTCAACCTTTGTACCCTTTATTCAGAAAGAAACTTAAAACGTACTTCTTCAACTAATAATTGCACTGTCCTTCTTTTCTTTCCTCAACATGCTTGCAACCTCTGCACTGCAGCTTACGCCTAGATGCCCTTGAGCTATGTGCGCTGCTATAAATGTTTAAATAAATGAAATACAGTAAAAAAATGTTTGCAGTGGCATTTTAATGGAGACAGCGGGCCACTTTTGAAAATTTCTGACAACAGAAGAGTCCCTAGAAGGAGCATGAAAATATATCACCTGGATGCGGGGTCATTATAATAGTCATACACAGTGGAGAGTGGAGTGCCTCTTCTATTGCCTGGCCAATTTCCAGCCTATACGAGCTGGTATGGCTCTGAAATCCCATATATCCCAGAAATTAGCCAAATCAGGGGTGCTTCGTCAGTGCCCAGGTCTGTGCTGCAGGCAGGGCTCTTAGTGCGGCATTCCCTCTCATCATGGGAGCACCGCTGAGTATCCCGCTGCCAGCAATGCTACCTTCCTGGACTGGGCCGCACCTGACAAATGCTGCCTTGCCAATCTGAAATCCCCAGACTTGATGTTTGGCTTCGACCCCAGCTGCCGCAATCAATCCTATCTTTGTTGCACCTGAAAGACACAGGCCAGCCTTGGCTCTGCCCCCATCCCACCAACAGATACCACTGCATTTTGTCATGATTTCCCTCTTACCTTTCTTGCCAAAGTCTATCCTCTATCCCATAGACAGTCTAAATACCCACCTTGGGCTGTGGCAGGTTTTGCAGCAGAGTGTTTAGTGTTTCACTAGCACATGGTAAATTGAAAGACTAAGCTTACAAATATACATTATGGTGACTCTTAATAGTTCAACCATGGAAAAGGAAAAGTATATGTTGCTGAAAATGGGCAAAAAGTTGCTACTTATTTTAGCCCTCAAAATATTGAAACAGTCAAAAAATGGGAATTTGAGATTATGGTCAATGTGCCACATTTTAGACCCATGGGCAGTTTACTGTCTCAGGATGATGCAATCTGGAAGCCAGTTGCTTCCTGTCTGCAAAGCATTGCTGCTCCATAATGTATTTTTGACTCCAAATTATTGAAGCAAGCATTGAAACCAGAATTCTGAAAAATTGGCAAAGTGCCAGTTTTTAGGCCCACATGCTAGAATTACAGCATTGGCCTTTTCATTACAATTTCTGATTGCTCTCTTACCCAGGCACGTGAAATCCTTTGGGTCAGCTATTGTCCTCCAATCTCTACCCTCTCAGGATGTAGCGTGACACAACCTCCTGTATCCTTTGAGAAGCTATTGCCTGCTGTCTGAAACAGCAGCCTTATAAAGGGTTAGAACCTCCCGTTCAGCTTATTTTTGTGCCACTCCAGTTTCAGTGTTAGCCATTTTATTTATTGTTTGCTTGTTAGGCGCTTATACAGCATGTAAAATACTGTTTCAAAGCGCCCACAGGGCAAAGTGAGGGAACAAGGGAGTGAAACACATTACAAAACACAATATTTAAGAGCCGTGGGAGGAAAAAAGGAAAAAGGATGAATCTACTATGCTTTGTGAGTATTCAGAACATGCAGGTGCAGCAAGCAAGAGGGCAGAGGGGTAAGTGCTGGGGAGTCCGAGCTCTTGGATGAGCCACAGATGAAGTGCTAGGATTGTGCAGTGCTACACAGCCTGTAGCCGTGTTAGGTGTAAGTGCGAACCTCTAGGGCGGAGGATGTGCCAATGCAAGTGCTGAGGGTAGGCAGGAGCTGGGCCGATTGGGTGTGGGCAGACAAGGATGTATAAGGGCCTGGGACACCAATCACAGCAACTGTGGGATTTGCAGAGGAGAGAGTAAGGGAAGGAGGAGGTAAAGAGGAAAGTGTTAAGGAGCTTCTGGAATTTAAGAAACTCCTGCTCAAGATGCAGAGGGGGGGAGAGGCTGTTCCATAGGTGGTAGCCAGCCAAGAAAAGCGACCAATCACAGCAACTGTGGGATTTGCAGAGGAGAGAGTAAGGGAAGGAGGAGGTAAAGAGGAAAGTGTTAAGGAGCTTCTGGAATTTAAGAAAGTCCTGCTCAAGATGCAGAGGGAGGGAGAGGCTGTTCCATAGGAGGTAGCCAGCTGAGAAAAGCGACCGACCACTGACCATCTCACACTAGCACATGTATAATTTGTGTAATCAGTTACAACTGAACATCCTGTTTGTTTACATTTAAATGAAGCCAACGTTATGCTGTCAGTTCATCAGCATCTGTTCCTTTTAGCTGCTAGTTCTTGACTGAGAATGTTATCTTTGTGTGACATCTCATTTCAATATGCCAGATTTTCTAGTTTTTGAATCACACAGACTTGTTTGTAATAAGAATCATTTAGACTGACCATTTTACAATTTATGAATGTGTGTTATGCGTGAGAATGTAAATGCATTTCTGTTACAGTGTGAAATGGAGCCATTTCAAGATACACTTCTTGTGTTTAACAAATAAACATTATTTTGCTTTAAACTGTTGCTCCCTATGTTATAGTGGTTTCATAATAAATAAACAGAAACATAGATAAATGGTTACAGACACTCATTGCGGCAGAGCATGAAGTATTGTTTTGACAAATTATATTTGAAAATGTATCAGTTAGAAACAAGCCCTTTACGCACTTCATCCCTATCTGAGATTTTCACTTAAAAGTATGAACGCATATCACATTTTGTGGCTTGCATTGAATACAGTTTACCCTATCATGCAATCTGAAAGTTTTACCAATGTTTTGTTTTTTCAAATTATTGCGTAAAAAAAAGTGTGTTTCAAAGCCAACAGTTTTGAATGCACATATGTGAAATGCATCCCTGTCAAATTCAGGAGGAATGTTCCAGGCATATGTGGCTGCCTTGGATTGCTAGCTGTTCATATCACAGGTAGTTTATAACATATAGCCTCCACCCCTCTATGAACAATTGCACACTCTAAGGAAAGACACTAATCCTATAAACCTATGCAGTTTGAGAGTACTGAGAAGAGTACTGAGAAAAGAGAGGGAAAAATATAAATAACTGCTAAGTAGCACATTCTTGGAGAGCTCCCATAATATACTTAGGACAGCATGCAACAGTGTCTCTCTTTGTGCCTCCTTGCAGGAGTGCCTTTGTGGAAACTCTCTTTCTTCTTTGTTGTATTTGCAAACAAAAAAGTACAGCGTTTTAAGAGGGTTGCTAGTAAAACTCATGATGTGGCTACCATGTCAGTCCCTTGTGTAGATGTTCCTGATGATTGTCCATTCCCCGACACCTCAAACAGGCAAAGGGATCTTGTTCTCAAAGATGGCGCTGATCGAGGTACACTCACAAACATTTTTATGCATATTATGCTCTTTAGAAAGGTGACTAGTATGAGAAAGCCATACCTCTGGTACCAACAAATGAGGATGGTTGTGATGGTTCCTCATGTAGTACCGCTTCATGTGTGCACAATAAAAAACTGGTTCAATTTCCACCTAGATATCTTCTTACACAGTCTGTGCATCGACTAGTGCAGCAATATTTTCTTTGAAGTTCAACCCCATGTTCTGCAATCAGCGACAAGCACTCACACAGTTGTGTTCTGCAACAGACTCACAGGAGCAACTGCTGATGTCTTGCTCTTGCTGGAGCAAGCGATAAGTGGCCCAAGTGCTACTACAGTTTTCTTACTTGGATTACCAATTGCTGGTTTTTGCTCTGCCAAGTTGGAGATGATGAATGTTGAGTATGTTCTCACTTCAGATTTCCGTTATGTCTTCTTGCTCAGATTGGCAATTGCTGTTTTCTTTTTCTCTTTATTTTAACTTTCAAAGATAACCACATTTCAAAAACAAACTTATGCATAAGAATAGTAAACCAACACAGTACAATTAGAACAATGAAGTAATAGTCAACATGAAACTGAGATAAATAAAAAAAAGAATTGCACAAATATTAAGAATAATGTTCACAAAATGTTAGAATATTCAATAATCTTTGATAAAATTTTGTCAATCATATCAATAATAT
This sequence comes from Ambystoma mexicanum, assembly GCF_040938575.1. Lineage (NCBI taxonomy): Eukaryota > Metazoa > Chordata > Amphibia > Caudata > Ambystomatidae > Ambystoma > Ambystoma mexicanum. The sequence continues at coordinate 69,595,116 of NC_090923.1, read as the reverse complement.
ACGAACCAACACAACACAACACACAAAATACAAGACACCACAAAACATTAACCCCCCTACACCCCTATTCATAAAAATTCAACTATTAGTCAAACTAAACTCTGGATCAAGATTAAGCATACAATTCATTAAAAATATTCCATTGCTCATTGTAAGCTTCATCTCTATTTAATTTACCAAATTTAATTTTCTCACTTTTCAACACATGTTTTTTTCCTTGTTTTCCAAACACGCAAGATTTGTCTAGTAGCCACCAAGAGCACTTTAGTAATCCAATTTAGCATCACTTATTCCAAATACCGAACACAATTTGGGGATTTCAAAATTACAGCCATAGGAGTTCTTGGAAAAGAAATAGTCCACACCATGTCAACCCTATCTAGGACATGGTTCCAAAAATCGCTTACCTTTGTACAATTGTACAACAAGCGCAATAACGTGCCATTTTCTTTCAAGCAACCCCAACATTTATCACTATCACTTAGACCAAATCTACTGATTCTATATGGGGTCCAAATAAGACGCCCTAAAATACTCTGTTGAAAGTAGCGTAAATTCAGGTCCACTTTCATTTTAATCAGAACTCTCCATATGATTTCCCATTCTTTCAAAGCTAAATCCACTCCCAACTCATTAGAACAAGCAAGCCTCAAGTTATCCCAAGAATCAACTGAATGACTTCCAACCGGGAAGAGTTATAAAAAATTGGACACCTTCTGAGAAGCAGCTACACTAAAATCACACCTTTCAGGTCTCTGAGTCATTGGAGTGCACAACATATTTTGTCTCTCAACTAACAAATGCTTTCAATAAATGATACATCCTTTGTTCCCTTTTCTGCAAACCAAACTTCTTTTATAAGTAAGTGCAAAAGCGTGCATCTCCTACACCATCACCCCATATATCTTCTACCAGTAATATGCCTCTGTTGATCCAACTCCTCCAGCATAACATTTTATTATGTAATCCAGAATTTTGCCAGATGGAGGCCTCTCTGTACATAAATAATCCCTGCCCCCCACTTAATATCAATGAAGAAACAACGTCCTTAGTAGCTATCAACGGTTTCAAAATTGCAACTTGCCTGGGAACCCTACCAAAGGATTACAAACTTTTAATAAGGAATGGTCATATTATATATTTCTTAATCCAAGCCCAAATTGGAATCCCCACCTCATTCATAGAAAAGTAAGCAACTGATTTGTTTGCTAAAAAACCTTTATAGTAATTCTCAAGAACAGGATAAACGAACCCTCCATCATGAACACTGCAAATCATAATATACCTTGGTATTTTTGGCTTTTTCCCACTACCCCCATAAAAACTCTTGAAAAAACTTTATACGATCCAGGACCTTTCTGGTGAATACTAATGGAAGTGACTGAATAATGTATAAAACCTTAGGTAAGAGAACCATCTTAATGGCGTTGACCTTAGCTCAAACAGATAATGAAAAGCCTCTCCCACCGACGGATATCTCGACAAAGAATTTCTATGACTCGATCCACATTAAATCCAGCCATACCTCTTAGGTTCCTATTAAGATATATCCCTAGATATTTCACACATTCATTTTCCCATTTACAGTTCCAGTCCATCAGTTGATTACGCACAGGAGTATTCTGAACCGGAAATACCACAGTTTTTTCCCAGTTTATTTTGTAACCTTAGAGCCTACTCACCTCCTCATCTATTGCTCTCAAAATAGTGCTCCCTCCTCAGGATTACCAAGGACAATCGTGATATCATCTGAGTAAGCTAGTTCTTTAACTTCAATCTCTAACACTTTAAACCCCAAAAGACCCAAAGCATGTCGAACATAAATTAAGAACGGTTCCAGAGCTAGATTGAAAAGGTAGGGTGACAAAGGACACCATAGACTTGTGCCTTTAGAAAGTCTAAAAGAAGCTGACAGATCTCCATTTACCCAAACTGTAGCACTGATATCCGATTGAAAAGCTCCCACAGCGTTAATAAATAAAGGACTTAAGCCCACCTTCATCAGAGTGAAATTCAAGAAGGGCCAGTTTACACTATCGAAAGCTTTCTGTGCATCTAAGAAAATGAGCAAACTTTCTGTTTCTGCGTTTGACAGATTCAGAATATCAAGCAGGGTTCTAATATTATCATATCCTCTGCAATGTTTAATAAATCCCACTTGAATCTCATCTATCAATGTATCCATAAACTTATCCAACCTGTTAGCTAAGATTTTAGTGAATATTCTAACATCTACGTTAAGAAGAGAAATCGGGCGATAGTTACAACATCTAGTGGCATCCCGCCCTATTGTGGGAATCACAGTTATAATTGCTTCCCTCATTGACGGACACAAAGCAGCTTCCATAAGAAACCGGTTATAGAAAGTACATAATTCTGGTGCTATCTGTTCATCAAAGGATTGATAAAATTCAGCTGCCAAAACCGTCTGAACCCGGTGACTTTCCAGGTTTCATGCTTTGTATAGCCAGTAGAATCTCTTCAACTAATATTCGAGCATCCAAAAATTCCCTTGCGTCACTGGACAAACTGGGAACATCAATTTTATTAAAAAACTCTGTTAGTTCACTTTCCAATGGAGTACAATTCTCGGCATATATAGACTCATAAAAAGAGCGAAAGCATTCACTTATCTCTTCCCTTCTGATCACAATTTTACCTAAACACTTTCTATTTTTTGAATAAAAGTTTTCTCAGATAGACGCTTTAATCTATTAGCTAGCAGCCTACCACTACACTCTCCCACCTCCCAAAAACGATGTCTTTTTTCTTAACCAAGTTGGAGATGAGGAATGAAGAGATTGTTCTTCACTGTAACTTGCAGCTGTGAGTACAGCAGAAAACAATGTTCAAAAACCTTTGCAGATGTTGCCTACCTTATAGCAGAATTACCTTGTTACTTTTCAGTTCTGTGCACAAATGAAGATCGCAGCCCTCACACATTCGCTTGCTTTCTGCACCTGAAAAGTAAGATGAAGAGAACCATGAATGCTCCAGCTGCAGGTTTGTAAAACAAAGGTGAACTGACGGATGTATGTGATTATTTCGATGCTGTAAATTTTGAACCCAAAAATTACAAATTCACAATTTTTTCGAAAAGGCAATAATCACAAACATCATCCCGCCCGCTCACCCTCGTCCCTCTGCCTCCCTAACTCTAATACTTACCTCTGGCGCCCAATTTACCTTTCGTCCTTCAGCCCATTGAGAGGCCGAACTTCCGCCACTGAGTCCTTTTCTTATTTCTTTTTTTTTGTAAACGTTCTTTTTCCCCCGCTTTCCTTTTTATGGTAGCGGGGGTCACCCCTGCAGCCCCCAAAGTCACATAATGTTGATCACGGTGGGAGAAGGACACCCCCGCAACCTCCGCTCCCCTTGATCGACATTATGGGACTTCAGTTATTTTTCCAATGCCAAATTCAGCATTTTTGTCCGTTTATTTTTTAATTCTATTTTTTCCACAGAACACGAACTGACAGTTCTAAGTCTTGACAGAAATCCACTGTGCCTGCTCCTGTAATGAAGACTTTGTGTGTGACCCAATCCGTGGTTGCTCCAAAAATTGATGTGATTCCAAACAAGGTGGAGCTTTTCATGATTGTGCTTACACCTTCTGAACATGTTTGAGTGTCTACCAGCACCAATTTGTCTCATTACCATGTTTGTTGAGCTGCTTCTTGAAATGTTTCCGTTTTGCTGGTCTCCGCTAATTTGAAGTTCTTAAGGTGTGCCATCCTCAGTGACAAGAGTGGATCCTAGAGATTCTAGAGTTTGGCATCACAACACTGAGTTTGCACTGGTTCAATATGAAAGGATGGTTGGAGAATGATTCCAAAGCAATTAACCACCTGGATGGCAGCAATCAGGATGAGAATAAGCAAAGATAGAAGATGCAGCACTCTGATTACTGAAGCAGGGGGAAAAGGAAACAATTAACCACAATGATTGTGACAAATATATCAACTTGTGAGAAAGGGGGATTAATGATGACCTAGGCAGTCCATAAGGCCCAAGATGGACCAAAGGGGCAGTTAGGAGTCAATACAAACCAGACTTGTAGGTGCTCCCAAGATGGACCAAAGAGGCAGTTAGGAGTCAATATAAACCAGACTTGTAGGTGGTATTTGTGTGGTTCAAAGTGGTTTGAATGCGGCAGTAACATTGTTCTAGAAGAGGAGCAGTGTTGCGCGGCAGTCAACAGATGTTTGTTGCGGACCTAAGTGATGCTTGAGGAAGGGCGAATCATGAGGGCCACCAGGGTTGGTTCAACATTTGGGCTGACAGCGAAGAGGCGGGTGACTGAATAGATAGTTTGAGTAGGGGTGGGTCAATGGGCCACCAGGGTCAGTTCGACTGGCAATGAAAATCGCCAGAGAAGATGTTGGCTGGTCGAACGTTGGCTTAAATGTGCCAGATGCAACAATGTTCTTTGTGTACGAACCGAGGCAATGGCGGTGAACTGGTACAAATGTGCAGTTCAGCGGTTCAAAGACTGGATGAATGCCAAAGGTATCTCGGCAACAGAGTCTTGTCAGTAAAAATAAAGCAATGAGCATGGGCATTACCGTCACCAACACCCAGTGCTTGTCTTCCTCCTTATTGCTTCCCAACATACATGCTTAAGTGGGCCTCTCCTGCACCTCCTGTTCTGTCGTCTCCACCTTGCTTTTCCTTCTTTTCATTCAGAGCTTTCTTGATGTCCAGCCACATGCCGTGGACCCTCCCCACCTTAATGTGCTGTCCACAGGCATTAGGCTAAGGAAAAACAAAGAGGTAATGGCTGAAAGCTTTAGAATTAATCTTAAACCTCTGGCAATTTCTCTGGGCAATCCTCCAGACCATTGCATCGTTCTTCACCTGCCAAGCCATTACAGAAATAGGAAGGAACGTATGAAAATCAGGATTGGTCTCACCCCAAAGGAAAAGTCCAGCCCAAACTGCTAGGTCACATCCCTTCTGCATGAGATCACAAGCATCCCCAGACATGTTTCGGGCTGGACTGCCCCTTTTGGGGTGGGACCAAGCCTGATTTGCATATGTTTTTGCCCTTTAATAATGGCTTTGCCTTCCAGCTATCACCCCTTTTGTTTTGCTACATGCATTAGGCTTACCTGTTCCCTTTCCACCTCCTCCATTCCCACCATGCCTGCTTCTGCACTTCTCGTCCTTAACAGTCTAGCCACCTCCATCCACCCTTTTCCTCCTTAGAATTGTTTGTCTTATCTCTGCTGACATCCTCTAAAATCTCCTCCCTGGTACTTTTATCTGCTTTAACAAACTCTTCTCCTCTCTTTCTTTCTCCACCGGTCGCTTCACTTCACTTCGCACAAGGAAGATGGCCCTCCTATACAGCTTCAATTAAATAACTGTTCCCTGAGTGGCTGTGAGATCTCATGACCCGTCTGTGCATTCTCTAGGATTGTGATGTTCTGTAGTCCCAACTCTTTGGAAGAAGTCATCAAATAGACCAGGCACTATCTTCAATGTCTGTCTACAATGCCCTCCCCAATTGATGGGCTGCAGCTACTGCCTGTGGCTGGAGAGTTCCCCTTCTTGAGGTCATTTTGGCTCTCTCTTTTACACAACAAGTCAGGATATGTGTTACATATTCCCTTTGTGGGGTTCATAGTCTGCAAAGCTTTTTCACCTTAATTTGGGGTGATATTAGTCTTTCATCCATTGAAGTAATTTAAGGGAGTGGCTTGAGGTGATTGTCCCTCCTTTTTACTTGCATCTGGGCAACATGAGTTTTTTTCATCCCAGGGATCCCAGAAGTCTGGGAAGTAAGTGGAGTTCTCTCTGCATGTCTAATTGCTGCACATGGGAGGGCTGTGCTTCCTTCTACACCACTGAATAATAATTGGAAGAGGTATGTGAGCTCCTTCATTGTTCCTTTTACAGGGATTTTGGAAGCACTTATGTTGGGTATTCAGGCCCTCCCCATAGTCCTGCTTCTGCTGAATCGATAAATAAACAACTCTGGACCAGACCAAGCTTTCTCTCTGTAGAAGAGTCGGTTAAGGAAAATGTGGTCCTTCTCTGTGTGGTTTGTCAGCCAGCTCTATATACCTTGGAATTCAGTCATGTTCTCTTGTGTTCATACTGGCTGCAGGGGCCTGACTAGGGTTTTCTCCAGAAGTCATCCTCCCAGATCTGTAGTTGACTTACCCAGAACTATTCCAGGTTTTACCTGTGACACCAATGGCATTTCTGGTAGTTGTAGTCCCTGAATGATGGGGATCCCCAAATAGGAAGGGTGAGGTGGCTAGGGAAGTGTAGTTTTCCAGGTTATTGATGGCTTTGTGGGCTTCAGTATTTCTTTCCCAGGCCCATGTGGTGACCATAGTGGGATCACTTTGTCACAACTCGTAAGCTGATGCCAAAGTGGCCCAGATGTTCACGAGTGATTATGACGATTTCATGATTGACAAGTAATAGTTACATTTGATTCTGGTATATTCATAAACAACTCCCATGCCTCCCTTGAGATACCAGATGAGGAAAGACAAAAGTAAGATGTTTCCTTCTGAACAATTGCAAAAAAATGAACCGGGCACCAATTGCGGTAAAGTACATGATGGAAGTCTGCAGCAACTTGGCATCTTTAAGGTGGCAGCATCCTTTTGCTATGTCTGACATGGAAGCTGTCTACCTCATATATGTCCTTTTTATACCTATATGAAAGTGGGGCAGAGTGACATTTTAAAATATGATATGCAATTTGTAGATTGTTTATAATGTGTTCATTTTTTTTCAAAAAATAAGCCAAACAGGTTATATATTAAAAAAGGTACACAACGTGAATATTCTCTCGGAAATGTTTCAGGAACTCGCATACAAGCAGGGATAATTCCGTTTTTATGAATATAAAATGTATACACATGAATGGAGGACTAGGATTACAAGTAACAACGTTTTCTTTCACTATACTCTGTAGCCCCTTAGCCTAATGTGTTAAAGGTTCAAATGCAGCACTGTCAAGAGGGGGTGCACTTCCCAGCTTCAAGAATCATGACTAACAGGAGGGGCCATCTCCAGAGGGGGGGAACACCATTGACAGCTGCATTATGCACCTTAGATGCCGTGAGCGCAGGTGCATATTGATGAATTTGTGGGATAAACTAGGGGTGGGACCCCAAGGGGAGGAAGCTGGGGATAGAAATTCTGGAGCAGGGGCAACGGACAGCAGGGGTGTGTTATGCTCACCTGGCTCCCACAGGGGCGTCGATTGGACCCGGACAGCTGTGACCTCCTCCAACGTGACTGGACTGGACCGCCTAATCTCGTCTGCTTGACCCATAGAAGAATTCTCCTGCAAATGGAGAAAGAGATTCAGCCACCCGTGGATTTTAGTAATGGCACCCACTGTTCTCCCCACTAATCACCACCGATATTCGCTTTCTGTAAGCTCACCTTATGTTTGTAAATGATGAGCTCTCCATCCTGCGTGGAATGCAGGGGTGCGTAGATACCAGTTACTTCACTGGTTTGAGGGCGTTGGAAGAGTTCCGGATGAATATTGACTCCGAGGTTCCAGACGAGAACCCGTAAGTATAAAATTCAAAGAGTTCAATATGTCCGATGTTCACTCTTGTACATTCCTTTCTAGTGTTGCAGCTGGGTCCAAGGGAAGATTGTCTTGTGGCAGCTGATGGTGTTGAGGTAAGAGTCTGTATTACCCAACACTGTCCGGCACAAGATGCGTGTGTTTAAATTGCTGGTTTCTCTCTCCTTACAGGTGCGGCGTAAGAATTGCGGTTTGTTACAGAATAATGCCTCTGGTTGTTAATCAGGTAAGTCTATGGTTGAGAGGTTATATTTGTTGGCTCGCTCGGCTCACCTTATGTTTCTTTTGTCCCCTAGATGGTGGAATTCGGTAGAGAAAATGATGGAGGCTGCGCCAGATCGAAAAATGCTGTGAGGACTGGTGTGTATGGCGCGGCGCTGCAGCTGGCGATGCGACGCGTGTAGAATAATGTCCTTTTCCTGTTTGAAGACGTGATGGATCCGGAATTCAGGTAAGGATTGAAATAATATCTGTTTTCTAACCTTTCCTTCTTCTTTCTTCTATTGCTAGGAGCTCTGGATTCGAGACGGGCGTGGCTGAAGACTGGATGCTGACTGCAGGCACGGTGAGCGTTACGCTGCTGGATGCAAAATAACACGAAGCATGTGCTGCTGTTCGGGCGTGGTTTAAATAGCCTCCAAAGTAGAACCACACCCGAGTAAAAAATAGTCCCTGTAGAAAAATAGTCCCATCCAGGCCTCACGTTGGCTTGGATTCATTTGCAGCATGGTCTGCATGAGGTAAGTAAAGTCTATGAGCCTGGCGCCTATGGCGCCAGGACTGATTTCTATTATGAGCCTGGCGCCTAAGGCGCCAGGACTGAACACAGACAGCCCCCAGCCAGGGCTGCTGGGGTTTTATTAAATACCTGGATGCCTGCTCCCGGGGCTGATGGGCTTGATCCGGATACCCGGGGGTAGGCATCATGACAGCACTCTCCCCCAAGGCCCCTCCTAAAGTTGCTCTTCCCCTTGGTCCTGGTTTGTCTGGGAAGTTCCGATGGAATTTCTTCACCAACCGAGGTGCATGAATGTGGTCACTAGGTTCCCATGACCTTTCTTGTGGTCCGTAACCCTTCCAGTTGATTAAATAAAAAAGTCTTGATTTAACCATCTTAGAGTCCAGGATATTCTTTACCTCAAATTCAGGTTCTCTATCTATTAGGATGGGGTCAGGTGGTTTGGTTAATCTTGTCCCAGGTTGAACTGGTTTTAGACGTGAAACATGAAAGACAGGATGATTCCGCAAATTAGAGGGTAATTCCAATTTGACGGCCACCGGGTTGATAAGGGCTTTAATGGTGTAAGGTCCCAAATATCTAGGATTGAAAGTTCGAGTTCCCTTTAGAGGTATGTGTTTTGTAGCTAGCCAAACTTGATCTCCAATCTGGTATTGTGGAGTTTCACTTCTATGTCGATCAGCATTTTTCTTGTATTTCTCCTTTGCTTGTTTCAAGTGTTCTATTGCTTCCTTAAAGGCTTGTGTAATAGTAGAGTGCAGATGAGTCACTGCAGGCATTTGTAAGTGTTGAGGCGAATCGAGTTCTGAGGTTCGAGGATGATGTCCATATATGGTATAAAAGGGGCTTTGTCCGGTTCCTGAATGTACGGAGTTATTGTATGCGTATTTGGAAATCCATAAAACATCTTTCCAATTGCTTTCGGTTTGGTGTAGCATACAACGTAGGTATTGTTCAAGAGTCTGGTTGGTCCTCTCCGTCTGACCATCAGTTTGGGAGTGGTGACTGGTTGATAGCCTTACGTCGATTTGCGCCAATTGACAGCATTTCTTCCAAAATTGCGAAATGAATTGACTACTTCGGTCAGAGACCAATACGGAAGGAAATCCATGGATTCGAACAATGTTTTCAAGAAATTCCTTGGCCAAAATCGAAGCGGAAGGTAATCATTTTAAAGGAATAAAGTGGGCCATTTTGGAAAAAAGATCCACAATAACTAGAACAGTGTTAAATCCATTACACGGAGGTAGATCTGTAATGAAGTCTAAAGACAAGGTGTGCCATGGTGTAGGTGAAATATCCAAAGGTTGTAAAAGGCTAGCTGGTTTTTTCTTCTGACTTTTGTTTTGGGCGCAGATACCACAAGACATCACAAATGATTTTATGTCCTTTCGCCAGGTGGGCCACCAGAATTGTCTTTTCATTTTAGCTTCAGTTTTTGTGATACCTGGGTGTCCTTCCATAAGGGCGTCATGATAATTGGAGATGACTAGTTCTTGTAGTTCCTTGTGTGATAGAAATAGACGTCCTTGATAGTAAGGCAGGTAATTGATGACTGAATAATCTTGGCCTTTCTTTACCCAGGCCTGCAGAGTCTGTAGAGTAGTTATGCCAAGAATTCTTTGTTCTGAAATTATAGGCACCGGTTCTGGGTTCGAATATACTTCTCCCATCCCTATTTGGGATAGGGCATCTGCCTTGCCGTTTTTACAACCTGGTCGATAAGTGATCACGAAATCGAATTCGGCAAAGAATAATGCCCACCGAAGTTGACGCGATGATTGGGCCTTGGCTGTTTTCAAATACTGCAGATTCCTGTGATCTGTGATTACAGTGATGGTATGCCTGGCACCGAGAAGATAATGCCGCCAAGCCTTGAAGGCGGACTCGATGGCTAATAACTCCTTATCAGTAACCGCATAGTTTAATTCGGGTGCTGAGAACTTTCTTGACCAGAATGCTACTGGATGAAGTTGATCGGTTTCGGGATCCTTCTGGGACTGGATAGCTCCCATGGCTAAACTGGATGCATTGGTTTCAACTATGCATGGAAGCTCAGGGCGTGGATGCTTTAAGACAGGGGCAGACGTGAATTTCGATTTTAGCTCTTGGAAGGCTCTTTCAGCCTCTTCAGTCCACAAAAAACGTTTGTTTTTTCGCAAAAGTGCTGTGATGGGGTGTACAATATGTGAGAATTCAGGAATAAATCTGCCATAGAAATTAGCAAATCCAAGCATGCTTTGTACCCCTTTAACAGAACTGGGTGATGGCCACTTGAGGATTGTGTCCACATTTCGAGAGTCCATTCAAACTCCTTTTGGAGTCAGGATAAATCCCAGGAATTCAAATTCTGTAGAATGAAAAACACATTTCTCCAATTTTGCGTATAATTTGTGCTGGCATAGTTTCTCTAGGACTGCACGAACGTGCTTCACATGGTCTGATTCTGAGGAGGAGTACACTAGAATATCGTCTATGTATACGACAACACAGACGTCAATGAGTTCACGAAGGACATCGTTCATAAAATATTGGAAGGCTGCTGGTGCATTGCACAACCCAAAGGGCATCACCTGGTATTCGAATAACCCGTACTTGGTGCGAAAGGCAGTCTTCCATTCATCGCCTTTCTTTACACGTACCAGATGATGTGCCCCTCAGAGGTCTAACTTAGTGTAGATACAAGCATCCTTTACTTGGTCTAGTAATTCGGGGATCAGAGGCAATGGGTATCGGTTTTTTACTGTAATCTGATTTAATGCGCGGTAGTCTATGCACGTTCTAAGGTCACCTTCCTTTTTAGGCACGAAGAATAGAGCTGAGGATGCAGGAGATTTGGATGGACGAATGAAGCCATTAGCAAGGTATTGGTCCAGATATTGTCGCAGGTGAAGATTTTCGGGTTCTGTAAGGGCGTAGATTCTACTGCATGGAGGTTGTGCACCGGGTACTAGGTCAATTTGACAATCGTATGATGTGTGAGGTGGTAAGGTATTTTCCTGTTCTTTTTGAAAAACATCCTGAAATTCTTTATATTCCTGAGGTAACTGCACAACTGGCATTCCCAGAATTATTTGGAATTGCGGGGCCTTGATTAAATCAAACACACTAGTTTCTCGATGCCCATCTTGACCCAACAGCGTCAGCTCAGTAGTGGAATGAGTTACAGGCCCAGAGGCAATTTCAGTTCCATCGACTGTGGTGATGACATCCAAAGCGGTCTTTTTGCAAAGGGGTAGATTCATCCTTGAGGCAAATTCGTGGTCCATGTAGTTTCCTACGGCCCCGCTATCCATATATGCCCTTACTGCGTGCATACGTGATGGCTGCCTTGGATCAATTAGGACCACTGGTATAATTAGGTGGGAGGTCTGATTGTCCTTCTTTAAGCTCGACAAGCGGACCTCTATGCTTGTCAGGCGTGGTCGTTTCCCGAATCAGGCTCTATTTGACTTTTGTCAGCAACTCCTACTACTTTCTTGGGTGGTTTTATAGGGCAATCCCATAGAAAATGTCCTGCGGTTCCACAGTACAGACACAATTGCATCTGCCGTCTCTTTTCTCTTTCCTTTTGAGTTAAGGGTCCTTTAACCCCCCCCGATCTGCATAGGTTCTGATGCATCTGTTCCTTTGGGGGTGACATTGGGTTTAACCCATACCCGACTCTCGAACTTAGCTCGCTCAGCCTTTCTATTCTGAAGTCGGTAGTCTAACTGGACCACTAAGTCTATATATTCTGCGCAATCCTGAGGTGGGTTCACAACTTGAGCCAAAACATCTTTGAGTTCTCCCCGAAGCCCACGATGAAATAATGTAATTCGTTTCTCCTCAAGCCATCTGGTTTCCACCACCAACCTATTGAAGGTTGCGATATAGGTTAGCAGATCCTGATTACCCTGTTGAAGGGATAAAAGTTTGTTATCCAGGGCCTGTCCCTGTGAATGTCTGGCGAATAGTCTTTCCATGCTTCTTTGAAAACCCTGAAAATCCCGAAGAAGAGGATCATCCTGTTTGACTAGTGGAATTGACCAGTCAGCTGCGCTGCCACTAAGATATGATAGTACAAAGGCTACTTTTGCTTGGGCATTTGGAAAAGCTCCAGGTCTGCATAAAAAGTTCAAGCGGCATTGATTCATAAACACTGCAAACCTTTTTGGGTCCCCAGCCAAGCGTTCTGGTGGAGCTAAAGGAATAGCCCCTGGTAGGATTACTTGCGCAGGATTGCTCGATGAAACAGCAGCTGGGTTTCCCCCGAGTCCAGGTAGGGGTGTTTGCCCAGCTTGATTTTGCAGCAGTTGTCTAGCAAGATCATCTGTGCGTTCCTTTGACACAATCAGTTCTCTCCTGAGGGCATTAGTCTCTTGGCGCACAGAGTGCACTTCTGCCCTAAGTCCCCCTAATAATTGGGCTAGTTGGTCTGTTTCGGAGGTTTGCATAACGCCCGGGTGGGAATTTGTAGATAGGCTTCGTGTTCTGTTACGCTCACCTGGCTCCCACAGGGGCGTCGATTGGACCCATAAAGCTGCGACCTCCTCCAACGTGAAGCATAGTACAGAGATGACAGAGTGGACTGAACCGCCTAATCTCGTCTGCTTGACCCGTAGACGTATTCTCCTGCAAGTGGAGAAAGGGATTCAGCCACCCGTGGATTTTAGTAATGGCACCCCACTGTTCTTCCCACTAATCACCACCGATATTCGCTTTCTGTAAGCTCACCTTATGTTTGTAAATGATGAGCTCTCCATCCTGCGTGGAATGCAGGGGCACGTAGATACCAGTTATTTCATTGGTTTGAGGGCGTTGGAAGAGTTCCGGATGAATATTGACTCCGAGGTTCCAGGCGAGAACCCGTAAGTATAAAGTTCAAAGAGTTCAATATAGTAGTATTAACTTTGTCTTTTCCTCCCTTTTAAATTGCTGGAGTGCCATTTTGCTCCCACTTCATTTTGTGAGCTTAACTTGTCTGGAATTTAAGGGAAGTGGTGTGGTGTATTAAGAGTGTGATTTTTAGACTGCTTATAATAGTGTACTGTTATACAACTGAAGAGTGCAATAAATGTATATTCTTTTACTTGAAAACCTTGAGTCAGTGTTTGCCTGAATCATAGTAATTGCTCTCCTTTGTGTAACTATTTGATACTGCTCACTTACTCTTGAGATAAGTCTGGCTGCTCCGCTACTACTACCACTTTAACTGTGTAGAACAGGCTTGTACCAGGCTTGTAAGTAGGTAAATAGTAGTTAGCACATGGGATGAAGACCCAAGGGGGGCCGATACGGAGAAGGAAAGGGGACGGAGAAGGAAAGGAACTGGTCAACCATCCTATGCCACACAAAAGTGAAGATAGGGATGGCAAAAGTAACTAGAAGAGAATGGAACATTAGACCCCGAACAAACCAAATGCCCCAACTACAGAAAGGGAGAGAGGACCTACTACGTGCCATGGCAGACAATGGACAGGGACAACCTGATCTACAGCTGGTGTGCTTGAACAGCTGGTGTCCTTAAATAACTGTTGCGCAAACGTATGGAAAGTACTGCAAAGCATGTATCCCGATAGCTCAGATTTGGGGGCAGTAATTGCTCGCAAAATGAAGCCAGATGAGTACCACGCAGAATACATATACGACAGGTACAGAAGCTTTGGACATTAGAGACTCGGAGGTCCTGTATGAATACATACCCCTTTTTTATCACATACTGGTCAAGGGGCTTCCAGCAGATGTGCAGACTTCGCTAGACAAAATAGTGGGGACAGAGGCAAAAGGGTGACCTGCAATACAGGCAACCATCGTACACTAATGAAAGAGTAAGGAAGAGAATGAGCGGGAGACTGCAGATAAAGCCACAAATGCAGAGAATAAGCTGGTACAAAAGAAGCTGACAAAGCTATCCATGGAAGGGGCAGTGCTCATTCAAGACACTGCAGCGGTGGTCCATGCTCAACAGGGAGGGTTCCCGGTAGGGAGTAGGCCCCAATAAGGGGGGTATATGCAACCACAGTACGTCCCGCAATGGGTGGTCCAGCAGCCAAGGGTTTACCCATAACGGGAGCATATCAGCAAATGGGATACTACCCACAGGGGACAGGAAACTCATAGCGGGGTCGACGGGTGGGTATAGGGCTGTGGGGTGTAGGTTTATTGGTCAATGCTTTATATGTGGCAACCAAGGACATTTTGCACAAATGTGTCACTTTCTACAGCAAGCACAGCACAGGCCCCACCCCCACAGCAGGTGCCGCCCCAGCAGTTCCAACCTTAGCAGATTCAGCCCAGCAGCTCCCAACACTGCAGGTGCTACCTCTGCCTGCAGGCTCAGCCATATGCCCAAGCATTACCTGCATTTGTTCTGGGGCCTCCCACATAGGCATTGCATGCTCCCGCGCAGACACAGCAGCGTGGGGCTGGGCCACTCTTGGGCCAGAACGAAACACCCCAATACACAGGAGTGACTGTATTGGGAGGGAACCTTTTCTGTTCCCTCAGATGATAACTCCCCAGTAGGACTGCCCACAGAAAGGGTGTGTGTGTCCAGTCCTTGCAGTAACTGAATGCCCCGATGAGGAACCTGAGGTAGCAGTGAAGATAGAACAGAGAGATTCTTCCTTCTTGATAGACACAGGGGCCACCAGATCTTGCATAAGGGAGTGTGGGTTTCCATTATCAAACAAGGGTATGGATACACAGGACTTTTCTGGGGCTATTGTCACAGTACCCATTACATAGGATTTACCCCTAATGAAAGGAACGCAGCACCTCTACTGTACTCAAAAGACACTCTCATTAACACACTGGGGAGAGATTTGTCGAGCAAGCTGAATGCTACCATTTAATTCACTGAAAATTGTAGGGTGTGTTTCTCTCCTGGTGTGTATCCGGCGTGGGTCCCAGTCATATTATCTGCCTACTATGCTCATAGCACATTTACAAGGAAAGCCCCTGCACCCTGAGGTGTTCCTATACGGGGTCCAGATATTTTTGGGTTGGGTGCCGGGGATAAAGGGAAAGACATTGAGACTATCTTCCAAATTCCTATTCAGGCTCTTGTAGCACAAGGACATTACCCCAGTCACACAGATACTGCTTTATCTAGAGGAGGTGATCTCGTGAAAAGAAATGGCAATCTTATGTAGTGGGACAAATGAGGACAACATGGAATGGCGCACAGTACTCTGTATCGACCCTACATTAACATTGACTGACCTGGCTGACGTAGATCTCTTTGCAGATGGGGACGCAGAAGAGAAGAGGGTGAAGTGGTGTTCCAACTGCACATACCATATCCCATAAGTGTGATAGAAAGTTGGTACCGCAATTGACACAGCTTGTCAAAAGGCAGACGAGTTACACTTAAGAGGACTTAAAGAAGGTTCCCAAAATATTGTGGCTAAAGGGGCCCCATGATATGGGAGTGCTTAAATGAGCAGGGGCCGTCCACATAAAGTTAAAGTTAGGGGCATTGTTGCCCCATGCAAAACAGTAACCCCCTCTCCCGCAAAGCAGATGAAGGAATTTATGACACGCTCCATGCGTTGTGGCAACAGGGCATAATACAGGCATCAAAGACCGTAGCCTTATACCGAATCATGAAAGCAAAGGGAGGGACGTGGCGATTCATACATGACCTGCCAAATGAACAATGTGGTAGAGACTGAATTTCCACTCATACCAAACCCTAACCCAATAATAATATTATTATTATTATTATTACCTAGCTTTGAGAGGCAACTGAGCACTTTACAGAGGTATACATCAATACAGATACATAATGGAGCGCTTTACAGAGGTGTGCAGCATTACAGATGTATAACTGAGCACTTTTCAGAGCTAACAACAGAACAGATATACAGCGGGTAGGGTACAGAAGGGCACAGAGGAGGGGTACAGCTGTACTGGGTGGAAGGGAGGAGAGTGGCGGGCAGCGTCTAGCGAGTCAGGTGGCACGAGTTGCAACATGATGGCCTAGGTGTTGAGGGGGAGTGACTCTTTGAAGAAGTGGGTCTTGAGTTCTTTTCTGAATTGTAGAAGTGTGGGGGTGAATATAATGCCGAGAAGGAGGAGGTGCCACAGTCTTGTTGCGTAGGCACAGAAGGCTTGTTTTCTCGCACTTTGCTTTATACAGCAGCAAATTTCAAGTCTGCCTGTGTCCTGGCTTCCAGTGGTGCGCTGTCCGTCGGAGATGTTGGGTTTCTCCACGTGGTAACTGGGTGACTTGAGGATGACTCCCTTTTAGATGATGCAGCAAGACTTGAAGGTGATTTGTGCGGGCTATGGGAACCAGTGAAGGTCTTTGAGGGCCGGGGTGATGTGGTTGTATCTGCTTAGACCCTTGATACGTAGACCCTTGTGCAATGTACATGCAAATGTCAAATATTTCACAGTAATTGATCTCAATAACTCATTCTTTGATATCCAATTGCATCCCGACTCTAGGTATCTCATTGCATTTACCTACCTAGATATGAGCACACAACGCTGCTCCAGGAGTACTGTGAGTCTCTCAGTGTGTTTAACAGAGTAATACAGATCGATCTGGACAATTTACAGATACCCAGCGATACAGTATGAAGATGGCCTTTGTAGCACGACCGAGGGACAGCGCAGGGGAGACTCCATCACTCTTGTGACACTGCTAGCTGACAAGGGGTACAAGGTAGACAAGGAGAAGTAACCGTACTATCAGGAAAAGGTGCAATATTTGGGGACGGTAATATCCACAGAATGACGAAAAAGATAACACAAGAAAGAGTAGAGGTAATACACAAGACCACGCCGACAGCATGTTAAAGGATATCCAAAATTTACTGCAGGGCATGGGTGTTTGACTATTCACATTTACAAAGCTCCTTCTACAGGCACTAAAGGAAGCACAAAAGATAAAGGGATACATTAAATCTTCTGCAGAAATAAAAGAGACACATATACAGGCGCTGGTGTTGGCGACTCCCAATTACAAATAGAAGTTGTATCTGTTCTCCTAGTCAGACAGCACTGTGATGACGGCTGTCCTAACTCAGAAGAAACCACACAGACACAAGCCCTTGACGTACTACAACCAACTGTTGATGCAGGGTAATTTCCCCTGTGAGCAAGTGCTTGCAGCTGCAACGTTTGCAATAGAGAAGGTAGTAACTATTACCATGGGGTGCTCTGTAGTTTTGTATGTGGAACACTCACTTTTCGCCATATTGGAGAAGTCAAAATCCAAATCGACAACTCAAAGGACAGCAGGATATGAGATAATACTACCAAACACAGCCATTGAGGTTTTTAGGTGTTGCGTGGTGAACCCAGCAGAATTTATAGCCGAGTCTGCTGAGCAGGGAGAATATGTTCACGACTGCGCATCTTTCAGAAACAGACTTGGCGGGAACTCCCAGGGGAAGGAGGGAGCAATACAGTGAAGGGAAATTATATTTGTTGACGGGTCATCAATAATAGATTCGAACACTGGAAGCAGGATTACGGGTGCTATGGTGGTGGGCCACAGAATTTTGCATTTGCTTGCAGGAACGATTGCTGGCTCAATACTCTGCACAAGCTGCGGAATTTGTGGCCCTCATAATAGCAATAGACATGTCAGAAGGGAACATGGTCAACGTGTTCTCCGACTCTGTTTACGTCACAGCTACAGAACATTCAGGACTAGCTTGATGGGAAAGGAGGGGGTTTAGGAGGAGTGATGGGCCCCCGGTCCAGCAAACAGAGTTACTGAAGCAGCTAATAAGGGTATTATTGGTCGCACTAGAAGTAGCAATAATGAAGTGCTCCACCCACACAGGTGGTCATGACTTTATTTTCAGGGGAAATTATATGGTCGACAGAGCAGCCAAAGAAGCGGCCTACCTGCCTGAAAGTACTACCAAGCTATTTCCAGGTACAAAATCAAAGGTCCCCATGATGGTGCAAGGGTCAAAATGGACTGCGAACACAGACGCTGCAGAACCTTTCAATGCACTGCCCATTGTCCAATTAATTAAACTGCAGGGAGAAGCATTCCAGTAAGAGAAGGAGCTATAGATATAGTGAAGGTGTTCTCTTTCTCCCATCAACCTGGTCTCGAGACAGAATAGCACAGGAAAGCCAGTGATGCCCAAATAATTACATAGATTAGTATTGGAGTAGTTTAATTTCCTATACCACATGTCAAAAGAACACGTTGCTGCAGAAGTAAGAGTGTAAACATTCAAGACAGATGCACTTCTTACAGGTACATGCTTGTTGTTATCTGTCCTTTTTCACATCGGCTTGAAGAGGGACCCTGTGTACACAATGATGCCAAATCGGCAGCTACATTTCTGGTGCGGGAGGTATTTCCAAGATGGGGTATATACGAAGAACTACAGTCAGACAATGGGCCACCTTTCGACAAAGATCTGTTCAAGGAGGTTACAACCCTCCTGGAGATAAACCACCACCTGTGCTCTGTAAGGAACTCATGGTGGCAACAGTAAAGACAGAAGACAAGTGATCACAGTTCAAGGATGTTTATTAAACTGTATATGCGGGCTGGAAAACGCCTAATCTAAACCTAAATCTAAGATGGGAGAAAGCTACGACCATCAAATAATAATAATAATAAGGCAGACCTAGTGGTGTATTGTCAAATAAACGGGCCTATACCAAGAAAAACCTATTGCCAATCCTTACGCTAAATACAAACAAAGAGGGTGGGATAGGGTTCACAGGAAAGAAAGAAGTGTTCACAAAAAGCAAGTCAGGATACAGTAGTCGGGGTCTCCCTTCCCCACGTTTGGAGCATGAGACAAGTTAGCACTCCGGAGCACAGCACACGCTCGAGCTTTCCCAGCACAAGCTAACAGTTCTGTTCTCACCTATTAAAGCCTTCAGTGGTGAAGCCTCTTTTCTACAAAATGTCTCTTGCCTCCAAGGATCTGATGTGTTCCAAAATAATAAACATAGGTTCCCCCAACGTGTAAGCAAAAATGATGTCTATTTCACCCCCGGATACCTCTCTCTTGGGCTCAGATCCACAAGAAGTTCTTAGCAATATCAGGCCTTTCTATATTCGAGCTTCTCGCTTCCGAGGATCGGATGGGCTCCAATAGATTAAACAAAAGGTTAACAAAGAAAGTCCAAAGTTCTTCTCTTCTTGCGTTTGGGTGATTACTCTTCACCCCTGGGTCCACCCCTTCTGGGCTCAGACACTTTTTGCTTGTCAGCCTCTGTGAGAAACCTGAAGGTGTCTCCCTAGCTAGTCTCTAGGGAGCTGTCATCTAGGTGGCCAGGACATGGCCATCGCTATCGGATCCAGTTCCTGAAGGTGGACCAGTGAGGGAGGATCACCTGGATGGGGGGTCCTTGGGGAGTGGGAGTGGGACACTGATGGGCGAGACTCGCTATCCCCCTTCTTTTAACACCTTTTGCCCATCCTGCCAGGTAGGCTATTCCAAAAATCTTTTCTGACACAAACACTTTTGCACAACACTAAAGGCGCCGGACAAACACCAAAGCAGTCTACCTGACATGTCTCAACGCCATGGTCAGGCAAAGTCAGGCAATTGATCAGAATCGCACACACCTGACAGCCCTTTCCCTTCCCCACAGGAATAAAAGGTGGAGCACGAGAGCACAATATGAGCAAGGCAGACCGCACAACAAGAGAGCTAACTCAGCACAGCAGTTCAAGAGGACGAGAAAGACAGCGCAAACCGACAGGGTGACAAGGAGAGAAGCGACCTTGCCCTTTCCGAGCCAGGCACTTGAAACCTCCACAGAAGGAATTGTAAGACGGCGAACAATAGCCAGCGTGTGTTGCAGAGATGTCAATGGTACACAAGGCCCTCCTCTGCTGATAACCAAGCCGAGAGGAGACGCTTGTCACCGTGGTACCGGCCTTGACTCCAGAGACCAAGGAAAAGCAGAGCGGTTCATCACAGCCGGTGAGTCGAGGGGAGAGCCGATAAAAAACCGGACTGTGTTTGAACAAAAGTAGCAAAACGGCTCATTGAAGAAAGTACAAATAACTGTTTGTTTGTTACAAGAGGGGAAAACCAGCTATGGAGGAGTCAGACACCACGTGGGTGTTCACCTGAGAAACTCTGGGCAATTCTCCTGTTGTTAAAACTACTGTTAACAGAAGGCTGTGGGAGAAATTTGAGAAGGAGGTCCAAGTGGTCATACAGCGGTCTAGTAAAATCATCTGTACAGTTGAAAGCCTTTGACTGACAGATGATTGTGTAGCTAAGGGAAGCGAATCCTGCTTCGTAAAGTTGGAAAGAGTGAATCCGCTGGAGGGATGACGATAAAGAAGGGGCAAAGCCAAAAGTGTGTTGACGAGTGAACCCGGCAGAGGGATGTCCACAAAGAACTGTTTAAAAAGACATTAAGATTTGTGAATGGCACAGAGAAGATTGATAGTGAACCTGGCAGAGGGAGGTGTAAGGAACTCATGGTGGCAACAGTAAAGACAGACACAAGTGATCACAGTTCAGGGGTGTTTATTGAACAATGAATGCAGGGTGAAAAACTCCTAACCCAAACCTAAATCTAAGATGGGAGCAAGCGTCGACCATCAAATGAAAAATAAGTCAGTCCTAGTGGCGTTGTGTCAAATAAAAGGGGCTATACTAAGAACAACCTATTGCCAAGTCCTTACAACTAATTATAGAAAGAGTGTGGATAGGGTTTCAATAAAGAAAGA
This sequence comes from Ambystoma mexicanum, assembly GCF_040938575.1. Taxonomy (NCBI): domain Eukaryota; kingdom Metazoa; phylum Chordata; class Amphibia; order Caudata; family Ambystomatidae; genus Ambystoma; species Ambystoma mexicanum. The sequence goes on along the minus strand of NC_090923.1, from coordinate 69,574,143 downwards.
AGTGTTCTCAAATCATAAATCAGGATGTGATTGCCAGGGGTCTCTCCTCCTTGCGTTTTCAGCACAGGACAAGGTGGGACCGTGGAGCACAGCACACGCTCGAGCTTTCACAGCATAACCCGACAGTTCCGTTCCAGCTATCAGGTACGTCGATGGTAAAGTTTCTTTTAATTAAAAAGTCTCTTGCCTTTGAGGGCCTGATGTACTCCACAACAAACAAACAAACTAAATGTTCTTTTCCACAGTTCACGTTTGGTTATGGGTTCACCCGTGGGTCCCCCTCTTCCGGGCACCGACCCCTCACGTATCGTATTTAACCAATCAATTGAACAGTTCCTTTCTCAATGAACTTTGCATTATATCTTTTCACCCCTGGATCTCCTTCGACCAGACGCCGACCCACTTGACAAGGTGGACAATTCACTTCCCCTGGTCTTCCAATATCTGTTACATTCACAATCCTTAATGTCTTTTTAAACAGTACTTCAGGCTTCCTTCCTGGTTGTCGGCTTCCTTCCTCCGGGTTCCCTCTCGCCAACTTTTGCAACACACTGGGCCTCATTACGAGGAGTGTGGCCGCAGTAAGAATGGTGTCGGTAAGGGACCGGCACCATTCTTACCGGGCCGCACCATTACGAGTTCTGCAGCGAGTCCCGCTCAGCAACGCCTGGTCAGACCAGGCGTCATTAGCGGAAACCGCTAGCAGACCAGGATGCTAACAACGGGCCCGTCATTAACGAGCCCGTTGTTAGCATCCTCCCCATTCCCATTGCGCCCCATGGGGGCTCAAATGGGAAGGTGGATGTACCGGGTCTGGGTCCCAAGAATGGGAATTACCAAGCCCGCCAAAGTCGGCATGGCCCGGTAATTCCCTATTCCTGGAACCCAGACCCGGTACCCGGTATGGGGGTAGCCATGCCGCTGAAAGCGGCATGGCTACCTCCATACTCGTAATGAGGCCCACTGTTCATGTGTTCTTGTTTCATCAAGCAGGATTTATTTACCTTCGCTACTTAATCCTCTGTAGGTCGAAGACTTTCAACGGTACAGAGGATTTTACAAGACCCCTGTATGGTCACTTTGACCTATTTTCACCTATGTGTGCTCTCTCATTCCACACGTCATGGGAGAAGCCCAAATTCTGTTTGCCGCAGGAGGTACCAGTGAGAAAGAGGGATACTGAATGCACCTGTCATTGTGTCAGATGCAAGTTCTCTTTCATGGACACACTGTGGCCGTTTATTGGATAGATCAAGGAGCAGAGGTATATGTGCACAACTATATAGTTAGATAGAATGGCCGTAAAAAGAGCTGCTTAAAAACATCATAGTAAAATATATGAAAGAAGGTACAAGAAAAGAAGATCAACTTTACACAAATCACGACAGCGTGCATTGCAAACATTTGTCAGGGCATGACATTCTGTGTTGCCATACCAGGCCATTAATGAGGATAAAAGCATCAGTATTTATTGATGACAAATGGGAGGGGAGAATGGCACAGTGTCGAGCAGAAGGATCAGTGGGATTTGAGCAGGATGTACTAAAGAGAAATAAAGACACTTGCAAAACCGTTTGGGATAAGCCTTTTACATGTTTTTGCTTATGTCTTATGTCAGCGGGGATAACTCATCTGTGGGGCCAACGCCGACTGTGCTTGACTCAAGTTTGCCACAGCATTGTAGAGCGGGACAGCAGCAGTGAAGGACCATTGGTGGCCATGCAGGACCAGGGCTTATGCCCAGCTGCCTCCTGATTGGGGCGGACTATGTTCTCTAATCACGCTCCACAGCCCAGCCCTGCTAGTGTCTCAAGCGGACCTGATACCATTCAATGACAACCCAGCACTGCTGCAAAGAAAAATGAGGCAAAGGGGCAAAATGTAAATAGAAGGAAAAGAAGTAACAATTACTGGTCCAAAGACTCGTCACAAAGTTTGGAAAATATTTGGCCCAATTATCATTCTATTTCAATGGCATATGTTTTCTTCTTCTTACTCCTGCTTCCTTTGGTTCAAACAGCCATCAATGCAAAGCAGTTTCAAGTAACAAAATACAAACTCTTACAACTGGCACATTTAATGGAAAAGGGGCTCAGTGCAGTAAGGGAAGAACTCTATGCTGTGCGGCTAGTGGCACTGCAAAACAGATACGTCTTGGATATGTTGACAGCAATTGAGGGTGGTGTGTGCTATAAGATTGGCAGCAGCTGCTGCACGGTGATCCCTGCCAATGATGCCATCAATGGATCACTGACTGAAGCCTTTAGGGAAATTCTCACTGTCCATGAAAAGATGAGAAAAGAGACCCAAAGTGTGGCCCCAGACAAGTGGTTTGAGGGCTTATTCTCCTGTGTCCCCTCTTCGGTGGCAAATTTATTCAAAGTGACTGTCCCACTGCTCGTCGTGGTGTTCGCTTTCTGTGCATGCCAAATTGTTAAGAAAGGAAGAAGGCCTTGACTATGGCAAGGGGAAAAGTGCACAGAATTGCACAGGGAACAACTTTAGATCTAACAACGTGCATAAAATACCCAAGGCTTGTGTATGTATAAACCCAGGAGTGCAAATAAAGTATTTACCAATATACGAAAAAGGAATGTAGGGTAAGCACTTAAGACCTCCTTATAACTGAAAGGAAAGTCAGCAAACTCTTTACCCACTATGCTCTTACAGATACTGACAGCGCTAAGCCCACGTAGCGGGCAAGCAAGGACAGATTCTGTGAACTGACACTCTGTAAAATACTGAATAAGGAACATTCAAACAGTACTCACGAGGACCGGAAAGACCACTAGAATGTCAGTAATTTCACGAACCCTGTAGATCAAACAGGAACCCAGAAGGCTGTAAAAGCAAAGTGTTAAAGATGACAAAATACAAAAACCCTAGTCAGGGGCAAGTATGAATTGTGATATTAACTTGTGAGGAAAACAAAAGGGGATACACACTGGAACATGTTACAACAACACCCACACCTAATATGCGATGGAAAGTAAATGCAGAAGTGCAATGGAAAATATGGAATGGAATCTGAATAAAGTAGGATCAGGAGCAGGGGAAACGCTATTACAAAAGAAAACCTTTCCCACCCAACCAAGGAAAAAGGCAGTAAACTAATACTACAAAAGTAAGGTTAATGCATCAAGTTTTTCAGTAACCAGAACAGCATAAAGAGACAGAATGCACCGGCAACCTGGGCTGCATCAAATAGTAGAGCACAGAGAAAGGCTGTCTGCAGACAGAGGAAGATAGAAAGGGAAATGCAGAAAGCATAAATCAATTAAGCACATTAATCCGAAATCCAGGACAGAGGAACAAGATACAGGAGCTAAGAACTGGGCACAAAAGCTAGGAACTGGAACTAGGTACAAGGCACAGAAACCAGGAACAAGGAACAGGAGACTAGTCACAACAGGAACACTGCTACAATGACCAGAGCCGGACTGAAGCAAACTGAGGCTTTTAAAGCTGCTAAACGAGCACACCCCTCAGGCGTGCCGCCTGCTGCACCTGCAGCCACAGGTGTTGCCTATCCTCCACCCAGCCTTGTCCTGCAAGGGAGGAGATGAAGCAGTGAACCAGGCATTCTGGGAAGCAGGAGGTGAAGCAGTGAGCCAAGGCATTCTGGGAAGCATAGTCATTTGATTTAAGTAGCATGCTGGCTGCCAAAAACCTGGAATGGATCCGGAAGGGAAGAAACTTGGAAAATAAGGTTTTAACGGTCCCAATTCATCAGAACACTGTACCATAAGGTTCGAAGGAAATGTCCAGTAGGGGATAAACCCCAAAACATGCCCCCAAGTGGCGGGAACGGGAACGAAGGGAGCGAGAATGGGAGCGAAGGGAGCGGGCCGTGACAGTATACCCCCTCCCACGGCTGACTCCAGGCGGCCGTTACTCGCACAAAACATCTTCCTACCATGATGGGAGCGCCTTGATTTTGGAGGCGGCACTGACGAAAACGATGATCCACGGGTAAAAGCAGAAGGTCTGGAATGAATAGAATCAGGCTGCAGTCTATAAGAGCCATAGGCAGGTTTTTGGTGAGAATGAGACTCATGGGTTGAAGAAAAGCATGAAGGATTTGCAGGACCCGAAGCAGAGTTGGAAGGTCCATGAAACTCAGTCTCTGGGAGCGAACACTCATACATCATTGAGGAGGAAGGCTGGCTGGTGCAACATGCTTTGGCTGAGGATAGATGCTCTGGTAGCCCCCTTGCAGAAGGCTTACACACAAGAGGCGAGAAAACTGCAGGTTTCAGGAAATGTTCATGTTCAGACAAAGAAGGTGGTGGCCGAGATAGAGGTTCGGATCTTCTCTCATCATCTATCTGATTCAAGACCTGAGGTTGAGGGTGACCAAGATTAGATTGCATCTGTTCAACACCTTGGAGGCCTGGAAGTCCAATGGGTTGTACAAGGCTGGCATTCCTGGTGTTAGTCATATAGCCACCTTGTTGCACGTGGGATACAGCCGCAGGGACGTTTGGCATACCGATAAGAGTGATAGACGCAGTACTTGGTAGATCAAACACACTCGCAGCAGGAGCAATAACAGGCACATCATGAACCGCAGCAGTCAAGTCCTCCCTTTGACTACTAGCACCCGAATGGTGCAGCTGTTGGAGGGCCGTGCCCGTCCCTTCCTTCAGGCTCATGTGGGATCCGGCAACAAAAGAGCTGTCAAGCGACTGATCCAAACCGGCCCCCAAATGTGAACCGTCCAGCCCGTTATCCTGGTTGGCTACTTGTTCGATGTCTAGGCCATGGCGGATGGTATCCGTCTCCCTCTTGCCAAACTCCAGGCAAGACCAACGGCCTTGCATGTAAGGACCTCCCGAGTTGTAAACCAGCTTGATGTTTTTGGCAGAAGTCTCAGACTCAGATGTAGCATATGCGGGAGGTGCTACTTCTACAGTCAAGCAGTTGGAAGAATTAGCTTGTGTAAAAGGCAGGCCTTCTGGTGATCCTCCTGAAGCATAAGATGGGCAGATTGGACGTTCATCCGTAATAATTGGTGGTGATTTAGGAGGTAGCTCTGAAGTAGATGAATCTTCAACATGATCAAACAAAGCAGACAGGTGCACCTCCGATATTGGCAGCGAGGCTGAGCAGGATACAGGTCTTTCATGAACTGAAGCCAAACTAGCAGTAGGTTCTGAGACCGAAGACAGACACTCAGGATGTGCTACTGCAGGCTCCAAGGCAGAAGGAGAATTCACTGGATGAGTCACTGTAGCTGAAAACTGGCATGCTAAAGGATAGTCTGAGGCTGAGGACATGCAAACTGAAGCCGTCTCGTCTGCTGAAGACAAACTTGTCGAAGTCTTTGACTCTGACCACGTACATGGTGAAGGCTCTTGAGTAACTGGCTGGCATAGCAATTGTTCATTGATTGAAAACACGTGTGTCAACGATGACTGTAGAGCCATGGACTGGGAAATTGAGGAGTCCAAGGTTGTAGGAGGACAGACCGGAGTTCCAGAATTTGACAGACATAATTGTGGCTCAGGAATGGAAAGCATCTTTAGGGCGGTTGACTCCATGACACCATTAACCAAAGACTGAGCAGGACCCATGCCGTACCTCACCTTAGTGGATGACACAGAGTCATTTCCAAAGTCTCTGTTAATCAGGATTTCGTCAAGTGTCCATTCCTTTGTCTTCACTTCAGAAGGTGGCTGATTATCAATCAACAGTTCAGGAATCGCCTGCCGGGTCTTTGTTTTAGTACACTGTGGAATGAGTCCATCAAAACAAGAGTTAGGTACTGTCTTTGATTGTCCATTGTGACCAAAAGTGGCAGAAGAAGGAGTGAACACAGAGGTAGCATCGTTCTCCACATCAGCTTGAATGTTTACTTCAGTCTCAGCAGCTAGATCAAGGGCAGAACCTAAGCCTACGGTAGTGACTGATTCTGTGTACGCCACCATTGTGGATAATGTTTGGGAATCAGAAGCATGTATGTTTTCAAACTCTGAATTATGACTGACTGCTACAGAGGAAACCATAGGTAAAGGAGTGGCTTGTAAATCCTCAACTAACAGCAATTCCTGACAAACAGTAGAACAATTGTCAGAATCAGTGCTCTGAATAAGTGCTGTGCAAGAAAGAGGACTTTCACTCCCAATAGATGTTTCATATTGACAAGTATCATGGCCTACTAAAACCTCCTCACTCAGAGATTGAACAGTCTTCACTTCATCAACGGATAAAGTTTGAAGCGTAGTCAGAGAAAATCGTAAAGTTTTGTTCTCCTCTAGTAAACTGATGTATTCTCGTTTTAACTCCTCAAATTCAGCTCTTAACATGCCCAGGCTTACCTGTACATCCCTATCAGTAGGCACAAGGGAAGGCATGGTGGCATCAGGACTGGATCCTACCCTAGTCATCCGGACGTTTACTGATTGTACATTGTCATTGTTCTGACTTGAGTGTCGTGTAGACCGATGAGACCTCCGTCCCCAAGTGACGCACAGGGGAACGAAATAGAAACCCGCTGTGCGACCCTTGAGGCCACAGGTGAGAGATGACTTCCCAGATCCACGGAACCTCTGGAACACCGATGCTGCTGTCAAAAGGGAATGAGGTTAAGTATCAGGCAATCACAGTACAGTCAGTTATACCAAAGAATCTAAAAGGTCTTACCTATCTGGTGTCAGAATAACCCAGGAAACCTAGGAGAGGTTCGAGACTCAGATGATGCGACGGTCCCCGGAATAGTAGAACCGTGAGTGAGCGTGGACGTGGGATCTGCCACCTGTAGGCGTGGAGGCGTGATTCGAATCCCCGGGAGGGGAATGGCGTAGAAGTACAGCAAGGTACCAAAAGGGCAGTTCCAAAGAGAAGTCAGGTTACAGTCCGAAATCCGGCAACAGGTAAACAGTTCCAAGCAAAAGTACAAAGGGGTATCCAAAGGAGTCCGAGGCAGAGTTCCGTGATCACAGGCAACAGTGGAGCAAGGTGTAACGCCAAACAGGGTCTGAAGACAGCTGAGAAGCAATGAGTGGTTCTGTCCCTCTGGCCTTTATACTGTGTGTCTCTGGATCATGTGACGTCTCTGGGTCATGTGACGTCCAACAAGGTCACGTGAGGAACGCCACGCTGGATCACGTGATCGACGTGGAGACGTAACAGCGCCCCTTCTGCTATACGCTCTCCAAGGCAATTGCCAATGCAGAAAGGGTTGCAGTCGAGCCCGTACACCAAAGCTGGTACGGAGTAGTCGGTTCTCTGGGTTCACCGCATCACTTGAGCCTCGAAGCGTGGGTGGGGACATTGGGGGTATGTGAGCAGTGTTGTGTTGTTTGTCGGACTGGTGTGCAGGGGATCGCCTAACATAGCCCCCCCCCAATGGCCCACGACCCCGTGGGCAGGACGGATGATCCCTATGGAAGCGGGCCACCAACCGAGGGGCGTTCAGGTCCAAAGCGGAAACCCATGAACGCTCCTCCGGACCGTAACCCTTCCAATCCACCAGATACTGGAGCCTACCCCTGAACCATCTGGACCCCAAAATGGCCGACACCTCAAAGACATCGGGAGAGGACAGAGACACCGGCGCAACAGGGGTCCGAAGACGGACGGAATCGGAACAAGGTTTAAGGAGCGAGACGTGGAACACAGGATGGATGCGCCAAGAACCAGGAAGCACCAGACGAAAAGCCACCGGGTTGACAACCTGAGATACCACATACGGCCCGACAAAACGAGGCAGCAATTTCCTGCAACCCACTAAGCGAAGATGACGGGAAGACAACCAGACCCGAGAACCCACCACCAGAGGAGGAGCAGCCAGACGTTTGCCATCCACACGGGCCTTCATAGAAGCCTTTGCTTCCGTGAGATGAACCACTGTACTAGCATGCACAGCAGACAGATCCCTAAGACATGCCGTGGCCGCAGGATTCGAAGAACTGGAAACATCAGGGATCGGCAGGACCTTGGGATGTTGGCCGTAGAGGGCGTAGAATGGAGAATACCCAGTAGCTGAATGAGCCGCATTATTGTACGCGAACTCCGCAAGTCGTAAAACGGCCAACCAAGATGTCTGATGTTGCATTATAAGGCAACAAAGATACTGCTCCATGGTTTGATTCGTCCTTTCGGTCTGCCCATCGGTCTCAGGATGATAGGCCGAAGAATACCTGGTATCAACGCCCAACAATTTAGTCAACGATCTCCAAAACCGAGAGGTGAATTGTGATCCTCGATCGGATATAATGACCGAAGGGAGGCCAAAAAACATGAACACATGTTCAAAAAACAAATCCGCCAAGACGGGGGCCGAAGGAATCCCCTTACAAGGAACAAAACGAGCCATTTTAGTGAACGTATCCACCACTACCTAGATGGAATCATAACCTTTCGTTTTGGGGAGGTCGGTAACGAAGTCCATGGTCAGCGTGTGCCAAGGCCTAGGAGGTACCGGAAGCGGAAGTAGCAACCCAACCGGTCGGCCTCTCCGATGTTTGGCCTGAGCACATACTGCGCACGAGTTGACATAACATTCTACATCGCGCTTCATAGAGGGCCACCAACACCAGCGTTTGAGAAGATCTAAGGTGCGTTCTTGACCGGGATGGGCATTAAAAGGAGCATCATGAGACCACTCGAGGGCCAGGTTACGAGTGTCAGGTGTGGGGAGGAACAGACGTTCATGCACGAAAGGCAAACCATCAGAATACACGGGATCCCATTCTCGCAACAGGTCAGAATGACTGCTAGTCCAGGATCGGACCGTATCTAATAATGACAATGAGGGTGTACAGAGACAAATCACATGAGTCTTTCCGAGGACAGTATCGGGGAAGGTTGGCAACTCGACCCCCCCTGGGGAACGTGACAAGGCGTCTGCTTTACCATGGGCAGTACCAGGGCGATGCATAATACGAAAATCAAAAGAGGAAAAGAAAAGATGCCATCGGACTTGTCTGCTATTAATGCATTTCAATGAAGCCAGATCCTGTAAATTCCGATGGTCTGAGTATACAGTGATGGGATGTTTAGCCCCCAGAAGATGATGACGCCAAACCCGAAAGGCATCCATGACAGCCAAGAGTTCCTTCTCCGTAACTGTGTAATGAGTCTCCGTACTGGAAAACTTACGGGAATGGAATGCCACTGGGTGTAATTTGCCTGTTGTAGGACAAGTTTGAGACAATACCGCGCCGAGAGCAAAGGAAGAGGCGTCTGCTTCAACTATGAACGGGAGATCAGGATTGGGGTGCTGGAGCACCGGTGCGGTAGTGAAAGCAGTTTTCAAAGCCTCAAAAGCCTCTTGGTGTTCTCTCTGCCAACGATAGGGTACCTGAGGACTGGTCAGGGCCGTGAGCGGAGCAACTATTGTGGAAAAGGAAGAAATGAAACGCCTATAAAAGTTGGCGAAGCCCAAAAAGGCTTGCAAGGATTTGAGCGTTTGAGGTACTGGCCAATCTAAGACTGCTTTGACCTTGGATTCATTCATGGATAATGCCCCAGGGGTAATGTGGAATCCCAGGAACTCAACAGACGTTTTATGGAACTGACATTTCTCAGGTTTGGCGAACAAGGAATGTTTTCTCAGTCGGGATAGTACTTCACGGACATGGCGTACATGGTCCTCAAGATTACGAGAAAAGATTAAGATGTCGTCCAAGTATACAACCATATATACATCCAGAATATCCCTGAATATGTCATTCATAAATCGTTGGAAAGTGGCTGGGGCATTACACAGGCCGAAGGGCATGACTAGATATTCATACAAGCCGTACCGAGTACAGAAAGCTGTTTTCCACTCATCACCATCGCGAACGCGCACCAAATTGTATGCGCCGCGCAGATCAAGCTTGGTGAATATAGAAGCATGTGATAAGTGGTCCATAAGGGGTGTGATTAGCGGGATTGGGTATCTATCCTTTTTTGTGATAGCGTTAAGACGCCGATAATCCACACAAGGACGTAAATCTCCCTCTTTCTTAGGTACAAAGAAGATAGGGCTTGCCGCTGGTGACTTAGAGGGACGAATATGCCCCAAACGAAGGGCATTCTGTACATACTCTTTCAATGCTTGTTCCTCCGAGGGAGACAAGGAATATATCCTACCCGAAGGAATAGTGGAATCAGGGAGTAATTCGATTGGACAGTCATATGGCCTATGTGGAGGGAGTACCTCAGAAGAGCCACGATCGAAAACCAATGGGAAAGCATTATACTCAGATGGAATCCCAGACACCAAGGCCCCAATAGTATGAGAATGCACAACCTCTGATTCATCAACAGTCAGCGTGAGTTGAGCTAAGGCTCCCAAGACCCGAGAAGGGGTGTCAGTTGGTTGATGGATCGGGAGACAATAGTTCTGACAGATCTCGGACTCGAAGAGCACAGTGCCTAATTGCCAATTGATCAGCGGATTGTGTTCGCGTAACCATGGTATCCCCAATATGATGCCAAATTGGGGCGTGGTAATCAAATCAAAACTTAAGGTCTCGGTGTGGATTTCTTGTATGGTCAACAAGAGAGGTGCAGTTTGGTGTCTAACAGGACCAGAAACTAACGCAGAGCCGTCTACGGCTTGAACAGGTTCAGGTCGGGGTTTTACCACTAAAGGTAGATTGAGGGAATGGGCTAAATCAATGTCTATGTAATTTCCAGTAGCACCTGAATCAATGATGATTGTGACTGTATGCAGAAGGCCTGTAGAGGGACATAGAGTAGCCTTAACCGAGATGGGTTGGACACGAGCAAAGGCAAGAGGGGTACCCGGAGATGATGACGGAACACTCGACCTGCTCTCCGGATCTAAGGTCGAGCTGTCCGAAAAACCTGGTTCTTCTTGGGACGTCGAGGACACTCCTTCACAAAATGTCCCGTGGTGCCACAATAGAAGCATGCATTATCCACCCTTCTACGTTCCCTCTCAGTTGTTGTTACAGGACTACGTAAACCTCCCACTTGCATAGGTTCTTCTGTACTGGAAGCAGGAGTACTGGCAAGAGAAAGATGGGAAGAAACCCCCAACTCGGCTCTACGTTCCGATCGCCGTGCATCAACCTGCAGGGCCAGATCAACCAGTTCCAGAAACTGAGTGGGCATGGAAGGGATCGCTGCTAAAGCATCTTTCATGGTGTTACTCAACCCCCTATAAAAGACAACCGCCCGCTTGCTTTCTGGCCATGATGTCTCTGCGACTAACTGATTGAACTGGGTGATGTAGTCTATCAAAGACCTTCTACCCTGGGTTAATTCTAACAACTCCAAATCTCTAGACTGTGCCCTGTATCGGGTGTCAAACACTCGAGATAGTTCTAGAACCAACAAATCAAAGTCATAAAGGACTGGGCTGTTATTCTCCAACAGGGGATTTGCCCAAGCGGCAGCTGTCCCAGCTAGATGGGAAAGGGCGAAGGCGGCCTTAGCAGTGGAAGTAGGAAAGGCCAGAGGTCTGCACAAGAAATGTAACTTGCACTGGTTAACAAAGGTTCTGAATTTCTTGGGGTCACCTTGGTAACGTTCGGGTGCAGCCAAGGGGGAAGGGGTTGGGAGGACCACCGGAGTAGGGACCGTAATATTAGCCAAGGGAGGAGGTGTAGTAGGGGGACTAGGATCTCCGAACTCAGGGTCTGCCGGAAGGGAATGCTGAACACTCTGTATGGAGTCTAACCTTTGGTGGATCACTACGTTCGCGGCGGCCATATCCGCCCTTAATACTGTAATCGCCTGAACTAGAGCAGCTATGGGTTCTTCCGTGGATCCCTGCATCGTCAAACACGACTATAAGGCTTCTCAGTCTGTTCTGACTTGAGTGTCGTGTAGACCGATGAGACCTCCGTCCCCAAGTGACGCACAGGGGAACGAAATAGAAACCCGCTGTGCGACCCTTGAGGCCGCAGGTGAGAGATGACTTCCCAGATCCACGGAACCTCTGGAACACCGATGCTGCTGTCAAAAGGGAATGAGGTTAAGTATCAGGCAATCACAGTACAGTCAGTTATACCAAAGAATCTAAAAGGTCTTACCTATCTGGTGTCAGAATAACCCAGGAAACCTAGGAGAGGTTCGAGACTCAGATGATGCGACGGTCCCCGGAATAGTAGAACCATGAGTGAGCGTGGACGTGGGATCTGCCACCTGTAGGCGTGGAGGCGTGATTCGAATCCCCGGGAGGGGAATGGCGTAGAAGTACAGCAAGGTACCAAAAGGGCAGTTCCAAAGAGAAGTCAGGTTACAGTCCGAAATCCGGCAACAGGTAAACAGTTCCAAGCAAAAGTACAAAGGGGTATCCAAAGGAGTCCGAGGCAGAGTTCCGTGATCACAGGCAACAGTGGAGCAAGGTGTAACGCCAAACAGGGTCTGAAGACAGCTGAGAAGCAATGAGTGGTTCTGTCCCTCTGGCCTTTATACTGTGTGTCTCTGGATCATGTGACGTCTCTGGGTCATGTGACGTCCAACAAGGTCACGTGAGGAACGCCACGCTGGATCACGTGATCGACGTGGAGATGTAACAGCGCCCCTTCTGCTATACGCTCTCCAAGGCAATTGCCAATGCAGAAAGGGTTGCAGTCGAGCCCGTACACCAAAGCTGGTACGGAGTAGTCGGTTCTCTGGGTTCACCGCATCACTTGAGCCTCGAAGCGTGGGTGGGGACATTGGGGGTATGTGAGCAGTGTTGTGTTGTTTGTCGGACTGGTGTGCAGGGGATCGCCTAATAGTCATTTACTGCTTGCAAGTCTTGTGTTCTATACTCTCTTACCGACTTGATCTGTGTTACCCTTAAGTAAACTACTGACATCAGACCTCTTGACATCAGGAACTACAGTAAGTACTTGTGCAGAGGAGTAAGCAGTTGACTGAGGGCTGAAAACAGAAGTTATGTACTGAACCCCTTCATTCTTTATGTTTGAATCATGAAACTGTTCAATCTGAGGTAAAGTACAACCGGAATCATGGGGTCCAACAACAGATGTACTCGTATTTAGTAAATCTAACAGTGTTTTATTTTCCGCTGCTAAGGCTTGTGCGGACATATCTGGATCAAAATTAAAGACAGAATTAGGATCAGGCAATGTATGATGGGCCAGGCTGTGGGAAAAGTATTTTGCACGTAAATACCCATTTGTGTCAAGGAGTTCGTTTAAGTCAGGATCAGTGATTTGATTATTACAGACAAACGGAATCAAAGCATTCAGTACACATTTTTTAGTAACCTTGCTGCCTTTCTTTCTGGCCATATTCAAACGGGAATAGCGGCTGGTCATTCTGTTAAGAAAGGAAGAAGGCCTTGACTATGGCAAGGGGAAAAGTGCACAGAATTGCACAGGGAACAACTTTAGATCTAACAACGTGCATAAAATACCCAAGGCTTGTGTATGTATAAACCCAGGAGTGCAAATAAAGTATTTACCAATATACGAAAAAGGAATGTAGGGTAAGCACTTAAGACCTCCTTATAACTGAAAGGAAAGTCAGCAAACTCTTTACCCACTATGCTCTTACAGATACTGACAGCGCTAAACCCACGTAGCGGGCAAGCAAGGACAGATTCTGTGAACTGACACTCTGTAAAATACTGAATAAGGAACATTCAAACAGTACTCACGAGGACCGGAAAGACCACTAGAATGTCAGTCATTTCACGAACCCTGTAGATCAAACAGGAACCCAGAAGGCTGTAAAAGCAAAGTGTTAAAGATAACAAAATACAAAAACCCTAGTCAGGGGTAAGTATGAATTGTGATATTAACTTGTGAGGAAAACAAAAGGGGATACACACTGGAACGTGTTACAACAACACCCACACCTAATATGCGATGGAAAGTAAATGCAGAAGTGCAATGGAAAATATGGAATGGAATCTGAATAAAGTAGGATCAGGAGCAGGGGAAACGCTATTACAAAAGAAAACCTTTCCCACCCAACCAAGGAAAAAGGCAGTAAACTAATACTACAAAAGTAAGGTTAATGCATCAAGTTTTTCAGTAACCAGAACAGCATAAAGAGACAGAACGCACCGGCAACCTGGGCTGCATCAAATAGTAAAGCACAGAGAAAGGCTGTCTGCAGACAGAGGAAGATAGAAAGGGAAATGCAGAAAGCATAAATCAATTAAGCACATTAATCCGAAATCCAGGACAGAGGAACAAGATACAGGAGCTAAGAACTGGGCACAAAAGCTAGGAACTGGAACTAGGTACAAGGCACAGAAACCAGGAACAAGGAACAGGAGACTAGTCACAACAGGAACACTGCTACAAAGACCAGCGCCGGACTGAAGCAAACTGAGGCTTTTAAAGCTGCTAAACGAGCACACCCCTCAGGCGTGCCGCCTGCTGCACCTGCAGCCACAGGTGTTGCCTATCCTCCACCCAGCCTTGTCCTGCAAGGGAGGAGATGAAGCAGTGAACCAGGCATTCTGGGAAGCAGGAGGTGAAGCAGTGAGCCAAGGCATTCTGGGAAGCATAGTCATTTGATTTAAGTAGCATGCTGGCTGCCAAAAACCTGGAATGGATCCGGAAGGGAAGAAACTTGGAAAATAAGGTTTTAACGGTCCCAATTCATCAGAACACTGTAGCATAAGGTTCGAAGGAAATGTCCAGTAGGGGATAAACCCCAAAACATGCCCCCAAGTGGCGGGAACGGGAATGAAGGGAGCGAGAACGGGAGCGAAGGGAGCGGGCCGTGACACAAATGATATTACAACATTGTAAATGTATGTAGGAAAGTAGTTATGAAACTGAAGGTTGGTGGGGAGGAGGGCAAAGACAAGGGGGAATAAAGTAAATGCTGCACAGTTTGAAAAAGGTGAGGGTGATACACAAGTAGTGCTTACAGTGCCCCTTGCAAATATGGAGGAGTATGATGCCTTTTGAGTGGCGTGTTCCGCTACTGGACAAGAGTGTATGGTTCTGGAATCTTTACTGGGAGAATATGAGGTCGAAGGGGGGGCATGAGCAGAGTAACAAGGTTGTGGGTCCCCAAAACAGTAAGTAAGAACATGGTGGGCAAAATAGTGTCAACCGATAGATCGATCGAACGAACGTGGGAATGAGGTAAAGGTGCAAATACAGCGCTATAGAGGTGGTGCACTTACCAGCTACGGGAATGATAGGTAACAGGAGGGGACATCCCTAGAAGGGGGAAAACCATTGACAGCTGCACTATGTATCTTAGATATGATATGATATGATGAGTCATTTATAAAGTGCCTGTGCACAAGTGTTTCTAGGCTATGGATGTTTAGAGCACAGGTGCAGCTTGAGGAGTTTGCAGGATGAATTAGGGGTGGGGGCGCCCAGGTGAGGAAGCTGGAGAATAGAGATTCTGGAGATGGGGCAACGGATAGCAGAGGTAGTACAGTATAACATTACCCATGTAACAACCACCCCGACACACAGGATACAGGTAAGTAAGCCACTTGTTTTTTTTTCACTGATGGATCACGTATTTCGGTGCAGACATGGATTTCCTGAGTGCTCAACCACAGCAGCATGCTAGATAAATGCACAAATCACCCGTTCCCAGTAGACTGTAGTCACTGGGAGATGAGTCTGGCCGATTTATCTGAGAGTAGCGAGCTAGGCTCTGGGGCACTCACTGCAAAGGATGATTTTTAAAGAATAAATATTTAGTAAATGGTTACCGTGGGGTTAGCAGTTTCAAATCGCCCTTTAACAGATGTGCCTGGGAAGAGGACTGTGGGACAAGGGGATGAGCATGGAGGGGACCAATCAGGTAGAGAGTTTTGGTATTCCGAGGGTGCAACAGTGTTTCTGTGTCCTTGCCGGAGTCTGCGAGGCATCTTTGGTTTGATGCTGTATGGATGTCTTTTCATTGCCAAAACCCAGGTTGCATTGTGTTGCTCATGAGAACTGGCCACTGGCAGATTAATAAATGGTTATCAGCACAGCTATGTCATGAAAGGTTCGTCATTGTGGGGTGGTGCGGGAAGGTCTGTGACATCACTGAGAGTGGTCTTGTGACATCACTGAGAGTGGTCTTGGGCAGAGGGGGTCAAGAGGGCTTGCTCCAATACTGGTTGACAAATGTATGCCCAGATGTTGGGGATTTACACAGTCCCACCAATAAGCTTTGTAGGATGAATAAACAGTGTTGCTAACTTTGTTTTATGTTAATAATGTCTTGCTCTAGAAAAAGTTAGGCCACTGTAGGCAGCACTGACAACTCCCTTCTGTCAGCTCTATTCCACTGTGCTGTTTGAATTGTGCTCTCCCAGCTGAGTCTGGACTTGCAATAAAGCAGCGTTACTTCTAGCTTGGTGTACGCTTCTTTTTTACTACTTTGGTACTGTTTTGTAGAACCTGCCTTCGGAGGACCCCTGATACACTACGAAGGCAATCTTGCAAACACATTTTCAAGATGAAAGCTGATTTCTTCTACTCCTTACTGCAAACTAAGACATTACTGGATCAGAATGTAAAAGAAAGTTAAAGTGGGATCAGAATTGAAGTCTATACAGCCCATCCCTCCTAGTGGGATTCCAGTTCTGCCATGCCTTAACAGGAAGGTCATAATTTAACCTCTATGCCTTCCTGCTCCAGTTTTCCTTCACCCAGGAGACACAAACTAGATTAGGCAAACTGACAGTTGGGTAGCAACAATCCTATCAATGTATAACCATTATTATGAGACATATGAGAGTTTGCCACTGTTATGTCCCCCTATTAACTACACATGTCGAACATCTAGGTACTCTGGATCTATTCTAACATCCCTCAAGTCAATTAATATGTTCATGATTTAACCATACTTAGCTGTACGTATGGAGGGGCAATATTCTTATCGTCGTTACTTGCTATATTAGAAGTTCCAGAAAACTCTAAAACACTCTGAAACATTTGAGGGGCAAGTTTGTTATATGTAACCAAATGAATATCTGGAAATGTTTTTTAAAGATGCCTGAGTTTATCAGTAGGTTATTCTGTGTGGACAGGCATTTTGTATTATAATTACCTTATTAATTGCTGTTTTTCAACTTCAATCGAGCATGTTTTCTTTTGTTACAGATCAAGCAAATCTTCTGGTCGTAATAGTGCTCCTACTGACTACTCCAGCCTGACTGATTCTCAGTTTCTTTTTGGATCCCAGATCTGTCAAGACATTTCACAGCCAACTTCTCTGGAGCCGTCTGTCCAGTCCAGACATCAGAAGAATTCACAGCAAAACTCTCAGGATGTAAGTCATAGAATGCTCATTTATTTTCACTGATATCTGAACATGAAAATATGTATTGTCTCCAAACATACTAATGGTTTTAGTGTATTAGCTTTTGCTTAAGCATTACAATCAACACACTTGATAAAACTTGAACATTTAACTTACATTTTCTTCTCCATCATGGTATCCTCATTAATATTCATAAATACTTAATGTGCCAAATCATATTTTAATAATAGAAAGAAAACTAAATTAAAAAAAGAAAGAAATACATTTTGTCTGTCTGTGGCCAGATTATCTAAACCACTGTCAACATTCAAATGGGCACACTTCCTAAAGGGTGTCTGTGCGTTCATCAGATTCATTTGTGTTCTTGTAAATATTGTCACAGTTGTGGGCTAGCACTTGAGCAATAAATACAAAGAATGACAGTGGTGCTAACAAGCTGTAAATGCGTAGGGTCTGCTGCCCTGTGAAACACCTATGACAACATGCCATTCAAGATTCTACATGGATATTGCACACAGATAAAGAGTGATAAAATAATAGAATGTGAACAGACTTGTAAAACAAATAGTATGTAGTGGTGCATTGCATTGCGACATTGTGCCCAGTCATAACTGGAGAATCCAGGAAACTTCATTTGTGCTGTTATTTTCTATGTGGAACTGTAAAGAAGGAATATTTTCATCAAGCAAGGAAGAGACTTTCGCCAGTGGATTTTGTTTGTGTGAACTTTAGTTTCTTTGGAACTTTTCAGGACTATTGTTAAGACTTTTTGTTACTTGGAGAAAATTGACTTGGAGACATTCCTAGGGGAGCCAGATCTGCCCAGGGCCACGAGAAGTCATCTAAGATACTGGGTTTTTTGTAACATTTTATTTATGTTGCATTTATGTTGTTTTGAATGTTTATGTTGTTTAGTGTGAGGGTTAGTTTTTTGCACACTAAGAGGTTTTCCCATAGATCTTAGAATAGGTAGGGAATCGCATGTTAGAGTATGTAGGCACTGAGAATATGGAAAGGTTTTCCTATCTGTGAATTTTGCATCACTTATTTCTTCCGCGCCCTGTGCCTGCGGCCTTACGGCGCTTTACAAGCACATAGACATAGACTTAGGTTTAGTTAGGATTTTTGTTATAATTTTGTGCGTAATAAAATGACAAATCCTGGGAAAACTCAATACAGTTGTGATAGAAATGCAATTTCAGCGTGGCAAAGGAGTGCAAACTTACCAGCTGTGGGAGTAGCGCTCGGAGGGGGCGGGGACTCCTTTGATAGCTACACTGCAAATTCAAAGTAGGCTGGAGAATGTCCAAAATAATAGTGTCTCACAATTAACGAAATAATGATAATAAAGATGGGTGACAGGTAAGTATAACAAAAATGAGTATTAGGCTGATTCGCAGTAAATAGGCCCAGAGCATGCTTTTGCAGAAACATGTGCTTATTTCATTAATATGCGTAGAAGCTGCAGCGGCTGGTAGCTCATCGCGATTCCCACGATCTGTCACGATTCGCTCCCTTCGCTCCCGTTCCCACCACTTGGGGGCATATTTTGGGGTGTATTCCCTACTGGACATTCCTTCCGAACCTTATGCTACAGTGCTGTGATGAATTGGGAGCGCTAAATCCTTATTTTCCAAACTAATTCCCTTCCGGATCCATTCCAGGTTTTTGGCAGCCAGTATGCTGCTTTAATTAAATGACTAAGCTTCCCAAAATGCCTGGCCCACATCTTCATCTCCACCCTTGCAGGACAAGGCTGGGTGGAGGATAGGCAACACCTGTGACTGCAGGTGCAGCAAGCAGCACACCTGTGGCGTGTTCTCGTTAAGCAGGTTTAAAAGCCTCAGTTTGCTTCAGTCCAGCGCTGGTCATTGGTTTCTATTCCTTGTTCCTTATCCTTGGATTTCGAATTTATGTGCTTAATTGATTTCTGCTTCCCAGATTCCCTTTCTGTCTTCCTGTTTGCAGGCAGCATTTCTCAGTGCTTTCCCTTTTGGTGCAGCCCAGTTTGCCTGTGTTCTATATTTCTTTGACTTTGTCCTTTGCTGTTGTAAACCTTGATGCTTTAGTCTTTCCTCTTTATATATTAGCTTCCTGCCTTTTTCCTTGGAGGGGTGGGGGAAATTTGCCCTTGTAATTTCGTTTTTCCCTGCTCCTGTTCCTTTACTTTCTCTTGTAATCCATTCCATGTTTTCCCTTGCACTTCTGCATATATTTCCCATTGATTATTAGGTGTGGTGTGCGGTTGTAGCTAGCTCTTGTGTGAATGCCTATGTGTTCCTCACAATTCTATAATCACTATTCCTACTTGCCCCTGGTCTTGAGTCTTATTTATTTAGTTATCCTTCCATTGCTGTTACAGCCTTTCTTGGTCCCTGTTTGATCAACAGGGTTTGTGGGCTTGCTGACATTCAAGTGGTATTTCTCGTCCTCGTGAGTACTGTTTTTAAGTTTCCTTATTCAATACCATCCAGAGTGTTAGATCACAGATCCTGTCGTTGCTTGCCCTCTACGTGGGCTTAGCACTTTCAGTAGCTGTAATAGCAATTGTGGGTAAGGACCTTGCCGACTTTCCTTGCAGTCACAAGGAGCATCTAAGTGCTTACCCCACATCCCTTTCCATATATTTGTATTGTTGTCACACTCTGTTTGCACTGCTGGGTTTTAGTATACATGAGTCTTGGTTCCTGTGTGCATGTTGTTTGACTCAAAGCTATTCATTGTGTGATTTTGTGCACATTTCCCTTGCCATATTCACTGCCTTTGTCCTTACCTGACACAATCCCAGCATGGCATGGTAGGAAGCAAAACAATTGTTACTTTCGGGGTCACAAAGCAAAGTTCACGAGTCCCGCCAAAAGGCAATGAATACACAACTATTTTATAATTCAGCATATTTAATTTACTAAGCCTGATCTACTGGTTTCAAAAAGCCTGTGGAGGTTTCAAATTGCCCTTGAACACATTTCTGCCCATATACAAATCATTTATGATTGACGGGAACGATATTATAGTCTCCAACGTCAACAAAACACTGGTTATCTACCTAGACACTACTCTGTCCCTCAACAGACAAACAAACACAGTAGTTTCAGCGTCATCCTATACCTGTAAACTGATAACAGCATGCCGCCCCTTTTTGACTACTACCAACTGCCTGATCCTTGCTAGAACCCTCATCATGTCCAAAATCGACTACTGCAATGCCCTCTACTTAGGGACTAGTCAAAGAAACCTTGATAAACTCCATGTCACACAAAATAATGCCATAAGGGCAGCTCTCAACGTCCCTAGGCGTTCTCACATCTCCAACACTAGACGTAACCTGCATTGGCTTCCTATGACTCATCGCATATCTCTCAAAGCACTTGTCCTAGCTCACAAATCACAGAACAATGCTGCCCCCACTTACTTATCCTCCCGCTTCACTCAACATACAGCTTCCAGACCCCTGAGATCTGCTCAGGCGCACACAACTTATCCAGACCCAGTTTCAAGCTACAGACTGCCGGAGGCTCAAGCTTCCCAGTCCTTGCTGCTAAACTGTGGAACACTCTACCTAATGCTCTTAGAAATGTTCCCTCCATCCACTCCTTTAAAACTAAAACCAAACGGTGGCTACATGAACAGGATGTCTTGGACAATCTTCTTAGCACCCAAATTCTCACCTGCTTATCTAGGCCCTGGCCGTATCCTATCTATGCAATGCCTGTAACTATATGTAAAAATATGTAAATGTTGTCTACTGCTGTGTTTGCTGTTATGTTTTGTCGGAACCTGTAACTTCCTTTCAAACATGCACCCAGATACCCCGGGTAAGGTGTGCACTACAAATGAACAAATACAATACAATACAAAGGTTCTTTCTTATGAGAACAGAGATGAGATGACTGGGACAGATGAATGAAGTTCTGCTGATCATCTTAAATGTCTCAATGAAATGGCATTACAATGTGGGAACTGGGGGTTGGCCTGAGACATCACAGTGAGAGCCTGGGATGGTGTGGCAAGGTCTGCGGGACCCAATCACTGAAAGTAACGTATGTCCATCTGTAGGGGTCTAATATGCAGTAACCAATCTGCTACTTGTGAGGAGACTTTTCATGTTGCTAAATGCCTAGTGTTAATTACTTTAGAAAGTTATAACAGCTTTACTCCTACGTCCCGTCCCCTTTCCTCCATACTTATGGGACATCTCTCCGTCCTGTGGGACGGGACCAGCGCACTTTTTTAAAAAGCATCCAAAAATGTTTCCAAAAATGTGTCTTTCCTCTCTTTCTTGCGCGGGGCCCGGCACGCAGCCGTAACACCGCCGCCCTTGGCTCCGCCCGGCGCATTGCCCATCCGTCCTTTTCTCCGCTCGTTCGGGGACTGGACGCACTTGCATCCTCGGAAGAGTTTCTTCCCTTTTTTCCTCTCTGGCTCTCGTGTGCTGGTCTTTCTATGTCGTTCAAACTAGATTTTCCAGATTGTTCATCGTGTCACTGTCGTTTCGCGAGGGCGGATCCCCATCCTCTTTGTTTAGAGTGCTTGGGTCTGGATCACCGTTGGGACTCCTGTTTTTACTGCGACTCCCTTTCGGTCCGGGCACTTCAACGTCGGTTGGAGCGGTGGGATGAGGTGTTCCGACGAACTCCTCCACCGCATTTTCAGGCGTTCATCGACGAGAAGAAGAAATGCCCGGTAAGTTCTTTACTTTTCAGAGCACTCCAGCCGGGGGATACCTTTCCGGGTTCCTCTCGGGCCGGGAGGGGCCTTGATCGCTCTGCCACCGGGGTTCGCCCTGAGGTGCCCGTTGGGCCTAATAATTTTACCAGAGTTTTCTCCGAGGGTCTCCGTAAGGGGCCTGTAGTTACCGGAGTGCGCTCTGAGGCCCCTCCTGTGGGGGCTGTTTGCAGACGCAGTTCTACTGAGTCGTGGGGTACCGGAGCTTGCTCTGAGGACGTTCTGTCGGCGTCCCTCAAAAATAAGACCAGGGTGCGCCCGAGGCCTTGGTTGGGCTTGCTGTTACCGAACGGATGTTCGAGGCCCGTGCAGATAAAGCTGTTACCGGACCTGGGTCGGAGGTCCCTTGTTCATAGGCTAAATCTACCAGCAGTTCTGAGAGGCCTGACAAGGCCTTGTCGGTGAAAGCTGTTTCTCACCGTTCCCGCTCTTGCGGTGAAACCAGACATGTTATGTGGGCAAAGAAGCAAAGTTCTTCTTTTACCGGCAGTGCCGAGGTCCTTCCTTCGAAGGCTAATTTGGCGGTTGGTATGTCACAAAAACATTCCAGGCCTCACAGTACCGGCTCTGCTGAGGTCCCTTATGTTAAAGCTAAGTTAAGACCCCTGATCCATCGACAGGGACCCCTGCCTCACTTCCTCACGTTCCTCTCAGATGATGACAAAATGGTGCCCGTTCCTGCCACGACCGCGGTGGCCATTTTGGGTGCTACCCTACAACTATGCCATCGTCCTCAGGTGTAGGGCTTGGCTGCTTGGGTGAACATAGAGTCCCTTGTGCGCATCCTTATCGGCCAGTTTATGACTGGAACGCTTGGATGCCTCTTCCGCACAATGTTTCGCTGCCTGCAGGATCGGCACCATTGATTTATGTGGATACGTCGGTGGAGGGGCCTGTGTGGCACCCGTCCCCGTTACGTCCCTGGATTTGTCCACTTCATGAGAGGCCTCCTTAGTTTCCGAAGCAGTCCCCGGAGGAAGTCTTTTTTTCAAAGGCTTATGCGTACCGACCCCATGAGGGAGTATTTCAAAGGGCTATTTAGGGAAATATGTCCTCCCGCGCCTCTGGCTCCACCTGTTCCTCTGGTGGTTCTGCCAGCGCCTCCCTTGCCTACAGTGCCTCCGCCGACTCTTCCGCCTTTGCCCCCATTGACCCCTGTGGACAAGGCAGCACCCGACACGGTTCAGCAAGACCCTGATCTGTCCGATGACGCACAAGGCGATCAGGACAGCGAGGACCTTCCCCGATCTATCAGAGCTTTTCATGACCGGGTACTGGACATGATGAACTTCTTAGATGTTCCAGTGCCCGAGGCACCCGCTCCGCAGGAGGGCGTGCTTTCTGGGGCGTTCACCCTGTCTCCCTTGGAGCGTACCGGCCTGTTCTTGCAGAAGGGTGTTCTGGCCGTGGTCCGCAGAGTCTGGGAAAAGCCACACTGACAATAGATACAGGCTGCATTCTTCGGAAGAGGTGGCCCTGTCATCTTGTCTGCCCCCCTCCTCCACAGTGGTGGCTGCGACCACTTTGCAGTCCTGGCCTGCAGCATCCTCTTCCACGACGGCTACTCAGGTTCTGGGAAACGAGGACAAGCTCCTCGACTCCCTCGGGAGGAAAATCTTCGCCAACTCGGCCTTGCAGCTCAGGCAGGCCAACGCTGAATTGATATATTAGCGGGAGCTAACATGCGGATGTGGAAAGGTCTGTCGGAGTTTGAGGAGTTTATCCCAGTCGAGAAGCTGGAAGACTTTAGGGGAGGGCTTTCCGACGCCAGGGTCTTGGCCCAGGATCTCCTGGAGGATGCAGCTCATCACGTAGACACCTCGGCTCGGGGCCTTATGCTGGGGGCTGATACCTCACGGCAGGCGTGGCTGCATGCAACTACATTTTCAAAAGAAGTGCAGGACAAGGTGCTGGACCTTCCGTTCGATGGGAAGGAGCTCTTTCATGCTACAACAGATGTAGAGCTCACCAAGACGAAGGATAGCACTCAGACAGCTAAGTCCTTGTCTGTCTTGGTTAAAGCTCCTTTCAAAACCCAGAGACCATTGTCGCAAAGTCGACCTTCCTCTGGCTTTAGGGGCTTCATCGACCGCAAGTCTCGCAGAGTGGATACCCCTGCGGGGAATAACCACCGTAGGCAACAACGGACGTGGTTTTTCTCCCGTTCCTCAGCCTCCTCCTCAGGTTCAGGTGGCACCGCCACCGATAAACCTGCTAAATGAGGGTTTTCCGTGCTTGCACGAGACCCCGGTGGGAGGACGCATCGCGTCTCATTAGGAGGCGTGGCAGGTCATCACAGAAGACAGATGGGTCTTGTCAGTCACTCAAGCGGGCTTCCGCTTACTTCTACCCTCTACCTCAATCCTCCTTTTCAGCTGTCGGGTTGGCCCTCCCTCAAAGCTGAGGTTCAGAAACTTCTGGACCTCAGAGCTGTGGAACCCGTTCCCCTTGGGGAGCGAGGGGAGGGCTTTTACTCCCGGCTGTTTACGGTGCCCAAACCCAACCAGGCTGGCCTGCGCACCATTCTAGACCTTTCCCAGTTCAATCATTTCCTACCCCAAGAGAAATTCAAGATGATCACGCCCGGCCAGATACGGTCCTCCTTGCAGATGGGCGATTGGCTCAGCGTCGTGGATCTTCAGGATGCGTACATGCATAACCTGATTTGGAACCCACACAGGAGATATCTCTGCTTCTCTTTGGGAGAGGAGCACTTCCAGTTTTGAGTGCTTCCTTTTGGCCTTAGCTCGGCACTGCGTGTCTTCACGAAGATGATATCGGTGATTGCGGCCTATCTTCGTCTCCAGGGTATCCATGTGTATCCATATTTGGACGACTGGCTCTTACGCAGCCCTTGTCCGCTAACAGCAGCGGGCAATCTCCCGTCTCTCCTTCAGCCTCCTGTTCCATCTTGGGCTGTCGGTGAGATGGCGGAAATCTTCCATGACGGTCTCACAGGACCTGATTTTCCTGGGTTTTCGCTGGAACACGATCAACTGCAGAGTGTACCTGACCGGGGACAGAATGGCGGATCTGTTAGCCACGTGTCAGATGTTTGCGCAGTCGGAGAGCATGTCGGCCTGGTGGTTCCATAGGCTTCTGGGCCTCATGGCCTTGTGCGTGTTGGCTCTTCCTCTTGCTCGTCTCAAGATGAGACGGACCCAGATGGCTCTTCGGAGTTCCTGGCGTCAGGCTGTGGACCCGGATTCCAAGCTGATAATGATTCCGGATTCTATGAGAGTGGACCTGGATTGGTGGTCATCTTTCAGCAACCTGTCGGTGGGTGCGGGGTTTCAGGACCCAGCCCCCACAGTGACGATCACAACGGACTCCTCCCTTCTGGGGTGGGGTGCGACGTTAGATCTTCTTCAGGTCTCGGACCTTTGGTCGCCTCAGGACAAGCTCCTGCACATAAATCATTTGGAGCTTCTTGCGATCTTCCTAGCGCTCAGGGAATTCAGACCGCTCATTGCCAACAAGGTGGTCCGCATACGCACGGACAATGTGGTGTCAATGTATTACATCAACAAGCAAGGGGGAACAAAGTCTCCCCCCCTCGTGGACCTGTCCATCCAGATATGGGAGTGGGCCTTGCTTCATGGTGTCTGGCTGCTTGCAGTACACATCCCGGGCCAGCTGAATGTCACAGCGGATGCCCTCAGCCGGCGGACAGTGGTCAGCTATGAGTGGGATTTGAAGGTGGAGGTCCTCTCATGGATTTTCCTGCATTGGGGCACACCGGAGGTGGACCTCTTCGCTACAGCGGTAAACAAGAAGCTTCCTCAGTATGCCTCCAGAGGGGGGCTGGGAGCCTCCTCTCTGTGGGATGCTCTCGAGATTCCATGACACAACATGAGAGCTTACGCCTTCCCGCCTCTGCCTCTAGTTCATCGGGCAATTTGGAATCTGAAGAACTCAGTAAACTGTTCCCTTCTACTCGTAGCCCCGTGGTGGCCGGCCAGGTTTTGGTTCTCAGAACTTCAACACCTGTCAGTGTATCCGCCAATCAGGTTACCAGTGACCCCCGATCTTCTCCACCAAGGGGAACAGCAGATGTGGCACCCTTCCCCACAATCGCTCAGCTTGGCGGCATGGTGCCTAAGTTCAAGTCTTTAGAGCATCTTAACTTGTCTTCGGATAACATGCGTATTATCCAGGCAGCCAGGAAACCCTCGACCAGATCCCAATACAGGAGTAAATGGCTCAGGTTCTGTCATCGGTGTTTAGAGAAGCAGTTGGATCCAAGGGTGGCTACGATTGACACTGTGCTGTCCTTCGTGTCCTCCCTAGCAGAGTCGGGTGTTCACATTCTGTCATGCAGAACTTACCTTTCAGCGGTTTCCGCTTATCTTTCTACGGAACAATGCTCTTATTCTCTGAGTAACCTAGTGGTTAAGGGGCATTTTTCAGGCTTGACACGCCTCTACTCTCCAGTTCGGTCCGCACCCACCGAGGGACTTAAATGTAGTCCTGACGGCGCTGTGCCATAAATCTTTTGAACCAATGGCCACGGTGGACCTCAAGTACCTATCATGGAGAGTGTCCTTTCTGGTCGCCGTTACGTCAGCGAGGAAGTGAGTGAGCTCCAGGCCTTGTCAGTGGAGCATCCATTATTAATCTTTCACAAGGACAAGGTAGTCCTACGTACAAACCCGGCCTTCCTACCGAAGGTGGTAACTGAATTCCATCTGAATCAGTCGATCTCCCTACCAGTCTTTTTTCCGAACCATGCCTCAGAGGCTGAAAACGT
Source organism: Ambystoma mexicanum (assembly GCF_040938575.1). NCBI lineage: Eukaryota > Metazoa > Chordata > Amphibia > Caudata > Ambystomatidae > Ambystoma > Ambystoma mexicanum. The sequence continues at coordinate 69,547,508 of NC_090923.1, read as the reverse complement.
TCTGCACTGTCTTGATGTCAGAAGGGCTCTTAAGTTCTACCTTGACAGGACGTCCGAGCTTAGGAGTTCTTCTCAACTTTTTGTGACCTTCGGTAACCCTCAGGGTAAGCAGGCGTCTAAGGCGACTATTTCTCGGTGGATCGCCGCCTGCATCACGGAGTCTTTCACCGTCCAAGGGCTGAAACCTCCTAAGGGTATTCATGCACACCTGGTGCGGGGCAAGGCAGCCGCGGTTGCTATCAGAAATATGTCCCCTGGGAGTCCATCGCTAGGGCAGCTACTTGGGCCTCCCCATCTGCTTTTTGTAAGCATTATTGTCTTGACATGAGCTCAAGAGCTGATGCTCAGTTTGGTCAGGCTGTGCTGAAGAATCTTTTTCAGAAAGGGGTATTTCCATCCACCCGTAGTTCCTGTTAGGAGTGCTTGGGAATCTCCCATAAGTATGGAGGAAAGGGGGCGGGACGTAGGAGTATAACCAGGTTACTCACCGTAGTGACCACCTTACTCCTAGTCCACAGTCCCCTTTCCTCCATACGCTCGCCTGCCGTCCCCTCTAATAAGGTCCCTCTGTTATTGCTAATAGGTCTCTGACCTGGCGATAGAAAAGGACTGATGGGCGAATCGCGGGGCAGAGCCAAGGTGGGCGGGGTTACGGGCGCGTTCCAGGCCCCGCGCAAGAAAGAGAGGAAGGACACATTTTGGGAAAAAATGTTGGATGCTTTTTACAAAGTGCTCCGGTCCCGTCCCACAGGACGGAGAGATGCCCCATAAGTATGGAGGAAAGGGGACTATGGACTAGGAGTAAGGTGGTCACTACGGTGAGTAACGTGGTTATTTATTTTGGGGCATTTACTTGACAGCACCTTTTCATGCAATTCTGTTCCGCGTTCTGTTTGAATATAGCTGTCCCAGCTGCGTCTGGGATCCTGAAATAAAACTGTGTTACTTCTTGCCTGGTGCACACTCAGTGCTCCGGATAGGATTTTTGCAAGACAGTTTTTTACTCACAGTTTTTAGAATTGGAGAGTAAATCCAATTTCAAGAGAGTAAATATTATTCTCTTCCATCACAAGACAGTAAAAAAGTGTCTGACAACTAACCAATTTGTGCGTAGTATTAAAACGGTGTTCGAAAACATTACTGACAAAAAACTTGTCGATGCATACTACCAAGCTTCATCTTCATTATACCTGGACACCAATACTCTGTTAAGAACTACTACAAATGCCAGCTAGTTACATCATAAATCAAGTCACTCACTCTACCAGCATCACTTCTCTGCCTCTCGGGCCTACTGTTGCTGCCTGGCACTACCTGCTTGACAGCCACTACATGTTTTTTCTCCATCTCTCCTTCCCTTTGCTACTCTTTTTCCCCTGTCTCTCACTTTCTGATGTTCTGTCTCTCCCTCTTAGTGTTGCTATGCCACGTTTTTAGGTTGATTGCTCTGTCACTCATCCTCTCCCATCCCTGCATTCTATTATTGCGGTTTCCCTCCTACATTGTGCTGTGATAGCTGATATAACTCCTCTTCCTCTCTCATGTCATTACTCTGGCTATATCTGTTTTTTTCATGTTCTCTGTTCTCTGTTGTGGTTGCTACTTTTGATTATCTTTCTTGCACTGCTTCTTATGTTATTGGCCTGCCTTTCTGTAATCTGGATTTCTATTTCCATATCTCCCTGTCTGCTGTTGAGCTGTGTTTTCTTATTTTACTGTCTCTATATGTCTCTTTTGCTCTGCTTCTATCCCTCACTCCTATTGTGTGTGTGTGTGTGTGTGTGTGTGTGTGGGTGTACTATTATTTACCTGTTTCCCTTCTCACTTTCTTTGTTGCACCCTTATGTAGCTCATTGATCTCTCTTCAATGTTGCTTGGATTCCTGTTTTGGATTGTCTAATACGTTCTTTGTTCTTGCAGCCGATCCCCCACCCCTCACTTTGTTCTCCTGTATTGCTTGGGTTCAGAGTTGCTCTTTCTCTCCTTTTTGTCTTTTGACATAACACCAATAAATATCTAACAAGCTGAAAATGCCTTTTCCATTTACAAATCCAGTGCAGCTTTACCATTGGGTGATCCTTTTTTAGATGTGTACAAACCTTCTTTTGGCCATTAGGTTGTGAATTATAGAGTTAGAGGGTGTCTCACGAGATGCAGTACTTGCTTGAATGCAGATGCTTTACCAGCACTGTAGGCCATTACAAGTATAAGAGCCCAGATGAGAACTGTGTTCTGAGCCCAAACCCTCATGGGATATGCTTGTTCCGAGCCATTATAGGTATAGCATCCATGATGAGATGTGCTTGTGCGGTCTGAGCCATTACAAGTTTAGCAACCCTCATGGGATGTGCTTCTTCTGAGCCATTACAGGTATAGCAGCCCTGATGAGAGAGAATATATGTGATCACTGTGGCATTTTTACTACAATCACCAAAAATGCAGATAAAAAAAAAATGCAACACCCTTTTCACTGCATACATATGCTGGGGAGACCCCCCGCCCCTCTGCAACCCATACATTCATTATATACTGTACCCTACCTCCCCACATATATATGGGGTCGAAATATTAAAAAGTGAACATTTTCAGTGGTCGCCGTAAAAAAGGCGTAGTAATTTTATTATACCGGTGAGAGGTGTGTGTTCTGAATCACTGAACGTTTAGTAGTCCTTTTGATAAGTTGAAAGCTAAGTAAGCTCTGTTACAATTGAATGTTACCCGCATCTTAAACACATACCTCTGATGCAGACGCATTAACTCACCTATTAACAGGATTTCCACTAAAGGGTTACACAATGATCTCTGCAGCAGGGTTATTGACCCACTGAGCTACCTTTCCGAACAGGCTGTTGACTTGGAAAGGCACATAGGGTTAGGGCACTGGCAGTTCCATGTGAGGCTTGCATGACATAACTGGCTTGTCAAAATCTCTCAGCCTATTTGGACTATCCTACATGAGTCGGTAGATTCATACTGAGGCTTTGAAATGTGCTAGATTTTTGGTAGTGGGACTCAGTAATGTGACATGGGAGAAGCAAAAGTTTTGAAAAGGGCAAGGCAGAGTAGGAGGGATGAAGTATATGACAGCATTGCCATTTTCTCACACTGTCCGCCGGTGTGCATCACAACAGCTCAGAAGGTGTGGAGGGAAGGATATATGTGAAAATAGCATATTTTGTACTGCAAGGTCGAAAATCCTGCATGTTAAACACATTTTCAGTATTTTCAATGCAGGGGGAGACCGCTCGGAGCACCCCCATCCACATCCACCCACTTTATTAAATACCTCTACACAACGCCCCTCCCCATCTAATCTTTGTGGGACATGTTTTGTTTTCCATGCAATGTTTTCTACATCGCAGTAATGAGATTAGGGAATTTTGTAGTGAAACCAGTGGGAAGAACTCACACTGTTCTTGCTCAGTACTTAGCTCGCTGCAGAAAATGCAAAGAAATTCAGGTACTGTCCCAAAACATAGCAATCCTGCTAAGAAATGTAGGCGTGATTCAATCAGCCCAGCTGTGAATAATTGGCATTGTGCCATGACATGCGTACAGCAGCTCTGCTGATAAATTAGGCTTATTTGACTGAATATATAGCAGTCCTGTTCAGAGGTATGTGTACAATCTGTGACACTGAAAATATATACAGCACTGCTTCTACCTGCATCCTTTATACACGCTTGCGGTGGGCGGGGGGTCAGAAAGGGAGTTAAAGTAAAGATCAGACTACGTGCCCAGCTATTCCTTGCTCTCTAAGATAACAAACTATGTGCAGTGCCCTTTCATGCATGCACATGCACACAGACACATACAATCTTAAGACGAAAAAAACCCACATCTTCATATAGACAACAACATATTTTCCTTCTCACAATGCCAAACAACTGCTTGCTGGAAGGCTCTTCTAAAACTTTGAGACTTCAAACGCAAATGATGTGTTTCACTGATGAAAACAAAAAGAAATGCCCATTATGCTGCAACTGCCCTGTCTCTATTAAAGCTGATCAAAACAGAGGAAAATGAAGCAGAAATGCAGCTCTAGTTTAAGACAATTTTCATTTTACACAATACTACATGTATCCTAAAGCAATGTGGAAAGCATGATCATGATTCAAAATGCTTCAATAACAATGTAACCTACAGAATGCAGGCAGTTGAACAAAGTTAACAAACACAATTCCCTTCTACATTACTCAGAAAGTATCATCTTGTTCGAATTATTAAAAGAGTGTAAAAAAAGAAAATTCTTTCAAGGAACTGTGTGGATTACTAAAGTAAAGGGGAGCATTTGGAAGCTGCTGCTGGCCAGCCTGTCACCAGGGACCTCCAAGATTTATGGGGGTGCTGCTATAAATAGCCTGTGTAAGCTGTACGCAAGGAAGAATTAAAAGGGCCGTATTGAGAAGAATTCTGTGCTTAAAAAGGCTTGATACGCACGTTATATGGAGGGCTGTGTACACTCCTTTTTGACTACTTTTGTCATTTTTTACTGGTGAGTTCTATGGCGACCCTCGTCACATTTATGGAGGCCTCAGTGAGATATATCAGCATTGACGACCAGGTCATCGGATGCCGAGTTACCGAAGGCCTGCCTGGTAAGGGCACTGCCCATGCTCCAACAGGGTACATGACTTTAAAGGAAGAATCTGAGGTCGATAGGAGTTTAGAATCTCCTAAAAGAATATGTGCGTGTACCCGTGCATGAACGCGCAAGGGAGTTGGAGGGATCATTTTTATAGTGTATAGGACGCGCCCTCAAAGGTTGGTGGGCGATTGGCCATAGTAGCCTTAGATTTTAGGTCCACTTATCCAATAGGGAGAAGGTGGGCGGAGGCACATCTGCATTAGAGCAGAGGGTTGTGTAGTAAGTGGCGGACCTCATTAGACAAGAGTTGCGCGTATTGCAGGCTGTAAGTATAGTTGCTTCATGTTTTGTCATAGAATGCTCATAGAATGCTCATTTATTTTCACTGATATCTGAACATGAAAATACGTATTGTCTCCAAACATACTAATGGTTTTAGTGTATTAGCTTTTGCTTAAGCATTACAATCAACACACTTGATAAAACTTGAACATTTAACTTACATTTTCTTCTCCATCATGGTATCCTCATTAATATTCATAAATACTTAATGTGCCAAATCATATTTTAATAATAGAAAGAAAACTAAATTAAAAAAAGAAAGAAATACATTTTGTCTGTCTGTGGCCAGATTATCTAAACCACTGTCAACATTCAAATGGGCACACTTCCTAAAGGGTGTCTGTGCGTTCATCAGATTCATTTGTGTTCTTGTAAATATTGTCACAGTTGTGGGCTAGCACTTGAGCAATAAATACAAAGAATGACAGTGGTGCTAACAAGCTGTAAATGCGTAGGGTCTGCTGCCCTGTGAAACACCTATGACAACATGCCATTCAAGATTCTACATGGATATTGCACACAGATAAAGAGTGATAAAATAATAGAATGTGAACAGACTTGTAAAACAAATAGTATGTAGTGGTGCATTGCATTGCGACATTGTGCCCAGTCATAACTGGAGAATCCAGGAAACTTCATTTGTGCTGTTATTTTCTATGTGGAACTGTAAAGAAGGAATATTTTCATCAAGCAAGGAAGAGACTTTCGCCAGTGGATTTTGTTTGTGTGAACTTTAGTTTCTTTGGAACTTTTCAGGACTATTGTTAAGACTTTTTGTTACTTGGAGAAAATTGACTTGGAGACATTCCTAGGGGAGCCAGATCTGCCCAGGGCCACGAGAAGTCATCTAAGATACTGGGTTTTTTGTAACATTTTATTTATGTTGCATTTATGTTGTTTTGAATGTTTATGTTGTTTAGTGTGAGGGTTAGTTTTTTGCACACTAAGAGGTTTTCCCATAGATCTTAGAATAGGTAGGGAATCGCATGTTAGAGTATGTAGGCACTGAGAATATGGAAAGGTTTTCCTATCTGTGAATTTTGCATCACTTATTTCTTCCGCGCCCTGTGCCTGCGGCCTTACGGCGCTTTACAAGCACATAGACATAGACTTAGGTTTAGTTAGGATTTTTGTTATAATTTTGTGCGTAATAAAATGACAAATCCTGGGAAAACTCAATACAGTTGTGATAGAAATGCAATTTCAGCGTGGCAAAGGAGTGCAAACTTACCAGCTGTGGGAGTAGCGCTCGGAGGGGGCGGGGACTCCTTTGATAGCTACACTGCAAATTCAAAGTAGGCTGGAGAATGTCCAAAATAATAGTGTCTCACAATTAACGAAATAATGATAATAAAGATGGGTGACAGGTAAGTATAACAAAAATGAGTATTAGGCTGATTCGCAGTAAATAGGCCCAGAGCATGCTTTTGCAGAAACATGTGCTTATTTCATTAATATGCGTAGAAGCTGCAGCGGCTGGTAGCTCATCGCGATTCCCACGATCTGTCACGATTCGCTCCCTTCGCTCCCGTTCCCACCACTTGGGGGCATATTTTGGGGTTTATTCCCTACTGGACATTCCTTCCGAACCTTATGCTACAGTGCTGTGATGAATTGGGAGCGCTAAATCCTTATTTTCCAAACTAATTCCCTTCCGGATCCATTCCAGGTTTTTGGCAGCCAGTATGCTGCTTTAATTAAATGACTAAGCTTCCCAAAATGCCTGGCCCACATTTTCATCTCCACCCTTGCAGGACAAGGCTGGGTGGAGGATAGGCAACACCTGTGACTGCAGGTGCAGCAAGCAGCACACCTGTGGCGTGTTCTCGTTAAGCAGGTTTAAAAGCCTCAGTTTGCTTCAGTCCAGCGCTGGTCATTGGTTTCTATTCCTTGTTCCTTATCCTTGGATTTCGAATTTATGTGCTTAATTGATTTCTGCTTCCCAGATTCCCTTTCTGTCTTCCTGTTTGCAGGCAGCATTTCTCAGTGCTTTCCCTTTTGGTGCAGCCCAGTTTGCCTGTGTTCTATATTTCTTTGACTTTGTCCTTTGCTGTTGTAAACCTTGATGCTTTAGTCTTTCCTCTTTATATATTAGCTTCCTGCCTTTTTCCTTGGAGGGGTGGGGGAAATTTGCCCTTGTAATTTCGTTTTTCCCTGCTCCTGTTCCTTTACTTTCTCTTGTAATCCATTCCATGTTTTCCCTTGCACTTCTGCATATATTTCCCATTGATTATTAGGTGTGGTGTGCGGTTGTAGCTAGCTCTTGTGTGAATGCCTATGTGTTCCTCACAATTCTATAATCACTATTCCTACTTGCCCCTGGTCTTGAGTCTTATTTATTTAGTTATCCTTCCATTGCTGTTACAGCCTTTCTTGGTCCCTGTTTGATCAACAGGGTTTGTGGGCTTGCTGACATTCAAGTGGTATTTCTCGTCCTCGTGAGTACTGTTTTTAAGTTTCCTTATTCAATACCATCCAGAGTGTTAGATCACAGATCCTGTCGTTGCTTGCCCTCTACGTGGGCTTAGCACTTTCAGTAGCTGTAATAGCAATTGTGGGTAAGGACCTTGCCGACTTTCCTTGCAGTCACAAGGAGCATCTAAGTGCTTACCCCACATCCCTTTCCATATATTTGTATTGTTGTCACACTCTGTTTGCACTGCTGGGTTTTAGTATACATGAGTCTTGGTTCCTGTGTGCATGTTGTTTGACTCAAAGCTATTCATTGTGTGATTTTGTGCACATTTCCCTTGCCATATTCACTGCCTTTGTCCTTACCTGACACAATCCCAGCATGGCATGGTAGGAAGCAAAACAATTGTTACTTTCGGGGTCACAAAGCAAAGCTCACGAGTCCCGCCAAAAGGCAATGAATACACAACTATTTTATAATTCAGCATATTTAATTTACTAAGCCTGATCTACTGGTTTCAAAAAGCCTGTGGAGGTTTCAAATTGCCCTTGAACACATTTCTGCCCATATACAAATCATTTATGATTGACGGGAACGATATTATAGTCTCCAACGTCAACAAAACACTGGTTATCTACCTAGACACTACTCTGTCCCTCAACAGACAAACAAACACAGTAGTTTCAGCGTCATCCTATACCTGTAAACTGATAACAGCATGCCGCCCCTTTTTGACTACTACCAACTGCCTGATCCTTGCTAGAACCCTCATCATGTCCAAAATCGACTACTGCAATGCCCTCTACTTAGGGACTAGTCAAAGAAACCTTGATAAACTCCATGTCACACAAAATAATGCCATAAGGGCAGCTCTCAACGTCCCTAGGCGTTCTCACATCTCCAACACTAGACGTAACCTGCATTGGCTTCCTATGACTCATCGCATATCTCTGAAAGCACTTGTCCTAGCTCACAAATCACAGAACAATGCTGCCCCCACTTACTTATCCTCGCGCTTCACTCAACATACAGCTTCCAGACCCCTGAGATCTGCTCAGGCGCACACAACTTATCCAGAGCCAGTTTCAAGCTACAGACTGCCGGAGGCTCAAGCTTCCCAGTCCTTGCTGCTAAACTGTGGAACACTCTACCTAATGCTCTTAGAAATGTTCCCTCCATCCACTCCTTTAAAACTAAAACCAAACGGTGGCTACATGAACAGGATGTCTTGGACAATCTTCTTAGCACCCAAATTCTCACCTGCTTATCTAGGCCCTGGCCGTATCCTATCTATGCAATGCCTGTAACTATATGTAAAAATATGTAAATGTTGTCTACTGCTGTGTTTGCTGTTATGTTTTGTCGGAACCTGTAACTTCCTTTCAAACATGCACCCAGATACCCCGGGTAAGGTGTGCACTACAAATGAACAAATACAATACAATACAAAGGTTCTTTCTTATGAGAACAGAGATGAGATGACTGGGACAGATGAATGAAGTTCTGCTGATCATCTTAAATGTCTCAATGAAATGGCATTACAATGTGGGAACTGGGGGTTGGCCTGAGACATCACAGTGAGAGCCTGGGATGGTGTGGCAAGGTCTGCGGGACCCAATCACTGAAAGTAACGTATGTCCATCTGTAGGGGTCTAATATGCAGTAACCAATCTGCTACTTGTGAAGAGACTTTTCATGTTGCTAAATGCCTAGTGTTAATTACTTTAGAAAGTTATAACAGCTTTACTCCTACGTCCCGTCCCCTTTCCTCCATACTTATGGGACATCTCTCCGTCCTGTGGGACGGGACCAGCGCACTTTCTAAAAAGCATCCAAAAATGTTTCCAAAAATGTGTCTTTCCTCTCTTTCTTGCGCGGGGCCCGGCACGCAGCCGTAACACCGCCGCCCTTGGCTCCGCCCGGCGCATTGCCCATCCGTCCTTTTCTCCGCTCGTTCGGGGACTGGACGCACTTGCATCCTCGGAAGAGTTTCTTCCCTTTTTTCCTCTCTGGCTCTCGTGTGCTGGTCTTTCTATGTCGTTCAAACTAGATTTTCCAGATTGTTCATCGTGTCACTGTCGTTTCGCGAGGGCGGATCCCCATCCTCTTTGTTTAGAGTGCTTGGGTCTGGACACCGTTGGGACTCCTGTTTTTACTGCGACTCCCTTTCGGTCCGGGCACTTCAACGTCGGTTGGAGCGGTGGGATGAGGTGTTCCGACGAACTCCTCCACCGCATTTTCAGGCGTTCATCGACGAGAAGAAGAAATGCCCGGTAAGTTCTTTACTTTTCAGAGCACTCCAGCCGGGGGATACCTTTCCGGGTTCCTCTCGGGCCGGGAGGGGCCTTGATCGCTCTGCCACCGGGGTTCGCCCTGAGGTGCCCGTTGGGCCTAATAATTTTACCAGAGTTTTCTCCGAGGGTCTCCATAAGGGGCCTGTAGTTACCGGAGTGCGCTCTGAGGCCCCTCCTGTGGGGGCTGTTTGCAGACGCAGTTCTACTGAGTCGTGGGGTACCGGAGCTTGCTCTGAGGACGTTCTGTCGGCGTCCCTCAAAAATAAGACCAGGGTGCGCCCGAGGCCTTGGTTGGGCTTGCTGTTACCGAACGGATGTTCGAGGCCCGTGCAGATAAAGCTGTTACCGGACCTGGGTCGGAGGTCCCTTGTTCATAGGCTAAATCTACCAGCAGTTCTGAGAGGCCTGACAAGGCCTTGTCGGTGAAAGCTGTTTCTCACCGTTCCCGCTCTTGCGGTGAAACCAGACATGTTATGTGGGCAAAGAAGCAAAGTTCTTCTTTTACCGGCAGTGCCGAGGTCCTTCCTTCGAAGGCTAATTTGGCGGTTGGTATGTCACAAAAACATTCCAGGCCTCACAGTACCGGCTCTGCTGAGGTCCCTTATGTTAAAGCTAAGTTAAGACCCCTGATCCATCGACAGGGACCCCTGCCTCACTTCCTCACGTTCCCCTCAGATGATGACAAAATGGTGCCCGTTCCTGCCACGACCGCGGTGGCCATTTTGGGTGCTACCCTACAACTATGCCATCGTCCTCAGGTGTAGGGCTTGGCTGCTTGGGTGAACATAGAGTCCCTTGTGCGCATCCTTATCGGCCAGTTTATGACTGGAACGCTTGGATGCCTCTTCCGCACAATGTTTCGCTGCCTGCAGGATCGGCACCATTGATTTATGTGGATACGTCGGTGGAGGGGCCTGTGTGGCACCCGTCCCCGTTACGTCCCTGGATTTGTCCACTTCATGAGAGGCCTTCTTAGGTTCCGAAGCAGTCCCCGGAGGAAGTCTTTTTTTCAAAGGCTTATGCGTACCGACCCCATGAAGGAGTATTTCAAAGGGCTATTTAGGGAAATATGTCCTCCCGCGCCTCTGGCTCCACCTGTTCCTCTGGTGGTTCTGCCAGCGCCTCCCTTGCCTACAGTGCCTCCGCCGACTCTTCCGCCTTTGCCCCCATTGACCCCTGTGGACAAGGCAGCACCCGACACGGTTCAGCAAGACCCTGATCTGTCCGATGACGCACAAGGCGATCAGGACAGCGAGGACCTTCCCCGATCTATCAGAGCTTTTCATGACCGGGTACTGGACATGATGAACTTCTTAGATGTTCCAGTGCCCGAGGCACCCGCTCCGCAGGAGGGCGTGCTTTCTGGGGCGTTCACCCTGTCTCCCTTGGAGCGTACCGGCCTGTTCTTGCAGAAGGGTGTTCTGGCCGTGGTCCGCAGAGTCTGGGAAAAGCCACACTGACAATAGATACAGGCTGCATTCTTCGGAAGAGGTGGCCCTGTCATCTTGTCTGCCCCCCTCCTCCACAGTGGTGGCTGCGACCACTTTGCAGTCCAGGCCTGCAGCATCCTCTTCCACGACGGCTACTCAGGTTCTGGGAAACGAGGACAAGCTCCTCGACTCCCTCGGGAGGAAAATCTTCGCCAACTCGGCCTTGCAGCTCAGGCAGGCCAACGCTGAATTGATATATTAGCGGGAGCTAACATGCGGATGTGGAAAGGTCTGTCGGAGTTTGAGGAGTTTATCCCAGTCGAGAAGCTGGAAGACTTTAGGGGAGGGCTTTCCGACGCCAGGGTCTTGGCCCAGGATCTCCTGGAGGATGCAGCTCATCACGTAGACACCTCGGCTCGGGGCCTTATGCTGGGGGCTGATACCTCACGGCAGGCGTGGCTGCATGCAACTACATTTTCAAAAGAAGTGCAGGACAAGGTGCTGGACCTTCCGTTCGATGGGAAGGAGCTCTTTCATGCTACAACAGATGTAGAACTCACCAAGACGAAGGATAGCACTCAGACAGCTAAGTCCTTGTCTGTCTTGGTTAAAGCTCCTTTCAAAACCCAGAGACCATTGTCGCAAAGTCGACCTTCCTCTGGCTTTAGGGGCTTCATCGACCGCAAGTCTCGCAGAGTGGATACCCCTGCGGGGAATAACCACCGTAGGCAACAACGGACGTGGTTTTTCTCCCGTTCCTCAGCCTCCTCCTCAGGTTCAGGTGGCACCGCCACCGATAAACCTGCTAAATGAGGGTTTTCCGTGCTTGCACGAGACCCCGGTGGGAGGACGCATCGCGTCTCATTAGGAGGCGTGGCAGGTCATCACAGAAGACAGATGGGTCTTGTCAGTCACTCAAGCGGGCTTCCGCTTACTTCTACCCTCTACCTCAATCCTCCTTTTCAGCTGTCGGGTTGGCCCTCCCTCAAAGCTGAGGTTCAGAAACTTCTGGACCTCAGAGCTGTGGAACCCGTTCCCCTTGGGGAGCGAGGGGAGGGCTTTTACTCCCGGCTGTTTACGGTGCCCAAACCCAACCAGGCTGGCCTGCGCACCATCCTAGACCTTTCCCAGTTCAATCATTTCCTACCCCAAGAGAAATTCAAGATGATCACGCCCGGCCAGATACGGTCCTCCTTGCAGATGGGCGATTGGCTCAGCGTCGTGGATCTTCAGGATGCGTACATGCATAACCTGATTTGGAACCCACACAGGAGATATCTCTGCTTCTCTTTGGGAGAGGAGCACTTCCAGTTTTGAGTGCTTCCTTTTGGCCTTAGCTCGGCACTGCGTGTCTTCACGAAGATGATATCGGTGATTGCGGCCTATCTTCGTCTCCAGGGTATCCATGTGTATCCATATTTGGACGACTGGCTCTTACGCAGCCCTTGTCCGCTAACAGCAGCGGGCAATCTCCCGTCTCTCCTTCAGCCTCCTGTTCCATCTTGGGCTGTCGGTGAGATGGCGGAAATCTTCCATGACGGTCTCACAGGACCTGATTTTCCTGGGTTTTCGCTGGAACACGATCAACTGCAGAGTGTACCTGACCGGGGACAGAATGGCGGATCTGTTAGCCACGTGTCAGATGTTTGCGCAGTCGGAGAGCATGTCGGCCTGGTGGTTCCATAGGCTTCTGGGCCTCATGGCCTTGTGCGTGTTGGCTCTTCCTCTTGCTCGTCTCAAGATGAGACGGACCCAGATGGCTCTTCGGAGTTCCTGGCGTCAGGCTGTGGACCCGGATTCCAAGCTGATAATGATTCCGGATTCCATGAGAGTGGACCTGGATTGGTGGTCATCTTTCAGCAACCTGTCGGTGGGTGCGGGGTTTCAGGACCCAGCCCCCACAGTGACGATCACAACGGACTCCTCCCTTCTGGGGTGGGGTGCGACGTTAGATCTTCTTCATGTCTCGGACCTTTGGTCGCCTCAGGACAAGCTCCTGCACATAAATCATTTGGAGCTTCTTGCGATCTTCCTAGCGCTCAGGGAATTCAGACCGCTCATTGCCAACAAGGTGGTCCGCATACGCACGGACAATGTGGTGTCAATGTATTACATCAACAAGCAAGGGGGAACAAAGTCTCCCCCCCTCGTGGACCTGTCCATCCAGATATGGGAGTGGGCCTTGCTTCATGGTGTCTGGCTGCTTGCAGTACACATCCCGGGCCAGCTGAATGTCACAGCGGATGCCCTCAGCCGGCGGACAGTGGTCAGCTATGAGTGGGATTTGAAGGTGGAGGTCCTCTCATGGATTTTCCTGCATTGGGGCACACCGGAGGTGGACCTCTTCGCTACAGCGGTAAACAAGAAGCTTCCTCAGTATGCCTCCAGAGGGGGGCTGGGAGCCTCCTCTCTGTGGGATGCTCTCGAGATTCCATGACACAACATGAGAGCTTACGCCTTCCCGCCTCTGCCTCTAGTTCATCGGGCAATTTGGAATCTGAAGAACTCAGTAAACTGTTCCCTTCTACTCGTAGCCCCGTGGTGGCCGGCCAGGTTTTGGTTCTCAGAACTTCAACACCTGTCAGTGTATCCGCCAATCAGGTTACCAGTGACCCCCGATCTTCTCCACCAAGGGGAACAGCAGATGTGGCACCCTTCCCCACAATCGCTCAGCTTGGCGGCATGGTGCCTAAGTTCAAGTCTTTAGAGCATCTTAACTTGTCTTCGGATAACATGCGTATTATCCAGGCAGCCAGGAAACCCTCGACCAGATCCCAATACAGGAGTAAATGGCTCAGGTTCTGTCATCGGTGTTTAGAGAAGCAGTTGGATCCAAGGGTGGCTACGATTGACACTGTGCTGTCCTTCGTGTCCTCCCTAGCAGAGTCGGGTGTTCACATTCTGTCATGCAGAACTTACCTTTCAGCGGTTTCCGCTTATCTTTCTACGGAACAATGCTCTTATTCTCTGAGTAACCTAGTGGTTAAGGGGCATTTTTCAGGCTTGACACGCCTCTACTCTCCAGTTCGGTCCGCACCCACCGAGGGACTTAAATGTAGTCCTGACGGCGCTGTGCCATAAATCTTTTGAACCAATGGCCACGGTGGACCTCAAGTACCTATCATGGAGAGTGTCCTTTCTGGTCGCCGTTACGTCAGCGAGGAGAGTGAGTGAGCTCCAGGCCTTGTCAGTGGAGCATCCATTATTAATCTTTCACAAGGACAAGGTAGTCCTACGTACAAACCCGGCCTTCCTACCGAAGGTGGTAACTGAATTCCATCTGAATCAGTCGATCTCCCTACCAGTCTTTTTTCCGAACCATGCCTCAGAGGCTGAAAACGTTCTGCACTGTCTTGATGTCAGAAGGGCTCTTAAGTTCTACCTTGACAGGACGTCCGAGCTTAGGAGTTCTTCTCAACTTTTTGTGACCTTCGGTAACCCTCAGGGTAAGCAGGCGTCTAAAGCGACTATTTCTCGGTGGATCGCCGCCTGCATCACGGAGTCTTTCACCGTCCAAGGGCTGAAACCTCCTAAGGGTATTCATGCACACCTGGTGCGGGGCAAGGCAGCCGCGGTTGCTATCAGAAATATGTCCCCTGGGAGTCCATCGCTAGGGCAGCTACTTGGGCCTCCCCATCTGCTTTTTGTAAGCATTATTGTCTTGACATGAGCTCAAGAGCTGATGCTCAGTTTGGTCAGGCTGTGCTGAAGAATCTTTTTCAGAAAGGGGTATTTCCATCCACCCGTAGTTCCTGTTAGGAGTGCTTGGGAATCTCCCATAAGTATGGAGGAAAGGGGGCGGGACGTAGGAGTATAACCAGGTTACTCACCGTAGTGACCACCTTACTCCTAGTCCACAGTCCCCTTTCCTCCATACGCTCGCCTGCCGTCCCCTCTAATAAGGTTCCTCTGTTATTGCTAATAGGTCTCTGACCTGGCGATAGAAAAGGACTGATGGGCGAATCGCGGGGCAGAGCCAAGGTGGGCGGGGTTACGGGCGCGTTCCAGGCCCCGCGCAAGAAAGAGAGGAAGGACACATTTTGGGAAAAAATGTTGGATGCTTTTTACAAAGTGCTCCGGTCCCGTCCCACAGGACGGAGAGATGCCCCATAAGTATGGAGGAAAGGGGACTATGGACTAGGAGTAAGGTGGTCACTACGGTGAGTAACGTGGTTATTTATTTTGGGGCATTTACTTGACAGCACCTTTTCATGCAATTCTGTTCCGCGTTCTGTTTGAATATAGCTGTCCCAGCTGCGTCTGGGATCCTGAAATAAAACTGTGTTACTTCTTGCCTGGTGCACACTCAGTGCTCCGGATAGGATTTTTGCAAGACAGTTTTTTACTCACAGTTTTTAGAATTGGAGAGTAAATCCAATTTCAAGAGAGTAAATATTATTCTCTTCCATCACAAGACAGTAAAAAAGTGTCTGACAACTAACCAATTTGTGCGTAGTATTAAAACGGTGTTCGAAAACATTACTGACAAAAAACTTGTCGATGCATACTACCAAGCTTCATCTTCATTATACCTGGACACCAATACTCTGTTAAGAACTACTACAAATGCCAGCTAGTTACATCATAAATCAAGTCACTCACTCTACCAGCATCACTTCTCTGCCTCTCGGGCCTACTGTTGCTGCCTGGCACTACCTGCTTGACAGCCACTACATGTTTTTTCTCCATCTCTCCTTCCCTTTGCTACTCTTTTTCCCCTGTCTCTCACTTTCTGATGTTCTGTCTCTCCCTCTTAGTGTTGCTATGCCACGTTTTTAGGTTGATTGCTCTGTCACTCATCCTCTCCCATCCCTGCATTCTATTATTGCGGTTTCCCTCCTACATTGTGCTGTGATAGCTGATATAACTCCTTTTCCTCTCTCATGTCATTACTCTGGCTGTATCTGTTTTTTTCATGTTCTCTGTTCTCTGTTGTGGTTGCTACTTTTGATTATCTTTCTTGCACTGCTTCTTATGTTATTGGCCTGCCTTTCTGTAATCTGGATTTCTATTTCCATATCTCCCTGTCTGCTGTTGAGCTGTGTTTTCTTATTTTACTGTCTCTATATGTCTCTTTTGCTCTGCTTCTATCCCTCACTCCTATTGTGTGTGTGTGTGTGTGTGTGTGGGTGTACTATTATTTACCTGTTTCCCTTCTCACTTTCTTTGTTGCACCCTTATGTAGCTCATTGATCTCTCTTCAATGTTGCTTGGATTCCTGTTTTGGATTGTCTAATACGTTCTTTGTTCTTGCAGCCGATCCCCCACCCCTCACTTTGTTCTCCTGTATTGCTTGGGTTCAGAGTTGCTCTTTCTCTCCTTTTTGTCTTTTGACATAACACCAATAAATATCTAACAAGCTGAAAATGCCTTTTCCATTTACAAATCCAGTGCAGCTTTACCATTGGGTGATCCTTTTTTAGATGTGTACAAACCTTCTTTTGGCCATTAGGTTGTGAATTATAGAGTTAGAGGGTGTCTCACGAGATGCAGTACTTGCTTGAATGCAGATGCTTTACCAGCACTGTAGGCCATTACAAGTATAAGAGCCCAGATGAGAACTGTGTTCTGAGCCCAAACCCTCATGGGATATGCTTGTTCCGAGCCATTATAGGTATAGCATCCATGATGAGATGTGCTTGTGCGGTCTGAGCCATTACAAGTTTAGCAACCCTCATGGGATGTGCTTCTTCTGAGCCATTACAGGTATAGCAGCCCTGATGAGAGAGAATATATGTGATCACTGTGGCATTTTTACTACAATCACCAAAAATGCAGATAAAAAAAAATTGCAACACCCTTTTCACTGCATACATATGCTGGGGAGACCCCCCGCCCCTCTGCAACCCATACATTCATTATATACTGTACCCTACCTCCCCACATATATATGGGGTCGAAATATTAAAAAGTGAACATTTTCAGTGGTCGCCGTAAAAAAGGCGTAGTAATTTTATTATACCGGTGAGAGGTGTGTGTTCTGAATCACTGAACGTTTAGTAGTCCTTTTGATAAGTTGAAAGCTAAGTAAGCTCTGTTACAATTGAATGTTACCCGCATCTTAAACACATACCTCTGATGCAGACGCATTAACTCACCTATTAACAGGATTTCCACTAACGGGTTACACAATGATCTCTGCAGCAGGGTTATTGACCCACTGAGCTACCTTTCCGAACAGGCTGTTGACTTGGAAAGGCACATAGGGTTAGGGCACTGGCAGTTCCATGTGAGGCTTGCATGACATAACTGGCTTGTCAAAATCTCTCAGCCTATTTGGACTATCCTACATGAGTCGGTAGATTCATACTGAGGCTTTGAAATGTGCTAGATTTTTGGTAGTGGGACTCAGTAATGTGACATGGGAGAAGCAAAAGTTTTGAAAAGGGCAAGGCAGAGTAGGAGGGATGAAGTATATGACAGCATTGCCATTTTCTCACACTGTCCGCCGGTGTGCATCACAACAGCTCAGAAGGTGTGGAGGGAAGGATATATGTGAAAATAGCATATTTTGTACTGCAAGGTCGAAAATCCTGCATGTTAAACACATTTTCAGTATTTTCAATGCAGGGGGAGACCGCTCGGAGCACCCCCCATCCACATCCACCCACTTTATTAAATACCTCTACACAACGCCCCTCCCCATCTAATCTTTGTGGGACATGTTTTGTTTTCCATGCAATGTTTTCTACATCGCAGTAATGAGATTAGGGAATTTTGTAGTGAAACCAGTGGGAAGAACTCACACTGTTCTTGCTCAGTACTTAGCTCGCTGCAGAAAATGCAAAGAAATTCAGGTACTGTCCCAAAACATAGCAATCCTGCTAAGAAATGTAGGCGTGATTCAATCAGCCCAGCTGTGAATAATTGGCATTGTGCCATGACATGCGTACAGCAGCTCTGCTGATAAATTAGGCTTATTTGACTGAATATATAGCAGTCCTGTTCAGAGGTATGTGTACAATCTGTGACACTGAAAATATATACAGCACTGCTTCTACCTGCATCCTTTATACACGCTTGCGGTGGGCGGGGGGTCAGAAAGGGAGTTAAAGTAAAGATCAGACTACGTGCCCAGCTATTCCTTGCTCTCTAAGATAACAAACTATGTGCAGTGCCCTTTCATGCATGCACATGCACACAGACACATACAATCTTAAGACGAAAAAAACCCACATCTCCATATAGACAACAACATATTTTCCTTCTCACAATGCCAAACAACTGCTTGCTGGAAGGCTCTTCTAAAACATTGAGACTTCAAACGCAAATGATGTGTTTCACTGATGAAAACAAAAAGAAATGCCCACTATGCTGCAACTGCCCTGTCTCTATTAAAGCTGATCAAAACAGAGGAAAATGAAGCAGAAATGCAGCTCTAGTTTAAGACAATTTTCATTTTACACAATACTACATGTATCCTAAAGCAATGTGGAAAGCATGATCATGATTCAAAATGCTTCAATAACAATGTAACCTACAGAATGCAGGCAGTTGAACAAAGTTAACAAACACAATTCCCTTCTACATTACTCAGAAAGTATCATCTTGTTCGAATTATTAACAGAGTGTAAAAAAAGAAAATTCTTTCAAGGAACTGTGTGGATTACTAAAGTAAAGGGGAGCATTTGCAAGCTGCTGCTGGCCAGCCTGTCACCAGGGACCTCCAAGATTTATGGGGGTGCTGCTATAAATAGCCTGTGTAAGCTGTACGCAAGGAAGAATTAAAAGGGCCGTATTGAGAAGAATTCTGTGCCTAAAAAGGCTTGATACGCACGTTATATGGAGGGCTGTGTACACTCCTTTTTGACTACTTTTGTCATTTTTTACTGGTGAGTTCTATGGCGACCCTCGTCACATTTATGGAGGCCTCAGTGAGATATATCAGCATTGACGACCAGGTCATCGGATGCCGAGTTACCGAAGGCCTGCCTGGTAAGGGCACTGCCCATGCTCCAACAGGGTACATGACTTTAAAGGAAGAATCTGAGGTCGATAGGAGTTTAGAATCTCCTAAAAGAATATGTGCGTGTACCCGTGCATGAACGCGCAAGGGAGTTGGAGGGATCATTTTTATAGTGTATAGGACGCGCCCTCAAAGGTTGGTGGGCGATTGGCCATAGTAGCCTTAGATTTTAGGTCCACTTATCCAATAGGGAGAAGGTGGGCGGAGGCACATCTGCATTAGAGCAGAGGGTTGTGTAGTAAGTGGCGGACCTCATTAGACAAGAGTTGCGCGTATTGCAGGCTGTAAGTATAGTTGCTTCATGTTTTTTTTCAATAATACATTTTATTAAACATTTCACCAATACAGTACACTGACATCAACATAGCATTCATCTGTACCACCAATTGTTAGACAGGGCCCGCAGCAAATTTCTTATGCCGGGAATGTAGGGGGGTGGGGCAGTGCTCTAAAAGTCCTCCTCAGAGTGTACAGTTTACTAATACCCACTACCCTCTCCATTGGAGGTACGGTTCGATAAGCCCTGGAGCCAGCATGTCAGTGAGGGCCTTCTGGTGAGCCCAGGATATTTTTCGGAGTAGTCCATGAAGGGTGCCCATGTGTTCAGGAAAGTGTTCAAATTCCAAGAGCGTATCGCCGTCATCTTCTCTGCCAGTACGATTTCGCAGCATTTTGTCCAGCAGAGTGGGATTGAGGGGCCATCTGCATTCTTCCATAAACGGGCCATTGCAATTTTCGCGGCTAGCAGGAGGTGTGTGCACGGGCGCGCTTTCTGTCCTGAGAGTGGGAATGCCCCTCCCCCTGATTTCCCCTAGGAGAATTATTCCAGGATCCCATGGGATTGTTAGTCCGGTGATTGCTTTAATGTGGTCCATCACCTCTCCCCAATACCCCTCTGCTTTTGGGCAGGACGATAAGAGGGGAAACAGGGTGCCCCTGATTGTGCACCCTCTCCAGCAATTTGGGGGCTGTCCGGATTAACTCGGTTTAGCTGGTCTGGAGTGGCATACTCTCTGTAACAGAGTTTATATCCCTCTTTCCTGTTCTTGATGCATTGGGTGCTTTTCTGTAGCCTGGTCCAAATCTTACCCCATTCTGCTATATCTATTGCTCGGCTGAGGTCCCTCTCCCAATCCAGCATATACTTTTCTTTTTTGGAGGGGTCTGTTCTATCTAGGAGGCGATAGATTGTGGTATTTTCCCCCTTGGGGTTGCTGATAAAAGAGTAGTTTCCAGTGCCATCAGGCCTCTCGCCCCCTTTTCCCTGACAGCCCTGTGCGAGGTCCAATGCCGTAGTTGGGCGTAATGGAACCGTTCCGTTTCTGCTACCTTAAATTTTCCTTTACATTTTTCAAAGGTTATCAGAGAGCCCCCCTCTAGGAAATCTGATAGTTTTCACAGCCCTCCCTCCTGCCATCCTGCAAAGCCCTGTGGTGGAATTCCAGGTGTAAATTCAGGGTTATTCAAGAATAGTGTAAGTGGACCTAGCATGCTTTTACAACCCCATTTCTGAGCTGCTACCTTCCACTTTTGTGCAGTGTTTATTGTTGTTGTGAGGGGTCCTAGACTGGCCTGGGCTTTTAGAGTCGGTATGTGTGGTAGATCAGCCAGGGGAATTGGGCACCAAGTCTCCTCTATTTGTCTCCAGAGCGGTTGGTCTATTGACTGAACACACATAAATGCATGAGATAGTTGTCCTGCTAGAGAATATCTTGACACCTCCGGGACTCCCAAACCACCCAGAGACCTCCGCGTCAGAAAAGAGTTGACTAGGGTAGTCAGTCGCGGAGTTAGTATGTGTGAGTAGGTCTTATAAAATTTTGTGGTTAGCCCGTCAGAACCTGGGCCATGCTTTTCAGTGATTTTATGGCCTCGACAGTTTCTTCCAGTGTAATGGGGTTGTCTAGGGTTTCCAGTTGCATTTTGTGTTGCTGAGCCTTACTCGATTGTAAGTACCTGGGTAGTTTATCGAGGGATGTGGGTGGCCCTGTCATTACTGCTTTATGGTGATTCACCAGCACTTCCATCTTGTTCCCCTTCCTGTACCAGGCTTTACCATCCTCACCTCTAAGGCAAGATATATTATTCCTATTGTGTGTCTTTTTAAGCTTATATGCCATTATCCGGTTTGCTTTATTGCTTTTACTGTAATAAAATAGTTTTGTGTAGGCCAACGATTTTGCTGACGGGTCATCCCAGTGCATCTCTAGTGCTATTTTGGCTTTTCTCAGTGCCCTTTCCCCTTTCCTTGTCCAGTGTGTTTGTAAGTCTTTTTCTAGTGATGCCACCGTTCCCTCTAGTTTGCTTACTAGGATTTCCGAGATGCTCCGCTGTTCAGCCCCTGCGCTAATGAGTGTTCCTCTCACCACAGTTTTCATGGCATCCCAGACTACATCTATGGCTGTGTCGGCTGTAGTGTTTTCCAGAAAATAGTTGGATAGTGTTTCATCGGTTTATCTTTTAATACTCTCGTCTAGCAACAAGGCATCACATAACTTCCAATATCTCACTGGGGGCCGTGGGGAACCTTTTATACTTAAGACAGAAGATACCGGGGCATGATCCGAGATCGCTCGAGTGTGTATCTCTTATTGAAGCATGGGTATATTAAGAGGTCATTCTCGAAAACCCCCTTGAACACATTGAAGTCCCCTCCTATCAGGAGGTATCCCTCCGAGAACGGCAGGATAATTGGGATAGGTTTGCTAGAAACTTGTCTTGGGTGCTATTTGAGCAGTAAACAACCGCTACTTTAGAAGCCCCTTCACTAAGAGGTACCTGCCTCCCGGTTCACGCCTAACTGATTCGTGTTAGAGGGACGTTCTCGCTCAATAAAATTGCCACTCCTCTCTTTTTCTCCCCAGATGTGGCGAAGAACGTCTTTTTGAATCTTTTGACTCTGATGCGCTTTTCGTCAGTCTTCAACAGGTGGGTCTCCTGGAGGAGCACTATATCGCCCGTCAGTTGACTGAGCTTGTGCTCCACTGATCTGCGCTTCCCTGGGAAATTCAGGCCCTGGACATTCCACGTAAGGATTCTAATTTCCCTCTCATCATCAGACTCCATAAGGTTCCTTAGTGGTTGCAATTTTGCATAAAGTCATATCAACCCCTATTTGCGTTTCTTGTTTGATATTGTTCTGAATGTGTGTTATTGCTATGTTTGTAGATGTCAGTGTATCGCTACATTTCATTACTTGTGGGAGCACGACTTCTCGTGCACTCTCCGCCCTTGGTATTGCTCCACCCACCCTATCCCTCTCCCTCCCCCCAAACACCTGAACCCCTAGAAATCAAAGCAACCTTCCCAACGGGGCAACTGGTAGAGCTCCAACATCGAGCACAAATGGCCAACTGGGCCCAACGTGTCAACAGCAGGACAGAGTGTCAACCTGAAATCGCAGTGAAATATGGAATTATTAAGCGTATCATGTTTGTTTTGTTACAACCAGAGTATTAGAGGATAGCCTGATTCTACTCCTGCACAGCCTCCATTCCCCCCAACACTCTGTCTTGCCCCGGCCAGTGTTGTGTTTCCGACATCTTTTCCCAAATAACGATTAGGGACCGATAGGGACCATCAACAGACCTTAGCTGCACACCAAGTTCTTTGGCGTTTCAATCTGGGTTAGGCTTTCTTCGGGGAGGGTCATGGATCCTATGCCTTCTACTAACTCTTGCCCCAATGCTGCTGTCGCCTGCTTCTTGGCGGGATTTCGGGCGGACACCTCTGAGTCGGATTCCTCGCAGGCGCCCCCGACGCCCATAAACTTCTCAGCTTCTTTTAGGGAGTGGAACTGCTGTTGTGCTCCCTCCCAGCTGAATTTTACGGAAGTTGGGAAACCCCAACGGTACAGAACCTTTCTTTCACGCAGCCATTCAGTCAGTGCCTTGAGGATCTTCCTTTTCTGTAGGGTGGACTTGCCAGGTCTTGATATAGGAGGATATTGGAGTCTCTACCCTAAAGAAGTGGACCCTGGCACGGCCGTGCAGACTGCCTCGGGATCGTTCTATGCACCCGGTCTCCAACGGGGATTCATCTGGGAGTGTTATTATAAATCTGAATAAGTCCGCTACGTAACCCTCCATATTTGAGTCTGGAACAGATGATGGGATTCCCCGGAGGCGGTTATTATTCCGTCTCAACCGTTTTCCGCATCCTCCTGCTTTGCCTCAAGCGCTTTGCACCTCGCTTTTCACGGTTTGATCACATAAGGCATTTTCCATGTCTGCTGTTCAGGTCTCCACTGCTTCGACCCTTTTATCAAAGGAGTAGATCTTTTTCATTATTTCATCCGTCCCCTTTTGGATTTCTTTCATCAGGGCTGTGAGCAGGTCCCTCAGGTCTGACTTTGTAGCTAGGTGCTCTGACTCTGGGGTCTTCTAGTTAGAGTTGGTGCTTGCTCCCCTGGTGGGTCCCCCTTCCGTGGCTTCACGGGAAAGCTGTTGCCCATCAGCGTGGCAATGTCCGTTTGTTTAGTAGCTTTGCCACTTTTCGCCATTGCTCCTCGTTGTTTGGGCGGGGAGGGAGGTGGGGGGATGTTTGTTTTATCACCCCTATAAGGATTCAGTCACTGCAGCCTTCTCCCCTGGATCCCAGGGGTTGCGACACCCTCCTTTTGAGGGGATTGCCTGGTGTTCCAAGCCCAGTAAGCTCCTTTCCCCGTAGGTTCTTCCAGGGATGCCCCAATGCTGTGGGCGTTGGTTGCTTAGGATGGTCCGCACCCCCTACTACAGCCCAGAAGGATTCTGTTGGAAGGGATGGCTCCTCCTACCAGTTCTCTTTCCGTGGTGCAGAAGGTGATGCGCACTTAGGCTGACAGTGTGTCCGGAAGCACTTCGTTATCGGATGTCTGGGCTGGGCCTGGGGCGCACCCCCAAGATGACTCTGCGTAGTGCTAGTGAGATCCCTCAATGACGTCCTTTTCTGGGGCCCCCCTTCTGCCAGGGTTCTGTTGATAGCCCTATGTGGGCTAGAGATTTCTATGGGGGTGCCTGCAGGCAGCAGCCCCGCGTTTTCCTGAGCTGTTTGTCCACCTTGTGGGCCTGCTTTACTATGAGTTTGTCACCCTAGCTCAGTCCACTGTCCCCTGCCGCTGCTTGTCCTTGTCCGTTATGCGCAGCGTTTGTGGCTGCCACCGTCCTCAATGGGCATTCGGGCCGGCTTCTCCTCCCTCAGCCACCCACTTCCCATACAACTGTGGCTCATCGGCAGTATTGTTGTGTGGGGGGACGTGCGTGGGGCGTGTGTGAGAATTTGCATTTGCTTGTGCTCTGCAACCCTGGCGGTTCCCTGCGTCATTTTACAGGCGATTCCTGCTCCTTTCCTTCATCATTCTAAAATTATATATTTTTATAGCGTAACGATCGGGGAGCCTGTGTATTTACGCTCGGTTTCTTGAGCCATCCAGGAGCTTCTAGGGAGCCATGCCACTTGCGGCAGCTCCAAGCCACGCCCCCGTTGCTTAATGTTTTATTGTTAGGGTGAAGAGTTTGATGATAAAAGGAACCAGGGAAAGAAACATAGGGGTTAGTGTCTTGTGAGCAGTAGCTGATTATTGTAGTTTAGTGGAAAATATTGTAGTTTTTGTTGAATGTGGCTGTGTAGATTACGGAAGGGCCAGAGACAGATTCACATGTAAATAAGGGCTGTGTAGCACATGCAAGAGGGTGTGGTCGAACGAAGGGAGAAGAAACCACACTCTTGGTGTACTAACATAAGGCATTCAGGCCGATTCATGGAATGAATTTGCGCTGAAATGGATTTTATCGCACGCGGCTGGCGCAGTCTATCGCACGGGAACACTGTGCGCCAGCCGCCTGTGCCACTTTTGTGCGAATTTCCATGAATTACCCTGTTTGTTGTTAAGGTGGTGGGCCTGTGGAGTGGGACATTGTATGTGAGAGCGGAATGTGAGGGGTCAAAGGGCGGGGCTTGTGGAGAGGACCAGAATTAATGAAAATAGGGTGAACAAGCTAAGTGGTCAGTATAAGATTGAGTGAGTGGGAGCGAGTGAATAAGGATAGAAGAGATTTGGGTTTAAATAACAGATGGAAAGAATAAAAAGGGGAGGGAAGAGTACTCTAATAATCAGGACTAGGGTGGGATAAGGTCGTCCTATTGGATGGATGCGCCCCTTGAGCATATGTGTAGAAAATTGTCTCAGTATAGCTATAAAATAACAAAGTACCACTTTCAGTGGGTACACGACACGGTGGGGAAGTGTTATCAGGAATGGCAAGGAGAGGGAACATTCTTAAAGTATTATCAACAGTATGTACTCATACTTGTCCGTTACATATAAGAGAGCAAAACTCAAAAAGATGCAAGACATTCTAGGGCTCTGGAAACTGTACGAGGAAAAGAAAAAAGAGACAGTGAAGGGAAAAGGGGAGAAGGGAGAACAGGTGGAGGAAAGGGGGAGGTCCCTACTGCCTCCCTATGCACTATACCCACTGTTAAAACCAGCTATGGGGTATACATACCCTAAGAGAGTGTCCCAAGATAAGGAATGATCTAACAAAAAGAAAGATGAATGCAAAACTAACTATATTAGTAAGGATGAGAAGGGGAGAAGAAAATACTTAGTGGACATTAAAAAGAGCACACAACAGCAAATTGACTCTGCGTTCGAGGAGGCAGAAAAAGCAATGGAAAGGGAGATATAGAAAAAAGAAAAAGAAACGGGAAAGACAGCTGACAAACAGGGATGGACATAGGGACGCATTACATTTTAAATTGATAAGTGGGGACAGGAGGCCGCCGATAACGAACTAGATACGACCAAGGCTGATCACACTGCATCAGATTGGGAGGACAGTAGCAACAGTGACCATGAGGTTCACAAACTTAATGTATGCAATATGACAGATACGAGCAGGTGAAGGAGAAGACACAAAAGGGAAGAGAATGAAAGAGAGGAATCCGTAGGGACTGGGGAAATAGGCTTTGGAGTAGGAAGACTATGGTGCCAGTAGTTAGAAAACAATGAAAAGGCAATAAACACAGAGTACGAACACAGATGCCCCTTTTACAGAAACCGAAAGGCGAGGTAAATTACTTCCCTTGGAAGACAATGGATAGGGATAATTTGGTTTACAGTTTACCTTCACTAATGGTGGGTGTGAGTAAATATATTTATGTGTTCGAGAACGAGACAGCAGGGACCCTGCTGGACATAGGAAACATTAAGAGTTTATTGGTGGGAGAACGAAGTGACAAAATTTGGCAGCAAGCGGGATATGCAGGGGTAAAATTAAGCTCTAACATACATGACGGAGCACCCTTTAACAATTATCGAGCACACATTTAGAAAGCCCTGAGAGAGCTGTATCTAGATACGTCCGATAATGGCTCAATAATAGCACAAAAAAATGAAATCAGATGAGGAACCTGCAGAATGTATGGGGCAGATGGGGAGCAGGTGCAAGTGGGTCTAGGTCACCTGGCCTAAGCCCTGCCCACCTGGTGCTTTCCTGGTTGCCGCTCTTTTTCCCCCACTTAGAAATCCCTGCCCACCTGGTGCCTTCCTGGTTGCTGCTCTTTTTCCCCACTTGTCAAGACTTGACCACCTGGTGCCTTCCTGGTTGCTGTTCTTTTTCCCCAGTTAAGGAGCCCTCCAGCCTCTCTTCTTTTGCAGAAGGGGAGTAGGTGCAAGTGGGTCTAGGTCACCTGGCCTAAGCACCACCCACCTTCTTAGCCCTGCCTTTTCCTTCCTTCCTTCTCTTAACTCTTACATCAAGGGCGTCTCTTGCCCGGGCGTCCAAAGCGAAGGGCATACAAAGAAAAGGGCAATTCCTGTTTGGACCTGTTCGGACCAGGAGGACCCAGGGCCCGACCCCCTGCTCAGTTTGCAGGTAAGCATGCACCAACATGTGTTTACTCCCTCTGTCCCCGCAGGTCATCCCCACACCCTCTGGTGCCCCCCTGATGTTCCCTTGTGCTCCCCCTCTCTCACACAGGTGTTGCCTGTTTTGCTTCATTCTTCTTCCCTGCTCCCCCTCCCCTCCCTCCAGCCTATTTCTGCAGGAGTCTGTCCTGATACATTCTGGTTTCACCATCACAGTCTTGTGGCCAATGCTGGATTCGTCTTTTATGGACTTCATTGATTCTTAGTGCGTCACGCTTTCTCAACTCTCATGCTGGACTTCCTCTGTATCCTGTACTCATGGTGGCCCTGAATCATGCTGTTCCCATCTTCATCTTGTATCCTGTCTTGCAACATTATGTGTTACTACTGACTTCTGCAATTGTATTTGCCCTCTACTCTTGCTTCTCCACTCTTTTGACTGCTTACTCTCTGTTATCTCCTCTCCCTTTCTCCATTTTCCTATCTCCTCCCCTCCACCCCTTACTTTCTTCTATGCACTTACTCTATCAGAACTGTCCCTGGACCTAGTATGATAGCAACCTCGTCTGTCTCTTCCCCCTCCCCTTACTTGTGCCTCCCCAAACCCCTCTCCAGCGCTATCTGAAATGTTCTCAGGCCTAGTACGATAGTCGCTTGTTTTGTTTCTCCCCTCCCTTTCTGTACCTCTCTCCCTGAACCTTTTGTTTTTCTCTGGCTCTACCAGGAATGTCGTCAGGCCTAGTAGTCGCCTGTCTGTTTCCATTTCCTTCCCACTCTCCCGCTCCCTTCCTTATCTATGTCTTAGCTCTTGCACTATCTGAAATGTCATCAGGCCGAGTATGATAGTTATTTTCACATCTTTACTGTTCATGGCCTGTAAGCATTGTATTTTCCCTTGTTCCCTCCCTTGCCTTGAAGCGCTTTGAAACACATTGTGTATAGGTGCTATATAAATAAACTATCATATCATATCATATACAAGAGAGGTGGACACAGGAAAATAAACAGTCCTGGGGCAACAAAATACCCTTATTTTATCACATCTTGGTGAGGGGGATCCCCGCAGATGTTCAAAAATAGTAGGGATTGAAGCAAAAGGATGGCCTGAGAGACAAGTGACAATTGTGCACTATTGTAAAAGGTAGCAGGAAAAAGAAAAAGAAATAGCAGACAATGCAGTAAAAGTAGAAAATGAATTACACTAGTGCATAAAAACCTGCCTAAAATAAGCATGGAGGGGGATCGGTGCTCACAGGACCAGATTTTGGTCCCCCCGCGCAGCAAGGTGGGCTCCCAGTAGCGGTAGCAAGGAGGGTATACGCAAGCACCATACAATCAGCAATGGGGGACGGTGCAGATGCAACAACAACCAGCATTTACAAACACAACAGCCAGGGTTTATATATACGGGCGGAGTTAACAATTACACAGGATAGTACCAGTCAGGGATAGGGTATTCAACAAGAGAAAGGGGAATAGGGTACAGGGGTGTGGGGCCACATTTTGGAGAGCAGTGCTTTGCATGCAGTACTTCTGTAAATTTGCCCGAACGTGCCCACTAATTCCACAAGCAGGGCAGCAACAGCAGGCATACATACAGGCTCAGGCACATCAACAAATGCAAATGATACCACAGCAGCAATTACAATTGCAACCTGCACAGACACAGAGTGTATCAGCCACAGGGACAAGTACAAGTATGGGGGAAATGGCGGAGACACAAAGGAACTGTGGGCATACTCCAGCCACTGGCACAGACACAAGTACAAGAACAAGTAACGATACTGGGACAAAATACAGTGCCCCAATACACGGGAGTGACAGTGGTGGGTGGCAATCCCTTCACGCCTTCCGTGAACACATTTCCCTTTAGGGGTGCTACAGGAAGTGCAAGTGTGTCCTGTCCTAGCAGTAACTGAAGACCCTGAAGGGAAGCCTGACATAGTAGTTCAAATAGGACAGAGCTGATTTTCCTTTCTAATATATATACTGGGACGAGCCAGATCCTGCACAAAAGAAGAGGGATTTTCATTATCCAACAAGAGTTTGGACACACAAGGCTTTTCAGGACAATTTTGAAGGTTCCTCTGACTAAAGATTTACCCTTGACAAAAGAAACGCAGCATAGGTGCGCACCGGTGGCTCCAGTTTTCCCACCCAGGCAGCCACGCACAGGAACGCACTGCCACCTCATGTAAGAATGATTGTGTCCCACCTAGCCTTCCGCAAAGCCCTCAAAACCAGGCTCTTTGTATGAAATGCACCTTACATCATTATGAATCTGTATAACTCATTTCATGCATCTTGTGTATCTTTGCCTGTATCTGTGTAACCAAGAGATCTCTGGTCACCTGTATATTCTCTGAATCATAAGTCCAACAACTTCTTGTAAAAGCCTCCATGCCCGTGGGCTGCAAGTGCGCTATACAAATGCAAATAAATAAATAAATATTGTAGCACCATTATTGTATTCAAAAGACACACCTATTAACATTTTGGGAAGAGACTTACTTAGCAAACTGTATGTCACAATTTCATTTACAGAGAAGGGGATGGTGTGCACAACTCCTGGGATGTGCCCAGCTAGAGTGGTAGTGCTGGTAAAGGCGTTTTTATATGGGGTACATGTGCTGTTGGGATGGATACCAGTAACAGAAGGAAAGGTGTTTCGATTGGCCAATGAATTTTTGTTCAGAACACGGTGCCCCCCCACTGTTGCTTCCGGGACAGAAACACTGCTTTACCTAGAGGAAGTAGTTGTGAGTAAAGACATGATCGTATTCGTTGCCACTGGCAATCAATATTATGCTTCAGTCCCACACTAACACTGACAGAAGTAACAGACACAGAACTGTTCGCTACCAAAGACAAGGAAGAGGGAGAGGTAGTGTTTGAATTAAGAATACCATGTCCAGTACACATAAAAGAAAGAGCAGAACCTCAGATGTCACAATTACTGAAAAGGAAACAAAATATTTGCAGGATGATTTGGAGAAAGTTCCAAAGAACGTTTGGACAAGAGCACCCCATAACATAGGAATACTAAAAAGGGTGGGGCAGTACACATCAAATTAAAAGAAATAGCGCTGTTGCCATAAATGACGCAATACCCCCTTTCCCAAGAAGCAGACTATATATGAGACATTGCATGCCCTATGGCAGCAGGGTATCATGCAAGAATCCACTTCACCTTGCAACACAGCTATTTATCCGATCAAGAAATCAAAGGGAGGTGTGTGGCGTTTCATACAGGATTTGCGCCTGCTTAACAATATTATTGTGGCACAGTATCCATTGGTTGGAAACCCAGCAACAATGTTTTGTAGCATTCCAGCAGACACACACTTCTTCACTGTGGTAGATTTAAAGAACGTATTTTTCTACATTGCCTTACACCCAGACTCCAGGTATCTCACTGCGTTTACGTATCGTGGGACCAGATACGAACACACAAGAAAGAGTTGAGGCAATACATAAAACTCCCAGGCCAAAGACAGTGAAAGAAATGCAGCAGTTTCTAGGGTTGTGCAATTATTACAGGGCATGGGTTTTCAATTACTCCACTTACACCAGGCCATTACTGCAAGCACTAAGAGAGGCACAGAAAAACAAAGCAAACATAAAATGGACAGCTGAAATGAATGAGAATTTTGATGAACTCAAACACAAGTTATTTTTATGTATTCATTTATTTCTCCAGCATTGGATCTTTCATAGATTCCGATGCTTGAATATATTTCCCGTCGTCAGACTGGGAATCCTCAGTGATTTAAATAATTATTAAAACATTAAATATATATACATTATTTCAATAGAAAATGAATGTAGATTGCCCATTATAGTCTATGAGCCATTCACTTGTGTAGTCCCTCTACCTCACTTTGGTCCTTTAAGAGGTGGCAGGGTTTAAACTCCGTCCCAGTCAGCCATCTTCAGATTTTTCACCGCAGTTTAACAGGCAGAGGGAATTCTCCAGCTCTCTGAGATTTTCGAAATCTTTTCTCTTTGTTAGATTTTGAATATATTCTCATAGTATACCCTATCCTGATCTCCTGATCAAGCTCTATCTGCTCTGTGTTTCTGGGCTCAGAAAACACTTTTTCTCACTGAAAATGTGTCGAGTGAAACTCTCCTCAAACCATGGCTGAACAACCTACTGCCAAAAAGCCTTCCCTGTTCAGGTGCAAGAAAAAGCTTGTCTGTCAGGATTCCATGGCATATTTCTAAATATTCAAGGAGAAATTACTATAGAAAATCTGCATTAAAAAGAATTAAGTAAACATTTATTTTTAAAACTTCATTATTACATTATTAGTAGGAGTATTGGTTGAGTGGTGTTGAATTTAGGTTCAGTGTTTTACATATGTCAATATTGTAATAAGTTTCCTTAATGTTAACTATATACAGGAAGTACCAAATTCCCCAAACCAAGATGGAGGTTCAGTTCAACACCAATGATTGGTGGAAAATAATTGTGAGGTAGTTTGGAACAGTTACCAACATTCTAAACTTCCTTTCATTCCAGTTTCTTTAGAGGAAGGTTGCAGTTTATTTAGCTCTGATAATATTTAGTATAAGCAGTATTAAAATTCCTTTTTGAAGAAGAATATCCAGTGAGTTTTGATTCTACAGAAGTTCGTGTTAGTTGAAGTCCGTGTTTCAACTTCAAGATCTATGTACAGATGAAGCAAGCTAAGTTTTCTGAAAGTGAAATGTTCATATCTTCGATTTTACTCAAGAAGAAGTTTAATTTTAATTATTAAGAACTGTACTTGTCGGCAATGAATTTTTATGAACAATTACTTGAATACAACAGCGCGCATATTTTTTGAAAGAAAACACTGTCGTGCGTTTATTTTCTCCTTTCGCGGCTGCGTGTGCGGGAAATGATATTTAGGTGTAAAATTATAATGCAAGTTAGTTAGCGCATTACTTGTGAAATATTGGTTCAGTATTATTCTCCTTATTGTACGCGTGTTATTTTCTAGGAGAAATGTGAAGTATCTAGTATAACATGTCTCGTTATATTTAATTTCATTGTTGGTCAGTTCCAGTCAGGAATTTGGTTGCGTATTCTAATTACGCTACGCACGCTTCATTTTAATGTTTACTTCCTGGTTTGACGTGCTAGTGTTTTCTAGTAACGTTTCTATTGGCAGCGAGTTGAATCCCGGCAATTCCTAGTGAATACATTACTTGGTGGAGCAGACGAGTGTATTACGTGTTGCAGTAAGTTTAATGACCGTGTTATAGTGCGGTTGTTTTTGGCGTTGTGTCATCATATTCTACTCCGTTCTGATTGTGCGCACGTCGTCGCGTTCCTCAATTCTGAGGAACTTTTCATTTACTGTGCATCAAGCCATCTAACTGAACCCTGGAGCATCAGAAAATTACAGTACAGTTTTGACATCTAGTTACATGTGCAGATTACAAAGAAGTAATGCTGAGAGATAAATAATTCAGAAGCGTTTAATTTGTCAATGACTTAAGAACTATATAGAACATTAATTCTTCAAGCAAGTCAGTTTCAAACCATCTGCAACTTATATTCAAAATATTTCAAAGTGTTTCAAGAATATAAAATATTGACAGTCATTGTAAATTATTATTATAAGTTATCAGAAGATCATCTAAATAATACAAAAGAAAAAGCTATTAATGCCTATCAGCTATCAAGCATAGGCAGCAGGTATATGATAATAGTTTTTTAATATTTAAAATAGCAGAAGCCAACATACAGAACAGAGTGTAATTTATCTGTGTATTTTTGTGCTTAGATTTCACAGAGACACATTACTGATGGCACTGCCTCAATCCAGTTCCAAAGAGTAATCATTTCCTGAGTCTAACATTCTGGGAACCAGTGTCGAGTCTTAAGAAAAAGTGAAGATCTGCAGTTGTTATTTTCTCCTCCATTCCCCTTTCCCCTTGGGTTTGCCAGTTTGGTAGCTTTATATTTTATGAACTATTGATCAGGCATATCAAGGGGGTCTGGTGGGCCAGCATCACTCCTGCAAGAAGATCCAAGATATGGACCTGACAGAATGAAAGGCCCACGTATTTAAATCTTGCCTGAGTGATGATGGAGCCAGAATCAGAGTTAAGTTTAGGGGCCATAGGAAAAATGTTAATGGAGATTAAAGAGGAATTGAAGTTAGCTAAAAGTGAGACAATCACTTTGGGAGTTAAAATGGAAGAATTAAATAGTTATGTGCATAGATCAGAAACACCAGGAACTTCTAAGACAAAGGAACCACCAGTTTTGTATCCTGAGTTAGGAGTTAAATGGCCAATATATGAAGTAGAAGAGAAAAAGGATATACATTTGACACCAGGAATTTCTTTGGTATCAACTCCATTAGCACCACCAGAAAGATTTAGTGGAGATCACAGAAAGTTAAAAACATTTTTAATGCAATGTGAATTACATTGTTTGTGTAGACCAGAAGCATTTCTTACAGGAACAGCATGGGTGGCATTTTTAATTTCTTATCTAACTGGAGAGGCATCAGCATGGTCAGTTCCATTTGTAGAAAGAGGTGCAAGAGAACTTAAGGACTGGAATCTGTTTAAAAATGAATTCGGTAAAATGTTTGACAAAAGAACTTCCTCTTTAAGTGTAGATTGAGAACTACTAGAATTACGTCAAGGTGATAGAGAGTTAGTAGCATACATTACACACTTTAGATCACTGGTGCAAGAGAGTGAGTGGCCTGAAGAGAAGATAGCTTCAATATTTTATAGAGGATTAAGAGAAGAGTTAAAAGATGCACTAGCTACAATAGTAGAGAAACCTACATTTTGTGAAGATTTAATTTCTTTAGTAATTCAATTAGATTTGAGATTATTAGAAAGAAGATCAGAAAAAAGGAGACATTTTTCTGAAAACAAAACTTGGAGTAGAAGTGAACGACCCAAAATAGAACAAAGTTCTGGAAAAGAAATTGTTAAAGGACAAAGTAGTGAGAATCGAATCAGAGGACCTTTAACTAAAGAAGAGAAAGAAAGAAGACGTAAAGAAAAACTATGTTTGTATTGTGGAGATGGAACACATTTTGTAGGAAGATGTCCACGTGCCCCTAAAAGGTTTCCTTCTTTTCCTGGAAAAGGACAAGTAGTAGCAAATACCATTCAGACAGCAATACCACATATTACTCTAAATGTATCCTTATATTGGGAAGGAAAACTAAGGTGTGGAGGTCCGTGTGTGATTGATTGTGGAGCTACTGGAAATTTTATGGATTTAACTTTAGCAGAAAGATTAGGAGTGCCTGTGGTAATTAAGGGAATTCCTGAAAAAGTGAGGGCGGTGGATGGTACACAATTGACATCTGGGTTAGTTACAAAAATGACAGGTGTGTTAAGAATGAAGATTGGTGAAGAACATGGTGAGGAAATTGTGTTTGAGTTAATTGATGCACCACAATTACAAATAATTCTAGGAATGCCATGGTTAACTTTACATAATCCATATATTGATTGGGGAAGAAGAACAGTAGAGTTCAAGTCAGAAATTTGTAAAGAACAATGTTCTATGTCATTTCAAGAATGGGATCAGGAAGGAATTTCTGAAGTTCAAGGAATTTGGCTAGCTGTTGGAGTTGTACATGAACATGTGATAGGAGCTGTGTGTGGTTGTTTACCAGATTGTTATCAAGAATTTAAGGATGTGCTTGATAATCAAGTAGCTAAGGAATTACCCCCACATCGTTCATTTGATTGTAGAATTGACCTTGAAGATGGAGCACCTATACCTTGTGGGAGGGTGTATGCATTAACAGAAAAAGAAAATGAACATTTAAAGGAATATATTGATGAAAATTTAGCCAATGGGTTTATTAGACATTCACAATCCCCGGCAGCTTCACCATTATTTATCGTGCCCAAAAAAGACAAGACCTTGAGAACATGTATTGATTATAGGGCATTGAATAAGATCACAATCAAGAATAGATATCCATTTCCTTTAATATCAGTTATGTTGGACAGAATTCAAGGAGCTAAAATATTCTCTAAATTAGATCTAAGAGGAGCATATCATTTAGTAAGTGTGAGAGAGAGTGACAAATGGAAGACAGCATTTAGGACTCGATATGGATCGTTTGAGTACCAGGTCATGCCATTCGGTCTTTGTAATGCCCCTGCTGCATTTCAATTTTTCATTAATCAAGTTCTTTGAGAATATTTGGATGTGTTTGTTGTAGTATATATAGACGACATCTTAATATTCTCTAAAGAATTGAATGAACACATTGAACATGTTAAAAAGGTGTTGACTAAGTTAAGAGAAAATCAATTGTTTTCAAAACTAGAAAAAAGTCAATTTCACACTGATAGAGTTGAATTTTTAGGTTTTGTTTTGTCTCCAGAAGGACTAAATGGATTCAGCTAAGGTGAAAGCTGTACGAGATTGGCCACAGCCAAATTCTGTAAAAGACTTACAAAGTTTTATTGGTTTTGCTAATTTTTTATCGCAGATTTATACATAATTTCTCAGAGATTATTTCTCCTTTAACAAGATTGTTAAAGAAAGAAGTTAAATTTGAATGGAGTGAAGAAGCTGAGAAATCATTTGATTTTTTGAAAGATAAATTTGTTACTGGACCCATTCTATTACACCCTGATGTTGAACAACATGTTTTCTTGGAAGCTGATGCTTCAGAATGTGCTATGGGTGCTGTATTGTCACAACATCATCGTGTTACGGGACAGCTTCATCCGGTAGCTTTCTTTTCTAAAAGATTCTCACCAGCTGAAAGAAACTATACGATTTCTGATTGTGAATTGTTAGCAATCAAGGCAGCTTTTGTTGAATGGAGACACTATCTATTGGGAGCTCGACACCGAGTCACGGTGTTGACAGATCATAGGAACCTAACTTTCCTTCGGTCTGCAAGAACTTTAACACCAAGGCAATTAGTAATTAATAGTTCCTTGTCAGTAATTTTACTGACAAGGAACTATTGGATTCGGTGGAAGAAGATTCTGAACGTCACATTATAGAAGGTTTACCATATGTTTCAAGTAGCAGGGGCCATGCAAGGCCTGGAAGGACACCGAGAAAAGCCCTGACTGACCAAAAGAACACCGTCAAGCATCATCCAGGTACCTGGATTGCCCGGACGGTTGGTAGGTCTTCTGGCGGCTGAAAAGTATCCAAACACGGGTCTGGAACCTGCACCCTTTTATGAAGAGTAATCAAAATCATCTTCATACTCGCAGTACCTGGCAAGCTAGTGAACCAGGTCTGCGGCACCAAGAGGAGACATTCCCACAGGTCTGGGACCTGTACCCTTTCATGAAGAGTAACTGTGAGAAACCTAAGGTGTCTCACCAACTAGTCCCCCAGGATCTGTCATCCACGTGGCCTGGACAGGGCCACCGCTTTTGTATTCAGTTCCTCAAGTTGGACCAGTGCGGGAGGATCACCTGGACAAGGGGTCCTCAGAGAGTGGAAGTTGGACACCGGAGGGTGAGACACAGTATCCCCTTCCCAATAACACCTTTTCCCCATCCTACCAGGTAGGATAACTAGGAATTCAACGCCCCCCCCCCCTTTTTTTGACACAAAAACATTTTTCACGGACAGTTCATTGTGAGCGACAACAGACTAACACCAGAGCTGTATACATGACATGTCCCAACACCATGGACAGGCAAGGTTAGGCAATTACGGATTATTACACACACCTGACTTCCATCAGCTTCCCCACACGGATAAATGGCGGAGCACGAAAGCACACTCAGAGCAAGGCAAACCACACGCAGAAACGGCAGTTCTAAGATGGCAGTTTAATACAACGAGAAACACGGCTAGACCAGAGAGAGTTGCAAGGAGGGAAGTACCTGTGACCTCTAAAGACGGCTATTTTCGTGAGCCTTGGAAAGTAAGAAACCAAAGATCGGGATCTAAGGCTGATCAAGCCTGCACAGTGTGTCAGAGGTACCCGGAGCTCTCCTGATAACCAAGTTGGGGAGGAGTGATTGCCGCCATGGTACTGTCCTTGGCTCCTACAACAAAGCAGCGCCAGAAAAGACAGTACAGCTGGTGAGTCGGTGAGACTGATATCAAAATAGCTTGTGTTTTGAACCAAGGTTTGCATTTTGCTAGACATTTTTCTGCACTATTGCAACATATGTGCTATGTTTTGGACATTGTTCACAGCCCACACTGGGGCACTATTTTCACATGGTTATGTTAATGATTAGACCATTCAGGCCGATGGAGTCTTGGCCTGCAGAACATTTTCATGGCCCGTTTGCATGTGGAAGATGACAGGTGTTTCCTGTGATGTCAAAGGGACCAACCATTGATCAGCCCACAATGACTGTGTTATTGGACACTGGATGTGTTTCAGTGTGTGGCACATGCATATTTTGCAACACTATTCAGCTTCAATCTTCGCATCATGTCGATGTGATATGAATGTTTGACATTACTCATTAACTGACATATTGCTGTAGTTTTGTAATTTACCGTGGCTATGCTACATGACATCTGTGTGGTGGCATGTGTCATGCATTTGTATTGGACATGCCACTCACAGCCTGATGTGTGATGCCAGTGCTACCCAACATTCTGCAAATGTGTTGCATATCCATATTGCCCTCCCCAGTGTCTGCCTTTTTGACTCCATTGCCAACTCTTTGACAGTGCATGCATGGCAGGGTTATAGTCATGTGGGACATGTGTAATTCATGTACTGGATCTCTGGCTTGTCACGGCCTATGTGTGTGCTTTGGTTCGCATGCCCGTTTCCATTTGTTGTCTTTCATGTTTCTGCAGATGATGACGCACTTGGTGCTGTTGAGGTTGAGGAGATGGTGCAGACCCAGGAGGAATCTCAGGAACGACCGGGCACCAGTGGGGGATGTGGTGTGGTGGTGGGTGAAAACCCAATGTTACTGCAGACCATACTGTCCAGGGGTGCCTCTGGGTGCACCTCCCCAGACCTCTATTCAGGTGCTGAGTCGGATGATGAGACTTATGTGCAGTCGCAGGTAAGTGTTTCTGGCAGGAATTCTGTTCTGTCCAACCCACCTGGACCAGGGGTAGAACCCTCTATGGGGATGTCAGTGTTGGTAGGTCCGCCTTTGGCGGTTAGGGATGCAGGGTCACACTCCACAGCATCTGATCCTGTTCCTGGGTCAGCAGATCAGAGGGGGAATGCATTCCTGCAGCCTCAGGCAGTGCCAGCACAGCAAGGTGCAAATCGCCTTGCCCCAATTAGGTGTGGTGCCTGTCGACGCCGTGGCCGTGCCCCACCAGGCAATACTGTATGGGAAAACTCCATGTACAATATGGCAACCCAACAGGCAGCATCAGTAGAAATGATGGCTCAGGCAATGGAGAGGGTGGCCACTTCCATTATCCCCACTGAAAGGCAGATGGAGCAACAACAGCAGGCAACAGACTCCATTTGCCAATCACACAGGGAAGACATGTTGGCGTCCAACAGGGACAGACGGACGGCACTGGAGACTCTGCGCGAATCCATATCAATTGAGTCCCAGGGCCACAGGGAAGCCCTGAGGGTAGAACTACATAACCTCAGGCAGACTCTGGTTGCACTTGAGGCTTCCAGTAATTTAAGGGCAGAACAGCAGCTGGAGCAGCTCACACGTTCGCTCTCAGTTGAGCTGCATGCAACATGTGAGGAGATCCGGGCATCACGCGAGGCCATGCGTGCAGAAATGCAGGCAACCCGTGATGTGCTGTATGGGATTCTCCGCACTTTAATCCTCCAGAATCAGACCTTCCAGACCCTCATGCTTGCTGCCATGGAGGACCATACCAGGGCTTTGCGTGGGCTGCCTCCCATAGTGCCACCGCCTCCTGATGCAGCAGCAGAGGATGAGCAGAGCGACAGCAGTTCTCCCACAATGGCATAGCCGTGCAGGCCATGAGCCCAAGGAGTTTTTTTTTTCCGCAACATCCACGCAGGTGGGTGTTGGTATGCACCCTGTCCTTGAACCTCCTGGGTGGCCTCCCCCACTCCCCTTGCCCCCCACATGGCCATTTTTGATTTTTGATTTTCTTTTTTACAGTGTGCTGCCTTGTGTGGCTCCCGTGGGAATCCACTGTATTCCAGCTGGGCACATGCAGGCTTGTCCTGAGCGTGGGTTAGATACTTGGGTTCGTGAGACACACACCCCTCCTGCTTCCCCTTTCCATGGGCTTGCAAAGGGTGTGACCAAGTGACATTGAAGTACACAGTGACGTTGGGCTCCCATGAGTTGTGTGGGCAGTCTGTAGTCAATACTGTGTAGACATCCCTAGTGGATATTGTTGTTGTATTGTACACTGCATGGTGTATTGATATGTTCTTGTGTATCCATGTCTTCCTCCTAATCTGCAGGTTCCTTCCTCATGTCTTCACAAGGCCGTCTACTTTCGTATTTCGGGGGTGCGTGGGAACTTTCACACACGATAGGCCCTGTGCGAGCGGGGCATGTGTATTTGTGGGGTACGGAGGGAGTTTCACACGCGATAGACACTGTGCGAGCGTGGTATGTGCATTTGTGGGCTACGCAGGAAGTTTCACATGCGATAGGCCCTGTGCAAGTGGGTATGTGTATTTGTGGGGTATGCAGGGAGTTTCACACGCAATAGGCCCTGTGCAAGCTGGGTACATGTATTTATGGGGTACGCAGGGAGTTTCACACGCGATAAACCCTGTGCAAGCGGGGTACGTGTATTTGTGGGGTAGGCAGGGAGTTTCACACGCAATAGGCCCTGTGCGAGCGTGGTACATTTATTTGTGGGATACGCAGGGAGTTTCACATGCGATAGGCCCTGTACGAGCGGGGTACATGTATTTGTGGGGTACGCGTGGAGTTTCACATGTGATAGGCCCTGTGCGTGCGGGGTACGTGTATTTGTGGGGTGCGCAGGGAGTTTCACATGTGATAGGCCCTGTGCGAGCGGGGAACGTGTATTTGTGGGGTACACAGGGAGTTTCACACGCGATAGGCCCTGTGCGAGCAGGGTACGTGTATTTGTGGGGTATGCATGGAGTTTCACACGCGATAGGCCCTGTGCGAGCAGGGTACGTGTATTTGTGGGCTACGCGGGGAGTTTCAAATGCGGTTTAACATCATGGGCCCTCCCAGGTTGCGGTTTCCCCCTCCCCATGCTCTGCAGGCAGCCCACACCACACGGGACTACCCTACAACCCTCCCCATGTCCTGCCACTTGTGAGCATACTTGTGAGCCTCGACTCATGTCCCCGTGCACCCCCACCCACCCAGCATTGACGGGCAGCTGCCAGCAGGACCCGACTCATGTCCCCCTGCACCCCCACCCACCCAGCAGTGAAGGCCACCTGCCAGCAGGCCCCGACTCATGTCCCCCTGTACCCTCACACACCCAGCAGTGACGGGCACCTGCCAGCAGGACCCGACTCATGTCCCCCTGCACCCCCACCCACCCAACATTGACGGACACCTGCCAGCAGGCCCCAACTCATGTACCCCTGCACCCCCACTCACCCAGCAGTGACGGGCACCTGCCAGCAGGCCCTGACTCATGTCCCCACAACACGTCATCACGATCCACACTCTTGGCCCTTATGGCCACCCAAATGCCACCCCACGCCACCCCAGTCCAAACACCCATTGCTTTATGCAATCTTTTGGAGTGGTGTGAGTGTTTTTTCTAATATATATATATATATATCTTTTTAAATAATTTATTTATTTAATCATTTATGTATCTATATTTTTTGGTGAGCATTGTGTGCTAATCTGGTACCTGTCTAGTGTTTCTTTTGGCTTCTGAGCCTGTTGCTTCTGTTTCTGGGCTGCATCCAAATAGTGCAGTCTGTGGGGTGTTGTCCTTTATTTATGTCTGGCCTTTTCACAGTCCCACCCTCCCCCTCCAACCTGTCCACCTCCCCTGATTGGTGCATCCACCTGGTCATAACAGACCTTCCCAGGGCAGCCCTCTGCCCGGCAGCCCCCTCGGCTAAGGGCCCCTAGGCAAAGGGCG
Organism: Ambystoma mexicanum; assembly: GCF_040938575.1. Classification (NCBI taxonomy): domain Eukaryota; kingdom Metazoa; phylum Chordata; class Amphibia; order Caudata; family Ambystomatidae; genus Ambystoma; species Ambystoma mexicanum. The sequence goes on along the minus strand of NC_090923.1, from coordinate 69,506,636 downwards.
GCTCCTACAGTAGCGGCTCCAAGGCGTGTCTACAGGTGTCCACAGGGGAAGCAAAGGAAGCCAGCAGCCAACAGACAGACAGCAACAAAACTGTAAGTGTGGCATGGGTGGGGTGTAGAGCAATTAATCTACTCCAGAAAGCCCTCACCACTCTACCTCACCTCTCCATAACGTAGACTGCCATAGAATTACGCCATGCATTCATAGAGAGATTTGTGACCACAAGCCTAATTCCATTCTTGGCCTGACTGTAAATGTTGCATTGCATTACGCACACACTAGCCAATGTAAACTAGTGCCACACCTATACAGAAATGTTAAGATTAGCCTGCGTCATCTTTAGACAGGGTTAACAATGTTAGCATGCACCACACTTAGATGAAATTCTTAACTTTAGCTTGTGTCGCATCTAGATAGAAATGTGAATGTTAGCTTGCGCCACTTAGATGGAATTCTTAACTTTAGATTGCGTCACATCTAGATAGAAATGGGAATGTTAGCTTGTGCCACAATTAGATGGAATTCTTAACGTTAGCTTGCGTCACATCTAGACGGGATTATGATTAGCATGTACCACACTTAGATGGAATTCTTAACGTTAGCCTGCGTCGCATCTTGATAGAGATGTGAATGTTAGCATGCGCCACACTTGGATGAAACTGTGAATGTTGGTAAGTGCAACACTTGATTGGAATCGTGTTCACTAGCCTGCCTCACATCTAGACAGAATATTGAAAATTAGCAACAATGGAATAGTGAATGATAGCAAACATCAGACATAGACATAACTGCAAGGGCAAGGACAGCAATGCCAACTAACCAATCCACTAACAAGTTCATCCCTCTGCATACAGTTCTCAAACTCTAACCAAACACAACCACAAGCCTAAAACGCAGCAATCCGCACTAACTTCAGTATACTACAACAACAAAACAAACCCCACATAGACTTGCACAAAAGCACACAACGACTACAGACCTTAAAACACCCCAAGCCCAGCCGACGGGCCCACCGGGCTGAGGCTGCCATCAGCACATCACTGCTCTCTTGCACTTTTCCAGCTTATTCCCACTAACTCACCCCCCCCCTCTTTCAGAGCCGCCAGAGCACCAGGGGACCACTCCGGTGGTGATAGTGCACGGTACAAATATCCTTTAACATTAACATTAACATCCACCCCACATTGAAATCCCCATGTCATGATAGATCCCAAATGGCAAGTATGCACATCAATACGTGTCCGTCACACACACACAATGGGTGCAAGTGAATGAGAAAACCTGCATCGTGACATGCATGAAACCAATGAGAGACTACCACACAAATGAAGTATGAAACCAAAATGTATTAAATACAAGGGAATGAAAGAAAATCACACAATAATTGAAATAATAAACGAAAGGCTGCATGTCCAAAATGAATGAAAAAATATATGAATACAGAATCCAAATAAATCCAAAAGTAAAAGGTTCCAAAGCGTTCGTCCATCAAACCAAATCCAAAGGTAAACAAAAAGAAAAACCATTGCTCCATGGGTTAAAAAAAAATCAAACAAGTCAAAGCCAGTCCAGAACTATCTACAACATAAAAATCCAGGGTCCATGAGCCCAACAATCCAAAGTAAACCTACAAAATACCCTACCTAACTAATAACTATATACAAAAAGGTGGGGTATAGTCCATGCGCCCCAAATGAAAGAAAAATAGAAAGGAAACCTAACACTAATTAACTATTTACAATGGCGGCAGGCAAGTCCTATGGCTCACTTGTTGATTTCCCGGGCCAGGGCATCATCGAATTCCTGTTCAACGTCTTGGAGGCAGGGATAATGCCAGGTCCAGCTCCAACTCCCTGCAAATTCCCTCAAAGCACTCAGCCTGCCTCAACGCCCTGCGCATGGAGTTCTTCGCCCTGACCATAGTGAGCCATTCCTCTTCCGCCCGCTGCCACTCTGCATCTATTTTCTGGCCCATCCGCTGCCACACGGAAGACACTCCCAATCCAGGGTCCTCCTGCCCTCCGGCCGATGCCTGCCCCTCTGATGTTGATGGCCCCAAGCCATCATCGCTCCCACCTTGAGGCTGCTGCTGCCGTGCATGTGCCCTGCCTGTTGATGCCTGCACGTCCTCCTCCTGCTGGGGTCCAGTTTTTGGGGTGGCCACCCCTGCTGGACCTCCGACTCCCTACTGTGGCAGGGAGGTGTCCTCCACCATCCTGGCCGCTGGGTCAGAGGCAGCTCAACAGGGTACCCAGGTGATACTTGGGCCGGAAATGGCACGGACGGACGACTGGCGCATAGGGGGTTCAGTTGAGGAGGGGGTCGGTACAAGGTCCAGCAGGCAGAGGAACCCAGCACTGGTGACCCGTCCTAGTAGGTCGACGCGGTCAATGAGGCATCCCAAATAATGTGCAGAGTCCTCACGAAAACGTCCATAGGGAGAGAAAGGCCAGTTGTTTGCGTATCCCCTCCCTGAGAACGGGTCTGGACGAAGGCATCCCTGCTGGTGCGGGATGATGCAGTCACAGGATTGGGGACAGGATTACACACAGGCACCTCCGCCGCGGCCTGTGCTGCCTCTTGTCCCTGCCCCTGGACTGCACCACTAGCACCAGTGCAATCCCCCCTCCAGACCCTCCAGACCCTGTGTGTGGCTCTTACACGGCATCCTCCTCAACCAAACCGCCCACCAACCTGGATGACTCCATGCCATCTTCCTCCATAGGTCCCTGTGGGGACACAGCTGCCCCTTCTGCTGCCGAGGAGTCCACCTCTGACCTCCACCTCTTGGACCTACCCTCAGCAGCTGCGCCCACAGATGCGGCACCAGATTCCTCACTCCTCGATGAGATGACAACACGGGAGAGGAGCTGGGCCTTGCGTCTCCGGCTGGCGGTGCGATCCCTGTCGCTGTGCTCCACAGCACCGTCTCCGCCCTCTTCATCAGTTGATGCTGCAGACAGGGAGAGACAGAACACAGGCATCAGGGTACTGTACAATGGTCTGATACACACATGACAGTTGCACATGAGTGGCAGTGTCAAACTCACACATGGCATCACACTCCCCAACACACATATCCTTTGAACTCACACACATGAGCAAATCAACAGGAATGTTACAGCAGGTAGCACCATCCATACACATACAACAGCAGGAGCATCCGAAGGTTAGCCTGATGTCACATGACACACAGGGAGTGCAGAACACATGCACACACGCCACCAGACATACATGCATCTGTACATCCCCACCACCTGTAGCAGTGATATCATCGCCATCCATGTCACATCTGCCAATCAGCCTCCTACATGTCAGTATCACATGCATCCATGGTGTATCACAGTGGCACACTTGTCCAATACACACACATGCACATGTACATTGTGCAGATACATGAAGGTGGAACCAGCATCTATGTGTCACACCACAACCACATGCCACAGTACATGCCACCCACACATGCATTTGGCCACCATGCATTTGAACACATAGACCATTGATGTGCCTCACACATGACTGGACTCACATGCGGCAGGCTCATGTCCCTGTACATACACACCCATATATGGGCCTACCAAGACATATGTCCAACCTGCACACTCCTGGCACACCTCGACATGCAACGCATACAGTAAGTAGGCATGGTCACTTACTGCTCGACTCCAGACGGGTCTGCATCTGAAGGATCGCTGGGTGTATGCGTTCCAGGACCCTCATCTGGATGTTGCTAAGGCGGACCCGGCACCCCTCTGCAAGCTTTCCCTTCAAGAGGCACCGGGCCTTGCTGAGGGTCCTGAACCTGAAGTCCTCCCAGCGATTCGGACATGTTGCATGTCGCGGGCTGCCACCCCCTCCACGTTGATGGCAGCCACAATGTCCAGATCCTCTTCCGTCCTTCATTGTCGGCGCTTCCAAAGAGGGCATCATAATGCCCCAGGACTTGCTCCAGCAGGATACCAACTTCTGCGGCACTGAAGCTGGTAGCCCTCTGCCTCTCTGGCTGGGGGTTGCCAGTTGTCTCCGATGGTGTTTCCGCCGACAAGGCAACCCCCGAGGCAGGTGTGGGTGGGCAACTGGGTCCTGGGGCTGGGCTGTGGAGCGATGGAATACCAGTCGGGAGTCTTCTGTTCCAGCAGGGGTGGTCACAACAACTGGATCCCTGCAGATGGCTGACGTGCAGGCACCAAAGAGCAGGACACGTGGGCAGCAGGCGGGCAGGCAGCAGCAGATGGCAGGTGGGAGCGTGCTCGGGCCTCTGGGGGGCAGGAAAATGGTCTTCTGGGCAGGAGTGTGGTCTTCCGTGTGATGTTGCGTGGCTAGCTTGATACGGAGTGATTTGGCCCTTGAAAAAAGTGCACGTCAGCGTGTAATTCAAGAAAAAGGCCCTTAACGCGCAAGCGCATCTGTGACGTTCCCTCCACACGGGTGCATGTTGATTGGACACGTGCAAAAACTGCACATCCGGGTGTCACTGCGTGTAATTGGAGGAAAGGCCCTTTGTACTTACACGCGTAAGTGACGTTGCACGTGTGGGCTGGGTTAAAAGGTCCGCATAGGACGCCATTTTCTTATACATGCTTTTTGTGTAGAGCGAGCGGGTGATTCTTGTACTTCTTGTCGGTTCACTCGCGATTACTTCACAACAGTTCCAGTGCGTACTCCTTGTGTACTCAGACAGCGTTCAATTCTTCTTTTGGCGGGGGTGTTTCACATTCCTTTTCCAGGCAGACGGTGATTCGCGCACATATTTTTCAACTGTGGTTGCCCCCGTGTGTCTCATACCCATTCAGAGGTCATTGTAGCTTGCGTGTACCACGCGTACGCTTCTTTTTGTGTTTCTGGGTGTCACAGCGTAGTGCGGGTTCTTTATTCCACGCACGTGGGCTACCAGGGGTTGCATGCACATTACATTTTGTTTTCGGGGTTCTAGAGCATTAGGGTATGTATTCCATCTAGTACCCTGCCCCTTTCACCCCAATTTCCCAGGACAATTGTTTACTGCACCTCCCATTCGCACAAGAACATCAGTGCCATGGTTGGGAGGTGACCAAGTGGTAAGGGAGGCAAAGGTGGCCGACCGCCAAGAGGTGGGCGCGGTAGGAGACAGGATGTGCAGGGTGGCCCAAGAGGCCAATGTGTGGAGGACCAATCAGGGACACCTATGCTCCCCCCCAATGGGTCAGGGAGAAGCAGCTGACACCATCCCAGCTCAGGCCTTGTTAACCCACCCCATATTGTCAACCGAACTGGCACAGGATGACTCCCAGGCTGACTTCCGTGTTACCGAGTCAAAGCCACGTTTAGCGGTGAAAGTGGCTGTCACCAGCCCAGTGGATCTGGGGCAGCAATGTCATCTGCTGCCCCAAGTAGCCAGGGTGAGGAGGCTGCAGGGGCAGCAGCTGCTCAGTCCACTCCAGCTCCGAGTCTCCCAGCCGGGACAGTGTTGGTCCAAGTCCATCACACCAAGGTTGGTCCTGCCAACATCACCCAGCAGCCAATGCCTGCAGTGAGACCTTTGGTCATCGTGCCTTTGGCTACTTTCAGTGCCCAGTCCACCTGCGCTTCAGCCCCTGCCAACCAGTCAAGGAAGCATAGTTTCAATGATGTGGAACTAGACGAACTTGTGGGCTATGTGTCGGCCCATGGCCGCGAAATGCTGGTGACTGCAGGGTGCAAAACTACAACTGCTCAATGTAGGGCACACTGGCAGTGCATCGCGGACCAGATTAGTGCCCTTGGATTTGTCAGGCGCACAGCTGATGATTGCTTTAAGCGGTGGAATAACCTCAAATGCAGAGCAAAGAACAAGCTGGCTTCCGATCATGCTTCTACTCTGGTGACTGGCAGTGGGTCTCCAGCAGAAGAGGAAGTACTCACAGAACATGAGTCTATCGCTGGAGGCTTCATCACTGAGAATCAGATCCATGGTGTGGGAGACTTACCAGATCTTGAGGCAATGTCCGGTGAGTGGCCATGCATGTGTGTGCAAACCATGTGTATGTTGCTTGGGTGATGTGTTCTGATTGAGTGCCAGGTGAGGCTGTGTAGTTATGACTGATATGGGTCACCCATGTGGTGGCTCCAAACCATAGCCCGGCCTTGGGTTTGGGTTTTCAAGTATCCCTTCTGACCGCAGTTGACAATTTGCACCTGATTACTGCACTTGCCCTTCAACTGCCATCTTGCCACAACATTGTTCATACTGTTTCCCTGTTCATTCTGCCTGATTGATGAAATCCTTTGCATGTTTACCACACATTTCTGTGCCCTTCCGCCCCAAATGTAACACACTCCAGACATAGATTACACCCCACAATGGCCCACATATGTTTCCTTATTATGGGAATGATTTCATCAATCAGGCTGATTGAGAAATGTGCACCTGCACACAATCACTTTGGGGCTCTGTTTGAATGTTCAACATGACAATTGTCTTATGTCATGTCGAAGTGACCAACCATTGATGTATCCATGTGCCTGCCATCACTGCATTAGTGAACATTGGCTTTGTTGCAGCGTGTGGCACATGCGTGTTTTGTCTTACTATTTTGGATGTTCGATTTCATGATGTCCATCTCACATGGATGGGTGACAGTACTGATTTGCTACCATCTAGGTGTCTTTGTCAAATCTGCCATGACTATGCTACATGCCATCTGTGTGCTGGCATGTGTCATGTATGTGGATTGTCCATGCCACTCACAGGCTAATGTGTGATGCCAGTGCTATCCAGCATGCAGCACATGTGTTGCTTTTCCATCTTGGAGTCCTCAGTATCTGCTTTTTGCCTCCCCTTCCAAATCATTGCCAGTGCATGCATGGCAGCGTTATTGTCATGTGTGATAGGTGTCATTTATGTACTGGATGTCTGCCTCGTCATGCGTGTGGGCTATGGTGCTCATGCCTGTTTTCATTACTTTTCTTTTATGTTTTTGCAGGTGATGAGACACTAGATGCTGTTGAGGAGGAGGACATGGCGCAGAGGCAGGAGTACTCACAGCCACAACCAGGCACCAGTGGAGGACAGGGGGTGGTGGTGGGTGAAAACCCATTACTCCTACAGACCATACTGTCCACGGGTGTCTCTGGGTACACCTTCGGAGACCTCTATGTATCAGGTGCTGAATCTGACATTGAGACATATGTCCCGTCGCAGGTGAGTGTTTCTGGCAGGGATGCTGTTCTGTCCAATCCATCTGCACTGGGGGTAGACCCTCTATGGGGCATTCAGTGTTGGAAAGTCCGCCTGTGACGGTTACGGATGCAGGGTCACACTCCACAATATTTGCTCCTGTTCCTAGGCCAGCAGATCAAAGGAGGAATGCAGTCCTGCAGCCTCAGGCAGTGCCAGCACAGCAAGTTGCACATTACCGTGCCCCAAACAGGTGTGGTGCCCACCAACGCGGTGGCCGCGTGCCACCAGGCAATACTGCGTGGGAGAACTCCATGTACACTATAGCAGCACAACAGGGGGCATTGTGTGAGATGATGACTCAGGCCGTGGTTAGGGTGGCCACTTCCATTCTCCCCCCTGAAAGGCAGGTGGAGCTCCAGCAGCAGGCAACAGAGTCAATTTGCCACTCACACAGGGATGACATGTTGGCCTCCAACAGGGACCGACAGGCTGGACTGGAGACTCTGCACACAGCCATATCTGCAGAGTCACATGACCACAGGGATGCCCTGAGGTTTTAACATAGGTCCCTCAGAGATACTCTGGGTGAACTTGCGGTGTCCCGTAGTACAAGGTCAGAACAGCAGCTGGAGCAGCTGACACGCATACTCTCAGCTGAGCTCCAGGCAACCCGTGAGGAGATCCGGGCATCACGCGAGGCCTTGCAGGCAGAAATGCGTGCTACCCATGAGGTGCTATATGGGGATCTCCGTAGCATCATCCTGCAGAACCAAACCTTTCAGACATGCATGCTTGCTGCCATGGAGGAGCATGCCATGGCTTTGCGTGAGCTGCCTCCCATATCACGCCCACCTTCTGATGTACCACCAGAGGGTGATGACAGCGACGGCAGTTCTCCCACTGTAGGGTAGCCGTGCAGGCCATGAGCCCATGGAGGTTTTTTTTTTCTCAACATCCATGCATGTGGGTGTTGGGGTGCACCCTGTACCTCGTCCTTCCTGGGTCACCCCCACCTCCCCTGGTCCACACATGGGCATTTTTTTTGGGGGGTTTGGTGGGGGGGTTTTCACATTTCATTCCGATTTGCTAAATGAAATTACTATTTAATTCATTTGTTATCTTTATTTCTTCTTCTTTTTTTATATTTTTTATTTTCATTTTATTTTTATTCTTGATTTGTTATTTTGATTTTCATACATTTATTTTTTATTTGGTTATGTTTCTGATTATAACTTTATTATTTTATTTGTTTCTTTTACTTTACATTTACCTTAGCTTTTTCTATATTTCATTTGCATTTACATTTTTGTTCATAACCATTTTTCTTTCAGATTGTGAAATAATGTTAGTGTGTTACTTTGTGTGGCTCCCGTAGGCATCCACTGTGTACTCCAGCAGGGCACATGCAGGCTTGTCCTATCTTTGGGTTAGAAACTTGGGTTCCTGACACACACACCCCTCCTGCTTCCCCTTTCCATGGGCTCGCAAAGGGTGTGACCAAGTGACAGTAACCTACACAGAAGCATTGGGCTCCCATAAATTGTGTGGGCAGTCTGTTGTCCAAACTGTGTATACATCCCTAGTGGGGAATGTTGTTCAATTCTCCACTGCATGGTGGATTTATATATGGCTCTACATCCATGACTTTATCCTTATATACATGTACCTTCTCCTTTGCAGATGCAGTTCATGTTGTATGCAGTACACTGACACATTTTCTTACCAACAACACTCTGCAGTTGGAAGGGGTCGATGTGCTGCCTTAGTCAGGTTGTGACACTTACACTACTTTATTTTTTTTACTGTCATATATTGCCACTGTTTTATCCTGTACTGATGTTTTGTCTTGCTTGTATGTATTTCTTCATGTGTGTTGTTTATTTATTCATTACTGAGAGCAATATGTCTGTGGCCTGTTTCCATTTGGGACAGTGCACTTTGTGACACTTGTGTCATGTGATGTGCATTCATTTGGTTGCTTTCACATCGCATGCCATGCCATGGTGTGTTGGGTAGCTGAGATGGGGTTAGGGAGGGGTGGGGTGACATGCCACTATTTTTTTGTAGTGTTTTGCAAGCGGGTAATCCTTCATGCTGCATGAATGTGTGCCTTTTACTGACACAGCATTGGGTGTGTTTAAGTAGCTAGGGATGCACACAATGTAGCACTTCCAGCTGAACAATCTCAGGGCGGTATGGTTGTGACAGTTGACTGTCCCTTTTGTCATCATCATACATTGTCAGCTGGTATGTGCCAGGCCTGTGTGCGCTCCGCAGGGGTGGGATTTTAGGTGAAGAAATTTGCCACAAGCTGGGTACGGGCTGCCTCACCACGTGCCCTTTCACCTCTCATGCGCAGCGGGCGTGTATGTGGTTGGGGATGTGGGGGCACCACCATGTCCACGGCACGCCCTGCCCAGTTGCAACGTTGTGCAGGACACATGCTGCCACTATGATCCTGCATACTACGGGGGGCGCATATAGCAGCTGCCCACCAGAGTGGTCAATGGAGCGAAAGCGTGACTTCAGCACTCCGAATGTGCGCCCCACTATGCCCCAGGTTTCAATATGGGCTGTGTTGTATCTTACCTCGGGTGGTGTGGTGGGGTTCCGTATTGGCATCATCATGTAGGTGATCAGAGGGTAGGCTCTCTCTCCTGGGCAGGTGATAATGGTTGTCATTAGGGGGCTTTTCCCATTTTTCAGTGTCTGACATGCATGCATGTGCAGAGGCATTTATACTCACCAATTAGCCATGTGTGGTCATGCCACCCAGCTTCCAGATCCCAGTTTAGTGGTGACATTCGGAATATGAATCTGTCATGGCTGGACCCCGGATAGTTGGCATATACTGAGGTGATGATTCCCTTGGCATCACATACAACCTGCATGTTTATGGATTGCCAGTGCTTGCGGTTTTGATAGATGTGTTCAGTGGCCAGGGGAGGACATAGAGCCACATGGATGCAAGGCATCTAGCACTTTGTGGAAGTGTGCCACCCCGTAAAATTCCCGGACAACAGCCTGCCTTTCTACAGGTGTTCTGGGCATGTATATGTGCCTGCAGACTGAGGGGTGTGCAGTCATGATTGCCAACACCTGGTGTAGGCAGCGTGACTGCGTGGCCTGTGAGACACCCCCGACTATGGCACTTGTCCTCTGAAATGACCCAGTAGCCAAGAAGTGCAGTACATTGAGCACCTTGCTTGGGAGCACAGGGTGGGTGATGTGAGGTCACATCAAAGCTGAGAAAACAGAGTTAAAAGACCTCTGGGATGGTATATCATCTAACAAAACACAATCACAGAAATTGTACAGCTTCGGTACAAACATTCTCTCCCATAGAGAATGTGGGTTCTATGAAGCTGGAGACCAGTTTTATATAGCAAATCTGAGCACCTTGCATGGCTGAACCTTGGACCAGCTTCACCCCGAAAAGGAGTACTAAAATCCTGCAAGTAATAGAAAAAATAGCCACAAATGATCTCAACAGCCATGACATTTTAAAATGCAATGTAATTGACACATACTACCAAAACAGAAGTACTGTTTTGGAATACTTGTGTCTGTACGACATTGCCCAACACTACACATACAAAAACAATGTCACGCCAAATGAGATAACTGGCAAATATACAGTCTCAACTTGTGAAGAAAGTCTAGTGAAACTCACCAAACCCAGTGTAATTAATCACATAATGATATCATTTAAATCATCTCCACAGCAGAGAGAACTGTATTACATGGCCCTACTCCAACTTTGTAAACCTTGGAGAAAAGACAAATAATTATTAAGTGACTGACTCATTTGAAGCTGAAATCAAAGCAAATTAAAGCAGTATAACAAATGACAAACAAATGTTGGACAATGAACGCCAAAAAGAGGAAGAAATTGAACCTAAACTACACAATGACACTCCTGAGGGCAGTCAACCTTCCCTTACAGAAAGCAAAGATCCACTTCGAGAACAACTGATTCTAAATGAAGTAGAAATATCCATAACTGAAGTAGAAAATACCATGTATCAATGTAAACAATCTGCTGAAGATTTGTCAGTTCTTGAATAACTGCTAAATGATGAACAACTCACCATTTACCTTGAAGTCACTCAAGACATTGAACATGGTTTTAAACATGAGACTAACACATGTAGCGGTAAATATTTTAAACCTCAGCTCCTGTATGTAAATGGTGAAGCTTGTTCTGGCAAAACATTCCTAATTACAAAAGCAAATGTCTACAAAACTTAACAAACAACAACCTTTTGTCTGTAGTAACAGCCCCCACAGGTTTAGCTGCTTACAACATAAGAGGTGTAACTTTACACCGACTAATGCTCCTCCCCGTAGAACACCAAAACAAATTAAAATAGTACAAATGATCTACAGAAGCACAGCATTCTAAAACAAATGAAAGTGCTCCTGATAGATGAAGTAAGCATGGTTTCCGATATTATGTTGGCTTTAATTCATCTCCGAATGCAAGAAGTCCTGAAAACCAACTACGAATAACTGTTTGGAGGAAAACATTTTATTGTTTCCGGAGACCGCCTACAGTTAACACCAGTGAAAGGCCAACCTATTTTCAAAACATTATGACACAAACAATGCTGCAATGCCCTGGGTACCACTGGAAATGTAAATCTCTGGCAATATTTTCACTACGGAGAACTAACTCAAAACATGGGCCAGACAGCAGACCTCACATATGCTGACATGTTAAAAAGCATTAGAACTATTCTGCTTACTACAGATGCAAAATCCATCTTAAATAGTAGACTAATCCATGAGCTGTATGGACAAAACACATCCGCTCCTGATGTCATGGAAAAGTTCACTCAACAAAATCTAAAATGTATGTCCATAATGCCAACCTTTGCAAGCTGTAATCAATTCAACGCGACAATGTTGAAAACATAAATGCAATCCATACTGCATATCAGCTACACAAACTAGAAGTGCACAGCATGACACTTCCTATGTGTCGACAAGCAACAGCATGACAAAATAGCTTAGAAAAATGTATATCCAACACAGCCAGATTGGAGAAAATATTGACTTTGTCTCTAAACTGCAGAGTAATTCTAAAACATAACCTTGACGTAAAACAAGGTTTAGTCAATGGAGCAATTGACACAGTTGTTGGCTTACAAACATATCCACATGACAACAACATTCACTTTGACAAACTTGCAGAAGTTAGAATAATTGGCAATAGGATGTTTCATTCTTTTCAATGACATGCACATACGCAGAGAGCGGTTTTCTCTGTCTTTTGTATATGCTGTCACTATTCACAAATCACAACCTATATCAAGCATTGATTGACATTGACAGCACAGTCTTTAAAGAAGGTATGAGTTAAATAAAACTTTCACATCTGCATAAACAGCTCAGACCAGTTGTGTTTGCCAATGATAGTCCTTCACAGAAATGCCTCAAATAATCCTGACAACACTAACAGTGTATCAGGTATAAGGCAAGAATTGGACTATTGTGCAGGAATGGTAACATTGACTATAAACTCACAAGAAGATCCTCATGAATTTCTAATGTATTTACTGCAACAACTAGAAACCAAAAACATCCCTATAAATTAATTCTTCCAGATTTCATACATTTGGAAACATACATGCACTGTCTGCAACCATGTTTCACAAGACTGCATCCCTAATGAACGATGTGTATATGTATCCATACCAAATTCTGAATCCATTCCTTTTCACCACCTTCTGCAGAATGCAAATCATAGCATATTATGCCCTTTTTGCATTTCAGACATTCGTGCCACCTTAAAAATGAACTCACATAGCCAATATGTCATACTAATGCTTTTAAGGTACAATTCAGATGGTACCAAAAATAACTGTAAGCTTACAGGCTTCACACACGGCCAAGTATCTCTTGGAAAGAAAATCTTCACAACAGTAGGTATTGTATACCACACTGGTACCACACATACTTCAGGGCACTACACTGCATATGTCAAAAAAGGAAGTGATTGGTTTGAATATAACTATGCCTCTGTTACTCCAAAACATAACAAATGCCTACTTAATATTCCTTCAACCCAAATATAGTCACTAAACTGTGGCAAAATTAACAGTTAGAATATTCCACCAGGTATCTAACTACATTCATAATATTACGTTTGAAGGTCAATCTAGTTATAATACACAAACAGGTATCCAACTACTTGAAAAACACCCTTCATTGCAAAGCACTTCGAAAATGCCATTCCAATGTCCATATGACAAAACTATTTCCAACCTCTAATGAAGTCAGAATACACCAGCAGGTATCTAACTACTTGAAGGATTTCCTTAAGCACAACTGTAATGCTCACCTGGTATCCACAGGGATGTCACTCAGACTGTTCTGACCTCTGACGACCTTCAACCCTTCCCTGAGTGTACTTGACTATAGACTGGGCCTGAAACACAGGATTCGTAGAGTTTAACTCCCTATTGTCTCTGTGTGCTTGAACCCCTTCTTCAAGGTTGGACCCGGGGTCCAACCTTGTTTTCTTGGAAAGTATGCTCTCCGTCCTGCTTTCAGCACAGGGGCGCGTTGATTGATGCGGGCTCATTGCTGCCTAGTTACTTCACTGACAACAGTCCGACAGGTAAGTATAATGAGTCTTTTGAACAGTTCTCTAACTTCGTTCCTTTCCTTCCTTTCCTTCCTTAGATGATGGCCGGCGTCTGGGGATGGCGACGTGCTGCAGAGATGAGTAGCACTGAAGGTGAGTGAGAGCACGACGCACAATGCGACCCTTTTGTATTTCTATTGAACTGAGTTCTTTTTCTGTGTCTTTTAGGTGCCGCAACGTTTTCAGCATGAATGCCGGTTATGAAGAAGAAATGCGGTGAGTAAGCATGGTATGCAGCGCCTCTAGATGTTTCCACGCTAACCTGGACTGTCTTTTCCCTCTTGCACATTGATGAGAAGTTCCGGAGACAGAGTTCCCCCAGAGCGGCTGGGATTCAGGTAAGCGTTTGAAGCTCGTACAGTCTTTAAAAAAATAAGCAAAGATTTGCTGAATGCTTACTAATGCCTTTTTTCTGTTCTTTTCCCTTTTCCTTATGAAGCGGCGTGCCGGGATGGAAATGACACCGCCGAAGATGCCCGCAGAAAAGAAGAAGCAATGAATGATGGACAGAAGAGCCGCAAGGTAAGGCTGTTCCTAACGGTGTTCTTGTTCTTGCAGGAGCTGAGCTCAGAAGAAAGATGCAGGCCTACTGGAGACCGATCCGAACACGGTGAGTGTCACGCTGCAGGTGCAGAAAACACAAAGCATGTTTCTCAGCCTGGCCGTGGCTTAAATAGTCTCTGGGTATCCCAGGTGTCTCTGGGCTGAACCACACCCAAAAGACTAGACTTCACACGCAGTTCTGGGAACCAAAATATGTGGGGGCATCCATCTTGTCCCCATCAATGCACTACAAGTCCAATCCCCAATGTTATCCTATGGGAGTGAGTGAGTCTGGTGCCACAAGCGCCAATTCTGACTCCAAGTGGGTCTTTGGAGGGATGGAGAGGTCCCTGAGGGCCATGTAGGTGATCATGGCCTGGCTCCAGCCTGACATCTTGGAGGGCTGGGGACATGAGGGGCAGGAATCATGACAACAACATACTTCAAGCAAACATATTATCACCCTTACACTCACGTAACTGTAATCAGGCTGTTTTAATCCAGTACAGACGTGTTTTCCCAAAGACCCAATGATTATTTAATGACAATACAACAGCAGCGTGTCATACACTAATGTCGTACCAAACATAGTACTTAGAATGTACTGTTAATGAGGGTCTAATAAAGAACATGTATATTTAAATGTGTATACAACTACAGCTTTTGTACTATCTGACTTAACCAATTGTACTGTTTTTTCCACATAAAACAAACCAGAGATTGCAGCATCATAATGCTACAATAGTAACCACAGCAATTATAATCCAATACATATTCTATGTGCACAATCCTCAATTGTACTACAATCATAAGTACCATATACTGTTCAATTACATAATTTCTCCATATTACAAACATTTTGTACTCCCACTACATTACCTACAATTACAATGCACATATTGCTACTATGGTAATTCTAGCCGCACACTTACTATATAACCTATAATTACCATACACATATTACTGGTGTGGGGGTTTTGCTCAGTTCACATATTCTTGGGGCCATGGCCTGTGGTCAAGCCCCCCAGAATCTGACCACTGTCCACAACCACCACAATACTATTAACTATATAAGAAGTACGTACCATACACCGTCAACTAATAAAACTCACCATGACCTCCTGTAATCAAAATGATGTCCACGGACAATGAAATTGACAGCGGACTCATCAGCATTTCCAAACCCCTTTTTCACCTTTTAAAACAGCTCCACATTACTTTCGTTCCACTTCCCTACCATTTCTATGCTCTCTTCCAGCCATCAAATAAGCCCAAATGTCTTTTCCAAGACATCCGTTCACAGTGATGTCCGTGAACTACTGTGGTGTCCGCGGACAGCCATGATACCTGCCCTGCCTTTTTCAACCTACAAAAACAGCTCCATATCATCTATTTCTACTCTCCCACCCATCCCTGCCCCTCTTTTCACCACCAAATGACCCACATTGTGTTTTCCAAACATTTTCTCCAGTGCACTGTTTGCAGACACCTGCTCTGTACGCGTACCCAACTTGGCGGGCATTTCCAAAATATGACAAACCAACGCTCCTCACCATCCAATCAGTAGGTCTGTCCGATGTCCGCAGACCTCATGTCGGCCCCGGACTAATTGGAGGCCTGTACGCAGACCAAACAGGGAAGTGAGTGCATGGACCGAACCCAGATATTGTTTTGTACCTACGTACGTATGTTTTATAAAACTACTGTACGGATGTACACCAAATATACAAAAGCACGCTTTCAGGACGAGGCTGCTGCTACTGCCACAAAAATGGTGAAAATCTGTCCAGCGATTTGGGCTGTAGGCGTGAGCAAAATTTTGTTTAATTGCATCTATGGGAAAAACCACAAATTTTGGGGCCCTCTTTATAACTTTGTCCCCCATTCAGTAAATCTCACCACACTTGTCATGATCACTCCGACGGAGCCATCTATATTCTTCTGCAGAGTTCTGTGAGTATTCGTTCAGGGGGGAGAATTTATAAGCCACCCAAAAAGTGTTCTTCCTATCGATTGAGCAACTTATCCATAACTAAAGGGTCACGACCACAGGCCCTGTAATATATACATTTAAGGAAACAACTTTAGTTGTAGGGACGTTAAGTTGAGAACTTAACGCAGCAAAATACCTGAAATTCAGCTAAAGCCACCTTAACTTCTCGCCCCCTGTTGCTCATCAATGTTCACTTCACTGATGACATCACCAATTACATTACAACAGAAACTGGCATTAAGCATGGCCTTCAGCCATGACCAGAGTGCATGGCCAAATATATTTTAACAAATGACTCTGCACTGCTCATGGCCTTCAGTTATGGACAGTGGTCACAATGTTCACCTGCATGCACTGAATATTTTAAAACGGGCTAATAACCATAGAGTTTGGCCTTTACCAGTGGATACAGCTTTCAACCGTGTCCAATGTATATGATATAGATTGATCAGGCACTAGCCATGGACCTTTGCACAATACTGGCCAGTGGCCACACTATTTGGCTCTACCCACTATATATTCTATCATATACATGGACCACTAGCCATGGTCTTAAGCAATTAGTACATCTTTTGACCATGCCTACTGTATATTTTAAAATAATAAAATGCAATAAGAGATGGCTTTCGGTGGTGCCCTCTAAGTATTATCCAACACTAACTAGCCACTAACTATGGCCGTCAGCCATGCCCTCTATATATTATATACACTAAACAGCCATTAACCATGGTATTCAACACAATACTAGCCAGTGGCCACGGCCTTTGGCTTTGCCAACGGTATATTCTAACATATTAATGGCCATTAGCTATGGCTTTTTTCCATGAGCACTGACTGCAGCTTTCAACATTGCCCATTGTATATTTTAAAACAGTGATTGGCTACTAGACATGGCTTTTAACCATGAACATTGGTATTTTTTAACACTAACTGGCCACTAGCTATGACCTTTGATGCTGGCCAGTGACCCTAACCTTGTCCATGGCCAAGTCCACGGCCTAAATAGTTATTAAGGTAATCACAGTTGTCGTGAGCTAACTTATAAATGATTGTATGTCTAATTCCTTTATTTATGTAATCAGTTATATACAATGTAATTAATGTTGTCACCAGTGATGGCATCAGTTATTTGATTTGAAATTTCATCAGTGTTCTCATACAACATGTAATTAGTGATGTCATCAGTAATGTGATCTGTGATGGCATCATTGTGGCCATAGGATGCGCAACAGGGGATGCAAAGTTAAGGTGGCTTCACCTGAATTTCAGGCGTTTTGTTGTGTTAGGTTCTCACCTTAACGTCCCTGGAACTTAAGTTTTTTCCCTTGAATTTCAAGGTTTATTTTATTCCATAGATTCTTAGAACACCTCCAGATCACTAGCATGATCTTCAGCCATTGCTGGTGGCCACAGCCACTCTATATTTTAAAACACTTGCAAACCGTTGCTCAAATACTTTCATCAATCACAAACTGATGTCCTGTTTTGACAGCGGTATTGTTATTTTTAAAAAATTGCAAGTTTTGAGAACTCACAAGGTGTTTATGCAATGTGCAGTGAGATTACATTATATGACATGGACTACACACTTTGGTTAAGCAGTTTGCTCCAAGCCCCTTGTTTTATGGCCTGTCTCTTGGTGACTGTTGTAATACATTGCACAACCCAAACTAACCACATTTTAGCAGCGTGCAAACGGGTAAGAAAAGACTAGCTGCAAGAATAACAAATGCCTAGGTACCGTCTGCCCCCGTAGTGAAAATCAAAGCGTGCAACCATGAATAGAAGCACAGTAAGTGAACATATATTTTAAAGGTTTTAAACAATAAATACAAATACAAATACAAAATGAAATATACAAATGTAGGTAATTTGACCTTCCCCTTAGAAGAAAGTGCACAAGACAAATTAGCATTGGACTTTTAATAAAAGTAATGAACACCAGAAAAATAACCTGAGTGAGGAAATGTTCTAATAAATATGCTGGCAAAGTTTAAAAGGTGCTCACCTTTTAAACCCAGCAATCTGCAGTGAAATATTTCCTGGTAAACAAAATATCAATACAAAACTAGTGCTCCCTGGTGTTAAAAAAGCCTTCTGCTGATCCCACCTGTCCAGTAAACTATCACCCGCTTTCTATCACTCCTTTCCTGGGCAAACCCCTGGAAAGGCTGGACATCTCCCAATTTACTCTCCAAACTGAATCTGTTGGTAGTCTCCATGACCATCAGTCTGGCTTTAGAGCATCAAAAAGCATGGAAACTGCTCTCCTAAACACCCGTGAATATCTGCTCTCTAATTGATTCCAGCTCTCCCTCTGTCTTCATCCTCTTTGACCTTTCCTCTTCTTTTGATACAGTCAACCACGCCACCCTGATCAATTGACTCTGTGAGAACGTGAGTATCATGGATCAGGCATTGGTGTGGGTGACCTCCTTCCTCCTGGACCGACCCTCCTAGGTCCAACTTGGGTCTTTTCTCTCCACCACCTCTCTCTCCACATGTGGTGTCCCCCAAGGCTCTATCCTCTCATCCTGGCTCTTCAATGTCTATCTGGCCCCTTTGGCACACCTGATCTTCAACGTCTCGTCTTACCTTCAGTGTTATACAGAAGACATTCAAATCTCTTTCAGGCTTCCCTCAGTCTCCTCTCCTACCTCGCTCATTCCTGATTGCCTTTCTGTGATTCAGGATTGGTGGGCCTCCAATGATCTCTGCCTTAATGCTAGTAAGACTACCCTTTGCCTCAAGCCAAGGAATCACATCTCTCCTGTCCTGAAATCTCTCTACTGTCTCCCGGAGGTGGCAAGGATCAAGTTCAAGACCTTTCTGCATCATCCACAAGGCTTTCTGGGGCCGGGGCTCTCACTATATCCAACTCTCTCTGTCTAAATAACTTTCTTCTAGTTCCCTTCGCTCAGCTATCTCTAACTCTCTGAGGGTCAGGCGCTTCTCCAAGAAGAGAGTGGGGGTAGATCTCTCTCCTCTGCAGGTGCTTTCCTATGGAACCGCCTCCCTTCCCCTCTTAAACTTGAGCCGGACCACCTGAAGTTACGGAAACAGCTCAATTCCTTCCTTTTCTCCACTGCCATCTCTCTCACTTCCTTGCTAACTTACCTGTCTGTGTCGCTGACTGGTTGCTTGGTACCCTCAGAGGCTCACTGGTTACCAGGCTCCCCCATGACCAGTCTTCCTTGCACTGCTTCCCGGCCTACCGCACACATAGGGGCTGTAACCCCTACTGTCAGGCTCCAATCTTCAAGCGCAGGAGTGGTACGAACCAACCACCCCCACAGTGGTCTGGGTGCCTGCAAGTCACAGCTTACACAGATCTCCGAAACCCCGGCGGGGAAAGAGGGTTAGGTAATCGTTGGTTGGACAGGAACAGGTTTTCAGGATAACCGGAAAAAGGGTTAGGAGAGGGAAGGTGGACAGGACTGGGGGAGTTAGGTTAAATACGAACTAACAATTAAACATGCATACCCAAACCAGCATATACATTACATGCCCACATTACAGTCTGTCATCAATGAGGCAATTAGAGCAAAAGGACTTATCTCTGTTTTTGAGTGCTGGCCTCCTGCCTGCGCACTCTCAGGTCCGGTCTCCGGAGCAGATAAATGCTGCAAAGAGAGTTATGAGTTATTACCTTGTTGTTGTTTCCTCACACACACAACAGATGCATCCAGTGGGTAAATGACATTCCTTCATGCACCCCCACTCATCTCCAAGTTGCCACGTTCTAACTTGTATGCCCCCTTGAATGGGTTTAGCCCTGATATGCGGTTAAGGCGCACGTGGCTCCGCAGTTCACACTGATCCACGTGTTAATATGCACACGTAGATTAAATAATAAACGTGCCGCTAGCCGCACGTGGCGCAGTGCGACTTCAGTACAAGTCACGCCGTATTCCCAGTTGCGGTTCCCTTAGATGGCGCACATGGCTAATTATGCATGCAAATAATATGCACTGCTCGTGGGATCGCTGCACTTCGGTGCGGGTCTTGCGCGGGTCTTAGCTTTGGATTAAAGGCTACTACGTGCTGCACTTATCTTTTGCCGAACAAGGGGACGTCATGAGTCTGGGCGGTGCCCCCTTGTGTGGGCCCCGCTTCGCGTGGGAGTTTCCTGACTGTTCGCCCCTGAACGCGGCTTTGCTGCCCAAGCGCGTGTTTCCCAGCATTTGCTGAAGCTGCTCCCCTGCGCTTGCGGTACTTATCTCAGGCGTATGAGGGGCCAGGGTGATGGCTGGCTGGGGTGTGGCCCCTCGTGTGTGTCCCCTTCCTCGGAGCTGCAGTAAACACGTCCTCTTCGTTCAGGAGTTCAAGCCCAAGCCCCGTGCTAACGTGCGGATGTGCTCCACCCAACGCGGGTGGGGTTTTGTAGTTTCCGGCCCAGGGCCTGCTGGGAAATGGAGTTTGTAGGCCTGTGTTCCTGCAAAGAGGGCACAGAAGCCTTCTATAAGGCAATATCCGTTTGTGCTGGGGTTTTTTGTGTTTCCCCATGTGTGGACCACGTCCACAGCCCACTCCAGGCTCCCCTCCACACAACCCCAATGCCTGCACCCTGACAGTACTCCCCCCGCACAGAAGGCTCTGGGTATGGGTTTCCCTGGGTAATCTCGATGAAACGCCTTAATTAACCCGGGCGCATGCACCCAAGACCGGTCCTCTGGGCCATATCCCACCCAGTCAATAAAATAATACAAACCATTTTTTCGGTGCTGAGAATTCAGGATTGCCCTAACCTCATATTCAGGGTGTCCCCGGACTAATATTGGAGGTGGTTTCTCAGTAGGGACAGTGGAGGGTGCAGGTTTCAATAGAGATACATGAAAGGAGGGGTGGATCTTCATTTGTTTTGGCAAGGCCAGCTTTACTGCCACCGGATTAATCACTGCAGAGATGGTAAAGGGACCCAGATATCGTGGTTGCAACTTACGTGGGCCGGACATTTTAATAGTGCGTGTGGATAGCCAAACGCGGTCCCCTTGTCTATATGGAGGGCTTTGTCTCCTTTTCAAATCGGCGTAATGTTTGTATGACTGTTTTGCAGCATCCAAATTTTTTTGTATACTAGACCAGACTTGTTGTGCATAAACATGATGCCCCCTCAGTGTGGGTATATCCTCCAGGGACGGGCTGGGAGCTGTGGGCAAAACCCTTGGGTGGAAACCATAAATCCCGAAGAATGGGGTATGTTTCGTGGAACTATGGAGAGCATTGTGGTACGCTATTTCTGCTAACCATACATACTGCACCCACAAAGTTTCAGTGTCTGCAGTGTAGCAGCGTAAGTACTGCTCCAGGCCCTGGTTTTACCTCTCGGTTTGTCCATCGGTTTCTGGGTGGTATCCCGAGGACAAACTTACTTCTATAGAAATTAACTGGCAAAAGGCGCGACAGAAGCGGGAGGTGAATTGTGGACCACGATCAGTAATTACTCGTGTTGGAAGTCCATGCAGTCGCACTACGTTTGTAAGAACAGTTCCGCTAATTCCCCAGCTGTGGGTACCCCTTTACATGGAACAAAGTGACCCATTTTTGTGAGTGAGTCAACCACTACCAGAATGGAAGTGTATTTTTAGACAGGTGGTAAGTCCACAATTAAATCCATGGTAACAGTGTGCCATGGGGTAGGGGGAGTTGGCAAGGGTTGTAGTAATCTCGCCGGTTTTTGATGGCTGGACTTCTGTCTTCCACAAACGTTGCATTCTGTCACGTATTTGCGCACATCCCAAAGCAGTGTAGGCCACCAAAAATGCAGAGCCACGTTCCGTTGGGTTTTGGCTACAACTGGATGACCTGCGGTAGTGGCATCATGGCACCATTGCATAACCTCCTTTCGGAGCTCTTCGGTGGGCAGGTATAATGCTTTAGCATAGTAGGGGAGACCATTCACCAGGGAATGGTGTAAACCCTTCCCTCACCAATCTTGCAACTCTTGTGTAGTCATGGCTGTTTGTACATCTTCGAATATGTTAGGCCGTCCGACTACCCCAATAATTTGTGGAGGAGGCACAATAGGCCGATTTTCCATACATTCCTTATCGTCCGAATCAGGATATTGCAACAAGATATCCGCTTTTTTGTTATCAGCTCCAGGCCGATAAGTAATAAGAAAATCATAATCAGCGAAGAATAATGCCCAACGTAGTTGGCGTGGACTAAGTATCTTAGCAGTTTTGATGAACTGTAGATTCCGATGATCGGTGATCACAGTCACGGTAATGACTCCATTCCTCAAAGGCCGCCTTCACTGCTAGCAATTCCCGATCAGCTATGGTATAATTAGCTTCGGCAGGGAGTAATTTGCGGGAATAGTAAGCAACGGGATGGAGCATTCCTGTCTGCACTTCTCGTTGGGAAAGAACTGCACTGATGGCGTAGCTGGAGGCATCCGTCTCGACCACGAAGGGCTGAGCTAGATCGGGATGCTTTAGCACCGGGGCAGACGTGAAAGCTTGTTTCAACTGCTGAAAGCCTTGTTCTGCAGTTTCGTTCCAAACATATGAACGTCCCTTTTTTAGTAAGGAAGTAATGGGGGTCACCAATTCCGAGAAGTTTCGGATAAACCGCCGGTAGAAGTTAGCGAAGCCTAGGAAGGATTGCACTTCCTTCACTGATTTCGGTGCTGGCCAGTCTAAGATTGTTTGTACTTTACGTTGATCCATTTGTACCCCAGACGGGGTCAATAAGTACCCCAGAAATTCCACAGTAGAACAGTCAAATTCACACTTCTCCAGTTTAGCGAACAAACCATGTTCTCGTAAACGTTGGAGTACTGCCTTGACATGTTTGACATGTTCGTGTTTGTCTTGCGAGTAAATTAAGATATCGTCGATATCTAGAAATTCACGTAGCACTTCATCCAGGAAATGCTGGAAGGCAGCTGGGGCGTTGCACAGGCCGAACGGCATCACCTGATACTCGTACAGGCCAAACTTAGTCCGGAACGCTGTTTTCTATTCGTCCCCAGCCCGTACTCGTACCAGGTGATATGCCCCTCGGAGATCTAGTTTGGTGTATATGGTCGCCTTCTGCACTTGATCCAGTAAGACTGGAATTAACGCTAATGGGTACCGATTCTTGATGGTGATACGATTAACTCTGCGATAATCGATACACGTTCTTAAGTCTCCGGTCTTCTTCGGTATGAAGAATAGTGGCGAGGAGACTGGGGAATTAGAGTGTCTAATGAACCCGCTTCGTAGGTTAGTGTCTATATATTCCTTTAGATGTTTTGTTTCATCTTCAGTGAGCGCATACACCCTACTGCAGGGTAAGACTGCTCCTGGCTCTATGTCAATTCGGCAATCAAATGGCCGGTGAGGCGGCAGGGTTTCCGCCGCTTGTATGCTAAACACATCGACATATTCCACATACTTGGCGGGTAAGGCACTCATGTCTAAGGGTTCCATTGAGGCTATACATTGTTTTATTTCGGATTTCATACACTGTGCAAGGCAGAATTCTTATGAAAAACTCACCTTGTTTTCTGACCACACTATCTTGGGATTGTGTTTGTAAAACCAAGGGAGGCCCACAATAATCCCGAATTGTGGTGCTGCAAACAAATCAACCTGGATGTCTTCCAGATGATTTTGCTGACAACGCAAGGTTACTACTTGTGTGCTCTGGATGACGGGTCCAGAAGATAATGTGGTACCATCGACCGTCTTGACGGATTCCGGAGTAGATTTACTACACAAAGGTAGTCCCAGCTTGTTAGCATACGCGATATCAACGAAATTGCTGGTGGCTCCTGAATCCAGAAACAATGTAACCATAACCTCCTGGCCCAGGAAACCTAACACACCAGACAACGTGACATGCAGAGCATAATTGCTGAAACCAACTGCTGGGGCAATCTCCATGGCCTGGCTCGACTGTACCACCCCTACTACTGCCGAGCCAAGGCGTTTCCCTGCGGCTTAGGTTTATTAGGGCACTCTTTTACGAAGTGCCCCGAGGTACCACAGTACAAACATAGCCCTTCCTTGCGTCTGTGCTCCCTCTCCTGTTTGGTGAGAGGACCGCAAACCGCTCCTATCTGCATTGGCTCGTCTCCTGCCACCTTCTCCACAGATGTGGGAGGACGGGAAGTCCCAAAGCGGTCCAACCTAGCTATGGGACGCGGGTCCCCACGCTTCTTGTCTGCGCGACGTTCAGCTTGCCTATGATCCAGTCTTAATGCTAGATCAATCATTGACGGACAATCCTGGGGCTGTGGATCTACCTGGGCTATGAGGTCTTTTAGTTTGTCACGTAACCCTAGGTAAAAGAGAGGCATTTGCTTTTCACGTGGCCACTCAGCTTCAGCGACCAACCTATTAAACTGTGTGACATAGGTCACCAGTTCCTTGCTACCTTGACGTAAGGTAAGCAATTCTCTGTCCCTACACGTGGCGGCTGCCTTCCGGTTGAAGATCTTGCCGAATTCCAGCTGGAATTCATCCCAGTCGTACAACACTCCATCATCCCTCGGCACTAAAGGGTTTGCCAAAACTGCAGCGTCCCAAGTTAGATAAGAAATTACAAAAGCGGTCCGGGCTTGAATGGTTCAGAAGGCTGCTGGTTTCGTAAGGAAGTGCAGCTGGCATTGGGTCATGAATGTGGTATTTCTGGGGGTCTCCCGCATACCTTTCAGGTGAAGCTAAGAGTACTACAGGTTCAGGAGTAACCTGGACTTGTACGGGCTTAGGGAGCGTAGGCTCCGCAGGGAGGGGGGCTGTTTGTGCAGCTAAACTGCGCACTTGCGTAGCTAACACAGCGTAATCCTGTCTGGTGGCAGCAAGCTCAGCCTGGAGGCCCTGCAAGACCTTAGTAAGCTCCTCCATGACAGGCTGGTTCGCACCACTCGGTCGCTTGTTACACTTGGTCTTGTGCTTCTGTCAGGCTCCAATCTTAAAGCGCAGGAGTGGTACGAACCAACCACCCTCACCGTGGTCTGGGTGCCTGCAAGTCACAGCTTACACAGACCTCCGAGACCCCGGTGGGGAAAGAGGGTTAGGGAATCGTTGGTTGGACAGGAACAGGTTTTCAGGATAACCAGAAAAAGGGTTAGGAGAGGGAAGGTGGACAGGACTGGGGGAGTTAGGTTAAATACGAACTAACAATTAAACACGCATACCCAAACCAGCATATACATTACATGCCCACATTACAGTCTGTCATCAATGAGGCAATAAGAGCAACAGGACTTATTTCTGTTTTTGAGTGCTGGCCTTCTGCCAGCGCACTCTCAGGTCCAGTCTCCGGAGCAGATAAATGCTGCAAAGAGAGTTATGAGTTATTACCTTATGGGTGTTTACTCACACACACAACAGATGCATCCAGTGGGTAAATGACATTCCTTCATGCACCGCCACTCATCTCCAAGTTGCCACGTTCTAACTTGTATGCCCCCTTGAATGGGTTTAGCCCTGATATGCGGTTAAGCCACACGTGGCTCCGCAGTTCACACTGATCCACGTGTTAATGTGCACACGTAGATTAAATAATAAACGTGCCGCTAGCCGCACGTGGCGCAGTGCGACTTCAGTACAAGTCACGCCGTGTTCCCAGTTGCGGTTCCCTTAGATGGCGCACATGGCTAATTATGCATGCAAATAATATGCACTGCTCGTGGGATTGCTGCGCTTCGGTGCGGGTCTTGCGCGGGTCTTAGCTTTGGATTAAAGGCTACTATGTGGTGCACTTATCTTTTGCCGAACAAGGGGACTTCATGAGTCTGGGCGGTGACCCCTTGCGTGTGGCCCGCTTCGCGTGGGAGTTTCCGGACTGTTCGCCCCTGAACGCGGCTTTGCTGCCCAAGCGCGTGTTTCCCAGCATGTGCTGAAGCTGCTCCCCTGCGCTTGCGGTACTTATCTCAGGCGTATCAGGGGCCCGGGTGATGGCTGGCTGGGGTGTGGCCCCTCGCGTGTGTCCCCTTCCTCGGAGCTGCGGTGAACATGTCCTCTTCGTTCGGGAGTTCAAGCACAAGCCCCGTGCTAAAGTGCGCGCGTGCATGCACGGATGTGCTCCACCCAACGCGGGTGGGGTTTTGTAGTTTCCGGCCCAGGGCCTGCTGGGAAATGGAGTTTGTAGGCCTTTGTTCCTGCAAAGAGGGCACAGAAGCCTTCTATAAGGCAATATCCGTTTGCGCTGGGGTTTTTTGTGTTTCCCCATGTGTGGACCACGTCCACAGCTCACTCCAGGCTTCCCTCCACACAACCCCAATGCCTGCACCCTGACACCTACAGCCCACCTGCCTTCTTGAATTTACCCAGAGCCTTTCTGCCCTGATGGCACTTCCCCCAACCTTGCCCCTAACCTTCCCCATCTCTCTTCCTCATGCACTTCTCATTGTCGCGCTTGCATGATCCCAATGTCACAAGGCCTAGTAGGACCGTTAGTCTTGTCTCCCCACTTTCTCCCCTCCCTTGTCGTGTGGTGCCTAGAAACACTTGTGTACAGGTGCGTTATAAATATCAGATCACATCATATCATATCATTATCATATAATTGCCCATCCTCACCCTCATGTATGGATTTCAACAATACTCTGCTTTATAAAGATAACTTGAAATGTACACATTCCATAGTGTCACTCAAATATGTAAATCATTATAGAACTATGTAAGGGAAAACATGTACAATTGTGCCATTATTCCACCACCACCCCCTGCTCTTGACTCACAGACTACAAATACCCGAAAGCAATTTAGCAAACAGCAAAAAATGCTCTGACATTAGCACGCTGTAAAATAAGAAAAGCGGGTGCCATGTGGTTTTTTAGTGTGTTATGAGATATTTGAAATGAATAAAACACACAGCACCAGAATATGGGCTCTCTCCCAGCCATGCAGAAACTGGGTCCATGCTTAGCTTCAAAGTGAGGAACATGCCAGCCCCCTCAGGCCATGTTGCCTTAAGTGGTTTTGTAACTTTGTCTCATTTCTTAGGCACCATGGCCTGAGGGGCGTCTCTTTTTCCTCGGTTTGAACCTAAGCAGTGCCGGTTCTTGTTACTGCATGGTTGGGCAACCTCGGTCACCAGTGATTTTTACCCCTGATGTCACTGTAGCTGTAAAAATGTCTATTCTTTTGTTATTATGTATAAAAGATTGCAGGCTTTGAGAACTCAAAATGTTTTTAGTTAATGCCCTGTGCAATTACATTATTTTCCGAGGATCACACACTTCAGCATGCTACAAGCCCCTTGTTTTATGGACGGTCTCTTGGTGACTGTTGGCATACATCGCTCAACCCCAACTAACCGCATTTAAAGCAGCCGATAAAAGGGAAGAAATTAGCCTACAATATAACATTTTCAAAAAAGGTAGCAGGCGATCCTCTCCAGAAAGAACATGGCATGATAAACTGTTCTGAGATGAGAGTTTGCAGCACACACTTTTTGCTCACTGTACCTTTCACAGATGGGAAATATCCATTTGCGTATCAGTCTTTGTCCCGCCTATATAGGCAGTCCAGTACCGAAATGCTATGGCAATTTCTCTCTGAACAAGAGTACCAACAGCAACCCCATACACATGTTTCAGCCTTGTTGGGCCTCATCAATGAGATGAAGCTATGCCTCTCTGAGCGCAGTGAGCAGGGAGTCCACGTCTGGTTGCCCCCAGGTAACTCATGGTGACCAACCCCAAGTTCCTTGCAAATATTTCAAAAAAGGTAGCAGGCGCTCCTCTCCCGAAAGAACATGGCATGATAACCTGTTCTGAGTTGAGATGTACAATATAACATATACTGAGGTACTTTTTGCCCCATAGTGAAAATCAAAAGCTGGCACCCATGAATCTATGAACGGTAAGTGAACGTATATCTTAAATTGAAATATACATATGTAGTTCAATTGACCTTCTCCTTAGAAGAAAGTGCACAAGACAAATTAGCATTGGGCTTTAAAAAAAATGAAATGAACACCAGAAAAATAACCTGAGATAGGAAATCTTCCAATACACATTCTAGCAAAGTATAAAAGGTGCTCACCTTTTAAAGCCAGAAATCTATAGTGAAATATTCCAAGGAAAACAAAATCCTAATACGAAACAATTGCTTGTGGTCTTGTGGATAAGTGGCAGAAATTAAAACATGACAACCTGAGTAAAATCCTGGTATCCAAATACTTGAGAAAGCTTGCCAGCCTCAAAACAACCCAATGGGTTGCTTCCACCCTCTGAAAAAAAAGTTATGCTGTCCATCCACATCTGTCCTTTACTCGTGCCCTAAAAAGGAGACACAATCAGGGGAAAATAACTGCACCAGTGTCCAGGATTGCAATCCCTCTTGCCACATTTTGGACAAATACTCAT
Organism: Ambystoma mexicanum; assembly: GCF_040938575.1. Lineage (NCBI taxonomy): Eukaryota > Metazoa > Chordata > Amphibia > Caudata > Ambystomatidae > Ambystoma > Ambystoma mexicanum. Next base: position 69,477,997 of record NC_090923.1, on the reverse strand, counting down.
GACTTTTCCTCTCATCATTTTCCAACCTCAGCCTCATGTCTGGCTTTCAGCAATACTCTTGAAAAGTACGCATACCAAAGTGTCACTCAAATGTATAAATCTTTATAGAACCATGTCAGGCAAAAAGTGAACAATTGTGGCATTATTTCCCCATCTTGACTGCAAGACTACAAATACCAGAATGCAATTCAGCACAAGGCCCAAAAAATGGTCTGAGTACACAACTTCCAGGGACAATAGCACGGTTTAAAAAATAATAATGCAGATGCTGTGTATTATGAGATATTTAAAACTAAGCCTCAGAGGAGCGAAGGCCAGGAGAAAAGGCCAAGCTCACTCTCTGCAGCTCCGCTGCGAGTGAACCATCAGCTGATCCCTCCTCCATCAGCTGCTTCCATGAGGTGTCCCCGTGTCGCTCGCCGCCATAGCACAGGAGTGCCCAGAAATGCCACTAGACATACAGCAACGTCCAACAACATCATCAGCTGTTTTTCATGCCGCCGTAGCACCGGAGTGCATAAATATGCCCCACACGGCCATTGCAGGCCACGAGATGCACGGAGAGGCTAAGATGGCCGCCGCCGTGGCTGCCGTAGCAACAAGGAATCACCAAGCCTCTGCCGAGGCCCGCAATTGGTCCCCTGCTCCTGCTCGCCCCTCCCCTCCTGCCTCTAATGAAGGGGGGCTCACCGCCAGGCGAAGCCACAGAGGAGCGAAGGCCAGGAGGAAAGGCCAAGCTCACTCTCTGCAGCTCCGCTGCGAGTAAACCATCAGCTGATCCCTCCTCCATCAGCTCCTTCCATGAAGAATCCTGTGTCGCTCGCCGCCGTAGCACAGGAGTGCCCAGAAATGCCACTAGACATACAGCAACGTCCAACAACAGTATCAGCTGTTTATCATCCCGTCGTAGCACCGGAGTGCATAAATATGCCCCACACGGCCATTGCAGGCCACGAGATGCATGGAGAGGCTAAGATGGCCACCGCCGTGGTTGCCGTAGCAACAAGGAATCAACAAGCCTCTGCCGAGGCCCGCAATTGGTCCCCTGCTCCTGCTCGCCCCTCCCCTCCTGCCTCTAATGGAGGGGGGGCTCACCGCCAGTCGAAGCCGCAGAGGAGTGAAGGCCAGGAGAAAAGGCCAATCTCACTCTCTGCAGCTCTCCGCTGCTCGAGGGCGCAGATAGCACTCCAACGTTCTACCAAACCTACTCAAGGTAAGGCTAACAGCCTCAACGCCCCCTTAACCTATCCCTCATGTGCGCCTATCCTGCTAGAATCTGCACGCCCTCCGCTGCACAACAGCAGGAATGCGCGACTACGGTCCCGCACCCTGCCCACTAACCCCATCAGCCTTATCCCTAACCTTGGCTACCGCAACGCCAGGCTGGCCACAAGAAGCCAGCCGCCAGTACTCTGGTGCACTGCCACCAAATGCGCCTTGGGCCCCAGGGCTGCCCCGCAGTCCGCTGCCACAACACGAAAGGTCTTCAAGGGCCGTCCGAGCAAACACTACCCCTTTAATAGCATCAACTTTGTATCTCAACCTCCGCCCAACTGTACTCACCGCCAGCGATCCCATTGTACTGATGTGCATTGTACTGATGTCCTCATGCCTACTGGTCCCACTGCTGGTGCCCCCATTGATCGTGTGCAATGTACTGATACTCTCCTGCCTACTGGTCCCACTGCTGGTGCCCCCATTGATTGTGTGCAATGTACTGATGTTATCCTGCCTACTGGTCCCACTGCTGGTGCCCCCATTGATTGTGTACAATGTATTGATGTCCTCATGCCTACTGGTCCCACTGCTGGTGCCACCATTGATTGTGTGCAATGTACTGATGTTCTCCTGCCTACTGGTCCCACTGCTGGTGACCCCATTGACTGTGTGCAATGTACTGATGTTCTCCTGCCTACTGGTCCCACTGCTGGTGCCACCATTGATTGTGTGCAATGTACTGATGTTCTCCTGCCTACTGGTCCCACTGCTGTTGCCCCCATTGATTGTGTGCAATTTATTGATGTTCCTGTGCCCTTTGACCCTATTGTTGACACTCCCTTGACCGCACCACTTAGTTCTTCTGACCCTCCAACACCTACAAGCCCACCCCTCCCCTTGCCCACCTCTACCCTCATGCTGAGATGCGCCCTGCTCTATGCCCGCTCAATACCAGCCCACTCCCTCGACATCAACGACCTGCTCATAAAAGACAAGCTCGACCTCTTCATCCTTACTGAAACCTGGCTGAATGAAAGCTCAGGTCCAGCCCTATCACTGGCCATCCCACCTGACTATTCCATCCTTAGGAAAGACCGCACCTCTCAGAGAGGTGGAGGCGTCGCCCTCATCACCAGAGACACCTTCTCCATCAGAGAAGCGGAAGGCACCCTTGACATCAACAGTGATTACCTCCCTGTAAAAATGAATGTCTCACCCAACTGCACCATATCCATGCACATTGTATACAGACCCCCAGGACCTTGCACTGACTTCCATGACACCCTTATCACTGCACTGTCTCACAACATCAAAAAGACCTCACAGGTTCTTCTCCTTGTTGACCTCAACCTAGGGCTGAACGACCCCAAAGACTCCCCTGCGAAACACCTCAAAAAGGCACTCTCTATCCTAGGCTTCGCACATTCCATTTCCCAGCCCACACACATCAAAGGACACACCCTTGACTGGGTCAGCCATCATAACTGCTCCCTCCGTATCACGGACAACAACCCTATTCCCTGGTCAGACCATCACTACATCCAATTCAACCTCGGAACCAACAAAGTGGCCCGCTCTCTGCCACTACCATGCCCCGCCACCTACGCCAGCAGCTCACGGCTTCTCATAGTCGAGAACCTGGCACCTTACCTCCTTAGACCCAGCCCTTCAAGTCCCCTCCTCAAACAACCCTGATACCCTAGCTAACATCTTCAAGGATGTCATTACGTCAGCTGTGGATGCCATTGCACCCCTGACTCTCAAAAAAGCTAAAAAGGCCAAACATGCCAACTCATGGTTCTCCAAAGAACTCCTTGACCAACGTGCGCAGAAGGAGATTGCACTATCCACATGGAAAGCAAACCCTTCTGAAGCAACTAATCAGAAGTTCAAAGCCATCTCCAAATCATACAAGACCAACATCACCCTGGCAAAGGCTGCCTCCTTCAACACTAGGATCGCTGATGCCAAGTCAGGATCTAAGGAACTGTTCACCATCTTTAGGGAACTCGAAAAACCATCTGCCCCCCCTCCACAATCATCAAAGACGACAAATGGTGTAGCAGCGTTGAATCTGCCATGCTAGAGAAGCTTGACACCCTCCAAACTAAAATTCGTGGCCATCAAAAAGCCTCTCCGACATTATAGCGAAGATGCACGTCAAGCCACCCACCAAGACCACGTCTTCCCCCCTGTTCGAATTCAAAAACATTACCGAGCAAGAGGTCATCACCCAGCTCAATTCTATTAAACCTTCCAATTGCAAAGGTGACGCCTGCCCGGCCAGCCTCATCAAAGACTCCGCTCCCGGCCTATCCCCCTTCCTTACAGCCTTTATCAACTCTTCCTTCCAATCAGGTCATGTCCCATCAGGACTAAAGGAAGACTGGGTATGCCCACTCCTCAAGAAACCCTCTCTCGACCCTACTCTCCCTGGGATTTACAGGCCCATCACGACTGTACCTTTCCTACTCAAAATCTTGGACAAAGCAGCTTACCTGCAAGTCCAGAACTTCCTAGAGGACAACTGTCTCCTCGGCCTACGGCAATCTGGGTTCCGCCCCCGACATGGCACTGAAACGGCCCTCCTAGACATTAAAAACCAAATGAATGATCTCAGAGACGCAGGCAAACCTGCCCTCATATTGCTCCTTGACCTTTCCGCAGCGTTCGACTTGGTTGACCATAATACCCTGTGTCACCACCTACCCACCCAAGCCAACTTCTCCCCTAAAGCCTGCCAGTGGATCACTTCCTTTCTTCAAGAAAGGGCCATGAAAGTCTTTTCTGAAGTTGCTGCCGCCACCCCCAGCCTCCTCACCTGCGGTGTCCCCCAGGGATCCTGTATCGCACCTACACTCTACAACCTCTTTACTAGGCCCCTGTTTAGCATCCTGGACTCCCTTGGTATATCATATACCAACTATGCGGACGATACGCAGGTACTCATCCCACTCACAGGCGACTACCTAGCTGACTCCAACACCCTCTCCTCGATCTACTCCACCATCCAATCCTGGATGGCGGAGAATTGGCTTTGCCTCAATAAAAAAAAAAAAAAAAACTCCTCCTTATTGGCTCACCGGCTACCCTCGGTAACCTTGGAGTACAGTACGCCTCTTTCACTATTGATAACATTCCAATTACTGTCTCAAACCATGTTAAGACACTCGGAGTCTACCTCGACTCCGACCTGTCCATGGACAGACAGGTCAATGCCATTGCCACCTCCTCAGCCTACTACTCCAAAGTACTTAACGCAGCCAGACCTTTCTTGGTACGTCAAAGCTGCCTCACGATTGCCAGGGCAATCATCGGGTCTAGACTTGACTATTGTAATGCCCTTCTCATGGGGACATCCAACAAAAACTTGGCCAAACTTCAGCTAGCCCAAAACAATGCACTAAGGGCAGCCACCGGTACTGCAAGAAGAAACCATATCTCTGAAATCAGAAGGCAAGTACACTGGCTCCCTGTCAAACAGAGAATTGTCTTTAAAACTCTTGCCCTCACCCACAAATGCCTTCACGAACTTGCCCCCCCCTACCTGACTAACAGAATCAAAAGGCATTCCGCCACAAGACCGCTCAGATCCATCTATGCCAACACCATTGTTACGCCTACCTCACGGAAAGTGCGGGCCGGTGGCTCCAGCTTCCCCACCTTAGCAGCCACGCACTGGAACGCCCTGCCTCCTCACCTAAGGCTCATTGAGTCCCACCTAGCCTTTCGTAAGGCTATCAAAACCAGACTTTTTGTGTAAATCTAAATCTGTATCCTCCATTGCCTATATGCCTGCCAATACTGTAACTAAGAGCCGTCTGGCACCTGTATGTTATCTCAAATCTGTGTTTCCTCTGTAACAGCGCCGCAATGCTTTATGGGCTGCAAGTGTGCTTAACAAATGCAAATAAATAAAAAATAAATAAAAGAAAACACCCCGGCATTCGGAACTGTGGACTGTCTCCAATGTATTCAGTAACTGTGACCATCCCTGCTTAGTTTCAAAGCAAAGAAGGATCCATCCCCCTAAGGCCATGTTTCTCTAAGAGGTCTTGTAAGGGAGGCTTATTTATTAGGCAACATGGCCTTAGGGGGCTGAGCCCTTCTACACTTTGAAGCTAAGCAGGGTTTGTCCCAATTACTGCAGGGATGGAAAACTCACTGCTGCTGTAAAAATATCTACTTTCTTTTTATAATTATTGACTGGGAGACTGTAAATACCGGAATTCAATTCAGCAAAAGGCAAAAAATGAATTCTGAGTGCAAAACATGCAAGGACAGTAGCACAGATTAAAAATAATAGTTATTTGATTCCTATTCAGTCACCCATCCATGCCGTTACCGATACTGACCCTAATTAGCATCAAAGCAGGACTAACTCTGCTTAGCCTCAAAGCAAGGATAGGACTGGACCATTTCTCTAAGTGGTTTTGGAAATGTGGATCATTTAACATGCATCATGGCCTGAGAAGGCTGGCCCCATCCTCACTTTGAAGCTAAGCAGCATCAGTTGTGTTTACCACATAGATGGGAGACCTGGAAGGCAATTATGTCACTGGCCATGGCCAGTGATTTTTGAACCCTGACGTCACTATAGCTGTAAAAATATCTTTTAAAAGAAAAACTGTAACTGTGGGAACTGAACTACACATACCCTCGGCTATCCATAGTCCTTCATTGCCTCAAATATAGCAGGGAATATTGGAAATACAGGCCCAAAAATTAACTTATTTCATGCCTCCCCAAGCCCTCATCAAGTGCCCCCTCATATGTGCCATCTGCCCCACGCCCCAGATGGCCTCCTCACCTACCCTCTTCCTTTCCCCCCACAACACACACTGTTTCTGTGACCCAGTTTGCTTTCATATGTCGGCTATCGCTGAGGCTACAAAAAGCTTTGTGTTGCAAACTCAGTCCCTAGACCCCCCAATACCCAAATTGTACTTGGTGCCCACTAGTCCCTCCTGCCTCTAGCCTGATGGCATAATAGCTTTGTTCCTGCGTTTCATTTTCCCATGTCCTCGGCTATACCCGCGGATACCTCTTGCAACAATAGAAAAACAAGATGGCAGATTTTTCATTTGTGAAAATCGTGATACTTCAATGCACCATGGGAGATATAACTATCAATTTTTGAGAAGGGGCATCCCCTTCTCCGTCAAATATTTAAATAACTACAGCACAGAATAATCCCATACCATTCATGGATTGCGAGTCAATGCTTTGTGCCCAAGTTGTATTGGACCTGGTCCAAATCCATCCAGCAGTTTGGGCTGTGCATTTCGGCAAAATTATACTTTTTTTGTCCATGGAAAAATGTATGGGAAGTAGGTAGGCCACAAAAATGTTTGTCTTCTTAATAACTTTCATATTTTTTAATGTATCTTTACAAAACGTTGCAGTCTGGGGTTTGGGGGCACAAGTCCCTAATCACTTTCAGAATTTCCCTAATCACTTTCAGAATTTTGGTCAAATCTGTTACTCGAATCAAAGGTTTTTAACAGTAAAATTTTATGACGTACCAATGGGAGTCCAACACACTTTAACTATCGCTGCCCTATAATATATTTGTTTATCAGCAAGATTGAAGACATTTGTAATAAGATTCTATCATCAGGGCTGCATTTGGATGTTCCTGTCCCTGATGCCCAGGGAGCTGATCCTTTTTATACGTGCTCTTCCTTTCCTCTATTAATTCCTGAGAATATTCTGGAGGTCATTAGGCAACCTAAATCTGCCTTTCCCCTTGATCCGATCCCCCTAGGGAATTTTAAGGACATTATGCCATGTATAGCCCCTTATATAACTCAGGCTGTGTATCTCTCTTGTCGGTCAGGCACTATTCCTGCAGAACTGAAGCAAGCACTTATCATTATCAAAAACATTGCCTGTCTCTTCTGTTCTTGCCAACTTTTATCCAATTTCGCTTCTTACTTTTTCATGAAATTGTTAGAATCTTTTATTGCTTCTCTTCCTAGTTCTTATTTTGGAAAACATATAGTTCTTTGACCCCTTTCAGTTGTGATTTCGGCCAACCAGTGGCACTGAGAGTGTTCTGGTATGAGTGGCAGATGGTCTCACGGGCTCGTGGACCAGGGGAGAGTGGGTGCACTGATACTGTTAGATTGCTCAGCTGTGTTCGACACTGTCAACCACTCCCTCCTGTTTACCTGTCTGACTTTGGCTGGACTCACGTGTGGGTTTCCCCAGGGCTCTGCCGTGTTCCCTACTTTATTTAACATCTATATTCAGCCTCTTGTACAACTCATTCATTCCCACGACTCCCGCTGCTACTCCTATGCTGATGACGCCCAGATCATTGGTGGCTTTAATTCCAATCAGCCTAGCTTAGCGTCTCATTTTAGGGGTCCTTGCAGTGGTGGGATGTTGGATGAGTGCCTATTAGCTCAAATTGAATGGGGACAAGACAGAGGTAATTGTAGACGGTTGTCCCTCTCCATGTCTTTCCATCTCTTTGAACTTCGTTCTGGCCTCTTACACTGGGTCCTCTTACTTCACTGGTTACCCCACTGAAAAACCTGGGCTTCAAAATGTCTTTCCATTTCTACTGAGGCTCTAGTTAGTTCCATTTGCCAAGTTGGTCACCTTCATTTTACAGTTTATATAGATGGCTTTACCATTTCTGCCGCCATCTCTCTGTGTCCAGTTGTGGCTTCTATAGTTCTTAGTCACATTGGCCCTCATTACGACCCTGGCGGAAAGCGACTGACCGGAGCGCCACAGCGTAAATAGCGTTTCCGCCATTGCACGAAGGAGCAAAGTGCGGCCCATTCCGACCCATCGGGCACGAGCACCACGGCATGGCGGAAGTGCAAAGTCCGCGATGGCGGAAATGACCCCAAAACGGCCCACACCGCCGCCGTACGGCGCCATAGGTGCAATACCGCCACCCCTCTTAGCGGTCACCGCAGTGTGCGCCTACCGGAAAGTACGGTGCCCGGAAATATACGGAAACGGAAGTTAAAACATGGGCCCGGAACGGGAAACATCCCGGCGTACACCTATAAATACACTAAAACCACACAACCACTAAAATCACTACCCTGAAACACACCCCAACCCGTCAACCACCCTAGCGAAACCAAGAATAATGGGAAAAGCAGCGAAGAAAGCGTGCGAGCGCAAGCGGCAGGTCCACTTCTCCCGTGAGGAACTCACCGTGCTAACAGAGACCCTCCAGGAGAATGCTGCCGTCGTCTTCTGCACGCAAATGACCAGGACGGCACTTGCAAACAAGAAGGCCATATGGGCTCTGGTGGCACAGCGGGTAAGTGCGGTGGGGACCGCACCCCGCACCCCACAGCAATGCCGCAAGCGATGGGACGACCTGCGGATACGCGTCCGCAGCATACTCTCTGCCAACCGCAACATTGCCACAGCCACCGGGGGAGGTCCTGAATCACCCATCAAGTTGACCCCCTGGGAAGAAATCTGTGCCTCCACCATCGGAATGGAGAGCATAGAGGGAGTCGGAGGGATGGAGAAAGGAGTGCAGACATCCGAAGATACAGGTAGGTGGGCCAGAAAAAACACTGCCAAATCCACACAGTCCATCCATGTGAAGTACCATGCGTCCACATAGTGCACAGAAACACATGTCCAGGAGAACGTCCACACACATCGGCCTGATAGCGCACGTTAAAACCCACAATAAATACATAAATAATTAAAAACCCCTAATACACGCACTACACGTGCAGCAGGCACACCCTAACTGCAGGCTGCCAAACAACTGCACCCTCACTCCACACACAAATCAAAGCACCTCCAAGGCCCCGGCCCAAATCACCCTCAGGTACCACCCCAATGCATGTGATACAATGCCATTCCAATTCCCACAGACCCACCAATAACCCTCGCCCTCCTCTACTCCACCACAGGGTCCGATCCAAACGACGAGCTACAGGACACCCCTACCAGCACACCTGCAAAGAGGGCCAAGACCAACGGCCAGAGACCCTCCACCTCAGCTGCACGCATCAAGACACGGCAGCAGCACAAATCAGGTGGCAGCACAGAGGAGGGAACATCAACAGGCACCCCAGCAGCCAGCATGCCCACAACACCACCACCACAGGTCCCCCCAATGGATGCCACAGAAGGCACTGCCTCCGGTGGCAGCAGCACCATAGGTGACACCCCATTGATGGCAGCATGCTCCGACACAGAAAACGGGGATGCCGAAGTCAGATCCATCCATGACCTGTCCCAATCCCCCTGTCTGTCCCATCCCGTACAACATGAGGATACCACGCAGGGGCACCCACAAGACGACGACTGGCCATCCCCCACAAGCCCTGTGGCAAGGCAACATGAGGACAACAGCCCCTCTGTGACACCCCCGCAAATGGCCTTGGCCCAGCAGAGGCAACAGTCCCTCGACCAGCTGATCGAACAACAGCAGCAACTGGCCACGCTCCTCAAGGACCATGCTGATGAATGTGGGGGCACTAAGGCAGACATAGAAACATCAACTGAGACACTTAGGGCACAAATCGAGAGTAGCACCGAGAGCCTGAGAGTCCAAATGGAGAGAAGCACCGAGAGCCTGAGAGTCCAAATGGAGAGAAGCACCGACAGCCTCAGGGGGGAACTGCATGCGACGGCCAAGGACGTATGTGCCGAACTTGCCGCAGTGCGCCGTGTGCTCACTGAGCTCTCGCAAACCCTTAGGGACATGCATGGACGTGAGCAGGCAGACACATCATCCGTTGCAAGTTCCGTCCAGGGCAGCCCCCAACGTAGATCTGGAAGGAACCTGCGCTCCACAGGCAGGGGTGCCCCTGATACCCGCAGAGGGGGCATGCAATAGCGACAGCCCACTGACAATGAGCATCTTTGGACACTGGTGTTCGGGGGGGAGGTAGGGGGGTGGAGGGGGGGTGTTGGGCTCACTTGGGTGGCGGGTCGATAGGGTGTTCAACATGACATCACATATGCCATAAAAAGTGCACGATCAACCAATGAGATGTGTGGACATTGATCTTTGTGTACTAGGCCATCATAGGCGTACAGTCCATATTGTGCATGTCCCAGACACACGCAGTGCCACGAGTCCCGTGTCCATGTATCAGCCACCAGGCGTGAGTGCTAGAAGCATACATCAATGAGATGCTGACGAATGTCACGGGCCTCCGGTGCCTCGCAGACTCCATGAGGTGCTGCCACATCCCCACCCTCATCATGACCATCTTCAGGTGCTTGCAGTTCTGCGTCAGGGGGCATGGGCACATTTCTACGTACGCACATGTTGTGGAGCATGACACATGCCATCACCATCTTTGCAACCTTCTCATGGCGGTACAGGAGTGCCCCGCCAGACCTGCTGAGGCAGCGGAAACGGCCCTTCAGTAGGCCGAATGCCTGTTCTATGACTACACGGGTACGTGAGTGGGCATGGTTGTAGTCCTCCTCATGCTGGTCCCGTGGGTTCCGGACTGGTGTGAGGAGCCATCTCTTCAGTGGATATCCAGCATCACCTGTATGTGGACGAGAAACGTATGATGTGGAATGCCATTGATACGTACGCACACCCCCCCCCCCTTCCTGCCAGCTCATTGCCAATTCACATACCCCACATCATCATGCATGTAATGAGACTCACCGAGTAGCCAGGATCTGTTCCCTGCGTGTCGCTCCATGTAGCGTGGTATTGTAGAGTTCCTCAAGACCATAGAATCATGGGTTGATCCAGGGAATCGGGCGCAACAATGTGTAATGATCCTGTTGGAGTCACACACCATTTGTACATTCAGGGAATGGAATTGTTTTCGGTTGCGGTACTGGGCCTCCATGGCATGTGGGACGACCAATTCCACATGGGTGCAGTCGATGGCACCAATGCAACCCGGTATGCCGGCAAGTGCATGGAATCCCACTTTCGTGTTCGTAATTTCCTGCTCCGAGCGTGGTAGGGAGATGTAGTCGTCTGCGTGCTGCAGGAGGGCATCGAGCACTTGCAATAGTGTCCGTGAGAACAGTGGCTGAGAAATGCCATGCAACTGTCCGACTGTGTGCTGGTAGGTGCCTGTGGCCAGGAAGTGGAGTACAGACACCACAATGGCGGCTATGGTGTCCCGGTCCAAACGGTAGAGGGTGTGGATCTGCTCATCAGTGAGGTTGAACGGATGTGCTCGGAGGCGTGGGATTGCGGGCTGCCTGCGTGGTGGTAGTGGCTGTGCTGGTGGGCCTTGCTGGCCCTGCCTTGGCCTCCTCCTCCTCCTGCGTCTCCTCCGTGCTGCTGGTTGTAGTTGGTGTTCGTCTTCCTCTTGGAGTTGGAGCACTTGCAGTGCTATCAGGTCCCCCAGGGCCAACATCGCGAGTCCTGCCGGTAGCATTTCGGTGTGGTTGTGGGAGGAGACTGGCTGTGCAATTTATGTGTTTTCAGGCTGTATGGCCTCCACCTGTGGTGATTCATTCCACCTGTGCAAACTGCCCTCCCCTTTGGCCGAGCACGTCACGCGCACAACGCTGCAATTCGGGGAATGGTATCTTGCTATTGCTATCATGTATTTGTACCCGATGGCCGTGTTAGATTGGTTGATATGTTCATTCGGCTATGGTCCCATTGTTTCCCATTCTATCTGTGCAGTCGCGAACAGACTTGTGAAGGGTCAGTGGAACGTAGTACTCGAGTAACGGTGGGCCCTCATGCATCACTGTACCGAGTTGCAACGACGGGCGGGGCGTCCCATTCGTGGGTGAAGGCAGTTGCCATTTTCACACACAGCCGCACTCGATGGAATAATTAGTGATTTCAAACGGCCACAGATGCCTTTCCGACGTGGTGTTGCAAATGAGGAATTCGAAGGGCGGCGCTTTCGGTCTTCAGCTAGCGGCGAGGAGATGCCCACAGGTCTGACTGCAAATATAACGTTCTATTGTTCAATGTCCTTGAGACAGGGCCCATGGCGAGGGAGCAATGATTGATATGAATAGTTTGGGATGCGCAATAGCTACGTGGGCGATGAGGCCGGCCGTTCCCAAATACATGTTACTTCACAACACTGGAATTACGGGCTGGGGCACTGTGGATTTTGCAGGCTGCATAACGCACAGACTCAATGGATGTTTCTAATGTCATGTGAGTAATTATTCAGGCGTTTTGATCCCGGGATGAGGGAATGATGAATGGATGCATGGGCAGGTGATTTGATACAGAGTTTGCCATGTACAGGGCTTCTTGGGATCTATCCGCCTCCCCTACGCTATGTGATGCAGGGCTGCCATAGTGGGACCATCGTCTATCTGGCCTTGTTGAGCCCTCCCTGTCTCGAGGCGCCCTCAGACACTTGTGTCCATGCACGTTAACATTCCCATCTGATGGATTCTGTTTTGACAGACGCATGCACAGGTACACTCGTTTGTGATGGTGTTTGCACCTCGATATAGATGGTTATGAGTCGCAAGTGGTTTTGGGGTGGTGATGATCCTTTTGAGTGGGCTAGCATGCATATGGCTGTGGATTTCGTGTGATCATTGAAGTGAGTTGTTCGAATGTAGTTCTGATGGCCATTCTGTTCTTTTTCTTTTCTTTTGGTTGACAGGTATCTCCTCCCCTTTTGCCACTGCCATCTGTATGCCACTCCTGCAGATGGATTTTACTCCCGACACCTGCTGCTTCGTGTTAATCGGTGGAGCAGCATTACGATCTTATGGGACGATCGCCAATGGCCCACATGCCCTTACGCAGTACTGGTGTCTCGGAGCAACATTTCGGCCTTTCAGCTGGACTAGTGCCTCCCCATTGGGACGGCCCTGCGGTTCTGTGCGCTTCCATGTTGCCTTTTCGTACGTGAATGTGGCTCTGTGTACCATGGGGGTACAGGGCGACACACAAGTAGTGGCTGGTCATTTCTTGCGGATGCAGCCCACAATGGTGATTAGTGTTTTGGAGTTCATGGCCTGATGGCTGTATGGGCTTGGTGTCTTTGATGTGCATAAATTGCTATTCTGATTTGGCCCGTGTAGCGTTTTTCTTTGCAAGTGATGTGGCATATGCCTATTTGGGGGGCGATGTATTGTGAGGAGATCTGCATTGGGTTCCAGCTTCGGGGTTTAGTTGCGTGGTACTGTACTGGGCGCGTTTGCCTACTAAGCCCGTGAGGTCAGGGATGGGGGCTGCCTATATGACAGTTTGAATGTTGTCATGCTCAGGGGCGGGGGATTGGGTTTTGTGTAACAGATGCCGGTCAGCCAGGTGGACTGGTGGAATGATGTGATTTTCGGAATATTGCTGGGCACAGGTGCCTGTGTTTGCGTGCGTTTCTTGGTGGGGGACTGTGGTCATGTCCATTGGGATGGCTTCTGTATTCGTGCCATCTGTGACCTGCAGCTCCCATTGGCCCCTCTTGTGTTGCTTTTGTTCGTTGGCATGCATGGGTGCTTTGTACATTTCAATGGTTGCATTGTGACTTCATTGCACCTACCGGGAGTTGTACTTTGTGGGCAGGGAGCGGTGTACAGGCACTCAGTGGGGCCGTTTACGGTTGATTCGCGATGCCGTACTTCTCGCCATGGCGGAATGGTACATTCCGCCATGCCTGATGGCGTTAGGTACATGTCCGCTAGGGTCGGAATTGGCGTACCGTTGCGCCATGGTGGTGTTTGCGGTTTGGCATGGCGCGCGCGCGCGTGCTTGGTGCAGTTAGCGTTGGCGTTCACTACGGTGTCGCTAATGGCTTCGTACTTTGCGGTGACGGGTCATAGTCGCACCGAGCGCTATTCGATGGCGGTATTGCATTTCCGCCATCGTTTTTCGATTTCCGCCAGGGTCGTAATGAGGGCCATTGACTATTGTAACTCTATTTTTCTTGCCCTACCTCTTTATCTGACTCATCGGCTACAGCTTTTGCAGAATTTGGCGGCTTAGGTCGCTACCAACACTCCCTATGGCTCCCACATCTCTCTGGTGCTCTGCTCCCTCCTCTGGCTTGCTGTCGCCGAGTGGATTAAATTCAAGACATTATGCATAGTTCATCATGCATTCTATGGTCAGGGTGAGGAATACCTATAACTAAAGTTTTTACTGTATCTTCTCAGGTGTTCTTTACGATCCGAGAATGCTCTGCTTATTTCTGTTCCTCCTTTCCGGCCAAACCAGGACTGGTGGGCAGTCTTTTTCCTTCACATTGGCCAAACTCTGAAATTCTTTGCCTATTTCTCTAAGAGCTACTGAAGATCATCTCCTGTTTCGGCACTCTTTGAAGACCTTATTTTTGTGTTTTTTAGCTGTTTCTGTTGAGTTCCTAGTGCCGAGATGCCTCTGGTGGACGTGCGCTTTATAAATCCACGTAACATAACATTGTTATTCCCTTTTTATAAAGGACACCGAAGATGGTATGAAAATATTAAAAGCCATGGTTCTGACAACCAATATAGGTGTGTGTGTTGCAAAATGCCCTCTGCTCCCTGGTTTTCACCGGACCTGTTGGTTTTGAAAAAGGGATGCTGTCACGCAGAATGTAAATGGCATGCTTGCTATACTCAGCTAAGGAACAATACAAACAGATCCAACTTCAGTACAAATTGGCTGTGAAGGCAGCAAAGTCTCATGTGCTTTTAAGAGTTGTTTAGAATTACGTGGGGATTCTATGCCCCCATTATGCAGCCCAATTCCTCCCACTGCCAAGATACCTGTAACACCATTTGTGTTTTCTTTGTAGATTAGATTGACAAGATCAGGAAGTCGATCATGGCGTCAGGGATGGGGACAGTGGCTTCCGCCTTACAGGATTTTCCTAGAGCAGGCAAAGCTGCAGCTTTTTCCAAATTTGAAGCAGTCTCAGATGAGATTGTTTAAGATGCTTTCTGGAGGCTTAGATCAGCATCAACTTCTGATCTGATTCCATTGTCTTGTCTTCAATCTTTTCCAACTGACTCCATTTCACACTTCACTGCTGCTCTGCACCACTCTTTCATGAGCAGCCTGATTCCGGCCTCACTGAAACATGCAATGGTGATGCCGCTTCTAAAATAGCTGTAATTGGATTCTCTGTCTGTGGCCTGTTATTGTACTATCCATCTCTGGCCAGCTGTGATGAAACTGATGGAAACTATCACTATCCCCAACTCTCAAGATTTCTTGAAGATAACAGGTGCCTGCACCCGTTTCAATCTGGGTTCAGACTTCTGATAGGGACTGAATCAGTAATTATATCAATTCTGGACGATATGGCCTTACTGCAGGATTGCAGAGAAGTAAGAGTTTGGATTCTCCTGGACCTCTCCGTGGCTTTTGACACCATTGATCATAATATTCTTTTATTGTGACTAGAACAAGCATGTTGGTCAGGCCCAATCTTGGCTTGGTTTTCTTCTTTCTTGTCGGACCATATACAGACTGTTTCAATGCCACCTTTATTTGCTCTTTCTAATCCTGCATGTTGTGGTGTTCCACAGCAGTCCTCTTTAACCCTGTTACTATTTAATTTACACCTGCGGCCATTAGCCGATTCGATTGCTTCATCTAGCATTTGTTTTTATACATACACCGATAATACACAGATCATTTTTAGGCTTAATTTTACAGCATCAGATCCTGCCACTAAGCTTAAATCCTGCCTGTGAAAGATTGGCCGGGGGATGACTTCAAATTGGTTGAGGTTAGGTGGCAATAAAACTGAGTTTCTGGTAGTGGGTCTGCCGTAATGGGTCTGCCGGATGCTCACTCTTTCTGGCACTCTGACTTTTGGCCCGATTCTCTGGTCCCTTATCCGCCCCAATCCCTTTGTTAAAAGCTTGGGGGTTAGGCTGCTCCCATCACGCTCTAGAGAAGGGCAGATTGCAGTGATATATAATACAGGCTTCTTTAAACTGAGTCTTCTGAAGAAAGTGTTAGCATTTGTCCCCATGAAGCTCCGGGCAACAGAAGCACATCCTACATAATGGGAGCATGGGACTACTGTAATGCTATCTACTTGTGTCAACCAGACTTTCTGATCCAATGGCTTCAGATACTACACAACTTGGCAGCATGTATATCACTGAATGCCCCAAGAGGGTCCCCTGCCACACCTTTACTGGCTAGGCTGCACTGACTTCTGCTGAGAAGATGTATAAAGTTTAAAGCATTGTGTATTCCATACTGGTCCTTTTCTCTCACTGGACCGATTCTTCTCCAGGTGAAACATATTCATTATACACCTGTGGGTCCCCTGTGCTCTCCCTCTGGTAATTTGTTGCAAGTTCCACGTTTCAGCAAATCCCAAGCAGGTGGACGCCCCTTTTCAGTTTTAGCCTCTACTTTATGGAATTCTCTGCCTGTGCACCTGCAAGAGATCCCAGACCATCTGTGATTCCAGAAGTCCCTGAAGACCTTCTTGTTTTGAGGAGGTCTGCTTTACCTTTAGCCCCTCTGCATTTGGCACCCAGGTGCATTTTTGGCCTTGGTATTGCACTCAATATGTTATTTTACATTACAAGATTTTGCTAATTGCGAGCATCTTATGAGTTAATAATGTATTCTATAGATACACAACTCTTGCGATCTTGAAACTTAGTTTCATTATTTCTGAGTTATTTTCCAGTCTCGCATGATATCCCTTGACCCCAGTGGGAGCTCTCATTTTGCAATTCTTAATTTTATATGGTGCTAAAACGTTTGACTTTTTTACTTGCATTTGTTTATAAACCACTGGATATGTACTGGGGGAGATCAACTAAATACTTCATAACTTGAGATCAGGAGTGTGGATCTGTGATAATGGCAGGACACTGGGCCAGACTGGATCACAGATGTACAACAGTCTGCTCAACTTATTCATGCTGCTGCTTAATGACATGCTCTCATGGTTGTCACATCCAGAAATAGATTTTTGGCATTTAGATGCGGCTAAGTCTCAATAGATCAATACACGTATGACCACAAAAAGAACATCCACAAAGTACATCATCAGAACCTGCTCTGTTTTGTATTACTGAAAAACAGAGATGTTTATTGTATCGTAGAATCACTCAAAGAACAGATGACAGCAGCCACTCGCTTTATTGGTGGACCTTATCTACAAACATGTGAGCTTCCTGAAAATGTTGTCAATTTTGATGAATCAGGCTAGTTCACTGTACCTTGGTTCCATTGTCTAATAACACTGAAGGGAGTTACAGTTTTTCCTATGGTAAAAGTGCTCCTTTATGGAGAATAAGATAAATAGAGCAGAAGTATAATACAAGTATGTGTTTTTCACCTGGACTTTTCGCAATGCTTATTTGAACATCAGTGCCATAAGGAGCTCTTGCGTTCTTTAAAAGCAAAATTCTAGACCCCAACAGGATAAGAAGACTCCAATATGGCTAGCAGAAAAGCTAAAGAAGGTTTATCATCTCTCAGGCGGCAGCGCAAACCTCCACCCACTGGTTGTCACTGTTATATGGAATAACGTACAATTAAAACATTTCTTCTTGATAAGTAGGTTCCAGTTTTTCAGGACATGATCGACTGAGACAAGAGTGGAAAGGCTTATCTCATGAAATATTTACCACAGGTATCTTGAAATGACACATTGCAATTAAGTTGAGGTATTGCCACCTTCTATGTCCAGTCCTTTCTACCTACCAGACACAGTAAATATCAATTCTGTGGTCCTAACTCAAAATTAAGTGAACTCTTTCTCCTAAGACGAGGTAGCAATACTCAGAGGCGGATGTGGATGCAGAAGTTACTAAAACATCAATAATCAGGACAAGTACAGCGGGTATCGTCCAAAACCGCACAGCTCGATCTCGAAATATTTCATAAAAAACAGTTCTTTTATAACAAAGATTTGTCACTGCTGACGTCATACTATGTGGCAAACTACAAAACTTATGAGGATCTGTGGTTGGCTCTCAGTGAACATCTATGTATACGTTCTATATAGCCACTGGTTATGATTGGGTACCTAAGTCAGATGGGGAGCAAAACACTACCCCCAATAAATGGCCATAATTGTCGTCACTAAATACACGACGACCGATTGGTTCTTCAAACTATAGGGCTCTTAATTACATGACCCACTATGATTGGTTTGGCACCCTTGAACCCCTCTAGAATCTTCCACACGCTAGCAGCACGCGGGCTACAATCCCAGGTGCATGGAAGCTCGGCGTGATTATGTAACCCCTACAATTAACCCACTATCTATCAACACTTCTTCAGTCTATCAGTCAATTAGGCTTTTGAACTTAGACTTGTAACTGTTATTTTGGTCTGGGAAATAAAGGGAGTATAGCTTCACTCTGTCTTCTAGTTTTGGCACAGCCTGACACAAGCTATTTCAATCTCACCCATGTGAATTGAAGACCACTCTTTTCGAGTATTTTGCAGCATTTAATCCTATTAAATGATGAACTGAGGAAACCTTTCATGTTTTTTTCATGCTGCTTCAAACAGAAGTGTGTTCCTTTCTGACATTCGTTGTAACCTTGTTGACAGGCATCCATTTCACTGTGGTCTTGTCCCTTGGTTCTGGGACAGGCCATCTTATCTGAAGCTTGCCGTTCCATCTGCAATTTCCAACTGCACCACTCATTTAAAAGTCTTTTCCTTGTTCATAAGTTTTTAGGCCTGCCAAAGTGCGTTGTGGAATCATCCAGGTTATATACATTCCTATTGTATATACATTGGCGCATCGCCGCAATCTAATTCACTATATAGCAAGCCTTACAAATACTCTTCCCTACTTGCGTTTCAGTTCGCGGATCCTTGTGAAAACAACAAGGCAATCGGACCTTGCTGTTGAAAACAATTGAAAAAGATTGATCAATTCTGAAAACCAGTCTCTAGCTTGACACAAAGAGATTGAAATACAATAAACAAACCACTTTTAAGAAAGCAATTGATGCAAAGGAATCTCTCCTGAAGAACCATGGCCAATACTGTGGGGAAACACGTGTTGGGAGATCATAACGAATATTAGTACCCGGCGAGGGTGCAATCAGAATGCAAGAGCCATTCTGATTGGCCCTCGCAGAGCCATTGCCAGGTTTTGGAATCCCTCTGTCGGGATTCCACAGCCTTTGTCCCCGGCGGGGGGCGTGGCAACTCCTCAGCCAATGAGGAGGCTCAAAGCAGGGCCATCCCCGCTCTAAGCCTCCCCACGGCTGAGAGGCTGCCTTCGTCCCCCGCCGGGACACGGGTAAGTCTTTTTTTTTCATTCCATTCCCTTTCCATCCTCCCACCCCCCTACTTACCTTCTTGTTCCTGCATCCCCGGCGGGGGACGAGGGACGAGGGACGCCTCCAGCCGTGTGGAGACTCGGAGCGGAGCTATCCCTGCACCGCGCCTCCACATGGCTGGAGGCTTGCCTCGTCCCTCGCCGGGGACACAGCTCGACAAGTGATGGATTCCTCTGGCTCCAGGAGTATATGGCACAAGGAAATGATGCCCAAGACAGTACAAAATGATGACATGAGCATCCTGTTTTCGTCCCCTCTTTGCTTCTTAACACACCTCAGAAAAAGGCTTGCGGCTAATCCGGAGTTCAAAATGCATGAAATTCTACAAAATTCACCCGGGCTGGCATCTCAGTCATCAGCGGTCAAAGAACTGAAAATATATCGCATTATACCTCAAGATGCAAGGTTGAGTGCAAAGCAAACGTACAAACTGGATGACCTCCATGTGCTAATCTCTGTGGGTAACAAAGGCACTCACATATTGGTTTATTTTCAAGGACACTGATTCAAACTTTTGACAGTTTACGCATGTGAGAATGTGCTCAAGATCACACAGTCCACAGCACATTTGTTGCAGAAGCCAGGAGACAAGTTATGCTAGTTGTTAATTGCTAATGGATTCTCAAAGGATCCTTTGTCGTATCTTGGAGTAATAACCAGTAATGATTTTCAGTTAACCTAAATATCTCACATTGAATACATGCATTCATTAATGCATCCTTAGCTAGGTCCAGTTGCAATATAATGGACTCATTCTGAATACCTCAATGTTAGATACATGTATTCATTTATGCTGGTGTTGGCAATTAGTGCTAACTATGTGAAATATGATGCAGCTGCTAATTCTTATTGTGTATAGCACACATGACATGCTTCTAGGCGCTCAGCAATTCATCAAGCAACTCATGTTACATTTTGCATGCAGCAATGAGCAATATGAATGTGTACATTTTTATAGTTTTTGCCACCAGTATGGGCAATCTTTATGTAAATATAGCTCCTAGTAGGTGTTTTAATGACTTCACAGAGCTACAAATCCTTTGATCTGTGCCAAATTGCCTTGAGGGGGGTGTCAAGATAATGAGGCTGAGAAGACAATTTGGCTCACATCAAGCGAATTTGCATGGTGCAGAGGAAACAGTCAGGGTGCTACACATGCTCCTTGACAAAAATGCACATAGGGCCTCATTACAGGTTGGGCGGTCCGGAATTAACAGTGGCGGTAAACCCGCCGCCACTGTTAATTCCGGACCGCCCGATCCTGAGTCCTGCAGCCAGGAGCTGATCTTTCCGCCAGGTCTGACCTGGCGGGTTGAACACCTCCCACCTGCAGGCGGACGTGGAAACACCGGCACCATCACGAGATGGTGCCGGTGTTTCCACTTCCCCAATGGGAATGGGGATTTACACCATTCCGCCTCCGGGCTTCCCAGGACACCAGGGTCGTATTGCCCTGGTAGTTCCGGGAGTCACAGAGGCAGAATGGTAATACGAGTCCGGCGGTAACCAGGCGGTTTTACCACCATAGTTATTGCCGGACTCGTAATGAGGCCCAAACTGTCCAACAAAGTAAGTTCCTTGAATAAATAGCGCTCGTGTTCCTAGCAAAAGACACACGTATAACTTGCTGTTTGGCTTCAGTGAAAGGCGATGAGCAGGAAATTGTAGTGTCCCCTTTCCAGCAGAGAAACCTAATCACTGTCTTAAATGGCTCATAGCAAATTCAAGAGATGCTTTTCGCACCATTCAGAACTGATAAGCAGCCAAGGACAGTAAGCATGACCCCAAAATACAAGCGCACAGTTAAAACGGTGTGGAGGCGTGTGATATGCTTTACCCCTTCAGAAGCCCACTTAATATAATGGAGTTTGAAGCGGTGTGGAAGCACTTGACATGTTTTGCCTGTTCATGGAACGGAAGCCCAATAACTATGGTAGAGAAAACCAGGGGAGTTTGCACATTGGTATGTCGTATGTTCAAAGAAAAGCACAAGAAGAATCTTAAGTGCTAGGCTTTAACCTTCATTGTGGCGGAAATTACACTGACATGCTAGACAGACCAAGTCCCCTCTTGAGATATAAAGCACAAGCTGACGGGGCCGGACAGAGAGGTTCGCAACGCAATCAGCAGAACTCAAGTCGTAGGGGCTGGGAAGATAGCCATCGCAGGTCCCAGAGCAGAGGAAGCCGTGATCGGTTTGTGTGCTGCACGTCTTGCTCTAAAGCATGAGTTGAATGTGGTGTCTGGCTGTGTGCACTCCCAGGTCACTCAAGCTGCTAAAACTAAAATGATTACTTGTTCTTTCTTTTATTAATGTAAATCATGCTTTTTGCTTACATAACAGCTCTTTTCATATGTATGGCAATGTGCTCTGTTATAGTTGCTGCTGTTATTGCATGTGCAATGCAAATCAGAGGTTGTAGGAGATAGATGTGATATTACAAATGTAATAAAGTAAAAGTAAAGTAAAGATGTGATATTAAAAATATATGAACCTATTATCCTCATTGTGAAATGCTTTATAATGGTGTCTCTCTGAGTCCAAAAGAACTTTACAAAATTTCCTGGCTGTGTTTTTTCAAATTGTGCTAATAGGTGCAGACACTCATTAGGGTTGTCCCAAGCTCTAGGTCAACCCCCTGGGGTACTTGACTTCTGATTCCATGTCCTCTCCCCACAGCCTCAACTAAGGTGGAGAGACGGGGGCAGAAATCTAGCTTGACCTCAGGCAATGAAGTCAGAGAATGGGCGATAGTTAGCCAGGCAGGAAGGGCCAGCTGTGGGTTTCTTGAGAAGAGGGTGCAAAAGGGAGTGCTTCAGAGGGGAGGGGAAGGCTCTTGAGGCGAGGGAGTGGTTGCAGAAATCATCCAGGGCAGGGGCAAGGGTGTCAATGTGATCCTTGATGGTTTTGAAAGAACAAGGATGAACCTGTTTTGACAAGACTTTCATAGATCGGACTTGTCTAGAAACCTTGTCAGGGGAGAAAAGAGGAAAGGAAGAGAAAGAGGGTGGGAGGCTGGATGGAGGGCCAGAGTTAGCAGAAGGAGAAGGGGAAGGGGGAAGTGGGGGAGGGAGCGAAAGGGTGTACAGGATGTCCTTGGTTTTTTAGATGAAGTGAGAGGCAAGGGCTGTGCAAAGTGCATGGGAGGTGATAGGAGAGGTAGAGACTGCAGCAGGGTTGGCCAGCTCCTTGCAGATTTTGAAGAGCTCAGCTGAGTTGTTAGATGCTGCAAAGACACAGACTTGGATGTGGGCTCTTTTCTTAGATTGGACAAGGAGCCGGTATTGCCCTTGGAGCAGGCGGCTGGCCAGTTTGTCAGAGGATGAACAAGAAGTCCTCCATTTCCTCTCAGCCACCCTGCACTTACGTTTAAGGGTAGCTAGGTCAGAGTCGTACCAAGATTTGACTTGGCATTGGGCCTCAAACGGATCCTCCTGACAGGGGCAAGAGCATCAAGAGTATCAGACATGGAAGAGTAGAGCATGGAAAGGGCTGTGTCAGGATGTCAGTCAGCCGGGGGGGGGGGAGAAGGTGGCGGCGACTGACACACGCTTCATGGGACAGATGTCTGAGAAGGTAGGTGGCAGTGTTGGGGTTGGCTTGCCCTGGCGGGTAGAGAGGGAGAGTTGGGAAGAAAGGAGGGAGTAATCGCTCCAGGAGAGAGGAGTGGCAGAGGGATGGAGAGGGGGAGTTTGGAGGAGATCAAAACATCAAGCGTGTGCCCTGTAGAGTGAGTCTGGCCAGAGGGGAGAATAGAAAGGGAGAGGTCACAAAAAAGTATAGAGGAGGCACAGGGAGCATCTAGATGGATAATGAGATCCCCAAGAAGCAGTAGTTGAGTGGTTGAGGACAGGAGGGAGAAGGAGAGGTCCGCCCACTCAGAGAGAAATGAAGTGATCTGACCAGGAGGCCGATAGATAGTAGCCACAGTAAGAGAGTGGACAGGAGAGAGAGAAAGCCTGCATACAAGGCATTCGAAAGAGGAGTAGGTCTGAGTGGGAATGATATAGGCAGGAATCCACTTAGGGAAACTCAGGGATACACCCCCTCCAGACCAGATGGAGCTGGGTGCGGAGCGGATCTTGTAGCCATCAGGGAGGAGAGTGTCAAAGCTTGTGACAGAGATGACCGTGAACCATCTCTTGGCGAGACTGAGGACATCGAGGTTGAATTCTTCGAGGAGGCGGCAGATGTCAGAGGAGTGTTTGACGGCAGAGCGAGAGTTGAGAGTGGCAAGATGAAGAAGGTTGCCAACCTTCAAGGTCTTCCGGGGAGGGGTAAAAATCAGAGGGACACCCTGCGGAGGTGAAGAAGGAGCCCGAGGGGGGGGCAGGAGAGGAGGGAATAGAGGGCAAGGTAGCCAAGGTGTGGCAGAAGGAGGAGGCAGGGAAGCCGGAGGGGGGGTGAAGTGGACAACAGGAGATGAAAGGAAATTGATGAGGCGAGGGAAGTGTCTATCAAAGAGGAGGAGATTGGCCTGAGGACCTTGGACCATGACAGTGCCATTTAGGTATATTTTAATCCCTTGGAGGAGTCGAAGGGGGCCATGAGGGCTTCCCAACGGATGCCACCATTAATGGGAGAGGAGGAGAAAGGACAGAGCACAGAGATCATATGAAGAGTCCATAGATCTGGTGAAGGAACGTCAAAGAAGATGTCGGCGAGGGCCTCTCTGGAGGAAGCACTGGAGTAATTGTCAGTGATAGGGAGACCCGGGTTAGAAACCAAGATATCCTTTTTGAACTTCTTCCTACCAAACTTAGTGAGAAGGGAGAGATAGTCGATGGAAAAACAGTTAGAGAAGATAGGAGAAACAGAAGTGCCATGGGTGAGGTAGAGAGGGGGGAGAACCAGGGCGGTAGGGAACAGCGGGCAGAATAGAACAAGTAGAACAGCGCAGTCACTGGGATAGCAGGTTACAGGAAAAGCACGTAGTACAAGCAAGGGCAAAACACAGATAGATTTGATTTAAAGCCAAATGCAAAAACACAGCTAGATTTGATTTAAAGTCAAATGCAAAAACACAGTTAGATTTGATTTAAAGCCAAAACAAAAACGCAGCTAGATTTTAATTTAAAGCCAAATTCAAAAACACCACTACAATTAAAATACAGCTAGCTTGCGAATGCAAGCGGTGGGTGAAAACGCAGTACAATCAAGACTGTCAGCATGGGAGACAAGCTTCGAAGGCAGTGGAGTCAAGAGAGGGTAGGAGTTGTTGAGAAGGAGGGAACTAACCCATAGTTAAGGAGGTGTGAATGTCAAGGAAGTACAGATTCATTTGAGGTTTGAAGTAGCAGGATAATGAGTGCTCTTGTGCAGGGGTCATGGAATGCCCATGCAGCGTACCGGCAGTGGACAGGGGGCAGGCAGGGGCCTTAGGAAGTGGGCCTTTGGTGAAAGGGCCTGCTAAAGCATGCCGGTCCCCAATAGGCTACTTAGTCAAAGAAGCAACCAATGGATAAGCCCTCAGCCAGGGCACAAGTCAATGATGAGAGGCGGCGGCCATCTTAGGGTTGCCGCAAGCCGGGAAACAAAGAATGCACAGGAGACTCCCAGGGCAACAGAGAGGACCCAGGCCACGGGGCAAAGCTGTCCAAAAGTGATCAATTAAAGAAATAGCAAAGGTGCTTTCCAAAACAAGTAAAAAACACAAGTTGACGGTTTTTATTTTTTCTGATTTCTTTTTACCTCGTACTTTTAGTTAGGAAGTCGTCCGATGATGCAGCACAATCTCTGGGCCGAGCCCAACCTCATTGGGGAAGGTAGTCACCCATGGCACAGCCTCCTGGCATGCACACGGGGTGCAATAGGAGCAGATGATGAAGGTGGAAAGGCAGCCGAGTGTATGTATGTGAATGAACTGACATACCTTTACTGTAGATTCTTTAGGGTCCTGCCGTGTGAATGGAATGACCACCGGATAATCTCAGCCAAATTTCAGTTTTTAATAAGAGAGATAAGGTGACACCTGGGCTAAAAGTTGGGCCGGAGGGTAACTGGGTCATTTGGAACAATCACAAGCTGTCCATGCTGAATGACAAAAAGTGGCCGCTGTTATGGCTACTGCCTCCTTAGATTGGAAGTTAAGTTCATTCAATACTAATAGGTACGAGTATCAATACTAATAGGTACAAGTACTTCCTAGATGAGATTCTTAAGGGGGTAGAGTTGAAGTCTCTCCCAACTCCCAGTAGACATCTTCACCAATTTGATGAGAAGGTGAAAGCTCAGAAGCAACTACTAAGAGCAAGACTATGGGCCATTAATAGTAGGTTTGTGGAGGAAAATTGTGAAAGACCTGCAGCTATTCGATCGGTTAGACAAACCTACCGTAATTGGAGTCGTATATATCGAGCACATCTTTGCAAAAAAGATGATGAAATTATGCTAGGTACTTTATGCAACACCAATACGGCATCATGCTGGCATTGTATCAATGATCTTGGGAGGAATCTAGCTTTGATTGGGGAGAATCAATGGGTGGTGTACTTTGAGTAAATTCTTTGACAAATACAGGAGAAATAATCTGTGGACGATAGACAATTTAGAAGATGATTGATACCTGGATCTCTGTGAGGAGACAATACCCGCGGTTATTCGGACCATTAGTACTTGGGGCCTAACTGATTAGGTAAAATGGCTTTTAAAGATCATCTACTTGGGCATCGATCTTGGCAATATATTGCAAGTAAATAGTGGACTCGCAGATTGTGCCTGTTTCATGGCACACAGCGTATCTTATCCCCATATTCAAGAAGGGGAATCGCAAGAATTATAGGCCTATTTCCAGTATTGGCTCTTTCATAGAACCACATGCTCTGAAAATTCCCCGTCGTCAAGTTGTGAATCCTCAGTTAACTTTTAGTAATTAAAGAAAAAATAGTAGTCTGTTTTGTAGTCTCCCTTCTTTTGGGTGCTTTTGGCCTCCTCCAATGGGTCATCAAGTGTGTAGCTCCTCCCCTGCAGCCTCTCTTCAGATTCTAACCGCATGTCATGCTGGAAGGAGTCCTTGTGTTGGTTCTCCTCAGGAAAATCTCCATACTTCAACTTCAACTGTTTGGAAGATTCCACCACAAACTTTACTTCACCTGACTTAAAGATAAGTGAGGGACAGATTGAGGGGAAGAAATCTTTATTTAAAGGCTGTGCCACCAGTGGCTTAAAGAATGTTCATGAGACGGAATTATCATACGGAATGCATTTACTACTTACACCCCCATCACTCTGTTGCGGATTGTAAAATGTGCAAGGGGTTTAGCACAAAAACACTCAAATACATGCACAGACTCCCCGTCTGTTGGCTAAATGAAGGCCACCAACCCCCTTCAGAATCAGAATCTTTTAGAAGTCTGGCAGGCCATAAGAGGTTAGAAAAGGAAGAGCCTACCCCAAAAAGGGCTAATCAGAGGAAAGACCCCATGGGACACCAAAACTGATCATCAAAAGGTGCACAAAACTCCAAGAGATGCTGTCATTGATAACAGAGCCTTTATTAGTGCATTTGTTAACTGCTCGAGTGCAGTGATCGGCTAAGGTGTGGACTCTCATAGACGACAAACTCGTCGGCGACGAAGAGCTCCTCACCCAAAGACAAACCGCTGACGGCCACTAGGGATAGCAAGGCGAAGGGTCTACCCCTGCCAGGGGAGAAAACCTCATTGACGGAAGAACATCGCTCATCCACAGGCAAGAGCCTGACGACAGACAAGCCATGCTTGTCTACAGAAGAAAAGCCCCCGTCAGCTAGTTGCCCGTTGACGAATAGGTATTCACCAATTAGAAAGCAGTGGTTGACGTGTTCGTTGACGAGAAAACAGTTGTCGACAAAGAATGACTGGTCAACAAGCAAAAACTCTAAAAAAGAGGGCAAGGAAACACCCAGGTGAAGCCAGTCGACGATGGGAGAAATGTGGAAATGTGCTTGTCGACAAACAACCAATTTTCAGGAATTACAAAAGCTGGTAGCAGGGAAAGTGATAAAATATGACAAAACTCTACCAAAACAGACAGATGAGGCCATGCAGGCCCAGGACACTATACAAATACCCTGAGCACCACAGCCGCACGCAACAGAACAGGTGGGTTGCATTCTCAGCCAATCACAATTCCACTCTCCCCTATAACATAACATACTTCCAGGTCGTGCCTGAAGAGATTCTACAGTAGGAAGTGGACTCCAAATTCGAAGCACTCCATAGAGTGTCACCAGTTTTTTCAGACTCAGAAATTTCAGTGGTAAAGGAGAGCGGTTCGGGACCCCAAGTTCCTCCACTCAGGTCTCTACATCTTTCGCAGGATCGTAGAGATTTGCTTGGGCCGATTCTTCGAGCGCAGCCCCCAGAACTGTTATTGAATCCGCAAACTCTTTGCAAGTATTGTCCACACTTTAAAATCTGTTGTACCAGCAGGACATCAGACTCCCAACGGCAATAAAAGCGCCTACAGCACCAACCCAGTAGGTGCTAGAGGTCATCTAAGAAGAGGGTTCAATATCCCCAACCAGGGCACGTCAAAGCGCACAAAGGTCGCTCTCTCCACTGCGCAAATCCACCATGAAGTGCAAGCACATCGACTGGTCACCGTCCCCCTGTGGTGACATCCTGCAAAAACCAAACATAAGGAAGCGCCTACGCCCACTTGTGCCAATAAGTAGACAAGTGAACAAGGAGGAAGGCGAACTCACAGCCACGGACACTGACCAAGAACCACAAGATGCATAATCTACAACCACTGCAGGTCTGCACCCCCGGATGATCGGTGAGACACGGACCTTGATCAAATGGATAACCCAGTGGAGGAGCCCCAAAATCAGTCCCCGCCGGATGAGATTGGAGCGTTCCACGCACTAATAATGAAGGCTTGCCAAGCATTTGGCCTGGTACCTACTGAGGACAAAAAACAATATTTTCTTTTCGATCACATGCATAGATGAAGAAAATCAGTCGTATCAAACCTCGACCATATATGGGAGGAGGGGTTACTTATAATGATGCACCCGTTCACAGAGCCAGCCTTCAAAGGCAGGCTGCAAAAAGAAATGTAATGAACCAGATACCACCCATAAGTGCCTGACTTCACAACCGTCACCGGAGGCCATAGTATCCGCAGCGACCAGGAAGGTGCACGCTCACACACCTAAGTGTACAACAACTTCAGAGCCTGAAGGCCGCAAGATAGATGCTCTAGGAAGGACGATATTTACCATTGGAACTACCACAGTCAAAGCAGCAAATGCGCTGGTAATAACATCAAGATATGACCGGGAAATGTGGCACCGACTAACACCACTACTAGAGCACTTACCGGAGGAAAAGCACACAGAAGTGCTTGCTATACTAAAGGAAGGAGAGGAAGCAACCCACAGCATAAATATCGCTGGCGATTTGGACAAAATCAGGCTTCAAACAGATCAATAATGGGGTTGTTCTAACACTGACAGTGGTAGCTAGGATGCACCGACCTCAGGGTGGAAGTGCAACAAAAAGGGCCTTATGAAGGTGAAAATCTCTTCGGCCCTAAAATCGATGAAGCACTTAAGACACTAAAAGCTTACACTAATACAGTCAAGTTACTAACCACGCTGCAAAATAAGCCCTCCTTTCACACCTTTGAGGAGCAGCAGAAAGATCTACCTACTCCTCAAACACCAGACGCTCGAAAGCATACTGGCGATCATCACAATACTCCCAGGGATACAAGAAACATTCCAAAAGGTATCAGCTGCAAAGAGACTACAAGCAGCAGCAGCAGCGAAACAGATCCATTGGCTCCCAAAGGGACAGGACAAAAGCATGTGCCTGACTGCACAGCCAGGTCAACGCCAGTGGGGGGAAGACTATCACACCACTTGCACCACTGGCACAATATAACAAACGACAAGTGGGTGTTACAGGTGCTCCAATACGGCCACCAAACAGAAGTCAACAAGCAACCACGAAATTTTCCCCGAACAACAATTCTGTCTCACACCTAAAGGTGTTAAAACACCATTTGAAAAGTACCAAACAATCAATGGGGCTAGGGGATTTACTCCCGGCACTTCGTAGTGAAACAACCTGGCGCCCAATACTGGCCCAATACTGTGAAAGCTAAACACATTTATCAAAAAGCTGCGGTTCAAAATGGTTACTCTTCAAAAAACCATAAGAGCAGTGCAACCAAATGACATCCTCACGTCATTCGATCTAAAAGACGCCTACTTCCACTTACCAATTCATGCAAAATATCAAAAGTACTTGTGGTTTGCAATAGGAAAGCAGCACTATCAGTTGTGGGTGCTCCCGTTAAGGTTAAAGTCAGCCCCAGAACGTTCAACAAATGCCTGAAGAAGAGGACAGCACATATACCCATATCTCGACGACTGGTTAGTACGAGCACCAAACTTCATAAAGGCACGCACGTTGCTTTCAGAAACCAAGCACTTGTTCCAGCATCTCGAATTCGAGATACACTTCGACAAATTCTCTCTGCATCCATCCAAAACCCTGGTTTTTCAAGGAGCCCAATTTGCAACATATGAGGCTCTAGTGCGTCCCTCTTGGAACAGACTGCATACACTCCAGTCATTGGTAACCTCAATTAAAACCAAGAATACATTTCACCTTAAGGAAATGCATAGCATTACAGGGGAAAATATCTTCCTGCATTCCTTTCATACCAAACTGCAGGCTCAAAATGCACCTACTACAAGAGTTCCGAGCAACCAACTGGGCGCAAAGAACAGGGTTGTGTGAGGACAAAGTGCGGATCACACAGAAGCTCACGCACCGACTGCAGTGGTGGACAGTATAAAATCTCAATTCATTGTAAAGGTAAATAGACATTTCAACAGTTCAGAGAATCAAACTCTAAGTTTAGACAAATACATCAATTTTATTAAACACATTATCTAAAAATACAACCATAATATCTTGATTAGTTCATGCAGTAATTCCCTTAAAAACTATTTTAAAAAATAGTCTGTGACATTGCTTTTTCCTATTGATGGACCTCTTCTAAATGAGAGTGAGTTAGTTGAGAAATAAGTGAAATCTCTAGTTCTTAACAAGATTGATATGATTTGCAACCATATTTCTGTTATCCCTACTACATTTCTATATACAGGGTATAACTCAACATGTTTCTGTTCGCTATCATTAATGAGTAATAATCGTCAGGAGAAAGGGTGATGGTCACTTGGCTATTCAAAGGTTCTGTTTTAATCTTCCTTTTATGATATCAGCATTGAGTCCTTCAACTGTTGAAATAAATAAACACTGGTATGAGCTATAATTGTTCAAATTACCAATTAAGTCTCGATTGGCTAGCTAACTAATATCAACGGTTTAATTACCTGATATTGTTAGTGGATGCGGTTGTGCGGAGATATCCAATTATGTGGAACTTCTCAGAATAACTTTAAATTAGTATGCTCCATCAGTAGCTTCTAGAAATGTGCATTTAAATCTGCGTTAGCTGCTGGTGATCTCTTATTGTGGCCCACCCCACTCAATCCCCATTCCAAATTGCACCATTCTCTATATTGCCTTACTTACCCATATGTAGTTTGATTTTGAATTATTTTGGTGTTGATAAGGGTAGGTGTATCAATAGGGACGTTTGGTGTCCTTAATCTGGTAATTTCTCCATTTGTTCTTTAATGTGGTGTTGAAAGCGATTTCTCCCGTTCGTAGTTCAAAAAGGGGGACAGTGAATATCGAAGATGTTGTTTAATAGACTTTTACTCATATTCTATTATTATCTTTTAAAATGCAAACCTAATGCGTATAGGTTATTAATTCATAGAGTATCTGTATGTATCTATTATACATGTCCCTTGAATATGAGCGCATGTCATACTACATTTCGACTGGATTCTTATGTAGGGGAAAGTTTTATCTGTATAGAGTCCATAGTATCATCTATAAAACAGATATGGAATACCCACTGTATAGATTCATAGAGATAAGGGTGAATCTGACATTAACTACGTAAATGTCGAGTCGGCTACATTGGGTCTGGGACTTACTTTTTTGGAGATTAGCTCCTCGTCTCCCGGGATATCGATGCTTCTGTAAAGTTTGCTTCTTCCAAGTCTCTGTAAATGGAGGGGCCTTTGATTTGCAAACAGTGTCTTGCTGTTGGTGTTATATTTACGCTGCATAACTCTATAGTGCTCCTGAATTTGACATCTTCTATTTTGTCAAAAGCGCTTACACTGACAGAAAGTGTGTATATAACCGCCATCGTTAAAACGGTCTTGAAAAGTTTAAATAAACGCTATGGTAAATGTAGCACTGTTTTTAACGGTTAGTTATTGGTATCGCAATCAATGGGTAAAACCTTTTTTTCGTACATCTGTTTAACCTCGTTTTAACCTAGTATTATTAATATTATTAGTATTAGTAATAGATTTTATTGGTTTCCTTTTTATATAATGAATTATCATGTGTATCTTGAATTAAATATTGTATTGGAACGGCATGATCCAGTGTTGTATTAGTATTTCCATAGAAAGTAGCATTAAACATTCTCACTATTCCTGTGGATCTCGATAGATTAAAGGTTGTTAGATATCTACGCCATGGGTTATAACCATTCTGTGTGGTAATTAATTTCCATAGGTTATTAAGTTAATGAATTCAATTTTACTTTTCACAGTGGAGTCAGAATAAAGTAATAGTTGTTAAAGTGATACACTCTTGGAAAGGCACTTACCCTGATCCTTTAGTCTTATACTAGGTGGATCTATGAAACTCTGTTTTGTTTCTCTATATACTAGTATACATTCACATTCTGGAATTAAGAGTTTTGATAGTTTTTATCTATACTATCATGTGTTTTTTATAGTGCTCTTCAATGATCCTTAGAAGGTCAGTAGGTATATCTGTATTATGAGTGTAGCTGATTAAGGATGTATATGTTCTCAATGATAAGTTCTTAGTTAATGTTATCTTTTGCCATTCAGTGGCTTCACTGAGACCTTTAGTATTGCTTTGTGTCTTGTAGATAAGTTCCTGCTCCTTTTGAAATAGTTTATTATTTCTTATATTTTGGTTCTCTCCTTTTACCCGTAGCAATACTGTCCAGTTAATCTCTTCATGACCATGATTTTTTTCCATAAAGTGTTTAACCATTGGTTCTTGTAGTGTTTTATTTTTCAAACAGCTCCTGTGTTCTATTGTACAGGTCTTTATCTTCCTATTTTTTTTTCCTATGTATATTAGTCCACAGGGGCCTCTGATCATGTAGATAACATGATCTGTATTGCAATTTGATAAACTTTTTTGTACCCATTTCTTATTAGTACCTATATCTATTTCTTTAGTTTTTCCAGTCATTTTACATACTCCACATTTTCCACATGGGTGATGTCCCTTAATTGGCTCAGGACCCCATAGCACAGTGATGTTTTTGGTAGGGAGTTTTCTTGTTTTCAGCTTAATACTACTAATGCAGTTACCTATAGATGTTGTTTTTTTATAGGCATAAATAGGAGATGGCAGCTTTGATGTTGCTGTATTGAAGATCTTCCAGTGTTTTTGAATAATGTTGCGTATCACTAAACTCTGATTAGTGAAGGTGTTTACGCACATTATTCTATCACTTTTCATTTTTTTTGTCTTATCTTCTAATAGCTTCTCTATTACTATTAAAAGATCTTTTTGCTGCCTTTTTTTACTAATTTCTTTGGGTAGCCCCTCTTTTTCAGTTTAGCCATAAGTATGTTTGTCTCGTCTTCATAAGACATCTTTTTTACTGCTGTTTCTTTTTAACCTTAAAAATTGGCCAAAGGGCAAATTATCTTTCAGATGTTTGATGTGATGACTTTGGTAGTGTAGTAGGGAGTTTCGATCAGTTTTTTTGTGGTAGGGTTTTACCAATAGTTCTCCCTCCTCGTGAAAAATAGTGAAATCAAGGAAGTTGGTCGATTAATTATTAACTGTCATAGTACATTTTAAATGGCGATTTTGTTGATTCAACCATACAAGGAATTTGTTGGCTGTTTCCAATGTTCCTGTCCAGATGACTAAAATATCATCAATATATCTAGACCAGATCTTTATACATTGGCTATAAGGGTTAGATGCATAAATATATTGTTTTTCAAACATTTCAACGTAGACATTCACCAGGCTGGGGTCCGTAGTGGCTCCCATTGCCGTTCCCTCTATTTGTTGAAAGAAATCACCTACGAATTCGAAATAATTTTTGTTCAAGCGAGTTCTATGCACCACATTATGAATGAGGTGGGGACTGGGTCATTATCTTTAGTCGGACAGACCCATTTGCATATGCCTTCCCGCCGTTCCCACTCAACACAAAAGTGGTCCAGGTGATACAAACGTAGCCGTGCAGGGGCCTTCTCATAGCATCCAATTGGCCGAGGCAGACGTGGTACTCCGACCTCTGACACTTGTCAGGGGGCAACCGGATCAAGTGCGCAACCGCCCACAATCACCTCACAGAACCATGGCAAGGTGCTACACCACAACCCAAAAAGTGCATGGCTCAAGGCTTGAGAGAATGTTTCAAATGAATATCCCACGTGAATGAGCAGACATTCTAAAGGCAGCGTAAGCTCCAGCCACAAATCGCTCCTACCAGAGTAAATGGACAAGGTTTGACCAGAAGCTATTCTTCCATACCTTCTATCTTTAGTAGAAGGGGTACTCTCACACTTCCATTAAAGTGCATCTGACGGCCTTCTCAAGATACAACAAAGAAATGAGAAAAATGCCTTTTTTCAGCAGTCGCCTAATAAACCATTTTTAGAGGGGCGTTTTGAGATCTTTTCCACCGATGAACACATTTTTGCCACAATTGAGTCTCAATGTGGTCCTGGCTGGGCTCATGAAATCACTGTTCAAGCCACTGACAACAGCTCTGATAAAGTTCCTTTTTTGGAAGGTTGCATTCCTGGTAGCCATTACATCGGCAAGAAGAGTTTTGGAGCTGCAAGCCCTCATGATATCCAAACCGTACCTACGATTCTACAAACACAGGGTTGTCCTCACAACCAATCCACATTTGATTCCAAAGATACCTTCAATCTTTCATAAGTTTTCTTCAATTACACTCCAAGTGTTCTTCCAAGCATTGAAAACGGCAGCAGAAATTGCATTGTATTCTTTGGACGTTAAAAGAGCACTCACAAATTACATTCACAGAACTCAAGAGCCTCCACACAACTTTTTTCTCACATATGGAACTCCAAACAAGGGGAAAGCTAGCTCTAAACGGGATTGCCAGGTGGATATCCTCCACCATCTCCTTCTGCCATGTTAAAGCAAACAAGCCACTCACTGGGTCTGCTAGCGCCCACTCCAACAGGGCTACGGCAGCTTCAGCTGCGACATGGTCCGGAGTGACCCTAAACGACATTTGTCAGGCAGCCACCTGGGTGGTCCCACAAACGTTCACAAGACATTACTACCTCCAGGAGCAACATGCTTCTGACGCAAGAACAAGGAGGGCAGTCATGCAGCGTCTCTTTAAATGAGATATGCCTTTTTTCTGTTTCTTACCACCATTATGTGTGTATACCGCTACAAAATCTGTTAATAGCATGTGAATCTATGAAAGATGGATTGCTGGAGAAGGAGTATGTTTCTTACCAGTAACTCCATTTTCGTAGGGATTGTGTCCTCCGATGTATTCCTTATCTTTGATAATTCGTCTCCAGCTTGCTGGCCTCGGAATTTTATTTTCCAGTAGAGGATGCCGCGCGTCGACGTCCGCTGAGTCGATGTCCCTCGACGGCCACCGTGCCCATAAATAGCTGCGCGCGGCGTCTGTTGCTCAGTTCCGTTTTTCCGCGCTTCGTGGGGCCTCGGAACGTCATTGCTCAGTTCAGTCAGAATAACCCTCTATATCTACTCGAATAAATACCAACTCGTTCTCGATGGCATCTTCATCGGAACCGACGACGCCGCGATCCGGCTTCAAGAAATACCGAGACTGCAGGAAAAAAAATGTCGATAACGGACCCACACAGGGTCTGCTTGTGGTGCTTGAAAGCCGAGCACCATTGTTCGGAGTGTGAGGACTGCATGTCCATGAAGGAGCGCAAGGGGAAGCTCGAGAGAGGTAAGTCAGTCAAAACCTCCTTGAAAGTTTCTTCGGCTGAGTCGAGGCATTCGTCTCCTCGCCGTCGAAAACATTGCCATTCTAGATCTCGAAGTAGCTCCCACCATTCGTCGAGCTCAAGACACTCAAAGAAGAGACGTCGAAGATCCCCTTCCTCATCGTCTTCTGTTTCCCCAGAAAGGGTCTCCTGGCCACAAAACACAGCTCTCAGGCTGATTGGGAGGAATTCAGAAAGAAAATGTTAAGCGTCTTCGAGAAAGCGGCCTCGACCCCCTCGAAGACAGCTGAGGGTGATATCCCGGGTGAAAAACCCAAAAAATCAAAACGCCGCGAGTCGCTGCACCCGGCGAAACATTCCACCCGAGAGCGCCATGAGCCATCGCGTAAGAAGGCACCATCTTCGACGCCGTCGTCGAAGAATCCTTCGACGCATGGATTGGCGCCATCGACGCCGTTGTCGAAGGGTTCTTCGATGCATCGGTCAATCAACTCGACGCCATCGTCGACGCCGACATCGACGCCGATGAAAGAAAAGACCAAGGCTACTCCACAGCCAACGGTGATTCCAAGGGCCTCTGAGACCGTCATCGACATCCTTGAGTAGGATCCCGATCCTCTTGAGTTCTTCGAGACCTCTTCCAGTTTTTTCGACGCCGTTCTCGGCGCCTTCGAAGCCTGTCACATCGGCGTCGACGACATCGACGGTTTCTCGCCCAATAATGACGAGTTTGGCTCCTTCTGCCTTAGAGATGGGTTTTACACCATTTCAGAGGTCAGAGTACCCTGGACTATCTTCAATTTATGAAGAGGGGGAAGATTCTAACCAGGAAACCTTTGGGTTGCAGAGGACCACACTGCCTGTTTCAGAGGATTTCACCTCTGAGGAAAGAAGGTTGAAGGACCTACAGGAGTCACTACATGAGGCAAGTGGGCTGGACACTTCCCCAGAAGTGGAATTTGTTAAGCCAGACCCAGGTGAACATGGCGAAACACCCTAAAGAACCCTTATGGCAAGAATTATTGAATTTATGGGTTGGTCTGTGCCTTCGCCTGTTTTTTAACAGGATGACCTGACAGACATATTAGACAAAGGTCCACAGGAGGATCAAAGGAAAATTACATCTAATTGGGAAACTCCTGAAGTTATCCCTGCGGTCAATAAAAGATTGTCAGCCAAATATAGGCTAGCTGCTGCTGACCCTGAATACTTATCAAAACACCCGACTCCAGAGAGCCTGTTGGTCCAAGCGGCAACTTCATCTAGCAGTAGGACCGCTTACCCTATTGTCCCACAGGATAGAGATGACAAGAGGTACGATTCTATGGCGAAGAAAGTCTTCTCTGCTTGTAGTATGGAGTTGAAGTCCATCAACGCCACCTGTACGCTCGCCAGGTTCAGTCACACACTGTGGGAGTGTACTTCATCAGCGGCTGACTGCATACCCGAAGGAGAGGAAAAGGAAGCCTTCCTTAACATTATTAAATATGGCAAAGAAGCCATGTGCAAGTCACTTCAAACTGGCATCGATAACGCTGACAGTATCAGCAGGGCCATGGCGGCAAGTACAACAATCCGCAGGCATGCGTGGTTGCGAAAGTCTGGCTTTGCTCCAGATGTACAGGCCAGACTTTTGAATATGCCCTTTGACGGCTCTTCATTATTCGGAAAGAAGGCTGATGACAGTCTGGAAAAGTTGCAAACATCTAAAGCAGCAGCAAAATCGTTAGGAGCTGCAATCCGCCAAAATCCTTTTCGCCCCTCAGGAACCGCTGGAAGAGGAAAGTCCTTTTGTTATTATTCCGCATTCGGGAAAGGCAGAGGACAGCCTGCTCAAAGAGGCCAAAGGAGATGCACCCGAGGTGGACGGGTCAAAAGTTCTAAGGCCGCAGCAGCAGCAGGTGCCTTTTAACCCTCGGCATCTGCATCAGCCGCCCCCAAACCACTCTGAGGTCTTTCCACACAAGACACCTGTAGGGGGCAGGTTAACTCACCATCTGACGGAATGGCAGGCTATAACGTCAGATGCTTGGGCATTGGAGACAGTTGCCCAGGGTTACTGCCTACCCTTTCTACACGTCCCTCAGAGTCATCAACCGGGGCACATCTCTCTAAAAGTTCCAGATCCGCTCCTCTTGCAGGAAATTATAGACCTGCTGGAGAAAGGTGCCATAGAACCGGTACCTGTAGCGGACAGGAACAAGGGCTGGTACTCCCCCCTACTTTCTCATACCGAAGAAGGACGGAGGACTGAGACCCATCCTGGACTTACGAGAATTGAATAAGTTCCTCAGGAAGGACAAGTTCAAGATGGTAACTATCTCTCAGATCCTCAGGCCCTCCAGCTCCAAGACTGGCTGGTATCCCTGGACCTTCAGGATGCTTATTTCCATGTGCCTATCCATCTCAAACACAGGAAATACCTGAGGTTTGCAATTGGCGACTCTCATCAATTTCGAGTTCTGCCATTTGGACTGACCTCCGCCCCGAGGGTCTTCACCAAGCTAATGTCGGTAGTGGCTGCGAGTCTAAGGAGGGAAGGGATTCACGTCTAACGCTACCTGGACGATTGGCTGATCAGGGCTGTATCTTCGGAACAAGCTCAGATCCAGCTAGATTATGTCTGCCACTTCCTTCACAAACTGGGCTTCTCCCTCAATTTAAAGAAGTCACAGATGATACCATCACAGAGACTCCAGTTCATTGGAGTGGTCCTCGACACTTCCCTGGGAAAAGCCTCGCCACCAGAGGTGAGGGCTCAATATATTCTGCAGATGGCCAACAGGTTTCAAAATGCCCAACTTCTCCCAGCCTTCGACTTTTTGAGGTTGCTAGGCCTCATGGCATCCTGCATCTTCCTTGTGCCAGAGGCTCGCCTGAGAATGAGATCCCTTCAGTGGGCACTGAGAACTCAGTGGTCGCAATTCTCAGGGAGAATGACAGATCTCCTCCGGATTCCAGACAAGGTAGCCCGCAACCTTCAATGGTGGGCCTATTCAGAGAACATCTTGAAAGGAGAACTGTTTTGGCAACCATGGCCGGAGATAACAGCAGTCACAGACGCCTCACTCACGGGGTGGGGAGCCCATGCCAACGACTTGACCATCAGCGGTCGTTGGTCTCCATCAGAGTCCAGACTACACATCAACCTATTGGAGCTGAGAGCGATCAGACTAGCGCTGAAAGCTTTCCTGCCATCAGTATAGGGAAAAAATGTCCTGATAATGATGGACAACACGGTGGCCATGCACTACCTCAACAAAAGAGGAGGCGTAGGATCACTGCCACTATGCAGAGAGGCAATGCAGCTCTGGTTTTGGGCAATTCAGGAAGGAATCTCTCTATCGGCAGTCCACTTAGCCGGAGAGAAGAACTTGACAGCGGACACTCTGAGCAGGCAGAGCACAGTCTCCCACGAGTGGGAGCTAGCTCAGGAAGTCCTTCAAGAGATCTTCGCCTTTGGGGAACCCCTCAGGTGGATCTGTTCGCCACAAGGACCAACAGGAAGTGCGATCTGTTCTGTTCAAGGGAATTTCCCCCGAGAGGAGCTCTAGGAGACGCGTTCGTAGTGGACTGGGAGTTTCCACTCCTCTACGCGTTTCCACCAGTCCCTGTTATTCCTCAAATGATCAGGAGGTTGAGAAGATTCCGGAAAACCATGATCCTAATTGCCCCAGACTGGGCCAGGAGAACGTCGTACCCGGACCTTCTAGATATATCCATCTGCCCTCCAATCCGTCTTCCACTCAAAGAGAATCTTCTCTCGCAGAAGGGAGGTCAGGTTCTCCATCCAGACATCAGAACCCTCCACCTTCACGCTTGGCTTCTGAAAGGGTGAGGTACAAGGATTGGGACCTCCCTGATGATGTCATGGAGGTGTTGCTTTCGGCCAGAAGGCCAGCAACAAAGTCTTTATACCGCTGCCGTTGGAACAAATTTCGCAGCTGGTGTAGAGAAGAGAATATCGACCCTTTTTCATGTGGTACACCAACAGTGTTATCGTTTCTACTTTACTTGGCAAACTCAGGCCTTCAAGTTGGCACTGTAAAAGGCTATCTCGCAGCGCTTTCAATCTTCAAGCGCACTGCGGAGGAACCATCCTATTTCAAACTACCTCTAGTGTTACAATTTCTCAAGGGATTGACTAATGTTTATCCTCCAAAACCATTCCAGGTTCCCTTATGGGACTTAAATTTAGTCTTAAACTTCCTAATGGGCACTCCTTTCGAACCACTTCACTCTTGTTTGCTGAGATTTCTCACACTTAAAACTGTCCTATTGGTAGCGCTAACATCTGCTAGGACGGTGAACGAGCTACAAACTCTCTCCTGTAAACCCCCACATACAATTTTCCACAAGGACAAAGTTGTCCTACAGGTGAAGCCTAATTCGAAGGGATTGTGTCCTCCGACGTATTCCTCACCTTAGATATCTCCTTCCAGCTCTGCTGGCCTTGGAAAATTTTTCTAGAGGGCGCTGCGCGTCGACGTCCTCCGAGTCGATGTCCCTCGACAGCCGCCGTATCGACGTCATCCTGCCTATAAAGGCCGCGCGCAGCGTCCGTTGCTCAGTTCCGTTTTTCCGCGCTTACTCAGTGCCTCGGAATACTGTTGCTCAGTTCTTGTCAGATTAATCCTATTTACCTCGAGTTATTCGATCCGTACTCGATGGTTTCCTCGTCGGAACCGACAACTCCTCGATCCGGCTTCAAAAAATGCCGAGATTGTGGAAAAAAGATGTCACTGACTGACCCTCACAGAGTTTGTCTGTGGTGTTTGGGAGCTGAACACCATTGTTCAGAGTGCGAGGACTGTATGTCCATGACAGCCAAGGCCCTGAAGGAGCGTAGGGGGAAGCTGGAGAAAGGTAAGACTTTTAAAGCTTCTTCTTCGTCGACGAAGTCGAGACACTTGTCTCCTCGTCACCATTCGCGCTCCAGGTCTCGGAGTGGGTCCCATCACTCCTCGAGATCAAAGCACTCGAAGATGAGACGTCGAAGATCCCCTTCTCCGTCTTCCTCTTCCTCTGTTTCGCCAAAAAGAATCCCTTGCCCCACGAAACATAGTTCCCGGGCTGAATGGGAGGAATTCCGCAAAAATATGATGAGCGTCTTCGAGAAAGCGGCCTCGACCCCCTCGAAGACTGCCGAGAGCGATGCTCTGGTCGAAAGACCCGAAGGTCAAAAACGCCGCGAGTCGCAGTACCCAGCGAAGGAAACCACTCGAGCGCGTCTCGAACCCTCGTGTAGGACTATGACCTCCAAACCTTCCTCGAAGGTTCCGTCGACGCCGTCGACGAGGGTTCCGTCAAGGTCGATGTCTTCGACACCGTTGTCGAAGGGACCTTCGACACACGAGTCTGTCGACTCGACGCCAAGAAAAGTCACGGTTACGACACACCCAGTGTCTATCCCCAGGTCCTCGACATCGATGGCTTCGAGATCGTCGAGTAGAATCCCAATTCTGTCGAGGTCTTCGAGGCCTCCGCCTTTGTTTTCGACGCCACGCTCGAAGCCTTCGACGTCGGCGTCGACAACATCGACGTTTTCGAGGCCGATTATGACAAGTTCGGCACTCACAGCCTTGGAAATGGGGTTTACACCCTTTATGAGTTCAGAACAATTGAGGACTATGTCCTCAATATTGGAAGAGGGTGAATTGTCTGAACAGGAAGACACATTTGAGCTGCAGGGACCTGTAACCCCAATTAGAGAGGAATTTTCCTCTGAAGAACGCAGGTTAAAGGATCTTCATGATTCCTTACATGAGGCAAGTGGGTTAGACACCTCCCCTGAGGTGGAGTTTGCTAGACCAGACCCGGGGGAACATGCTGAAACCCCCTATAGAGCCTTAATGGCCAGGATCACAGAGTTTATGGGGTGGTCTGCACCTTCACAATCTTTCCAACAAGATGACCTCACGGATATTCTTGACAAAGGCCCACAGGAGGATCCTGTGGTGCCTTTTCATAAAGCTCTTCAGAGGAAGATCATGACAAACTGGGAAACCCCAGATGTCATACCAGCAGTAAATAAAAAACTGTCTACAAAGTACAGGGTATCCTCTACAGACCCGGAGTTTTTGTCTAAACACCCATCCCCAGAAAGGCTGGTGGTACAGGCAGCATCCTCTACCGATGTCAAGACGGCTTATCCTACCGTCCCACAGGACAGGGACGATAAAAAATATGATGCTATGGCAAAGAAAGTCTTTTCAGCATGTAGCATGTCGTTAAAATCTGTGAATGCTACTTGCAACCTTGCTAGGTTCAGCCATACACTTTGGGAGTGTGCTTCTACAGCGGCTGACTGCATCCCGGAGGGAGAAGAGAGGGATGCGTCCCTGAATATTTTACAGGACGGTAAAGACGCTATGTGCGAATCCCCCCAGACGGGCATTGATTCGGCTGACAGTATCAGCAGAGCAATGGCGGCAAGTACATCAACCAGGAGATTCGCTTGGTTGAGAAAGTCTGGTTTTGCCCCAGATGTGCAAGCCAGGCTCTTGAACATGCCATTCGATGGCTCTTCTTTGTTGGGGAAAAAGGCGGATGACAGTTTAGAGAAACTGCAAACTTCAAAAGCAGCAGCAAAATCCCTAGGAGCTGCAATCCGTCAGACTCCTTTTCGTCCCACAGGAACCTCTGCGAGGGGCAAGTCCTTTCGCTTCTACTCCGCATTCGGAAGAGGTAGAGGACGACCGGCTCGAAGGGGACAAAGAAGAACTACCCGAGGTGGACGGGGTAGATATTCAAAAGCCGCAGCAACAGCAGGTGCCTCTTTACCATTGGCATCTGCATCAGCCGCCCCAAAACCACTCGGAGGACTTCCCTCACAGGACACCTGTAGGAGGCAGGTTGACTCAACATCTGGCGGTATGGCAGGCTATCACGTCAGATGCTTGGGCATTGGAAACAGTTGCCCAAGGTTACTGCCTGCCTTTCCTACG
This sequence comes from Ambystoma mexicanum, assembly GCF_040938575.1. Classification (NCBI taxonomy): domain Eukaryota; kingdom Metazoa; phylum Chordata; class Amphibia; order Caudata; family Ambystomatidae; genus Ambystoma; species Ambystoma mexicanum. Next base: position 69,435,585 of record NC_090923.1, on the reverse strand, counting down.
TATACCTCAGAGTCATCCACCGGGGATCAGCTCTCAGAAAGCTCCAGATCTGCTCCTCTTGCAGGAAATTTTGGACCTGCTAGAGAAAGGTGCCATAGAACCGGTACCTGTAGCGGAGAGGAACAAGGGCTGGTACTCCCCTTACTTTCTCATTCCGAAGAAAGACGGAGGACTGAGACCCATCTTGGACTTGCGAGAATTGAACAAATTCCTCAGGAAAGACAAATTCAAGATGGTCACTCTTTCTCACATCCTCCAGGCCCTTCAGTTCCAGGACTGGTTGGTATCTCTGGACCTTCAGGACGCTTATTTCCATGTGCCTATCCATCTCAAACACAGGAAATACCTGAGGTTCGCAATTGGCAACTCTCACTATCAATTTCGAGTGCTGCCATTTGGGCTGACCTCCACCCCGAGGGTCTTCACCAAGTTAATGTCGGTAGTGGCGGCAAGTCTAAGGAGGGAAGGGATTCACGTCTACCCCTACCTGGACGATTGGTTGATCAGGGCTGTTTCTTCGGAACAAGCACAGATCCAGCTAAATCACGTGTGCCACTTCTTTCACAGACTGGGCTTCTCCCTCAATTTAAAGAAGTCACAAATGATACCATCGCAGAGACTCCAGTTCATAGGAGCGATCCTGGACACTTCCCTGGGAAAAGCCTTGCCACCAGAGGTGAGGGCTCAAGATATTCTACAGATGGTTACCAAGTTCCAACATGCCCAACGTCTCCCAGCCTTTGACTTTTTGAGGTTGCTAGGCCTCATGGCATCCTGCATTTTCCTAGTGCCAGAGGCTCGCCTGAGAATGAGATCCCTCCAGTGGGCACTGAGGACTCAGTGGTCACAATTCTCAGGGAGAATGACAGATCTTCTTCAGGTTCCCGACAGAGTAGCTCGAGACCTTCAGTGGTGGGCCTGTCAGGAGAACATTCTGAAAGGAGAACAGTTTTGGCAACCCTGGCCGGAGATAACAGTAGTCACGGATGCCTCACTCACGGGTTGGGGAGCCCACGCCAACGACTTGACCATCAGTGGTCGTTGGTCTCCATCGGAGTCCAGACTACATATCAACCTGTTAGAGCTGAGAGCCATCAGACTTGCGCTGAAGGCGTTCCTGCCAGCTGTACAAGGGAAGAACGTCCTGATAATGACGGACAACACGGTGGCCATGCATTACCTCAACAAAAGAGGAGGCGTAGGATCACTACCCCGGTGCAGAGAGGCGATGCAGCTCTGGTTTTGGGCAATCCAAGAAGGAATCTCTCTATCGGCAGTTCACCTAGCCGGAGAGAAGAACTTGACAGCGGACGCTCTGAGCAGGCAGAGCACAGTCTCCCACGAGTGGGAGCTAGCTCAGGAAGTCCTTCAAGAGATCTTTGCCCTTTGGGGAACCCCTCAGGTAGATCTGTTCGCCACCAGCCTAAACAGGAAATGCGACCTGTTCTGCTCAAGGGAATTTCCCCCGAGAGGAGCTCTGGGAGATGCGTTCATAGTGGACTGGGAGTTTCCGCTTCTGTACGCGTTCCCACCGGTCCCTGTCATTCCTCAAATGATCAGGAGGTTGAGAAGATTCCGGAGAACCATGATCCTAATTGCCCCGGATTGGGCCAGGAGAACGTGGTACCCGGACCTTCTAGACTTGTCCATCTGCCCTCCAATTCGACTTCCACTCAGATAGAACCTACTCTCACAGAAGGGAGGTCAGGTTCTCCATCCAGACATCAAAACCCTCAACCTTCACGCTTGGCTTCTGAAAGGCTGAGGTACAAGGATTGGGACCTCCCTGATGATGTTAAGGAGGTGTTGCTTTCGGCAAGGAGGCCAGCAACTAAGTCTTTATACCGCTGCCGTTGGAACAGATTTTGCAGCTGGTGTAGAGAACAGAATATCGACCCTTTTTCATGTGGTACACCAATGGTTTTGTCCTTCCTACTATATTTGGCAAATTCAGGCCTTCAAGTTGGCACCATTAAGGGCTATCTCGCAGCGCTATCCATCGTTAAGCGCACTGCGGAAGAACCATCCTATTTCAAATTACCCTTGGTAATACAGTTTCTAAAGGGGTTAACCAATGTTTCCCTATGGGATTTAAACTTAGTACTAACTTTCCTGATGGGCACACCTTTCGAACCACTCCATTCTTGTTCGTTAAGATTCCTTACCCTTAAAACTGTTTTATTAATAGCACTTATATCTGCTAGAAGGGTGAGCGAATTACAAGCTCTTTCTTGTAAACCCCCTCACACAATATTTCACAAAGACAAAGTTGTCCTGCAAGTGAAGCCTAATTTCCTCCCAAAGGTGGTTTCTGAATTCCATATCACTCAGAAGATTACCCTACCATCTTTCTATCCTCTACACAGGCTAGACCCTAGAAGGGCTTTAAGTTTTTACATCAGTAGACTAGCCAGGATAAGACAGGCAGACCAGCTGTTTGTAGGTTACGCAGGTCACAAGCTGGGGTTACCAATAACTAAGCAGAGCCATTCTGGAATGTTATAAACTGGCAGGGAAAGAGCCCCCTCAAAACCTTAGGGCTCATTCTACCAGAGGTATTGCAGCTTCATCGGCCCTCAAAAGAGGCATGCCGGTTAAAGACATCTGTGCGGCCGCTACATGGTCGTCTGTCCATACCTTTACACGTTTTTACAATTTGGATTCCTCCTCCAGCCAAGAGACTAGGTTTGGAAGGTCTGTACTGCATTCTATTCATCAATAGAAGACAGCGTGAAGTCAATACTCCCTCCTCCAATAATAGAATACTGCTATGGGAGCCTATCTAAGATGAGGAATACGTCGGAGGACACAATCCCTTCGAAGAACAAGTTACTTCTTACCTTGTATTGTTCTTTCGATGGGATGTTCCTCCGACATATTCCTTATCGCCCCTCCCATCCATCCCTGCAGTAATACTTCCCTTGCGGTTGTAGCTTATGCTCCTTCAAGGTCAATAACCAATTCAGGCATGACTTTTCTTATACTACAAAACGGAACTGAGCAAAGGACGCCGCGCGCAGCTATTTATGGGCATGGTGACGTCGGCGCTGATACGGTGGCCGTCGAGGGACATCGACTCGGCGGATGTCGACGCGCGGCACCCTCTACTGGAAAAAAAAGAATTCCAAGGCCAGCAAGCTGTAGACGAATTATCAAAGATAAGGAATACGTCGGAGGAACATCCCATCGAAAGAACGTTACAAGGTAAGAAGTAACTTGTTCTTCTCCAGCACTGGTATCTTTCATAGAGTCACATGCGCCCTTCAGCCATCACCTGCAGATGATGTCATTTGTGATGTCATCTTTGATGTCCTGGGTGTTACTGTTAGCAGTGCACAGTGGTGGTGCAGGTTATGGTTGCGTATCTTACCATAACTTGGACATTTCTTGGGTTTTCCGATTTTACTTCTAACCATAACTTCCTTTTAACAAAGATTTTTCACTGAATTTGATAGGTTTTTATTAGAGTAACTTATCCATAACATCCCTTTAACAATGTTCTTTCACTGTATTTCATTGGTTTTTTTACTACAACTTAACCATAACGTCCCTTTAACAAAGTTGTTTCACTGAATACTATATGTATTTAATTTTCCATTAGGAATTTAGGGTTGTGTTACTTTGTAAAAGATGTACCTTTCAGTGATCCTATGAAATCTCTAATACTGGTGGTATCAACTATGAATACATTGCTTTGTTTTCAGTGCAATTTGACAATAATCTAAAATTATATACATATAGATCTATTTAGCAAAATATTGTATGTCTGTTAATATTTTTGGGTTATTGCCAGCAATAAATTTCTGTTCTGCTAACACTACTATTGCACATCGAGTAACGGTGGTCATATGGAAATATCATATGCATTAATTATCACTGTTGTAACCCCTACAATATAGACAAATTTAAAACATTATTTTCTAGTAATTACATAGTTAAACACTGCTAGCAGTAAATATAGCCGCACTTTCGCTAAACATTAATTGACAGCCATAATATTTTTACATTTCAAGAGCAGGGATTAGACCCCTGTAGCACAAATCACTTCTACATAATTACCTGAGTGTTCAGTGGCCACACACATCAAATGCTTCAGTTTATGGCAGCTGGTTGTGGGTTTGAACGTTTTAAAACTAGCTCTGAGCTGATCCTATGTAGGGATTAAATTTCTAGCACAGTTGGCTACCATTTTGTTTGATAATTGAGAGTACCCATGGAAATGTAATTAATGCTAGCAGCAATATATTTACAGTCGACAGAATTCTTTCTACTGGTGAAAATCCAGCAGGGTGGATTTTACTGAAGGATGGTATTTTCCCGTTCTGTAATGGGTGGTGCTGCGCCAGTTGTGGTAATTACTAATTACCAATGGCGGTATCAATAACACATTTTCTGTAATGAGGCCCAGTGATTTTGACTTGTCATAATATGCAACTTAGACCTTAAGAGCAGCGCCCAGTATACAATGGCATGTTACCATTATTTATAATATAATATTTCTCATTCATCTTTTTGCCTTGTCTTGTATACCAGAGTGATCCCAGCATTTTTCTGAAATATCAATCAAAGCCATATCTATTTTCTGGAGATTCAAAAGAAAAGGGACCTCTGCATTTTGCTGGAAAATCGAAATCTATTTTAGAGCAGTTTGAAGAGGATAAGAAAAAAGCTAAAGACAAGCATGACAGGTATGGACGATTGAATTCAAGAATGTTAGCATTATCATGTGGCAGGTGCAAGTGCTGAAGAAGAATGAGTTTCCTCATATACATGTTAATATTGTAATACAGCTATAAATTAAGATACTGAATAAAGCCGTTTTAATGGGAATACAATCGGCCTCCTTCTCATTGTTCAAAGACAAAGAAGGATGATTATGTGTTATGCTTTAATTGCCTTCCTGAATTTCATACTATTGAGGGGTGTCCCATGTGAAAAAAAATTATGTGTGTGAGAATTTACAATAGGAAGGGAAGCAGGCTACTGGCTAAGCTAGGCTTGTCCATTGGACATTCAGAACTCCAATCAGCAGTCTTCATTCTGTGGTTCAAACATCTGCATCATTATGAGTACTGTTCATCATCAAGCAAGTCTAAGTTGAGAGACTCACAAGTACCTAAACTGTCAAGAGATTTTTTAATGTCAAGATCCATCCTAAAATAGAACAGTAAAGAGAGCAAATGTTACCTAGTGTCTGAATAATCTGGGACATCTAGCTTCCATGGCTTCCATCGCAAGATGGGTTGTTTCATTCTTGAATTTTACAAGTCACAGAACATCCCTGATTGTAAAGGGCTCCAGTTCACTGTAATTTGAGATAAGGCAGCTTTGCAGACCTTTCTAAGCCATGTACTCTAACAAGAGCACACATGGAAGGCTGGTGTTGGGGCAAACATGAGGGCCTGGGACCACCACCTACTCACTTTGGAATTGGCCCCAGAGGTAGGTGGTATGTGACTGATTTTCCAAGTTCACCACCCATACCTAGCCTGGTTTGTAGATGTTCTGCACAACCCTGTCTCCCAGGAAGCTTTCAGACCTGCATTCATCTGTTTTATTAAGACGATTAGTAGATATTATGTGTCTAGCTACTTTACAGAAACATGACATTGGGCATACAGGTATTATACTAAAGCCACGTTGTCCCATGGGTACAGGACTAGATCAGAGGTGGGGAGAAACTGTAGTTAGGAGACCCACCGTCTCCATCATGGAATTTGCTGACTAAATTCAGAATGGTAAAATGTTCCTTTGTCACTATAGGAAGCGGAGCGGCAAGGGCAGTCCACAGCACAAAGCTCGGTCGTACGTTCAGTGCTTGTCCATTCCCTCTGTTCATGCATAACATGCACACATCTGTCAGCAATCTCACACTCATGAGCATCAGTCTTGCCACTGCACAAGTATATAAGTGCACCACAGCAACAAGGAAGTGTAAGAGTTTGAAGCAGGAGAAACAAGTGCAGACAGGAGTGTGGTGAGTTAGTAAGTGGAGAATAGAAAGAGAAGGAGAAGAGATGGTTGGGAGGAAAAGGTGAAATAATTGAGAGAAGGACATACAGAGGAAAGGAGAGAGAGGGAGGTAGGTGAATAGGAAGAGGAAAACTGGAGAGAAGATGGCATAGAGAAGGCAGAGCAAGACCAGTCAGAAGGAGAAATAAAGTGGAGAGAAGAGGGTGGGTAAGAGCAAGAGAGAGAACAGAGAGTGGGTGGAGGAAAGGAGAAATATAATACCGATAGGAGATGAATGGAGCCATAATTTAAAAAAGAGAAGGATACGATAGAGAAGAGAAATGAGAGGGCAAGGTATGAATTGGCACAGGGAGAGACAAAGAGAAGAAGGATAATCACTAACAGAAAGAAGGCAACAGAGCTGAAGGCGTGGATGAACAACACTTAGACGTGAGAAAGAAGAGATGGGAGAAAGAAGAGGAACAGGGAGAGCAACAGCTTTTTTTGGGCCTGGATCAGAGAGGTCTGTAATGGTAGAGAAGGGTACAGAATAACAGCCAAAGTTAAGATTTAGAGATTGTGTCCTAGGGCCATTTGGAGATGTGCTGAAAGAGTAATGCATAAGTCGAACATACCCTGAGGTCCAGTTCACCATGTTTGCGGGACCCTCAATCAGAAGATCTAAAGCTCTCAGGTGCGGCATTCTGATAGGTGTTTCTAGGGGAACCAATGCATGACCCTTATATTAACAGCAGCCAAGGAGACAAGAAACAAGTGTTGGGACACTATGAAATCCTAGATAATGTGAATGACTGTTTAATCTGCCAAAGAGGCATGTCTCTACTCAGGGAGAGAGGGAAGTATTGAAGAGTGTTACAGAGCCTGGGAAATGCCTATGCTGTTTTCATAGCCTGTAGCCTCAAGACAGGTGTCTCAGCTAAACGTAATGCTAAACCTTTGTGTAACTCTAATACTCCTATGTCCCGTCCCCTTTCCTCCATACTTATGGGGCATTCCTCCGTCCTGTGGGACGGGACCGGAGTACTTTGTAAAAAGCATCAAATTTTTCAAAAATGTGTCCTTCCTCTCTTTTTACATGGGGCACTGCACGCGGCCGTAACCCCGCCCATATTAGCTCCGCCCAGCGCATCGCCCATCAGTCCTTTTCTCCGCCTGATCGGGACGGGACGCACTTGCATCTTCGGAAGATTTTTTTCCTTCCAGTTCCTCCTCTCTTGCTCTGGCTTAGCGGCCGCGTGGTAATCCGTCTATTCCGTTTCAGCTAGACTTTCCAAATTGTTCTTCTTGTCAGCGACGCTTCGCTAGGGCAGATCCCCATCCTCTGTGCTTAGAGTGTTTGGGTCCGGACCACCGGTGGGACTTGTGTTTTTATTGCGACTCCCTTTCGGTCCATGTGCTTTAACGTCGTATGGAGCGGTTGGAGGAGGTGTTTCAACGTATCCTCTGGCTCATTTTCAAACTTTCATCGATGAAAAAAAGAAACGCCTAGTGAGTTCTTTAGTTTATAGGGCCGGGGGAGTCCTTTCCGGGGTCTTCCCGGTCCGGTAGGAGCATCAAAAGCTCTATTATCGCGGCTTGCAGTGAGGTGCCTTCTAGGCCTAAAGTTTCTACTGGAGTTTTCTCCGAGGGCATCCGTAAGGGGCCTATTGAGACCGGATTGCATTCCGAGGCCCCTCCTGTGTAGGCTATTTGTGGGCCCAGTTCTACTGAGGCATCGGGTACTGGAGCTTGCTCCGAGGTCTCCTTGGTTGGGGCTTCCCGTAAAGTCACCGGGGTACGCCCTGAGACCTCGGTAGAGGTTGTTGACACCGAACAAAAGTTTGAGGCCCCTCGTGCGGGGCCTTTTACCGGACGAGGGTCCAAGGCCTGTTATTTAGAGGCTAAGGTGACCAACAGTTCTGAGAGGCCTGTTAAGGTCTTGTCGGTGAGGTGTGTTCCTCATCGTTCCCGCTCTTGCGGAGACACCAGTTCTGTTGAGGGGCACAGAGTGAGGGGTTGGACCATAATCCCTCCGTCAGCGGCAGTGCCAAGGTCCTTTCTTCTAAGGCTAGTTTGGCCGTTACGATATCACAGAAACATTCTAGGCCACACAGTACCTGTAACGCTCACCTGATTCCCGTAGAGGCGCCGGTCTTGACTGGGCGTATACCGTATCTTCAAAGGTGATGTGTAACACACGGCTGGCTCTTTGGGCTGGACCGCTGTGCACTGTATGTCTGACTTGAAGGGTAAGATGTCTGCAGATAGAAAATATGGGATTAAGGAACTGGGTTATTGAATGTCTCTCTCTTCTTCCCTTTCTCTTCTCCTGTAGAACCCCAAAGGTTAACGCTCTCACCTTAGGTAAGTGAACGCCGTGCTCTCCATCTGCCTCGGGGCAGGGTGCTGTAACCAGTTTCTTCACTGGATAAGGGGAGCAGGCCTATTGACTTCAGAGGACTGCTGTCCGTCGTTTACTGCACGAACGGTAAGTTTCGAGTAATTCTAATGTCTTTAAAGTCTTTAGTAATGATGTTTCTTGTTTTGCAGGGTTCCGGCGATGGCGGATGACGGGCTGAAGTGAGTTGAAGATGGAGCCCCTGTGATGAATAGAAGCGCCTGGAAGCACGTAAGTAAGCGCTTGTTGCCTGCTTCACGATGCGCTCTAACTGTCTTTTTATTTTGCAGGTACAAGTTCGGAGCGGCTGCAGGGTGCCGGAATACCCACTGGGTTAGATGTGGAAAGGAGTAATGGCATGTGAGTATTAAAGTTCCCCAATGTCTTTAAACGCACCTTGTTTTGTCTTTCAGATGCGGGATGCAGCGCCGAAGGCCTCCGGAGCGTGCAAAGAGATGGTAAGCTTTTGTCTTTCAGATGCCGGAATGCAGCGCGAGGCGTTGGTGACAGCCGATGGACCAGGTAAGTGAAGAGCTGTCACTGAAGACCGTAATGCTAACCTGTTCTTTCTTGTCTTTATAGGTGTTGCTGAAGACTGGATTCAGGATGGTAAGCCTTTTTCCTTAGGCCCAGGATCAGATGCAGAAGACACGATGAGCGTTCTGCTGCAGAGGATGCAGAATAACGCAAAGCAAGATTCATCCATCGGGTGTGGTTTAAATAGCCTCCTGTAGTGCTTAGGTGTCTCCTTCCACAGCCACGCCTAGGTAAGAAAAGAGTTCCTGCTTTCCAGAAGAGTTCCAGTGTTCTGAATCTAGGGAGTGGCTCCTGCCCCACCCAACAGGAAAAGTAGTTCCAAACAGAAGAGGATCAGAGGCTCAACTGGCAGGCAAGTAAGCAGCATGGTCTGCTGCAGGTAAGTCCACCCAAGCATTATGAGCCCGGCGCTTCCAGCACTGGGACTGGGCATATTTATGAGCCTGGTGCCACTGGCGCCAGGACTGGGTCCAAAAGGTCCCAATTGGGACTGGTTGGCACTCGGAACCTGGGTTATGGATCTGCTTCCAAGGGAGTTGGGAAAACCCTGACCTTTTGGAAGCAGAGATCATGACAGTACCCCCCCTCAAGGCCCCTCCCAAGCCGGGCTTCTCCGGGGGTTTTGGCTTGTCAGGAAATGTTCGGTGAAATCTTTTGATTAGGCGAGGAGCGTGGACATATTCAGCAGGTTCCCAGGATCTCTCTTGGGGGCCGTAGCCCTTCCAGTCAATTAGGTAAAATAGTTTAGATTTGGAGATCTTGGAGTCCAGAATGCTTTTGACTTCAAACTCGAGTTCTCCATCAACTAGGATAGCTTTTGGAGATTTAGTTAGTCGGGTTTGAGGTTGCACGGTTTTTAATAGAGAGACGTGGAAGACCGGATGTATCTTCATGTGCGGGGGCAAGTCCAACTTGACCGCTACTGGGTTTACTATGGTAGTGATGGAATAGGGACGAAGGTATCTTGGGTTGAATGTGCGTGGCCCTTTTAGAGGTAGATATTTGGTGGATAACCAGACTTGATCCCCTACTTGATATTGAGGGGCTTCCTTCCGATGTTGATCTGCTCCTTTCTTGTATTGTTCTTTAGCCCTTTGAAGGTGAGAAACAGCTTCCTTAAAGGCTTGGGTGATTGTAGAATGCAGGTAGTCTACTGCTGGTGTTTCAAGATCTTGGAGGGGATCCAACTCCGAGGTTCGAGGGTGACTGCCGTACAAAAGAAAAAACGGGGTTTTCCCAGTTCCCGAATGGACAGAGTTATTGTAGGCATATTCGGCTATCCAAAGGATGTCTTTCCAAGTTTTTTCAGTTTGTTGCAGCATGCAGCGTAAATACTGTTCCAGAGTTTGATTGTCCTCTCGGTTTGTCCGTCGGTCTGAGGGTGGTGACTGGTCGATAGTCTCACATCAATGTGAGCCGACCGACAGCAACTTCGCCAAAAATGAGAAATAAATTGACTACCTCGATCCGAAATTAGAACCGAAGGAAAACCGTGCAGTCGGACGATGTTTTCGAGAAATTCTCGGGCCAGAGTTGCTGCTGTTGGCAAGCCTTTGAGCGGAATGAAATGCGCCATCTTGGAGAATAAGTCCACGATTACTAGAATCGTATTGTATCCGGAGCATGGAGGTAGATCGGTGATGAAGTCCATAGAAAGCGAATGCCAAGGGCGAGGTGGGATGTCAATAGGGCGTAAGAGGCCTGCTGGTCTTTCCTTTTGACTCTTGTTTTGGGTGCATACTCCACAGGACATTATAAAGTCTCTGATATCTTTTTTCCAAGACGGCCACCAGAAGTAGCGCTTGATCTTTTCTGAGGTCTTGGCCATACCGGGATGTCCTTCCATTAAAGAATCGTGATAACAAGAGATTACTTTTTTCTGTAAATCTGTGCTGGGTAGGTATAATCGTTCTTGGAAATACAATAAGTTGCCCTTTACTGCAAAGTCCTTTCCCTGCAGATGCCAATTCTGTATGTCTGCTGGAGTTACAAGTTGCCTGGCTTTATCCTTAACTTCCTCTATGGATTCTGTGGCGATTACACCCAGAATTCTTTGTTCGGGAATGATTGGTACAGGTTTAGGGTTGATCAAGTGTGCTTCCACTCCCATCCGAGAAAGGGCATCAGCTTTACCGTTCCTTGTACCAGGTCGATAGGTAATTATGAAGTCAAACTCGGCAAAGAATAATGCCCAACGGAGTTGTCTAGAGGATTGGGCTTTTGCGGTTTTCAAATATTGCAGGTTTCGGTGATCCGTAATCACAGTAACGGTGTGTCGGGCCCCCAGCAGATAATGCCGCCAAGCCTTAAAGGCAGACTTGATAGCCAGAAGTTCCTTGTCAGTAATCGTGTAATTGATTTCAGGAGGCGAGAATTTGCAGGACCAAAATGCCACGGGATGCAACTGATTGGTTACCGGGTCCTTTTGTGATAGAACTGCCCCCATGGCAAGGCTTGAAGCATCAGTTTCCACGATGTAGGGGAGTTCGGGGCGAGGGTGTTTTAAGATTGGTGCAGAGATAAATTTAGTCTTCAAATCCTAGAAAGCTTGTTCCGCCTCGGTAGACCATTCAAAACGTTTGTTTTTCTTTAACAAGGCAGTGATGGGCTGGACTATTCGAGAGAATTCGGGGATAAACCTGCGGTAAAAGTTAGCGAAGCCTAACATGCTTTTCACACCTTTTACGGAGGATGGTGATGGCCATTTGAGAACTGCATCGACCTTCTTTGAATCCATACGCACTCCGCCAGGTGATAATATGAATCCCAAGAATTCAACTTCAGTCACGTTGAAAACACATTTTTCCAACTTAGCGAAAAGTTTGTGTTGACGCAATCTTTCGAGGACCATTTTCACGTGTTTCCGATGTTCAGATTCCGATGAAGAATAAACGAGGATGTCGTCAATGTAAACAACAACACACACATCTATGAGCTCTCTGAGGACATCGTTCATAAAATATTGAAAGGCGGCCGGGGCATTGCAAAGTCCGAAGGGCATGACCTGATATTCAAATAGCCCATACTTGGTGCGGAAGGCCGTCTTCCATTCATCGCCCTCCTTTACTCGTACCAAGTGGTAAGCTCCTCTAAGATCCAGCTTTGTATATATGCATGCTTTTCTGACTTGGTCCAGGAGTTCAGGGATCAAAGGTAACGGATATCTATTCTTAACAGTGATCTGGTTCAGGGAGCGATAATCTATACAAGTTCTAAGGTCTCCTTCCTTTTTTGAAACGAAGAACAAAGCTGAAGAAGCAGGGGACTTGGAAGGACGAATAAACCCATTTGCCAGGTATTGATCCAGGTATTGTCGAAGGTGAAGGTTCTCAGGCTCGGTGAGGGCATAAATTCTACTACAAGGAGGAGTAGATCCAGGTATCAGGTCTATCTGGCAGTCATAAGACCTATGAGGAGGTAGAGAGTTAGCCTGATCCTTCCGGAAAACATCTTGGTATTCTAGGTATTCGGGAGGTAACTGGGGAGTCTCTGAAGAAATTGCTGCCAGTGCAACACCAGGTGGAGGGTGACAAATAGAGACACATTCTGGAAACTGGACCGTTCTTGCTCGCCAATCAATCAGAGGATTGTGTTTCTCTAACCAAGGTATTCCTAGAATAATCTGAAACTGAGGGGCCTTGATCACATCGAACACGATCTTCTCATGGTGTCCATCTTGACTTACTAGCGTCACCTCTTGAGTGGTATGCGTTACTGGCCCGGAGGCTATCTCCGTACCATCCACCGTAGTAATGACGTCCTTTACAGCCTTGGGACAAAGAGTTAGATTTATCCTCAAAACCATTTCATGATCCACATAATTGCCGATGGCACCGCTGTCGACGTAAGCTTCAATTGCATGTAATCGATCCGGATTATCAGGGCTAATGAGGACCATAGGTATCACGAAATGCGAGGTCACGGAACTGGTTTTCACGCTCGGCAAGAGGACCTCTATTCTTGTCGGGCGAGGTCGTTTCCCTGCTCAGAGTTTGTAACTTTGGTAACTGCAGCTCCTACTGCCTTCTTGGCAGGTTTCACCGGACAGTCTCGAAGAAAGTGCCCTGAGTTTCCGCAATAGAGGCATAATTGCAACTGTTTTCTCCTTTCCCGCTCCTTTTGTGTTAGAGGACCTTTCAGACCCCCTATTTGCATGGGTTTCCCGGAGTCTACTCCTTTGGAAGGAGTTGGCGGTTTGGAAAATACTCGAGCATCAAACTTGGAACGATCGGCCTTCCTGTTCTGCAGTCTGTGATCTATTTGAACGACTAAGTCTATATAGTCCGAACAATCTTGTGGGGGATTCACTACTTGGGCTAACACATCTTTGAGCTCTCCACGTAGACCTCTATAAAACAGCGTAATCCTTTTGTCCTCAGGCCATTGAGTTTCCACTATCAGTCTGTTGAAAGACGCAATATAAGCCAAAAGGTCTTGATTACCTTGTCGCAACGAAAGAAGCTCATTGTCCAAGGCCTGCCCCTGTGAATGTCTTGCGAACAGTTTTTCCATACTGAGCTGAAAAGCTTGAAAATAAATGAGGACCGGATCATCTTGATTTACTAGAGGGATCGACCAGTCTGCCGCATTGCCACTAAGGTACGAAAGCACGAAAGCTACTTTAGCTTGATCAGTTGGAAAGGCTGCTGGCCGGCATAAGAAATGCAACCAGCACTGATTGATAAATACTGCAAACCTCTTTGGGTCACCAGAAAATCGTTCGGGCGGAGCTAGAGGTACATTCCCAGGTAGGTTGATCTGCACTGGATTCATAGAGGATGTAGAAGGAAGATTTCCCCCAGATGCGGGTAACGGGGTCTGTCCGGCTTGTGACTGTAGCAATTTTCTAGCGAGATCATCTGTTCGCTCCTTGGAAATAATCAGTTCCCTTCTTAGAGCATTCGTTTCCTGACGGGCTGCATGCACTTCTGCCCTTAGTTCCCCAAGTAATTGGGCTAGCTGGTCGGTATCCGAGGTTTCCATAGCGCCTGGACGGGAGTTTTGTGGTAGGCTTTGCGTTCTGTAACGCTCACCTGATTCCCGTAGAGGCGCCGGTCTTGACTGGGCGTATACCGTATCTTCAAAGGTGATGTGTAACACACGGCTGGCTCTTTGGGCTGGACGTCTGTGCACTGTATGTCTGACTTGAAGGGTAAGATGTCTGCAGATAGAAAATATGGGATTAAGGAACTGGGTTATTGAATGTCTCTCTCTTCTTCCCTTTCTCTTCTCCTGTAGAACCCCAAAGGTTAACGCTCTCAACTTAGGTAAGTGAACGCCGTGCTCTCCATCTGCCTCGGGGCAGGGTGCTGTAACCAGTTTCTTCACTGGATAAGGGGAGCAGGCCTCTTGACTTCAGAGGACTGCTGTCCGTCGTTTACTGCACGAACGGTAAGTTTCGAGTAATTCTAATGTCTTTAAAGTCTTTAGTAATGATGTTTCTTGTTTTGCAGGGTTCCGGCGATGGCGGATGATGGGCTGAAGTGAGTTGAAGATGGAGCCTGTGTGATGAATAGAAGCGCCTGGAAGCACGTAAGTAAGCGCGTGTTGCCTGCTTCACGATGCGCTCTAACTGTCTTTTTATTTTGCAGGTACAAGTTCGGAGCGGCTGCAGGGTGCCGGAATACCCACTGGGTTAGATGTGGAAAGGAGTAATGGCATGTGAGTATTAAAGTTCCCCAATGTCTTTAAACGCACCTTGTTTTGTCTTTCAGATGCGGGATGCAGCGCCGAAGGCCTCCGGAGCGTGCGAAGAGATGGTAAGCTTTTGTCTTTCAGATGCCGGAATGCAGCGCGAGGCGTTGGTGACAGCCGATGGACCAGGTAAGTGAAGAGCTGTCACTGAAGACCGTAATGCTAACCTGTTCTTTCTTGTCTTTATAGGTGTTTCTGAAGACTGGATTCAGGATGGTAAGCCTTTTTCCTTAGGCCCAGGATCAGATGCAGAAGACACGATGAGCGTTCTGCTGCAGAGGATGCAGAATAACGCAAAGCAAGATTCATCCATCGGGTGTGGTTTAAATAGCCTCCTGTAGTGCTTAGGTGTCTCCTTCCACAGCCACACCTAGGTAAGAAAAGAGTTCCTGCTTTCCAGAAGAGTTCCAGTGTTCTGAATCTAGGGAGTGGCTCCTGCCCCACCCAACAGTAAAAGTAGTTCCAAACAGAAGAGGATCAGAGGCTCAACTGGCAGGCAAGTAAGCAGCATGGTCTGCTGCAGGTAAGTCCACCCAAGCATTATGAGCCCGGCGCTTCCAGCGCTGGGACTGGGCATATTTATGAGCCTGGTGCCACTGGCGGCAGGACTGGGTCCAAAAGGTCCCAATTGGCACTGGTTGGCACTCGGAACCTGGGTTATGGATCTGCTTCCAAGGGAGTTGGGAAAACCCTGACCTTTTGGAAGCAGAGATCATGACAGTACCAGCTCGGCCGAGGTTCCTTGTGTTAAGGCTAAAATGAAGACCCCTGATCCACCTGTGAAGACCCCTGCTTCACTTCCACATGTGTTGCAGTTCTCCTCAGGTGCCGACAAAATGGCGGCCGTTCCCACCAAGACCACGGTGGCCATTTTGGATTCATCCATTACAACTACGCCATCGGCCCTAGGTATAGGGGGCGCTTTTTCAGGTGAACATCGATTTCCTTGTGCACATCCGTTTCATCCAGTTTATGATTGGAACGCTTGGATGCCTCTACCGTACAGTGTCTCGCTTCCTGCGGCATCAACACCCTTGATTTACGTTGACGACAGTGGGGAAGGTCCCCCTTGGCAACCTTCTCCCTTATGCCCCTGGAATTACTCCACTCATGAGAGTCCTCCTCTTGTTGCACCTAAAACGTCGGCAGAGGACGTCTTTTTCGGCAGTTTTCAAATACTGATGCGTTCCGACCCCATGAAGGAGTACTTTCGAGGCTTGTTCAGGGAGATTTGCCTGCCTGCGCCGACGGTCCCGGCTGCGGTGCCTGTGCCTCTGCCGGTTCCGCCTTTACGGGCAGGACCTCCCCCATCTCTCCTACCCCTGCCTACATTGTCCCCAGTGGACAAGGCTATTGTGGTGCCGGATGTGACTGAACCTGATCCGGACCTATCGGATGAGGTACAGGGCGATCAGGACAGCGAAGACCAGTCCCGCTCTGTCAGGGCTATTCATGACCGGGTGCTGGACATGATGTGTCTGTTAGATGCTCCAGTACCTGTGACACCTGCTCCGCAGGAGGGCGTGCTTTCGGGGGCGTTCACCTTGTCTCCTTCAGAGTGTACCAGCTTGTTCTTGCAGAAGGACGTTTTGGCCAAGGTCCGTAAAGTTTGGGAGAAGCCATACTCTGGACTATTTGTCAACAAGAAGATTGACGCGGTTACAGGCTCCATTCTTCGGAAGAGGTGGCTCTAGCGTCGTGTCTGTCCCCCTCCTCCACGGTAGTGGCGGCAGGCACTTTGCAATCCAGACCTGCGTCATCCTCTTCTACGAGGGTTACACAGGTTCTGGCCAAAGAGGATAAGATTAGCAGGGGCAAATATGAAAATGTGGAAAGGTCTGTCGGAGTTAGAGGAGTTTATTCCTGCTGAAAAGTTGGAAGATTTCAAGGCGGGTTTGTCAGACACCAGGGTCTTGGGACAGGATCTCCTGGAGGCTGTGGATCACCATGTCGACACCTCGGCCCGGGCCCTCATGCTCGGAGTGGACACGTCTCGTCAGGCTTGGCTGCACACCACCAAGTTCTCCAAGGAGGTGCAGGATAAGGTTTTGGACCTGCTTTTCGATGGCAAGGAGCTCTTTCACTCTACAACTGACATGGAGCTGACCAAAACCAAGGACAGCACTCAGACCGCCAAGTCCTTATCTGTCCTGGTTAAACTTTCTTTCAGGACACAGAGATCCTTGACGAACCCTCGGCCCGCCTCTGGTTTCAGGTGTTTTTTAGACCGGAAATCCCACAGGGTTGACACCCCTTTGGGAAATTCCTGCCGAAGGCAGCAACGGAGCCGGTTTTTCTCCCGCTCCTCAGCCTCCTCCTTAGGGTCTGGTGGTGCTGCCACCGACAAGCCAACAAAATGAGGGTTTTCAGTGCTCGCACGAGACCCTGGTGGGAGGACGCATTGCGTCTCATTGGGAGGCATGGCAGGCCATCACCGAGGACCGGTGGGTCTTGTCAGTCGCTCGGGCGGGCTTGCGCTTACCCCTTCCCCCTACCCCACCCATGAATCCTCCCTTCCAGCAGTCGGCGTCGCCTTCCCTCAGAGCCGAGATTCAGAAGCTTCTGGATCTCAGAGCGGTGGAACCCGTTCCTCTAGGGGAGCGAGGGGAGAGCTTCAAATCCCGGCTGTTTACGGTGCCCAAACCCAACCATCCTAGACCTTTCCCAGTTCAATCTCTCTCTACCCCAAGAGAAATTCAAGATGATCACGCCCTGTCAGATAAAGTCCTCTTTACAGAAGGGCGATTGGCTTAGCGTGGTGGACCTTCAGGATGTGTATATGCATATCCTAATTTGGAATCCGCATCGGAGATACCTATGGTTTTCTGTGGGGGAGGAGCACTTCCAGTTCCGAGTACTCCCTTTTGGCCTCAGCTCGGCACCGCGTGTCTTTACGAAGATGATGTCGGTTATCACAGCTTATCTTCGTCTGCAAGGTATCCATGTGTATCCATATTTGGATGATTGGCTGCTGCACAGTCCTTGTCCGCTGAAAGCCTCGAGCAATCTTCAGTCTCTCCTCCAGCTCCTGTTTCACCTTGGGCTGTCAGTGAACTGGCGGAAATCTTCCATGACGGTCTCTCAGGACCTGATTTTCCTGGGTTTTCGTTGGAACACGATCGACTGCAGAGTTTACATGACCGGGGACAGAATGGCAGATCTGTTGGCTACGCGTCAGATGTTTGCGGAGTCGGAGAGCATGCCGGCCTGGTGGATCCAGAGGCTTCTGGGCCTCATGCCTTCGTGTGTGCTGGCTCTTCCTCTTGCTCGGCTCAAGATGAGACGGATGCAAATGGCTCTTCGGAGTTCTTGCTGTCAGGCTGTGATGATATGACTGTG
Organism: Ambystoma mexicanum; assembly: GCF_040938575.1. Classification (NCBI taxonomy): domain Eukaryota; kingdom Metazoa; phylum Chordata; class Amphibia; order Caudata; family Ambystomatidae; genus Ambystoma; species Ambystoma mexicanum. The sequence continues at coordinate 69,417,665 of NC_090923.1, read as the reverse complement.
ATAGGCTGTGATAGATAATAGTAATTCCGGCTTTCATGAGAGTGGACCTGGTGTGGTTGTTGTCTCTCAGCAACCTGTCGGTGGGTGCAGGTTTCCAAGACCCTGCTCCGATGGTGATGATCACGACGGACTCCTCCCTTCTGGGGTGGGGTGCGACGTTGGATCTTCTTCAGGTCTCCGACCTCTGGTCGCCACAAGACAAGTTCCTTCATATAAATCACCTGGAACTTCTGGAGATTTTTGAGGCGCTTAAGGCATTCAGGCCAGTCATTGCCAACAAAGTGGTCCGTGTCTGCACAGACAATGTGGTGTCCATGTTTTATATCAACAAGCAGGGGGGCACCAAGTCTCCTCCTCTTGTGGATCCGGCCATTCGGATTTGGGAATGGGCGGTTCAGCATGGTGTCTGGCTGGTGGCAGTACACATCCCGGGCCAGCTGAACGTCACAGCAGATGCCCTCAGCTGACAAACAATGGTCAGCTACGAGTGGGAATTGAAGGCGGAGGTCCTCTTACAGGTATTCCCCTTGTTGGGCTACTCCGGTAGTGGACCTCTTTGCGACATAGGCAAACAAGAAACATCCTCTGTATGCCTCCAGAAACGGGCTGGGAGCTTCCTCTCTGGGAGACTCTCTCGAGATTCCATGGCACAACATGAGGGCCTATGCTTTCCCGCCTCTGCCTCTGATTCATCGGACAATTTGCAAGCTCAAGAACACAGGGAATTGTTCTCTTCAGCTCATAGCTCCGTGGTGGCCGGCCAGATTCTGGTTTTCAGAGCTTCAACATCTGTCGGTGTGTGCACCGATCAGGCTTCCGCTACTTCCCGACCTGCTTCACCAGAGAGATTGGCAACTGTGGCACCCCTCCCCACAATCGTTCAGCTTGGCGGCATGGTGCCTGAGTTCAGATCTTTAGAACATCGCAACCTGTCTGCAGACAACATGCGCATAATTCAGGCAGCCAGGAAGCCCTCAACGAGGTTGCAGTATAAGAGCAAGTGGCTTTGGTTCTGTCACTGGTGCTTAGCTAAACAGTTGGACCCCAGGGTAGCTACGATTGACACTGTACTGTCTTTTGTTTCTCATTTTGCAGAGTCGGGCATTCATGTCCTGTCATGCAGGACTTAGCTTTTGGCTGTGGCCGCCTACCTATCCACAGACCAGTGCTCGTTCTCACTATCAAATCCAGTGATTAAGCAGCACTTTGCGGGTCTTATGCGTCTTTACCCTCTGGTTCGTAAACCGCATCCGACGTGGGATCTGAACGTGGTCCTTACGACCTTGTACCATAAGCCTTTCGAGCCAATGGCTATGGTAGATCTTAAGCACCTTTTGTGGAAGGTGGCTTTCTTGGACGCTGTTACCTCGGCAAGGCTAGTGAGTGAGCTCCAAGCTTTGTCGGTGGAGCATCCCTTCTTAATCTTCCACAAGGATATGGTTGCCCTTAGGACAAACCCTTCTTTCCTACCAAAGGTGGTTACCGATTTCCATTTGAATCAATCAATCTCGCTGCCTGTCTTCTTTCCAAGCCCAGCTTCGGAAGCTGAAAGGGTTTTGCATTGCCTGGATGTTAAAAGAGCTCTTAAGTTCTATTTGGACAGAACTTCTGAACTTAGGAGTTCTTCTCAACTTTTGGTGACTTTAGGCAGGCAGAGTCTTACACTGTTCAGGAACTACATCCTCCTGAAGGGATTCATGCACATCTGGTACGGGGCAAGTCAGCTGCTGTTGCCTTTCAAAAGTATGTCCCCTTGGAGACCATTGCGAAAGCGGCTACTTGGGCCTCCCCATCGGCTTTTTGTAAACATTACTTGGACTTGAGCTCCAGATCTGATGCTCAGTTTGGGCAGGCTGTGCTGAAAAACCTTTTTCAGTAAAGGGGTTTCCATCCACCCATAGTTCATGTGAGGAGTGCTTGGGAATCTTCCATAAGTATGGAGGAAAGGGAACGGGATGTAGGAGTATAACCAGGTTGCTCACCGTAGTGACCACCTTACACCTAGTCCCTAGTCCTCTTTCCTCCATACGCCCGCCCATCGTCCCCTCTAATAAGGTTCCTTTATTATTGCTTAAAAGTCTCTGACCTGGCAATAGAAAAGGACTAATGGGCAATGCGCTGGGCGGAGCTAAAATGGGCGGAGGAATGTCCCATAAGTATGGAGGAAAGGGGACTATGGACTAGGAGTAAGGTGGTCACTACAGTGAGTAACCTGGTTACTTGTAACTGATTGTGAGTCATCTTTTGACCCCTTTGCTGTGACAGTAATTTAGCAGCTACTTGGTCAACCTCCTTCTGTAAACATTCTAACAACAAAAATTCAAGAGCTTGTGTCATGGGCTCGGGGGTCCCTGGCCGCTGTAACTTAGAGATCTGGGCTGGTAAAGGCATGTAGCCCTCACTTACCTTCTGGTAGGATAGCTCTTTAAAGATGAATTCCGGCCCTCTCTTGGCCTTGCAGGGCACACACTTTCTGGCTTACATGCACTAATGAAAAGACACAATGGAGAACTGTGTCTCTTCAGTGAATGAACCTTCTACCAGACTACCACGGCTGCAAGTAAAGATGCACGCACACCCTTCTAGCTCTCGAGACGAGCTTAAGCATACTAGTGTAGCTGTGGCACTAGGTCTCAATTTCAAGATGGCATCTAACTTCTAAAACAGAGTCTTGTTACACATGTGATGTTAATACCAGGATTCACTACATTTCTACTACAATCCAACTTCTATGGGTGACTCCCCACCCTTTCCATCCTCCCAGCTCCCCTGCAACATCTCCTTCTACAGTCACCTTGTTCTGAATCACAGAGGGGCCTGGGACTTCTGCCCCCGCTCGCCAATATTTCCCCCTTTCATTAATTCTATATTTAAGAACTCCCTTGCCATCCTGTCAGCCTCCTCACACCTCCATGTTCCTTTCTTGGGCACCCAGACTCTACATACTGAACGCAAACTGTCTCCCGCCTGAGCGTGCTGCTCCAAGGTACAAGTGAGATAAATACAGATCCCATCTCCTCCTAAGTCAACCCAGTGCTCCTCATAGTTTTCCAGATCAGGTGGGGCCATAGTAACTGTTCCGGGGCAGTCATTTCTTTGCTGTATTCTCACCATGCAGGGCCTGTTTGGGTCATCCGCTAAGGGTGGCTGGTAAAACCAACCGGCCTTAGTGGGACCCGCTAAGGGATCCTTACCAGTGCCGGTAACCCCTTACCTCCAACCTCGTAATGACCCCCTATGTCTTCTTCGCCAAATCCTTCTACGCCTTAAACTTTCTTTAAAAAATTTCAGAAATGCGGGAAGAAAATAGCGATTACCGATCCTCATCGAAATTGCCTCTCGTGCTTGGGTCCCGACAATCGAGTGGACAAGTGCGGTTCCGTCAGGCAATGCCCAACAAAGCCCTCTAGGAACGTAGAGGTAAACTAGCGGCGGGGAAAGTCTTATTTGAGAAAAAAGAAAGACTCGGCTGAATCAAGCGACAAACCTCACAAATCAAAGAAATCAAGGTCGAGAAGTCGATCTAAGAAGTCGTCTTCCTCTTCTTCAAAAAGATCGAAGAAAAGGTGACACGAATCTCCCTCTTCCTCTTCTTCGACATCTTCAGAAGCGGAGGTTATCACCTGACCTTCTAAATATGATTCCCCTAAAAAGTGGGAGGCCTTCAGAGCCTCAATGATGAAGATCTTTGAGAATGTGGCCCAGACCCCCTCAAAGAAATCTGGCGAAGACCATGCCCCTGCTCATACTAAACGTGACAGAGGAAGATCACATCATGCCGGTCAAGTGGCACAGCGAGTAGAGCGCCCGCTTTGACACCCGTGCAGAGCCTGTTAACGCAGGTTCGAATCCCGGCGGGGCCAAACTCAGCCTTTCATCCTTCCGAGGTCGATAAATGAGCACCACACACCGTGGGTAATAATAAGCAGCGCTCAGATACCTGAGGGTTTGTAGCGCTATATAAAAGCCTAATTATTATTATTATTATTATCGAGGGTGTTATCGAGGGAAACCTCCCCGACGCCTCATAAAGAATGCCTACCAGTGCATAAACCGGAGGCAATACTCAACAAAATGGCGCCGAATACCCAACCGCCATTAAAGTCTATATCGAAGGCTTCCTCGTCGCCTCTATCGAAGGCGACAGGGTCGAAGGCATCGACAGCCCACTCGAAGACTTTTTCATCAAGTACTCCCTCGACGGTGTTGAAGGCTCCTTCGACGGTATTGAAGCCTGTGCCGATAACATTGACGCCATCTACGCCTTTGTCGAGGGCATCATTAATTCCAATACCCAAATCGACCCCTTTATCGAAGCCAAGGTCCATGCCACCGGAGAAGAGGTTTCATCCAGAAACTAGACAGGATTTTTTTCAAATCCATGTCTTCCATTTATGTGGAGCAGTCCTCTGAGGAGGATGTTTCACCTTCTGGTATTAGGTTTGGAACAAGAGAAGTTCCTGAGGAGTTAATTGACCCTCATTCTGAATGTCTGCAGACAACAGGTGATCTGGACACATCCCTTGAGGTAGATTTTGAAAGGCCTGACCCTGCTGATTGTGATGCTGGAAATGCATCTGAGGGACAGGGCCTCTGAATCCTTGTCCTTTACTGCTTTTTACCGTGTGTTCTGTCATGTTTTCTGCCCAGGAGTCCATGTGGGACTCCTGGCAGTGCAGCTCTCTCTTTTGGTTTGGTGAACAGACCCATGGGATACCCTTATGGCACCCATGGGTAGGGGTACAACCCTGTGCCCCTAGTGTATGTTTTTGGGCACCTGTGGGTGGCCCACAGAGCAGGGTATGGACTGGTGGCAGCTCCATGCTGAATTCGACAGGTGCTCTGGGTGTCCTCCATTTTGGGATACCCAGGCCCTGCCATTGGGATCTGTTGATTCCTGATAGGAAACAAGATGGCCCCTGTGGCCTCTTGCTTTCTATTGCCTGTTATCTTGTTTTCCCAAAGTCCTGGGAAGCCCTGACTCTGTCCCTTCCCCCTGACTGGCTGTTGGGTGGAAGTTCCATATATGGTGTTGTTGTGAAGGCCTAGCTAGACTGACTGGAGCCTTCCCAGTGACTGGATGTTGTGGGTACCTCCTGTGGGTGGGACCTGGGTGAATGGAGAGTGTGACCAATATACACTCCTTGTTGTGGTTGTCTGGTTTCTGGCATGAGAGACAAAGACTGAGACAGCCCTGCCCGAAACTGGCCTGAATGCAGTGTGTAGTGTTGAATGGCTGGGTACTTGTCCCAATCCACATTCCTAGTTGTGAGTGTCTGAAAGGGAGGAGTGTGGCCTGAATGCACTGTGTGCCTGATTGGCTGACTGACTGCATGAATGCCCTTCTGTATGATTGGCTGTTGAGTGTGTGCCAGCAGTGTGGATGAGAGGCAGAATAGTATATCTGGAGACCTCTCGCCACTGGTAGTTGGTTCAGAAGCAGCCAGGAGTTCAGGAACGTGCAGAAACGTTCAGAAGCGTTCTGGAGCTGAGTCTCTACTCTAAGAGTAACTGGAACTGCTGATCGTCGACGTCCAGCTGGAAGAAGAAGACTTGCTGTGGCATTTGCTTCGACCGATCCGAAGGCTGCCGAAATCGTCAAAGACTGACCCGAGAGAGGACCTGGTAAGGCGCCCTCTTCCCGTGCTCCGAGGGACCATCGAGCACCGCTCCATCTTCGCCGAAGCGCCCTGGAAAACAGACCCTCGAAAGGCTGTCGACCCGAGACGGGACAGCCGAGGAGATCGAAGTGAAGCACCCGGACATCGACGCCGTCGAAGTCCATCGCCGTCGACCAGGGTTCGCAGGTTTGTGTAACCGCTGGAGGCCCGTCGAAGTTGTGTTGCCCAGCCGTGGGAACCACTTGACGCCGTGCCGCCGACGACCGGAGTCGTCCGCTCCTTTGCCTAAGAACATTCAATCGAAGGACTCTCTCGACCGCAACGTCGACCGCTTATCCTGCCGGAGAAATTCGAGGACGACCAACGCGCCGAGGAGAAACCTGCCGGTGGGTTTCCCGCCACCCGAAGACCACAAAGACTCGAACGACTCGACGCCCTTGCTGGGCCTCCGTCTCCACAATCTTTGCGGTCCAGAACTATTGTCACCGAGGTGCCCCGCGCGCCTCTGCCTTGCAGGACGCCGATGCTCCGACGCCGACGAGCACCGCTCGGACGAAGCTGCCGCCTCATCAACGCCGTTCTACCTTGTTTGTCGACGGACGTTCGACGCCCCGTGCCTCCCGCTTGAAAGGGAAGGCATTCAAGAAGGGCCGTCGATTCCCCGTCGCCGAACACTGAGTTCCTCGGCGTTTCTCGACGCCTCTCGACGATCCGTGACTCCCGCTTGAAAGGGGGGTCGCTCAAGAAGGATCTGTCGACGCCTCTTCGAAGAACTCGACTCCACCAGGTACATTGGGGGGGGTAAAAACATTATAGGAGGGAATAAGACTTACAGAACAATATATGGACTGGGCTTGCGCTATATCTTTGTTTTACAGGTTGCCCAGGTGGGGGGATCTCCACACAGAGCTGTGCCCAGTGGTAGGGGCCAGTACTCTGCCTATTGCTCAACCATCTTATTTCCCCTCCTCTCTCTATTGCTGGTTTCACTCTGTTGATCTGTGTGACATTGTTACAGTATTGTTGATGCACTTTAATAAGATCTAGTACAAAGGGTGGTACCACTTTAGAATTGTAGATATTTGCCATTGTTGATTGTTGATTTTCCTGAGTACAAAATGAGTTATTATGATAAGTGTACATAACCTTGACTATTGATTATATAAAGACTGTGTTCTAACCAATACAGTGTGTGGACATTCCTTTGTGGGGGCTTGGGGTACACTGTACTTAAGAACCAGCCTGCATCACCTCCTGAGAAGCTAGGCCTTGATTGCTCGTCCATTGCTACCGTAATAGAGAATCTTGGCTGGGGTCCTCTGTGCCTCTCTTCTACCATATAGAGAGCAGAAGTACAGACACCCCCCACCGGTCCGTCTCTCACACTGGTGGCAGCGGTGGGATGCTTATGGTTTTAAGAATCAGTGTATAACCGTGCCACTTACAAAGGATATCTGCACTTTGTTAAATTAAGGTTTAGTTGTGTACCAGATAACTGCATTACAAACGATGGAGTCTATTGCAAATGGCAAATTGACTCGGATGAGCTTGGAGGCTCTCCAGAGTGCTTATGAAGCCAGGGAGTTAGACTTTGTGGATAAGTCTAGGGCTGAGCTGATAGCTGCCCTGGTGGACTACCAGACTGATAGTGAAACTCTTGATGAGGGGGGGAATGCAACCAATGAGGACTCTGTCCATGGTTAATATTTCTGGTACTCCCTCCTCCAAATTCATACTGCATTGGGAGCCTATCTAAGATGAGGAATATTTGTGAGGACACAATCCATTCGAAGAATAAGTTACTTACCAACTGCAACGTTCTTTCAACTGGATGTTCCTCCCACGTATTCCCCATCGACCCTCCCAACCTACTTCGCAGTACAGTTTACGTGTCTTTACACTCAATGTTTCTTGAGGGCTTACGGTCTAAGGAGTACGTCTTATCTACTCACTTTTTAAAAATATAGAAAAAACAGAACTGAAGCCAACAGGTGCGGCTCGAGCCTTTTAAACTACGGATGACGTCGAAGTTCGACGGCTGCCTCCGAGGGACACCGACGCTGTGGCCTCCAGCACAGCCCTCTGGTGGAGAAAGTTTTTCCGAAGCAACAAAGCTGAAGATAGTGATTATCTAAAATGAGGAATACATGGGAGGAACATCCAGTCGAAAGAACGTTACATTTGGTAAGTAACTTGTTCTACTAAATACACTCCTAAACCAAACATAAAAATACAAAATATTTTCAATGTGCAATGCATCACACACATATATGCAGAAAAAAACATATTGGTGTCATCACACGTTTGGCAGTAGCCCTTAAATGCGGCAGTAACGCTATTACTGGTGCATTTAAGGCTGGCACTCTTATGGGTTGAGACGGAAAGTTTGGAGTTTTATCTCCAGCTTTTTGATATCATCTAATCTGGTTGTATCTTCAGATCGCTGTGGTGCTATCTGTTGAGAAATACATTTAATTGATCCAGTCAAACAGTCAAATAATCCTTAAATTCCTCACCCAGGACAGACGCTGCCCTGTGAGCATCAGAGTCCTGCCTTACAGGAGATAGAGGCGTGTGCATTTGCCGGTCTATTGCCACCTCATGTGGCGATAAGTGATGAACCTTACAAGGCTGCATGCTGAAACTGGGCTTAGATAATTAAGTCTTTAGTAATCCATTGATCCTCTCCACAATACTGTTGGCCTAGGAGTGGTACAATGTGCACATCTGATGCTTGATGCCCAATAACGCAGTCACTTCTCTAAAGAGTTTGTTAAAGAAATGGGTGCCATTGTCTGACCGCAACACATCGCAAATACCCCAGTGAGGAAAAACTTCTCTTACTAATAATTTGGCAGCACATTTAGCGTCTGGATTCGCACAAGGACCTGCCTCAACCCACCGGGAGAAGAGACACACCACAGCGATCATCTACCTAGACCCATTGCACTGCTCTGCCATATCAGCGTAATATTTATGGAGCTCTCAAAATGGCTCAGTAGGGCAAAGTAGTGCCCCTTGTATCGTTCTTATGGTGTGACCAATACTGTAGGTCTGGCATGTGATGCAGTTTATCACCATTGATCTGAGGGCCCTTTAGGAACGTGCATATGTAATGGATGGATCACACAGATAAATTATGAGTACAAATAACCAAAACCAAATCAGGAAGATGGCAAAGTACTGTTTTATTAACAATTGGCTAAAACAGGAATCAGAGGTGACGTCAGAATATGTGGCAATAATGAAAATCCTACCAAGGATCGGTATTGGCTTAAGGGGAACATCTAAGTATATATTGTATAGGAACTAGGATTGTGATTGGCTGCCCACTGTCAGGTGGACAACATATGCCTACCTCTGAAACATGTAATCTTCAGAAACATTAGATATACGGTTTCTCATTGGTTCTCAAACAATAAGGTCCGTCGTTATAAGGACCACTACAATTGGTTGGCACGCTTGTGCCAGGTCTGAAACATTTGGTTCACTTAGCACGTAAACCCAGACCCAGGTGCAAGGAGATGGGGCATGACACTACCTCCCCACCCAATTAGCCCAGCATCTTTCATCGCCCATCCCTTCTGCCATGAAGATTATCTTTGAACTTGGCCTTGCAAAAGTATCCTTGTCTTTAGAATACATGGGAGTGAGGGCTCTCACTATCATGTTCTGGGACTGCAAGTCCGAACTCTATCTTCATCCTTGGCTCACGTGACAGCAGACCACGATTTGGTGCATTTTGCAGGTTTGAAATGCTCTAAATGAATTCAACTTGGCACCATTGGTCTTCTTTCTTTGCACCTTAACAAGGCATGATTGATTCTTCCCACGTTCGCTCCTTTCCAGAATCGATAACTGACCTTGGCTGCTTCAGTCTTGACTCCAGGCCAGACAGCCTCATCTTGCAGCTACACGATTTTGCTTATTCTTGCTGCAACATAGATTTCCCTTCCCTCTTCATGGGTCCTGGCTTACTAAATTCATGATACCAATGTCCAGCTTCTATACAATGGCGGCTTTGCATGCATTCCATTCATTACGTATGGGCAGCTTCTATGATGATTAATCTTCTTGCGTTTTAGCATCTGTACAGTTATCGAACAGTTGATTTTCTGCAGCACTTTGTGCATGTTTAATCTTCTTTTTCATTTGATAGTTCACTCAATTCTTTACTTCGTCATTAGGTTCTTTAAGGTCTATACATTCTCGTCAGTCAGTGTCTCGGGATGTCGTGCATACTTTGTATGACGTCAATCGTTTCTCTTTTTGGCACGTTCTCATATTCCTTCAGGGAGTATCTACATCAAATTGTCATCACTACGGGGATACATTTGGTAGGGTTGTCTCAATGGGTATCTTCTCTCAAACACACGTTGCGGTATTGGCACAACTGCTGGTGTCAAACATAGCACGTTCTCAAGCTTCCAACATATGGGAGGTAAGGGGCGGGGTTTCCTGCAGAGGCATGCAGCTGCTCTTCTACCCCATTTTGTTCAGCACTTCTCCATAGGGTCTGGCATGGATTCACATGGTCATGAATATTCCCTGTCGTCAGGCTGGGAATCCCGGTAAAAGAAAAAACAGTTGCATTTTCACTTACAAACTGTATTTCTCCTTTAAACCAATCACTGTCCTCTGGGCCATACTGCCCCATCCAAGGACCGTCCTCTCTCTAAGCCCCTTCTCTGGCAGCCATCTTTAGATTTTTACTGCACGCTTCTGTGTTCTGAGTCCTCCAGTTTTCTCTCTGCTCTTTCGTGTTTGTAGACGGAAAAAGTTCTATTTTGTTTCAAAGGAGCCTGTGTGCTCTTTCCGCCATCTGCCGACAGCGGGGATCCGTTGTCTGTGAATTTCAGCGCCCCTCACGGGCGGATATCTTCGAAGATTCTAGAAGGCCATCAGGCCTACTTTGCGCCCTCTGACCATGACGGAGAGAAGGAGGGAAGGTCCCTCTCCAGGCCCTGCACCAAATGCGGTCTACAGAATGTGTTTGTGGAGGACAAGCACATGCAATGCCTCTACTGCCTGCACCCGGACCACAAGGAGGTGGAGTGAGGACTTTGCCTCCGGTTCTCCAAGAAGAAGACGATGATGGACAGGCACAGTAGACTGCCGGCGTGGCTCAACACCAAGGCCTCTGTCCCGTGCTCCAAGGAGGGTCATGCCTCACCAGGACCGGCTGGTCCGAGGAGCAGTCTTCTAAGTCCTTTGAGGGCACCTCATCCATGGGGGCCCAAGATAAGGCCAAAAACCCCAAGTCTGAGTCCACCGAGTTTGCCGCGGAAGCAGGTCCCACGGTGGATAGGGCGCGATCGACATTACCGTCTGCCTCCATTGCCAGCCGGCAATCGAGCTCCTCCTTGAAAAGGAAGTCATCTACCCTGGCTAAACTTTGTGAGAAGTCTGAGAAAACACATACGTAGAAGAAGAAGGCCGAACAGCCGAAGAAGACCTAATCGGCACAGGCTAAGACCTCGTTGGTGATGGAGCTGGCGGCAGCTACTGCCACAACAGTTTAGGTCGGTGATCCTGCGAAGGTAGCCCCCGCAGCTCAGTAGGTGGCCCTACCCCCAAGGCGCGACACCGCGGCAGTGACTTTGGCAAAGTCTGCTGGCACACAAGATGGGGTTAAACCAGCTTAGGCCCCAGTTCTGGACCCTGAGGGGGGAAAATGTGGGAGGGCTGAGGAGGCCCCCAAACAGCCCTCTCAGGTTGTGGCCCAAGCCATGCAGGTCTCATCCACGGACAACTTAGACCAGGAGTCACGCGGTCCACAAGGACGTTGAAAAGGAGCATGATGGCGACAACGGCGCAGGGCCTAGTTTTCCTATTCCGCCTTCTCAGCCTAGGGACATTTCCTTGGATATTCTGTCAAACATGCACATCTTGATGTCAGAGATCCAGATGAGTATTCCTCTGGCTCCGGCACCTGGGGTACCCCTAGTCCCTGATAATCCTCCGGCAAAGAAGAGGAAGCGTCATCCGATGCCCCGATTTCAAACTCTGCCACCTCGTCAGGTCCCTTCTCCCCCAGCAGACACGAGTACGGGACGGATACGGCCACGACGATCATGGACAACAATGAGGATATTGTCGCAGCAGATGGTGAATCTCCACATTTGGATGTTCCACATAGGGTTTCTCCACTAGATGAGGTGGGATTATAATAATAATAATAATAATAATAATAATTTGGCATTTATATAGCGCTACGAACCCTCAGGTATCTGAGCGCTGCTTATTATTACCCACGGTGTGTGGTGCTCATTTATCGACCTCGGAAGGATGAAACGCTGAGTTTGGCGCTGCCGGGATTCGAACCTGCGTTCGCAGGCTCTGCACTGATGTCAAAGCGAGCGCTCTACTCGCTGTGCCACTTGACCGGCTATACTCCATGATCTCCAGTGCCTCTGAGATATTCCAGCTAGTACCCAAGGAAACCAAGAAGGAGGATTTCTTGTACCAGAGGCGCAAGGCCAAGAGGAAGAAGGTTATGGCGGTGCCCTTTATGGACGGCGTTTGGGAAGAGGGCTTGGCCCTCATGAAGTATCTCTGCACAGCTTCAGCCAATGGGATAGGGTGGAGAAGAAATATTGGATACCCGACTGCGGAACTGAGTGCCTGAAATCGCAGCCATTGTCGGATTTGGTCATATCAGCGGCCGCGAGGAAATGGTCGGCCAACCTGTCCTCGCTGTCTTCGGTCCTTCCAGACAGCGAGGGGAAGAGGATGGACGCCATGGGAAAGAAGGTGATTTACACCGTGGCATCCACTATCAAGGCGGCCAACGCACTGGCTATCCTTTCCAGGTACGAGAGGGAGTTGGCGGGCCTATTCTGGAGTTTCTCCCAAACAATAAGAAGATCGAAGCAATCATTCTCTTCCAGGAAGGGGAGGTGGCATCTGATCACGCCATCACAGTGGCATTGGACGTCGCCGACAAATGGGGAATGGTGTCTGCCTTCGTCTGGATGAAGGCCACAAATTTCCACCAGGAGGTCCAAGCAGAGCTGCTGGACATGCCCTTTGAAGGAGAGAACCTTTTTGGGAAAAGCCGTCAATGAGTCCCTCCAGGCCATCAAAGCAGATACAGAGACGGACAGTTCCCTTGACACCCTCCAGCAGCACTGCTCTTCTTTTCGCTCCGCCAGGGGAAAGTCGAGTAGGTCTTCAAAAGGCTTCTCATCATCATACCGTCAGCCTTCCAGATCCACAACTCGGGAAGCCTACAGAGGCCATTCTCAGGCCTACAGTAGCGGAGGACAGCGCCGCCCTCGAAAGCAGGGCAGGATGCCGGTGCCGAAGCAAGCCTGAACCGGCCGGGACTTCGGGCCCCCACTCGTGCACCCCAGTGGGAGGCCGGCTGACGAGTTTCGTCAACAAGTGGAGAAAGATCACCACTGACAGATGGGTGCTGGACCCTCTCTCCACACTTTGGAGTTTCGAAAGCAGGTGTCCGCGGATCCCTCCGGTTACCCGTCAGGAGCAGCACGTCCCTGAGCTCCTGGAAGAGGTACAGGACATGCTACGGAATTGGGCGATATAACTAGTCCCCCAGCAACTCCGGCGCTCCGGAATCTATTCCAGATACTTTCTGGTTAGAAAGAAGACAGGGGGCTGAAGGCCCATCCTAGTAAGACATCTGAACAAATACCTCAAGTCCAAAAAATTCAGGATGGTCACCTTGCAACACATGCTCGGCCAACTGGAAAGAGGAGACTTCTTCACATCGTTTGACCTGGAGGACGCCTCTTTCCGACTCCCCATTCACAAGAAACATTGAAAGTTTCTATGTTTCGTGGTGCAGGGACAGCACTACCAATTCAAGTCCCTACCTTTCGGCTTGAAGTGGTCCCGCAGAGTATTCGCAAAAGGCCTGGCATCAGTGGCAGCCCATCTACGCCTACAGGGCATACATGTATACCCATACCTGGACGACTGGCTGATTCGTGCCTGCTCGTGGGAGTTGGTTGAAGGACACACAGAGGCAACCGTCCGGCTAATATCGGATCTGGGATTCTCCATCAACTATCCAAAGCCCTGCTTAACGCCAACACAGAACGCGCTGTTCCTAGGCATCAGACTCAATATGGTGTCTTGCCTGGCGTCACCCTTGGAGGAGAGGATAGCAGCCATTCTGGGGAAGGTGCAGCGGCTGTCGTCGACGAAGACAGCCATTGTGCGGGCCATCAAGTCATTGCTGGGTATGATGTTGCCCTGCATCTACCTCGTCCGGATCTGCAGGTTGCAAATGCGACCCCTTCGGGAATTCCTGGATGTCCGCTGGATACAGATGTCCAGAAGCTTCATGTACAAGATATCTCTGAATGACAAGTTTGGTCAGGCGATAGTATGGTGGGGCATTTGCTCCAACATCGACCAAGGCTCTGCATTTTAGAGCCCGCCATATTAGGAGATGGTCACCACAGATGATGGGGAGTGCACACCGAACGTCTGCACGCCAGAGACCTGTGGTTGCCGGAAGAGACGGATCTTCATATCAACATCTTGGAACTACGGGCAATGTTCTGGGCCCTCAAGTCGTTCCTCCCGTCTCTGAAAGGCAAGGTGGTGAGGATATTCACGGACAACACCACCACCACCATGTTTTACATCAGGAAGCAGGGGGCACTCGATCCCTGGTGCTACCAAGGAAGCACATTACTTGTGGTGCTGGGCTGTCGGACAGGGGATGTTCCCCATCCCTCTCCACCTCGCGGGAGTCAAGAACACCATTGCAGACTCCCTCAGAAGGAAACTGTGCTCCTGCCATGAGTGGGAGCTTCGTCAGGATCAGGTGGACAGCCTGTGCGTCAAGTGGGGCAGGCCCAGATAGATCTGTGTGTGACGGCGGCAAACTCCAAGTGCCAGATGTTTGCGAGCAGGTTCCAACAGCCGATGAGTCTGGGGGGTGCATTCTCCTTCCCTTGGGAAGGTCTGTACCTGTATGCGTTCCCTCCGTTCCCTCTCCTGCTACAAGTCATCAACACTCTCAGACAGTGTCCATGCAAGATTGTACTCATCGCCCCAGCATGGCCTAGGCAGATTTGGTATCCGGAGCCTTCTCAACCTGTCAGGGTAGCCTCTAGTCAAGCTACCAGTTGTTCTGGATCTTCTCACCAGAGAAGGAGATGCAATCCTTCATCACGATCCAGGATCGCTGAACCTGAGGGCTTGGCTCCTGCAGCCCTAGAGTTTGGAGGATATAAGTTGCCTGTGGACAGCAGGAAAGTCCTCGCCAAGGCCAGGGCGTCATCGACTTTGAAGTGCTGTGGTCACAAGTTGAAGTGTTTTGCTACATGGTGCAGGTCTCAGAAGATTACCCCTCTGGGGGTTCACGGCCCCGCAGGTTCTTCCGTACTTGCTATCCTTGGCTAAGGCCGGACTGGCACATGCTACAATCAAGGTACATCTGGCGGCTATCTCCCGCTACACCAGGTCTCCAGGAAGATCTTCCTTTTGGTCTCATCGACTCGTCGAGGAGTTCCTCATAGGGCTTTTTCGATCTTTCCCGCCAGTGGAGGCTCCTGCCCCGGTGTTGGATCTCAACGTGGTTCTGACAAGGCTCATTGGGTCCCCCTTTGAGCCTATGCATCAGGCCCCTCTCAAGTTCCTCTCGTGGAAAACGTTTTCCTACTGCCAGGAGGGTAGGTGAGATCCAGGCCCTATCCTGCAAGCATCCACACTTCACTTTCCATGAAACGATGCACCCCTCTTTCATGCCGAAGTTTCTGTCGGAATTCCACCTCAACAAGCCTTTGGTGTTACCTGTTTTTTTCCCGACGCTTTTGTCATGGCGGTTAGGGCCTTGCACTCGTTCAATGTTGCTTGTGCCCTGAAGCTCTAGAGTTATCAGAAGACTTTGCAACTGTTCGTGAACTTTGGTCCTGTGAACCATGTGGAGGCCTTGTCCAAGGCTTCCATTTCAAGGTGGCTCTCTGGCTGCATCACGTATTGTCATTGGTTGGCGAACCGACCGCTGCCCGGCCGTCCGTGAGCCCACTCAACCAGAGCGATCGTTGCGACTACGGTAATCCTGTCTGGTGTGCCCCTGCTGGACATGTGCAGGGCTGCTACGTGGAGGTCCACGCACACCATCACAAAGTTCTACTGCATCGACAGGGATTCCAGGGAGGAGTCCAGAGTCGGCCAAGCAGTGCTACGCAACCTGTTCGCTTGAGGTGAGTCTGTTCCAGAGGTAAGATTTAATTGCTTCTATTGAGCCTTGCCACCTACTGTGGTTGTTTAATGTTGTACTGCTATGCATTCATTATTCATGAGCATGTTTAAGTTACTTACCTGTAATCGCATGGATTCACATGCAAACCCTCTCTCCGACCCCTCTGCGGCTCTTCTTGGTCATACTGCCACTTTACGTGCTTACAAGATCTGAAGATGGCTGCCAGAGGAGGGGCTTAGGGAGAGGCCTGTCATTGGATGAGGCAGTATGACGCAGAGGAAAGTGATTGGTTTAAAGGAGAAATACGGTTTATAAGTGAACGTGGAACTGGTTTTTCTTTTACCAAGGATTCCCAGCCTGACGACAGGGAATATTCATGAGCATGTGAATCCATGTCAGGCCCATGCTGGAGAACAATAGTTACAGTTAAGTAACTTAAAGGTTCCTGCAGATTGGGTACAAACCAGACCTCCTATATATCTGCAGCGATATGTTGCTTTGACAAATGAGACGGATGATGCAACTGGTCAAAGGCGACCAGCAACAGTTTGTGCGGCATAACAACTTTACCTGTGCTTTCTAGTCGCCACAACAAATCTGTGAGGGCTGGTGTACACTGTCTTGTCTCCTTCTCCTCCTGTGGGGCTCAGCCTTGCAATTCAATAATGTGTGTTATTGGAAGGGAAGTGTACGGTGTTGGTAACTGCTCTCATACCCGTGCTATTACTAGATACTAGAATATGTTAGGCAATGGGAGCCCCTGTCTTTCCCTGAGGAACACTCCAGCAACAGGCAGAGCCCTAGAACAACCGAGCTCCAACATTTACAGAAAGACCTGCATTAACTTGAAATGGACTGAGACCCACATTGAAAATGGCCACCATGCAGTCTTTACATCCTGCCTGCCCTGAACCATCGATAGCGGCGCACTGCTGCAAGCTACAACCTGATTGGGTAATACCCACAACAAATGGAGCAGCCACTCCGAGCCGGGAGGCAAAGCCAGAGCCGGGCTTAAGGCCTGTGTCTAACGCTACAGCCCCTGTCTTTTTTGTATTACCTGGAAGCCGATCCGACAGAGGTAAGAAGTGCTCAAGTCATACATATTCACCAGAACGCATAGCAATTTCCTCTAGCGCTTTCTGTTTCCCACCTAAACACTACCCTGCATTTACATCCTACGAGGCTCAATGTAGCCCAGCGAATCCTCCTGTGCTGCACCTGTTCACTCACCTTTCTGCGACGACTGTCTCCAACCCTTTTGTATGCAGCTTCCGATCCTCTCACATTGCAACCATTATAATAATTGACCATGCACATAGCTGTGTTATGCTTCTGAACTCTTTCCCTATTTTAACACCCATTGCCACCACTCATTCAGCTGTGTGCTGCTCCTGAACTTTTCATTCAGCCGTGTGCTGCTTCTGAACTTTCCATTCAGCCGTGTGCTGCTTCTGAACTTTTACCCCACTCCAACACTGACCGTGACTACTATGTTACTGGCCCCCTGGCCCTGCACAATGCTTTGATTTCTTCTGCCTTCCTGTGCCTTGCTATGAAGTGGAATCTAGCCAATGTTTTCAAACCTGTTCATCTAGCACCTCTGCTGCTATGCTGCGGACGACAAGGTTAGACACTGCCTATCTGCATACTGCACTTATCTTGTCCCTTGATGTATGCATGCCTGATGTAGCCCCCCGTAACATGAGGTGAGGCTCTGCCGGTCTGCTTACATACACCTACTTTGTCCTTTTTGATGTATGCATGCCTGTTATAGCCCCCCGTAACACGAGGTGAGCCTCTGCCAGTCTGCTTACTTACACCTACTTTGTCCCTTGATGTATGCATGCCTGATGTAGCCCCCCATAACATGAGGTGAGGTTCTGCCAGGCTGCTTACTTACACCTACTTTGTCCTTTTTGATGTATGCATGCCTGTTGTAGCCCCCGTCACATGAGGTGAGGTTCTGCCAGTCTGCTTACTTATACCTACTTTCTCCCTTGTTGTGTGCATGATTGATGTAGCCCCCCGTAGCATGAGTTGATGCTCTGCCAGTCTGCTTACTTACACCTACTTTGTCCTTTTTGATGTATGCATGCCTGATGTAGCCACCCATAACATGAGGTGAGGCTCTGCCATTCTGCTTACTTACACCTACTTTCTCCCTTGTATGCATGCCTGATGTAGCCCCCCGTAACATGAGGTGAGGCGGCTTTGCCAGTCTGCTTACTTACACCTACTTTGTCCTCTTTGATGTATGCATGCCTGGCCTAGCCCCCTGTAACTTGAGGAGATGCATGTCAAGAGTATGCATCCACCAACCACCACTACGCCGTAATCCTAATGTGTGTTCTTGTACCTTCAAACTGTAAACAAGCACTTACCGTAACTAGCATCTAGATGTCTCAGGGCTTTGTCCACTAAAATAAATGCAAAAATAAAAATATGCAGCCTTTTTGCCCGCTGCAACTGCGACGGCATTGCTGAGTGAAACTTTGTCTGTGTAGTTGGTATGGGTGGTGCATTTAACCGCCGTCATGGAGGTTTGGGAAAGGGCCTCATTCAATTTTTCTAGCAATGCTGCATGTTGGACCGGGGACCCGTCAGCCCTTCTAAACCCTTCTCCTTTTCCACCTGCCAAGCCCTGAATGCACAGTTGTTGTTACATAGGCCGAATCAGAATAAATGTTCACCCAACATCCCATGGAAGATAGAAGTGCTTCAGTAAGCGCAATGAGCACCTGTGCCTGTGCTGAATAATGCATGGGCAGCCTTTTTTCATACCAGTACATCGTACTCACCATCCACTAGGTGGACAGCTACCACGCCTGTATGTCTCAGGCATGTCCCCTGGTCAATGGTTGCTGAACCGTCAACAAAAAGTATTTTCCCCCTTCAAGCGGGCTATTATTTGCCTTTGGTATTTCCTCCTTCTACCCCTCGAATGTCACAAAGTCATGATTAGCGCTATCTTCCTCATTACACACAGTGCTGTCAGGAAAGTGGCAGGGTTTACTGTTTTGCACCCCACTATGTGGATGTTTGGGCTGGATAAAATGACCTCATATGCGGATGCCCGCTGTGAAGTTAGCGTTTATTTAGATCACTCTAGTATGGCAAATACTGCATGCTCTACGTACAATGTTACAGAACACCACATGGTTATTGAGGACCTTTTTTCTATTACGAATGCGCCAGCGGCAATCGCTTCTCGCAAGGGAACTGCCCCTGCATCACTGAGTCTAACACTCCACTGTAATAGGCCAATGGCTTGGGGCCCATAGGGCTCTTTTGAGTCAGTACTGCTGTCATCATCTGTCCATCAAAATGGGAAAACAGTTAAACTCTTGAGTGTAGTCAGGGATTTCCAACTCCAGCGCCGTGAAAATAACCTCTTTCAGTTCGATAAAACTCGTGAGAATGTCCTCTATCCATGTTACCTTATTGTCTGCCTTTTGTGATTCTTTAAGACCTTGCAACAAGGGCCTTGTATTTTCAGCGTGATCTAGGATACACGTCCTGCAGTAATTACACAGCCCGAGGAACGTCTGCATTTCTTTGACAGTTTTGGGCTGGGGAGCACTGCGCTCTGATGCAGCGTGTTCTGGTGTGTAAAGAACTTCCTGGAGGCAGTATTGTAACTTATCCTTATCTACTGTGTACCCTTTATGTGCTGGCACCTGTAATAGCGTGACAGAGTCCTTTCGGCACTGTTGTTCATTATTTCTGCATACTTGCAAGTCATCCACATATTGAATGATAGTACTGGGTCCTGTATGTTTCCAAATTCTGCATGTAGTATTCTGTTGAGGTTGCTAGGGGATGCACAATACCCCTGTGGTAATCTTGTGTGTTTGTACTGCTTTTCTCCTTGTGTAAATGCAGTGACATACCTGTGTGTAGGGGTATGGAAAAGAAGGCATTTTTTTATATCTACAACAGTAAAATGTGTTGCTTGCTATGGGATGCTGCACGAAATGGTCGCAGGGTTAGGAACTACCCGAAATTCTGCCTGCACAATGTGATTCATGTGGGGGAGATCTTGTATCATTCTCCAACTTGACCCCATTGCCTTTTTTATCAGGTATACAACTGTGTTGCATTGGGAGCTGGAGGGCACACTAATCACTTGGTTTAAGAGTGAGGAAGTGGTGTCCCTTATCCCCTCCTCTGCTTCTTTGGACAGTGGATATTGCCTCACCCGGGGTAACACTGCACCTTGTTTGAGTGTGATCCGATCGTGTGACACTCCTTGCAAGAGGCCTACATTGTGGGCACTGGTTGTCCATAACCTCTCAGGAACCTGTGCTAGGTAGTTTTCTGTGAAAGAGGGCCCTGACACAAGGGCCATCAAGGGACACTGGGCCTCATTACACGGACGGCGGTAAGGGTTAACGGTCACCGTTAATGGCAACGGTGACCGTTAACCCTTACCGCCGTACTACGAGGTCCCTTTGCGGGTTGGAGGATTTAACGCCTGCTTCTTGCAGGCGTTAAAATCCAACCCACTAAGGGACCTCGGAGCTAATTACGGCACCGCAAAATTGCGGTGGCGTAATTAGCGCCTTCCCCATTTCCATAGAGCCCTATGGGGCAGAAATGGGAATGGGGAAGGGCAATGGCGGAAAGGGGATTTACCGCCCCTCCAACCTTGGAATGGGGCGGTAAATCCCCTTTCCGCCAAGGCGGTGCCGGTATTTTACCGGCATGAGCCATGGCGCTAATAGCGCCATGGCTCACCGCCTTCCGTGTAATGAGGCCCACTGTACTCTATATTGCACCATTATTTCGCTGGGTATACATATAGCTAACACTATCTCCCCATCATCAGCCCTGTCCACAGCCATCTGAATCATCCCGATTGCCACAATCCTCTTTTCTGACACTACCAATTCTTTGAAGTCCAGTGAAATCAATGTCCCTGCCACAAGCTCCGGGGACACAACGGGTCTAAAGATAAAATCAAATGGTATCCTCTAACACCCTTTTCCGACCTTGTGTACTGCATTAAGTGATACTGTAATCCCATACACAAACATATCAGGATGAACAGGGATACCGCAAACCACCACATCCCCTCCTATGGCATGTATTGTCATCATTGCTCTCACAGCACATATCCCCGGGGTAGCATATACTATTCCTCGATCTGTAAAAGAGATGGTCATATTAAGTTTGCTCAAGATGTGTTTTCCAAATCCAATAAAGTTGCACGCACCACTTTGCCTCCTATTTTGAGGGGTACTTCTTCTGTGAAAGGAACTGTTGCCACAGCCCCAGAGAAGACTTGCGTGTTGAGGGTTTCACCTGATAAATGGAAGTTTCCTTCACTAATGCATGATTTAGTGGCCCCCGTGTCAACCATGAAGATAAATTGTTTATTTCCTATCTTAGCGCCCACCAAGAGTTCCTCGTCTGTGTGGGTAGTCATAGGGCCTCATTACGAGTTGCCCAGTAAAACCAGGTTCATTACCGGCATGCCGGAATGAGCGGGTCCGTGCTCGTATGAACCCGTTAATAGCGGGTGATTACGAGTGCGCAAGCACGCGCGTTACCCCATGCCGGTAGTCGCAAAACCGCCATGCCGGTAACGGGCCACCAACCCCCCTATACCGGCATTGCGGGTACCGCCCATTCCGTAACCACGTCATAACAACCACTAAACACCGGCACGTTAATTTCGGCATGGTATTACGGTGGTCGCAAAAAAGGACCCGGAAATTACGTCATCGCACCGGAACGGGAAATGAGCCGGCGGACATCTTTAAAAACACAATCCATTGCCATCCTCCATAACCACCACTACACTCGTGTTGTTGTGTGTCGCAACTGAAGCAGGATGTCGAAGGCCACCAGTAAATCCTCCCAAAGGAAGAGGAAGCAGCGTTTTTCTGATGCTGAACTGACTATGCTTGCTAACACCCTCGAACAGCATGCAGACACAATCAGGAGCACAGACCTCAAGCATGCGGCACAAACCAAAAAAAAAACAGGTCTGGCAGGAGGTCGCTCAGGGGTGTTGGCAGTGGGGAGCACCCCAAGGAGTGTACGTGACTGCCGGAAGCGCTGGGACGACCTCCGCCTCCGGGTCAGGAAGATCCTGGCGGAGAACAGGAGGGCCGCAATGGCGACAGGCGGTGGCCCACACTCCCCTGTGAAGCTCACCGCATGGGAGGAGACCGCAAGTGCATTCATTGACCCGGAATCCATAGAGCGAATAGGAGACCAGGAGTTCGGCGCTGCAACTACCACAGAGGAAGGTGAGTGAACCATCACATCCACGTATACCAAAACATGATGTGGCACAAGTGATGTGGAAGTTAGACTAGGTAAGGCAATGCATGTTCCAAGGCTACATCAACACATCCATAGAATAACACCCTGCACCACACGCATGCTGAGTGAAAATCCCAATCCCAACAGAGGTGCAACATGACCCAACCATGCCCATGGGACCCACCACACAGACATCAAACCAATGCTATGCCTTGATTGCCAACATGTCCCCTCAGTACACCAAATGCCACACACCAGAAATGAAATGATGCCTGAATGTATGAACATATTACACTGCAATACATCATAGCAGCCATTTGACAACATCACTGATGACCTGCATCTCTTCTATCTCCCAGGCACCGATGAGGAAGGTGGAACACAGGACAGGGGTGCGAGTACATCCAGTGCACGCAAAGGGACCAGGGCCACCCCCGCCCGTACAAGAAAATGCCTGCAGCAACACCCAGTGTGCCACGCAAGGCATCAACCCTGCAGGGGGCACCTGCAGCGACAGAATAGCAGCAGGCACCCACAACAGTGGGAGCCGTTCCGCCAGCCACCACGGACGTTGTGTCCACAGAGGTGGATGATGAGGCTGGAATCATGTCTGGAATACCCGCCCCAAGCCCCATTGCCAGCCCCCACCCACCTGCGGAGTCTGAGAGCCTGGACGATCCGTGTCTCCATGACTTTGACCTTGGAGAATCAGACATTGGGATCTTCCAGGAGGACAGTGGCCAGGACGAGGAGCCCACGCAGGTGCCTTCCAGCACCCTGCCAGCCACCACCGTGCCAGCCACCAATACACCTGCGGCCGACACCTCCTTCGAGGCTCGCCTGGCAAGGGTAAAGGTCCGCCAAGAGTCAATGCTGCAAATCATGCATCGACAGGTCCATAGCCACGGCCATTGCAGCCAATACAGCTGCTGTGGTTGCATCTACGTGTGCATTCAGGGAGTGCATGGGGTCACTGACACAGGCCCTTCTTGCCAACATCCCGCAAATGCAGCGTCAACACCTTGGCCCAGCCATGGGACTGACAATAGACACCTCCACTACAACAACCCCTTCCACCTCGGTGCAATCGGGCCCTGTGCGGTTAACGCGCAGGAGCGCACGGCGCTCGGCCATGGCAACCCCAGACCCAAAAGTCTCGAGGAAATAACAGTATGGCCAATGACAATGTGAAGAACTACATTGGTGAAGGGAACACCGTTTGTTGCACTCATGGGGACATTTGGGATCTTTGGAGTGGGTGAGTTTGTTGGGGTATTTTCTGGGGTTTGTGGGGTGGGTGAGGGAGTTTGTTGGGGGGTCTGGGAGGGGGGAGTGGGCACATTTTTGCAGTTTTAAATAATACACAAGTTGTGAGAAGAAAAATCCATGGCTGGACATTGTTATTTTTCGTGTGCATCCATTTAATGTGTTACGGTGCTCAGTGCCCAACTCCCAACATTCCCTGTGTGCATGTTCATATTGGCCAGTGTCTGACTGACACAAGTCTTTCATAGTCCCTGTGTTTCAGAAGTATACTTGAATTCGTGCTTGCCGTACCGCATGGCCATCCCGTGCATCACGTACTGGCAGTGGGGCTACTTCACCTCCGTCTCCGTCCTCATCATCCTCACCCGGCCCATGCATGTCAATGTCAGGTGACAATGGTACATTTCTCCGGACGCACATGTCGTGCAGCATGACACAGGCCATGGTAATATTTGCCACCTTCTCAGGCCTATATAGGAGTGCCCCAACAGACCTGCTGAGGCAGCGGAACCGCAACTTCGACAAGGTCTGCTCAATGACAACACGGGTGCAGGTGTGCACACGATTGTACTCCTCCTCATGGCCATTCTGCGGGTTAGGCACAGGGGTGTGTAGCCACGGCCTCAAGGGATATCCTCCATCACCAGCAAGCAGATTCAAATAGGTGTGTGTCACTCTGAACTCCCGTAATTCAGGGAGCACAGTCATGCCGCCAGCTATTTGGTGTGGCCATGCACATGTCCCTGTAGGCATGAAAATGTTTTATATAGGTGAAATCTGTACTGTCATGAGGTGTGGTAGTCTGGTTGGCATTCAATAGATGATGCAGGGTGTGATCATACATGCTGAGGCAGATATGCTGTGGTAGTGCAACAATGTTTTGACTCCAATTCATGCTGTTCATTATTTACTATGCACGATCACACTGCCCACATAGCCACACTTGCCGTCCTGTTCATTCATGCATTGCTTGCCATAACCATGGTGGCCTGGTTGTGCCTCTTACTTGTTCTCATTGATATGCATTATTTGTGATATGTGGCCCAGTGAAGTGTCATGTACCGTTTGACTGGTTCAGGTCAGGAGTGTTTGGCTCTGCATGCATGCTCCAATCACCGGCTATTCCGACCCAGGTGCAGTATTGCCCCCCCCTCATGCATTCCCATGGGACGGTTGTGCAACTCACCAAGCAGCCAGGTACGTGGTCCGGCATGTCGCTCCATTTGATGGGGTACCGTGGATTTACCCAGTAACATGGCATCATGTGTTGATCCAGGAAATCGGGCGCAGCAATGGGTGATGATCTTCCTGGAGTCACATACCATTTGCACATTGATGGAGTGGTGTTGTTTGCGATTGCGGTACACGGCCTCTATGGCATGGGGGACTATCAATTCCACATGGGTGCAGTCGATGGCACCAACACAATTGGGCATGCCTGCCAGTGCATGGGAGCCTACTTTGGTTTCGGCTATCTTCTGGGCCGTCCGTGGTAGGGAGATGTGGGTGCTTGCATGCTTCAGGAGGGCATCCATCACTTGGTTCAGCATGCGTGAAAATAGTGGTTGTGAAATGCCATGCAGCTGGCCCACTGTGTGTTGGTAGGTGCCTGTGGCCAGGAAGTGTGGCACAGACACCACCTTTAGTAGTGGGGGGATGGCAGTGCATATTTGTATGTGGCTGGCAATGTCGTTCTGTATCATGTGCACTATGGTGGTGATGGTGTCACGGTCCAACCGGTACAGGGTGTGGATCTGCTCAGGGGTAGGGTTGAATGGGCTGGGTCTGGTGCGAGGTATTTCTGGCTGCCTACGAGGCTCTGGTGGCTGCGCTGGTGGTAATGGATGGGCCTGTCTCAACCTCCTTCTCCTCCTGTGTCTCCTCTGTGCTGCCTGTTCTTGCTGCTGTTGTTGTTGTTGTTGTTGCAGTTGTTGCTGTAGTTGTATCAGTATAGGTAGGTACTCCTGCGCCATGTTTGCAAATGCTAGTGGTGGCATTTTGGTGTAGGAAGGGGTGTGGTGTTTAGTTGTGCTCCTTTTGTACTGGGCAACTCTGCATTGCCTACACCGGGGGGTTGGGGAGGTTGTGGTGTGTGGGTGTGCTCATTTCATACTGGCACAGCCTCCTTTGACTCCACCTGTGGGGATTGTGAGCACCTGTGGCAGCTGCCTTGTATATTGCTTGCTGTTTGCGGGTGGTCTGATATGCCTGTAAGGCCGGCATCGTGCAGGCCGTGATTACTTGCTTCGCGATGCCGGTATTTGCATGTATGCGTGGGTTGGAATTACCCCCTATTACCGGCATGCTGGTATTTGCTCCCTGAAGGGGCGCGTGTACGTGCCTATGCCGCTATTAGCGGCACCGTTGTTTGGTATGCCGCTAATACCGGGTTTGCGGGTCGGAATGCTACGGAACGGTAAATGATGCCGGTATTTACATACCGGCATCGTTTTTCCCTTACTGGCATACCTCGTAATGAGGGCCATAGACAGGACTTGGCACGCAAGAGCTTTCTGTGGGATGTCCTAATCAGGATATGTATTTGTACTGTTGGGAAAGAAATGTGCCCCCCCCACACCCTAGGCGCTTTAGAGTGAGGCGAGTCCCTGAGATAGACGTGCGTTGTACCAGAGGGGCTGTGCTATGAAACCCGGCACAAATACAATGTTGCAGGAATTAAAGATGCATAGACTTAGTGAGCGCGTATAAAGAGACACCATGTCATAGTTATGGTAGACATATTCAGTTCTACATGGCTGCACAGTAAACATTTCACCTTATCCCATAAATACCCCCTTTGTAGTACGAGGTACGGGGAGGAATAAATAGTAGCTCAAAATTAAGGTGGAAGCCTTGGGTGTATAGAGTGCGATATGAACCGAGCAGAGAATGTGTGGGTCAGCATGACCATGTTCCTCCCCCTGTGCCAGTTGTTAGTAATGATTTCCATTTATGTGTAATTTTCCCTCCAGTTGTGAACCCCCCAACATTTTGCTGTTGTCTGACCATCCTAGCCTGACTTTTGCCAGTGGAGCCCAGCCTTCTGCTGTACTCCGCTGGGTTTTCGCTCACTTTGTAATGGGGAAACTGACATGCCCTTAAAGACAGTCAGTACTGGGAGACTTTGTTTCCCTTAGTCTTTCACTTTGTTGCTAGTTCTTAGCAATATTTTACCAGTGCGCAAATTACCTTACAGTATAGTGTGCTGGGGTCTTCCTTTCATTTTTAAGGCCCTAGACACCCTCAAAGGATTTTTCGGTAGAAGTACAAATGTACCTTGGACAGAGCTGGTGACAGCTGTTATTTTTCATATATTTTTACCCCTTTCGTCTGGTCCATATCGCGTTTAGCGCTTTTGGCCCAGGACAGTGGCTTGGCCCAAAAATGGCCATTCCACAAGGTCCTTTGGTCTGTCCTTTGGCCATCTTGTCCCTTTGCCTACCCCAGGTTGAACAAGCCCGGGAAAACCCTTATGTGGTCTTGCAGATCCCCACGCAAACCAAAGCTTTTGCGGGCTTTTGCATGCTTTGTGTGTGTGCCTCCAGGATGTGGGCTGGACTGTCTAGTTCCAATACCCATCCTGGGTGCCAGAGAATCTGGTGTGCTGGGAATGTCTGTGACCACCGTGGTCCGTGATTGGTCCACGTCGGGGATGGCTGTATGTGAGCAGATATCTCATTGGGTCCTCTTTGTTTTGGCACAAAGGAGATTCTGGATAAGAGAAGGCCCGAAATACCCATACCAGGTCAACCTCTTGAGTTCACACCAAACTTAGAATAGGAGCCAAGTATCCTGAAAACAAGAAGCAGAGTCGAGGAACCGCTAGTGACCCGCTGGAAGGTTTGGCACCCTGAGCCAGCCATAGTCCCGTTGGACCCCCTGTTTCTGATCGAACTTAGAAGGTATACAAAGACGCTTCGATCCATTTGAATAGTGGGACTAACTATTCACGGCACCTCCTTTAAAAGGCCTTTTATAAATGTAGATATATGTTCGATATATACACCTGACTGGGAGTAATTTGTAGTGTTGTTTACTGTGTGTGCTCATTGTGTGCTTTCGATCACCCACACCCCTCCTGAGACAAAAGTCTTGAACACTGCCAATGCTACCTTGATTGGTCTGGCTTGTACAGAAGGTTACCCTGTTCCAAGAAACTAGGCTGGCCTTTTGAACCTCTGCCCACCAGGTCAGAGTTCAGAAATCTCTCTTTTTTTATTTTTTTATATCTTTATTTATTGATTATAACAGATACAAACAATTCATAAATACTAGAAAAAATAATACAGTAATACAAACTGTAGGCTTTAACAGAACACTACCCATCAAGCAAAACTGCAGAGACACAATGTACAAAGTTTATCCCGCTTTCACAACACATAGAACACATAGACAAAAGCACAAGACAAAAGATTACAAAACAAAAACAAAAAACAAAAAAAACACCTATTAACATTATCAATCCATCAAACAAGTTACTCATCGCAACCCTCATTATTCATCACACTACCATATAAATCAATGAAAGACTTCCATAGTGACCGGCCAGTCAGGGGGAAGGGACAGAGTCAGGGCTTCCCAGGACTTTGGGAAACCAAGGTAACAGGCAATAGAAAGCAAGAAGCCACAGGGGCCATCTTGTTTCCTATCAGGAATCAACTGATCCCAATGGGAGGGCCTGGGTATCCCAAAATGGAGGACACCCAGAGCACCTGTCAAATTCAGCATGGAGCTGCCACCAGCCCATACCCTGCTCTGTGGGCCACCCACAGGTGCCCAAAAACATACACTAGGGGTACAGGGTTGTACCCCTACCCATGGGTGCCATAAGGGTATCCCATGGGTCTGTTCACCAAACCAAAAGAGAGAGCTGCACTCCTGGGCAGAAAACATGACAGAACACACAATAAAAAGCAGTAAAGGACAAGGATTCAGAGGCCCTGTCCCTCTGATGCATTTCCAGCATCACAGTCGCCCCCCCTAGACTGAGGTGGAGGGTGTCTAATCTCCCACGGACATACCTTCTGGAAAGGCTGCAAAGGCTATCTGCATTATCGTGACTCTTCCCTGGTCTGTGCTCTATGGTGAAGTCTAGCCCTTGCAGGCTAATGGACCACCTGAGCAATTTCGGATTCTCACCCTTCATTTGCATTTGCATAAGCCACTTCAGGGGCTTATGATCTGTTTGGACCTTGAAGGTAGACCCCGTAAGGTAGGGCCTAAAACGCCTAAGGCTCCAAACTATGCTAAAACACTCCTTTTCAACAGTAGCCCACCTAAGTTCTCTACCCTTGAGTTGTCTACTGATGAATATGATAGGATGTTCTCTCCCTTTGTCATCTAACTGGGACAAGACAGCTCCAATTCCGGTGTCGCAGGCATCCGTCTGGACGATGAAGGGTCGGCTGTAGTCAGGCGCACACTACACAGGTGCACTACACAGACTTTCTTTCAAGCCATCAAAGGCCCTCTGACAGTCTTCGGTCCAATTAACTTTCCTAGGCTGTTTGGGTGAAGTTAGAGCTGTCAGGGGTGCAGCTATGGTTCCATAGTCTGCCATGAAATTGCGATAGTACCCAGTGAGGCCCAAAAAGGCTCTCACCTGGGTTTGAGTAGTGGGAGTCTCCCAGTTCTGTACATCCTGTACTTTACTGGAGAGAGGTTTGATTTGACCCCCTCCTACCTCATGACCAAGATAGGTAACTTTCCCCTGAGCTATCTGGCACTTGGTGGCCTTGATAGTGAGGTTAGCCCTTTTCAAGGCCTGCAACACCTTATCCAGATGTGTCAAATGCTCTTCCCAGGTGGAACTGTAGACGGCAATGTCGTCTAAGTAAGCCACACAAAAGGCTTCCAGCCCACTGAGCGCATGGTTGACCAATCTCTGGAAGGTGGCAGGGGCATTCTTCAATCCAAAAGGCATGACCCTAAGCTGGTAGAGTCCCTCAGGTGTTGAGAAGGCCGTCTTTTCCTTGGCATGGTCCGTCAGAGCTATTTGGCAATAGCCTGAGGTAAGGTCAAAGGTGCTCACAAATTTGGCAGCACCTATGGTGTCCACGAGCTCATCAGCCCTGGGCAATGGGTGCGCGTCAGTTTTGGTGACGGCATTGACTCCTCGGTAGTCCACACAGAACCTCCAATCCTTGGTACCCGCCTGGGAACTTGCCTTGGGGACAAGGACCACTGGACTGGACCAGGGACTGGTTGAGGGTTCAATAACACCCAGATCCAACATCTTGGCGACCTCAGCCTGGATGTGGTTCTTGACGGTATCTGACATACGGTAGCACCTGCTTTTGACAGGCACACTGTCACCAGTGTCAATTTCATGCCTACACCACGGTGTAAGGCCTGGCATCAGTGAAAACAGAGAGGCATACTGTTGGAGTAAAGCCCTGCAGGCCCTCTGTTGCTCGGTTGTCAAATCCGGAGAGAGATTTACTCCCTCCACTGAGCCATCCTGAGGGTTGCTATGCAGCAAATCAGGAAGGGGCTCACTCTCATCCTCTTCTTGCCCTGAAGCTAGCAAGAGACATGAGACTTCTGTTTGCCGGTGGAAAGGCTTGAGCCTGTTGACATGGAATATCTGAGGGGCTACCCCAGAGGCTCCCATGCCAACCAGATAATTGACTTCGCCCATCTTGGAGATGATCCTGAAGGGTCCAGTCCACTTGTCTGCCAGAGCTCTAGGCTTGGTAGGCTCCATCACAAGGATTTCCTGTCCCGGAGTCCAATCCACTTGCGAGGCTTTAAGGTCATGTCAGTACTTATTCAATTCCTGGCTGGCCTTGAGATTTGCTGTTGCCTGACCCATCATCTGTGTCATCCTCCTTCTGAGCCCTAACACATAGTCCCCCACTTGCTTGGCGGGACCTGGAGGGGTGGCTTCCAAGCCTTCTCTGATCAAGGCGAGGGGCCCCCTCACGGGATGTCCAAAGAGTAACTCAAAGGGGCTGAAACCAACACCCTCTTGAGGTACCTCTCTGTAAGCAAACAGCAGGCATGGCAGGAGGAGATCCCATTTCCTCCTTAGGGGTTCTTCCAAAGCCCCTAGCATGCCCTTGAGAGTTTTATTAAATCTCTCAACCAGACCATTGGTCTGGGGGTGGTAAGAGGTGGAGAACTTGTAGGTTACCCCGCACTCTTTCCACATGGTTTTCATGTAACTAGACATGAAGTTGGATCCTCTGTCAGAGACAACCTCCTTGGGGAATCCAACACGGGTGAAAATGCCCAGGAGAGCCCTGGCAACCACCCTGGCAGTAACAGTCCGAAGGGGTATTGCCTCAGGGTACCTGGTGGCATGATCTACCAAGACCTGGATGAACCGATGTCCACCTGAAGTGGGAGGGTCAAGGGGACCGACGATGTCGATGCCCACCCCCTCAAATGGTGTGCCAACCACTGGCAATGGCTGCAGTGGGGCAATGACACTACCTCCAGTCTTGCCAGACAACTGACAAGTTGGGCAGGTCCTGCAGTGGGACTCCACCTCTACTCCCATCCGTGGCCAGTAGAAATGGGCAGAGAGCCTCTGCTTAGTCTTCTTGGTCCCAAGATGACCAGCCAAGGGCACCTCAGGCGCCAACTGCAGTAGGAAGGGCCTGTAAACCTGGGGTACCACCAACCTCTTGAGGGCACTGTGATGCTGGAAATGCATCTGAGGGACAGGGCCTCTGAATCCTTGTCCTTTACTGCTTTTTACCGTGTGTTCTGTCATATTTTCTGCCCAGGAGTCCATGTGGGACTCCTGGCAGTGCAGCTCTCTCTTTTGGTTTGGTGAACAGACCCATGGGATACCCTTATGGCACCCATGGGTAGGGGTACAACCCTGTGCCCCTAGTGTATGTTTTTGGGCACCTGTGGGTGGCCCACAGAGCAGGGTATGGGCTGGTGGCAGCTCCATGCTGAATTCGACAGGTGCTCTGGGTGTCCTCCATTTTGGGATACCCAGGCCCTGCCATTGGGATCTGTTGATTCCTGGTAGCAAACAAGATGGCCCCTGTGGCCTCTTGCTTTCTATTGCCTGTTATCTTGTTTTCCCAAAGTCCTGGGAAGCCCTGACTCTGTCCCTTCCCCCTGACTGGCTGTTGGGTGGAAGTTCCATATATGGCGTTGTTGTGAAGGCCCAGCTAGACTGACTGGAGCCTTCCCAGTGACTGTAGGTTGTGGGTACCTCCTGTGGGTGGGACCTGGGTGAATGGAGAGTGTGACCAATATACACTCCTTGTTGTGGTTGTCTGGTTTCTGGCATGAGAGACAAAGACTGAGACAGCCCTGCCCGAAACTGGCCTGAATGCAGTGTGTAGTGTTGAATGGCTGGGTACTTGTCCCAATCCACATTCCTTGTTGTGAGTGTCTGAAAGGGAGGAGTGTGGCCTGAATGCACTGTGTGCCTGATTGGTTGACTGACTGCATGAATGCCCTTTTGTATGATTGGCTGCTGAGTGTGTGCCAGCAGTGTGGATGAGAGGCAGAATAGTATATCTGGGGACCTCTCACCACTGGTAGTTGTTCAGGAACGTGCAGACACGTTCAGAAGCAGCCAGGAGTTCAGGAACGTTCAGAAGCGTTCTGGAGCTGAGTCTCCACTCTAAGAGTAACTGGAACTGCTGATCCTCGACGTCCAGCTGGAAGAAGAAGACTTGCTGTGGCATTTGCTTCGACCGATCCGAAGGCTGTCGAAATCGTCGAAGACTGACCCGAGATAGGACCTGGTAAGGCGCCCTCTTCCCGTGCTCCGAGGGACCATCGAGCACCGCTCCATCTTCGCCAAAGCGCCCTGGAAGACAGACCCTCGAAAGGCTGTCGACCCGAGACGGGACCGCCGAGGAGATCGAAGTGAAGCACCCGGACATCGACGCCGTCGAAGTCCATCGCCGTCGACCAGGGTTCGCAGGTTTGTGTAACCGCTGGAGGCCCGTCGAAGTTGTGTTGCCCAGCCGTGGGAACCACTTGACGCCGTGCCGCCGACGACCGGAGCCGTCCGCTCCTTTGCCTAAGAACATTCAATAGAAGGACTCTCTCGACCGCATCGTCGACCGCTTATCCTGCCGGAGAAAGTCGAGGACGACCAACGCGCCGAGGAGAAACCTGCCGGTGGGTTTCCCGCCACCCGAAGACCACAAAGACTCGAACGACTCAACGCCCTTGCTGGGCCTCCGTCTCCACAATCTTTGCGGCCCAGAACTATTGTCACCGAGGTGCCCCGCACGCCTCTGCCTTGCAGGACGCCGACGCTCCGACGCCGACGAGCACCGCTCGGACGAAGCTGCCGCCTCATCGACGCCGTTCTACCTTGTTTGTCGACGGACGTTCGACGCCCCGTGCCTCCCGCTTGAAAGGGAAGGCATTCAAGAAGGGCCGTCGATTCCCCGTCGCCGAACACCGAGTTCCTCGACGTTTCTCGACGCCTCTCGACGATCCGTGACTCCCGCTTGAAAGGGGGGTCGCTCAAGAAGGATCTGTCGACGCCTCTTCAAAGAACTCGACTCCACCAGGTACATTGGGGGGGTAAAAACATTATAGGAGGGAATAAGACTTACAGTACAATATATGGACTGGGCTTGCGCTAAATCTTTGTTTTACAGGTTGCCCAGGTGGGGGGATCTCCACACAGAGCTGTGCCCAGTGGTAGGGGCCAGTACTCTGCCTATTGCTCAACCATCTTATTTCCCCTCCTCTCTCTATTGCTGGTTTCACTCTGTTGATCTGTGTGACATTGTTACAGTATTGTTGATGCACTTTAATAAGATCTAGTACAAAGGGTGGTACCACTTTAGAATTGTAGATATTTGCCATTGTTGATTGTTGATTTTCCTGAGTACAAAATGAGTTATTATGATAAGTGTACATAACCTTGACTATTGATTATATAAAGACTGTGTTCTAACCAATACAGTGTGTGGACATTCCTTTGTGGGGACTTGGGGTACACTGTACTTAAGAACCAGCCTGCATCACCTCCTGAGAAGCTAGGCCTTGATTGCTCGTCCATTGCTACCGTAATAGAGAATCTTGGCTGGGGTCCTCTGTGCCTCTCTTCTACCATATAGAGAGCAGTAGTACAGACACCCCCCACCGGTCGTCTCTCACACTGGTGGCAGCGGTGGGATGCTTATGGTTTTAAGAATCAATGTATAACCGTGCCACTTACAAAGGATATCTGCACTTTATTAAATTAAGGTTTAGTTGTGTACAAGATAACTGCATTACAAACGATGGAGTCTATTGCAAATGGCAAATTGACTCGGATGAGCTTGGAGGCTCTCCAGAGTGCTTGTGAAGCCAGGGAGTTAGACTTTGTGGATAAGTCAAGGGCTGAGCTGATAGCTGCCCTGGTGGACTACCAGACTGATAGTGAAACTCTTGATGAGGGGGGGAATGCAACCAATGAGGACTCTGCCCCTGGGGTTTCTGCTGAATCTGTTTCTGGGAATACCGCCATTCCTGCTGCCTCTGTTCCAAACCTCAGCAATTCCTTGGAGCTTGAGTTATTAAGGATGAAACTGGCCTTTGAATACCGCAAGTTGGAAATAGATGCTGAACTTAGGAAAGAGGAATTGGCTCAACAAGTGGAGCTCAAGAATAGGGATCTTGAACTCAAGAGCCAGGACACTGAATGTCAGAGAATCCAGCTAGAGAAAGCTAGAGTGGAGACTTCAGCTAAAACCAGTGAGAGTGTCAGGTCCCCAGCCACCAAGTTTATGAAAGATTTGGTTGGTGTATTTGTGGAGGGTTCAGATATCCTCCAATGGATTGAAGCGTTTGAAATGGCTTGTGCGATTCATGATGTTGATAAAAGAGATTGGGCTAAGTGTTTGTTAAGCAGAGTGCCTCAAACTGGATATGACTGTATTCTGAAGCTGAGTGCGGAAGAAAGGGGTCAGTATGAGTGTATGAAGTCTGCTTTGATTGCCAAGTTTGGCAAGACACCTACCCAATACCTTAGAAGGTTCAGGGATTTTAAGAAAAGAGAGAATGTGTCTTGGGTTGACTGGGTGAGTGCTGCGCACATGAACATGATGGGGTGGATAGATGGATACAAGGTTAAGACTTTTGTTGAATTATCCCACCTCTTGTTCTTTGAGCATTTTTCTGAAGCCTGTTCACCAGAGTTGCGTCAGTATGTGGCTGACCAGAACATTTTGGACCCCTTTAAGCTGGCTAGGTTGGCTGACAAGTGGGTCTCCCACCGGGTGTCCCCTAAGGACTCCAGTGGGAAGGACAAGGACAAAGAAAAGGGGGCCTCTCAGAAAGCTGAGGAGTTCCCCAAGCAGTCACAGTCGGGTAAACCAAAACCTTCCTCTCCTAAGACCCAAAAATCTAGTGGGGATAAGTCATCTGGGGGTGGGAATAAGAGTAGTGGTCCACCTGCTGCAAAGCAGGCTCCCAGTGGTTCCAGTACCGTACCCCGCACTCCTGGCGCTTGTTGGGACTGTGGGGCTCTGGATCACAAAAGGGGTGACCCCAAGTGTAAAGGTAAGGCACTTGGAGTACAGGCTGTCAGCCTGACCTACCCTTACCCCGTGTCTGAGGTGGAGGCCACTGTCCTCCCCTCCTCTACCGGGATCACATTTGGTGCTCCGTTAGAGATTTCCTTAGTGTCCCTTGGGGCCTGGGACCAGTATGCAGAAGTACTGGCGACTATCCCACAGAACACCCATAGGTTTTTGAGAAGTGTCCTCTTGAATGGCCAGCCTTCTACTGGTTTGAGAGACACTGGGGCAAGCATGACAGTGGTGGACAGGACCCTGCTCAAGCCAGAGGACTATGAAGGTGCTCCTCTGCAAACCACCAGGTTAGCTGGTGGGCCTCCCAAATTATCACCTGTAGCCTTAGTCACACTCATGATTGGAGACAAGACAGCAAAGCTTCCTGTCCTGGTTCAGGACAATGTCCCTGCTAACATTTTGTTAGGAAATGATCTAGTAGAGTTGGGGTTGATCTCGGATGGTCTTCCCATGACTGCTGCTGCAGTCACTAGGTCACAGGTGACACCGGGTCTGGCTGTGGGTCAGGTACCCGAGCCAAAGGCGAGGCCGAAGGCAAGAAGGAGGAAGACCAAGAAGGCCACCTCTGTGGAGGGGACACCTTCTCTTCCTGCTGTTCCGACAGCACCCATTGGGATCCATGCTCCGGACGGGCTGGGTCCAGTGGAAAACCCAAACTCAACTCCTGTGGGAGAAGAGACAGAAGACTCTCCTGTGGGAGAGGTTCTCAACCCGGAGGATCATCCCGACCTTCAATGCTTGTTAGCTGAAGGGGGACCCTCCCGGGCAGACTTCTGTAAGGGACAGAGAGAGTGCCACTCTCTCGAGGGACTGAGGAAACAGGCCCTGTCCCAGGCACAAGGAGAAGTGCCTAGGACATTCCGGATTTATTGGGAGGGTGAGCTCCTTGTTAGTGAGCCCACTAAGCCTGAACCTGGTGCCCTCAAGAGGTTGGTGGTACCCCAGGTTTACAGGCCCTTCCTACTGCAGTTGGCGCATGAGGTGCCCTTGGCTGGTCATCTTGGGACCAAGAAGACTAAGCAGAGGCTCTCTGCCCATTTCTACTGGCCACGGATGGGAGTAGAGGTGTAGTCCCACTGCCGGACCTGCCCAACTTGTCAGTTGTCTGGCAAGACTGGAGGCAGTGTCATTGCCCCACTGCAGCCATTGCCAGTGGTTGGCACCCCATTTGAGAGGGTGGGCATCGACATCGTCGGTCCCCTTGACCCTCCCACTTCAGGTGGACATCGGTTCATCCTGGTCTTGGTAGATCATGCCACCAGGTACCCTGAGACAATACCCCTTCGGACTGTTACTGCCAAGGTGGTTGCCAGGGCTCTCCTGGGCATTTTCACACGTGTTGGATTCCCCAAGGAGGTTGTCTCTGACAGAGGATCCAACTTCATGTCTAGTTACATGAAAACCATGTGGAAAGAGTGCTGGGTAACCTGCAAATTCTCCACCTCTTACCACCCCCAGACCAATGGTCTGGTTGAGAGATTTAATAAAACTCTCAAGGGTATGCTAGGGGCTTTGGAAGAACCCCTAAGGAGGAAATGGGATCTCCTCCTGCCATGCCTGCTGTTTGCTTACAGGGAGGTACCTCAAGAGGGTGTTGGTTTCAGCCCCTTTGAGTTACTCTTTGGACATCCCGTGAGGGGGCCCCTCGCCTTGATCAGAGAAGGCTTGGAAGCCACCCCTCCGGGTCCCGCCAAGCAAGTGGGGGTCTATGTGTTAGGCCTTAGGCGGAGGATGACACAGATGATGGGTCAGGCAACAGCAAATCTCAAGGCCAGCCAGGAATTGAATAAGTACTGGCATGACCTTAAAGCCTTGCAAGTGGATTGGACTCCGGGACAGGAAATCCTTGTGATGGAGCCTACCAAGCCTAGAGCTTTGGCAGACAAGTGGACTGGACCCTTCAGGATCATCTCCAAGATGGGCGAAGTCAATTATCTGGTTGACATCGGAGCCTCTGGGGTAGCACCTCAGATATTCCATGTCAACAGGCTCAAGCCTTTCCACCGGCGAGCAGAAGTCTCATGTCTCTTGCTAGCTTCTGGGCAAGAAGAGGATGAGAGTGAGCCCCTTCCTGATTTGCTGCATAGCAACCCTCAGGATGGCTCAGTGGAGGGAGTACATCTCTCTCCAGATTTGACAACAGAGCAACAGAGGGCCTGGAGGGCTTTGCTCCAACAGTATGCCTCTCTGTTTTCACTGAAGCCAGGCCTTACACCGTTGTGTAAGCATGAAATTGACACTGGTGACAGTGTGCCTGTCAAAAGCAGGTGCTACCGTATGTCAGATACCGTCAAGAACCACATCCAGGCTGAGGTCGCCAAGATGTTGGATCTGGGTGTTATTGAACCCTCAACCAGTCCCCGGTCCAGTCCAGTGGTCCTTGTCCCCTAGGCAAGTTCCCAGGCGGGTACCAAGGATTGGAGGTTCTGTGTGGACTACCGAGGAGTCAATGCCGTCACCAAAACTGACGCGCACCCATTGCCCAGGGCTGATGAGCTCGTGGACACCATAGGTGCTGCCAAATTTGTGAGCACCTTTGACCTTACCTCAGGCTATTGGCAAATAGCTCTGACGGACCATGCCAAGGAAAAGACGGCCTTCTCAACACCTGAGGGACTCTACCAGTTTAGGGTCATGCCTTTTGGGTTGAAGAATGCCCTTGCCACCTTCCAGAGATTGGTCAACCATGCGCTTAGTGGGCTGGAAGCCTTTTGTGTGGCTTACTTAGACGACATTGCCGTCTACAGTTCCACCTGGGAAGAGCATTTGACACATCTGGATAAGGTGTTGCAGGCCTTGAAAAGGGCTAACCTCACTATCAAGGCCACCAAGTGCCAGATAGCTCAGGGGAAAGTTACCTATCTTGGTCATGAGTTAGGAGGGGGTCAAATCCAACCTCTCTCCAGTAAAGTACAGGATGTACAGAACTGGGAGACTCCCACTACTCAAACCCAGGTGAGGGCCTTTTTGGGCCTCACTGGGTACTATCGCAATTTCATGGCAGACTATGGAACCATAGCTGCACCCCTGACAGCTCTAACATCACCCAAGCAGCCTAGGAAGGTTAATTGGACCGAAGACTGTCAGAGGGCCTTTGAAGGCTTGAAAGAAAGTCTGTGTAGGGCACCTGTGTTGTGTGCGCCTGACTACAGCCGACCCTTTATCGTCCAGACGGATGCCTGCGACACCGGAATTGGAGCTTTCTTGTCCCAGTTAGATGACAAAGGGAGAGAACATCCTATCATATTCATCAGTAGACAACTCAAGGGTAGAGAACTTAGGTGGGCTACTGTTGAAAAGGAGTGTTTTAGCATAGTTTGGAGCCTTAGGCGTTTTAAGCCCTACCTTACGGGGTCTACCTTCAAGGTCCAAACCGATCATAAGCCCCTGAAGTGGCTTATGCAGATGAAGGGTGAGAATCCGAAATTGCTCAGGTGGTCCATTAGCCTGCAAGGGCTAGACTTCACCATAGAGCACAGACCAGGGAAGAGTCACGATAATGCAGATGGCCTTTCCAGAAGGTATGTTGACCGTCTGGATGAGGGTGTCTATCCCGTCGGAGATTAGACACCCTCCACCTCAGTCTGGGGGGGGCCACTGTGATGCTGGAAATGCATCTGAGGGACAGGGCCTCTGAATCCTTGTCCTTTACTGCTTTTTACCGTGTGTTCTGTCATATTTTCTGCCCAGGAGTCCATGTGGGACTCCTGGCAGTGCAGCTCTCTCTTTTGGTTTGGTGAACAGACCCATGGGATACCCTTATGGCACCCATGGGTAGGGGTACAACCCTGTGCCCCTAGTGTATGTTTTTGGGCACCTGTGGGTGGCCCACAGAGCAGGGTATGGGCTGGTGGCAGCTCCATGCTGAATTCGACAGGTGCTCTGGGTGACCTCCATTTTGGGATACCCAGGCCCTGCCATTGGGATCTGTTGATTCCTGATAGGAAACAAGATGGCCCCTGTGGCCTCTTGCTTTCTATTGCCTGTTATCTTGTTTTCCCAAAGTCCTGGGAAGCCCTGACTCTGTCCCTTCCCCCTGACTGGCTGTTGGGTGGAAGTTCCATATATGGCGTTGTTGTGAAGGCCCAGCTAGACTGACTGGAGCCTTCCCAGTGACTGTAGGTTGTGGGCACCTCCTGTGGGTAGGACCTGGGTGAATGGAGAGTGTGACCAATATACACTCCTTGTTGTGGTTGTTTGGTTTCTGGCATGAGAGACAAAGACTGAGACAGCCCTGCCCGAAACTGGCCTGAATGCAGTGTGTAGTGTTGAATGGCTGGGTACTTGTCCCAATCCACATTCCTTGTTGTGAGTGTCTGAAAGGGAGGAGTGTGGCCTGAATGCACTGTGTGCCTGATTGGTTGACTGGCTGCATGAATGCCCTTTTGTATGATTGGCTGCTGAGTGTGTGCCAGCAGTGTGGATGGGAGGCAGAATAGTATATCTGGGGACCTCTCAACACTGGTAGTTGTTCAGGAACGTGCAGACACGTTCAGAAGCAGCCAGGAGTTCAGGAACGTTCAGAAGCGTTCTGGAGCTGAGTCTCCACTCTAAGAGTAACTGGAACTGCTCATCCTCGACGTCCAGCTGGAAGAAGAAGACTTGCTGTGGCATTTGCTTCGACCGATCCGAAGGCTGTCGAAATCGTCGAAGACTGACCCGAGAGAGGACCTGGTAAGGCGCCCTCTTCCCGTGCTCCGAGGGACCATCGAGCACCGCTCCATCTTCGCCGAAGCGCCCTGGAAGACAGACCCTCGAAAGGCTGTCGACCCGAGACGGGACCGCCGAGGAGATCGAAGTGAAGCACCCGGACATCGACTCCGTCGAAGTCCATCGCCGTCGACCAGGGTTCGCAGGTTTGTGTAACCGCTGGAGGCCCGTCGAAGTTGTGTTGCCCAGCCGTGGGAACCACTTGACGCCGTGCCGCCGCCGACCGGAGCCGTCCGCTCCTTTGCCTAAGAACATTGAATCGAAGGACTCTCTCGACCGCATCGTCGACCGCTTATCCTCCTGGAGAAAGTCGAGGACGACCAACGCGCCGAGGAGAACTCGACTCCACCAGGTACATTGGGGGGGTAAAAACATTATAGGAGGGAATAAGACTTGCAGAACAATATATGGACTGGGCTTGTGCTATATCTTTATTTTACAGGTTGCCCAGGTGGGGGGACCTCCACACAGAACTGTGTCTAGTGGTAGGGGCCAGTATTCTGCCTATTGCTCAACCATCTTATTTTCTATCCTCTCTTGGTTCAGGGAACGCTTCTGAACGTTCCCTGAACCAATTACCATTGGTGAGAGGTCCCCAGATATACTATTCTGTCTCTCATCCACACTGCTGGCACACACTCAGCAGCCAATCATACAGAAGGGCATTCATGCAGTCAGTCAGCCAATCAGGCACACAGTGCATTCAGGCCACACTCCTCCCTTTCAGACACTCACAACAAGGAATGTGGATTGGGACAAGTACCCAGCCATTCAACACTACACACTGCATTCAGGCCAGTTTCGGGCAGGGCTGTCTCAGTCTTTGTCTCTCATGCCAGAAACCAGACAACCACAACAAGGAGTGTATATTGGTCACACACTCCATTCACCCAGGTCCCACCCACAGGAGGTACCCACAACATACAGTCACTGGGAAGGCTCCAGTCAGTCTAGCTGGGCCTTCACAACAACACCATATATGGAACTTCCACCCAACAGCCAGTCAGGGGGAAGGGACAGAGTCAGGGCTTCCAGGGACTTTTGGAAAACAAGGTAACAGGCAATAGAAAGCAAGAGGCCACAGGGGACATCTTGATTCCTATCAGGAATCAACTGATCCCAATGGCAGGGCCTGGGTATCCCAAAATGGAGGACACCCAGAGCACCTGTCAAATTCAGCATGGAGCTGCCACCAGCCCATACCCTGCTCTGTGGGCCACCCACAGGTGCCCAAAAACATACACTAGGGGTACAGGGTTGTAGCCCTACCCATGGGTGCCATAAGGGTATCCCATGGGTCTGTTCACCAAACCAAAAGAGAGAGCTGCACTGCCAGGAGTCCCACATGGACTCCTGGGCAGAAAACATGACAGAACACATGATAAAAAGCAGTAAAGGACAAGGATTCAGGGGCCCTGTCCCTCTGATGCATTTCCAGCATCACACCGATGCACAGGAGGGACGTGTTGTGCGTCAGTCAGTGATTGCACAATATTTCTAACACACATGGGTGCAGAGGCTGACATGAAAGTTGGACAGAGGGCACTGGGTGCGGGAGTACATGTACACTATGCACTGTATATCAATAAATGACACATATGCAATAAGGAATGTCCACTCAAGATTTTCTTTTCACACAACGGGTGTATTTAACTGTCCAAAGAAGATTAAAGTGCTCAAACCCTCCACCTCACACACCCACTCCCCTACCCCCTCCCCCACAACTCCCCCACACACCCTCACCACCCTCCCGCTCCCCCACAACTCCCCCACACACCCTCACCACCCTCCCCCTCCCTCGCAACTCCCCCACACAGCTCACCCCCTCCCCCACAACTCCCCCACACACCCTCCCCCCTCCTCCTTCCCCCCACAACTCCCCCACACCTGGTGTCCAAGCAAATGCTTCATGTGTCAGTGTCTACTGCCTTCATCAGGCTGCCCCGTCTACATCCTTCCACTTCCTGCACCTGGTGGCGGCATGTCCGAGCGGTGCAGGGTGTGCACTGACCTGCATAGGGGGCTGGTTTGGGTGGAGCTTGACAAAGAAGGGGTGGCCGCTTGCTCCATTCTGGGGGCTGGACGCTCAGCCTCCATGGAATCTGCAATTGTGGTGAGGACCTGTCTCACGGCCGACACCTCCTTCATGTTGCCTTCATCCCTGGCCTGGAGTGTAGTCGCCCGTGGGGGTGAGTCCCGGGCCTCGCTGTCAGGATCTGAGCCTGTGGGGGACCAAGAGAGGGACGGCTTGAGTGATGGTCTGACAAGCATCATGCATACATTTGTATTATTGCTCTTCTACACATTAGAGGGGATTAGGCAGTGGAGTTGTAATGATCACGTTGCTAGCTATATGGGTGGAGCATGCAGGCATCCGTCGGGGTCACTCATGTTGGGGCGGGCGTATGCTATGTGACATGCATTTCTGTTGTGGCCTGCGTGCAGTGTGACTTATGCCATTTTCATATTTGTGTGGTGTGTGTCAGGTATGGCATTGCCATGCTGCGTGCATGTGTCTGTGCTGCGGATGGCATCTAGGCAGGGAATGTGTATGTATTGGGCCATGCATTGCCTCTTTGTACAGACAAATTGGTGGACTATCATCATGCTTAGCTTTACAGTGGGCCTCATTACAAGGTTGGCGGTAAGGCGAAAACGATACTGGTATGGTAATACCGGCATCGTTTACTGCTCCGGAGTATTCCGACCCGCAAACCCGGTAGTAGCGGCACCCTAAATAACAGACCGCTAATAGCGGCATAGGCGCGTACAAGAGCCCCTTCGGGGAGCAAATACCGGCATGCCGTAATAGGGGGACATCCCAACCCACGCGGACATGCAAATACCGGCATCACGAAGCCGGTAATCACGGGCTGCACGATGCCGGTCATACAGGCATTGCGGACCACCCGCAAACAGCAATCAGGATACAAGGCAACTGCCACAGGTGCACACAATCCCCACAGGTGGAGTCAATGGAGGCTGGGCCAGTATAAAATGAGCACACCCACACCCCTTCCAACACCAAAATGCTACCACTAGCTGTTGCATTCATGGCGCTGGAGGACATGCCCATACTGCTACAACTACAGCAACAACAGCAGCAACAACAACAACTACAGCAGCAGCAACAACAACTACAGCAGCAACAACAGGCAGCACAGAGGAGACGCAGGAGGAGAAGGAGGGTGAGACAGGCCCAGCAATTACCACCAGCGCAGGCAGCGGTGCCTCGTAGGCAACCACCAATCCCTCGCACCAGACCCAGCCCTTTTAACCTAACCCCTGAGCAGATCCACATCCTGTACCGGTTGGACCATGACACCATCACCACCATAGTGTGCATGATACAGAACGACATTGCAAGCCTCTTTGAAATACGCACTGCCACCCCCCCGCTACTAAAGGTGGTGTCTGTGCTCCACTTCCTGGCCACAGGCACCTACCAACACACAGTGGGGCAGCTGCATGGCATTTCACAGCCACTATTTTCACACATATTGAATTGCTGTATGCCCTCCTGAAGCACGCAAGCACCCACATATCCCTACCACGGACTGCCTAGGAGATAGCCGACACCAAAGTAGGCTTCCATGCACTGGCAGGCATGCCCAATTGTGTTGGTGCCCTCGACTGCACCCATTTGGAATTGGTAGTGCCCCATGCCATAGAGGCGGTGTCCCGCAATCGCGAGCAATACAACTCCATCAATGTGCAAATGGTATGTGACTCCAGCAAGATCATCACACATTGCTGCGCCCGATTTCCCGGATCAACACATGATGCCATGGTACGGCGCAACGACACGCTACCCCGTCACATGGAGCGACATGCTGGACCACGTGCCTGGCTGCTTGGTGAGTTGCACAACTGTCCCATGGCAGTGCTTTGGAGTACTGATGTGTAGGGATGCATAAGGGGGGGGCATAGTCTACCTGGGTGGTTAAGGGGGGGGCATACTCCACCTGGGTGGCAATTGCCGGTGATTGGAGAATGCATGCAGAGCTAAACATTCCTGACCTGAACCGGCCAAATGGAACATGACACATCACTGGGCCACATTTCACAAATTATGCCTATCGATGACAACAAGTAAGAGGCACAACCAGGCCACCATGGTAATGGCAAGCAATGCATGAATGAACAGGATGGCAACTATGGCAATGTGGTCAGTGTGGCCATGCACAGTGAAGAATGAACATGCATGAATTGGAGGCTAAACATTGTTGCACTACCACAGCACATCTGCCTTAGCATGCATTATTACACCCTGCATCATCTATTGAACGCCATCCAGACTATCACACCTCATGACAGTATAGATTGCATCTAGGTGACACATTTGCATGCGTACAGGGACATGTGCATGCCCACACCAAATAGCTGCCACCATGACTGTGTTCCCTGAAGGTGGCAGTTCAGAGTGACACACACCTATTTGTGATGGAGGATATCCCTTGAGGCCGTGGCTACTTACCCCTATGCGGAACCCGCAGAAAAGCCATGAAGAGGAGTACAATCGTTTGCACACCCGTACGCCTGTTGTGATTGAGCAGACCTTTGGCCTGTTGAAGGCACGGTTCCGCTGCCTCAGCAGGTCTTGTGGGGCACTCCTATATAGGCCTGAGAACGTGGCGAAGATCACCATGGCCTGTGTCATGCTGCACAACATGTGCGTCTGTAGAAATGTACCACTGCAACCTGACATTGACATACATGCCCCGGGTGAGGATGATGAGGATGGAGACAGAGGTGAAGTAGCCCCCCTGCTAGTACACGATGCATGGGATGGCCATGCTGTACGCCAAGCAAAGAATCACGAATACTTCTGAACCACAGGGACTGTGAAAGACATGTGTCAGGCAGACACTGGGCCAATGTGGACATACACATAGGGAATGTTGGGAGTTGGGCACTGAACACCGTAACACATTAAATGGATGCACACGAAAACAACAATGTCCATCCATGGATTTTTCTTATCACAACGTGTTTATTATTTACAACAGCAAAAATGTGCCCACTCGGGGCTCGGGGTGGCCGGGCATGTCACCTCGGTGTCTCCCTCAGACTCCAAACTGGCATCAAGTTCTTCCCCAGTGGAGGCGGGTGCTTCCAGGGACTCCCATTGGACAGGTGTGGGTGTGGCCTGCTGGGTCAGTAGTGTGTCAGGCACACTGGCAGCTGGTGTTGCTGGCTGTTTCCCAGCTTGCACAGGCACACTGGCAGTGGCTGTGGCCTGCTTGCCTCCAGCGGAGGTGGTGGTGGTTGCCCTCTTCTTAGGGTGTGAGGTGGATGCCCTTGTGGTGGTCTCCTGGGTTGCCTCTTCCTCATCGGTGCCTGGGGGGTAGAAGAGATGCAGGGCATCAGTGATGGTGTGACATGGCAGAGGCATAGGATGGTGCTGTTCATTATTCAT
Organism: Ambystoma mexicanum; assembly: GCF_040938575.1. Taxonomy (NCBI): domain Eukaryota; kingdom Metazoa; phylum Chordata; class Amphibia; order Caudata; family Ambystomatidae; genus Ambystoma; species Ambystoma mexicanum. Next base: position 69,372,677 of record NC_090923.1, on the reverse strand, counting down.
TTGATCATGCATTAATGTCTTACAGGTGTGTCACACAGGGTATTCAGAGGGGACATGTTAGCATTCACTGCAAGACAGGTGGCATGCTGTTGATTTTGGGTTTGTGTGATGTATCACATGGGCAAGGTCCAGGTGTGTTGGCTGTGTGTTGGTTATGGGATTGGCACTCAGCATGCATTTCAGTATGGCAGCGTTTGGCCCGCCATCTGGACTTGGATATGTTCATGTGGGTGTTGGGACATGCATTGTCTTGCCTAGACTCTCTACCTCTTCACTTGTGCTACGTCATGGTCTTCCCTACAGGGATCTGCAGGGTCACTCACCTCCTTCCGCGGTTGATGCCGCACCCTTCTCCATCTCGCATAATCCCTCGATGGACTCAGGACTGATGAATCTGCTAGCCGTCTCCTCCCAGGGCATCAATTTGGCAGGGGGGTGGGCACCCCCGCCTGTGGCCATGGCCTCCCTCCGATTGCTGGCCATGATATTGCGTACCCTCAACCGGAGGTCATCCCTCCGCTTCCTGCAGTCCCTCACACTGTGCAGGGTGGTACCTACGGCTGATACCTTGCGGCCTCTTTTGTTGCTGCACCTCCCACTTCTTGTCGTGGGATTGGATCATGTCTGCATGTGCAGCTAGAGTGTCCGCTAACATGGTCAGCTCTGCGTCTGAGTAATGCTGTTTCAGCAGCCGAGGAGTGGTCTTCCTGGTAGCCTTTGACATTCTCTATGGATTTCCACTGTGCTCTCCAAGTATCGACTGGTGGTTAGAGAGTATGGCAATGGATTGTGTTTTTAAAGATGGCCGCCGGCCCATTTCCAGTTCCTGTGTGATGACGTTATTTCCGGGTCTGGTTTTGCGAATCCGGTATTAGCATGGTGGTATTACCGGGCCGGTATTTAGGTATTGCTCCTAGGCGGTGCCGGTATCGGCTGGTCCTGCGATGCTGCTATCGGGGGGTTGGAGGGCCTTTAGCGGCATGCCGGTATTTCCATTACCGGCATGGGGGTTCGCGTGTGCTCACGCACTCATAATCACCCGCTATTAGCGGGTTCATATGAGAACGGACCCGCTCTTACCGGCATGCCAGTAATGAACCCGTTTTTACCGGGCTACTCGTAATGAGGCCCAGTGTTTTCTTAGGACACTCACCTCATTCCGCCGATGAGGTGGTGCCACGCTCCATATCGCCTACACCTTCTATGGCCTCTATGCCAATCGTGCTGGCGCAGATACTGGCGCAGATATCCTCCCACCGGCTTAGCTTTATTGGTGAGCTAGGTCCTCCACCAGTAGACTTGGCCTGGCTCCTTTTTGCTGACAAGATGTTCCTGACTCGCAGGCGCAGGTCATCCCATCTCTTCCGAACATCCTTTATTGTGCAGGGGTGTTGCCTACCGCGCTGACTCTTTGGGCAACAAGTTGCCAGATTTCTTTTTTTCTTTATCACTGCCTCTCACTTGAGGCTGTTTGCGAAAACAACATCGGCATTGTCTGCCAGGGTCTCAGCCAGCATTGTTAGTTCTTTGCGCAGGCGGGAGGCGCCTTTTTTTACTGTCTTGGGCAGGATTTTGTTGTGGAAGGTTGATGTCTGTAGTAAGCCATATGCTCCAGGTCCTGTGTGCTGAGGATGGCAATGGATTGTGTTTTTCAAGATGGCCGCCGTGCTCTTTCCCGTTCCTGTGCGATGACGCTACTTCTGGTTCCGCTTATTTACTGGCACTGCTAATAGCGGTCACCGCTGATGGCGGTGCCCGCTAATGCCGTTACCATTGATGCCGGTAGTGCTCTCTGTCCTTTCCATGATGCCGCTAAGACCCATTTTTTGGACTTTAGCAGCATGCCAGTAATGTCGTTACCGGCAAGGTGCCAAACCTTGTGCACGCAAACTTGTAATAGGCCTCTGTTAGCGGACTCTTTACAACACGGACACAGTATTTGCTCCATGCCGGTAAGGACTGTTACTTACCTCCAACCTCGTAATGACCCCTAGAGTGTCCCATAAGTACAATACTACTCTAGGTAAGCAGGAGGAGGGGAAAAAGCACAAAGATAAAGAGGGTGGGGGATCGGATAACACTTCCTCCCAAAAGGGCCACAAAAAGAAATTCAAGGGTAAGTCCCAAGAGAATGTTCAGGGTAGTGGGTGCTATCCTCCCAAGCAGAACTCTGGTTATAGTAAGCCTCCCTATGTCCCAAAACCCACTGGATCGTGTGTGGCTTGTGGAGCAAATGGCCATTATGCAGGGGGACCCCCGATGTAAGGTCAAAACCTTAGGGGTCCACTATGTGAGTCTGGCCTTCCTCTCCTATGAGGAGCAATAGATCACAGGGCATCCTTCTCCTCAGACTCCTTCCCCAGTGGGATAGAATCTGAGGTAGTCCTAGTTTCCCTGGGTTCCTGGGAGCCAAAAGTCTCAGAGATTTATGCTAGCATTCCAGATAACACTGAGCACTACTTTAAGGACAGTGTGCTAATCGATGGAGTTGACACTCCTGCCATTAGGGATAGTGGGGCCAGCAGAACAGTGCTGGATTCTATCTTGGTAGACCCAGAGGAACTTGCCAAAGCTCCTTTGATGCCCACCAAGTTAGCGGATGGCCCCCCTCTGAAGTTCCCAGTAATGCCTGTAAATCTTACTATCAATGTTACTATGGTCAGGATTCCAGTGAGCATACAGAGGCAAGTCCCAGGTAAGGTCCTGCTCGGGAATGATCTCAGAGACTTAGGTCTTGTGGGTGATACAGCAGAGAGACCATGCACAAGGTCACAAACAAGGGCTGCATTGCCCAAGACCAAAGCCAAACCCAAGCCAAAGGGGAAACCCAAGGCTAAAGGAGTCAAGAAAGACAAGAAAGGGAAAGAAAACATGCCCTCTAACCCACCTACCACTGAGGTGGAGGTAGTTGGCCAAACACCTGAACCTGACGAGAAAGAGGTGTTGCCTGAAATTCCTAATCCACATGACCATCCTGAACTCCAAAGTTTATTGGTTGAAGGTGGTCCTGATAGGGTTGAGTTCAATAAGGGCTAACGTGAGCGCCCATCTTTGGAAGGCCTTAGGAGACAGGCCTGCTTCCAGCTTGAGGGTGAACCTCCTGGGAAGCACATGATTTATTGGGAAGGTGGGATCCTCTACAGTGAGCCCACAGAGTCTACAGGAGACCATAGGAGATTGGTGGTTCCCCTTCATGTAAGACTAGCTGGTGCATGAAGTCCCCTTGCTGGTCACCTTGGCATCAAGAGAACCAAGCAAACCTCTTGCCTGGCTCTTTGATATCATAAATGTATTCTTAATGTTTTAAACTGTATCAAATGTTTCTTTTATTGTAAACTTTGTTTTATGTAATGAGATATGTTAGATAGTTTGTTATTTTGTTTGTATATTCTATATATTCTTTTATGCTATCTTTTCAGTTTAATGAAAAAGAAAATCCTTTTTTTGTAAAGGTTTTTGCAACCATATACAACTAAAACTTTTTTTTAAACCAAGCAAAGGTTAGCCATGCACTTCTACTGCCCCAAGATAGGGGTGCAAGTAGAAAGTCACTGCAGGAGTTGTGGTACATGCCCGTTATCTGGGAAAAGTGGCACAACAATCCAAGCTCCTTTGGTACCACTCCCAGTTGTGGGGTACCATTTGAAAGAGTGGGGATTGACATTGTTGGTCCTACTGACCCCCAAATATCCTCGGGCACTAGGTTTATCCTGTTGCTGGTCGACCATGCCACCAGGTATCCTGAGGCCATCCCATTGAAGACTGTGACTACCAAGTCAGTTGCAAAGCTTTTCTTGGCATATTTTTCTAGGGCTGGCTTCCCTAAATAAGTTGGTTCTGATAGGAGCAGCAACTTTATGTCTAAGTATATGCAAGCCATGTGGAGGGAGTGTGGGGTTGCTTATATATTTTCCTCAGCATACCAATCCCAAACCAATGGCTTGGTTGAGAGGTTTAATAGAACTCTCAAAAGCATGATTGGGGCTCTGGAAGAACCCCCGAGGAGAAAATGGGATCTCCTGTTACCATGCTTGTTGTTTGCCCTCTGAGGGCCACTCTTTATCAAGGTAGCCTGCGCTACCGAGATATTCCCAACTCTTGGATTCGATTCTGCCCTGTTGGGGAGACCATCCTCGAATAGTGGGAACTTATGTTTCACTGCCTCATCCGCTTCCTGAGCTATTACAGCCCTGCAAAAGACCCTGTATTTGCCCAACCGCACGATCGTGTGCACCTGCATCCAAAAGTACTTTAGAGCATAATGCTCCTCTCATCGTAGGGAATGGACTGCCTCTCAGTTAGGGTTTGATAAGTGAAGGACTGCCTAAAGTATATTTGCACTGTTTGCTCCCTTTCTTCACAGGTTGTGGACCCTTACTGTGCCCTATTCCTTTAGGCCATTGGTTACTGTACATATGTTTAATAGTGTTGTGTTGGTTTAGTTATTACTGCTGATATTTGCTTTATGTTTGATTTAAAAGGCCTTTAATAAATGTATATGTATTTTTGATATATACACCTGACTGAAAGTAATTTATAGTGTCGTTTACTGTGTATGCTCATTGTGGGATTTCGATCAACCTCACCCCTCCTCAGACCTAGGGCCTCATCACGACTTTGGCGGTAACCCTTAAATCCGGCGGTCGCGCTATTACCACCGGATTTAAGGGTCCACCAAATCAGGACTTCGGGGGTTTCGTCGCAGCTCTTGGATGGGGGGAAATACGCCGAAAATTTGCGCTATTACCGCCGGTGGGAAATCCGCCGGCCGTAAGAGCGCGAATGTTCCCCATTGAGCCCAATGGGGAATGGGGCATTCCCGAATGGGCTCAATGGGGAATGGGGAATTACATTACCGCCAAACTCGCTATTAGCGCCGGGGAGTTCGGCGGTAGGGCTAATTCCACCGGCGGTAATACCGCTGGTGTTACCGCCAAAGTCGTGATCAGGCCCCTAGTCTTGACCGTCGCCAATGCTACCTTGATTGGTCTGGCTTCTCTGGAAGGTTACCCTGTTCCAAGAAATTAGACTGGCTTTCTGAACCTCTGCCCACCATGTCAGAGTTCAGAAATCCATCTTAACACCAGTCCCCAAGTTTCCCCGATGCATGCCATAATGATGTAGTAGTGTCATCCTACAATAGTAACTCTGAAACTGCAGCAGGTGAAAAGCCTGACCTTCAGTCCCTGGAAAGACGAGCCCTGCGGACGAGACTGGAGCCAATCATATCCTGGCATCCCCCACCAACCAGCTGTGCGACATTCGACCCTATACAATGATGTCTGTCATGACGTTGTGTACCCTTATAATGTGTTGTTCATAAAGACTCTGGCAAAACGTTCTCGAGCAGCAGACTACTTTAAAACTTGTTATCCTTGCAAGCAATCTGGCCTTTTTCCGTAGCGGGTTGTATTCCTTCTGGCGTGAGGGTACAGGGGTGTGCCTTCAATTGTTGACCCCGATGTGATTCCAGCGCACCTGAACCTGCAGAAGTTTCCAGGCAATATCTCCGGAAGGGCCACGCCCACCTACAGCAACCAGCCCCAAAAACGCATACTTCCTACTGACCATGCCGGAGCCGTCTTTGCAGAATCCTGACTGCTCATTGGAGCGTGTGCAGCCCCAAGGAGAGGTGCAGGCCGGTTGTTGGAACCCAATGAACGGAGGAGTTTGGGTGAACGCGCTAAGTGAGTATAACCTTGCAAGGGATAACAAGTTGGGGATAGCGGTATGGGGAAGTGTGAAAAGTGTGAACACGTGTCGAATGCCTTTGGGAGTGTGGCATCTTTGTGGTTTATTGTGTTTTTTGGTTTTATTAATTTTTTGAGGAGAATAATAAGGAAAAGGAAACAAGAAGAAAGGGAGCCTCCCCGATTGAGGGGGAAAGGTGACGCCAGAACTGTTGTTTAACGAAGAAGAAAAGAGGAAATATATAGGAGCTCTGTATAGTTGGAGAGCTCGTGCATAGTGCGGATTGTTATTTTAGTTAGTTATTTTAACTTGTTTTATTAGTGTATTTTTATTGTATAGGGAGGAGGCCCAGGTGAGGCGCCGTGTGGCTTGTATGTGTGTGTGTGTGGGTGAGGGGGGTGTGGTTTGTATAAACAAGAAATCCCAACAGAGAGCAGGGGGCTGGGTGAAGAAATTACATCTTTTGATTTTTTGTGTGGTTAAACAGGGGGTGGGGGAGTTGAACTGTGTTTTTGATGACATCTGCATAACTGCGGCACATTAGCACAGGCATAGCTCGACTAAGCAAGCACACAGAGACACGCACATGGGCGGGAAACGCCCATAAAGTGCATGTGCAAGGCCCTGCCGTTGTACAGTGACAGGATCAAGAAATATCACAACCAGTGGGTGACGGAGACCAGGGGATGGGGGTTGCACCGCTCGTGGCCAGAGCAGGGCTCATTTGACAGGCATATGCCAGAACACGTGTCTATTTTTCTGATTGCAAAATAAAAAAGGGAAACAATTACAAAACAGGAGGGAAATATTGAACCTCCTTTTCAGCAGTCAGGGTCGCCCTACCTCAGAGCCGAGGTTCAGAAGTTGCTGGAACTCAGAGCAGTGGAACCCGTTCCCTTAGGGGAGTGAGGGGAGGGCTTCTACTCCCGACTGTTTACGGTGCCCAAACCCAACCAGGCTGGCCTGCGCACCATCCTAGACCTTTCCCAGTTCAATCTTTTCCTATCCCAAGAGAAATTCAAGATGATCACTCCCAGCCAGATACCGTCCTCGTTACAGATGGGCGATTGGCTCAGTGTGGTGGACCTTCAGGATGCGTACATGCATATACTGATCTGGAATCCACACAGGAGTTAACTCTGTTTCTCGGGGGGAGAGGAGCATTTCCAGTTCCGAGTGCTTCCTTTTGGCTTCAGCTCAGCACTGCGTGTCTTCACGAAGATGATGTCAGTGATCGCGGCCCATCTTCTTCTGCAGGGTATCCTTGTGTATCTATCCGTACTTAGACGATTGGCTCCTGCGCAGCCTTTGCCCGCTGAAAGCCTCATGCAATCTTCAGTCCCTCCTCCAGCTCTTGTTCTATCTCGGGCTGTCGGTGAACTGTTAGAAATCTTCTGTGACGGTCTCTCAGGACTTGATTTTCCTGGGTTTTCGCTGGAGCATGATCGACTGCAGGGTTTACCGGACCGGGGACAGAATGGCGAATCTGTTGGCCACATGTCAGATGTTTGCATAGTCGGAGAGCATGTCGGCCTGGTGGTTCCAGAGGCTTCTGGGCCTCATGGCCTCGTGCGTTTTGGCTCTACCTCTCGCTCGTCTCAAGATGAGGCAGACTCAGATGGCTCTTCGAAGGTCCTGGCGTCAGGCTGTGGATCCGGACTCCAAGTTGATTTTGATTCCGGCTTCCATGACGACGGACCTGGAGTGGTGGTCGTCTCTCAGCAACCTTTCGGTGGGTGTGGGTTTTCAGGACCCAACCCTGATGGTGACAGTGACGATCGACTCCTCCCTACTAGGGTGGGGTGCGATGTTGGATATTCTTCCGGTCTCGGACCTTTGGTCACCTCAGGACAAGTTCCTTCATATAAATCATCTGGAGCTCCTGGCAATTTTCCTGGTGCTCAAAGCATTCAGACCGGTCATTGCCAACAAAGTGGTCCGTATCCGCACGGACAATGTGGTGTCAAAGTATTACATCAACAAGCAAGGAGGCACCAAGTCTCCCCCGCTTGTGGACCTGTCCATCCAGATTTGGGAGTGGGCGATTCGTCATGGTGTCTGGCTGGTAGCAGTCCACATCCCGGGCCAGCAGAACATTACGGCAGACACCCTCAGTCGGCGGACGATGGTCATCTGCGAATGGGAGCTGAAGGCGGAGATCCTCTCATGGATTTTCCTTCATTGGGGCACGCCGGAGGTGGACCTCTTCGCGACATCAGCAAACAAGAAGCTTCCTCTGTATGCCTCCAGGAGCGGCCTGGGAGCCTCCTCTCTGGGGGACGCTCTCGAGAATCCTTGGCACAACATGAGGGCCTGTGCTTTCCCGCCTCTGCTGCTAATTCATCGGACGATTTGCAAGCTAAAGAACACGGTGTACTGTTCGCTTCTGCTCATAGCCCTGTGGTGGCCGGCCAGGTTCTGGTTCTTAGAACTTCAACACCTGTCGGTGTGTCCACCGATCAGGCTACCAGTGACTCCCGATCTGCTTCAACAGGGCGATCAACCACTGTTGCCCGGGGAACTAGTGTATGTAAGGAGCTGTGTACGCAAGTGGAACAATCCCAGGTTCCACGGGCCCTACAAAGTGGTGTTTTCCACCCCTCTCGCAGTAAAGGTGAAAGGGCTTTGATATTGAATACACCTTACAGACATTTGCAGGGCACCGCTAAATTACTCACTAGGACCCTAAACTAACACAACCAGTCTACCTCACCTTACTTAGCTTAATGCTGCCAATCTAAGGGCATGTGCATAGACATAGCTCTCAACCATTTGTCTCGCAAAGGCGGGTGAAATCACCCGATTTTGTTTCTGGCGGGTGAGACGCCCATTGGAATGAATGGGCGTGCAGGCTTGGCGGGTAAGTCAGCCCTTTGCAAGGCGGGTGACACCCGCCAAAAGCGGGTGAGTTGAGAGCTATGGCATAGATGCCAGACATCCGTTTCTGCTAAAGGCATAAGCTCTGTAAATTAAAACAAACGCTCTCTCTATCTCTCCCCTTTCTCCTCCCTCCCTTTCCCCCTTCCCTCCCCTTGCCCTACCATCCCTATTTCGTACCTGCTTTTGTTCCCATTACAAGAGAAAGAAGATGAATCATTCAACGTGAAATTGTTCATTGCATAACGATAGAAATGTTATTAGTTCTACTAGAATGTATTCTTATCAATGCGGCCTGCACTTTACTGCTATCTTGTTCACCTTCCTTATGCTAATGTTAAGAATATATTTGGGGTCATCTTTTATCTGGGCAAGAGGGTGGGGTGGGGTAACCCAAACAAAAGCACACTTCTCAATATGACTGAACTGCCAAATACAACTGTATATATGTATAACAGGTCCCAAGCAAGTAACACCAGTGCCCGTATGTACGAGTTAAATGTTTGAAATATTGCTTCCCACCATTAAAAACCTCTTTTGTAGCACAAATAGTAGTAGCACCATTGTTTGCAAGAGCATAGGAGATATATATCGCACCATGATAGGATAAAAGGACAAGTACGAAGGTCCAAATATGATGTATACCATAGCCTAGGCCTAGATGCTGTCAAAGATATTCATCATCCCGAGAACTCAAATTGTTGGTATTCTGACATGAATGCAGTGGGTAGACAAACAACCAATAGTAGTTGCTATGTCTGCTCATTGATACTGCTTACATCGGGGGCACCCATGGCTCTAGTACCACAAGATGTATCAATTATAGAGGCACAGCGCCTGATTGATCTTGTCCTATGTTGGCTAAAAGGCACCTCTCAGGAACACAACGTGCATCTACAACTTGGTGATTTAGATCCCATAAATGCGAAGCCTATCTGACAAATACCAACTTTTTATAGCAACCATATTTGGCGATCGAAGGAGCAAAGTATGTTAATAACAAGTGGCAGGAAATGACCCTCACTTGCCGAGCTGAAGACCTCCTGGGTTAACAAGAAAAAACAATGGCCACCCTGGAAAGAACATGTGCACAAATATGGACAGAGCATGTTACAAAACTGACATGGATTGCAGTAATGGAGAAGCCAGTGAAAGTGCACCAAGAGAAGAACTATGAGTTGTGCTTTTTCAGCGAAGGAACTGCCTTTGTCGGCTCCTACAAGGGATGCAACATACTATTATTGATTCTAGATCTAAAGAGAGCCAAAGCAGCACTGATGGACTATTACTGGGTGTGTGGCCAACAAGCATACTTGCACGTCCCACCACCATGGAGGGGCTATTGTCTGCTGGTCACGCTACACTCAGCACTACTAGTAGTCCCCGAAGAACACTTGCAAGGGGGGCACTGCCCTACAAGGCACTGACAGTATCCCCAATGATCATAGCACAAAACACGCTGCCATCACCATAGTTTTGAATCCTCCCTGGGAAGAAGCCATATGACCAGCTCGAAGAAAAAAGAGAACATCAAACTATCTATCCAAAGACTCATCGACACTGCTTGAAGAAATACCGGAAGAATACAAGTTGTTCATTTCGGCAGAGACATTCTTTGCATCATTATTGCTACCCGGCTCTGGGAACTGGTCCATTTGGCAAATGATACTGAGCAGGGGTTCAACGTCATAAGTGTCGAGCTGCGCACACTTAGGCTTATGATGATTCAGAATCTTTACGTCTTGGATATGCTGACGGCAATGGAAGGAGGTGTGTGCAGAATGATTGGGTGTCCATATTGCACAGTCATGCCTTCAGAAGATGCAGGAAATGGGACCCTGTCACATGTCATAGCTACAGTGCACGACCTAGGGGCCAAGATGAATAAAGAAGCTGGTGTTCAAGAGGAGGACTGGGTACAATGGCTTTCAGCTGGGCCCCGTCCTGGCTGGGGGCCCTGCGGAAGATGTTGGTGCCTATCATCGTGTTTATCCTGGTTCTTTTTTGCGCGTGCCAATTGGGACTTCAATGCTGTGCCAAAGCAGTACCTAATAGCACAATGATGATGGTTTCAATTTGCCTTTCAAAAGTACCTCATAGCACAAAGGAGGTAGAAGTGCAAACTGACTAGTCCATCCCCCCCATGGACCCTATACCTTATGGGGATGAAGTAGGCAGGCTATACCACACAATCATTGTCCCTCCTCCAGATCCTGAAATGTATATGGAAGTATGGTAGATTTAGCAGGGGACGGGGGCTGCATCTATATGACATGTACACCTGAAGAGTATGCGCGAGCGGGAGAAAGCCTGCAAAATGTATGTAGGGCGTGGATGCCAATAAGGGGAACAGCCCTGGGATTGTATCCCTCTATCCTTGAAATCCCTTCATTGTCTCCCAGTGGATGCAAGGATTAAATTTAAAACCCTCTGCATTGTTTTCATGACCCTTGCCCCTGGCCCTCACTGGCAAGTCAGCCTTCCAGTTAGGGCCAGGTCAAAGGCCTTAAAATCTCATCCAAGACTCTCTTGGAGTGAGTCCTGGCGCCTTTGTCGCCAGGCTCATAACCATCATGAAGACCAACATTAGAATGGGACTATTTACTTGGGACTATTTAACTTGGCGGAGTTCAGCCAACATGGAGGCACACACATAGCTCAGTTGCAAGGAACTGAGCTATGCGGTCTAGTGTTTTGGGTGTAGCAGGCCTGGGACTACTTTACCTGGACTACTTTGGGTGTGGCAGGCCTGATACTATTTTACCTGGACTTCTTTACAAGAGACTATTTAAACCGCACCCAAACAGCAGAACATGCTTTGCGTTATTTTGCTGTGGGCAGCGTAACGCTCACCGTGTCTGGTTCTTTGATGCCAGATTACCTGAAAGCAAGCACCTGCAGAGAGAGAAAGAACACTACGAAACAAACAAAGTAAACCGGGAAAGCTAGGTGTTCACAATAAACAAATGCATAAAGAAAATTACCGGTAAGTTTCCAATGTAAAATCGCACTCAACGAAAAGTGAAAGGTCCGTAAACTAGAACAAATACTTAAAAACGCCATGCACAATTTTGAAATAGTGGTGAAGCACAAATATCTCATATTCGTATCATTGGTGATAAGATCAAGCATCTATCAAAACAGGAAATAAATGACATTTCATATAAAGCAATGATAATTGATCTCCTCGTTGAGATCATTGGGTATAAGGCTGCCAAGTTTGTCAATCCAAAAAGTTTCTCTGCGGTTAAGCCGCAAACCCAAATCTTCATGTGGGTTATTTATCGTCAAAACTTCGAGGATAAGGAATCTTATTTGTGTTAGGTTGTGGCTATTGGCGACCCAATGACGGGCCACAGCGGAATTAGGGTTAGCATTGCGGATGCAAGATCGATGTTCATTCCACCGTGTTTTGGCCGGCCTGGTGGATTGACCCACATAGTACTTCCCACACGGGCATTTGATGCCATAGATTATGTTGGCACTGTCACAGGTGCCAAATGTTTTGAGGAAGATTTGTTTGACTGTGCGTGGGTGGTATATGACTTTTCCCTTAATCACCGAATTGCAATTCGTGCAGTGGAGACAAGGATATGTTCCAGTGCGTTGTGTGATGGGTTCTTTAGATGGTGCTCTTGTGTGCACTAGTTCGTCCCTCAAATTTCTTCTTCTCTGATAGGCAAACACTGGTAATTTACTGAACAGGTTTTGTACCCTGGTGTCGTTCTTGAAGATGTTCCAGTGTCTCTTAATTGTTTTTTTGATTTTGTTACTCTGTATGGAAAATTTTGAGACATATACAGGTGATTTGAGTTCCCTCTTGGTTTTCTTGGGAGTGGACAACATTGTATCGCCATCAAGAATATTAACCCTTTGGGCTGCTGAATCCAGTTCTTCTCTTTTATAGCCACGTGCTAAGAATTTTTCTTTCATTTCGTGTTGTTGTGTTATGCACTCTTCCGGGTCGCTGACAATTTTTTTAACACGTAAAAGTTGGCTGTACGGAAGATTTTTGAGCAGGCTCTGTTGGTGAAAGCTCACGCGGTGAAGTTATTACGGTCAGTAGCTTTCCTAAAAAGGGTGGTGTTGTAACCAGTTTCATTCTTCTCAACCCATTCCTCGGATTCCATAGAGACTACATCTCCCTCCAAGCTATCCTTGAGGCTGGATAATTCCTGAGTCCCATTAACATTGCTTACTTGGTATAACGTGAACATGACATTTGTCTCGTTTCGCCCGCGGAGTAAATTTGCCTCGAATGGGGAAAACTGTTGGATCTCACTCAAGATCGGGAACTGGGCACTCACAGCATGCGACAACTGTATGTACCTAAAATGTTTGCAGCTGACATGGGAAAACCTCTCCCGCAGCTGCTCGAAGTGAAGGATACCATCCCCATGTACAACGTCCACCAGGCACCGGATCCCCAAACTCTCCCACCGCATAAAGTGACCCATCTTAAGAAGCTCTGGGAGATATGCATTGCCACACAAGGGTTGACTTTGAGCCGGCCTTCCCCTCCAACCGATGTGCATATATACCTCCTTCCACACCTGCCGCACATGTGCTAAAATAAATGGGAGTTCCCCTCTGTTCCCCTCCTTACCATATATCACCTGCAATGGGGTCCTCCCCCACATCCAGCCCCGCTCAGATATAATATAAGGCAGCCCTGGGTCTCCGTACAGCCACTCGTTAACTACTCCTAATTGTGCCGCTTGGTAGTATTGCTGCAGGCTGGGAAGGCCAAATCCCCCCTCACAAACAGACCACTCGAGGGTCTTAAGGTCAATGCAAGTCTGTTTACCTCCCCAAAGAAGCTCCCTAAGCGCCCAATCAATGCCCTTAAAGACCTTCCTGGATATCGGGAGTGGCGCATTCTGCAGCACGTACAAAATTTGGGCAGTGCTATCATTTTGAAAAGGGCCGCCTTCCCCAACAGGCCCAGCGGAAGAGACTGCTAGTGAGCGACATCCAACTTAAACTTGCCAATGATCGGGTTTAGATTCAAATCGGGAAATGTCACAAGCTGGTCGCCCAGCGAATCCTGAAGTATCGGAAGCCTGTCCTAGACACTTAGGCAGTCGTGCGCCGCATTCTATCCCTGTAAAAAAACTGATTTCTGTCAGTTGATCTTCAGGCCGCTGGCACCCTGATAGTCCCTTAGTATCTTCGTCACCACCGGACAGGACTCTGATGGGTTTTCCATGTATATTAATAGGTTGTCTGCGTATAGAGATATTCTCTCTGCACCTCCCCAGGGCCAATTGAAACCCATTGACTCCCTGCTTGACCCAAGCTGCAATCTAGCTGTTCCCCTGCTAGGGTAAAGAGCAAGGGCGAGAGAGGACATCCCTGTCTTGTTCCACGCCCCACAGGAACTGTCTTAGAGCGAACCCATTGACCCGCATCTCTGCAACGGGTGATTTGTATAGTAGGCACTCCCAACTCAGAAAGTTTTCCCCGAAGCCCATGCTCTCCATAGTTCCCCATAGCAATTCCCAAAACATTGAATCAAACGCCTTTTCAAAATCTACTGACAGTAGAGCCCACGAGGCCCAATATCGTAGAGGCCTGACCCAGTGCCAATTATATTCTATGCAAGTTCATGCAAGTCGATTTAGATGGCATGAACCCGTACTGATCCGGATGGACAAGGCGTCCTATGACCCTCAATAAGAAATTTTCCAAGACGCCTGCCAGAACTTTTGCTTGCCCAGTGATTAGCAATATGGGTCTGTAGGAGGCACAAAATTCTGGTGGCTTGGGAAGAACTAATATGCGTGCCTTTCAACGTTCGTCTGGCAGTGTACCGTCTCTCCTACACTGCTGAAATAACCTGTGTAGTGGTGCTACCACCGCCTCACCCAGTTTCTTCCAAATTTCCACAGTGAAACCATTCAGACCTGGGGACTTCCCTGACTGCAATTGGGAGATAGCACCACCAACTCTTCTTCCGAGATATCAGTTTGAAACTCTTTCCACTGCTGTCTGTCTGCTGTGGGAGCACGACAGGATGCGCTCCTCTCGGCTCTCCATTTCCTGTTCGGCGGGGCGGGACACTATGGGCCTCATTACATAGTAGGCGGTAAGGGATTACCAGCACCGGTAAGGGCACCAGTGCCGGTAATCCCTTACTGCCTTACTACGAGGTCCCTTAGCGGGTCCCGTCCCTAACGCCTGATTTTACCAGGCGTTATGGAAGGGACCCGTTGAGGGACTTCAGAGCTAATAACGGTACCGCAAATTGCGGTACCGTTATTAGCTCCATCCCCATTCCCATTGAGCCCTATGGGGGTTCGAATGGGAATGGGGAATGGTTCCCGGAATGGGGACTTACCGGGTACTCCAAGGTCGGAATGACCTGGTAAGTCCCTATTCTGGGAACACGGACCCGTAATGCGGTAAGGGGGTAGCCATGGCGCTAATAGCGCCATGGCTACCGCCTACCGTGTAATGAGGCCCTATATCAGTGTCTTTCATGACCTCCTCCCCGGTGCCCTTCTGCAGGGCTCTCCAAACCCCCTTGCCCTCTATGCTCGAACTAGTCTAGCATCTTCCCTGCTTTGTCCCCGGCCTCATGTATTTGACTAAGTTGAGCCAGTATGCATGCTTTGCACTTTCTAGTGCGACATTCCTATGGGTTTCTTGAGCCACCCGCAACTTGAGATGTTCCCCTTGAGGCCCAGGCCACCTCTGCTTTCCCCACTGCCTGCGTGTGTTGCCTGCATTGTTCCGGTACTAACGAGATCGCCCTCCCTGAGATCCGTTTTGTATCCCTCGCAAACCATAACCGCGTTATCCACTGTACCCTCATTCACCTAGAAGTATTTCTGTGTAGTGTGTAATAGAGCCTTAGTAAACTCTGGGAAGCCCAAATAATCCGAGTTTAGCCTCCACGTGAGTGCAGGTGACTCATGCCCACTCTTCAGCGTGACGAGTACTGGAGAATGGTCCGATATCCCCCTCACTAGAAACTGTGCCGAAAGCAGCCTGTGACTGTCTCCCAGCGGGATGAAAAGGTAATACAGCCTGGATAAGGAGGAAGGAGCCCCAGAGAAGGAGTAACTGGCATGTCCTGCATGCAGGCATCTCCAAGTATCTACGCCAGTTCATAGCCCTGGTGAAAGAGCAAAGTTTGGTGGGGAGCTCTGGATTCCTACTGCCTATGTGAGACCTATCAAGACCCATTTACATCACATCATTGAAATCCTCTCCAAGGTTCGCTCTCTCCGACCTCCCCCATCACTATGAGCTTCTGGAAGTCATTAAGGAGGTCCCGTGTGAGGGGGAAAGGTACATAAACTGCTACAATACCCCACATGGCTCCCCAGAGGTGCCCCCCGGATCCTCAGAAACCTTCCCCTAGGTTCGGTCTGCACCTTTGTGACCGCAAATGGCACCCTTTTGTGTATCAGGATCATGGTGCCTCTCGCTTCCGTAGCGAAGCCAGCATGAAAGGCCACCCTGTAGTTTGTGCATATAAAGAACCTACACTGTGATCCCGCCAGATGGTTTTCAGTGAGGAGGGCAAAATCTGGAGAGTGCCTATTGGGGAACTTCAGTATTAGCTTCCTTTTAATACCCAAGCACATCCAATTCACATTCCAAGTTAAAAATGTGACTCCTTTATCTTGTGCCATCCTCTGGTAGGTACATAAACCGGGCCTTACCCATTTTGGGTTCCCACTCTCCTGCATCTTCCATGTATAAGGCCCCATCTGGACCCGCCCTGCCGAGAACCTCCCGCCATAGCCAAGCATTTTCAACTCCCATCAACCAAAAAAAATAAAAAACACCCCAAACTCCTCCCACCCTGCACTTCTCCCCAATTGAAGCTCCTGTTGACCAGGCCCGTCCGGAACTTGCGCGTGAAAACAGCAGGGCCGAGGAGGGCACCAGTTCCGACTGTGGCTAGCAGATGGACTGTCGTGTCCTAAGGGCTGTTGACAGTGGATGTTGGTTTCATACCACTCCCACATCACCCGCGGTGCGCCAAAGAGGAGTGCCTTCATCCTGTGGTACACTATCAGTTGCGAGGGGAAGCAGATGGCACACTTAATACCACTAGAGAGTGGCTTACACTTGATGGAGTCATAGGATTGTCACGGCCATTGCACCTCACTCGTGTAGTGGGGGGGAAAAGACAAATACGCGAGACATTATATGTGATCAGGCCCTTCGCCCTTGCCATCTGCAGAAGGGCGTCTGTGTCCCTGAAATTTAGGTGCCTTGCGATGACAGTACTTGGGTGGGCACCCTACACGGGCCTCCCCGCTGGCACCCGATGGGCCTTCTCCACCGAGAAAAAGATAGATTCCTCAGAGCCATTAGCCACGCGAGCAACTGCTCTAAAAAGAGTTCCATACAGGGCCCTTCCCCTTTCTCTGGCAGACTAGGATGCAGATGTTGTTACTCCTCGATCTGCCCTGCTCTTCAAGACTTTCAGCTTCTGCCCTGGAGGATTATACGCGAACATCCTGTCTCAAAAAGGAAACCTCTGAGGCAAGCCCGTCAATTTTCTCTTCCACCAAAGACCGGGACTCAGCGATGGCCCCCATTATGTCACTCAGCGAAATAGCTGGTTCTTTGGTCAGATTCTCCTTACCAACTGTGCCCTTTGAGGGTTGCTGTATTGCAACGGGATTGTTGACTGAAAATTGGTCTATGTTGCTCTGCTGCAAGGGTTTTTTCCCTTTTCTCTCGCCATGTTGTGACAATGGGAGGGGTCCCAGTGGCAAGCCTTTAGTATCCCGCAGCGTCAGGCTCCTCTCCTCTTCTGCCCACTTTTTATGTTCCAAGCTTCCCACTGGGGGCCTTTGTAGCTGTATTATGTTCCCCTCAATTCCCCTTCCAGGCCGTTGTTGTTGCGTCTCCCCTCCTCTCTACCTGTCCCGTCAGGGTTGACGCACACTGCAAGGCCTTTCAATTGAACATGCTGTTACCACCACCCAGGTGCCCCCTGGTTCGGAGTCTGCCCCCTTTATTGGTGGTGCCACAGTTCTTAGGGCCCCCAAGTTCCACCACTTCTCGTCCGTGCCTCGCGGTGGGTATCTATCCGCTGCATACAGTCCACACTGATCCAGGGGCCCAATCTGTACTGAAATAGGAGGGGCTCACCAGTAGTGTGCACCCCCCCAACCAGGCCTCACCTCTTCCTTCTCAGGGTGCTCCTTCACTTAAGATTCCCCCTGTTGCTGGCTCTCACTGCTGGGAATCAGGGTGCACGTACAGCAGGGTCCCTCTCTGCCACCCCCCACAACAGGCTAGCACAGGCTAGCCCAGCACCGCCCCTGAACCTTCTTAAGTGCTTTGCCTTGGCTGTGTCAATTCCCTAGTATCACTTTAGCAGGAGCATGACCTTCCTTCTGCCGTTGCACCTCCACCCCAGCTAAACAATATTTTGACAGTGGCTGCACCGCCTGCGTCTCTCTTCCCATGGTCCCCACCTCCCAGACAGCTCACTGCAGTTCCTGTGGGGCTTCAGGCCTTCCTCGTCAGCTGGTCATCCACGGATTTCCTCCTCAGTGTCTGCCCCACCACTGAGTCTGTGTGTCTCCCCAACCCAGCACTGTCCATGGGTCCGTGTGACCCGAACTGATGCACTGCTGACTGCACACAAATGGCCAAAAGTTGAGATGCACTGCCATCGCCGTGCACAGCTGTAGGGATTCCTGCATCCCAGTGTGCTGGGGGTGCTGCCACCACTCTCCCCCAGCCCCCCTATCCTCATTTGTCAGCTCCGGGTGTTCAGGGGAACAGTTCCAGTGCCCAACTGGTGGCCGCTACCACAACCTTTGCTCCAGCGCCTGTAGTCAGCTCCAATACCTCCCTTGATTTCCAGGCAGGAGTCTATATTCAAGCAGCCCCCATACAGGCCGTCGCCACTTGCAATTGCAGCACCCCTAGGCTGAGCTGATGCCAATCACCGCCTGCCGTCTGCACAGGACCCCGCGGCAGGCTCCAGAAGCTTGCACTGCACTTCACAGGACCGCTCAGCTTATTATGCTGTACCAGCCTGCTCCGTACATCCACTGCCTCTTCTCACACTTGGAGATTGGTGGGCCAGCACTAGGTGGGATGTCCTCAATGCGTGGATAATATGGCGGCCGCTGACCCCGATCCTCTGTCGTCCTTAACAGCAGTCGTCCCCCTCAGCTACTTCCTGACCTTCAGCTACTTTGAAATTACACCGGGTGGCCGCCTGCATCTTCCTCCGCACGGTGTAGACACCGGAAGTGGTTAACAAGCAACTTTAAACAGGATACTTAACAGGATGTATTCGGCCTCACAAAGCTCTGAGAACCTACGTCCTCATCTGCTGCTGCTCCGCAGCGCCCTCTCCTATCGCCCTAGGAGGGGTCTGAAACAGGGATGCCCTTTGGCCCCAACCTATTCAACTTGTTTATATCTGATGTAATGGACACCTTGAGTGGGGCAAGAGGCTTTCCGCTGAGAATAAATGGAAGGGCGGTGTGCTACCTCCTATATGTGGACGACCTTGTCCTTCTCGATCAGATCCCAATTAGCCTACAGCACCAACTGGATTCATTAGGCATCGGGGTGTGACATAAACACAAGCCGACAAACAGATAACATGGGACAGGTTCATAGGAGACTGGACCAGGGTACGGATTTACTTGAATAACCTGGTTTTTAAGTATTTTTCAAAAGTCAGACTATTGTGGTCTTGCATCATGGGAAGAGGGAGAGTATTCCCAAATTTGGCAGCTTTGACCTGGAAGGATCTGCTGAGACCCTTCTCTCTTTTGAGATAATCAGATAATCAGCCCTCTGTTAGATGACTGCAGTGCTCTAACCGAGCGATACTGTGGAATCAGAATTTTCAGGTAGGATGATGAGCATCTTTTTTAAAAAAAAAATGTTTTATTTGGCTAGTTGATGTATCAACTTTTCAAATTATTCTTACAGATACAAATAGACACTTCATTACAATATTTTAGCTTATTTACAATAAATATAACATCACATTTATGTACCAATTATACAAATATGTACAAGGGCAAAAAGAAGAGAGAGAAAAATGTTAAAATCATTCTCAGACATATTCAAAATTAATAATCTTCAACAAGATAGTTGCTAAATAGCAAAACATATTTCCTATTTTTTACTACTGAATCAGGTCATTAATCAGAATTATTGCAGATTGTTTTGCACTCTGTGGATGGTAAAACAGTATTCAGAAATTGAACAATTGCATTTGATAATAGCATTTGCCATTTTTCCAATTGAGTGAGGTGATTAAGAAATATTACTTTACCCTTGAACTATGGAGAGCATCTGCTTCTCACACTATTTAGTACCTTACAATCAACTAATAGATGTTTCAAAGTTTCGGTCTGGGTGGTGTCTAAACAATATAGGCAATGATTTTGCTACACATGATAACTTTTCTCCTGAGTAGTACGTCGCGAGTCTCCCACAGATTCAATCTAAATCTCATATATTTCCTGCAAAATACTATACCTGGATATTTAACTAGATATTTAGCCGTTATCCCGTGTCTCTTAGTTCCAAACAAATTAAAGTCAAAATCTTTGTGTGATAAGCATTTCGTGAATTTTTCCACCCAATCATGTTGAAATATCTTAATTTTTGCTCAATCAGGATTTTCCATTAGTAATTGAATTGTGATGCCCGCATTGCTTAAGACATCCACAATGCGCTCACGCCATTTTTGTGGGTATTCGCTTTTTCATGTGAGTAAACTGTGGGCTGTTATTTGCAATATAGATGGTTTACCTAGATTTTCCAGGGATTTGTGAAAATAGGCACACCTCTTCCAGTATACATGTGAGTTGAGTGAGGTGAGTCCTAATTCATATCGAATGATCGCAAGTGGCGTACTGTTTGGTAGTTGTAAGCACTTCTGGGGGCTCTCCCACACAGTCTGTGAGATGATCCCCAATGTCTAAGATGTAGAGGTTAAACAGAAATGAAGCTAAGGCACAGCCTTGCTTCAAGCCTCTGTACGTGGCAATTGGTGGTGTAAACACGCCATCTAACGGAACTCGTACACGCATTGATGTATTGCTATGAAAGAGGGCAATTAATGCTAACAGACAGGAGAGACAATTTCGTTTTCATAATTTTGTCTAAAGCACGGTTCGATCGATTGAGTCGAACGCATCTCTACACTCTGCGGTTTTTCTTTCCGAGGTTCTCAGGCTCCTCCGAGCTGGAGGAGCCTGAGAAACTTGGAAAGAAATACTGCAGCGTTTTCCAACACAATAACGTTGTATTTATGTTTGCGGTCGCTTCAAAAGCGACCGCAAACATAAATACAACGTTTTTAAAGCTGCAGTTTTATTTCTAAGTTTTCCGGGCTGCTCCAGCCCGGAAAACTTAGAAAAGAAACCGCAGCTAGTGCTTAGTGATTCAGCTGCAGCTTTCCTGCTCTGGTCTCCGGTCCACGTCCTCCGCGTAAGGCACTAATGAAGGGAAAGCCACCCAGCGGTAGCTTTTGTTTACTACAGCTGGCTGGCTTTTCCTTCATTAGTGCCGCAAAAGCAAAAGCCAGCACAGGAGGGCCTCCATTTCACAAAATGGATGCGCCCATGTGCTTGCTTTTGCGAATTTTGAGCTTGAAGAGCTCAAAATTTTACATAGGAAGTTTTAAAAAAGAGAATGCTAGTATTTTTTTTTTATGTTGCCTATCTATTTTTTAAATAAAATGTTTTACTAGACCATGCCTTTAAGTTAAGAATCTCCAACTCATCAAGGTATACATTGAAAGGAATGGGTGTCTTTGCTATTTCAAGGCTAGGCGTTCTTTAGGGGCAGCATAGAGTTGACCAAAGTGTGTTACCCACTGTTGCACACTAACCACACTGGTCTGTGTGACGATTTGATGCTGACCTACAGTTTGGTTTATTGTAGACCACATTTTGGAGATGTTCTTACTAGCTAGAGTATGCAACATTCTCGCTCCATCTCTTTGGTACAAAGCAGATCTATGACTCTTGACCCATTTCCTATAATCATTACGCAATTGTTTAGAGTAAGCCATTCTGAGGTTCGGAGGATGTCTATTAAGTTTCCTTAATTCAGCTCAGTATGCAGTCTTCTTTATTCGAACCCTATTATCGAAAACATGCAAATGATTTTGTTTTGTTTTGTATGATCTTTTCGATTGCTGAATGTTTGAATGGCATGGCTATATATGATGCCAACATTTTATATTGTATTATTGTCTCCAGTTCTCGATGTTTCTAAGAGTTCATCAAAGTGAACTAAAGCATCCTCCGTCCATCAGAGACGGTTTCCTCTCTTACTAGCCACCAAACAGCCCTTCACTGATATCTTTGAAGTACAATTATGTAGTATTTGTGAGCCCTATTTCATTATCAACATGTTATAATCACTGGCATTAGTATCCACGATCTTAAATTCACAGACGTCAGGCCACAGATTTAAGTTAACATAAATGTAATCTATGATTGAGGTTAGTGAGCCTTTATGCCAAGTTGGAGCCGGCGGTATATCAGATGCAAATGAACCATTGAGCATATGCAAGCCTCTATCTGATATTAATCTGTTCCATCGAAGCAGCCTCTGATCGACTTGCTTACTCTTTATGTTCAAACACTTTAGATTCGATCACCCGCTAATATGAGGTATCTTGTGTGGTTATCTTCCACCACCATATCAAGTAAGTCATTTAGATCTTTAAGGAAACACTCAGCACTTATGGCTACAGAGTTCCAATAAACATTCAAGACAGCATATTTGTCCATACCAGCATCGATTCTTACCAGCATCATAAAATCATTCGGCATCGCCCACAGCTTGGATACAAGACCTTTTTTGATTTTGACAGCAGTTACGAGGCCTGACGTAGACCTCCCCAGTATTGACTTAACGGCTAGATTCAGGAATACCTCGTTCCCAACCAATATTGGGGCAATGCGTAACCATGTTTCTTGCAGAAGTACAACACCATAATTGTTTAGTTGATGCTGGTTGGTATTTGTTAAATGCTAAACCCTCGTGAGTTCCAACTAACGAGGGAAAAAGGCTGGGTGCTTATAGCTTGGCTTACTTATATCTGTTGCGTATTACATTGGCAAACACACTGGCCATTTCATATGGCATTGCGTCCTGTATTGACTGTCTTGTGATTTGATTGGGGCTGACTCTTAAAGGATGCAGACACTTGAGAAAGGATTTGATCACAGCTCAACTGGAAACCTAATTCAAACAGAGGTTCCTTTGCGCTCCAGATTAGACTCTGCATTACTCTCGAGTTCGTCCAGAGTTTAATTGCATTCAAAACATTGTATCAGGGAATTCAACCAAAGCCAGGTTACTCGACCTGATTTCTTTTAATATTTGGATTTCTGCAAATATGGCCATTGCCGCTCTACGATTCAAGTCATACTGAGTTGATGGAGGAGGCTTGCAAGACAACACTAAGGAAAATGACGCTGGATTATTTTTGACATTTTCTTTTTTCAGAGTATTGCTCATTAATTTTTCAATTTTTAAGGCACTTTGCTCAGTCGAATTGGAGGTCTTAAGTTTTCCTAGAGCATTCTCAATTAAGCGAGTAACCACCCCTGTGAAATCATCCATCATCGTTTTTTCATTTAATGAAGGCCCCATTACATTGCTTTGTTGGTTCACACTTTGTTTGGATTTTTCTAGCTCCGATGTATTTTGACTCTCAGGGGTGGAATTGCTTGATTGGCACAGTTCGACCACGGAAGGAGTGTAGACTCAGGTACTTTATTATATATCTGAATGCGGAGTTGCACATATCCCGACATGTATGCATCAATCGCCTTTCTCATTTCACATTTTCTTGACCATTAATTGATGCAGCTTTTCTATTACCATATTGTTGTAGCGCCCGTAGGGCAGGGCTACATAGTTTTCCACCGTTGTCCACAATTGATGCGTCATCAAGGTTTGGTTGTTTCAGCAACTTAAGGAGTTCCTCTAATGGGGGATAATCTAGGGGGTGGGAAGGTTGGAATACTCCCAAACACGTTTTCATTTTATTAGCTGTTTGTGAGAGATATTTCTTCTTGATGGCCTGTGTTGCGACTATATTATTTTTTTTGGGTAATGACATCATTTTAATAAAACGTTTTGTTGACCCATTCCCCTGTTGTTTCGATGCACTCCTATTTTTTGGTAGTTTTGATTCAAAACTTTTACTATTTTTTGTCAACTTCTGCTTTTTTTACTTTTTGCTTCCTTTTTGTGACAGCTTGTTTTGGTTGACTGATTTTCTCCACTCATTTCGAACTGATTCTTATTTTTAGAGGTCTTAGAGGCTGCCACATTAAAAATAGAGTAAAGTTTCCCCTGAGAGACGGATATAGGTTCCTTGGGTGCGTTCGCGTTCGCAGTTGGATCTTGTGACTGTGGTTCAATGTTCCAAGAGGGATCATATATGATGGCACTAAAGCAAGGCAGGATGTTTGTAAGCTCATTGCCATTTCCGCTTTTTAGGGTCGAGATGGTTTGTGACCTTTCCCCATTCTGGTTATTCGTTTGGCACGCAATGGATCTTATATGTACATTAGGTGGCAGTGCTAAGTGATTAGAAGTCATATGAGATTGTGTTCTTGGTTGCATCAGATCTTGTATATACAGCATTTTGAGCATGAGTGCTTCTTGAGCTGCCAATCGTTTGTTGACCAAATTCAATATTTTGCCAAGTGTTTGAATGGCCAAATTCATTGCTTGCAGTGTGATCTATATTGTCAATTCAGATTTGTGAGTCCCTGTGGATGTGTTGGTTCCATGCGTGTCTGTTTGTATCATACTGACTTCATTACTTGAGGTTGTAGTTATAGTTTTCGATGTTGAGTGCGAGACTTCAGTAAACATTAAAG
This sequence comes from Ambystoma mexicanum, assembly GCF_040938575.1. Taxonomy (NCBI): domain Eukaryota; kingdom Metazoa; phylum Chordata; class Amphibia; order Caudata; family Ambystomatidae; genus Ambystoma; species Ambystoma mexicanum. Next base: position 69,348,243 of record NC_090923.1, on the reverse strand, counting down.
GAGATTTCAAGAGGTTTTACGATAGCATTTTATCAGAGAATACTGAATCATTAAGATCTAGATCAATAACTGCAACGTCCTTTGCAGACGGCGTTAAATAAATAGACTCAATTGGTTGTGCTGTTGCTGGTATATTCTCTAACATAGCTGTGTCAGATATCGATTGATGGGCGCTTGTGTTCTTCATGGAGCAATCCTGTTCTATTCCATTTCCTTTTTTAGGTTTTGTGGTATAGTCAATCGTGGACCTCCTCACGCTCATACTCAAGTGTCGCCCTTTTCATGCATGCATACCAGAAAGGAGAGGCGGCACAAGGAGCTGGGGTGCAACACGTCTTTATTCTTAAAGATCCGGCGTTAGACTAACTTCTAGGTGGTAACCCCGCCCTTCAACATACGCGGTTCGCAGCCCGCGGATCAAACATAAACAGAGGACTGTCATCCTTAGATAAGGAAGTGAGGACATCACATCCCCCCGTTACTAAACCTCAAGTCGAACTAAGCTCATCTCCTCAATGAGGCGGTGGGGCTTTTTCCTCGTCCTGGTTGGTCGACCTTCTATTCTTGTCGAAAGATCTGTCCATGTCTCAGGATTCACTTCTCCTTCGGAGTCTTCTCTATCTCCTTCATATGGAGCATCCCATGGATTAAGCTCATCACTCAGGTTTGTGTCACCTAAGGCTGGGGCTCTCGATACCCGTCGGAAGTGGGAAGAGTTCCTTGTGATGGTTCTGCGGTCTCCTTCCGCGGTGATGAGTGATCCTTTCCTGCGGATGACGATGAGAGGCTCCTCGCTGAATGGGGCTACGTTTTTTCGAGGCTGGGGCTGGCGGACTATGACCATGTCTCCTGGCGCCAGATCATTTGTCTTGGCTTGTCGTTTTGTGTCCGCTGCCCTTTTCATGGTTTCCTTCATGTGTGCATCCTTCACCCTCATTTCTGCATCTCTTGCATAGTGGTCTTCCTCAATGGCTACGTGTGGTATTCTTGTTCTTATTGTTCGCCCAAACATCACTTCTGAAGGTGTTTTCCCCGTGGTGCTGTGTGGCGTATTTCTGTAGTCTCGCATGAGTTGGTATAACAGTTTTTCCACAGGTTCGCCCGTGATGCGAGCAATTTGTGTGGTGCGTTTGATGTTGCTCATGAACCGTTCGACGGTCCCATTGGCTTGTGGCCATAGAGGTGTTACTTTTCTGTGTCTGAAACCCATGTATTCGGCAAATCTTTGGAAGTCCTGGCCTGTGAATGGAGGTCCATTGTCAGATTTGACTACTTTGGGTACTCCGTACGTTGCGAACATCCGATCTAGGACTGGTATGGTGTGGTGTGCAGATGTTGATGGGACTATCTGTAGATCGGGGTATCTTGAGTACTCGTCTACTGCCACCAGGATGTATTCTCCTCCTTCCATGGGCCCAAAGTGATCGATGGCTATTTCTTCCCAGGCCCCTTCAGGTAGTGCGGTCATGTTTAGAGGTTCTGGGGAGGTGTGTGGCTTCACGAGAGCACAGGTGGGGCAGTCTTGTAGCAGTTCTTCTACTGCGGTATCTAGCTGCGGGAACCATATTTTCTGCCTCAGCATCCTTTTGGTGGACACAATTCCTCTATGTCCTTCGTGGGCAAGTTCGAGTATCTTCTGGCGCAGACTGCGCGGTATCACTAGCTTTGTTCCTTTTAGCAGCATCCCTTTGTCGGATTTTGCCAGTTCTTCCTTCACAGCTAGGAAACAGGTGAGATCCCGCTTGACATCCTCGTTCATGTTTTCTCGAATTTGCTTGGCATGCTTCCATCGCCCTGTCTCTAGGCATCGGAGGATGGTTTGTATCCCTTGATCCGTGTTTGATTCACTGATGATGCGATCCATGTCCAGACCTTGCGGTGTGTTGCTGTGAATGACATATCTTATGTACTGGTCAGCTATGGATGGTTCTGGTCCACACGCGTCCTTCGGGTGTCTCGAGAAGAAGTCGGCAGGGTTCTGTTCTTTTCCGGGTCTGTGAGTGATGGAGAATTGATAGTCCTGTAGCCGGAGGGCCCATCGGGCAATGCGTGGTGGCATTTTAGCTTGAGGGTTGCCATAAATGAAGATGAGGGCTTGGTGGTCCGTTACAACTACGAAAGGCTTTCCGAATAGGAACAAATGGAAGTGTTCACAGGCCCACACCACGGCCAGGCCCTCTTTCTCTGCCTGGGAGTAGGCTTGCTCGGTCTTGGAGAGGCTTCGGCTGGCATAAGATATGATATATTTCTTGTTTTCTTCTCGGTCATCGAGTTGTGTCAGGATGGCGCCTAGGCCTACTGGACTGGCGTCGACAATGAGTTCTGTCGTTCTTTTGGGGTCGAAGTATGCCATATTCTGGGCGTCGGATATGCGATCTTTAATCGTTTGGAATGCTTCCTGGCACTGAGGGGACCATGTAAACTCCGTGTTGAGTTTGGTGAGTGCTCGGAGGGGTTCACTGATGGATGCGAAATCTCGTATGTATCGGGTGCAGTAGCTCGCAAGGCCCAAGAAGGACCTGAGGTCTGATGTAGTCGCGGGTGGCGGGGCTTCTCGGAGTGCACTCACTTTTTCCGGGTCGGGTGTCATTCCCTTTTCAGAGAATATGTGACCAAAGAAGCGGAGCGTTTTCTTGCGAAATTCACATTTGTCTTTGTTTAGTGTGAGTCGTGCCTCTTCCAGGGCCATGCACACTCTCATTAGTGTATCATCGTGTTGCTCTTGAGTTTGACCAAACACCAGGATGTCGCCGCTATAGTTTAGGCAGTTGGGTACATGTTTGATGATGTTGTGAATTTCTGCCTGAAAGATTTCAGCAGCGGACGACACACCAAAACTTAGCTGTTTGTAGCGGAAGAGTCCTAGGTGAGTGGCGAAAGTTGTTATATATCGAGAGCTTTTGCGTAGTTCCAGCTGATGGTACCCTTTGTTGAGGTCCAGTTTAGAGAACACAGTTGCCCCATTTAATAGATGTACCATATCTGTTATCCTCGGGGCTTGATGGCGTTCCCTTAGTATTGCCTCATTCGGCCTTCTCATGTCCACGCATATTTGGATGTCTTGAGAGTCCTTTTTGGGTACTGGTACAATTGGGGAGACCCATGGCGTGGGTCCTTCTGCCCGCTCAATGATGTCTGCATCCAGCAATTTTGATAGTTCCTTTTCCACTTGTTTTTGGATGTTTATGGGTATTCCTCGATAGTGTTGGGCTATGGGTGGGACCTTGGGGTCAATGTGGAGTTCTATTTGTCTGTCCTTCAGCTTCCCGAGGCCTTTGAATAGTGAGGGGAACACCTGTTCTATGTTTGCAGTGGGGTCTAGGTATTTGCGTACCATAACACGGTACAATATGTGTATTAGTCTAATTTCTATTGCTGCCTGATAACTCAGTATGCATCCGCTCTCAGTCGCTGCTTCGAGGACGTGCATGGGTATCTTCTTTTCATGTTCTTTGTATCGGCACGAAGCCATGAAGAAGCCTTTACATGCGAGCGGGGTCTTTGATCCATAGGGAAAAATGAGTGTTCGCGCTGGTTGCAGGCGGGGGGCATTAGGTATGCTCTCGTAAACTTTCTCACTGATCACGTTTACGGTTGCTCCCGTGTCAATTAGAAATTCGGCTGTCGCTTGATTCACTTGTATTCTGAGGATTGGGCTATGCTCTTTTGCTGTGCTGTTTCCTAGCGCATATAGGTATCCTTTCCTTCTTGGTGTTTCTGGGTGTCTTTCCGATTTGGGTGTTTTCTCATCCGACGAAACACTGGACGCGCTGTCAGACTGGGATTGTTCGATGAGGCACCGTACGTATCTCCGTGGTCTTCTCCTTGACCTGGGAAGTGGTGTTCTGTTCTCCCTCGATTCTCTCTTCTCATGCCTTCTTTCCGTCTGGTCGTCGTGATGTTTGTGGCGCCCCTGTTCATGGGTCTGGTGTGACCCTCGATGGTTGCGGTAGGGCGTTGTTTGATTTTGTTCTGGTTCTGGTATGGGCTTGTGGCTCCTTCCAGCCCCTCTCATCTTGCTGCGGAAGATCAGACATACGGCTTTGTAGTCGTCTTCACCACCGCACGCGGAACAGTTTTGTCCTATTGCAGGGCATATTCCTTCGTGGGGATATTCGTGTCCGCACCGGTAGCAGAACGGATCACTGTTTCTTGCAGTCCCTTCCAGTTTGTTGAGGCATTCGTGTTTTCCATGTGTAATCTTTATGTCATCCAAACCTTCCACTTGTGCAGCTAGGGCTGCATCCGAGCGAGCCAGTCGAAGAATTTCGTCAAGGCTGCGCGGTTTCTGCAGGAGTCGCTTGCGGAAGTCGGCACTTTCACATCCCACTATGATCTGTGACCTGAGGGCCTCCTCATTAGAGTAATTATTGAAATCACAGTGCTTCATTTTCGCTCGTAATCTCATGACGAATGCATCTATGGTTTCACCCTTTTGTTGTTTGGTGGTGTGGAAAATGTGCCGCTCATAGTCTACATTGGTGTGAGGTGTGAAATATTCTGTGAGCGTAGTTTTTAGCTTGACGTACGTGTCTGTGCTGTCCTCGGGAATTTCGTCGAGAATGTCTCGGACATTTGGTCCGACAGCATGATTTAGAAGATTGAGTTTTTGGTCATCTTCCAGTGCGCCTGCCGCTTTCAGGCATACCTCAAAGTCCCTCAGCCACCTCTTCCACCTTGATCCTAGGGTGCCGGAGTCGGTGAGGTCGAAATTTGCTGGTAGCTGTGTTAGGAGGCTGTCCGTCATTTTCTTATAGCCTGTGCTGCTTGGTGTTACCAGGATGGTTAGTGAGTCTTCCTCTGAATTACTCATGAAACTGTTTGTGTGGTTATTTGACTGAGCCGGGTGTGATTTGTCACTCTGCAGCTGGGGAGCGCTGTAATTCAGGGTCCTAGTAGAAAGTCTTGGCGCGGTGGCACCCTGTTGTCAGCAGGGGGGGGGGCGCTGTGGTTTCTATTCCTAGTGCGGTGGCACTTTATTGCCACCAGGGTGCTGCAGACTGGGGCCTTAGCTGCTGATGTCGACAGGTGCGTGGTGTGATTCAATTTGTGCCTGGGGGGGAGAGGGCTTGCTCTTACCCCTTTGTGTCGGACTGTTGGAGCGGGAGGTTTTCGCCTCCACCGCTCGTGCGCGTTGCCGTTGGCGGGAGGCCACTCCTCCACCGCCCGGTGATGTGTCTGCGGGGAGCTGGCAATTGCTCCACCCGCGCGGGGAGCCTTTGCTCCACCCGCCGATTACTTCGTGTGCTGGGCCGGGCCTCCGCGGGCGTTGCCGTTGGCGGGAGGCCACTCCTCCACCGCCCGGAAAGGTGTCTACGCGGGGAGCTGACAGCTGCTCCACCCGCGCGAAACACTCGCGCTGGAGATTTGGGCCTATGTGGGCCCACGTGCGATCAAGGTCCGGGCTCCCAGTGGTGACAGGGGATGTACCACGAGCAGCGGACCGACGATTTTGGGCACTGTGGGAACTTTATTTCCTCGTCGCCAGTGTGGTATAGTCAATCGTGGACCTCCTCACGCTCATACTCAAGTGTTGCCCTTTTCATGCATGCATACCAGAAAGGAGAGGCGGCACAAGGAGCTGGGGTGCAACACGTCTTTATTCTTAAAGATCCGGCGTTAGACTAACTTCTAGGCGGTAACCCCGCCCTTCAACATACCCGGGTCGCAGCCCGCGGATCAAACATAAACAGAGGACTGTCGTCCTTAGATAAGGAAGTGAGGACATCACAGGTTTATACAAAGGCCCATCAGGCAAGCCGTTGCACTGTTCCTTTTTGTGAAGCAGGAGGCAGATTCATTTCCAGTCTACTTTTGGCTCTATGGGCCGATAAGGAACCGCTGCAAAACATTCTAATGTCCATGTTAAGCGAGCCTCCTCTAACTGCTTTGTTTCTAACTGGTGTTGAATTCAAAAGCAAGGCTGCATGAGGGGGTTGCGATGGATTCATTAATTTTGGTAAATTTTGAAGATTAGATGGCATACCTGTTTTCAGGGAAATTACCTCCATGCTACAGGGACTCTATTTAAACTGCCTTGTTCAGAACCGCTGCTTGTTATTGCTCCCACGAATTCTACCAGGAAGCACATCTCGCCCCTCCGCCGTGACGAGACGAAGAGGCAAAGAGGTACTTGCAGGTACTTCGCTTGGTGCGCGCGCACGTCTGTTTTTGAAGACGGTGAATAAGGGGGCGTGGCTTCAAACACTGCGGGAATTCAGAGAAGCAGTTATTACAATGTTGCTCTGATTATTTAAACGTTTTAACGTTTAAAGTCTCTAGTCCTTTCTCATTACGGTTTTATTGCCGTCAGTACATTCAGAAGATTACACGATGGACGAAGCAGAGAACGATGATTGCAGCAATTACAGCTGGTCCAAGGTCTCACAAGCAGCGTCCCGAGGCAAAGAGGTACTTGCAGGTACTTTGCTTGGTGGTCGCGCGCAGGTGCATGCGCACGTCTGTTTTTGAAGACGGCGAATAAGGGGGGCAGGGCTTCAAACACGTCAGTCCATTCAGAAGATTACACGATGGACGAAGCAGAGAATGATGATTGCAGCAATTACAGCTGGTCCAAGGTCTAACGAGCAGCGTCCCCAGGCAAAGAGGTACTTGCAGGTACTTCGAATTCAGCATCTCTGTGTACACATTTCTGGATGATTATGACCATTTTAAAGTTAATACTCTCTTGGATGGGCACCCAATGCATCTCCCGTCTATAGGGGACACTATGCACGCGCCTAGGGAGATTGTTGATGATGTCGACTGCGCTGTTCTGTAGTTGTTGGCACCTCCTAAGCTTCTTAGCAGATGGCTCTTATCAACAAGGCGTTGCAGTAGTCCAGTCTTGCAAGGACAGTAGGTCGGGCGATCGTAACAGTTTTAATCTTGGAGATAAAAAGCCTTATGTTTTTTAACAGGTGGCGGGAGTAATTACAACTCTTAGTCAGCAGGTCGACGTGGGCGTCAGAATTAAGAGGTGCCTAGAGACAGATGCCCAGTGTTTTGACCCTACTGAGGACGCAAATGCTGCTCGTGTCAAATAGAAGGCTGGTATATTCAGAGCCTAGTTTGGCTTGTGCAGTTTTGGGACCAAAAATTAGTAACTCAGTCTTGTTGCTGTTTAAACAGAGCCATTTAGAAGACATCCAGTCCTCGATCCAGTCCTTGATCAGATTGTAGGCAGTGGACAAGGCGCTGGAGTCTGCCAAATAGTCTTCAGTCGCCTCAATGACTAGTTGGAAATAGTTGGTAAGAAAACACCTTAATTGTGTAGCAGGGTACATAGAGGCCGGATGTACAGATTGAACAAAGTTGGCGATAGACCGGCCCCCTGCGGAACACCATACCTGATCAGCTTGGTGGCAGAGCTTACCTGAGCCCAGTGTATGCAAGATTTGCGATCTGACAGAAATGAAAGGAATCATTCAGCAGCACTTTCAGAGCATTGCCCCGAAAGGTGAAAGGATTGTTTTAGCATATGATGATCAACCAAGTCGAAGGTCGCCAACAAGTCCAATAGGACCAGGATGCCTGCTCTGCCTTCATCAGATATACTAAGCATATGAGCCTGAAGGTCTACAATTGCAGTCTCTGTGCTGTAATTAGATCTGAAGCCCGATTGTCTAGAATGAAGAATACACTTGGCCTCAATGAAACTTTGGAATTGCCTGTTGGCCGCTTTGTCTAGCACCTTAAGCAAAAGGTGGAGTTGGTGATAGGCCTTAGGTTGCTGGAATCCTTAGGGTCACCTGATGGTTTCTTGGGAAGGGGGTTACCATGACGGTTTTTATGGATGATGCCACCTTACCATCATGGAAGGAGGCATAGACCAGCCTAGTGAGAATTGGGCCGAAAAGCTCCCTTTGCTCCAAGATGATTTTGGGTGCGATGATATTCTCTGGGCAGGCTGTGGGCTTTGTGGTCATTTCACAGATGTTGATTTTAGTGAAGGTAAACCTTGGGTGGTTGGCCGTTTCATGTTCAGCATATAGGGATGTCGTAGTAGTATTCTTTTTGGTCTGCATTTTCACCCCTATCATTTCCTGCACTAGGGTACCATCATGACACGTGTACATAAATGGTATTTTTAAGGCATCAGGTTTCTCCAGAAGCCTGAGTGTGTCAAAATGTTTCTTGGTGCTGTTCCCTGCTAGGGCAATATGATGGAGCAAATTTTTTCGGTCAGTCTCTTTGGTGTACAGAGTTGTGGTGATTCTTGAACTCATAATGACAGTCTGTACATCCAAATAATGTACATTGGGGTGCCCAATTTCCATTGTAAATTGAATGCGTAGGCCTATATTATTCAAATAGATCACGAATTCCTCTAGATGCTCTTTGCTTCCCTTTCACACACCAAAGATATTGTCAGTATAACAAATCCATTTCCGTAGGTGTTTGCACCATTGTAGGTTTTCAATGGTATGTGTGGTGAATATACCAGCAATTGAAATTTTTCATAAAATGGTTTTAAATGATCTAGAAAAAATGCAATTCAAGGCACCAAAGATGTATAACCTCAACAGAGGGGAACGTTCACAAATCAAAAGTTTATTTACAGATGACTCAATAACGATTCGTCCAGCAGACAAAGGTGGAGCGATATTGATACAAGACACTGAACAATATCATCAAGAATGCTTACGTCAGTTATCCGATTTCACTTCAACTCGGACTGGATGAGGTCAGTTTCACTTCACGATTATTAGAGTTTATCTAATGCACGCATAGGATTTAGAGGTTGTCACCTAAAGTATGGACCTTTACTGAATTACAGGCAGTCCACTGTATTTGCATTGGGAAACCGCTTGATCCGAGCGATTTCAACACGTGGAACGCATAGTCAATTACGCGATTGCACAAACCGCGTACAGAATAGGTAACGATGATTATAGAACAGTGGATGCTTCTTCCTCCATACGATTCAGCAACACATTTACTTAAATATACATTTTTCACCATCGCTTTGCAGAATTGGTCAGTGGTCAACTAGTATTCTTTTACTAGTCAACCTGACTCTGAAGATGGCTGTAATGTATAGGCAACTGAATGATGATTAATTATTTATCTTTTTTGTTTTCCTACTTTTTTCCTTTTTTATTTGTGTTTGCTTTACTACGCTTGGTACACACGAAATATCACATATGTATGTCATGATTATGTACTTTGTGGCATGTGATTTATGTTATGAATACATGTTATTCTACTACATTTCACTTCAATGTGATGTTTGGAACATACACAATGGGGTGTTGTATACAAATGATCACAACATATGTGTACACTGGCAATTTCCTACGTGATGCATGTTTGACCACTCAATATCTGATTTACTCATCAATTCTATCATTTTCCAGTGAATTTGTACTTCTGATATAATGGATCATTATAATGTTGGTACACAACACAAGATACTGGCCCTGAGGAAGGACTATAATGTCCGAAATGCATAGGCCTTCATTTTGCTGCATCTGCAAACATATGAGATCATTTACTTAATGTTGATTGAAAAATTAAACCAAGATTAGAATCTTTTGAATGAAGACATTGGCACTGTATCATTTATTTAACAAATAATCACGAATTATACCGCAGGTGTGTGGTTTTAGGGAGTGCAGCCCATACCGCTGCTTAGTCAGCCAAGGTCCTGTTTTCCGTTATCATTGTAGTGCTACTTCACGGATGCACATCATTAGTGGGTTTGCACCCCAAGCAGAAAAAGTAAAAAATATACAAACTAACAACAAGATATATAAGATCTGGTTGTGCACACTCACCTCTTCTCAGCATCTCGTGTTAAGGAGTGCCATCTTTAAGGTAGCTCCTAACAAGTTTCCCTTAGAAGAGGCTTTCTTGGGGGCCGTGGCATGGAGCCATGGCGTTCAGCACAGCCCTCCGAGAGCTCCCGGCCTGAGCACTGCAACCACCATGTGCATAAACCAACAAAGTCTCGGCTCACATGGCGGCCTTAATCAGGTGAATCCAGCGGCAGCATGAAGCTCTGCGCACCCGCCATTGCGGACAAGGGTCAACTCCTTAAAGCTCCGGAATGACTGTGTGGCCCTTGGCAGTATGGGTGGCCACTGCACCCGATGTGACCCGGTACGACCATCCCGCACAAGTAGCACTAACCTCACTTGCCTAATGAAGTGAGAGCACTGTTCATCATGCTCACTGAGGTGAGGCAGCCCCCCGGGGGGGAATCAGCGCTCCATCAGTAACGCCCTCAGGTGGCCTCGCGGCCTGCGGTGCCCCTGAGGCTACTGGAGCTGAGGCGGGAGCAGTGCTGCGCTCCGGCGGGGGAGAGAACAGGAGCGGCAACGGTAGGACACGGGGAGGCGCGTGGGTAGCGTGTCCCAGGCTCCCTGAGCCCATCCAGCGGGGGTGGCTGTCTCCCCCAGGCACGCCCAGAGGCGCACTGGGCTCTCCCGGCTGGTGACTCCCGTGGCAACGCTCTCCCTCCCACAGCACCAGTATAGACCAATATAGAGCCTGCTTGAGCTGCTCAGCAACCCTGATCCCGAAGCAGGAGGGTGGGGGCGAAAGCAATTAAGGCACCCCAAGACTAAGAACTTGAGTGACCTCACTGGGTGTGCAGCGATTATCAAGCAACACAACCGATAAATCCAGGGCTCCACCAACACAGTCCACCCTCCACAGGAGCAAACTCGGCGGGGAGGGCAACACCAGCTAGACCTGCCACAATCGCGAATCCAGGCAAACAGAGCCAAGGCCCAGCGCAGAAGGGAAATCGCAACTCACATATAATCAGGATCAACGGCAACACATTGCTGCATGCGCCTTCAGCGGAAGGGTCGGCTCATATACCCCCAACACAGTGCATCAACACAGAGAAAACTTCACCCGGAGGACTCAACATGTAAAAACCAAAGGGGAATATGGCAAAGAATGCCAAAACAACAAAACAAATGAACATATCTGCCTTGCTGGCAGCTCCCACCACTGAGAAAGCAAAGAGGGGGGAACGGATGGAAACTGACCCACAGAGAAGACCTAGAACCCGCCAATAATGCCCCCATGCAAGCAGTAACTAAAAATGACCTTCAGGCTCGTTAGCAGCTATGACCAAAGAATTCCAAAAGGGCATAGAAAAAGTATTGAAGAAAATCACTGCCGTGGACAAATGCATAGATGAGATTGATAGCAGAACCGCAGAGATCGAAACCACGATATGCGACCAAAAGGAGCAGACAGAATTGCAGCGCTGGAAGCCAGGTGCGAGTCCCTGAAACTCAAGCAAGAAGACTCGGAGAACCACTCCTGTCGCAACAACATCTGAAATAGGTGACTTTATGCAGGACCTCTTCTGTTTCATCCTGACCCTACCCGATAGCGCCCCACTCGGCAGGGTGTACAGAGTCAGATCAAAACAAGGACCCCCTGATGTTCTGGCCAGAGTGCACTTCTACAAGGTCAAGGAGGAGATTATGCAGGAAGCGATTAGCACCGCACGCATCCCGTTCAGCGATGCATCTATCATGTTAAACCAGGATCTAGCAACAACCACGGTCCTGAACAGGAAAGCCTTAAAACCACTAACGGAATGGCTGCAGGAAAAAAAAGTACTGTACCGATGGGGGTTTCCCACCGCACTGAACTTCATCTAGGAAGGCAAATTGGGGCAAATCTGCACTATGAAAGAAGCAGAAATGTTTCTGAATCCTAACGAGGAGAGCAAAGGCACAGAAAAGGACACTGCGCTCAGTGAAGCCACGCTGAGAGAAACCGCAAAATCATGGACAGGGTAAGTCAAAGGCGTAGGATCAATGGTCCGCCTAATAAACCAAGAGAAACAACAAAGACTAAGTGCGGGGGTGGGGGGACTCCTCATAGTGCAAACAAGGCCCACGTTCAAGGACATAGGTCCAGACCATTATCAGACCCTGCGACCTCTAACCACCAACTGGTGGCCTTCTATCATGCAGGGACCCAAATACTCAACACCTGAATTCCAATTTCTGCACACTGGGACAGAGAATGCGAACAGGGGCGAATGCAACAAGGAAGGTATCCTGCAATGACCTTCCAATGAAGCAAGAACTAAATTGAACACAAGCATAATCTTTTACCTAGGTCCGCAAGAGGCCCTGTTGGCCTCTAATAAAGCTAGTTCTTAGGGCACGGCCGGATGCCCCGAAGGTCGAGGGCTGGGATTAACCCGGTTGATACAGGGCAGAGGGGGGCGGGGGAAAGTTGGGGAAAGGGGAGTTCGGGTGGGGGGCCAGGAGCGACAGGCAGAAGTAGGGAATCACCCAACAAGAGAAGCAACATGGCAAAAACAAGGGGCAACCTTAAAAAAACCCTCCCGGGGCACACAGATTTAGCTGGCGGACAACAAAACATAACAACTAATGACAATCATGGCGGCTGACTTAGGCAAAGAGATATGCATGGTAACATGGATCGTACAAGGCCTCAATTTCCCAGAGAAAATAAAGTCAGTGGAGCGCAGATTAGCCCAGCTCTCTGCTGATATAGTGTGCCTACAGGAAACTCACCTCCTGGAGGCGGACGAGAAGCGGATTAACTACAATCGATGTCCTGGGCGCTACTTCTCCACAGCAGGTGAGAAGAAGAGGGGGTTGCCCTACTATTTAGTCGGAGGTCCTTCTTACATGAGTTACAGTAAAGCGAGACCCAATGGGGAGATACCTCTTGGTAAAGGGATTTCTCATAGAACATCCACTAACCATGGCTTCCCTATACTGCCTGAACAATGCACAGGACTGCTTCCTCTGCAACATCCTCCCAACCATAATCGCTTTCACGGAGGGCCACATCCTGATAGGGGGGACTTCAACCTAACCCCGGACCCACACAACGATCAAACGCTCCGACCCCACCCACAGACTTCTCCCGGACAGTAAGGTTCACTGAATTCATGAGGGAAACAGGAACGGTAGACACCTGGAGACTCGCTAACGAGGGGCTCCACAACTGTACATTTTACTCACACATTCACAAGGGGCTCTTAAGAATATATCTGCTCCTTATGGCCGGCACCCTCTTCCTGTGTATCGAGGAGGTCCACATCCACCCAAGAGCACTGTCAGACGACGCCCCTGTAACAGTACGCGTTCGAGTTCAGGGAATCTACAAGACTACATACTACAACACCCAGTGATTAGCAGCGAGCTGCCCGAAGCACTCATTTGCTTCTTCAGGGAAAACACAGCAGTGGGGTGTTCCGAAGCAATAGTCTGGGACGGAATGAAACCTGTGGTACGAGGGGTACTGATGAATTGCGCTGCAGCACAAAGAAGGAGGTTGGCAACTACAACAGACTAGGCTTGAGGAAAGGGTTGCGGAGCTGCAAAAAAAAACTTCAAAAACCAGCAAAACACTAAAATAGGCAGAGTGCTTAAAAAAGCAAAAGCCACCATAGAAATGCACTTGGCTGACATATACACTAAACAATACTACTAAATAAAGAGCAATAAAGCTAACCAACCGGCTGCTAGTGTGTAAACTAAAAAAGCTACGCATCCAAATAACATCCAAAGACTTAGGGGCCCAGGCGGAAGGTCCTGGTTCGCGGAAAGAGATAAACTGGAGGTAATGGTAAACCACCACAGAGAAATTATGTCAGGGCCCCCAACGGAAAAAGAGCTGCAAGTCCGCTAATTGCAGACCACCCAGAAAAAGGGACCCCCACCTCAGGAAGACACCCTCGAGCTCCCAATCACAATGGAGGAGATAACCGAAGCAGTAAAAACCCTGAAAAATACAGCCCTGACGGGCTCATGGCACAATTCTACAAAAAATGTACCCAAATCTTAGCCCCCCACTTAGCAACACTATTCAATTCCTTCCTCACCACAGGCAGCATCACTCCCTCGATGGAAGAATGTGTGACAGTGCTCAACCCAAAACCTGGGAAAGACCCAGAGCAATTAGCCACCCACTTAGCAACACTATTCAATTCCTTCCTCACCACAGGCAGCATCACTCCCTCGGTGGAAGAATGTGTGACAGTGCTCAACCCAAAACCTGGGGAAGACCCAGGGCAATTAGCCACCCACTTAGCAACACTATTCAATTCCTTCCTCACCACAGGCAGCATCACTCCCTCGGTGGAAGAATGTGTGACAGTGCTCAACCCAAAACCTGGGAAAGACCCAGGGCAATGCGCCCCATACTGACCCATCGCACTTAGGAACAACAATGCTGGCATTTTCCCCCAGCTAGTTCACCCAGACCAAACAGGGCTTATCCCGGGACGCAAGATGCAGGACAGCATCCGGCACACCCTAAACCTAATGCAAAGAGCAACCAGGGAGGGGACAGAGTTAGTTGTCATCTCGCTTGACGCACACAAGGCACTTGACCTACTAGACTGGGGATACATAAGCAAAACATTAGCCCACTTTGGGTTTGTTCTGAGGTTTACAAAATGGGCCTTAGCCAACTACCAAAACCCCACTACCTCCCTAAGAATAAAGGGTACCAGATCACCTAAAATAGAGATCTCCAGAGGCACACGCCAAAGGGTGCCCCATCTCACTGCTAGTATTTGCACTCTCCATGGAACCATTTGCAATCAGAATCCGAGAAAACCTGTGAATAGGGGGCTTGAAAGTGGGAGGCAACTTCTAGAAAGCAGCCATGTACGCGGACATCCTCCTGCTCACCCTAAACCAAGTTGATGACTCTCTGGAAGCCTTCTGGCAAGAGCTTGAGGCGTTCTGCAGAGAATCGTGGTTTTAGGTTAACTATACTAAATCAACAGCATCAGTGGTTAATATCTCACAAAAGCACAGGGAACACTGCCAATCAAACACCACATTCCCTGTGCCAAATCTCAAATCAACTACCTGGGGGTGCAGATCCCAAGCAAAGTAGAGCGAACGTACCGGGTAAACTTCCCACACTTATTCAAGAAAATGTGCAATGATCTAGAGCGCTGGGACAAAAAAGAGGTGTCATGGCTAGGGGGAATTACAGCTCTGAAAATTAACCTAGACTCAAGGCTGATTTACCAGTGCCTAGCCCTCCCAGTCACTGTCCCAGAGAAAGAACTCCAAAGGTTGCAAATAAAATTACTAAAGTACGTATGGGGCGGTGAAATGCACGAATAGCCGAGCAAATTATGCTCCGAGGTACGATCACAGGTGGTCTGGGGGTACCAGATATTTCCAGATTTGTCTGGCAACGCAGCTTTCACAAGTCTTTACGTGGCGAACGACCACTAATCAAAGCTGTTGGAAAGAATTAGAGGAAGCTTGGAGCCCAGTTCCGCTGGCAGCGCTTCCACATATCGCAATACCGTTGGGCCCCCTAAACTCAGGTCCATTAACATCCACCAGAAATACGATGGACTGTTGGAGAAAGTAAATAGGGGTGCAAAAGTCCAATCTGGAACAACCCTGACTTCACCCCCGCCCCCGGGGCACCCTCGGTAGGCTTCGAAAAAAGGAAGGAAGGGGGGCTAAACCAAGTAGTAGACTTTTTCGTCAGCAGGACCGCACTAGCATTCGAAGAGTGTAAAACGAAATTCCGGCTATACAGAGGCTGAAAGATTTCGATATGCGCAATTTAGGCAGTGGATGTCCCAAAGAACCATAAGAACACATGGGGGCAGGGAACTAACAGCGCTAGAACGCACCCTAATAACACTGGTCCCCAAAGGGAACATTTTGACCCAGTATAGGCTACTCGGCAAATCCGACCCCAACAAAAAAGAAAATGATTTGCTTAAATGGGAGGGGGACTTGGAGCGGGAGCTTGGGCTGGAGGACTGGAGCCGGATCAGAGCCCGCATGCACAAGTGCTCCAAATGTGTCACGAACAAGGAGGGAGCAGTAAAGGTGTGTTACAGATGGTACCTAACCCCAGACATTCTTCAAAAAATCAATTCATCAATACCATCACAATGCTGTAGAGGCTACCCAACCAAAGGCACACTGTTTCATCTACTATGGAAATGTCCGAAATCAATCCGATTCTATAGAGAGGTATTAGAAGAGATTCAACTAATCACAGGGTTAACAATCCCATGGGACCCAGGGATAGTTTTGCTGGGAGACACAGGCGATGGAATATTCCCGCTGATAGGGCGTCTGACCCTATCAGCGGCTGATAGGGCGTCTGGCGGATCTATGCACTCACCTGCTTACGGCAGCTAAAATCACCATAGCCGAGCATTGGAAATAACCAGAGGTCCCGGCGCTCCCCATGTGGTGGGCGAAATATTGGGACACACTAGTCGCTAAAAAAATGACTGCTACTAGCATCCGACGCACAAGCAGATTCTACAGTATCTTGTATTTGTATTTTATTTATTTGTAAAGCGCACCAGGCCCAAGGGCATCCGGGCGCATGATTTAGGTTACAGGTATGTTACAGGGTATTTACAGCAATATAACAAGGGAGGGAATAAAGGCAATTATAATGATAAAGAATGCAATTTTTGAAAAATATACAATTATATAAAATTATACAATTACTATACATAATAACAATCAAGCAGCTAGCAGATTTGCGCAGGTGTAGCGGAGTGCCAGTGGATGCTAGTAATCAGACTGCTCTTGGGCTGCCAGCCAGGCTTTGGCTTTGCTCTTGAAGGCCAGGAAGGATGGTTCTGCTCTAAGTCGATTGGGAAGGGAGTTCCAAAGTTTCGCAGCTATGACTGGGAAACTGCTCCCGCCAGATCTCAGGAGGTTGAAGCAGGGGATGGAGAGGCAGTTGGTTTGGGCGCTTCTGAGTGGTCTTGAGGAGGTGTGTAGAGAGAATCTGTTGGCCAGGTAACTAGGTGCTTGAAGCGAGAGGCTTTTGTGTGTTAGTGATAGTGCTTTGAGACAAACTCTTTGGGAGACTGACTGATAGCCAATGGAGATTCCGTCTGGTGTCTGAGATGTGGAGGTTCCTGGGGATGTTAAGTGCCGCTCTGATGGCATTATTTTGAATGATCTGTAGTTTGCTGATGTTGCATTGGTTAGTGCCCAGGTAGAGGGTGTTACAATAGTCGATCTTCGACAGGACCAGGGTCTTGGCTAAGGTAGTACAGTTGGCTGGTGATAGGAATGGGCGACATGCAGTGATGAGCTTGCATGTGTATGATGCTGCAGAGGAGACGGCGTTAACCTGTCTCGAGAGTGATAAGGTGGCGTCAAGATAGATTCCAAGTGTTTTAGTATCTTTGGCCACTTTGATGGTATTGCCATCAATTATGAATGATTTGAAGGACGGGTCTAGCTTGCTAAATTTTTGGTGAGATCCTAGGATGAGAATCTCCATCTTTTCATCGTTCAGGCACAATTCATGCTGCGCCATCCAGGCCTGGATGACTTGATAGATGGAGTTGATGGCTAGAGTGTCAGTTTTGTGGTCACCTGTGATGGGGATGAATATCTGGGTGCCGTCGGAGTAATTGGTATATGTGACACCCAGATAGTACAAAATATCAAAGAGTGGTTTCGTGACCACATTGTAGAGTGTCGGGGAAACACACAAACCTTGAGGGACCCCGCAGGTGACAGGCGCGGGATCCGCCATGGCATTGGGGGAAAAGACTCTCATGGATCTGTTTTCCAGAAAGGAAGTGATCCAGGCCGTGGCTTTGTCCGAGAAGTTGGCGGCAGTTTTAAGGTGACGGCAGAGGGTTTGGTGATTTACTAAATCGAAGGCTGCAGAGAGATCTAAAAGGAGTAGTAGGGCAAGCTTGACCTTGTCTTTTAGGTCTTCGATCTGAGTTTTTAGATCTAGCAGGGCAGTTTCCGTACCATACCAAGGGCGGAAGCCTGATTGTCTCAATCCCCAGAGATTATTGGTTTCCAGGTAGTTCTGGATCTGCAAGTATGCAGCACGATCATGAATCTTTAAGAGGAAGGGGACTGTTGTAATGGGTCTGAAGTTAGTGGGTATATTAGCATCCAGGATGGGTTTTTGAGGAGGGGAATGACCCAGGCATCCTTGAGGTTATCGGGGACAATCCCAGTACTGAAAGAAGAATTTATGAGTGTGGTGATGAAAGGTGCTAGATTGTGCAATGCTTCTTTAATAATGGTGGGAGGACATAAGTCGCCCTGACAATTGGACGGTTTGAAGTTATTAATGATGTGCTCAACACCAGTAGTGGATAAGGGAGAGAAGGAGAATGGTTTTAGGGTATCACGGTTGGTGCTAGCACTGGTCTGGTGGATTTTGTGCTGCACGCTAGTCTGCAGGCTGTTTTTTCTGTCATTGATTTTGTTTTGGAGAGTGGTAATTTTGCCAAGGAGGGCCTTTTGAATGTTAGTACACCAGGTACTGTCTTTGGAACAGGTGTCAGGAGGGGTTGCAGGTGACTCCAGTTCCTTTAAGATTTTAAATAACTCCTTTGTGTTTGACTGGGCTTGTTCGATGCGTTTGTTATACTCATCTCTTTTGGCCTGGAGTATGGCTTCTTTGTAATTTAGAGTGGCAAGAATAATGCTAGCTTTGTTAGTATCAGTAGGGTTACTTTTCCAACGTGATTCAAGGTTCCTTTTTTCTTTGTGCAGGGTTCTTAGCTGTGGCGTGTACCAGGAGTTGAGGTGGGCTCGGGGTCTAGGTTCACGAAGTTTGGACGGGGCAATGAGGTCAAGGGCTTTTAGCATGGTTTGGTTGTAGGTGTCTACAAGGACTGTAGGGTCGGAGCATGAGCGGGAGATATTGTTGAGAGCAGGGAGGAGCATGAGCGGGAGATATTGTTGAGAGCAGGGAGGATAAGTGGAAGGAATTTGGTGCAGGTTAAGTTGCGCTTGTTTCTTTTTTTTTTTTTAATATATTTATTGATTTTTCAAGACAAACTATACAACCAGCATCATCAGCATAGCAATCAGTTATATATCCACAATAACTTCCCATTCCCCCCTCCCCCCTGCGAACCCGGACCGGGGTTGCGCGGTCTAAGTTGCGCTTGTTTCTTGTGGCGGTGGCAGGTGCGATATCAGTGGTGGTGTGGATCATTTTGGTAGGGATGCTGAAAGTGATGAGGTGGTGGTCAGTCCATGTACATGGTTGGTTGGAGGCAATGGCGGTGTCACAGTTTAATGTAGCAATCCAGTCGAGGATCCTACCCTTAACGTGTGTTGGTGTATTGATATGTTGTGTGAGGCCGAGGTTCAGTAGCAGGTTGTTTATGTCGTGCGCGGGGGCACCATGAGGGTCTTGATAACCTAGGTTGAAGTCGCCAAGTATAATGATTTGGCTCTTAGACTTAGTGTTATCGGCAAGGATACGTGAGAGATCTACAGCAAATGTTGATAGAGGACCAGGTGGTCTGTAGATGAGGTGGAGTGTGATAGTCTGATTGTGGGTGATCGCTAGCTTTACTGTGAGCAGTTCGGTGGAGTTGATTTGGAAAGTGGTGGTAGGGTGAAGACTTATGGTATTTTTGTGTATGAAGGCAATACCGCCTCCTTTGGATTGGCCGGAGTTGCGGTCACCTCTTATGATGGTGTAGCCATCAGGGATCGCTAAGGATAGGAGAGGGCCTGAGGCTGCATGGAGCCAGGTTTCGGTGACTGCTATGAAATCGAGGTCGTGTGTAGTGATAAGTTCAGCTACATCGTGTGCGTGTGCTGTAAGTGACCTGATGTTGATTAAAGCAGCCTTTAGAGGTGCTGTAAGAGTGTGAGGTTGATTACTGGCAATAGGATTGTCATCCACTGTGGGTGTGGGAGGGTGAGGGTAGGTGGGTACTCTTGGCTCTGGGTGGGATGAGTTGGTCCGTAAGTTAATGTTGGTGCGGTGGTAGGAGGGATGATGTAGTCTAGAACCAAGTCGAAGATTCCTCACGGGACCAATGCATTGCTGGTTGGGGGTGGATTTAGATGCAGTGTTCAAGCCAAAGGGAGGGTGAATTAAGATAAGGGTTGCTAGGGCAGGTGGCAGTGGTATTAGCTGGGGCATGGTTTGGCTGCTGAATGTGGCGCAAGGTGCCACTGAGGCATGGAGTAGGAAGGGAAGTGGACATGGTGGTTGGGCGTTGTGGTGCGCTGGAAGGAGGGTGCATGTGTGAGTGGGTCAGTGGTCGGGCTGCAAGTCGAGTGTTACTACTGAGGAGAGTAGGGCCTAACAGTGCAGCTAGGAAGAGGGTGCAGCACAGAGCGCGGCAGATGCAGACGGAATGCGTCTGCTGGTTGACCATAGTAACAGTGTGCAAGTACACAAAGGCGGTAGATAGCACGGAGCAGCGAGAGAGCAAGCGCGCCTGAAGGGTGCACAGTATGGTCACACGTGCAGTGGCACCGTGAAGGTTGGAAGAAATGTATGTGCATCAAGTAGTTACAAGCGCGGGGTCATCACAGTGGCAGTGAGCCGGGGTGCGGCACTGGCGTTGCGACAGTGGAGGCCAGTAACTGTTTAAGCGTACAATGGCATCACAGATGCAATGCATCACTAATACATTGGCATTGAAATCGCTAGGTGCAGGCGTGCAAAGGCATCACGGGTGCAAGGCATCACTAATACATTGGCATTGAAATCGCTAGGTGCAGGCGTGCAAAGGCATCACGGGTGCAAGGCATCACTAATACATTGGCATTGAAATCGCTAGGTGCAGGCGTGCAAAGGCATCACGGGTGTAAGGCATCACTAATACATTGGCATTGAAATCGCTAGGTGCATGCGTGCAATGGCGTCACCATGGGCAGGGGGGGCCATGGAGGCAGGCAGAACGAGAATAAGGTGTACAGGCAAGATGGGCCAGGCAGGCGACTGAGTAACAGGAGTATAAATGGTCATCAACAAAGTCTGAGCAATGGGCGATGAGGATGATCGAGATCAAGGCAGGTGAGGGATGACTGAGCCAGAGATAGTGGGGGGCGGTTTAAGGGTGCTGGAGGCATGCACATGGCAGATTGAAAAGAGCAAAGGCTCGTGTGAGTGGGTTTTTGGGGGAGCACACATACAGTAGTACAGGGTGGAAGTTTAAAAGTTCACAGTACTACAGAGTCTTACTTTTGCTAGAGTATGATGAAACATCCTCGGTGACAGCGATTTTCGTCAGGGTCTGCCAGTAAAAGGCTGTCTGTTCAAGGGATCGATGCTGGACATGGAGTCTGGGCGAACGGCAAGGAAGGCTGCGGACAGGCTGAAGACAGGAGTCAGCCTTAGTTCTCGGGGCCTTTGTGCTTCTGGGCCGGCTAAACGCCTGCCGGCTCCCGATTGGTGCAAAGAAGGATGGTCCATCCAATCGTGGTGCGGCAGTGAGAGGTTAGGCAGGGAGAGCTTCTGTGGGTCGGCGGTCGGCCATATTGGATTGTACAAACCTCGTGGTTTTCAATGGCGAAGTAGAAAACATCAGCATAAACAGCTGATCAGCTCCGGTGAGGGCCTTCACGATGCAGTATTACGTGAAGTGCCGATTTATGCTCAGGGTAGGGCTATCGAAGCACAAATGCAATATGATGCTGCCAGGGGTGCAGCAAGCCCAGGGGCTTACCTAAATAAGGCGGCGGATGATCTGGACCCACTGGTGTGGGTGGGCACTGCTCCTGCAGTGTTGGGGGAGCTCCTGCTGCTCCGGGTGGATGGTCACCCTTTCTTGACTGTGCGGAGCAATTGCTGGGAATGGCTCGCCAATCCCTTGCATACCAATGGTTCACAAAACACAACCAAAAGGCAACCCCGGAGCCACGGTCACCCCAAAAGCCCTAACATTACAATAAGGTCGGAGAAGACAAGAAACTAAGCCTACAACAACCCATCACGGCCCCTACCCCGAAATGTTATAACAAAGACTATGGGCCTCATTACGAAGTTGGAGGTAGCCATGCCCTTAATAAGGGCATGGCTACCCCAAACTCGGGTCTGGCTCTGGGTCCCACGAAAGGGGAATTACCGGGCCATTCCGACCTTGGAGGGCCCGGTAATTTCCCTTTCGTGGGTCCCAGAGCCGCTATGTCCCCATTCCCATTTGCGCCCCCATAGGGCTCAATGGGAATGGGGAGGATTGTAGCAGCGGTACTGTTCATAACGGTACCGTTGCTACCATCCTGGTCTGCTCATGGGTGCCGCTCTGCATGCCTGGTCTGACCAGGCGTCCAGAGCGGCACCCGCGAGAAACCTCATAATGTTGTGGCATGGCAATAACAGCCCCAGTAGCACTACCAGCGCCGTTGTTGCCTTACTGCAACAGTCGTAATGAAGCCCAATGAGTGTAATAAGCCTCTATGTTGATAACCTGCCTACATGACTGCTGCCTCACCCCCCTGTAAGCAACCAAACTTTGTTTTGTTCTGTTTACGACAGTTTATGTTGATTTGTATTTGTTAGAAATCATTATAAAACGATATTCTGGAGAAAAAAAAGAAGAGGCTTTCTTGTCTGGCACTTGTTCCGATGCAGACGCTCCCACCTCGAACAGGATTGTATTGTATTTGTATTTATCAGACTTATATAGCGCTTTATACCAAAGCGCTGCACATTAACAACAACAGGATACATTTGACAGAGGGAGGGCGAGAGAAGTGGAGCAGAGTTAGGAGGGAGAGGGGGGAGGGTAGCAGGAGGAGGAGGCAAGGAAGGGGAGAGGGTGAGGATGGGGTTGGGGAAAAATGAAGGGAGAGGCTTAAGGGGGGAAGAGGGAAAGGGAGGGAGAAGAGGGAGGGCTATCATGGCGGTGAATGGATAAGGAGGGATTTAAGGGATGTGTGGAAAAAGTAGGAATAGAGCAGATAGAGAGAGGTAAGGAGTTCCAGTGGAGGGGTGCCAGAAGTTGCAAGGAGTGGAAACGGGAGGAAGCACAAGGGGAGGGAGGAACGGTGAGGAGGAAGTGGTCAGCGGAATGGAGGGAGCGAGAGGGAGTGTAGAAAGAGAGAAGGGAAGAGAGATAAGGGGGAGCAAGATTGTGGAGAGATTTGAAGACTAGGCAGAGAAAATAAAATTTAAGTTGAGAGTGAAAGGGGAGCCAGCCAATGGAGGATAAGGAAGCAGAGATGAAGTCTCGGGGGGAGAGGAGACAGAAGGTTCAGATGGCAGAGTGATAGATAGATTTGAGGGGGGAAAGATGTGAAGAAGGTAGACCAAAAAGTAAGGAGGAGCAGTAGAAGAGACGAGAAAAGATAAGGGAGGAGATTAAACATTTAGTAGCATGGAAAGTAAGGGAGGGGCGACCTTTGCGAATATTATAGAGGTGGTAGCGACTGGCACGAGAGGTGAGTGAGATGTGGAGGGAAAAGGTGAGAGAAGAGTCTAAGAGGTAAGTGAAAGCCTAAGTTGCGAGCGTGAGGGGAGAAAGTGAGATTAGATGGAGGCAATTGAATGAAAGGAGGTGGAGAGGGAGGGGGAAGGAAGTTGGATGGGAAGAAAACTACTTCAGTTTGTCAGAGTTAAGGGAAAGAAAGCGAGAAGACATCCAGTTTTTAATAGCAGTAAGACAGGAGGAAAGTTTAAGGTGAAGATCAGGAGAGAAGGAAGAGAAGGAAAGAAAGAGCTGTGTGTTGTCGGCATAGAAATGATGAGAGATGCCAAATGAGGAGATAAGAGGGGCAAGGAGGGAGGTGTAGAGCGAGAATAGGAAAGGACCAAGCACCAAGCTTTGGGGAACTCCGTATACAAGACGGTGGGTGGGAGAGGAGCGCCCATCCGAGGAAACAGTAAAGGAGCAGGAGGAGAGGTAAGAGGATAGCCAGTTGAGTACAGATCCTTTGAAACCGAAGGGGGAGAGAGTGTTGAGAAGAAGGGGATGATCAACAGTGTCGATGGCAGCTGAGAGATCAAGAAGAATAAGGACAGAGGATTGCTTAGAGTGTCGGGCAGAGAGGAGGGAGTTAAGGGTGTAAGTGAGGGCTGTTTCAGCAGAGTGTTTGGGACTAAAGCCAGATTGAGAAGGGGGAAGGAGAGAGAGATTAGTGACAAGGGTAGAGAGCTGCGAGTAGGCAAGGCGCTCAAGAAGTTTAGAGTGGAATGGGAGAAGTGAGATAGGATGGAAGTTAGAGGTGAGCAGGGGATCAGAATCGGAATGATGGTGGCATGCTTGAAAGCAGAGGGGAAGGTGGCCGAGGAAAGGCAGGTGTTGAAGAAGGAGGTAAGGTAGGGAATAAGAAGAGGGTAGATCTTAGGGATAGACGGGAGGGGACAAGGTCAGATGGAGCAGACAAGGGGTGGGCTTTGGAGAGGAGGAGAGAAACGTCTGAAGGGGAGACTGGCAAGAATACAGACATGCAAGTAGAGAGTGAGGAGGGAGAAGGAGGAGGGCGGGACAGTGAGGAGGAATAGATTTTTTGCCGAAGGGCAAGAATCTTGGAGGAGAAGTAGTTAGTGAAGTCAGAGGCAGAAAGGGTGGAGGAGGTTGAGGGATCAGGGGTTGGGGGAGAGAGAAGATGAGAGAGAGTTTGGAAGATGCGGCGGGGGTGGGAGGCTTGGGAATAAAGAAGGTTAGAGTAGTAGGAGCGTTTAGCAGAGGAGAGGGAGGAGACATAGAGGGAGTGATAAGAGAAGTAGGAGGATTGGTTGGAAAGTGAAGGAGATTTGAGCCAGAGTCTCTCAAGACGTCGGAGGAGACGTCGCATGGACAGGAGTTGAGGGGAGAGCCAAGGTTGAGAGGGTTTCTGGGTTGGACGGAAGACGGAAAGGGGGTGGAGTAGATCAAGAGAGGAGGAGATAGAAGATGAGAGAGTAGAAAGTGCATCATTGGCCGATAGTGAAGAGAAGTCATGGAGAGAGGGGAGAGAAGAAGAGCAAGTTTCAAGAAAGAGTGAGGGATCGAAGTTACGAAGGTCACGACGTGAGAAAGTAGAAGGGGAAGGCTTAGGGGAAGAAGGAAGGGGATGGGGGTGAGGGAGAAGGAGAGTAAAGCATGATCAGAGAGATGGAGGGTAAGTGTAGAGACAGTAGAAGAGGGGTAGGAAGAGTTAAAGATAAGGTCAAGAGTGGAGCCAGAGGAGTGTGTAGGAGAGAAAGGAAGAGGGGAATGGACATGAGGAGGAGGGAGAAGTAGAGTAGGAGAGGACAGGGGAGGCGGAAAGGGGGGAGGGAGAGAGGGTGAAGAGGACGGTGGGGAGGAGACTTGGCCAAACACATAACCGAGGGGGAGGAGAGGAAGGAGAGGGATAAGAGGTAGTTAGGAGAGGAGGTAGCAGAGGAGGGAAGGTAGATGGAGGGGGCAGGTATTACAGCAGAGGAGGGTTACACTGCAGAATGGGCTAGCGTGTGGGCGGTTCCGTGAGGATGAGAGGGCTGGCAGAAGAGGGGCTGGTAGTTAAGAGGTCCGAAGGCCACCCAGGGGGATGGATTTGGGTTCAGCTGAGGAGGAGCACTCAGAGCTGGCAGATGAGTTGGGCAGAAGAGGTGGGCAGCAGCGAAGGGGCACTGAGTTGGTAGAAAGGGGTAGGTACGAAAAGAGGTCAGGTGAGCGTTCTGGGCCTGAGTTGGGAACAGCAGAGGGGGCACGCTGCAAAGTGGGCCTGTCAGTAGAGAAGGCAGGCGGAGACCTTGAGGTTCAGGGAGTCAGCAGCAGAGAGGGCCTCAGTAGGAAGGAAGTCCTGGTGTCGAGAGGAAGGTGGACAAGGACACAGAAGTTGGAGGGCTGGTTGAGGAGGAAGGCTGGGAGGGTGGCAGGTGAGGGGCTACCTAGGGCCTGTAGCGGAAGGACGCCGCGGGTAGTGGTGGGGGGTCTGTGGGTCTGAGGGATGGGGAACAGAATATGAGGAGAGAAGGTGGGCACTGAAGACCAGGATGCCAGCGTGCCAGCAGTTCCTGCGCTGAAGACCAGGGTGCCAGTGCAGGAAATGCGCGGGTGGAGGCTTCGACGGGCTTCACAGGGAGAGGCTCAGATGAAGTCCAGAGTACGAGCGTGGGAGCAGCGCAGGAAGAGGCTCAGAAGCGCTCAAGAGACCAGAGTGCCAGCGCAGGAACAGCGGGGGAAGAGGGGCCAAAGGGCACTAAAGACCAAAGTGCCAGCGTAGGAACAGCTCAGGTAGAGGAGCCGATGGACATGAAGATCAGGATGCCAGCACTGGAACACCACAGGGAGAGACTCTGTTGGGCACTATAGGCCAGAGTGCCAGCGCGTTAGAAGCGCAGAGAGAGGCTCAGAAGGGAGTCACAAGTCCAGAGTGCCAGCGCAGATACAGCTCAGAAAGAGGATCAGATGGGTCCTGAAGACCAGAGCGCTAGCACAGGAACAGCGTAGGAAGAGGATCCAGAGGGCACTAAAGACCACAGTGACAGCACAGGAGCTGTGTAGGGAGAGGCACCAAGGGGTATTGAAGTCAAGTAGCAGGAATACACTGACGTGAGGAAGAGCGGGCAGTGATGCCAAACACTGGGGAGTTACAGGAGGCTCTGAGGATCTGGGTGCCCGCGTCAGAACTGAGGGGGAGAGGCCGCACAGGGGACCAGCTGGGAAAATCCGATATGGGGCCTTAGGAGAAATTTGAAGGTGGCTCACCGCAAAAGTCCGACAGGGCTGGGAGGAAGAGGCAGCAAGGACGGCCGCAGCAAGCAGGAGCCTCAGGCTGGGCAAGATGGACTGCACTCACCTAAATACGCCGGGAGCACAAGCTCCAGTCTAACGAGGTGGACGGGCTAGCATGCGTTGGTCCCGGGGGCCTGAGGCTGAGGACCAAGTGAACAGGCTGGCGGTGACTCGACAGTGGATCCGATTCAGGACAGCTGTAAAACGTTGGAATTCAGGGCTGGGGATCACCCGCCGCAGTACGGATTTCTGAACTCTGTCCTGGTGGCGCAGAAGTTCAGAAGGCCAACCTAATTACTTGGAACAGGGTAACCTTTGGACAAGCCAGACCAATCAGGGTAGCGATCGCGGCGGTCAAGACTAGGTCTCAAGAGGGGTGAGGGTGACTGAAAGCCTGCAATGAGCACACAAAGCAAGGACACTTACAAACTACTCCAAACAGGTGTTATATTAAAAATATATACACATTTATTCCAAGGCCTTTAAAACAATGACCGTAGCGAGAAATCACAATACAACTCTAGTAAACCAACACATACCATACCAATACAATATATATACAAATACAAACAAGTCTCAAGCGTTAGATGCACGAAATGTGTAGTCCACCTAAAAGGGAAGGAAAACAGGCAGTGCGAAATAATGCTTAGACCCAGTCCGCCTTCAGAGGCACCTAACTAAAAGGAAGTCCGAGCCCTACGAAGAGTGGAGCCTTGTGCTCAAAAGTACCTGCACACGCTGGTGCCAACGGGCAAAAGGGGAGTCTCTTCGAGGGAAATCAGGCAGTTCAGTTTAGTGGACAAATGAAGAAGAACAGAGTTCCGCGACTCAAGCGCAGCCTCCACTGTGGGCAGAAGCAGAGCCCGAGTACGGAAAGGCGTGCTGTTTTGACACAGCGGGGAAAAGCTATGGGCTCCTGCAGGAGGGCGACCAGTTCCTAGCTATGCTACTCACCGGTCCCAGATGCAAGCAGACCCAGGCTTCTCCGCGTCAGTTTCAGTCGCTGGCAGGTTCAGAAGAGCAGGGGACGTCTCGTCGTCGTGTTGAGTCTGCAGCAGCAGAGTTGAGTAAAAGACGTCCCAAACGAAGGAACCCGCACAGTTTGTTACCACAGCAGGGCAACGGAGCGGCCGTGTGTATCTGAGCCAAATGTACACTACTCACTTCAGACCTGGGAACGCCAAGTGTGCGAATCGTGTGAGAGTGACAAGGACTCGAAATACTATACAACCTGGCGGCGGTTACAGAGCAAGACTCCTGTGTAGGCTGGTCAGTCTGCTGGATGGCCCAGAGACGCTTCCGAAGGCTTACGAGCAGGAGATGGTGAAGATGCCGAGAATAGCTGTTCCCGCTATTCCAAGGGTCGAAGTACCAGTACAGGCCTTCTGGTTCGATCAAAGGTAAAAAGGGTTTTACAAGGCGACAGCAGTGCAGAGGAGCGGTCCTTCAGCGGGTCACCAGCGATTCCTCGGTTCAGCCTCTTGGTTGCAGGATACTTGGCTCCTGTATTCCTTCGTTCGTGAAACTCAGGAGATCGACATGGTCGTGGTGTTTCCAGCCCCCTCTTATCCACCGTTCCCTTCGTGCCAAAACGGAGGGGACCCAATGGGAGATCCGCTCATCAACACTCACACCATACGTGGACCTATCACGGACCACGGTGGTCCCAGGCATTCACACCACCCTAGACTCTCTGGCACCCAGGATGTGTATTGGGACCAGACATCCCAGCCCACATCCTGGAGGCACACACCAGGCATGTAGAAGCCCGCGAAAGCATCCGTGTTTCGCGGGAAAGTACATGCCCAAATAAGGAAGGCCCCGGGTCGGCTCGACCTGGGGAAGGTGAAGGGAGCAAGACGGTCAGCGGACAGGACAAAGGAGCCTCGTGGTCTGGCCATTTTGGGAGCCAGACCACCATTTTGGGTTAAGCGCGAGAAACGCGCTTAAAACGCCAAAAGGAGCTCAAAACACAAGAAACGATCGCTGCCACCATTCCCGCCCGTGAATCACTTGCACCGATCAGTTACAATCCAAAAAGAGTATCTAGGGCCTGTAGAAGGCTAGAGACCCAAGAGAGCAGTAACTTAGCTTACAGTGCCCTCTTGTGTCATGTTGCACGAAAGCCGCAACATGATAAAAGAAACTATGGAAAACAGCGTTTCCCGGTACTGACTGTCTTAAGGGCATGTCAGTTTCCCTGTAAGAAAGGAGCGAAAGCCCAGAGGAGTGCGGCAGAAGGCTGCACTTCTCTGTCAAAGTCGAGAACAAGGTGAAAAACAACAGCAAAAAGTTTAGGGGTTGCCACATGGAAGGAAAATTACCTACAATTACGAAATCTTTCCTAACACTCGCCCCTCCCAGACTATGGACAGGGGGAACTAATCCACCCCTGGATGAGTCTCTTGTTCAGGTCGGTTAAACATTCTGGACAACCCATCAGCATTGCTATGTTGGACACCTGGCCTATGCTCAATAGTGAAGTCGAAGCCTTGTAGACTTATGGACCACCTAAGCAACTTTGGATTCTCCCCCTTCATGTTCATTAGCCACTTTAAGGGCTTATGGTCAGTTTGCACAGTGAAGTGGGTCCCATAGAGGTAGGGCCTCAGCTTCCTTAGGGCCCACACAACAGAGGTCTACCGTGGACCATCTGAGCTCTCTGTCCTTAGAATGGTGACTAATAAAACCAATAGGGTGTTCCTTACCCTTCTCATCTACTTGTGATAGTACAGCTCCTATCCCAGTGTCAGAGGTGTCCGTCTGCACGATAAAAGGTCTTTGATAATCAGGGGCCCTGAGGACAGGGGCCTGGCACAAGGAGTCTTTTAAGCCATTGAAGGCCTTCTCACACTCGTCAGTCCAAGTTACCTTCTTGGGTTTCTTCGGAGTGGTGAGGGCAGTCAGAGGGGCAGCTATGGTGCCATAGTCTGCCACGAAATTGCGGTAATACCCCGTGAGTCCTAAGAAGGCTCTCACTTGGGTTTGTGTAGTGGGGGTAGGCCAGTCTTGTACTGCTTGTACTTTACTGGGAAGAGGCTGTATCCTCCCTCCACCTACTTCATGTCCAAGGTAAACCACTGAGCCTTGTCCAATCTGGCATTACTAGCCTTTATGGTCAAGTGTGCTTTCTGAAGAGCCTGAGGCACAATCCCGAGGTGTTTCACATGGTCTTCCCAGGTGGCACTGAAAACTACTATATCGTCCAGATATGCAAGACAGAATTCGTCCAACCCATTCAAAACATGATTCACAAGCCTCTGGAAAGTGGCAGGTGCATTCTTCAACCCGAACGGCATTACCCGGAATTGGTAAAGGCCGTCTGGAGTAGAAAACGCTGTCTTCTCCTTGGCATGTTCTGCTAAAGCTATTTGCCAATAGCCAGCAGTGAGGTCAAACGTGCTGAGGTACTTGGAGGCACCCAAAGTATCCACCAGCTCATCTGTTCGAGGCAAGGGGGGTGCATCTGTCTTGGTGACAGCATTCAGAGCCCTGTAGTCCACACAGAACCTCAATTCAGAAGTGCCTGCCTTTGGAAGCAAAACCACAGGGCTGGACTAAGGACTACTAGAGGGTTCAATCACCCCAAGGTCTAACATCTTGTTGACCTCGGTCTTAATATAAGACCGTACTTTGTCTGACATCCTGTATCCCCTACTTTTGGTAGGTACACTGTCTCCTGTGTCTATGTTATGTTTGCACCAAGGTGTCAAACCAGGCGACTGTGAAAACAGGAGGGAAAACTGCCTAAGCAAACTTTTCACCTCAGCCTGCTGATCAGAAGTCAGGTGAGGGGCCACTCGGACACCCTCAAAGGAGCTATCTGAAGGACCGCTTTGGAACAGGTCGGGGAGAGGTTCAGACTTCTCTTCCTCAACATCTGAAGCCAGTAGCAGTGCTGCGATTTCGACTCTTGGGACGAAAGCCTTCAGCCTATTCACGTGAAACACTTTTGGAGCCTGTCCAGGCCTTCCAAATTCCACTAAATAGTTAACCTCACCCTGGGGCTCCACCACTGTGTAAGGGCCTGACCATTTGTCCTGTAAAGCTCGAGGCCTTATGGGATTCATGATCAGGACTTGCTGACCAGGTGTAAAGTTGATGAGGGAAGCTTTCTGGTCGTACCAATGTTTCACCAGCGCTTGTCCTGCCTTCAATTTATCACTAGACAAGCCCATCAGAAGTACCATCCGTTTTCTGAGCCCTAGCACATAATCTACTACGTTGGTAGTAACAGGGGGAGTGGGCATCCCCCATCCCTCTTTGACTATGGCTAAGGGTCCCCGTACAGGGTGACCGAACAGAAGTTCGAAGGGGCTGAAGCCAACACCCTCCTGTGGTACCTCTCGGTAGGCAAACAGTAAGCATGGTAAAAGAAGATCCCATTTTCTTCTCTGAGGTTCTTCCAGAGCCCCAATCATGCTCTTTAACGTTCTGTTGAAACGTTCCACCAGACCATTGGTCTGGGGGTGGTATGCAGAAGAGAACTTGTAGGTGACCCCACATTCTTTCCACATAGCCTGCATATACTTCGACATAAAGTTGCTGCCACGATCCGACACAACTTCTTTAGGGAAGCCAACCCTAGTAAATATGCCAAGTAAAGCTTTTGCAACTGACTTGGCAGTTACAGTTTTCAATGGGATGGCCTCAGGATATCTGGTTGCATGGTCGACCAGCACCAGGATAAACCTATTGCCTGAGGATGTTTGCGGGTCAAGGGGACCAACGATGTCGATCCCTACCCTTTGAAATGGTACCCCCACAACTGGGAGTGGTACCAATGGAGCTTGGATTGTCGAGCCAACCTTACCAGATAACTGGCAGGAGGCACAACTCCTGCAGTGACTTTCTATTTGCACTCCCATCTTGGGCCAGTAGAAGTGCATGGATAACCTTTGCTTGGTCCTCTTAATACCAAGGTGACCAGCAAGGGGCACTTCATGCACCAACTGCAGGAGGAAGGGCCTAACAGCAAGGGGAACCACCAACCTCCTATGGTCTCCTTCTGTAGACTCTGTGGGCTCACTATACAGGAGTCCACCTTCCCAATAAATCCGATGCGGCCCAGGAGGTTCACCCTCAAGCTGGGAGCAGGCCTGTCTCCTTAGGCCTTCCAGAGATGGGCACTCACGTTGGCCTTTACTGAATTCGTCCCTATCAGGACCACCTTCTACTAACAAGTCTTTTAGTTCAGGATGGTCGTTGGGGTCAAATACTTCAGGCATCGCCACCTCCTCGTCAGGCCCGGGGGATTGACCAACTTCCTCCACCGCAGTGGTAGGCGAGCTCGGGGGAATATTCTCTTTCCCTCGTCTTGACTTGTTTACTCCTTTCGCCTTGGGTTTCCCCTTCGGCTGGGGCGGCGTATTGGTCTTGGCCAATGCTGCCCGTGCTTGAGACCGTGTGTAGGGTCTTTCGGCAGAATCTCCTACGAGCCCTAAAGCTCTGAGATCATTACCTAACAAGACCTTTCCTGGGACGTTTCTCTGAATGCTCACTGGAATCCTGACTGCTGTACCATTTAAAGTAAGATTTACAGGTATTACTGGGAACATACGGAGTGGGCCGTCAGCCAACTTAGTGGGCATCAGAGTAGCTCTAGCAACTTCCTCTGAGTCTACCAAGGTAGAATCCACTACAGTTCGAGTGCACCCCCTATGCCTAAGAGCTGGAGTATCTACTCCATTGATCAGCACACTGTCTTTAAAGTAGTGCTTGGTATTATCTGGAATCCTAGCATAAGCCTCTGCGACTTTAGGCTCCCAGGAACCCAGGGAAACTAAAACTACCTCAGCTTCTATCCCGCTGGGAAATGAGTCTGAGGAGAAGGATGCTCCTGTAATCTCTTCTTCCTCGTAGGAGGAGAAGGCCAGATTAGCGGAGTGGACCCCCAAAGGTCTAACCTTACACCGGGGATCCCCCTTCACGTGGTCAGTTGCTCCACAAGCAAAACAAGATCCATTGGGTCTGTTTACATAGGGAGGCTTATTGTAACCAGAGTTCTGTTTCGGAGGCTGACCTCCACTACCCTGTGAGTTCTCTTGTGTCTTACCCTTATTTTTCTTTTTGTGGCCCTTTTGAGAAGAAGATTTATCAGATTCTCCACCCTCCTTATCTTTGGACTTTTTCCCTTCCTCCTGCTTACCAGGATGAGTTTTGTCCTTATGGGACACTCGATGTGACACCCATAATTCGGCTGCAATGGCCAGCTTCTTAGGATCTATCTCCTTCGAATCGGCCAAATGCTGCTTAAGCTCCGGGGAAGAAGATGCAAAAATATGTTCCAGCATGACAAGATTTATCATGCATTCAAAAGTAGAAACCCTATAACCTTCGACCCAGCCAGTTAAGTTTTTCAAGGATTCAGTGACATAAGATACCCAAGTACCACCTTCCTTTTTCTTATACTGTCTGAACCGTTTCAAATATTGGGCCGGAGTCTTCCCAAACTTTAAAATGAGAGTTTGCTTTAACATTGCGAAATCAGGCCGCTCAGCCTTCGACATTTCCATAATGGCACTACAGCCAGAATGGGGCAGTCTGCTGAGTAACCAGGCAATTTTATCAGCATTGTCAACTTGTTGAACTTCGCATGCATACTCAAACGCATTCAGCCAGTCCATAATGTCATTCCTTTCCTCATACACACTGAGCAGATCTTTCGGAAACCGTGGATGAGAGGAGGCCCCAGACCCCTGTCCAGGACCCTTGGACCCATTTGCAACCTGAAGCTTGGCCAGTTCCAACTGGTGATCCCTGTCTTTCTGTTTTTCTGCCTGTTCGATTTTTAGTTTGGCTATGCTGAATTCAAGCTCCTTCTGCCTAAACCGCAGCTCTTGCTTCTTGAATTCAAGCATAGCCTCCCCATCAGCACTGGCAGAGGAAACATTAGACATCTCATCCTCCCTGTCCTCGTGGTCGCGGTGGATCAGTGCAGCGGCAGAACCGTCGGTTCTACCAGTGAGAGCAGCCCCACCTCCTTCCGCACTGTCCTCAGAAGTTATAGCGTCAAGCTGCGCTTATTGCCACGCCACGATTCTTTGGATCATATCCAATTTTGTGCCTTGAGAGGAAACACCTCTCTCTGCACACATCTTTTTCAATGTTTCTGATTTGGAAGCATTTAAAGTTAACAAGGTATTTGTTTCCATACTGTTAGATAGGACTATGGCCTTTTTAAAGCTATACTACAACAATTCACTACGTGTCCTGGTAGGAATAACTTGAAATGCCTTAGTTCGTGCGCAACACTGGATACCTTCAGTCGTATCCCACCGCTGTACACCAATTTGTTAAGACGGATTTCTGAACTCTGTCCTGGTGGCGCAGAAGTTCAGAAGGCCAACCTAATTACTTGGAACAGGGTAACCTCTGGACAAGCCAGACCAATCAGGGTAGCGATCACGGGGGTCAAGACTAGGTCTCAAGAGGGGTGAGGGTGACTGAAAGCCTGCAATGAGCACACAAAGCAAGGACACTTACAAACTACTCCAAACAGGTGTTATATTAAAAATATATACACATTTATTCCAAGGCCTTTAAAACAATGACCGTAGCGAGAAATCACAATACAACTCTAGTAAACCAACACATACCATACCAATACAATATATATACAAATACAAACAAGTCTCAAGCGTTAGATGCACGAAATGTGTAGTCCACCTAAAAGGGAAGGAAAACAGGCAGTGCGAAATAATGCTTAGACTCAGTCCGCCTTCAGAATCACCTAACTAAAAGGAAGTCCGAGCCCTACGAAGAGTGGAGCCTTGTGCTCAAAAGTACCTGCACACGCTGGTGCCAACGGGCAAAAGGGGAGTCTCTTCGAGGGAAATCAGACAGTTCAGTTTAGTGCACAAATGAAGAAGAACAGAGTTCCGCGACTCAAGCGCAGCCTCCACTGTGGGCAGAAGCAGAGCGCGAGTACGGAAAGGCGTGCTGTTTTGACACAGCGGGGAAAAGCTATGGGCTCCTGCAGGAGGGCGACCAGTTCCTAGCTATGCTACTCACCGGTCCCCGATGCAAGCAGACCCAGGCTTCTCCGCGTCAGTTTCAGTCGCTGGCAGGTTCAGAAGAGCAGGGGACGTCTCGTCGTCGTGTTGAGTCTGCAGCAGCAGAGTTGAGTAAAAGACGTCCCAAACGAAGGATCCCACACAGTTTGTTACCACAGCAGGGCAACGGAGCGGCCGTGTGTATCTGAGCCAAATGTACACTACTCACTTCAGACCTGGGAACGCCAAGTGTACGAATAGTGTGAGAGTGACAAGGACTCGAAATACTACACAACCTGGCGGCGGTTACAGAGCAAGACTCCTGTGTAGGCTGGTCAGTCTGCTGGATGGCCCAGAGACGCTTTCGAAGGCTTACGAGCAGGAGATGGTGAAGATGCCGAGAATAGCTGTTCCCGCTATTCCAAGGGTCGAAGTACCAGTACAGGCCTTCTGGTTCGATCAAAGGTAAAAAGGGTTTTACAAGGCGACAGCAGTGCAGAGAAGCAGTCCTTCAGCAGGTCACCAGCGATTCCTCGGTTCAGCCTCTTGGTTGCAGGATACTTTGCTCCTGTATTCCTTCGTTCGTGAGAACTCAGTAGATCGACATGGTCGTGGTGTTTCCAGCCCCCCCTTATCCACGGTTCCCTTCGCGCCAAAACGGAG
This sequence comes from Ambystoma mexicanum, assembly GCF_040938575.1. Lineage (NCBI taxonomy): Eukaryota > Metazoa > Chordata > Amphibia > Caudata > Ambystomatidae > Ambystoma > Ambystoma mexicanum. The sequence continues at coordinate 69,313,179 of NC_090923.1, read as the reverse complement.
GGGACCCAATGGGAGATCCTCTCATCAACACTCACACCATACGTGGACCTATCACGGACCACGGTGGTCCCAGGCATTCACACCACCCTAGACTCTCTGGCACCCAGGATGTGTATTGGGACCAGACATCCCAGCCCACATCCTGGAGGCACACACCAGGCATGTAGAAGCCAGCGAAAGCATCCGTGTTTCGCGGGAAAGTACATGCCCAAATAAGGAAGGCCCCGGGTCGCCTTGACCTGGGGAAGGTGAAGGGAGCAAGACGGTCAGCGGACAGGACAAAGGAGCCTCGTGGTCTGGCCATTTTGGGAGCCAGGCCACCATTTTGGGCTAAGCGCGAGAAACGCGCTTAAAACGCCAAAAGGAGCTCAAAACACAAGAAACGATCGCTGCCACCATTCCCATCCGTGAATCACTTGCACCGATCAGTTACAATCCAAAAAGAGTATCTAGGGCCTGTAGAAGGCTACAGACCCAAGAGAGCAGTAACTTAGCTTACAGTGCCCTCTTGTGTCATGTTGCACGAAAGCCGCAACATGATAAAAGAAACTACGGAAAACAGCGTTTCCCGGTACTGACTGTCTTAAGGGCATGTCAGTTTCTCCGTAAGAAAGGAGCGAAAGCCCAGAGGAGTGCGGCAGAAGGCTGCACTTCTCTGGCGAAGTCGAGAACAAGGTGAAAAACAACAGCAATAAGTTTAGGGGTTGCTACATGGAAGGAAAATTACCTACAATTACAAAATCTTTCCTAACACCACTATAGTGTGGATGCGGGCAGCGGTGAAGCGGAGAGGACCCAGGGCAAGCTGCAGTGCCTTACTCCAAATCCACAGGATGCGCTGGCCACGCCAGGAACAGCCGGGGAGGAGCCCACTATAGTGCGGATGCGGGCGGCGGTGAAGAGGAGAGAACCCGGGGCAAGCTGCAACGCCTCACTCCAAATCCACAGGATGCGCGGGCCACACAGGGAACAGCCGAGGAGGAGCCCACTATAGTGTGGATGCGGGCGCCGGTGAAGCGGAGAGGACCCGGGGAAAGCTGCAGTGCCTTACTCCAAATCCACAGGATACGTGGGCCACGCCAGGAGCAGCCGAGGAGGAGCCCACTATAGTGTGGATGCGGGCGGCGGTGAAGAGGAGAGAACCCGAGGCAAGCTGCAACGCCGCACTCCAAATCCACAGGATGCGCGGGCACCCAACAGCCGAGGAGGTGCCCACTATAGTGTGGATGCGGGCGGCGGTGAATCAGAGAGGGCCTGGGGCAGGATGCACCACCTCGCGCCAAAGCCACTGGAGGCGCGGGCTCGAAGATGGTTGGCGGGAAGACCCAGTGGCTGGAACTGCGGAGGCCGCAAAGAGGAGCCGGGCCCGGACTGGCCGAAGGAGTGTCCGATTCTGGTTGAAATCACTGCCGGATGAGCCCCCGGGCTCAAGGACCGGGAACGGAGGTAAGATGGATCATTTAATTGCTGTATATATTGTTTTAAATTCGACTGAAACAGCCTGGATTGAGGAGGTGCCGGTTCAGGCGACCGAGCTTCTGCGCCCCCTGGCGGTTAAGGATGGCCAAATTGGTGTGAGCAGTTTTATACAGGTCGGGGGCAAGTGGCCCTTTTTGTATGCTAGAGCTCATACACAGCGCATTGAGTAGCACGTGAGGCTCAGAATCTGTTATTGGGAATATCTGATGAGTATCGATATAAGACATTTGATGCGGGTTGGCTGTTGGAGTTCGTGAATTTGCTATGCTTTCCAGTTTCTGTTGTTTGAGTCTATTAACTAAATGTTATTAACTGGATGCTTTGCAATCATAAGGAAACAACAAGTTAAGGATAAATGTGGCAAAATCAAGAGTATTAATACTTCAATCGGCCATTGGGAGGCAGGTAAAGACTATGGGCCTCCTTTTGAGTGTGGCAGTCCGGAAATAAGGGTGCCGGTAGAAACCTACTGGTACACTTTCCAGAGCGCCGCACTGCGACTCTGCCGGTGGGGGCCCACAGAGTTGTCACAGAAGCACCGGCACTGTTAGAAATAACAGTGCGGTGCTTCCGTGAAACCTTCGAATCTGCCGCCTGAAATCCCGGGCCGCCTGGACTGTAATGTCCCGGTGGCATCTGGATATCAGGTGGTAGATTCGCTGTTATGAGGACGGTGAAAACCCGCGGGTAGCACCGGCGGTAGCACCAACGGGTTACCGCCGTCCTCGTAATGAGGCCCAATAACTTGGTGCCTAAACCATGAGCCTTTTCAAAAAAATTGAGTCTTTTTCCTATTTAGGTATGTTGTTGAAACATCAGCATGAATGATGAGCCAAGGGTATTTGAATTGAGGGCAATAGCCAAAACTTTGTTCTCTCAGGGTTTAATTTTACTGAAACAGTTTGGGAAATTTTAAATGATTCCAGTAGTGTCCTTCTATTGTCTAAAGGTGGTATCTATTCTGGCTTAAGGTGCAGAACCTTTCCTTGCTACCTCATATAACCTACGGCCAGTCCTAGAGGGCCTCTTCTGAAGAAAAGTTCTCAAGTTGTCCAAAGGGATCTCTATACAGCTAGTGAGGCGCGAGTTGGCCCTTATCTCCTTGAATGCTATGGTGGAATGGAAATCACTTTCATTGTATCAAAAATGTATAATAGAGAACCTTGTAAGAGGTTTTCAACTAAAAAAGGGGGCCTTAACTAACCATAGCGACCCAGTTCTCAAAGTGTGTAGATCGGCGTGTCGTGAGATAATAGTTAACCTGGACACTTTCAAAGAAATCTGCTTCATAACCCAGTGGCTGTTAAAACCAAACTGTGGAGAAAGGACTGGTCTGAAACATCAGAACAAACATTGCAATTTAAGTTATATGAAAAACCTTGTGGTGAATGCCATCCTTATAACACTGCCTAAATATTTATTGAAATTTCAATGTAGCTTCTACATATCCCAATTTCTGCGGTTCCACCTCACCTTATACCCTACTAAGTAAATTTTTATTTCAAGAAGGCAATGAAGAGCAACTGATTTGACATGCAGGTTCTGTAGCAGTGAGAACACCTGGCAAACATTGCAACATCTCTTGCTTGTCTGCACAGGTTTAACCAAGAAGAGATCATGCCATCTGGAGATCTGGATTTAATTACACCTGACGAACGGTGGATGCTCTTTATGTGTGGAGTAAGAGTGACAATGGTTTTGGTCAAGCTTCTTGAAGATGCATTCAAATGGTTGGAGACATTGGACTGTGATAAGAAAGTAGTAATGTGATGGGATTTAAGGACAAAGTATAGCTTGTGAGTGCTAAATATGAACATGGGTCCTTGATGTATAAATTGGTTTTTATTCCCAATATCTAGAATTTGTGATTTTTTATATTTGGATATTGAAAGAGTTGTTTTTAACTGAAAATGTAAATGCGATTGGAGAATGTTGATGACATTTATTCTGTGTTTTGATATCGGTGAAAGGTTTATATTAAGCCAAACACCAAATAAATAAATAAAAACTGTTATTATTACAGAACTTAATCATACTTGGTTTATCAAGAAAACCAATTACAATCAATTTACAAAAGGGTTGTTTTACATATAAACAAGAAATACACATTCCGCCTAAGAAATCGATGAAAAGCTAACTAACAGTATCTGTTTTAAAATAACTGTACCCAATATCAGACCAAAGTGCTTCTGTGCATGCAATACATGTTTTTATCTATGATGGGTGAAACGTCCATAAGGAAATAGTTGTAACGCCAAACCAGGAAATAGTTCTTCAGCCCGTCGGGTAATAAGAACAGTTAGACACACCATACAACACAATTATTGATTATTGATCTTGTGGGAGAAGATTGCGCTGCTTTGTTCTTCTCAACCAGGCCCGAATCAGAAACCAACCCAACATAAACGCAGTCAAGGGAACATTAGCGTGCAAGCAAAGCCTGAGAGCACCAGCCACAGTTGTGACCTGTAGCTGAAGAAAACAATGCCTTAATCACATGTTTCTAAGATCCTTATACATGGGACAAAGGAACAGGAAGTGAACTAGATCTTCCCTAACCCCTGGGCAAAAAGGACAATCTGAGCTCAGATTGGCATTCAATTTTGATTTAACAGATGTCAAAGGTAATATGCCGTAGCATGCTTTTAGAAAGAGAGAGCGCATTGTCTTGGAACTGATCCCATCAAGATAGCCTTCGTAGCCCTGGACCTGTTTAATGGCACAATAGTTACTAAACTGCAATGATGTACCTGATCTCTCTACTATCTCCTTCATTCTTTCCCCCTTGAGGGCATGCAGAATTTTGGATTTTGAGGTTGCATTTATAGACATGGGATGGGCCCAGAGCTCTTCAAGGTTCAGTAGGAAAAACTCAGACTTAACGTGCCTCGCCCAGGGGAGTGATAGTCCACCCCTCCTGGTCATTAGATCTGTTATGGCTAACCAGTAGTTTAAAAGGTTCTCAGTCTAATCCAATACTGGAGTGACTTTGCTGTGCATATTTGTCTAATAGACTGAACATCTAGTTCCAAAAGAATCTGGAAAGTCAGAGCGTTTGATGGTAGCCCCAGTACATTTTAAAAAAAGCTGTTCTTTTTTTTTTATTTGTTTATTTGTATTTGGTTCATTTACAAAAATATAATACCTTTGCAGAACCTTTACAAAACATCATAAAATGAGGGAGACATCAACAATCTTTAAAATATCTACATAAAACGATGAGATTGCAAATTATTGAGGCGTACATGTCATTTCTACTTAAACTGTAACAGCTCCATTCAATGTGTTTGCTAAAGCTTACCAATTCATATATCAGAGGTTTATACATGGCCTGCATCATGCGTGCCCACAATAATTGCAAACAGTCTTCAAAGTCCACATTTACAAACTTGTAGAGTCGCTTAGTCCTCACAGTTTTGAAGTGTGGACATTCCAGAATAAGATGTTTCATTGATTCAATTGATTCATTACAAGAAGAAAATCTGCAATTCATTGTCTTTGAGCCTGCATAACTGGACCAATTAGCTTTCCTTTCTCTTGTATGAAATAGATTCAATCTGAACCATATATAAGCTTGTCTCGTGTGATTGCATGGAAATGTAACAACATGGTCATATCTAGGAAACCTTGGTTTGAGGAATGCGCCATATTCTTTGTATATTTTATATGCTTGTATAGTTTCAATCGTACATCTCCAGTCCTTTTCAAACAACTTTTTTTTTGCAAAGGCAGGACGAAAGTATATATCGTCAACTGTTATGCTCAAATCATTCAGTATTCTTTGCATATTTGATTGATAAGTTTTCAAGGACAGGGAAGAAGAGGTATTCAACAATGCGTTAAATTCAATGTACAAGGAATTTTTCTGCGGGAAGCAAATCTTTGCATATCCTGATAATTGGCGCCATTTCCATCGTGATGATAGTGCAATCAGCCCTAATTCATGTATTAATACCGAGTTGGGAGTCGACATTGGCGAATGCATGGCAGATATCAAAAATGTGCCTTGACATGTGTCCAAGATGTCAGAAATATCGATAAGGCACATATCGGTGGCGTACAAAATAACAGCTTCGATTTTTAAAGTTAAAAACTCAATCATAGGTATCAATGAGAATTTACTATGTTTTCTGTAGATCAATTTTAATTGAGATAATAAAGGACGTGACTTATTTTTAATAAGGTCAGTCCAATATTTTATTGAATTTTGTGTGGATATGTTGTAGCCCAAATAAGTAGCGCTCAATGAGCATTGTATTTTGATTTGCATAAGCTCCCATTGATATCTTTTGATATTTTGCTTGCCTCCAAATCTAAGGATAACTGTTTTCGCAGGATTGGGAATGAGGTTATGAGCGATTGCGAATTCTTGAAAAAGCAATAGTTTGGCTTGTAGCCCAGCTGGTGTGGGATCAAATAATATGATATCATCAGCAAAGGCCATCCACTTTAGCTGCAGTGTTCCAATTTTTACAGAAAACAGGTTGTTTGCCTCCCATAGTTTATCCAGGTCAGCAATATATAAATTAAAAAAAGTGGCCGCCAAGTTACATCCTTGCTTAAGGCCTATTGCTGTTTTACTGTGCTCGGTAGTTCGCCCATCTTCCGCGATTTTTATCTTATATGAGGTATTAGAATGGAGCTGAATAAACCAGTAGAGTAAGTGCAGTGGTATTCCCATCAGCTTCAGTTTGTTCGATAGCAAGTTTCGCACCACATTGTCGAAGGCTGATGTCATATCTACCATGGCCACATATATGGGTTGTATATTATTTTTTTTTACTTTAGTAGCTGCAATCAGATGTGACATAACCATTGCGTTTAATGAGGTGCTCATGCCCTTTCTGAAGCCTATCTGATATTTTGAAAGAAGGGCTTTTTCTTCAATAAATGCTTCAAGTTCATATAAGAGAAGAATGGCGAACAGTTTTGCATCAGTGTCAATTAGTGCGATTGGTCTGTAATTCTGTGGGAGAGCAGGATCGCCCTTTTTAAAGATAGGAATGATGTTCGCGGTATTCCAAGATGAAGGGATCCTACCCGTGTCAATGATACTATCAAATTTGATTTTTAGAATTTCCCCCCAAAACTGTGGGTCAGCCTTATAAAGGCATGGTGGAATACCGTCTGGTCCTGCTGATCTAGAATATGATATCTTTGATATGGGCCATATAAGATCATCTTGTGTCCATTTAAATCGGGCGATCCTACTATAACACAGCTGTGTATTTGGAATTGATTCGAATTTAGTTGGGATGCGATATTTTAAATTTATGTATTCACACCATGTATTGTCCGATATACAGCAGGCTAGAGTTAGGAGAGTTTTCTTATCATCCTTGGTTATCATCTGACATATATTTCTTGTGTCATGATGAATTATCGCTTGTATGAGGTCACAATTATCCTTGTTATACTTTAGTATATGTATATGTTTTATATTCCTTTTAAATTCATTCAAAATTAGTGACCTCATATAGCGATACTGTTCTCCTTCATAGCCAGCTGTTTTAAGTTGACGAATTGCCTTCTGTTTTACTCTCTTAAGGTTCTTACATTTCGCATCATAAGGATGCAAGTGAGAGGTTTTCGTATACTTTTTACTAAAAGTCAAGAGTGTGTTTTCAATTAACTTGCATAGTAATTGGGATTTAGTGTGACCAGTTCATTTTTAGAGAGTAGAGACAATGTTATCTGTGAGGATACATGATTAACAAATTGTTGGCATAGTCCTTTACTCCATCTAATGGAGATTTGTGGGCAGTCAATCTCAAATAGGTCCAGTGCTGGACTACTAGCTAGGTATCTGAATTCCCAATTCAGATGACAGACAATTTGTGCATGGTCGCTAATCTGTACAAAACTGCATTGAGAGGATAAAATAAGCCTGGACACTAATCGAGAGACAAAAATAAAATCAATTGATGATGATTTTGGGCCTCGAGACCATGTTGCTGGAGTATTAGGGTTTTTGTGTGTTACTATATCCAAGTCCCAGTTCTCCAACAATTCTCTAAAATGTGCACCTCTATCTCGAGATAGATGTGATGATTTAAGGGGGCCATATTCAGTCAGTTCTCCGCAGTCACAATTGAAGTCCCCTCCAATCATGATTTCTGAGAATTCAAATTTCATTTTTAGATATTGTAGACATGCGTCCAATTCATCTAACATTTCTTCTAGTGTAGAGCTCGCTGGATTTCAATATAAACTGATAATCAATATAGAAGGCAACTTTTTAGTCAAACTATTTTGGACTACTACTCCTAAAAGATTTGCTGATTCCCATATACTTTCGGATCGAAATTTGATCGAATTATTTATGGCTATTGCAAGGCCTCCACTGGGCCTTCCCAGGAGAGGCCTTTTTGCAGGCCTACAGTAGGTAGTAAAACCAGGAATAGTAAATTGTCATGATCTCTGCTTCCAAAAGATCAGGACTTGCCCGACTCCCTTGGAAGCAGACCCATAACCCCGGTTCCGAGTGCCAGCCAGTTCCAATTGGGACCTTTTGGACCCTGTCCTGGCGCCAGTGGCACCAGGCTCATAAAGATGCCCAGTCCCAGCGCTGGAAGCGCCGGGCTCATAATGCTTGGGTGGACTTACCTGCAGCAGACCATGCTGCTTCTCCAGCATTGAATCTTTCATAGATTCAGATGCTTGAATATTCCCCGTCGTCAGACTGGGAATCCTCGGTGATAAATTAAATAATAATAATAATAATAATATTTTTTTTTAAAAAAATATATATATATATATATATATATATATATATATATATATATATATATATATATATGTATATATATATATATATATATGTATGTATGTATATATATATATATATGTATGTATGTATATATATATATATATATATATATATATTTTTATATATATACTGCCATATAGCAGTGCATGTACATAGCCCATTATAGCCTATGAGCCACTTCATTGTGTAGTCCCTCCACCTCACTTTGGTCCTTTATGGCCCCAGCCAATGAGGTGGCAGGGCTTAAGCTCCGCCCCCGGCAGCCATCTTCAGATTTTTCACCGCAGTCTATCAGACACAGGGAATCCTCAAGCTCTCTGAGCTTTTTTCAAATTCTTTCTACTTTTGTGTGGAATATATTTGTAAAATATATTCCATCTTGTTCCCCTTCTTAGGGGCTTTCTTTCCAATTAACCTTGGTGGCAAAACTTGTTGTTTTCCTCTCAAAATCGTCGACTGAATTTCTCTTCAGAAATGGAGGCACCTCAGGCTGTCAGGAAGCCTTCCCTGTTCAGGGACTGCACGAGGTGCAAGAAGAAATTGGTTTACTACAAGGACCCCCACGAGCATTGCATTTATTGTCTGTACCCACATGACATTAAAAAATGTGAGATTTGTAAAACTTTTTCCACCAAGACCCTTCATGACAGGCATAGAAGACTCCTTTCATACCTGGAATCCAGGGATCAATCTTCGGACGAAGAGTCTGTCAGAACAGCTCCTGTCCAATCCAGCATTCCATCTGAGAGGCAAACTTCAAAGAGAAGGGCCTCTTCAGTGGAAAGGAGTTCCTCTCCCAAATCCAAAAAGAGGAAGCTGGAATTGATACCCTTTCTGCCTCCAGTTGACCTATCAAGCCAGAAAAAGTCAGCAAAATCTGCCTCCAGAGGTAAGGAGGAGTTTGCAAAAAACGGGGGGGGCAGTCGTCGGCGGGTAAACCGCCCACGAATGAAGGTAAAGGCCCGTCATCGGCCATACCGTCGACGAAACCAGCATCGACGACGACGACGCTTAAGACATCGTCGACAGTTAGATCATCGTCATCGGACGTGTCGACCGCGAATCAATCGTCGACGAGCAAGAAACACCACTCGTCCACGAAGCATTCATCCATGACGCAGTCGTCCACGGAACACACTCCACATTCGTCAACGAAGCCCTCGTCGATGGGAAAATGTCAGTCGTCGACGACAAATCCCTCGTCGACGGGAAAATCTCAGTCGTCGACAGGAAAATCTCAGTCGACGACGGGAAAATCTCAGTCGTCGACGGGAAAATCTCAGTCGACAGCGAAGCCTTCGTCGACGGGACAATCTCAGTCGTCGACGAGGATAACATCATCCATAACGCCTTCAGAGGCACCGCAAATTTCGGCAGTTACAGAGGAATTACTGCCTCTCACTCTTGAAGCTCCTGTCATTACAAGCAATATCACTGAGAAGAATACTGTAACTGAACCTCCGGTGCAGCAATTTTCACCTTTGGGGCACATGGCAGAACTTCCGGATATAATTCTTCAGGAAGAATTCTCTGATGCGGAAGTGGTGGAAGAGTCCATCGGTCCCTTACCGAAACAATACAGCCCTCCTTGGCACCCGTCCACGGGAGAATCCGAATATCCTCATGACCCGGTGCTCATGTTATCCGTGCAGAGGATTGTAGAAGAATTTTACAAACGGCAAAGGGAGAAGCAAATTCCGATTAATCCCATTCCTAGAGAGTCATCCCCGATTCCAGGCACATCGGGTTGCTCTCCTTACAGGAGTAGACCGCAAAAACGGATGAGATCACCTGCTCGAAGACCGAGGAGCAGCACCCACAGTGCTTCACCTACAAGAGTCCCGTCACCACAGTCATCGCACAGACCGCGATCTCCGGACGTAGATCCCACCATGGTACTGTCCACCATCTCGGTATCAGACTGGCAGGAGGATCCTTTTGGTGAATTTTCGGAACCAGAAGAAGGAGAAATAACTCAGGAGCCAGAAGCACCCAGTGATTGGGATGACTACGTCGTCGAGAAGCCTAGGAGGAGAGACTCGCCGGGCAAGGCCTCACCACCGGATGATCTCGTCTCTTTCCACACCATAATAGGTAAAGCCGCAGAACTGTTTAAAATTCAGGTTTCTTTGGAGGAAAGGCAATCAGTGCTCTATGAGCACAGGGACAAACGAAGGAGGACAGTGACCACAATTCCCCTCCTCGATACCATCTGGGATTCCGGATCCAAGATCCTATCTACGCCCTTATCGACTCCGGCGTTGGTGTCCAGGCCAGAAAAGAAATATAAAGCTCTGGATTCGGCACCGCTTTGTTTAAGGGGTCATACGAAACCGGACTCAGTTATTACAGTGGCGGCCAGAAAGAAACTCGCCAACCCCTCCTCACCTTTGTCGGCCCACCGGATAAGGACGGACGTAAATTGGAAGCCATGGGCAGGAAAGTGTCATCTTCTGCATCACTTACAATCAGAGCCGGTAACGCACTGGCCATGACCGCAAAATTCGATCGCGAGCTTTGGCTCCGTATGTCTAACTTGGCGAAAAAATTACCACCGGAGTTCCAGGAGGAGGCAAAATCCATAATCGCGGATGGTGAAGCAACATCGGATCACATGATCGACGCAGCAGTTTATGTGGCCGAATCAGGCTTCAGGCAGATGGCGCACGGCACAGTGCTCAGAAGGCAGGCCTGGATGAAGGCTACTAACTTTAGACCTGAAGTTCTGGCGCAGATACTAGACATGCCATTTGACGGCCAAGATCTCTTTGGTAAAAAGATAGACGACCATTTGAAGGCAATCAAGACAGACACTGACACAGCCAGAGCCATCAGTTCTTTAAAGGAGGAAAGTAAGGACCATCGGTCTTTTCGTCCCTTTAGAGGTTCATCTTCCAAGTTCAGGGGATACAGTCGTTCCTCCTATGGTCAAAAAGCACAAGGCGGCACGTACCAAGCCAATAAATATCAGTCATCCAACAGATACGCCCATAGAGGCAGACGTGGCTCCGCCCAAGGGAAGTCGCAAGGCAAGCAGAACTGACGACCAATCTCCCCCCCCCCTTCGCCACACCCCGGTGGGGGGAAGGGTGAGCCAGTTTTTCTAGCGCTGGCGGTCAATTACATCGGACAAATGGGTGTTACAGGTGATCCGAAAGGGTCACACCTTGGAATTTTTGGACCAACCTCCTTCCCTGCCTCCAACTCCCCGCAGAGTGCATATGCTAAAACAGGTCATGTCCGAAGTGCAAAAACTGCTCCAGAAGGCAGCAGTAGAACCAGTACCCTATTCTCAGAGGGGAAAAGGTTTCTACTCCCGATTCTTCCTCGTCAGAAAGAAAAACGGTCAATGGAGGCCCATCTTGGACCTGAGGGCTCTCAACAAGTTCATCAAGCGCATAACTTTCAAGATGGTAGCTCTACAAGGGGTGCTACCTTGGTTAAACAAGCACGACTTCTTGGCCACTTTAGACTTGGAGGATGCATACTTCCACATTCCGATCCATCCAGCACACAGGCAGTTCCTCAGGTTCACAGTGGGAGGGTTCCACTTTCAGTTTCAAGTGCTTCCGTTCGGTCTAAAATCGGCGCCAAGAGTTTTCACGAAATGCCTGGCACCGGTAGCGGCAAGTCTCAGGAGAGCAGGAACGGACGTTTTTCCATACCTGGACGATTGGCTGATAAAGGCAAGTTCAGCTGCAAAGGCTCGTTCGGCGGTGTCGAGGACGGTCAACCTCCTAAAAGAGTTAGGTTTCTCCATCAACCAGACGAAGTCCTGCCTCGTTCCCAGCAAGGTAGCTCTCTTCCTGGGAGCCGAGCTCGACTCCAACATTCCCAGAGTGAGACCATCCACAGAGAGAATAGCAGCGATTCTACGCTTAACTTCGAACTTCCTACAGAAAGAGACAACATCTGTACGCTCTTACAAATCCCTATTGGGCATGATGTCATCATGCATATTCCTCATACCGAACTGCAGGCTTCGCATGAGGCCGGTTCAGGAAGCTCTGGACCACCAATGGAAACAAGCTTTCGGATGCTGGGAAGACATTGTCCAGATTCCATCGACGTTGCACAAGGCCCTTCGATGGTGGAACGCTCCGAGGAATCTTCTACAGGGAATGCCGTTTCAAGCACCGACATCGACCCTCCTGCTGCGGACGGACGCTTCCTTATCAGGCTGGGGCGCTCATCTTGCGGACCTCCAAACCAAGGGATCTTGGTCGGCACGAGAGTCCCAGCTCCACATCAACGTGTTGGAGCTCAGGGCCGTAAGGTTGGCGCTGAAAGCCTTCCTACCGGTTATAGCTGGTCAAGTTCTTACAGTCCAGACAGACAACACGACCTCCATGCACTATACAAACAAGAAGGGAGGCACGGGGTCTCAGATTCTGTCGCAAGAAGCCCAACAGCTATGGGCATGGGCCTTGCGCTACGGGATACAGATCAGGGCAGAGCACCTTCCAGGAGTGGACAATGTCCTAGCGGACAGATTAAGCAGAGAATACACAGCGTCACACGAGTGGGAGTTGGACGTCAGAGAAACCCGACGGATATTTGCCTTATGGGGCCATCTGCAAATCGACCTTTTTGCCACCAGGAACAACAAAAAATGCAAGATATTTGTGTCAAGATACCCTGAGCACCAATCGCTGGGAGACGCGTTCTCAGTGGATTGGTCGGGGAAGTTCCTCTACTCCTTCCCACCCATTCCCCTCATGTCGAGGGTACTTCGCAGGGTGAAAGAACAGGATTGTTCCTTGATTCTTATTGCCCCCGATTGGGCACGGCAAGTCTGGTACCCGACGCTGAGAAATCTATCCTGCAAAACCCTGATTCGTCTCAAATCACATCAATATCTACTGACACAACAGAACGCAAGGTCCTCCACCACGACCCGAGGAGCCTGTCCCTCAAAGCATGGTTCCTGAGCAGCGTAAACTGATGCACCTAAAGTTACCATCAGAATGCTGGGATATCATCAGGGCCGCTAGAGCCCCGTCCACGCAACTCACCTACACCAGAAAATGGACCAGGTTTTCCAAATGGTGCGAGACCTCTGCGATCGATTCCCTCACGGCCTCGGTTGATCAAATTCTGCCTTACTTGTTGCACCTGGCTAAATCAGGGCTCTCACTGTCCTCTATCAAGGTCCATCTGTCAGCCATAGCGGCCTACACAGTAACCGCGGAGACGCAAGCCTTACTCTCCTTACCAGCGATCAAGATCTTCCTGAAAGGACTGATGCATACTTATCCGCCTACACCTACACCAGTTCCGGACTGGAGCCTCAACACCGTCTTAACAGCCCTTATGCAACCTCCTTTCGAGCCCATACATAGATGCGATATGAAATTCTTGTCCTGGAAGACATCCTCCCTGGTAGCCATCACATCGGCCAGAAGGATCAGTGAGTTGCAAGCTTTGTCTTCGAAACCTCCGTTTACCTTGTTCCAGAAGGACCGCGTCATCTTAAGGCCTCACCCGAAGTTCCTCCCCAAGGTACTTTCGGAGATGTCGTTCACTGAGCGCATTGTTTTACCAACCTTCTTCCAGAATCACGCTTCGGAAGCGGAAAGGACATTACACTCTCTAGACATTTCTAGGGTGTTGAAGTTTTACTTGCAAAGAACCAAGGAGTTCCGCTCCTCAAACCGGCTATTCATTTCCTTCTCTGGCCGTACAAGGGCCAACATATATCCAAACAAAGCCTGGCACGCTGGGTATCGTCCTGCATCACCCACTGTCATCAGTTGAAAGGCGACCCTTTAACTAGACCGCCGTCTGCGCATTCCACCAGAGGAAGAGCAGCGTCAACAGCTTTCCACGCAGGGGTGGCCATGAAAGACATATGCAGAACTGCCACGTGGAGCACTCTGCATACTTTCGCGAAACACTACTGCCTGACTGAAGATACCAACAAAGAAACTGCAGTTGGACAGGCAGTGCTCCGCCATCTCTTTGTATAAGGTAGGACCAGCCTCCTTTCCCACCTTTCCCGAAGTATATAACCGTTGTGTTGCTGCATGGTAAAGGTTTGATCAGAAATATGTCTTTCTGTAATTATGCATATCTGTTTATAATGGTGGCATGTTTTAACTGCTTGGTATTCTATTCAAGCATCTGAATCTATGAAAGATCCAATGCTGGAGAAGTCTTAGTTACTTACCTGTAACTGTATTTCTCCAGCATTGGTATCTTTCATAGATTCACATGCGCCCGCCCGCCTCCCCTGAGAGGCTGCTCCTAGGCTTGGCATCCATCATGCTGTAATCTCTACGGTTCAAAATCTGAAGATGGCTGCCGGGGGCGGAGCTTAAGTCCTGCCACCTCATTGGCTGGGGCCATAAAGGACCAAAGTGAGGTGGAGGGACTACACAATGAAGTGGCTCATAGGCTATAATGGGCTATGTACATGCACTGCTATATGGCAGTATATATATATATATTTATATATATATATATATATATATATATATATATATATATATATATATATATATATATATATATATATATATATATATATATATGGAAAAACAAGGAAAGGTGCGCACTCCAATTCTCTGCATGACCTTCCAGGCCACTGGTGTACTCCTCCGACAGGTTTCTGTGCCAATACACGTCGTCAGGGAGGCTGGGTGGACTTGCAGCTCACCGCAGGTGCAGGTGGTAAAAATCTGCTGCAAGGGCTACTGGTAGATGTAGTCATCTGGTCAGCAGAGAAAACGCTCACGCCCAATCCCACAGTGGAGAAAGGGGGGGAGTGTAGCCTCAAGTGAGGCACTCCAAAGCCGGGCATATATAACCCTGGTGCGGCACCCTGTCAGGTCTTGAGGATTCCACCCCCCAAGTTCCTGCAAAATATGGAAAAACAAGGAAAGGTGCGCACTCCAATTCTCTGCATGACCTTCCAGGCCACTGGTGTACTCCTCCGACCGGTTTCTGTGCCAATACACGTCGTCAGGGAGGCTGGGTGGACTTGCAGCTCACCGCAGGTGCAGGTGGTAAAAATCTGCTGCAAGGGCTACTGGTAGATGTAGTCATCTGGTCAGCAGAGAAAACGCTCACGCCCAATCCCACAGTGGAGAAAGGGGGGGAGTGTAGCCTCAAGTGAGGCACTCCAAAGCCGGGCATATATAACCCTGGTGCGGCACCCTGTCAGGTCTTGAGGATTCCACCCCCCAAGATCCTGCAAAATATGGAAAAACAAGGAAAGGTGCGCACTCCAATTCTCTGCATGACCTTCCAGGCCACTGGTGTACTCCTCCGACCGGTTTCTGTGCCAATACACGTCGTCAGGGAGGCTGGGTGGACTTGCAGCTCACCGCAGGTGCAGGTGGTAAAAATCTGCTGCAAGGGCTACTGGTAGATGTAGTCATCTGGTCAGCAGAGAAAACGCTCACGCCCAATCCCACAGTGGAGAAAGGGGGGGAGTGTAGCCTCAAGTGAGGCACTCCAAAGCCGGGCATATATAACCCTGGTGCGGCACCCTGTCAGGTCTTGAGGATTCCACCCCCCAAGATCCTGCAAAATATGGAAAAACAAGGAAAGGTGCGCACTCCAATTCTCTGCATGACCTTCCAGGCCACTGGTGTACTCCTCCGACCGGTTTCTGTGCCAATACACGTCGTCAGGGAGGCTGGGTGGACTTGCAGCTCACCGCAGGTGCAGGTGGTAAAAATCTGCTGCAAGGGCTACTGGTAGATGTAGTCATCTGGTCAGCAGAGAAAACGCTCACGCCCAATCCCACAGTGGAGAAAGGGGGGGAGTGTAGCCTCAAGTGAGGCACTCCAAAGCCGGGCATATATAACCCTGGTGCGGCACCCTGTCAGGTCTTGAGGATTCCACCCCCCAAGATCCTGCAAAATATGGAAAAACAAGGAAAGGTGCGCACTCCAATTCTCTGCATGACCTTCCAGGCCACTGGTGTACTCCTCCGACCGGTTTCTGTGCCAATACACGTCGTCAGGGAGGCTGGGTGGACTTGCAGCTCACCGCAGGTGCAGGTGGTAAAAATCTGCTGCAAGGGCTACTGGTAGATGTAGTCATCTGGTCAGCAGAGAAAACGCTCACGCCCAATCCCACAGTGGAGAAAGGGGGGGAGGAGTGTAGCCTCAAGTGAGGCACTCCAAAGCCGGGCATGTATAACCCTGGTGCGGCACCCTGTCAGGTCTTGAGGATTCCACCCCCCAAGATCCTGCAAAATATGGAAAAACAAGGAAAGGTGCGCACTCCAATTCTCTGCATGACCTTCCAGGCCACTGGTGTACTCCTCCGACCGGTTTCTGTGCCAATACACGTCGTCAGGGAGGCTGGGTGGACTTGCAGCTCACCGCAGGTGCAGGTGGTAAAAATCTGCTGCAAGGGCTACTGGTAGATGTAGTCATCTGGTCAGCAGAGAAAACGCTCACGCCCAATCCCACAGTGGAGAAAGGGGGGGAGTGTAGCCTCAAGTGAGGCACTCCAAAGCCGGGCATATATAACCCTGGTGCGGCACCCTGTCAGGTCTTGAGGATTCCACCCCCCAAGATCCTGCAAAATATGGAAAAACAAGGAAAGGTGCGCACTCCAATTCTCTGCATGACCTTCCAGGCCACTGGTGTACTCCTCCGACCGGTTTCTGTGCCAATACACGTCGTCAGGGAGGCTGGGTGGACTTGCAGCTCACCGCAGGTGCAGGTGGTAAAAATCTGCTGCAAGGGCTACTGGTAGATGTAGTCATCTGGTCAGCAGAGAAAACGCTCACGCCCAATCCCACAGTGGAGAAAGGGGGGGAGTGTAGCCTCAAGTGAGGCACTCCAAAGCCGGGCATATATAACCCTGGTGCGGCACCCTGTCAGGTCTTGAGGATTCCACCCCCCAAGATCCTGCAAAATATGGAAAAACAAGGAAAGGTGCGCACTCCAATTCTCTGCATGACCTTCCAGGCCACTGGTGTACTCCTCCGACCGGTTTCTGTGCCAATACACGTCGTCAGGGAGGCTGGGTGGACTTGCAGCTCACCGCAGGTGCAGGTGGTAAAAATCTGCTGCAAGGGCTACTGGTAGATGTAGTCATCTGGTCAGCAGAGAAAACGCTCACGCCCAATCCCACAGTGGAGAAAGGGGGGGAGAGTCTAGCCTCAAGTGAGGCACTCCAAAGCCGGGCATATATAACCCTGGTGCGGCACCCTGTCAGGTCTTGAGGATTCCACCCCCCAAGATCCTGCAAAATATGGAAAAACAAGGAAAGGTGCGCACTCCAATTCTCTGCATGACCTTCCAGGCCACTGGTGTACTCCTCCGACCGGTTTCTGTGCCAATACACGTCGTCAGGGAGGCTGGGTGGACTTGCAGCTCACCGCAGGTGCAGGTGGTAAAAATCTGCTGCAAGGGCTACTGGTAGATGTAGTCATCTGGTCAGCAGAGAAAACGCTCACGCCCAATCCCACAGTGGAGAAAGGGGGGGAGTGTAGCCTCAAGTGAGGCACTCCAAAGCCGGGCATATATAACCCTGGTGCGGCACCCTGTCAGGTCTTGAGGATTCCACCCCCCAAGATCCTGCAAAATATGGAAAAACAAGGAAAGGTGCGCACTCCAATTCTCTGCATGACCTTCCAGGCCACTGGTGTACTCCTCCGACCGGTTTCTGTGCCAATACACGTCGTCAGGGAGGCTGGGTGGACTTGCAGCTCACCGCAGGTGCAGGTGGTAAAAATCTGCTGCAAGGGCTACTGGTAGATGTAGTCATCTGGTCAGCAGAGAAAACGCTCACGCCCAATCCCACAGTGGAGAAAGGGGGGGAGTGTAGCCTCAAGTGAGGCACTCCAAAGCCGGGCATATATAACCCTGGTGCGGCACCCTGTCAGGTCTTGAGGATTCCACCCCCCAAGATCCTGCAAAATATGGAAAAACAAGGAAAGGTGCGCACTCCAATTCTCTGCATGACCTTCCAGGCCACTGGTGTACTCCTCCGACCGGTTTCTGTGCCAATACACGTCGTCAGGGAGGCTGGGTGGACTTGCAGCTCACCGCAGGTGCAGGTGGTAAAAATCTGCTGCAAGGGCTACTGGTAGATGTAGTCATCTGGTCAGCAGAGAAAACGCTCACGCCCAATCCCACAGTGGAGAAAGGGGGGGAGTGTAGCCTCAAGTGAGGCACTCCAAAGCCGGGCATATATAACCCTGGTGCGGCACCCTGTCAGGTCTTGAGGATTCCACCCCCCAAGATCCTGCAAAATATGGAAAAACAAGGAAAGGTGCGCACTCCAATTCTCTGCATGACCTTCCAGGCCACTGGTGTACTCCTCCGACCGGTTTCTGTGCCAATACACGTCGTCAGGGAGGCTGGGTGGACTTGCAGCTCACCGCAGGTGCAGGTGGTAAAAATCTGCTGCAAGGGCTACTGGTAGATGTAGTCATCTGGTCAGCAGAGAAAACGCTCACGCCCAATCCCACAGTGGAGAAAGGGGGGGAGTGTAGCCTCAAGTGAGGCACTCCAAAGCCGGGCATATATAACCCTGGTGCGGCACCCTGTCAGGTCTTGAGGATTCCACCCCCCAAGATCCTGCAAAATATGGAAAAACAAGGAAAGGTGCGCACTCCAATTCTCTGCATGACCTTCCAGGCCACTGGTGTACTCCTCCGACTGGTTTCTGTGCCAATACACGTCGTCAGGGAGGCTGGGTGGACTTGCAGCTCACCGCAGGTGCAGGTGGTAAAAATCTGCTGCAAGGGCTACTGGTAGATGTAGTCATCTGGTCAGCAGAGAAAACGCTCACGCCCAATCCCACAGTGGAGAAAGGGGGGGAGTGTAGCCTCAAGTGAGGCACTCCAAAGCCGGGCATATATAACCCTGGTGCGGCACCCTGTCAGGTCTTGAGGATTCCACCCCCCAAGATCCTGCAAAATATGGAAAAACAAGGAAAGGTGCGCACTCCAATTCTCTGCATGACCTTCCAGGCCACTGGTGTACTCCTCCGACCGGTTTCTGTGCCAATACACGTTGTCAGGGAGGCTGGGTGGACTTGCAGCTCACCGCAGGTGCAGGTGGTAAAAATCTGCTGCAAGGGCTACTGGTAGATGTAGTCATCTGGTCAGCAGAGAAAACGCTCACGCCCAATCCCACAGTGGAGAAAGGGGGGGAGTGTAGCCTCAAGTGAGGCACTCCAAAGCCGGGCATATATAACCCTGGTGCGGCACCCTGTCAGGTCTTGAGGATTCCACCCCCCAAGATCCTGCAAAATATGGAAAAACAAGGAAAGGTGCGCACTCCAATTCTCTGCATGACCTTCCAGGCCACTGGTGTACTCCTCCGACCGGTTTCTGTGCCAATACACGTCGTCAGGGAGGCTGGGTGGACTTGCAGCTCACCGCAGGTGCAGGTGGTAAAAATCTGCTGCAAGGGCTACTGGTAGATGTAGTCATCTGGTCAGCAGAGAAAACGCTCACGCCCAATCCCACAGTGGAGAAAGGGGGGAGTGTAGCCTCAAGTGAGGCACTCCAAAGCCGGGCATATATAACCCTGGTGCGGCACCCTGTCAGGTCTTGAGGATTCCACCCCCCAAGATCCTGCAAAATATGGAAAAACAAGGAAAGGTGCGCACTCCAATTCTCTGCATGACCTTCCAGGCCACTGGTGTACTCCTCCGACCGGTTTCTGTGCCAATACACGTCGTCAGGGAGGCTGGGTGGACTTGCAGCTCACCGCAGGTGCAGGTGGTAAAAATCTGCTGCAAGGGCTACTGGTAGATGTAGTCATCTGGTCAGCAGAGAAAACGCTCACGCCCAATCCCACAGTGGAGAAAGGGGGGGAGTGTAGCCTCAAGTGAGGCACTCCAAAGCCGGGCATATATAACCCTGGTGCGGCACCCTGTCAGGTCTTGAGGATTCCACCCCCCAAGATCCTGCAAAATATGGAAAAACAAGGAAAGGTGCGCACTCCAATTCTCTGCATGACCTTCCAGGCCACTGGTGTACTCCTCCGACCGGTTTCTGTGCCAATACACGTCGTCAGGGAGGCTGGGTGGACTTGCAGCTCACCGCAGGTGCAGGTGGTAAAAATCTGCTGCAAGGGCTACTGGTAGATGTAGTCATCTGGTCAGCAGAGAAAACGCTCACGCCCAATCCCACAGTGGAGAAAGGGGGGGAGTGTAGCCTCAAGTGAGGCACTCCAAAGCCGGGCATATATAACCCTGGTGCGGCACCCTGTCAGGTCTTGAGGATTCCACCCCCCAAGATCCTGCAAAATATGGAAAAACAAGGAAAGGTGCGCACTCCAATTCTCTGCATGACCTTCCAGGCCACTGGTGTACTCCTCCGACCGGTTTCTGTGCCAATACACGTCGTCAGGGAGGCTGGGTGGACTTGCAGCTCACCGCAGGTGCAGGTGGTAAAAATCTGCTGCAAGGGCTACTGGTAGATGTAGTCATCTGGTCAGCAGAGAAAACGCTCACGCCCAATCCCACAGTGGAGAAAGGGGGGGAGTGTAGCCTCAAGTGAGGCACTCCAAAGCCGGGCATATATAACCCTGGTGCGGCACCCTGTCAGGTCTTGAGGATTCCACCCCCCAAGATCCTGCAAAATATGGAAAAACAAGGAAAGGTGCGCACTCCAATTCTCTGCATGACCTTCCAGGCCACTGGTGTACTCCTCCGACCGGTTTCTGTGCCAATACACGTCGTCAGGGAGGCTGGGTGGACTTGCAGCTCACCGCAGGTGCAGGTGGTAAAAATCTGCTGCAAGGGCTACTGGTAGATGTAGTCATCTGGTCAGCAGAGAAAACGCTCACGCCCAATCCCACAGTGGAGAAAGGGGGGGAGTGTAGCCTCAAGTGAGGCACTCCAAAGCCGGGCATATATAACCCTGGTGCGGCACCCTGTCAGGTCTTGAGGATTCCACCCCCCAAGATCCTGCAAAATATGGAAAAACAAGGAAAGGTGCGCACTCCAATTCTCTGCATGACCTTCCAGGCCACTGGTGTACTCCTCCGACCGGTTTCTGTGCCAATACACGTCGTCAGGGAGGCTGGGTGGACTTGCAGCTCACCGCAGGTGCAGGTGGTAAAAATCTGCTGCAAGGGCTACTGGTAGATGTAGTCATCTGGTCAGCAGAGAAAACGCTCACGCCCAATCCCACAGTGGAGAAAGGGGGGGAGTGTAGCCTCAAGTGAGGCACTCCAAAGCCGGGCATATATAACCCTGGTGCGGCACCCTGTCAGGTCTTGAGGATTCCACCCCCCAAGATCCTGCAAAATATGGAAAAACAAGGAAAGGTGCGCACTCCAATTCTCTGCATGACCTTCCAGGCCACTGGTGTACTCCTCCGACCGGTTTCTGTGCCAATAGACGTCGTCAGGGAGGCTGGGTGGACTTGCAGCTCACCGCAGGTGCAGGTGGTAAAAATCTGCTGCAAGGGCTACTGGTAGATGTAGTCATCTGGTCAGCAGAGAAAACGCTCACGCCCAATCCCACAGTGGAGAAAGGGGGGGAGTGTAGCCTCAAGTGAGGCACTCCAAAGCCGGGCATATATAACCCTGGTGCGGCACCCTGTCAGGTCTTGAGGATTCCACCCCCCAAGATCCTGCAAAATATGGAAAAACAAGGAAAGGTGCGCACTCCAATTCTCTGCATGACCTTCCAGGCCACTGGTGTACTCCTCCGACCGGTTTCTGTGCCAATACACGTCGTCAGGGAGGCTGGGTGGACTTGCAGCTCACCGCAGGTGCAGGTGGTAAAAATCTGCTGCAAGGGCTACTGGTAGATGTAGTCATCTGGTCAGCAGAGAAAACGCTCACGCCCAATCCCACAGTGGAGAAAGGGGGGGAGTGTAGCCTCAAGTGAGGCACTCCAAAGCCGGGCATATATAACCCTGGTGCGGCACCCTGTCAGGTCTTGAGGATTCCACCCCCCAAGATCCTGCAAAATATGGAAAAACAAGGAAAGGTGCGCACTCCAATTCTCTGCATGACCTTCCAGGCCACTGGTGTACTCCTCCGACCGGTTTCTGTGCCAATACACGTCGTCAGGGAGGCTGGGTGGACTTGCAGCTCACCGCAGGTGCAGGTGGTAAAAATCTGCTGCAAGGGCTACTGGTAGATGTAGTCATCTGGTCAGCAGAGAAAACGCTCACGCCCAATCCCACAGTGGAGAAAGGGGGGGAGTGTAGCCTCAAGTGAGGCACTCCAAAGCCGGGCATATATAACCCTGGTGCGGCACCCTGTCAGGTCTTGAGGATTCCACCCCCCAAGATCCTGCAAAATATGGAAAAACAAGGAAAGGTGCGCACTCCAATTCTCTGCATGACCTTCCAGGCCACTGGTGTACTCCTCCGACCGGTTTCTGTGCCAATACACGTCGTCAGGGAGGCTGGGTGGACTTGCAGCTCACCGCAGGTGCAGGTGGTAAAAATCTGCTGCAAGGGCTACTGGTAGATGTAGTCATCTGGTCAGCAGAGAAAACGCTCACGCCCAATCCCACAGTGGAGAAAGGGGGGGAGTGTAGCCTCAAGTGAGGCACTCCAAAGCCGGGCATATATAACCCTGGTGCGGCACCCTGTCAGGTCTTGAGGATTACACCCCCCAAGATCCTGCAAAATATGGAAAAACAAGGAAAGGTGCGCACTCCAATTCTCTGCATGACCTTCCAGGCCACTGGTGTACTCCTCCGACCGGTTTCTGTGCCAATACACGTCGTCAGGGAGGCTGGGTGGACTTGCAGCTCACTGCAGGTGCAGGTGGTAAAAATCTGCTGCAAGGGCTACTGGTAGATGTAGTCATCTGGTCAGCAGAGAAAACGCTCACGCCCAATCCCACAGTGGAGAAAGGGGGGGAGTGTAGCCTCAAGTGAGGCACTCCAAAGCCGGGCATATATAACCCTGGTGCGGCACCCTGTCAGGTCTTGAGGATTCCACCCCCCAAGATCCTGCAAAATATGGAAAAACAAGGAAAGGTGCGCACTCCAATTCTCTGCATGACCTTCCAGGCCACTGGTGTACTCCTCCGACCGGTTTCTGTGCCAATACACGTCGTCAGGGAGGCTGGGTGGACTTGCAGCTCACCGCAGGTGCAGGTGGTAAAAATCTGCTGCAAGGGCTACTGGTAGATGTAGTCATCTGGTCAGCAGAGAAAACGCTCACGCCCAATCCCACAGTGGAGAAAGGGGGGGAGTGTAGCCTCAAGTGAGGCACTCCAAAGCCGGGCATATATAACCCTGGTGCGGCACCCTGTCAGGTCTTGAGGATTCCACCCCCCAAGATCCTGCAAAATATGGAAAAACAAGGAAAGGTGCGCACTCCAATTCTCTGCATGACCTTCCAGGCCACTGGTGTACTCCTCCGACCGGTTTCTGTGCCAATACACGTCGTCAGGGAGGCTGGGTGGACTTGCAGCTCACCGCAGGTGCAGGTGGTAAAAATCTGCTGCAAGGGCTACTGGTAGATGTAGTCATCTGGTCAGCAGAGAAAATGCTCACGCCCAATCCCACAGTGGAGAAAGGGGGGGAGTGTAGCCTCAAGTGAGGCACTCCAAAGCCGGGCATATATAACCCTGGTGCGGCACCCTGTCAGGTCTTGAGGATTCCACCCCCCAAGATCCTGCAAAATATGGAAAAACAAGGAAAGGTGCGCACTCCAATTCTCTGCATGACCTTCCAGGCCACTGGTGTACTCCTCCGACCGGTTTCTGTGCCAATACACGTCGTCAGTGAGGCTGGGTGGACTTGCAGCTCACCGCAGGTGCAGGTGGTAAAAATCTGCTGCAAGGGCTACTGGTAGATGTAGTCATCTGGTCAGCAGAGAAAACGCTCACGCCCAATCCCACAGTGGAGAAAGGGGGGGAGTGTAGCCTCAAGTGAGGCACTCCAAAGCCGGGCATATATAACCCTGGTGCGGCACCCTGTCAGGTCTTGAGGATTCCACCCCCCAAGATCCTGCAAAATATGGAAAAACAAGGAAAGGTGCGCACTCCAATTCTCTGCATGACCTTCCAGGCCACTGGTGTACTCCTCCGACCGGTTTCTGTGCCAATACACGTCGTCAGGGAGGCTGGGTGGACTTGCAGCTCACCGCAGGTGCAGGTGGTAAAAATCTGCTGCAAGGGCTACTGGTAGATGTAGTCATCTGGTCAGCAGAGAAAATGCTCACGCCCAATCCCACAGTGGAGAAAGGGGGGGAGTGTAGCCTCAAGTGAGGCACTCCAAAGCCGGGCATATATAACCCTGGTGCGGCACCCTGTCAGGTCTTGAGGATTCCACCCCCCAAGATCCTGCAAAATATGGAAAAACAAGGAAAGGTGCGCACTCCAATTCTCTGCATGACCTTCCAGGCCACTGGTGTACTCCTCCGACCGGTTTCTGTGCCAATACACGTCGTCAGGGAGGCTGGGTGGACTTGCAGCTCACCGCAGGTGCAGGTGGAAAAACAAGGAAAGGTGCGCACTCCAATTCTCTGCATGACCTTCCCGGCTTTGGAGTGCCTCACTTGAGGCTACACTCCCCCCCTTTCTCCACTGTGGGATTGGGCGTGAGCGTTTTCTCTGCTGACCAGATGACTACATCTACCAGTAGCCCTTGCAGCAGATTTTTACCACCTGCACCTGCGGTGAGCTGCAAGTCCACCCAGCCTCCCTGACGACGTGTATTGGCACAGAAACCGGTCGGAGGAGTACACCAGTGGCCTGGAAGGTCATGCAGAGAATTGGAGTGCGCACCTTTCCTTGTTTTTCCATATTTTGCAGGATCTTGGGGGGTGGAATCCTCAAGACCTGACAGGGTGCCGCACCAGGGTTATATATGCCCGGCTTTGGAGTGCCTCACTTGAGGCTACACTCCCCCCCTTTCTCCACTGTGGGATTGGGCGTGAGCGTTTTCTCTGCTGACCAGATGACTACATCTACCAGTAGCCCTTGCAGCAGATTTTTACCACCTGCACCTGCGGTGAGCTGCAAGTCCACCCAGCCTCCCTGACGACGTGTATTGGCACAGAAACCGGTCGGAGGAGTACACCAGTGGCCTGGAAGGTCATGCAGAGAATTGGAGTGCGCACCTTTCCTTGTTTTTCCATATTTTGCAGGATCTTGGGGGGTGGAATCCTCAAGACCTGACAGGGTGCCGCACCAGGGTTATATATGCCCGGCTTTGGAGTGCCTCACTTGAGGCTACACTCCCCCCCTTTCTCCACTGTGGGATTGGGCGTGAGCGTTTTCTCTGCTGACCAGATGACTACATCTACCAGTAGCCCTTGCAGCAGATTTTTACCACCTGCACCTGCGGTGAGCTGCAAGTCCACCCAGCCTCCCTGACGACGTGTATTGGCACAGAAACCGGTCGGAGGAGTACACCAGTGGCCTGGAAGGTCATGCAGAGAATTGGAGTGCGCACCTTTCCTTGTTTTTCCATATTTTGCAGGATCTTGGGGGGTGGAATCCTCAAGACCTGACAGGGTGCCGCACCAGGGTTATATATGCCCGGCTTTGGAGTGCCTCACTTGAGGCTACACTCCCCCCCTTTCTCCACTGTGGGATTGGGCGTGAGCGTTTTCTCTGCTGACCAGATGACTACATCTACCAGTAGCCCTTGCAGCAGATTTTTACCACCTGCACCTGCGGTGAGCTGCAAGTCCACCCAGCCTCCCTGACGACGTGTATTGGCACAGAAACCGGTCGGAGGAGTACACCAGTGGCCTGGAAGGTCATGCAGAGAATTGGAGTGCGCACCTTTCCTTGTTTTTCCATATTTTGCAGGATCTTGGGGGGTGGAATCCTCAAGACCTGACAGGGTGCCGCACCAGGGTTATATATGCCCGGCTTTGGAGTGCCTCAATTGAGGCTACACTCCCCCCCTTTCTCCACTGTGGGATTGGGCGTGAGCGTTTTCTCTGCTGACCAGATGACTACATCTACCAGTAGCCCTTGCAGCAGATTTTTACCACCTGCACCTGCGGTGAGCTGCAAGTCCACCCAGCCTCCCTGACGACGTGTATTGGCACAGAAACCGGTCGGAGGAGTACACCAGTGGCCTGGAAGGTCATGCAGAGAATTGGAGTGCGCACCTTTCCTTGTTTTTCCATATTTTGCAGGATCTTGGGGGGTGGAATCCTCAAGACCTGACAGGGTGCCGCACCAGGGTTATATATGCCCGGCTTTGGAGTGCCTCACTTGAGGCTACACTCCCCCCCTTTCTCCACTGTGGGATTGGGCGTGAGCGTTTTCTCTGCTGACCAGATGACTACATCTACCAGTAGCCCTTGCAGCAGATTTTTACCACCTGCACCTGCGGTGAGCTGCAAGTCCACCCAGCCTCCCTGACGACGTGTATTGGCACAGAAACCGGTCGGAGGAGTACACCAGTGGCCTGGAAGGTCATGCAGAGAATTGGAGTGCGCACCTTTCCTTGTTTTTCCATATATATATATATATATATATATATATATATATATATATATATATTTTTTTTTTTTTTTTTTTTAAATGTATTATTATTATTATTTAATTTATCACCGAGGATTCCCAGTCTGACGACGGGGAATATTCAAGCATGTGAATCTATGAAAGATACCAATGCTGGAGAAATACAGTTACAGGTAAGTAACTAAGAGTTACTTACCTGCCAGTTGAGCCCCTGATCCTCTTCTGTTTGGGACTACTTTTCCTGTTGGGTGGGGCAGGAGCCACTCCCTAGGTTCAGAACACTGGAACTCTTCTAGAAAGCAGGAACTCTTTTCTTACCTAGGCGTGGCTGTGGAAGGAGACACCTAAGCACTACAGGAGGCTATTTAAACCACACCCGATGGATGGATCTTGCTTTGCGTTATTCTGCATCCTCTGCAGCAGAACGCTCATCGTGTCTTCTACATCTGATCCTGGGCCTAAGGGAAAAAGGCTTACCATCCTGAATCCAGTCTTCAGCAACACCTATAAAGACAAGAAAGAACAGGTTAGCACTACGGTCTTCAGTGACAGCGCTTCTCTTACCTGGTCCATCGGCTGTCACCCACGCCTCGCGCTGCATTCCGGCATCTAAAAGACAAAGGCTTACCTACTCTTCGCGTGCTCCGGAGGTCTTCGCTCTGCATACCGGCATCTGAAAGAAAAAAGCTTACCAACTCTTCGCACGCTCCGGAGGCCTTCGGCGCTGCATCCCGCATCTGAAAGACAAAAGAAGGTGCGTTTAAAGACATTGTGTAACTTTATTACTCACGTGCCATTACTCCTTCCCACGCCGAACCCAGTGGGTATTCCGGCACCCTTTGGCAGCTCCAAACTTGTACCTGCAAGATAAAAGGACAGTTAGTGCGCATCGTGAAGCAGGCAACAAGCGCTTACTTACATGCTTCCAGGCGCTTCTATTCCTCACACGGGTTCCATCCTCAACTCACTTCAGCCCGTCATCCGCCATCGCCGGAACCCTGCAAAACAAGAGACATCATTACAAAAGACTTTTAAAGACATTTGAAATACTCAGAACTTACCGTTCGTGCAGTAAACGACGGACAGCAGTCCTCTGAGGTCAAGAGGCCTGCACCCTTATCCAGTGAAGAAACTGGTCACGGCACCCTGCCCCGAGGCAGATGGAGAGCTCGGCGTTCACTTACCTAAGGTGAGAGCGTTAACCTTTGGGGTTCTACAGGAGAAGAGAAAGGGAAGAAGAGAGAGACACCCAATAACCCCAGTTCATTAATCCCATATTTTCTATCTGCAGACATCTTAGTCTTCGAGTCAGACATACAGTGCACAGAGGTCCAGCCCAAAGAGCCAACCGTGTGTTACACATCACCTTTGAAGATACGGTGTTCGCCCAGTCAAGACCGGCGCCTCTGCGGGAATCAGGTGAGCGTTACATAAATTTACTTAATTTCATTGTCTCCTGTAAAATCAAGATTGTGGGTAGCTCTGAAAGTGATAGAGATGAGAACCAATTCATAAGGTTCGTGTAGCCACAGGTGTTCCAAGAAAGCACCTTAATTATGCCAAGAACCTCTTGCTATGAGTGGAGAGCTGAAGGCTTAGATCCTAGATACGCAGTAATCATAGATTCCAGCCATGGCATATTTTTTGTTATAGCAACATGGGATAGCAGCGCATGCAAATCGTCTTCAGTTTTCAAATTGATTTGTTGAGAGTCATTATTTGATCCTATTTCGACATTAGCATGGGGAGGGACATATGCTAGGAAATCATTAGCTAGAGGTTCTGATTCGAAAGCAAATATTTTGAATCCTTGGTTATTTATCTTTTCGAAATGAGACAGAAGAAATTTTAATATTATTTCTGAGTTCAGATAGCATACTGCTCTGCAATTATCTGTCTGGGCTATGGACACTCTAAGCATGTCCTCTGATTTTACCATTCTGAGTTGTGGGATGTGGGAAAATAAGGATAGTATAAATGATCGATTGATCCCCTTCCCCGCAGTAGCCATCAAACTTCCTTCTAATCGAATTAAATATTGCTTATCGTTAACCTCCACACTATTTTTATTGTGGCCCTCCACCCTGCTGGAGTAGGAAAGAGACGGCACTTTTACTTTAGATTCTACTTCAATTGGTAGTGCCATGTTTTGGTTTGAAACATGTTGATCATTCGTATGAGGGACCTTACGAAATATTTCAAAAATCGCATCTTGGGATTTAGGAAGAATATTTATTTCTCTGCGTTGCAGAGCTTGAATTAATGCGTCCGATGTCGTATTTAAAAAGAGCTTCCTACCAGTCAAGCCCTCTTCAGATATCCGTTCAGCAACATCCGACAGAGGTAGGCCATCATATGTAAAATCAAATTGATTTTTAATAGAGAAGGCTCTACTCAATGCTGGTGTTACGTTTCCCACGACATGCCCTGTTCCTGCCAGACAACCCACAGGCACACGTGCTAACCCCATATGTACTAACCCCTCTACTACACTTCAAAACAAGGGTATCCCATGCACACATTCTGGCTTACGGCCACTCACCCGTTATGCCAGGACATGGTCATTTGGATCAGGTGTTTACCGGCCTTCGCATCGCTGGCGTCTACAATGGAAACATCTGCTGGCCCGCAACATTACACGTTGTCAACGAAGACCTACACGTCACGTGATCGGGCCAAACGTCACGTGACGACAACATCTCACGTGACTGCATCACCTGACGCACGTCTATGATCATTCCAGCATCAGGTGACCTTCCCTATTGGCTTAAAAGGCCTCCTGAAATCGATAGCGTTGCTTCACAGCTGTTTACCTTCAGGACTTTTCGGCGTTTGTTCGCATGCTTGAATCTCGTTTACTACGACCTCGGATACTGTCTACTGGATTGCCTTGTCTACCGGATTGCTTTGTCTACTTCTTGCTTCTTACACGTTACCAGACCTCGGACTCTGTTTACTGGATTGTTCTGTCAACTCCTGGCATTTGTTAACCGACCTTGGTTTTTTGGAACTGGACTGTTTTACGGATTTCGTTTTTGGATTCAGTGACTTTGGCCATTGGCCTTCTGCTAGGCGTTTGCCTGACTACAGTACCACAAGCCACGTGTGTGCCGCCATCCAGGGTTTGGATACCAGCAACATTCCACACCGAGAAGCCCACCAAGCCCTCTGTCCCGGGTTTCACTGCCTCTTCCATCAGGGTGTCACCTTCCGTATTTCTAGGTAAGAGGTACTTTATCTCACTGCTGGGTATACATTGTAACAATCGCACATTATCTGATAACCACTCATTGCCTTACAGTGCTCAAGGGGTCCTTCTGGCAGTTCCCGGTTCCAGACCTGACGGCTCACAAACAAAAAAACCTGTGGCCTCAAAGACTGCACAGGCATTCTATGCCAATTGTCTGTGTGGTACGTGGGGACAGAGGCATTATTAATCTGCACGACCATCAAGATCATAACAGCTGGGCCATGAGCAGAGATGCGAATAGGGCTAAACATATTTTTTATCCAGTTTCTCAATGATCTTATTCCTTTGCATAGGATTTGAGGTTTCATCACCCGTGATATTAGAAACGTGAGATATCATGTTATCTTTCCTTTGCATAGGATTTAGGGTTTCATCTCCCGTAGTGTTGAAAACGTGAGATGTCTTATTATCATCGTAGAGTGTCATCATAGATTGTGTTAGAGGTGTCCTAGGATTCGGGCCCATTATTAAAACTTTTCCCCTCCCGTTGTTCTCTCCCACAGATAGTTGTGCAACATAAATCCATGCACAAAGTTCTGCACCATAAACAGCAGCCTGCCTGGCCTGGGCTTTACAGGCCTCCAGAGTCACGCAAATAACCCCAACCCCATGAGATTTAGCAAAGATGGCTATGGAACCACCATATCTAGCCAAAGTCAACTCTGCCTTTTTGGATTGTTTACCCCAAGAACAGTCTTCATGCGCTCTTATACCCAGGTAGTGATACTTTTTAACCTGCTCAATCCGGGGCCCATTTAGGGCCAGATCAAGTTTCGGACGCCTTTTCCCCCGGACACCCTTGAAGACCATGGCCTTAGTTTTATCAGTGTTTATTGTCAAGCCATTCAAAAGTCGCATAGTGCAGTTTGTACCTGTGTTAGAGGTGTGTGCTTAACCAGTGGGCTCTCACCAGGTTCAATATGCACATCCACCTTCCCCATTTTATTTCCCATCTTTTAGCTCTGACATTGGCTGTCGTGATAGACATGGCACTAAGATTTGTGCGATGAACACGCACTTGTTCAGTGGTGTGAACTTCAGAAATGCATACTTTGCTGTCCAACAGGCACATCTGGAAAGGGGACTATGTACTCAGAGTACAATGGGCATTATAGTGAGCAACTTTTATATTTCATGCTGATCCCAACATGAAAGTCCCCTCAACAAATTTGAAATAAAAGCAAGTAGTTCAAAGATTACAGCAACTGTTATAACTGTTATAGTGAATGGCTAATGGTCCTTTTTATCAGTGTTAAAGGTGCCAAATTCCATGTATTTTATTTGATATGCATTGTTATCTTTTGTAATGAAACTTCTTTGATGGTTTCTCACTTTTTACCTACATTTCAAGATGTGGACTCTTTGAAAAAAAGTCGAACTTCAATAAGATCTTTTGTACACAAAGCACAATGTTTTCCCCCCAAAAAGAGTACTCCTTTTAGCTTCACCTTTGTGTTAACCAAACATATTGCACTCAGTATTGTGGTTGGATCTAGAGCTGGTTGGTTTTTAAATTAGCAATGTTTTAGGTATCACAAGAACAAGTAGAGATGGGATGTTTGCTGTAATCTTCCATGAGCAAGTAGTGCTCTCCCTGATGGTATCTTCATGGGTTACATGTGATTTTATCGAATAAATATAAAAATAATTCATTTTTAAAGAACCCAAAACACCAAGAGAAAAAATAACGAACTTGTTTTTTGTTGTTTTTTGCCCCACCCACATGCACCCACATGCCCCCTTTAAATAAAATACCTTTTCCCCACCCCTTAAACCACTTTTCCCATTCCCAACCACATTCAATTAAATCGTTATTTTATTTTCCCATTTTGGTTTCGTCCAAAATTGTATTGTTTGTTATATTTTCGATAACATCATTGCATACCATCTTCATTAACATTCATAAACCATCTGGAGGTATTTTTCTAAAATCTCTCAAGTACATGGAGGGGAGTGCCAGCTTGTGTATTTGCATGCACTTTGGTCCACTCAATGCAATTGTCCGCATTTGCATTACAAAGTGGTAAAGTATGTTAAATATGGTGAAAACAGGTTCACGTGTTTTCACGCACTTCGTAGGGCAAAGAAGTGTTAACACCGGATGGAGGCATTTATTGTGAATTTATTGTGAACCCTGGACACATACCAAAAGCACTACTGCCTGGACAGAAATTACAGAGCGTGGGCCAGAGGAGGAAAGGCTATGTTATGAAACTCTTTCAGTAATGTAAGCCCATAGTTTAGCATCTTTCACCTTGTATTTTAAAGTTGCCGCTACAAATTCAAAACATAATAATCTGTCAATAGGTTAATGATGGAGAAGGAGTATTTAATATTTTTGCCCAGAATTGGCATGCTTAAAACGTTCAGATGGGTCCCTTCTGCCTCTATTTCAAGGCTGTACCCTTATATCATATCACATAATAGACAGGAGGAAAATGGGCCAAATGTGAAGCATAAGCTACTAAATTTCTCCAGCATTGGATCTTTCGCGGATTCACATGCTTAGACTATTCCCCGTCGTCAGGCTGGGAATCCTCGGTAAATTATATAGACCTTTTCCATAGAAAATGTCGACACTTTTGTGTCCTATCTACGTCGTTTTGGGCCGCGTACGCCTGCGCCACTAGGACGTAGAGGTATAAGTAGCCACGCCCCCGCGGCTCCCTCAGATTTCAACCATCTTCCAAAGTAGTGGGATTACCTGGAGTATCTACCATTTTATTAGGTTGTGCGTTCTTCTTCTTTGACTGTTTCTTTTCGAAGAATGTCTGGAAAGGCGTTATTTCGTCCGTGTGCTACATGCGGTCTTACGGGCATATGGAATGTATTCACTGCCTTCACCCTCATCATACGGCGGACACGTGTGAGATCTGTCAAGGCTTCTCACAAAAGACCCTAAAAGACCGCAACAGACGCCTGGTTACTTGGCTCAATGACGGAGCGGATGTGTACCCGGCATCGGAGGTAGGCTCTACAGCCTTGAGATCTAAGTCTCCTGTCCCCCCTCGTCGATCAGGGTCGGCAGAGCCTCCGGTGAAGAAATCGCGCTCATCTGAAAAACACCCCTCGGAGAAACATACTGCGAAGTCCTCCTCTTCACATAAGGCTTCATCTTCTTCCTCCTCATCTAAAAAGGAGAGAAAAGACTCATCAACATCCTCCTCAGGAGACCCTCATAAGTCTACCTCGAGTCGAGAGTCCTCGTCCCACAAGTCGAGGTCAAAAACGGCGGGAACGCCTCAAGGCCCTGCTCCACCGACTTCACCGACGACGATCCGGTCGTCGACGCCTGCTTTGTCTTTGGCGACGGCTCTTCCAACGGCTATTTCGTCAGGTCAAACGGCGCCTATGGAAAAGATGTCATCGTCGACGGTGGCCCCGTCGGTGGGATGGCGACCGGAGGTTTTTGACCCGATCCCGCCTGAGGCCTTGCTGCAACCAGAAGCGGCTTTCTCCATCTCGTCGGCGGAGGATGGCCGTGATCCGGTCGCACATCCAACCGATCTAGGACTACAACCAACTGGTTCGGGGTTGCTCTTTAGTGGAAGTGCCATTCCAGTTACCTCTTCCTTACTGAATCCCCAGGCTGTTCTGTCCCTGAACACATTACAGAAGCTGTTGGAGCGGTTGGACACTCGGTTACCTCAGCTTGTCCCGACAGTGTAACAGGCCTCGCCAGTCGTCGACGAGCCAGGCCCGGCTCCTCGCCCTCCATCCAGAATTCCTACCGCTTACCCGGTTGAGGAAGATCGTTCTCGTCCACAGGAAGAAGGAGAACTGTCAGAGTCTGAACGTGAAGGGTCAGGTTCAGACATCTCGTTATCCCCCTCAAGGGACCCTACATGGGACTCTGAAGTGGAGATGGAAACTCTGAAGAGTCCGGCGCAGCCATCACCACCTGATGATGTGGGTGCTTTCAATGCCGTGATGGGTAAGGCATGTGCGGAGTTTGGCCTAGTCCCAGAAGAAGAGAAAAAAGATTGTTTTCTGTTCAATCATATGGGCAAGAGAAGAAAGGCGATATTTGCTATCCCCATTTTAGACCATGTCTGGCAGGATGGACTAAAAACCATGCGTCACCCTTTTTCAGAACCGGCAGTAAAGGTCGATTGGAAAAGAAATTCAAGGCTCCGGAATCGACTCCCAAGTGCTTGACGTCTCAACCTTCGCCGGAATCAGTGGTATTCGCTGCGGCGGCCAGAAAGGCAAGGTCGCAACACAAATGCACGACCCCTCCAGACAACGAAGCCAGGAGACAAGATGCTTTTGGGAAGAAAGTGCTATCGGTTGGGGCAACTACAGTTAAAGCAGCCAACTCCCTGGCTATTATGGCCAGGTATGATAGGGAGATGTGGCATCGACTAGCTCCTATCTTGGACCATCTGCCGGAGGAACACAGGAAGTCTGCCATGCTGCTCATACGTGAGGGAGAAGAGGCCTCCAATCATTCCATTAACATTGCTGTCGACCTGGCGGAATCAGGCTTTAAGCAAATCAACAATGGCGTAGTGTTACGAAGGCAAGCATGGCTTAAGTGCACGACGTTCAGACCAGAGGTACAAGGTAATGGATATGCCGTGCGAAGGAGAACACCTGTTTGGGGAGAAAGTGGCTGAAGCCTTGAAGGGCATGAAAGAAGATTCTGACACGGCTCGTTCCCTTGGAGCCCTCCAGAGCGGTAGGAATTTTCGTTCCTTTCATCCCTTCATAGGAGCATCAGGCAACTCCCGGTTTGGATCATCTAGAGACCGAGGTTTCAGTAGGCCCTCCTACTCTTCCCAAGGCTACAGACGTGCAGCCCAAGCTACTCGAAAAGGCAGAGATTACCAAACCTCCAGATGACGAGGCGCCTACTCCTCGTCGACGAAGGATAAACAGGCCAAAAGCCAGCAATGACAACTTACAGAGCGTCCTGGGAGGCAGAGTGTCTCGTCACGTCGACGAGTGGGCGCGCATAACAACAGACCAATGGGTTTTGGACACGATACATCTGGGCCATTCGCTACAGTTCAAGGGCAAGCCACCATGCATTCCACCGGTGTTCTCGACGCAGCCCCACCTTCAAATACTAATGCAAGAGGTGACGCTTATGCTGCAGAAAGGGACTATAGACCTGGTCCTGGTGGCAGAGAGAGGACAGGGAGTGTACTCCTGTTACTTTGTCGTCAAGAAACCCAATGGAAAATGGCATCCCATTCTAGATCTACGAGCTCTCAACAAAGATTACAGCAACTGTTATAACTGTTATAGTGAATGGCTAATGGTCCTTTTTATCAGTGTTAAAGGTGCCAAATTCCATGTATTTTATTTGATATGCATTGTTATCTTTTGTAATGAAACTTCTTTGATGGTTTCTCACTTTTTACCTACATTTCAAGATGTGGACTCTTTAAAATAAAGTCGAACTTCAATAAGATCTTTTGTACACAAAGCACAATGTTTTCCCCCCAAAAAGAGTACTCCTTTTAGCTTCACCTTTGTGTTAACCAAACATATTGCACTCAGTATTGTGGTTGGATCTAGAGCTGGTTGGTTTTTAAATTAGCAATGTTTTAGGTATCACAAGAACAAGTAGAGATGGGATGTTTGCTGTAATCTTCCATGAGCCAGTAGTGCTCTCCCTGATGGTATCTGCATGGGTTACATGTGATTTTAGCGAATAAATATAAAAATAATTCATTTTTAAAGAACCCAAAACACCAAGAGAAAAAATAACGAATTTGTTTTTTGTTGTTTTTTGCCCCACCCACATGCACCCACATGCCCCCTTTAAATAAAATACCTTTTCCCCACCCCTTAAACCACTTTTCCCATTCCCAACCACATTCAATTAAATCGTTATTTTATTTTCCCATTTTGGTTTCGTCCAAAATTGTATTGTTTGTTATATATTCGATAACATCAAAGAGACATTCAACTCCGTTATTTAGTGACCGGCTGATTAAACATTTCCTTAAAGGATTGTTCCGAACCTTTCCTCCCGCGAAAACGTTTCCTCCAATCTGGAGTCTTAACCTGGTTCTGGCAGCGCTGATGAAGCCCCCTTTTGAGCCGATGTCATCGTCATCATTGAAATTTTTGTCGTGGAATTTGGCTTTTTGGCTCGACGACTGTCAGAGATACAAGCTTTAGTGATCGATCCACCGTACTTGAGATTTTTCAGTAATAAAGTCGTGTTGGCTACTAATCCTCATTTCATTCCTAAAGTACCTACCATGTTCCATAAGCACTCTTCTATAGTGCTGCCGACGTTTTTTCCAACACCTTCGTCGGTTGCGGAGAAGACTCTCCATACATTGGACGTGAAAAGAGCTTTAAAATTTTACCTCCATCGCACTCAAAGCTTCAGAGACACGAGACAGCTATGTGTGGCTTATGGCCCTTCGGCTAAAGGTAAACCGATCTCGAAACAAGGACTCACTCAAAAGCCGGAAAACCACTGAAGAAGCGTCCAAGGGCCCATTCGACGAGATCCACTTCTTTGTCGACGGCATTGTGGTCCGGAATTCCGCTGGGAGACATCTGTCAGGCGGCTTCCTGGTCGGTACCACACACATTTACCCGGCATCATTGCCTCGAACAGCAACATGCTGAGGATACACAGATGGGTCGTGCAGTCCAACGGCACCTATTTCAATAAGGTAAGCCCCAATTAAGGGGTCACATCCTTCGGCTAATGTACTTTGAAGTGTGATGTTTTCATTGTTAACATACTATAAAGTGATGGTTTGCCATGATAAATATGCATTATGGTCATGGTGATATTGGTTTGCATACACACCTCCATCTATGGGGGATACTGTTGTACAATCTATTCTAAGCATGTGAATCCATGAAAGATCCAATGCTGGAGAAGGGAATAATTTCTTACCTGTAACTCCATTTCTCCAGCATTGGTATCTTTCATGGATTCACATGCGCCCGCCGGCCTCCCCTGGCATGCAAACCAGATGTCCCCCCATACTACTTTGGGGGTCGAAATCTGAGGGAGCCGCGGGGGTGG
Organism: Ambystoma mexicanum; assembly: GCF_040938575.1. Lineage (NCBI taxonomy): Eukaryota > Metazoa > Chordata > Amphibia > Caudata > Ambystomatidae > Ambystoma > Ambystoma mexicanum. Next base: position 69,276,292 of record NC_090923.1, on the reverse strand, counting down.
GGCTACTTATACCTCTACGTCCTAGTGGCGCAGGCGTACGCGGCCCAAAACGACGTAGATAGGACACAAAAGTGTCGAAATTTTCCTATGGAAAAGGTCTATATAATTTACAGAGGATTCCCAGCCTGACGACGGGGAATATTCTAAGCATGTGAATCCATGAAAGATACCAATGCTGGAGAAATGGAGTTACAGGTAAGAAACTATTCCCTTACTGTTTTAATACTGCTAAATTAATGTAATGCACCAAAGATTCAAAACCTATTGACAGTGAATTATTTAAATTATGTGAATTGATTAAAGATCTAATGCTGGAGAACTACTGTTACAGGTTAGTAACTTACTCTTCTACATTTCATTTGCTTTCATGTTACTGTGCCACCAGCTGCTAGCTTTTTTCACTCGAAAATGACCCTGTGCCCATTCCACTTGGAAAAAACTGCAGCCATTGCTGCCCATCAATGGGTCTCAATTAAAGATATCTGCAGTTATGTAGCCTTCAATATACCTTCAGCAAGCATTTCAGTGATCTCTAGGCCTGAAGCCTTTTGGTTTAAAATGCTATACAAATGGTTCATCCCTCTTAAATGGGTTTGTAATGAGAGTCAGAGATGTACATAGAAGGAGAAGAAATTACCTTTGTGGTTTCTCCTGCCCCTACTGTTAGTCCTAGGCCTTCCAATTGAAAACACCTGTTCGCCTTCCCCTCTGAGCATTGGCCTGAAATTATTTACTGTTCATATTTAATGAAAATAATATTCTTACAACCATTTTCAGTCCAATAACTAGTTGGCAACATGTATTCACATGTTGGCAAAGGGTGAGAGGCTAGGGTAGGTGTGTGAGAGTCACTATGAAGTAACTTTTCTTATTTTCATCTTCCCATTTCAGTGAGGTTTTATGCAGTTTGTTTCATCATATCCAAGAAAGCATTCAAGGGGTGAGTGATAACTCTAAGTATGTAAATGTAAATTTGTGAACGTAAGGTAAATAAAGTTGTGTAGTCAGGAGAAATGTTTTTTTCCTTTCTTCCTGTCTACAAGAAATAAGCGTCAAAATAACAACATGCACCATATATAAACCCCGTAGATCAGTGACTTCTGTGTCGAGGAGGCTGTGAAAAGTATAAGATATGATTGAAAACACACTGCTTCCACAAAACTCACACCCCTTCCACAATGCGCATAGTTTTGTCTTTATGTAAAATTATCCAAGAGACAAGTTGTCATTTCCATTTTCCCCCTGTTGCTAGCCCACATTCACTTAGATGTCACTCCGAAGCAGCTACATGATAGCATGAGTGTTATGCAAAAGCAAAAACTACAACAAAATGATACACTATTTAACCCTCTTCCCCTGACAGTAACACTATTTTGTAAAATGACCAGTAGAATAAGCCATTTGAACCAAGCCAAACATGACATAGCACCACCCAATAGCCTTCATGGAAGTTCACCTCCAGTTCACACCCTCAAGAACAAAGCATTGTGGGTATGCATATTAGCACAAATGCATGCACGTAGCTTAATAACATTGCCATTGTTGTACAGGCAGTACTATTTTGTGTGTGCCTTTTCAATCCAAGACAGATAGTTCTCAAGGGTGCAGGCAACTGGATACCCATGTCACCAGTATTACGGATCATCAGTGCAGTATGATCTGACAGCCTTGTGGTGGGAGTATAGGGAGCTAAAAGCCTGCATTTGGGCTAATTTACATCAACCAGTCTCAGCTGTGTGACATCATTTCTAAGACTCATGGGTTATTTCTTTTTTTTTGTATTCATTTATACTGCATTTGTTTACATAGTACCCTTAAACACTTTATACAAAAGGAAAAAAGAGTAAAGAGTACAATATACAAAAAGTGATCTTAAAAACAGTAAATTACAAATCATGTTTGCTAACATGATAAAATCTTTTAAAAGAATACATACTACTAAACTTAGACAGTAAATAGCACACTTACATTTCATTAAAACCTCTCTGAGGGTGGATGGTAGTCTACTAGCCACTAATTTCCACACATGTTACGCCGCCACCGCTATGACCAATGACGCCGCCCCAAAGATATTACTCCAACATTGGTCAGTTGACGGCAGACCGAATTTACCATATGCTCTCTCATGGACACTACCAAGCACTTCACATTGGCTCAGAAAAGGTTGGGCTGATTCCACATGTTTATAGCAAAGTCTGCAGATTATATCTTTATGCATTGTACCCACCCAGGCCCCTGTAATTTCCAGGACCGGGAGAGTCTGCATTCTTAATGAAAGAATGAATCTAATAAGGGCCTTAGTGGCCCCAGGGACAAAAGCCTGGTGTGTGTATTGGGCAAATTTCTGGAGTGTGGCTAAATGTGTCAATGCCCGATCCGCATTGAATGACCACAATTTCTCCGGTATCTTGACCAGGTATAATGACGCCAAGATTCAGGCACTGGGGACACCCTAATCTACCCTAAATACCTTCTTACTGTAGAGTCCAGATTCCTAAACCAACTGCTTCTGTATAATCTCAAAGAGTGTTGCACCGAATGACCCAGTAGAGAATCCTTTCCCCCCGGTCATACTGTATCCTTGTCCAAAATTTACAAGCCACCAATGACCAAAGTGAGATTAAAGATGGGAGGCCGAGTTCAAACCTAATCACCTCCACCGGTACACAAGGCGGTAGGTTCAGCAACGACTGAAGGACCTTCTCCTCAAGCTTACACAAAGGAGCCACCGCTCTTCGGGGAAAGACCTCTAGAGCATAAATCATTGCAGGAGCGATTGAAGTCTTGTATGCTAAAATTATTTGCTTTAATGCATCTTCACCCCTGTGCATCAATTGTTTTTCTAAGGGTGCATGACTTATACCAAACCTTATGGGTTATGTGATCAGCCAATTGACAAATTACAGGTTTGACCTAATGAGAATACCCAGATATTTATATTCCAGGATTCGCTCCAACTTCCCCCTGCACCCCGGCCACCAGTTAAGTGGACCCTTGGCATAGGCCCCCCCTACCACAAACCATGACCTTAGTCTTGTTCATGTTTGGACTAAGGCCCAGGTTGCTTGAGAAACTATGGAGTGCATAGAGAGCACTGGAGACTGATCTGGGTGCGATCCAATATGACGACACCTTCCACATGAGACAAACAAGGAAGCGCTGCTCTGCCATTCTGTGGCGGAAAATTCAGGACCTCTCTCAACCCCTGAGGGATTTGGGAAATATACAGGTTAAAAAACAAAGGGGCTAAAGAGCACCCCTGTTTTAATCCTCGCCTGGTGGGGAGGGGCACAGACAGTTCTCCCTCTTGGTAGAGTCTGACTCTGACCTCAGTCTCGCTGTAAAGCACTTTGATAAAATAGAGCAAACACAGATCTATCTGCCAGCTTTCAAGCATAGGCCAGAGTTTTGCCCTGACCACTCTGTCAAACACAGCCAAATAATCGACAAAACATATATACATTGATGTCCCAGGGTAACACTTGGTGTCTGAGATTAGGGTCAGGAGGGTCCACATTGAGTGAGACGTTACACAGCCCTTCCTGAATCCTGTTTGTTGGTAATTTAGCAGGCCCTTCTCCTCCACCCAAGCTGACAGCAGCTCCAATAATAGGTTGGCAAATATCTTCCAGCTACAATCAAGCATTGCTAACAACCTATAATTGGAGGGCAGGTCACGGGGCCCTTTCTTATAAACAGGGATTAAGATCGATGCTTTCTATGTCCTTGGAATGCAACCTGTTTCACAAGTCTGCATGAATTATGGTTGTAAGATATGAGCCCACATTTGTGGATAGGCCTTCAGTACCAGATTAGCTAGGCCCTCCAGACAGACTGCACTTGAGGCCTTGGATTTATTAATACAGGCCTCCAGATCCGCCACCTTTATGTGCAAGCTCACCAGTGAATTTGACAACGATTTGGCTTCCCATGCCCCATTTTCCCCACCTTCAAAAACACTGCCAATAAAAACTGCCTATTAGTCCTTAGTTACCCCCACAATTTCCTGTGCCTACAAATTCAGCTTGTGCCCCATGGTTAATTTCAATGGAGTCCCTCCTCCTTCATGTCATCCTTCAGGTGGGCTCAACAGCACCCTTCTTTAAAGCATCAACATGTTTCCAGATAGGACGCAGCTGAGTTGCGAAATGGCATATTTTACAGAATTCGTTCTTTCCGCTCCGACCTTGCAAAAAATCTTGTAAAATGGTACAAGGCATAATATCCAATGATAACCCGTAGCAAGTACTATATCGGAAGAATTTGTGCTGAGTCTGAGTGCTCAGAGAGTGGAGGATTGTGAAGAAAAGGAGACTGGGCAAACCGCAGATTCAAAATGGCGGCTTGCTTGAGACAGTGAAGGGTAAGGAAGGTCTGGGCTGGCCCAAACGCAGCAGGAGTTGGTGCGCAATAAGTGGTTGACTGCCGATCCCGGAGTGCTGAAGGCTGAAGAGTGGAGGATACCTCACGTCCCGGTGGTGTAGGAGGTGAGCGGGGGCCGGGGAGCTTGTGGAGAAGGGATCATATATATGAAGGTGGCTTACAGGGGTTGGAGAGGATCTAATCTGTGCCACAAAAAAGGCCAGGAAGAAGCAAGGAGATGACAAAGGGGTTGCATCCCCCGCACCCTCTCTCCATATCCTGTATTGCCAGGGGTTCTTGAGGATAGGAAGCCGCAGAGGTTATAACTGGAGTGGCTCACCAGAGAGTGGAAAGGGTCCAGAGGATACGCATCGGGTGGATACCACCTCCCAGAAGTTACAAATATGGAAGGTGCAGATGGGAGGATGAGACACCAAGCAGAGACGTGACCAGTCAGAAAAGAACAGTGCAGGATCCTACCAGTAATGGGAGAACCGAGAAAGACACTCCCTTGATCGCCTTGAGGGAGAGTCCAGGAATCTTAGACCCAGAGTAAAACTGCGACACCAAGGACAAACAGAAATGCAGGCCCAAGAGGGAGAGAGTGGGAAGAATACACTGTGGGGTACATTTACCCACACAGCAGAATTCCCCTCCATCACCAAGCTGCACTTCAGCAGTTACCAGCGGAATGGCTGGTCTGGCTCCTTTGAGCACCATTGCCTCGCATCAAAACTGTGTTTTGCAGCTACCAAATGATGGCTGCACTGTTTTGCCAAGCACCTATTGGGCAAGATGGAACAGGGAGCACACAGAGAAAGGCTGCCTTTGTGTTTTCTTAGGTGCACCAAAGAAGAGAATTGAAAAAGTAGCGCTGCTTTGCTGCTAGCTCAAAATGTCCCATTGAAAAAGGAAATATTTGGCATTTAAAATGATGGCGCCCTGATGCTCTTTTTCATCTGTTCACCATTACACTGCTTTTTTTAGTGAGACCCAGCTATGCCCCTCCATATTCAGATTGTGCTCCAAAAGAAAGCATTTAGAATGGATTGTGTCCTCCAACGTATTCCTCATCTTAGATGTATTCCATCCAGCTTTGCTGCTCTTCGGAATTTTTTTCGGCAGAGGGCGCTGTGCGTCGATGTTGTCGAGTCGATGGTCCCTCGAAGGCCTCTGTCGAGGGTGATGTCATCGAGTATATAGGTAGCATGCGCGGCGCCCGTTGGCCTCAGTTCCGTTTTTCTGCAGTATACGTTGCTTCAGAGATTCGGCACGCCTCGAGTTCTGTGAAAGAATAGTAAAGAACGAATATGTCCTCGTCATCGACGCCGACCATGACCCCGAGATCGGGTTTCAAAAAGTGCAAGTCGTGCGGTTCAAAAATGTTGATCACAAACCCGCACCGAGAGTGTTTGTGGTGCCTCGGAAAAGGCCACGACATGGAGGCCTGTACGAAGTGTCAGGCGATGACGGGGAAAGTCTTGCAAGAAAGGAGGGGAAAACTACAGGTAGGTCGTGAATCCGACCGTAAAGCCTCCAGCGTCGAGTCGAGGTCCCGTGGGGAGAAATCTCCTCGACGCGAAAGGCATCGGTCCAGGTCCCAAAGCGATTCCCATCGCTCGTAATCTTCAACAAAAAAATCGAAGAAACGACGCCACAGGTCCCCCTCACCCTCATCCTTTTTGGAGACCCGTCTCCAAAAAGGATGAAATGCCCCATGAAACATTCGTCCACCCAAGAGTGGGAAGCATTCAGGGTCAAAATGATGGAGGTGTTTGAGAAAGCGAAGCCTCAGTCCGCGCCTTCTTCGGAAGCCGGCCGGGAGCGTCATCGCTCCGACACTCGCGTGCCCTCGAGCCCGGGTGATCGAAAAAGGAAGGATAGAGAACCTTCCAGGACGCTGAGCGAAAAAGACCGCTCGAGTCGAGTCGACCCCTCTAAGTCACCGATGCCGTCCGAGACCTGACGCACCTCGAAGGGCAAATCTTCGAAGAGCGCCTCAAAGCCCTCGAAGCCGACTCCGTCGACGAACACTATTTCGTCGATGCCATCGACGCCTTTGTCGACGTCGACCCCGAAGCCCTCGGCGCAAAAGGCTCCAGCTAAGCCAGGCCAGCCAGAAAAAGGGAAAGACAGGGTTACAAGACCTGTAATGCCCTCAGAGACCTTTGATACACCTCTTCCTCCTCCTCTTCCAGAGAAGGTTTTCAAGCCTCTCCCTAGGAAGGAGTTTTCAAGTCCCTGACCTCAATTTTTGAGGAACAGGAAAGATCTGATGAGGATAATGTACCTTTTGGGCTAGCATATGGCACCCCAAATGTCCCAGAATGCCTGATTTCAGAAGAAAGCAGAATGAGGGATCTGGTGGAATCATTACACAATGCAAGTGGCATTGACACATCTCCTGAAAATTACTTTGGCAAACCAGAACCAGGAGAGCATGCCAGTCCAGCATACCGTCAGCTAATGACGAAGGTAGTAGATTACTTAGTATGGGCTAGACCATCAGCCCAATTCATCCAGGATGATTTGATAGATATTTTGGACCATGGTCCCACCGAAGACCCAGTACTACCCTTTCATGTAGCCCTGCAAAATAGGGTGGCCAAGAATTGGGAGACTCTGGATTCTATTCCTCTGGTGAATAAATCCCTCACCTCAAAATACCGCCCTGCCAGTAGCGACCGCAGCTATCTGTCCAAACATCCCACTCCTGAGAGTCTGGTCATACAAGCAGCCACAGCTTCTAACAAACTTGCGTACCCTTCTATCCCTCCAGACAGGGACGATAAGCGTGTGGATGGCTGGGCACGGAAGGTATTTTCAGCTGGGCGTATGGCTTTAAAATCTGCCAACTCCACATGTGCCTTGGCAAAGTTTTCGTACACTCTGTGGGAGTGCATCGCAATGGTGGCAGAGCACATACCAGAAGGGGACGAAAAGGAAGGGTTCCTAGCCATCGTCAGAGATGGGAAGGAAGCCATGCAGGAATCCCTTCAATCTGGATTGGACAATGCGGATAGTGTAAGCAGGTCCATGGGCACTAGCACGGTAATGCGCAGATTTGCGTGGTTACGGAAGTCGGGTTTCGCACCGGACGTACAGAACCGCCTTCTGAACATGCCCTTTGACGGGTCACATCTTTTTGGCAACAAGGCTGAGGAGAGCCTTGAGAGGTTGCAGACCTCAAAAGCAGCTGCCAAATCTTTATGGGCTGCTATTAGGCAACCTCAGCCTTTTCGTGCGCCAGGACAATCGTGGAGGGGATGATCCTATCGTTACTACTCCTCATATGGAAAGGCGAGAGGAATGGCCAGTCAAAGGGGCCAGAGAAACGCCACTAGCGGTGGACGAGCAAAACGTGCAAAGCCAGCTCCAGCTGCAGCCTCTTTGCCATCAGCGGCTGCAACAACCGCCACAAAACCACTTTGAGGACTTGCATCACAAAACATCTTTAGGAGGCAGGCTGTCACAGCATCTGCAAGAATGGCGAGCCATTACTTCAGATGTTTGGGCTCTAGAAATAATATCCCAAGGTTACTGCCTTCCTTTTCTAACGCAATCTCAAAGCAATCCACCACGGAGACACCCTTTGAGGTTTTCAGACCCGCTCCTACAGCAGAAAATTCTAACCCTGCTGGAGGAAGGTGCTATAGAACCAGTACCTGCAGTGGAGAAGAACAACGGATGGTACTCCCTGTATTTTCTGATCCCGAAAAAGGATGGAGGACTGAGACCCATCTTGGACTTAAGAAACTTGAACAAGTTCCTCAGGAAGGACAAGTTCAAGATGGTTACCCTTTCTCAGATCATTCAGGCCCTTCAACTTCAGGACTGGTTGGTGTCATTGGACCTCTAGGATGCTATTTTCATGTGCCGATTCATCTCAAGCACAGAAAATACCTGAGGTTCGTAGTTGGCGACTCACACTATCAGTTTTGAGTCCTGCAATTCGGATTGACCTCCGCCCCACGGGTCTTCACCAAGTTAATGGTAGCAGTGGCAGCGCACCTCAGGAGAGGGGGGATTCACGTCTACCCCTACCTGGACGATTGGTTGATCAGGGCATGTTCTGCCGAACAAGCACTGGATCATCCGAAAGTCACCTGCCACTTCCTCCACAGACTGGGCTTCTCCCTAAATTTTAAGGAGTCTCAAATGACACCTTCCCAATGAAGGCAAGCGTCCCCACACAGCACGATCCTCCCCGCAATGAGAGACAATGAAGGACTCTCCCAAAATGGGAATAAGGCCAAGACAGAGTGCGGGTGAGCGTAAACGGGAGTTTATCAATCAGAATAGGGCATGCAAAGAACTCTGCAAACTCCGAGAGCGCTCTGTCTGACAATAGCAAAGACAGGCGTATATATTTACAAAAAACGTCATAAGAACCTACATACTATAGGGGGCACAAGTTCAAGGGGATTGGGTGGCGACGACTAACTATAGGTGCTGCTGTGATGTGGTTGGCTTTGGCTGGAAGACGTCACTGGTCAGCCTCGTGGGTTGGGCTTGGCCTGGCAGGGTGGCGGAGTTCATCCGGCTGGTGTTGTCGTGCCATCGCGGCCAATGTCAGAGATGAATGTCCTTTCCTGACTTATTTGCCCTAGGCCATGCACACCGCAGTCATTCACTCGTTTCAGTATTATCTTCTTTAGTAAATCTTCCAATAGGTTATACTACAGGTTAATGCAACACAGGAGGAATGCACCTTGTGAGGGGACTGGAGGCAATACGTCAGGGCATGGTTACCAGTGTCCTGTTGACCGGGGTCATAGGTCGAGGGGCTAAGCTTCGGGGCCTGGGACGGGCGGTACATGTCTTTCTGCCTTGTTAGAAGTTGTTATGGATGTTCCGCTGTGTGTTGTCAAAGTGTTGGGTGTCCTGATTGCACAGGGCCATAAGTCTGAGATGGTCCGGTGGGTTGTAAGGTTTACGAGGGGGCGCGTGCGTTCAGGCAGAGGTTTACTGCTGTGCTGTAAATAATGCAGGTGGCGGGTGGTGGCCTTGGATGCTACAGAGGGGGTTACAAGTCTTTCAAGCGGCTCCAGCCTAGTTGGGGGAGGTAACGCAGCGCGGCGCGGTCTCTGCTCTCATGCCTTGGCAGCCCTCGCTGGGTGGGAGGGGGAATGACCTTGCGCGTATTTCACAAAGGTATCTCCCTCGTGTGTTGCCGGTTTAGGTAAAGACATCACAAACATTTGAACATTCTATAATACGTATTCAAAAACACTACAGAACATGCATTTAAACTTTGCTGGATGTGTCTTGATTATAACCAGTCTGAGTACCTTGTTTATACATTTATGTTTTAACACGTACAGTATTTAGTTAGATGCATATATATATATTTGCAGTAAGTGAGGTAGAGTTAGGGTTGGTGGAGGACATAGAAAGTAATCCACCACTTGTGCGTGATGGTGGTGGCGCATGTGGGGCCTAGACATGCACCTTCTCATGCATTCTTCACATGGGCCCTTTGGATGGTTTACATTCGTTTTCTTGTGTCCTCTAGCAGCATTAGTTCAGTTATGGCACGAGCCCATGGGGTGTAAGTTTTCCAGTTATGCACGTGACAGCCAGGTTCCTGGTGCGTGCCGTTATTATTAGTACCCAACTGCAATGGTATATGCTCACCATCGCTTATATCGTGGGGGCATGATCTCTTGTAATCATACATCCTACAGGCTTTTTGTAATATAAGGGGTTTTATGAAAGAGAAAAGCATCCTTTGCAAGTAGTCTCAGCATTAATATACAAAGATTGTCTGGCATATAATCGACCATTTTACTGTTCTTTTCATTTGTCTAGGCCTGCTGGCCGGGTCATGCTGGGAACGAAGATACACTGCGGGAGGTGAACTGTTACAATGTTAGGCTATTACGCTAGCTCATGTCCGTCTTGTTCGTGGGAACGTGCTCGCAGCGGATCTACCAGGGTGCTGCGGCAACAAGGATGACTGAAACCCTCCAAGGGTGGGGGCCGCGCTACAGTGCGCTGTGCTCACACCATCTTTACCAGACAAAAATGGTTTCTAGGCCTAGCTACGTTTTAATACGTGTGGGCACTTAATACGTGCGGGCAATGTCTCCAGTGGGTGAGCCCTCCACCACCTGGGCCCGGGCGGCAGGAGGGGACGCCCAAGAGAGCCATAGTCCTCACCTGGGGAGAAAGTGTAGGCGAGGGGGGTCGTCTTGGACCAGTCCTCCCCTACATTTCCCCCCTTTCGTTACTAAAGTAACGAATTCTTTAAATCTTCTATCCTCCTACATTCTGCCTCGTCCATCACCGCCTCATCCCATGCCGGAGTTCCTTTGATGGGCATCCATGCTCTGCATACCGCTCTTAAGCTCTCACCTCTCCGGGCATATTCATCTGGGGTGCACGTTAGATATATGCACCCACCATCTGCTTCTAAATCTACCCAAACTTCCTCATACCATTCTAGTATACGGGGCTCTTTGATGGTGGTGTGCCACAACTTATCTACAATATCTTTATCGTGGTATATGGGCACCAGTTGGTACCTGGGCGAATTATCTATCCCTGTTTGTACTTGTGCTTCTTGCATTGTTTTTATTGTACCGTGTGAGTTGCCTTTTGTCACCATCATCATTGCACCATTTGGTACTGCGTTAGCACAGACTCGAAGACCCACCTGGCACAGGCAAAAAAGTAGAAGGAGGAACACAACAGCTGGTATTAAAAATTTCACAGTTGTTCCAAGCCATGAGGGAACCCAGGAGAATATGTTGTCTAACCAGGTACTCGCTTCTGCTCCACCTTCCATTTTCATTTTTTCTCCTAGGTTGTGGACTGCTTCAATCACATGGGACAGGGAGCCATTCTCTGCGTCTTCAGAAGGTACGAAAGTGCAGCAGGCACTTCCTATTTTTCGGCAAACACCACCGTCCATCGCTGTCAACAGGTCTAGAACATACCTGTTTTGCATGGTCATTAGTCGTAAGGCTCTTAGTTCAACTCTGATGATGTTGAATCCTTCTTCAGTGTCGTTCGCCAGCTGAATCAATTCCCAGCGTGTTATCTGGAGCCATTTTGCGTTTGCCCGTGCTTGGACACTTGAGACGAGTGAGGCAAAAAATGTTTCTGCTGAGCTGAATAATCGATATTTGTCTGGGATCTGAGCCAATAGTTCTGATGATGCCTTTGATATGTAATTTGATGCTCGCCTGTTACGGGTCAGCACTTCTTCCTTGTTTCCAGAAGACAGGACATATATTTGTGTCTCTGCAGTTGGTTGAGCCACACTCTGCATGCGTTCCCGTGTCCCATCGACGTAGCTTTCTGGTATCACCATCAGGGCTGAGTGCAGAGTGGCCATTGAGCATCTGCCACTCCATGACTGGGGGAGGTGTAGGTATGCCTGTTTGCCGCACACCCAGTACGTGTCCATCAGGGCCGCTGTCCCTTTCCTTAGGTCTGGGATGGTGAGGGTCTTGTTGCAGTTCTTGTTTATTCCCATGGGGGTTCTCCCTTCTCCTTTAAAGCACAGTTTATAGTCCATTTCGCTCTGTAGTTTGAACGGCTTTTCAATGGCAGTTACCCAAGTTAGCTTTGAAATGTGTTCTCTCCATACTGGTGTACATGTTTCCACTATCCACTGTAATTTATCCGGCGCCACACCTCTTAGTGCTTCCGCTTTGCACAGTACTTCTTCATCCTTCTGCTTGTTGTCAGAAAAAAGTGTCCCTTTTATCACAAAAAATGGTTCTTTCAAACATACCACTCCTGCCGTTTTTGGGTAACACGTTTTCTCGTTCTGCAGCATTTGAAAAGTTACTTCGTGTGCCTGGAAGGTGTTCTTAATCCTGCACAGCGTGAGATGAAGGAGACATTGGGCATCCACAATAGGCAACTCTTTGGGTAACAGCACTTTGGGTGTGCCTGATGCATGGGGGATGAGGGAACAGACATAACAGCTCTCGTTTGTTGTCTGTTTAGCTGTAGCACTCATGTCTGCATACCACTTATTTGTTTGGTGGGGGTGTCGTGGGTCTTCCATCTTATCTAGACCTAGTCCATAGTATTCATCATACTTCCTCCTCCCTGCTTCTCTCTTTCGTCTGTTGTTCTTGTTACTCATGTACTTCCCAACCCCCTGGGCAGTGGACAAACTAGACCCCCCTTTCTCTTTCCTGCCCCCCTTGACCCATTCATCATATAATATTTCGTGCATTTCTAGTAGCTTATCGTTTTCTTTCCTGACGTTATCTGGCAGATTGTTTTCTGGGGTGGGGGCAAGCTGGCTGGTGGGGGTGTTATATAACCATGATATGGCAGACGGGTTTCGGTCATTGAGACTGTGGGCATTGTAAGTGGATACCCCTGGTGGAGACACTGTGTTGCTCTGCATTCCACCCTGTGGCTTTTCTCTTTGTGAGGTCACAACACTGGATGGTGTGGTATGATACCCCCACACAAGTTTAGTTCCGTCCCATATCAAAAAATCACCTTCCTTGGTATTGACCCCTGCAGTTGCATTGGGCCCGGTGGTACTGTTAATTGGTCCAGTGGTGTTGTTACTCCCTCCCCCCTCGTACATCTCGATAGAGATGAACGCTATAAACCAATATGTAACCAAACCGAACATTATCATAAAAAACAATGTAATGCATATTGATAAGATAATCCACACTCATACGAATATCTACATCTCTCATATACTAATTCTCTCATTCTACTAATTCTATCCGTTGCAGGCTGCCCGTTAGATGCCATGGAAGCTCCTGTTTGAGATATAAAAGTGCATTAAGTGCATGCATGTAAACGTTTTGCTGGCACCATCTGTGCCAATACATTTGACGGGGAATGGAAGCGGGTGGGGATGTGGGGGAGGGGTATTCACAGACAAGGGTATATACATGTTATAATATTATTATTTCATTAATTACATACCACTCAACAAGATAAAAAAAAAAGGATAAAACACACACACAAAAATTTTTTTTTTTTTTTTTTTGTAATATCCTTGTCAGTCATTATTCCATTGAAGTCCAGTGCTGACCCACACACACACAAGTCGGTATTTAGATATTTTACTCATTTGCATCGTTTGCTGTTGTCTGTGCCTCCTCATCTATTTCCTCTTGTACATTGCTGTATGCTTTTCGTACGTCGGTCAAGTGCACCCAGTACCTCAAGCCCTTCACCTTTACTGCCGTGGGCGTGCAAAATATTACTTCGTATGGGCCATGGAATCGTGGTGCATTCCACCGACGCACGAAGCTTCTGACATAAATTGAGTCGCCTGGCATTAGCTGTAGCTGTTGCTCTGGCTCCGTGACAGATCCCGTTACATTTCCCTCTTCTCTAGTGAAGGGTGGGGATAGTTGCTTCGATATTGCGCGCGCTGCCCTTGTTAATTTTCTTAGGTAGTCTGTGAACTCATCTCCCAATATTGCGGCGCTCCTGTGAGCATCTGAGTGTTCACGCAGTGGAGAGTGTGCTGTGTTCATTCGTCTCCCAGTCACGATCTCGTGTGGGGACAAATGGTGGTCTTTACTTGGTTGATTTCTCAACTCAAATAGTGCCAGGGGTAGACAGTAAATCCAATTTTTCTTTAATGAGAAGCATAGTTTTGATAACCTGCCCTTTAACAGGCCGTTCATCTTTTCCACTACGCCATTACTTTGAGGATGATAAATCGAACATAATTTATGTTTTATACCCAATAACGTGGTAACTTCCTTGAAGAGTTCATTCACAAAGTGAGAGCCGTTATCTGAGCGAATCACGTCACAAATTCCCCAGCGCGGGAACACTTCCCTTACTAGGAACTTGGCGGCGCTTTTGGCATCAGGTCGCGCACAGGGTCCTGCTTCCACCCATCTTGAAAACGGGCACACAACCACGATCATGTACCGTGCGCCATTACACCTTTCCCCCATGTCTGCATAATCTATATGTAGTTCTCTGAAGGGGCCAAGGGGTTTGGGAATTGTTCCCCGGAGTGTGCGTAGGGTCATTCCTGAGTTGTATATTTGGCATGTTGTACATTCCATTGCCAATCGAGACACATGCTCCTGGAGACAAGGCACAAACCATTCTTCCTGTATTTCTGCTGCGATGTGCTGTTTAGTGTTGTGTGCGGGGAAGTGTAGCTGTTGAAATGCTACTTCTAGTAACTGTAGTGGCATTACCACTTTCCCTGAGTTATTTTGCCGCCAAAATAGGTCTGTTCCTGATTGGCTGCATCCCCGTTTTGTCCACGTTAGTTTTTCTTCTGCACTAGCTCCTTCCTGCAATTCTAGAATTTGTGATAAGGACATCATGTTGTACCCTTCTGACAGTTCTTCGGTTGTTGTGTTCTTCATCATGAACTCACCTGTGTCGTATTTTTGAAAATAGGAAGCCTCTTTGGCGGCAGCGTCCGCTGCCGCGTTCCCTAAAGACACAACGTCTGTATTGGATGTATGGGCCTGGCACTTCACTATTGCTACAGCAGTAGGGTTTTGTAGGGCCTCTATTAATTCTTTTAACAATTCTGCATGCTGCACTGGCGTTCCGTCTGCCCTTCTGAATCCCCTACGGCCCCATCTTGCTAGACCTCCATGTACTGTCGTCGTCATGTAAGCTGAGTCTGTGTATATTGTAACTGCACAGCCCTTTGCTGCGTGTAGTGCTTCTATGAGCGCAACCAGTTCTGCTGCTTGTGCAGAGTAATGTGACGGGAGGCGGTACTGTACTAGTGTTTCAAATTCACCTTCCTCTAATCTCACTACCGCCATGCCAACATGCTTTTCTCCCGTATCCATATCAATTGATGCGGATCCATCCACAAAGTACACCTCCCCCTCGCTGAGAGCGTTTTCACACACAACTGCGCCCTCCCCTCCTTCTCCTGTGTGGGTTGTGCAGTCGTGATTTTGCATATCCTCCAATGTGCACGCTTCTGTGATAAACGTGGCGGGGTTCACTGTTTTACATCTCACTATGTGGATGTTGGCGCTGGACAATATGATCTCATATGCTGTTGCCCGCTGTGTGGTCAGCGTGCTTTTTGATCTTTCAAGTATTGCAAATAATGAGTGTTCCACAAACAATGTTACAGAGCATCCCATTACTATTGTGGCACTTTTCTCAATCGCGAATGCGGCTGCTGCGAGCGATTGTTCGCACGTGAAATGACCCTGCATCACGGCATCCAAAGTACCACTATAGTACGCCAGGGGCTTGTGTCCTAAGGAGGTTTTTTGTGTCAGTACTGCTGTCATAAGTGTTCCCTTGCAATGGGAAAATAGGTAAAATTCGTGTCCATAATCAGGGTTTGCTAGTACTGGAGCGCTTGAAATTAGCTCTTTCAGTAATTTGAACGATGTGCTCATGTCTTCTGACCATTTTATTTTTACATTCTCCTGTTGTGCTTCTTTGAGTGCTTGCAGGAGGGGCCTGGTGTATGCTGCATAGTCTAGTATCCATGCTCGGCAATAATTGCACATCCCCAAAAATTTTTGCATGTCTTTCACCGTCGTGGGCTCTCCTACTGACCTTATTGCCTCCACCCTGTCGGGGATTATTCTTTTTCCATCTTTTGATATGAGCTGTCCCAGGTATAGGACCTCAGTCAGGCAATACTGTAGCTTCTCCCTGTCTACCTTGTAACCCTTGTTGGCTAGTAAAGTCAGGAGCATTGTTGAATCTTTTCTACATGTTGCTTCGTCTTGTGCACACACCAATAAATCATCCACGTACTGAATAATTGTACTCTCTACTGATAGGTTTCCCAAGTCTTCATGCAATATGCGGTTGAATATGCTCGGGCTCTCACAGTATCCCTGTGGCAGTCTGCAATGTTCATATCTTTTTCCCCCCAGTGTGAACGCTGTAAGATATCTACTCTCTTCAGCCAGGGGTATTGAGAAAAATGCGTTTTTCAAGTCCACTACTGTAAAATGTGATGCTGCTTTTGGGATGCTGCATAGTATTGACGCAGGGTTCGGGACTAGAGGGAACTCTTTCTGTATTACATCATTGAGGGGGCGTAAGTCCTGTATCATCCTCCAAGACCCCCCTTTCGCTTTTTTGATTGGATAAATACATGTGTTACATGGTGAGTTTGAAGGCACTATTATCCCTTGTACTAGTAGTGCATTTATCGTTTCTTTTATCCCTTCTTCAGCCTCACGGGACAATGGATACTGTTTGACTCGGGGTAAGATAGCTCCTTGTTTTAGTTTTATTATCACAGGTTGTACTCCATGCAACAGCCCTACATCATGGGGGCCTGTTGTCCATAAATTGTTTGGTACTAACCTCATGTCGTCATCAAAAAATGACGGTTGTTTTCCTACCACTGCCATCAATTGGACGGGGATCTCTCTGGCTTGGATCAGAATGTCGCAGGGCATTGCTATTTCCATTACTATCTCACCATCTGCTTCTGTGTCCAAAAAGAGATCCTCATCTGTTACTTCGCGTAGGGCGAGGTTTGCGTTTGTACACAGTACTGTGCGCCACTCACATCCTTCTCTGTCCATTCCAATCACAGCGATCCGTTTCGTTGATACCTGCACAGCGTGCAAATCCAACGACACCACTGATCCTGGTGCTGCATTTGGACACACTATGGGGCGGAAGAGGAATTCTGCTGGAATCCTCCAATCCATGTTTTTTAGCTCTGGGACTATAAAGGCCAGAGTCTTTAGCCCTGCAATGAACATCTCTTCCTTTTGTGGCAACCCTCGTATTTCCTGTGTGGTTGTGTAGGCTTGTACTACCAACATTGCACGCAAGGGGCATATCCCGGGTGTAGAACACACTATTCCTCCTTCCGTAAATGATATGGTCATGTTAAGTTTACTCATAAGGTCCCTCCCCAGTAAATATATCGGGGACTGTTCATAATACAGTAAGGGTGCTTTTACAGTCTTGCCCCCTATAGTTACATCCAAAACTTCTGTGTAAGGAACTTCAATTACAGCCCCAGAGAACCCCTGCGTCTCTAACTTCCTGTTAGATAACGGGAACCGGCCCTCCCTGACACATGATTTCTCCGCTCCCGAATCAACCATGAATATAAATTGCCTGTCTCCTATCTGCGCCCCTACCAATGGTTCCTCTGCTGCACTGTGGGAGGTAGATAGAACTGGACACGCAAGTGTTCTCTGTGGGCTGTCCTATGCGGGGTGTCTCATCGCCCCCCCTTCATTGAATACGTTACCTGTGACCACTGACATGCCGTTGTAAGGTGCTGTTGCGGGGGCCCCGTTGGCTGCTGTCGCGAAAGGGTTGCCTGGTGTATATTGCATGCTGTCGTTGTTATGCATGTTTTGTGGGTGGTTCTGTGTTCTATAATGGGGTCCCTGTTGCTGGCCCGTGTTACCCTGGCTTGGGTCTCTCAGTTGCTGTTGTCCCATCGGAAGGCCATATGGGCTTCCCGGGTGGGGATGGCCATACTGTTCCACCTCCTGGAACCCGTTGTTTTGCCTACTTCTGCACTCCCTGGAGTAATGCCCCCATCGTCCACAGTTCCAGCAACTCCCCTGAGGGCCCCTGGGACCTTGCCATCCACTTCCTCCCATTCCCCCGTACCCCTGTGGTCCACCTCCTCTTCGGCTTCTGTACCCACCTCGTCCCCCTCGAGGGGTCCACTCTTGCCACTGCGGACCTCCACCCTGCTCCTGCTCGTTCCACTGCCGCTGTCCTGTTCCCGCCCAATTAGTTGCCACCCTTCCTTGTATTGCTATCAGCCCCTCCTCCTCATCTTCTCCCTCCCTGCTGTGTGGGAGCGCGGCTACTGCTGCTGCAACCTTAACTAACTTTGTCTGCACCAACTTCGCCTCGTCTGCCAATCTTTTCTGTGCCACCTCCTTCTCCCTTTCCTTGATTCGTTTACAATGGTGTACTATTATGCTCTGAATTTCCGGCCATCCCTTTGCTTCTATACCTGCTATTTTGTCAAGCGCCTTCTGCACTTCCTTTGGGAGCCCCCTTTTTATAATAAAGTAAAATAAAGATGTCGATTGATACCAGGGCGTGCCCGTTTCCGCTCTCCACATCTCTTGGACCCGAAATATGTAATCCATAGCCTCCTCCCCGTCATTCATTGCACACTGCATCACGGACTGTAAGTCAGGTGTGTCTGGAAATGTTTCGCGTAAGGCGTCCCACACCCTAGCCCGCACTGTGTTAAAGGAGGCCCCATCATGGCGGTCACAGTCTAAGGTTACTCCCGGGAAACCGGCTTTAACCCATACTCTTTCAGCCTGGTCGCCCACCGCTGATACGAGCAGACTTTTCACATCTCCTACAGCTAGGGGTACCCCAGCTGTATGTTTTCCGAAGGCATATATCCACTTACTTGCCCCGCCTGATAACGGGGGCAATAGCTTTAATAAATTAGCTTTATCCATCTGTGCCCATGGGATATAGTTAGGCCTCCCTCCTCCCCTATGTATCAACGGGAGCTGTAGCTTTCCTCTCGTTGTTGCATCCGGACCCGTTTTGGCTGCTGATGTTCCCAGTGATGCCATCTTCCCCACTCTGTTCCTCAGTCGCCCCGCCCACTCATCATCTAGGGTTTGCATAGAACATGCACCTTCCTCCCCCTCGCTTCCCCCTCCTATTGCCATACTCAACCTGTCGCTTTCATCTAGCTCCTCTCTAACATCACATAGTAATTCCTCTCTGAATCCCCCAAGCCTTTCTTCGTTACCACCATCTTCCTCTCGGGTTCCTACTTCTATTATTCGCGTTGGTTCTTCCTCAATCCTAAACAAGATCTCGCCCTTTTTCCACCCCTCTTCGGGCCTTCTGCTTTCATCCGATGCTCTAGACGTACGTCCAGCTCTGGTTGTATCTAGTGCTGTTCGTTCGCATATGTTTTTTATCCTCGAGAGCTCATCTTTTGCTATCGACAGTCTTGATTCTAGATCATCTGTGAGTTTCTCTATGTCCACCCTTTGTGTGCTCGCCTGGCCTCGCTCCCTTGTACTTTCATATGGTGGGGGTGCAGTGGGCCGGTGGGGTGTAGCGGTTGTCGGGGGAGGTACGTACATCGGATCACTGTATCCTTCCGCGGGTACAGGTTTCTTTAATATCGGATATAAACTTATTACCTCTACTGGTGGCGCTACACCTGGCAATTCTTTGATATCTTTCTGTAACACCAGGGGATTGTCTGTAGTAGATGGGAGATCGGGATTTGGTGCTGGCGCTTTAGGCGGTGGTACCTCTTCAAATAACCGCCAGAGATCTAATATTTCCCTCCTATTCTGCAGCTGTTTCCCTCGGTACTTTATGAAAATGCATGTCATCACCGTATCTAGAACACTTTTGTCAAATGATCCTCCCTCTGGCCATATTTGGGGTAGCCCCTCTCCTTTCAACTCGGTTACCCATTGGTCGTGATATTTCTTAATCCGCTCCGCGTGCCCTGGAAGACTTTTACAAATATGTGATAAGGGTGTTTCAGCCCCCATCTCTGTGTCCTCCTAGTGCTTATGTGTCGCTGTGTGTGTGTGTCTACAGCCACAATGTGAATGTAGTATCGATATTATTATTATTTTTTTTTTTTTGTATTCTACTTCACGTTCAGTGTTATGCTCAGTTGGGCTCTCCCTCCCTTGACTGCACAACACGGAACAGACGGTACACAGTTTTTAACTTGTTCTCTTTGGGAGACACATACAACAGCAACCCATCCTTTATTTTGACAACATCAACCCGGAAATCAAAAGGCACCCACTCACGTCGCTGTCTCAATATTGCCTTCAAAACGTTTTATCCGGTCACACTTACCATGACCATTTAACAATTATATATTTATAGCCGTTTTACACATTCGCAACATCAAAGTCGTCCCTTGACACATCCGAGGTGCACACACCTCTTGGTAACACTTAGTACACCATTCACACTGTCCTCCCTTTCCTCCCTAGCCGGCTGTTCCTGTCTATCTTACTTAGGGCATATGCATATATTTATAGGTTTTAACCTGCTCTCCCCCCTCTAGTAGGACCTGTGTTCTTTTACTTTTCTCCCAAGTTTGTGCTAATTCCGTTTTTATTCTCCCCCTGCCCTTAAAGAAAAAGAAAAGAAGTAGTAGCGATCACTAATATATTCTCAGTGCCCCCTTTTGCTGAACACTTTTATCTTATATTTCACTTCGTCATATATTCCCAGCACTAGTCAATATAGCACTATGCGGCGCCGCCTTCCACCCCCTTTCGGAGCTAGGTTCCCGTCACTTCTATCTCTTTATTCACCTCGTAATCCTAATGGCCATATGCAAAGAAAAAGAAAGGAAATTTTAGAATGATCTTTAGTATATCTTCGTACCCCCTTTTCGTTCCCTGTCCTACGCTTCTCTCCCCGCTCCCTTTACAATCGCTCACACTCAGTACTCACGTGCCCGTCTTGAACCGATAGTCTCCGAAACTGGGTCCGTCCAGGCAGTGTCGCCGTCAGCTCAACAGTCAGCCCCGGCTCCGGCGAGCGGTACTCAAAGGGGATTTTTCAACCGGGATCCCGTACCCCCTCTCTATTGAGTGCGCACTTCTTAGTGTACCGGTCGCCGTTGGCGGGCAGCCTCCCGGAGCCGGCTCACCGTGCGTATCCCTTTTCGTGCCAAAAGGGGACGGTTATAATGGGTTTAGGAAGAAATAAAATCACGCTATCGGGGTCACCACTGAAGGCAAGCGTCCCCACACAGCACGATCCTCCCCGCAATGAGAGACAATGAAGGACTCTCCCAAAATGGGAATAAGGCCAAGACAGAGTGCGGGTGAGCGTAAACGGGAGTTTATCAATCAGAATAGGGCATGCAAAGAACTCTGCAAACTCCGAGAGCGCTCTGTCTGACAATAGCAAAGACAGGCGTATATATTTACAAAAAACGTCATAAGAACCTACATACTATAGGGGGCACAAGTTCAAGGGGATTGGGTGGCGACGACTAACTATAGGTGCTGCTGTGATGTGGTTGGCTTTGGCTGGAAGACGTCACTGGTCAGCCTCGTGGGTTGGGCTTGGCCTGGCAGGGTGGCGGAGTTCATCCGGCTGGTGTTGTCGTGCCATCGCGGCCAATGTCAGAGATGAATGTCCTTTCCTGACTTATTTGCCCTAGGCCATGCACACCGCAGTCATTCACTCGTTTCAGTATTATCTTCTTTAGTAAATCTTCCAATAGGTTATACTACAGGTTAATGCAACACAGGAGGAATGCACCTTGTGAGGGGACTGGAGGCAATACGTCAGGGCATGGTTACCAGTGTCCTGTTGACCGGGGTCATAGGTCGAGGGGCTAAGCTTCGGGGCCTGGGACGGGCGGTACATGTCTTTCTGCCTTGTTAGAAGTTGTTATGGATGTTCCGCTGTGTGTTGTCAAAGTGTTGGGTGTCCTGATTGCACAGGGCCATAAGTCTGAGATGGTCCGGTGGGTTGTAAGGTTTACGAGGGGGCGCGTGCGTTCAGGCAGAGGTTTACTGCTGTGCTGTAAATAATGCAGGTGGCGGGTGGTGGCCTTGGATGCTACAGAGGGGGTTACAAGTCTTTCAAGCGGCTCCAGCCTAGTTGGGGGAGGTAACGCAGCGCGGCGCGGTCTCTGCTCTCATGCCTTGGCAGCCCTCGCTGGGTGGGAGGGGGAATGACCTTGCGCGTATTTCACAAAGGTATCTCCCTCGTGTGTTGCCGGTTTAGGTAAAGACATCACAAACATTTGAACATTCTATAATACGTATTCAAAAACACTACAGAACATGCATTTAAACTTTGCTGGATGTGTCTTGATTATAACCAGTCTGAGTACCTTGTTTATACATTTATGTTTTAACACGTACAGTATTTAGTTAGATGCATATATATATATTTGCAGTAAGTGAGGTAGAGTTAGGGTTGGTGGAGGACATAGAAAGTAATCCACCACTTGTGCGTGATGGTGGTGGCGCATGTGGGGCCTAGACATGCACCTTCTCATGCATTCTTCACATGGGCCCTTTGGATGGTTTACATTCGTTTTCTTGTGTCCTCTAGCAGCATTAGTTCAGTTATGGCACGAGCCCATGGGGTGTAAGTTTTCCAGTTATGCACGTGATAGCCAGGTTCCTGGTGCGTGCCGTTATTATTAGTACCCAACTGCAATGGTATATGCTCACCATCGCTTATATCGTGGGGGCATGATCTCTTGTAATCATACATCCTACAGGCTTTTTGTAATATAAGGGGTTTTATGAAAGAGAAAAGCATCCTTTGCAAGTAGTCTCAGCATTAATATACAAAGATTGTCTGGCATATAATCGACCATTTTACTGTTCTTTTCATTTGTCTAGGCCTGCTGGCCGGGTCATGCTGGGAACGAAGATACACTGCGGGAGGTGAACTGTTACAATGTTAGGCTATTACGCTAGCTCATGTCCGTCTTGTTCGTGGGAACGTGCTCGCAGCGGATCTACCAGGGTGCTGCGGCAACAAGGATGACTGAAACCCTCCAAGGGTGGGGGCCGCGCTACAGTGCGCTGTGCTCACACCATCTTTACCAGACAAAAATGGTTTCTAGGCCTAGCTACGTTTTAATACGTGTGGGCACTTAATACGTGCGGGCAATGTCTCCAGTGGGTGAGCCCTCCACCACCTGGGCCCGGGCGGCAGGAGGGGACGCCCAAGAGAGCCATAGTCCTCACCTGGGGAGAAAGTGTAGGCGAGGGGGGTCGTCTTGGACCAGTCCTCCCCTACACCAACAGCTCCAGTACATAGGAGCTGTATTAGACACATCCTTGGGAAAGAGCTTGCCTCCCAAGTCGAGGGCTCAAGACATTCTTCAGATGGTTTCCAAATTCCAAAATGCTCAAAATCTCCAGGCCTACGACTTCTTAAGGTTGCTCGGCCTCATGGCATCCTGCATCTTTCTGGTGCCGGAGTCACATTTGAGGATGAGATCCCTTCAATGGGCTCTAAAGACTCAGTGGTCCCAGTTCTTAGGTCGAATGACGGATCTTCTCAAGATTCCGAACAAGGTTCGACAAGATCTTCTATAGTGGACTTGTTCAGCAAATATCCTGAAAGGAGAACTTTGTTGGCAACCATGGTGGGAGATCACAGTAGTGACGGACACCACACTCAAGGGGTGGGGAGCTCATGCCAACGATCTGACAATCAGCGGTTGTTGGTCTCCATCTGTGAGAGAAGGGCCTCAACGACCGGTGGGGGGTGTCTGTACTTCCGCTCCCTATATGGTGGAGGAGAGGCACAGGAGACCCCAGCCAAGATAATCAAGGCCTAGCTTCTCAGGAGGTGATGCAGGCTGGTTCTTAAGTACAGTGTAGTCCCCAAGCCCCCACAAAGGAATATCCACACTCTGTATTGGTTAGAACACAGTCTTTATATAATCAATATTCAAGGTTATGTACATTCATCATAATAACTCACTTTGTACTCCGGGAAAATCAACAATGGCAAATATTTACAATTCTAAAGTGGTACCACCCTTTGTATTAGATCTCATTAAAGTGCATGAACAATACTGTACAATGTCACACAGACCAATAGAGTGAAACCAGCAATAGAGAGAAGAGAGAAAATAAGATGATTGAGCAATAGGCAGAATACTGGCCCCTACCACTAGGCACAGTTCTGTGTGGAGATCCCCCCACCTGGGCAACCTGTAAAACAAAGATGTAGCGAACGCCCAGTCCATATATTGCTCTGCAAGTCTTATTCTCTCCTATAATGTTTTTACCCCCCCAATGTACCTGGTGGAGTCGAGCTCCTTGAAGAGGCATCGACAAACGTCGAGGAACTCGTTGTTCGGCGACGGGGAATCGACGGCCCTTCTTGAATGCCTTCCCTTTCAAGCGGGAGGCACGGGGCGTCGAACGTCCGTCGACAAACGAGGTAGAACGATGTCGATGAGGCGGCAGCTTCGTCCGAGCGGTGCTCGTCGGCGGCAGAGCGTCGGCGTCCTGCAAGACAGAGGCGTGCGGGGCACCTCGGTGACAATAGTTCTGGACCGCAAAGATTGTAGGGACGGAAGCCCAGCAAGGGCGTCGAGTCGTTCGAGTCTTTGGGGTCTTCGGGTTGCGGGAAACCCACCGGCAGGTTTCTCCTCGGCGCGTTGGTCGTCCTCGTCTTTCTCCGGCAGGATACGCGGTCGACGATGCGGTCGAGAGAGTCCTTCGATTGAATGTTCTTAGGCAAAGGAGCGGACGGCTCCGGTCGTCGGCGGCACAGCGTCAAGTGGTTCCCACGGCTGGGCAACACAACTTCAACGGGCCTCCAGCGGTTACACAAACCTGCGAACCCTGGTCGACGGCAATGGACTTCGACGGCGTCGATGTCCGGGTGCTTCACTTCGATCTCCTCAGCGGTCCCGTCTCTGGTCGACAGCCTTTCGAGGGTCTGTCTTCCAGGGCGCTTCGGCGAAGATGGAGCGGTGCTCGATGGTCCCTCGGAGCACGGGAAGAGGGCGCCTTACCAGGTCCTCTCTCGGGTCAGCCCTCGACGATCTCGTCAGCCTTCAGATCGGTCGAAGCAAATGCCACAGCAAGTCTTCTTCTTCCAGCTGGACGTCGAGGATCAGCAGTTCCAGTTACTCTTAGAGTGGAGACTCAGCTCCAGAACGCTTCTGAACACAATGGTCGCTTCTCAACCAATGGTTCCTTCTGAACACCTGGCTGCTTCTGAACACTTTTCCAGTGGTGAGAGGTCCCCAGATATACTATCTTGTCTCTCATCCACGCTGCTGGCACACACTCAGCAGCCAATCATACAGCAGGGCATTCATGCAGTCAGTCAGCCAATCAGGCACACAGTGCATTCAGGCCACACTCCTCCCTTCCAGACACTCACAACAAGAAATGTGGATTGGGACAAGTACCCAGCCATTCAACACTACACACTGCCTTCAGGCCAGTTTCGGGCAGGGCTGTCTCAGTCTTTGTCTCTCATGCCAGAAACCAGACAACCACAACAAGAAGTGTATATTGGTCACACACTCCATTCACCCAGGTCCCACCCACAGGAGGTACCCACAACATACAGACACTGGGAAGGCTCCAGTCAGTCTAGCTGGGCCTTCACAACAATACCATATATGGAACTTCCACCCAACAGCCAGTCAGGGGGAAGGGACAGAGACAGGGCTTCCTAGGACTTTGGGAAAAACAAGTTAACAGGCAATAGAAAGCAAAAGGCCACAGGGGCCATCTTGTTTCCTATCAGGAATCAACAGATCCCAATGGCAGGGCCTGGGTATCCCAAAATGGAGGACACCCGGAGCACCTGTCAATTTCAGCACGGAGCTGCCACCAGCCCATACCCTGCTCTGGGGCCACCCACAGGTGCCCAAAAACATACACTAGGGGCACAGGGTTGTACCCCTACCCATGGGTGCCATAAGGGTATCCCATGGGTCTGTTCACCAAACCAAAAGAGAGAGCTGCACTGCCAGGAGTCCCACATGGACTCTGGGGCAGAAAACATAACAGAACACACGGTAAAAACAGTAAAAGGACAAGGATTCAGAGGCCCTGTCCCTCAGATGCATTTCCAGCATCACACCATCAGAGTCCAAACTACACATCAATCTTCTGGAGCTGAGAGCCATCAGACTAGCGCTGAAAGCTTTCCTGCCGTCTGTCAGGGGAAAAAATGTCCTGATAATGACAGACAACACAGTAGCCATGCATTATCTAAACAAAAGAAGAGGGGTAGGGTCACTACCTCTGCGTAGAGAGGCAATGCAGCTCTGGTATTGGGCAATTCAGGAAGGAATCTCTTTAACGGCAGTTCACCTAGCCGCGGAGGAGAATATGACGGCAGATGCTCTGAGCAGGCAGAGCACGGTGTCGCACGAATGGGAACTGGCTGAGGAAGTCATTCAAGAGATCTTCGCCCTTTAGGGAACCCCTCAGGTAGACCTATTTGCGACCGGAATCAACCGGAAGTGCGAAGGGTATTTGTTAAGACGGATTTCTGAACTCTGTCCTGGTGGCGCAGAAGTTCAGAAGGCCAACCTAATTACTTGGAACAGGGTAACCTCTGGACAAGCCAGACCAATCAAGGTAGCGATCGCGGCGGTCAAGACTAGGTCTCAAGAGGGGTGAGGGTGACTGAAAGCCCGCAATGAGCACACAAAGCAAGAGCGTTTACAAACTACTCCAAACAGTTGTTATATCAAAAATATAAACACATTTATTTTAAGGCCTTTAAAACAATGACCGTAGCGAGAAAATCACAATATCACAATATTAAACCAACACATACCATATCAACACAATATATATACAAATACACAGTCGCAAGCGTTTAAAGCACGAAATATGTAGTCCACCTGAAAGGGAAGGAAAACAGGCAGTGCGATAACGCTTTAGACTCAGTTCGCCTTCAGAGGCACCTAACTAGATGGAAGTCCGAGCCCTGCGAAGAGTGGAGCCTTGTGCTCAAAGTACCTGCCACGCCGGTGCCAACGGGCAAAAGGGGAAGCTCTTCGGAGGAAGTCAGGCAGTTCGGGTTAGTGCACAGCAGAAGGAGAACAGGTTCCGCAACTCAAGCGCAGCCTCCACAGCGGGCAGAAGCAGAGCGCGAGTACGGCCAAAAGGGTGCTGTTTTTACACAGCAGGGAAAAGCAATGGGATACTGCAGGAGGGCGACCAGATCCTAGCTAAACTACTCACCGGTCCCCGAAGCAAGCAGACCCAGGCTTCTCCACGTTAGTTTCAGCAGCTGGCAGGTTCAGAAGAGCAGGGAACGCCTCGTAGTCGTGTAGAGCAAAAAGACGTCCCAATCGACGAAACCAGCACAGTTTTGTTGCCGCAGCAGGA
The DNA here is from genome assembly GCF_040938575.1 of Ambystoma mexicanum. Classification (NCBI taxonomy): domain Eukaryota; kingdom Metazoa; phylum Chordata; class Amphibia; order Caudata; family Ambystomatidae; genus Ambystoma; species Ambystoma mexicanum. The sequence goes on along the minus strand of NC_090923.1, from coordinate 69,249,155 downwards.
CAACGGAGCGGCCGTGTGTATTCAAGTAAAATATACACTCCTCCCTTCAGACTTGGGAACGCCAAGCGTACGAAGCGTGGGAGAGTGACAAGGACTCGAAATACAACACAACCTGGCGGCAGTTACAGAGCAGGACTCCCTTGTAAGCTGGTCAGTCAACTGGATGGCCCAGAGACACTTCCGAAGGCTTACTTGGCAGGAGTTGATGAAGTCGCCGGGAATAGCTGTTCCTGCTATTCCAAAGGTCGAAGCACCAGTACAGGCCTTCTGGTTCGATCAAAGGAGGAAAGGGTTTCACAGGACGACAGCAGTGCAAAGGAGGATTCCTTCAGCGGGTCACCAGCGATTCCTCGGTCCAGCCTCTTGGTTGCAGGATACTTGGCTCCTGTATTCCTTCGTTCGTGAGAACTCAGGAGATCGACATGGTAGTGGTGTTTCCAGCTCCCTCTTATCCACGGTTCCCTTCGCGCCAAAACGGAGGGGAGCCAATGGGAGATCCGCTCATCAACACACATACCATACGTGGACCAATCACGGACCACGGTGGTCCCAGGCATTCACACTACCCTAGACTCTCTGGCACCCAGGATGTGTATTGGGACCAGACATCCCAGCCCACACCCTGGAGGCACACAAACGACATGTAGAAGCCCGCGAAAGCAACCACGTTTCGCGGGAAAGTACATGCCCAAATAAGGAAGGCCCCGGGTCGCTCGACCTGGGGAAGGTGAAGGGCGCAAGACGGCCAGTGGACAAGACAAAGGAGCCTCGTGGTCTGGCCATTTTGGGAGCCAGGCCACCATTTTGGGTTCAGTGCGAAAAACGTGCTCAGAACGCCAAAAGGAGCTCAAAATAAACAAAACGATCGCTGCCACCATTCCAGTCCCTGAATGACTTGCACCGATCAAAATACCATCCTAAAAGAGTATCTAGGGCCTGTAGAAGGCTAGAGACCCAAGAGAGCTGTAACTTAGCTTACCGTGCCCTCTTGTGTCATGTTGCACTAAAGCCGCAACATGATAAAGGAAACTACGGGAAACAGCGTTCCCCGGTACTGACTGTCTTAAGGGCATGTCAGTTTCCCTGTAAGAAAGGAGCGAAAGCCCAGAGAAGTGCGGCAGAAGGCTGTACTTCTCTGGCAAAGTCAAGAACAAGGTTAAAAACAATAGCAAAAAGTTTAGGGGTTGCCACATGGAAGGAAAATTACCTGCAATCATGAAATCTTTCCTAACACTCGCCCCTCCCAGACTATGGACAGGGGGAACTAATCCACCCCTGGATGAGTTTCTTGTTCAGGTCGGTTAAACATTCTGGACAACCCATCAGCATTGCTATGTTGGACACCTGGTCTATGCTCAATAGTGAAGTCGAAGCCTTGAAGACTTATGGACCACCTAAGCAACTTTGGATTCTCCCCCTTCATGTTCATTAGCCACTTTAACGGCTTATGGTCAGTCTGCACAGTGAAGTGGGTCCCATAGAGGTAGGGCCTCAGCTTCCTTAGGGCCCACACAACAGAGAAACATTCTTTCTCTACCGTGGACCACCTGAGCTCTCTGTCCTTAAGCTGGCGACTAATAAAACCGATAGGGTGTTCCTTACCCTTCTCATCTACTTGTGATAGTACAGCTCCTATCCCAGTGTCAGAGGCATCCGTCTGCACGATAAAAGGTCTTTGATAATCAGGGGCCCTAAGGACAGGGGCCTGGCACAAGGAGTCTTTTAAGCCATTGAAGGCCTTCTCACACTCGTCGGTCCAAGTTACCTTCTTGGGTTTCTTCGGAGTTGTGAGGGCAGTCAGAGGAGCAGCTATGGTACCATAGTCTGCCACAAAAGTGCGGTAAAACCCCGTGAGTCCTAAAAAGGCTCTCACTTGGGTTGGCGTAGTGGGGGTAGGCCAGTCTTGTACTGCTTGTACCTTACTGGATAGAGGCTGTCTCCTCCCTCCACCTACTTCATGTCCAAGGTAAACCACTGAGCCTTGTCCATTTTGGTGAGGGGCCACTCGGACACCCTCAAAAGAGCTATCTGAAGGACTGCCTGGGAACAGGTCAGGGAGAGGTTCAGACTCCTCTTCCTCAACGTCTGAAGCCAATAGCAGTGCTGCGATTTCGCCGCTTGGGACGAAAGCCTTCAGCCTATTCACGTGAAACACTTTTGGAGCCTGTCCAGGCCTTCCAAGGTCCACTGAATAGTTAACCTCACCCAGGGGCTCCACCACTGGGCAAGGGCCTGACCATTTGTCCTGTAAAGCTCGAGGCCTTATGAGATTCATGATCAGGACTTGCTGACCAAGTGTAAAGTTGATGAGGGAAGCTTTCTGGTCGTACCAATGTTTCACCAGCGCTTGCCCTGCCTTCAATTTATCACTAGCCAAGCCCATCAGAAGTACCATCCGTTTTCTGAGCCCTAGCACATAATCAACTACGTTGGTAGTAACAGGGGGAGTGGGCATCTCCCATCCCTCTTTGACGATGGCTAAGGGTCCCCGTACGGGATGACCGAACAGAAGTTCGAAGGGGCTGAAGCCAACACCCTCCTGTGGTACCTCTCGGTAGGCAAACAGTAAGCATGAAACAAGAAGATCCCATTTTCTTCTCTGAGGCTCCTCCAGAGCCCCAATCACGCTCTTTAACGTCCTGTTGAAACGCCCCCCCGGACCATTGGTCTGGGGGTGGTATGCAGAAGAGAACCCGTAGGTGACCCCACATTCTTTCCACATAGCCTGCCTATACTTCGACATAAAGTTGCTGCCATGATCCGGCACAACTTCTTTAGGGAAGCCAACCCTAGTAAACATGCCGAGTAAAGCTTCTGCAACTGGCTTGGCAGTTACAGTTGTAAATGGGACGGCCTCAGGATACCGGGTTGCATGGTCGACCAGCACCAGGATAAACCTATTGCCTGAGGATGTTTGCGGGTCAAGGGGACCAACCATGTCGATCCCTACCCTTTCAAATGGTACCCCCACAACTGGGAGCGGTACCAACGGAGCTTGGATTGTCGCGCCAACCTTACCAGACAACTGGCAGGCGGCACAACTCCTGCAGTGACTTTCTACTTGCTCCCCCATCTTGGGCCAGTAGAAGTGCATGGATAACCTTTGCTTGGTCCTCCTCATACCAAGGTGACCAGCAAGGGGAACTTCATGCGCCAACTGCAGGAGGAAGGGCCTAACAGCAAGGGGAACCACCAACCTCCTATGGTCTCCTTCTGTAGACTCTGTGGGCTCACTATACAGGAGTCCACCTTCCCAATAAATCCTATGCTTCCCAGGAGGTTCACCCTCAAGCTGGGAGCAGGCCTGTCTCCTTAGGCCTTCCAGAGATGGGCGTTGGCCTTTACTGAATTCGTCCCTATCAGGACCTCCTTCAACTAACAAGTCTTTTAGTTCAGGATGATCGTTGGGGTCGAAAACTTCAGGCATCGCCACCTCCTCGTCAGGCCCGGGCGATTGACCAACTTCCTCCACCGCAGTGGCAGGCGAGCTCGGGGGAATATTCTCTTTCCCTCGTCTTGACTTGTAGACTCCTTTCGCCTTGGGTTTCCCCTTCGGCTGGGGCGGCGTATTGGACTTGGCCAATGCTGCCCGTGCTTGAGACCGTGCGTAGGGTCTTTCGGCAGTGTCTCCTACGAGCCCTAAAGCTCTGAGATCATTACCCAACAAGACCTTTCCCGGGACGTTTCTCTGAATGCTCACTGGAATCCTGACTGCTGTACCATTTAAAGTAAGATTTACAGGGATCACGGGAAACATACGGAGGGGGCCGTCAGCCAACTTAGTGGGCATCAGAGTAGCTCTGGCAACTTCCTCTGAGTCTACCAAGGTAGAATCCACTACAGTGCGACTGCACCCACTATCCCTAAGAGCTGGAGTATCCACTCCATTGATCAGCACACTGTCTTTAAAGTAGTGCTTGGTATTATCCGGAATCCTAGCATAAGCCTCTGCGACTTTAGGCTCCCAGGAACCCAGGGACACTAAAACTACCTCAGCCTCTATTCCGCTGGGAAACGAGTCCGAGGAGAAGGATGCTCCTGTAATCTCTTCTTCCTCGTAGGAGGAGAAGGCCAGATTAGCGGAGTGGACCCCCAAAGGTCTAACCTTACAACGGGGATCCCCCTTCACATGGTCAGTTGCTCCACAAGAAAAACAAGCCCCAGTGGGTCTGTTTACGTAGGGAGGCTTATTGTAACCAGAGTTCTGTTTCAGAGGCGAACCTCCACTACCCTGTGAGTTCTCTTGTGTCTTACCCTTGTTTTTCTTTTTGTGGCCCTTATGGGAAGAAGATTTAGCAGATTCCCCACCCTCCATATCTTTGGACTTTTTCCCTTCCTCCTGCTTACCAGGATGAGTTTTGTCCTTATGGGACACTCGATGTGACACCCATAAGTCTGCTGCACTGGCCAGCTTCTTAGGATCTATCTCCTTCGAATCGGCCAAATGCTGCTTAAGCTCCGGGGAAGAAGAAGCAAAAATATGTTCCAGCATGACAAGATTTATCATGCCTTCGAAGGTAGAAACCTTATAACCTTCGACCCAACCAGTTAAGTTTTTCAAGGATTCAGCGACATAAGATACCCAAGTACCACCTTCCTTTTTCTTATACTCTCGAAAACGCTTTAAATATTGGGCCGGAGTCTTCCCAAACTTTAAAATGAGAGTCTGCTTTAACATTGCGAAATCAGCCCGCTCAGCCTTCGACATTTCCATAATGGCACTACAGCCAGAATGGGGCAGTCTACTGAGCAACCACGCAATCTTATCAGCTGTTATGACTATTATGGTTGTTTAAGAATCGACAACAAATTTGTTCCAAAATACTCTGGAAAAGAAGCAAAGACCACCTACCTGGGATCTTGCAGGATGAACAGGTACCCGAAGAACCCCTGGTGTTTCTACGAATAGGTGTGATCCTTTGAAGAATAAGAGAAATTCTCCTGAGGATTTCTCAAAGGACCTGCAAGAGCTTGTCCTCAGTGAAACCCTGAGGGAAACCCTCGTGGGGAATAAAACCCTTGAAGAGCTGCTGGGGTACGTTGTTTCCCTGTGAAGACCAGGCGAGGAAAGTTGATCTGGGTATTCTTCTGGCTGATTTCCTGCTGATTTAGGCGAGTTGTTTTAGTTACTGGGCTACATGTAGTAAGTAAAAGAAACACAGTTAATCCTGATAGTCTGGTGAAAAAAAGAATACCTATAGAAAGGTTTTAGAAGCTTACCATGCGTCTAACAGGAAGAGTGCGGAGAGGTAAAGGATCTCCGTTGGAAAGTAAAAGGTAAGTGATTCTATAATGGTAGAAAGAGAGAACCCATAAGATTAGGATAAATGAATATAGTCCTGAAATAGCGGGATGGATAAGGAGGTAACCCTACCCTTTCTCTTTCAAGTCTTTTTTGAGCCAGCCTGAGTAGAAAAGAAGCGTCCAAAGAATTCCAACAGGATATCGCTAGAAAGGAAGGATGAAGAATGAAGAGCCGAAGTCTGATCACCGAAAACAAGATGGACCACAGATTGTACCTAGGAACTCACTAGAAGGAGGTATGAAGAGGATTCCGGTTCTAAGCGTGCTTAGATGAAAATCCGATCCCGGAAATGAAAAAGAAGGGTTCCGTAATACCTTCTGAAATCAAAGGGAGGAGAGGAAAACAAGAACGTGAGTATGGAGTAGAGGAATTGTTTGGAAGAGAGAGCTTTTCGTAATTCTAGCAAGCGGACTTACGAAGCGTGTGCCGGCTCCTGTGAGAGTAGCAACGCCTCTTCCTTCTGAAGTTGCTGGGTTATAAGGAGGTAAACAGGAAGTTAAGGTGGAAGATTGAGAGGCTTCCTGGGAGAGAACAACTAGCCTGTGCTGTGCGTTTGCGATGGTTACCGCTGCGGCGGCCATCTTGGAATTGGTTTCCTCAGGATCACGGAGTGGGCGATTTCTGGCTACAGAATCGGCGGCCATGTTGGATGTCGGGTGGAGGATGAGAAACACATTTGGAATCATCACAGTATGCCCCTTTTTAGACCTGCTTCCTCCCGGTTTAGACGGGTGTTTGAGGTGAAATTTCTTAACGAGGCGAGGAGCATGAATTGCAGCTTCAGGTTCCCATGTGCGGTCGGCAGGAGAATATCCCTTCCAGTCCACAAGGTACTGTAGCCGACCCCGATGATATCTGGAGTCACAAATTTCTTTAACTTCATATTCTGGTCCGGTTTTACACATTTCTGGGGGAGGGCGAACCGAGACCACAGGATGAAAAGTACTTCGATTGTCAGGTTTTAATTGTGAGACGTGAAAGACCGGATGAATCCGGAACCAGGAGACCGGAAGTCGGAGTTTAAAGGCAGCTGTACCAATAGTTGAAATGACCCGAAATGGACCAAAGAATCGTGGAGAGAGTTTGGATGGTACTAGATGGCGAGGAAGGAACCTAGAGGATAGCCATACCCAATCTCCTTTTTTAATCACTGGAGCTGGGGTTCTGTGTCGATCTGCAAAATACTTTCTTTTGTTTTGAGAATTTTGTAGTGCTGTCAAGGCTGAACTATGCCCGTGACGTATCTGAAGCATTAGAGAGTCCACATCTGGAAATTTGGTTTCAGATTTCTTCATAGTGGGGAAAGATGTGGGGTTGAATCCATAAGTACAATTAAAAGGAGTTGTTTTAATGGCAGAATGGTATGAGTTATTATATGTGAACTCGGCCATGGGTAGAAGTTCTTTCCAGTTGTCTTGAGCTGCTGATACATAACTTCGGAGATATCCTTCCAGTGTTTGATTAAGTCTCTCGGTCTGGCCATTGGATTGGGGGTGATAGCCGGAACTGAGAGCCCGAGAAATACCAAGATGGGAACAGATAAGCTTCCAATATCGTGAGGTATACTGTGACCCTCTGTCAGAGATGATAGTTTCGGGTAAACCATGTAACGTGAAGATGTTACTGATAAAGATGCGAGCCATCCGTGCTGCCGATGGTAATCCTACAAGTGGAGTGAAGTGAGCCATCTTAGTCAGGGTATCGATGGTTACCATTATAGTGGAGCAACCCCCGGAAGGTGGGAGGTCAACGATAAAATCCGTTGATATTATCTGCCAAGGGCGAGAGGGTAATGGCATCTTTACCAATTCTCCAAGAGGTGCTTTTCGAGGAACCTTGGTTTGTAAGCAGACAGGGCAGGATCCAACATATTCTTTGACATCCTTCCGGAATGTCGGCCACCAGAAATAACGTGACATCAATTCCAGAGTTGATAGGAACCCACGGTGTCCCGCTGTCAATGAAGAGTGACACATGTCCAAGACTTCTTTTTGGAGGGGTCGAGTGGGGATGAAAGCTTTATTTCCATGAAAATAGCAATCATCAACCTTGGTCAAGGTCATTCTATTGGCACGTGATAATTGGTCCTTGGTAATGTGTCTAGATTGAATCTTGAGTCGTGACAAAAAATCTGATGTGGTTTGTAGCCCTGAAGCCGTAAGGGGAAAGATGGGTTCTGCTTTAAATGGTTCGTTGGGAAGGTGTTCCTTGCGTGAAAGAGCATCAGCTTTTGAATTGTCCCTTCCAGGGATAAATGAAAAAGTAATTCTGTATGGAGAAAAGAAATGAGCCCAACGAGCCTGGCGGCTATTGCAGGTTTGTGCATATTGAAGGATCCGAAGGTTATGATGATCCGTCCTGACTTCAACTGGATGTTTGGCCCCTAAGAGTAAATGGCGCCATTCTTCAAAGGCTCGCTTGATGGCAAGGAGTTCTTTTTCCAGAACTGTATAGTTCAGTTCAGCAGGGGCAAGTGTCTTGGATAAATACGCTACAGGGCGTTCTTGATTAGAATTATCAAGTTGAAGCAGAACAGCACCTAGGGCGTACTGAGAGGCATCAGTTTCAACAATGAACCTGCGGGATTGATCCGGTGTCAACAGGATAGGGGCTGAAGTAAACAACTCCTTAAGTTTGTTGAATGCTTGATCTGTAGTAGGGGACCATGAAAACTTTATTCCCTTTTTGAGCAGATTTGTCAAAGGTTGGGTGAGCCTTGAAAATTCGGGAATAAACCTTCGATAAAAATTTGCGAATCCAACAAAGCGTTGGATGTCTTTGCCGGAAGAGGGAGTGGGCCAGTTTTGAACTGCAGAAACCTTTTCAGGGTCCATTTCCATTCCTCTGGCCGAAAGAACATATCCTAGGTAGGTAACCTGAGTTTGATGGAAGGAGCATTTCTCTATCTTGCAATACAAATGATTTTGTTGGAGCCGCCGTAACACCTCTTCAACATGTTTCTGATGTTCTTGGACATTGAAAGAGAATATCAAGATATCATCTAGATAGACGACCATATTGTGGAGTAACAGGTCTGCAAAGATATGATCCATAAACCTCTGGAAAATAGCCGGGGCGTTGGACAAACCAAAAGGCATTACTCTGTATTGAAAATGTCCAAACGGAGTTCGAAATGCCGTCTTCCATTCGTCACCCGGTTTTATCCGGATGAGATGATATGCACCCTTGAGATCTAATTTGGTATAGATGTTGGCCCCTTTGACTGCTTCAAGGATGTCGGGTATTAATGGCATAGGGTATTTATCTGGAACTGTGATTTTGTTCAGTCCACGGAAATCTATGCACGGACGGAGTTCCTTGGAGTTTCTTTTAGAAACGAAAAACAGAGAGGCAGCAGCAGGTGAAGTGGATTCGGTAATCAGTCCATTTTTTAGATGGGTTCTGAGATATTCACGAAGAACCTCCTTTTCGTTCTCAGACAAGATGTACATTCGTCCAAAAGGTAATGGCTGGTCAGGAACCAGCTCAATTGAACAGTCATCCCTACGGTGAGGGGGTAGTTGAGTGTATTCTGAGACAGAGAAAACTTCCTGGAATTTATGATAACATTCTGGAAGACCAGAAACCTGGTTAAGAGAGGTTACCCATTGGTTGTTCAAGGGTACTGGAGCCGAATCAACCCTCACCGTTTGCTGATTCTTGACACAATGGGTGATACAGTATTCAGATCCCAGAAAGAAAGATCCAGCTGTCCAGTTAATAAACGGGTTATGTTTCTTTAACCATGGTAATCCTAGAATTACCGGATGATGGGCTGTTCGAATAATGTCCAATGTAAGAATCTCTTGATGAGTTGAGATGATCATCATGAAGGGGTTGGTATGATCCTTGATGGGCCCGGAAATCAAGGGACTACCATCCACACTTTCCACTGGAATGGGCTCTACCTTTGAGGACCTAGGAATACCGTGTGAAATGGCCCATTGATCATCAATAAAATTTCCGGCTGCTCCACTGTCCACTAGAGCTGGTATGTTTTGAAGCAGACGATTACCAAAAGAGAAGGATACCATGAGTACCACCATCTGAGAATTACTCTGACTGGTACAGAAGGATGAGAAGGATGTTGGAGAGGAACCTTGTTTACATGCTGGTTCCCGTACCGTGGTTCCTCTTACGGCCGGGAGCTGGCGTTTCCCGAACGCCTAGGTGGTGTAATTGGGCAATCCTGTACCATGTGGTTATTCGAACCGCAGTACATACATAAACCCAAGGTCCTCCTACGGTTTCTTTCTTCGGGAGTCAAAGGACCTCGAGCTGTTGTACCCAATTGCATAGGTTCATCGTTAGACTGTGAACGGGAAGAAGGAGCGAACGTAATTCGTGTATTCCTTCCCTTCTTTCTCTCTAGTACTCTTTCCTTCATGCGGTAATCAATTTGCATTACCAATGCAATGAATTCAGATAGTGTAGTGGGGCGTGGGACCCGAGACACCTCGTCTTTGAGGTCTTCAGATAATCCCCTTCTGAAGAGTGTGACTTGAGCGTCATCTGACCATGTGGTTTCACTTGCCATCTGCTTGAATTTGGTTATATAAGCCAAAATGTCTAAACTTCCTTGTTTTAGATCTAGGAGGTGTTCCTGTGAAGCCACACGAATCTCTTGACGGCCAAACATGGTACGGATGCTATTGCAAAATGCAGTATGAGAATCTAAAATGGGATTATTGTTAGTGATTAATGGTGTGGCCCAAGCCAGTGCTGGTCCAGTCATTTGTGCGACCATATATCCCACACGATCTCTATCGGTATGAAAATACGCTGCTTTAAAGGCAAATTGCACAGTACAGGAGTCTAAGAACTCCTTAACCTTATGCGGGTTACCATCAAACTGTCCTCCAGGTAAGGGTCCTGGAGGAACTTCTGAGCAGTGTGGGGTACGAGGGGCTGCAGCCTGTTGGGCCGTTTGCTGTTGGAGTTGTCTTAAGGAATTATTCTCATGTTTTAACTGCTGTACTTCAGTAGTTAAGGATTGAACGGCAGCAATCAGCTGTTGGATTTGCTGTTGCTGTTGTGAATCCATGATTTGTGATTCTTATGCCTCTTGCCCAGCGTAAAAGGAACAAATGTACACTCGGGCGTTGCTAACTGTTATGACTATTATGGTTGTTTAAGAATCGACAACAAATTTGTTCCAAAATACTCTGGAAAAGAAGCAAAGACCACCTACCTGGGATCTTGCAGGATGAACAGGTACCCGAAGAACCCCTGGTGTTTCTACGAATAGGTGTGATCCTTTGAAGAATAAGAGAAATTCTCCTGAGGATTTCTCAAAGGACCTGCAAGAGCTTGTCCTCAGTGAAACCCTGAGGGAAACCCTCGTGGGGAATAAAACCCTTGAAGAGCTGCTGGGGTACGTTGTTTCCCTGTGAAGACCAGGCGAGGAAAGTTGATCTGGGTATTCTTCTGGCTGATTTCCTGCTGATTTAGGCGAGTTGTTTTAGTTACTGGGCTACATGTAGTAAGTAAAAGAAACACAGTTAATCCTGATAGTCTGGTGAAAAAAAGAATACCTATAGAAAGGTTTTAGAAGCTTACCATGCGTCTAACAGGAAGAGTGCGGAGAGGTAAAGGATCTCCGTTGGAAAGTAAAAGGTAAGTGATTCTATAATGGTAGAAAGAGAGAACCCATAAGATTAGGATAAATGAATATAGTCCTGAAATAGCGGGATGGATAAGGAGGTAACCCTACCCTTTCTCTTTCAAGTCTTTTTTGAGCCAGCCTGAGTAGAAAAGAAGCGTCCAAAGAATTCCAACAGGATATCGCTAGAAAGGAAGGATGAAGAATGAAGAGCCGAAGTCTGATCACCGAAAACAAGATGGACCACAGATTGTACCTAGGAACTCACTAGAAGGAGGTATGAAGAGGATTCCGGTTCTAAGCGTGCTTAGATGAAAATCCGATCCCGGAAATGAAAAAGAAGGGTTCCGTAATACCTTCTGAAATCAAAGGGAGGAGAGGAAAACAAGAACGTGAGTATGGAGTAGAGGAATTGTTTGGAAGAGAGAGCTTTTCGTAATTCTAGCAAGCGGACTTACGAAGCGTGTGCCGGCTCCTGTGAGAGTAGCAACGCCTCTTCCTTCTGAAGTTGCTGGGTTATAAGGAGGTAAACAGGAAGTTAAGGTGGAAGATTGAGAGGCTTCCTGGGAGAGAACAACTAGCCTGTGCTGTGCGTTTGCGATGGTTACCGCTGCGGCGGCCATCTTGGAATTGGTTTCCTCAGGATCACGGAGTGGGCGATTTCTGGCTACAGAATCGGCGGCCATGTTGGATGTCGGGTGGAGGATGAGAAACACATTTGGAATCATCACATCAGCATTGTCAACTTCCTGGACCTCGCATGCATACTCAAACGCATTCAGCCAGTCCATAATGTCATTCCTCTCTTCATACACACTGAGCAGATCTTTTGGAAACCGTGGATGAGAGGAGGCCCCAGACCCATGTCCAGGACCCTTGGATCCATTTGCAACCTGAAGCTTGGCCAGTTCCAACTGGTGATCCCTGTCTTTTTGTTTTTCTGCCTGTTCGATTTTTAGTTTGGCTATGCTGAATTCAAGCTCCTGCTGCCTAAACCGCAGCTCTTGCTTCTTGAATTCAAGCATAGCCTCCCCATCAGCACTGGCAGAGGAAACATTAGACAGCTCGTCCTCCCTGTCCTCGTGGTCGCGGTGGAACAGTGCGGCGGCAGAACCGTCGGTTCTACCAGTGAGAGCAGCCCCACCACCTTCCGCACTGTCCTCTGAAGTAATAGCGTCAAGCTGCGCTTCTTGCCACGCCACGATTCTTTGGATCATTTCCAATTTCGTGCCTTGAGAGGAAACACCTCTCTCCGCACACATCTTTTTCAGCGTTTCTGATTTGGAAGCATTTAAAGTTAACAACGTACTTGTTTCCATACTGTTTGATAGGACTATGGCCTTTTTAAAGTTATACTATAACAATTCACTACGTGTACTGTTTGGAATAACCTGAAATGCCTTAGTTCGAGCGCAACACTGGATACCTTCAGTCGTATCCCACCGCTGTACACCAATTTGTTAAGACGGATTTCTGAACTCTGTCCTGGTGGCGCAGAAGTTCAGAAGGCCAACCTAATTACTTGGAACAGGGTAACCTCTGGACAAGCCAGACCAATCAAGGTAGCGATCGCGGCGGTCAAGACTAGGTCTCAAGAGGGGTGAGGGTGACTGAAAGCCCGCAATGAGCACACAAAGCAAGAGCGTTTACAAACTACTCCAAACAGTTGTTATATCAAAAATATAAACACATTTATTTTAAGGCCTTTAAAACAATGACCGTAGCGAGAAAATCACAATATCACAATATTAAACCAACACATACCATATCAACACAATATATATACAAATACACAGTCGCAAGCGTTTAAAGCACGAAATATGTAGTCCACCTGAAAGGGAAGGAAAACAGGCAGTGCGATAACGCTTTAGACTCAGTTCGCCTTCAGAGGCACCTAACTAGATGGAAGTCCGAGCCCTGCGAAGAGTGGAGCCTTGTGCTCAAAGTACCTGCCACGCCGGTGCCAACGGGCAAAAGGGGAAGCTCTTCGGAGGAAGTCAGGCAGTTCGGGTTAGTGCACAGCAGAAGGAGAACAGGTTCCGCAACTCAAGCGCAGCCTCCACAGCGGGCAGAAGCAGAGCGCGAGTACGGCCAAAAGGGTGCTGTTTTTACACAGCAGGGAAAAGCAATGGGATACTGCAGGAGGGCGACCAGATCCTAGCTAAACTACTCACCGGTCCCCGAAGCAAGCAGACCCAGGCTTCTCCACGTTAGTTTCAGCAGCTGGCAGGTTCAGAAGAGCAGGGAACGCCTCGTAGTCGTGTAGAGCAAAAAGACGTCCCAATCGACGAAACCAGCACAGTTTTGTTGCCGCAGCAGGACAACGGAGCGGCCGTGTGTATTCAAGTCAAATGTACACTCCTCCCTTCAGACTTGGGAACGCCAAGCGTACGAAGCGTGGGAGAGTGACAAGGACTCGAAATACAACACAACCTGGCGGCAGTTACAGAGCAGGACTCCCTTGTAAGCTGGTCAGTCAACTGGATGGCCCAGAGACACTTCCGAAGGCTTACTTGGCAGGAGTTGATGAAGTCGCCGGGAATAGCTGTTCCTGCTATTCCAAAGGTCGAAGCACCAGTACAGGCCTTCTGGTTCGATCAAAGGAGGAAAGGGTTTCACAGGACGACAGCAGTGCAAAGGAGGATTCCTTCAGCGGGTCACCAGCGATTCCTCGGTCCAGCCTCTTGGTTGCAGGATACTTGGCTCCTGTATTCCTTCGTTCGTGAGAACTCAGGAGATCGACATGGTAGTGGTGTTTCCAGCTCCCTCTTATCCACGGTTCCCTTCGCGCCAAAACGGAGGGGAGCCAATGGGAGATCCGCTCATCAACACACATACCATACGTGGACCAATCACGGACCACGGTGGTCCCAGGCATTCACACTACCCTAGACTCTCTGGCACCCAGGATGTGTATTGGGACCAGACATCCCAGCCCACACCCTGGAGGCACACAAACGACATGTAGAAGCCCGCGAAAGCAACCACGTTTCGCGGGAAAGTACATGCCCAAATAAGGAAGGCCCCGGGTCGCTCGACCTGGGGAAGGTGAAGGGCGCAAGACGGTCAGTGGACAAGACAAAGGAGCCTCGTGGTCTGGCCATTTTGGGAGCCAGGCCACCATTTTGGGTTCAGTGCGAAAAACGTGCTCAGAACGCCAAAAGGAGCTCAAAATAAACAAAACGATCGCTGCCACCATTCCAGTCCCTGAATGACTTGCACCGATCAAAATACCATCCTAAAAGAATATCTAGGGCCTGTAGAAGGCTAGAGACCCAAGAGAGCTGTAACTTAGCTTACCGTGCCCTCTTGTGTCATGTTGCACTAAAGCCGCAACATGATAAAGGAAACTACGGGAAACAGCGTTCCCCGGTACTGACTGTCTTAAGGGCATGTCAGTTTCCCTGTAAGAAAGGAGCGAAAGCCCAGAGAAGTGCGGCAGAAGGCTGTACTTCTCTGGCAAAGTCAAGAACAAGGTTAAAAACAATAGCAAAAAGTTTAGGGGTTGCCACATGGAAGGAAAATTACCTGCAATCATGAAATCTTTCCTAACAGTATTGCTCAAGGGAATTTCCCCCGAGAGGAGCCCTGGAAGACGCGTTCGTGGTGGAGTAGAATTTCCCACTATTGTACACGTTCCCTCCGATTCCCGTCATTCCTCAGGTCATCAGGAGACTGAGACGGTTCAGGAACCGCATGATCCTAATTGCCCCGGATTGGGCCAGGAGAACATGGTACTCAGACCTTCTAGACATGTCCATCTGTTCCCCAGTACGTCTTCCTCTGAGAGAGGACCTTCTCTCACAAATGGAGGGTCAGGTTCTCCATCCAGAGGTCAAAACTCTCAACCTTCACGCTTGGTATCTGAAAGGCTGAGATACAAGGATTGGGACCTTCCAGATGACATCATGGAGGTGTTGCTTTCGGCAAGAAGGCCAGTAACAAAATCTCTATACCGTTGCCGTTGGAGGAAGTTTTGCAACTGGTGCAGAGAAAAAAAATGTCGATCCTTTTCAATGTTCTATTCCGGAAGTACTGTCCTTCCTCCTGTCCCTAGCGCATATAGGTCTAAATGTTGGTACCATTAAAGGTTATCTTGCAGCACTTTCCATTTTCAAGCACTCGTCGGAAGAATACTCCTATTTCAAAATTCCTTTAGTAGTGCAATTCTTAAAGGGACTCACTAATGTGTTTCCCCCTTACCCATTCCAAGTGCCAATTTGGGATCTCAAGGTGGTTCTAAAATTCTTCATGTGTGCTCCTTTTGAGCCTTTGAAAACTTGTCCATTAAGATTACTGACATGGAAAACTGCTTTCCTAGTTGCTTTAACATCTGCTAGAAGAGCGAGCGAATTGCAGGCACTGTCTTCTGGGCCACCCTATACTGTGTTCCATAAGGACAGAGTTTTGTTGAGGGTTAAACCCTCATTTTTACCTAAAGTAGTATCTGATTTTCATTTAAGTCAGAAAATTGTTTTACCCGCATTCTATCCTCCACCTCATCCTACTAAGGAGGAGGAAAGATTACACAGGTTTGATCCGAGAAGAGCTTTAAGCTTTTACATCTCTAGGCTTTCCAATCTTAGAGTGGACAACCAACTGTTTATCGGCTACACCGGAAGGAAATTGGGTCGGTGACAAAACAGACAATATCACGCTGGCTTGTGCTTTGCATTTCAGAATGCTACAGATTAGCACAAAAAGATCCACCAGAAGGGTTAAGGGCTCATTCCACCAGAGGCATCGCCTCTTCGACAGCCCTTTAAAGAGGTGTTCCAATAAGGTCCATTTGTGAAGCAGCAACTTGGTCTTCACTGCACACCTTTTCAAAATGCTATAGTCTGGATGCTTTTCAGTCAAAGGAGCTGAATTTCGGTAAAGCTGTACTATATACAGCCATCTAAGGGTATTGAAAAATCTAACCCCTCCTCCAGAGAAATTGTCCATACTGCTTTGGGATTCTATCTAAGATGAGGAATACGTTGGAGGAACATCCAATCGAAAGAACGTTACCAGTTGGTAAGTAACTTGTTCTTCTCACTAAATGACAGGCTGTGTCAGGCAAGATCTGGGAATTCACCAGAAACTTTACTTTCAGCCGTACAGAAAAATGCTTGACTTTTAGGCTACAAAATGTCAAAATAAACTCTTCAAAAGAAACCCTAGCTCTCTGTGCATATGTCAATTTCAGTGAACCTGTGCCTTGGACAGATTGCTGTGTAAGAGAAACTGACTAGGGCTGCAAATAATGTTTGGAATCCAGATGGGAGAGAAAACCGATTTGAAAGGGACATCCCAGCAGAATTCATCACGTGTCAAAATGTGCTTTTACAAACAAGAAAAATATCTGTTTTAAAAGGGTAATTTTGAATACGGCCCTGTTCTTGCCTAGAAATGTAAGGGGGGTTTGGGTAAAATCTAATATAATGTTTTATTTTAACAGACTTGCTTCTGATTCAGAACAAAATAAAATGAAGTAAATAAATAAATGCATTGGCTGTACTGGGGAACCAGCCAAACAGGTTTCCTGCTTGGCTTCAAAGGACATATGTGTGCCGGCAACAGGTATGGCCTTCCCTTAAAGGAGCCACAATGGAATTCTGGGACACCTACGTGTTACTTTTTGCCCCTGAAAACCTTGAATGACCAAGAGGAAGAATATAACATGCCCATCAGACTTTGTGGCTGGGCTCCAGCCTGACACAATAGATTCTGGGACACCTACGTGTTACTTTTGGAAGTGACACCTCCCATCCAATCAAACTAAGGAGCACCAAAGGCAAACTCCCTGGCAAACCCTGGGCTAAACTGACATTTGGTGACAAAGGCCAGCCCATTTGGCTCAAAAAATTATTTTTATGAATAAACGTTGAGACTGTTATTTCTACAACCGGACAATGCAGTAATGTAAACGTTTTACAGTTTAAATGTAATTGTTGTGGCTTTAAAATAAGATATTGTGGCGGTCCGTAGCATGTTGGGGACGGAAACACCAGGAAAAGGTGAATCATGGGAAAAGTACATATGGTGGTACGTTAAAAATTAATGGAAATATGTTCTATGATAACATGTACACATGTCTTATATTGTGGAATTTTGGGTGAAGCGGTTCCCACTAAAAATCACGAAAAATGTTAGAAGGGCAAAACAATGTCGTACAGACCTGGGAGTTGGAATACCATGTTCTGAATGAAATGTGTCATCTGCCTATGTAATTTGCAAAAGTTCCACCATGGTAAAAAGGCGCGATTTATGCCATAATTGATTTTGTGCAAAAATGACTGTGGGATGGCTTTGTACCTCATAAAACATAACCCCATAAACTAAGTCCCCTCCGGGAGGAGGCGACCAACATAGGCTGACCTTTCCAGTTCTTAGGGGTAGGTCTAGCTTAGTTCTGCCTAACAATAAATCCTGTGAGGTCACCCGCTTTATAAAAAGGGAAAGCTCACAGAGACAGGGACTCTCTTCTGAATTTTCCAGCGCCTGTGTATCCAGATATTCCACTTCACTTTGCAAGATTCCAGACTCTACTGCGAGGCCAGAACATACCTGTCCCTATCCAGGCAGAACCATTGATCCAGAAACCCCATTAAAAATGCCAATAACTAGGGGAAAAAGCTCTAGTACCCTTTTGGGAGTATCCTGTGACCAGACCGGCTTTTTGCCCCAATACCTGCATGCCAGCTGTATCCTTGCTATCCAGTGACCAGACAGGCCCCGCTGTTTGCTGTTAGGAGAGCCCGCCTTGCTGTGACCAGAGACTTTTGTGTCCCAAAACCCAAACTCAAGTGCGGATTGTGAGTATTTCCCCATCCAATAGCAACACATAGCCTACCCCATCTTGATACTTTATTTTTGTCCTACGCTCTAAGTAATCCTATCCATACCCTGGTAACCTGTTTAAAACTGTCAGAATTCTCTGTGCCTCCTGTCCTTGATCTCCCAGTGTTAGCGCCATTCTTCCATTCATCTCTGTCTTGCATAGATCCTTAGTCATATTTTGAATAATTTAAGTAATTCCCACATAGAGCTGAATGCGGGGGGAAAAGGTTAACTTTGCAAATTAACCTTGAAACGTACCGTGTCTTTCTTTAACAATCTAGTCTTGATAATCTAGTGTAAATAAAACTTGTCATTTCTTTTCCTTTTTAAACCGATTTTCTCTTTGAACTGCTTTATTTTCCCAAAACCGAATTTCCTTCCACCTTGAAAATCTCATCCAGTTATTCAGCTACAGTCACTCTTTCACTTCTATATCATCCCTGTGATGTGCATCTATCACCCAGCCTGGAAACCGCACTCCGATTCTGTCTATTTCACCTGTTTCTTGTTTTAAAACCGTTTTGACATTTAAAACTGCAAAAAGTGGAAATTGCAACTTTTCAACGTGTGATTTTGGCTGCACTGTGTTCTTACTTTCAAGTTGCTTTCTGAACTGTATGTCCTTTGTTGATACCTACTAGTTGCTAGTGATATTACATCCCTGATACTGTGATAACTCATATTTACCTCATTTATTCAACCGCACGTTTAAATTAATTATTACTAATTCTGAGTGTCATTTTATGCAATTGCAAAGGGTTTTTGCCTCTTATTTTGTGAGGGAAGGTCTGATTTTAATTCAGTTTGCTGCCTAATATCCCTGACTACGTTCTATCCACTCATTATTCGATTAATTGGGGTTTGATAGAGCATTGCAGGGGGAAATCTTAACTCGGGTGCAATCTACCTGAACAGTAAAATTGCTCCTATTCATCTGTGCTTTGGATATGTTATAACAGAAGGTCAAACTAAGGGTATTTCATAATTTATTCTGTGATTATCACCCCATTGGTGATTGTTGCCCAATCATCAAACTGTGATTTTTATTTGAATTTAAAATAAATAAATATGGTATCCCCACCTACCGGCCAGGTTCATGGTCCATTGTGACCTGGGGTATTTGAAAAAAAAGAGGGGGTGAGACGGGTATTGTGCCCGCTCAATCCAAATTCGTAGAAAATAAAGAAAAAGTATTCTAATTGAGCGCTACATCCTAGGCTAAGGGCAAGAGTCCTGGTCTGGTGTGTGACGCCCAATTGGAATCCTTTACAACACGGTAGTGGGAGAAGTAAGAAAAAGAGGAGTACAAGACCCCAGAGAAGCCCAGAGACAAAGAACCATCTGGGGACAGGGGAAGCCAATTCCAAATTCATAAAACATTGACAAGGCACAAGGAGATATCGAAGTGAGGCGCCTTCAGTCACAGCAGAGCAAAATGGGAGCATAATGGTTAAGGAACGAGAGAAAAATAATAAAGCAAGCCTTTAAGACAAAATGGGCTTGTTCTCCACTCTGGTTCGATGGGGGTTCGAACTAGAGAGGGGCCCCAGCAGAGGCCTGGGACTGGATAGATTAATTGCACCACGAGAAGGGTGAAAGATCCAGAACACACCCCATAGTATCCTGGATCACGATCAACACTATCCCAACATCACAGGTGATGAATGGGAAGATGAAGCTGGAAAAGGAACCTCTCACGGTTGAAGTAAGGAACAAGAGGGAGCGAGTATAAGATGGCCAAAGAACAATAGACTCAAGAAAGTTTGGACTCTGAACTCACAGAAGCCGTACAATAATTAATGGACTATATGGACCGTTTCAGCAGAGCGTGCCGATCCTAGAGGTTGCCCCTGGGTGATGTTGAAGTTTTTCCAAGGTTATGGACGACAAATGCTTCTAGTTGGGGGGAAGTATGGGAATGGGGGAGTTCACAGGGTAAGGTTACATTTTCACACATCACATATCCACAGGCACCGGTTCATGATACTGCCAAGGAAAAATGTCACTCTAAGAGTGTACCTTCCTAGGGAGATCACATAATCGGGTGGGACATGCAGGGTACTACAGTGGATCAAGAGGGGCGGCCATAATGATAAACACACACTCCCCCGGAAGGTCCTTAAAGTTACACAGGATGACGACGGGAGGTAAAACTAGTCACCGGGGAACTCTGGGGGGAATTGGTGACCCTCCTAAATGTCTATATGCTACCTCCAATAATGGGGAACATTCTAAACATGATAAACTCACTACTAATGAATCATGGGGCAGACATAACTGTGTTGGGAGAAGTTTAAATGATACCATACAACCGCAACAGGACAGGTCCACTCATAAGGGAAGGAATAGCTACAATGGTATAAAACTCAAATCATTTGTAAATGCAACAGGGATGTTTGGAGGGAACTCCATCACATGGAGGAGGGATATTCCTTTTACTCCTGGGCTTCCCAAATCACTCTTATCGCTAGACTACTTTTTCATCCCTGTCATATTAATGTGGAGAGTATAAGAAGCAGGATACCTACCGAGAGGGATCCCAGATCATACAGCCCTATGCATGAGAGTAACTGGAAGGGCGCCGAAAGGGGAAGCGATCTGGAGACTAAACGCCTACTATCTCAACAATCCTGGTATTGTAGAGAACATTGAAGTAGGGACTGAGGAATATTTATTGCGGAACAAAGGTACAGTGGCTAGTCATAGCATCACCTGGGAAACATAAAAGACATGTGGTAAGGGGGAAGCAATGTTAGCAATAGGTGACCATCACAGAGAGAGACTAGAGCAGATGGCTGTCCATCAAAGTGAAGTCAGGAGCAAAGAGGAAGATCACATAAGTGTTAATACTGAAATAATCTAGAAGGGAGCTTGTTAGAGCATCAGCCAAATACAGGAACGTAACTGCAGATGAGACAAAAGAGGCTCATTGGGAGAAAAGTGCAAGACTGTACGAGCTGGGGAGAAATCCTGGAAACTCTCACCATGGTTGGAAAAACAGGACGAGGATTCCCAATGGGTGAGAGTAGTTAAGAACTTGGACAAACTTTGTTCTGAAAGGGATATGGTGGTGGAAGCATTGCCCAGTATTCCAGAGAATTATATAGGATTAGGGGAGGCCCCAGTGAAGAGGGTAGCACACAATACCTGGAAGCAATCCAGATGCCCATTATAGGGTAAGAAGCTCGACAGGACCTTGAATCAGAGATTACCATGGAAGAGCTACAAGCAGCCACTGCTCAACTGCAATTGGGGAAGACCCTCACCCCAACGGCCTTCCGGTTGAGCTTTGGAAAAAGGCGGGCAGAAGGGTATTCACAGCATGTTTAAAATGTTTCAAGCAAGTGTCTTGAAGGGGGAATTGCCTTTAGATTAAAGAAGGGCAGCGATAGTTGTCATTCACAAGGAAGAGAAACCGCAAAATTAATGTGCGGTATACTGCCCCATATCCCTCCAGAACAGAGAAACTAAGATACCGGCAAAAGTATCAGCAAATAGGTTGGCTAAGGTTATTGACAAATTGATACACCCAGATCAATGCGGCTTTGTTCCAGGTTGGGCAACTAAGATGAATTTATGGAAAGTGCATAACGCCCAGGGGTTGAGGTCGCTTTTGGGAGGCCCTCATAGCCCTGGATTCGGAAAAAGCTTTTGATTCGGTTTGATGGTACTTCCTGTGGGCGGTCATGGGGAAAATGGGATTTGGTCCTTGCTACACCTCATTGGTAAAGCTTCTATACGCTCAACTGTTTGCCAAAGTCAGGGTAAATGGGCATGTTTCAGGTGAGTTCCCATTGCAGAGGGACACACACCAAGGCTGCCCACTTTTGCCACTGCTGTTCCTACTGGCTATTGAACCACTGGCTGAGAGAATCAGAGAAGATCAAAGATTTACAGGCTTCAAATGGCAGGGGTGAGGGGAAGATGATGTTTTAATATATCTCAGGAATCCCAGGACTTTAGGCCTGAGAGCTATGGAATTGATCCATATATTTGGGGATCATAGTGAATATACTGGGGTAAATCGGTTCTATTCCTGGTGGTTGGCGCAGTTGAGGCGATCCCTGAGGACTGCCCTTTAAAGATCGATTGGCGATTAAAGTGTGCTTGGATGAGGCTGATTTCCTGGAGGATAACCTGGAACTGGTTTTATCCAAATTACGAGACAACATCAAACACTGGGTGGCCTTACCCATATCACTTGGCGGTATGATACACCTTTTAAATTGATGGCCCTAGCTAAACTGCTCTACGTACTTCAAGACACCCCAGTCCAAATCCCAAAAGACATCTTCAGGCAGATCGCAACTCTACAGAGAGAAGTAATATGGGGACACTGAGCACCAAGAATAGCACTCAACACTTTGATAAGATCAGTCTGGGAAGTGGCACTTGGGTTTCCAGATGTTCAAAAATACTACTTGGTGTGACAACTGGTGACATCAAATAAGTGGGTGTTTGGGAGACCAGATGTAACACACATAAAACTGGAGAGGGAATTGAGGAGTGGCCATCACCCATTACAAATATTATATGGGAGCCGCCAGGGGAGAGAGCTGCCTTCGGCTGGACAGGCTGTGATATACATAAGAAGCGAAGTGTCATGGGCAATGAGGTGGGAGGGTATACCGACACTACCGGCTCCCCTGTGGGAAAACCCTGAACTACCGGAGAAGAGGAAGATAGGCAACCCTCTAGCCACACAGAACATCCACATCCATTTATAGGCCATCGACACACAGCTATACCTCAAGATCCACTCCATCAAGGACATCCAAAGGCGCCAAACCTGCCTCTTGTTGATCCAGCTCTGGATGTCCAGTGTATACTTAAAGCTCAAACCCTCCAAGACAGAATTCCTACTTCTCACCAACAACACCGAACACCCAGACGTACAGACCTGGCTATCAACCATGTACCATGAGTGCTTCGCATGACAAGCTCCCCTCCTGTGCTAAGTCCCTCGGGTTCCACATCAGCAAACACCTATCCTTCAAGACACAAATAGCTAAGAGAACCCCAGACATCTTACTATCAGCTCACCCTTCTGCGGAAAGTCAAGCCCTGCCTCCTCCGGACAGCTTTAGATCCACAGGTCCTAAGCTACCTGGATATGGGGGGCATTACCCCCCTCCCCGAAGGCCTCCTGTCATGCTCCCTTGAGCCCCTTAGAAGCGTCCTAGATGCGGCCGCACACCTCATTGAGGGTTTATGCAAATATGACCACATCACCCCTGCCTTCATCGACCTTCACTGGCTCTCACTGCACACACATATCACTGCCAAGTCGTGCTGCATCATTTAGAAGTCAGTCGCCCTGAAGTCACCCATCTACCTCGCAGAGAAGCTCGGCATCTCAGGTGGACAGCGCACCACCAGAAGCCAGAACACGTCCAGACTTGAAATCCATGGCTGCAAAAGGGAAAGGAGCAGAAAACAAGCCTTCTCTGCGAACACCCCAAGACTATGGAACCTCCTCCCCATCAGCATCAAATTCGCCCCATGCTCCTACAGTTCAGAAAAGAACTGCACCACCTGACACGCTGCTACCCTGTACAACTGTACCCCTCCTCTGTGCCCCTCTGTTTTCTACCCCCATCGCTGGATATCTGTTCTGTTGATACCTTTGAAATGTGGTCCGTTATGTATCTGTACTGTTATATACCCCTGTAAAGCACTTGTTGTTTCTTCTCCCTCCTCCACCTGTGGTGTCCCCCAGGGATCTATCCTCTCCCCCTGGCTAGTTAATATCTACCTTGCTCAGCTGGCATTCCTCATATCCTTCTTCTCTCCTAACTTTCAGTGTTATGCAGATGACACACAACTCTTTTTCAGACTTCCAGCTGACTCTCTCTCACCTTCCTTCATCCCTGACTGCCTATCTGCCATCCAAGCCTGGTGCACTTCCAACGATCTCTGCCTCAATGCCAGTAAACCTGAGATCCTTCCTATTGGGACCCCTGCTCCCTCCGTCTTCCCTTCTCTCTGGCCTGCCTCCTTGGGCTCTCCCCCTGCTCCTTCTTCTGAAGCCAGGAACCTTGGAGATCTTTGAATCTCCTCTCTACTTCCTCCCTCACACTCAGGACATTGCCAAGAAGTTCCACTTTCAACTCTTCCTTCTCAACGGAATTCTCCCCTTTCTCACTTTCCCCCAGATGTTCAATGTTTCCGAGCCCTGGTTCTCTCTAGGCTTGACTATTGCAACAGCCTCTTCCTCAATCTACCTTCTTCCACTCTGCGTCCCCTCCAGCTAATCCAGAATAGAGCAGCAAGACTTATGCTTGGCCCTAAGCCCAGGGGCAGCATCTCTCCAGCCCTAAAAAGTCTCCACTGGCTCGGTTGCTGCACGGATCAAATTCACATCGCTCTGCATCATCCACGGCTGTCTGGAGCCGGGGACTACAATATCTGCAACTCTTGCTTACAAAATACTCTCCTTCTAGACCTCATTGTTCCTCTGGCACCAACTCCATTTGTGTAAACTTCTACTCTAAACAGAGGGCAGGAGGTTGTTCGCTTTCCTCAGCGGGATCCTTCCTATGGAACAGTCTCCCACTCCGTCAGCGTCTTGAGCAGAACCTTCTTAAATTCCGTAAGCACCTCAAGACGTTCCTCTTTTCCTCCTCCTTCCCTTCTTCCCTCCCCTGCTAATCTCACAGTTGCTCTGATTGGTGTCTTGGACCCTTATGCATCCCCAGGGCCCCTGACCACTCACACCCAATCTCCCCCAGCTTCTGTCTACCGTCAGCACTTTCCTTGACACACCTTCCGCACTGGAGACTTGCACTTTCCCACCCAACGCAGCTCCTGGCCGCATAGCACTTACCATACCTTGCACTTCATCTGTGGCTGACCCTCGAGCACAGACACCCCAGCACTTACCCCACTTCTCTTTCCTTGCTGTACTTGCACGTTCTGAATACTCACAAGCCATAGTAGATACGGCCGTCCCTCCGCCACTGTATTATTTTGTATATTTAATTGTACTACAATCCCATGTTCCCTCCCTGTTGCCCTGTGGGTGCTTTGCAACTGAATTTATTTGCTATTGTAAGCACTTAACAATCAAACAATAAACTAAACTAAACTAAAGCTAGGTCCGCGCTCAAAAAATACCATAATAATAATAATCATAATAATAATAATAGGCAACCAGCCAAAAAGGGATAAAAAAGGATAATAACAGTAGGGTATGTTATCCAGCAGAAGGCGCTTGTTCCTTACCGGGACTTAGTGGAAAAACACAGCCTGTGCCACTCGGACTGGGACATGCATTAAAGTCCAAATCCCACACTAGCTTGGATCTTCCAGACTGCACACCGTTTTGGTGGCAAACTTGCTGACAGAAGAGCTGAAAGAGAAAGCATCACAGTCTTATACCAGGCTATAAATAATTTCACCTTCCCACCTCGGACTAAAATCAAACAGAAATGGGAGGCAGATGTGGACCTGTTGGAGGAGGAGGATTAAATTGCAGCTCAAATAGCGGCTACGGAAGAAATATATCCAGCAGACTGGTTCAATATAAAATTTTACATAGAATGTATTATATCAGGGAAGATCTGTCCCGCATGGGGAGGAGTGCAAACCTAATCTTCCTTAAATCCAAAGCCCAGATAGGAACATTTCTTCATATGATATGGGATTGCCCACGACTGACACCATACTGAGAAACATCTGTAGCACAATGTCAGAGGTACTGGGGATCTCAATCTAAATGTGCCCAAGATTAATGCTGTTGAATATGTGGGGGCATAATGATGTATCGATTAGCGAGAAAGACTTGCTGTCAACAGTGTTTATAATTGGGAAGAGGGATATTGCAGCAAATTGGGGGAGTGTGGATGCCACCAGAATGGTACGGTGGGGGCAGGTAATGGATCAATGCTGTACAATGGAGGAGAGAGCATACAGATCGAGACTATGCCCGACCAAGTACCTAAAGATATGGGGGAAAAGGCCAGAGAGGTAATAAGACCTGTGAAGGGGAACATATACATTGCTTCCTAACATAGCTGTGTGGGGCAAATCAGGTCTGAGGGAGGGGGGAGTTGGAGGGAGAGGCCAGAGGAATGTAATGGAAAAAGGCATTCAAGCATTTATTGTATTGTGAACTTTGCTATGTGTTTTGAGAAACACTAAAAAACCAAACTTTAAAACAACATACATACAGATGAAGACTGTAGAGACCATTCTGGGTCCTCAGATAATGGTTAAGGTTCAGAAAAAGGCATGAGTAATGCAAAACAAGGATTTCTCGCTCATGAGTGCCAAGAGGTAATGCATATATGAGTGCAAGCATTTCATAATTTTTAAATAGAGGTTTGCATCTAACCAAGGCAGTGCAACATTATATTGGCCTGGCTCAACTACTATAGCACCATTCATATTGGTTTGGTCCTTAAAGCAGTGTTACGTTGCTTCATTTCAAAACAGAACATGACACCTTATCCTTTTAACATTAATTTATTTTATTTTTCACCACAGTGACATTTATGAAACCTAAAGATGTTATTAGAAAACAAAATAATCCTAAACCTTGATTTAATTCTACCCCTAATTTCAGTTCCTGCTCACACACATTTCACCTTCCTAGGATATCCACTGGGATATCCACTGATCTGTAAGTCACCTCATTACCAAATTGTAGACCTGTATGTCTGCCTCCTTTGTGAGGACACAGTCATTCCAAATCCAAGTATTCTTTCTCTCTCTTTCCTAGTTACTACCGACAAAATGCAGAATAGAAAAACACTAAAAAGGCAAGTTAGATAAGAGTGTTAGTTCAGGCAAAACTTGTTCCTTTAAGGCAGTAGTAGTTGTCATAGTGGAGTACTGGTTTGCATTACAAGGGCTTGTGTTAAAGCCAATTGATCTTCGGCATGGGCAAATAATCTTCCTCGGGATGGCACTCGGCTAGCTTAGATAAAAAAGCCAAGAGAAGATCAGCTCCACAATCCCAACTTCCCACATACCCCCAGGTCCCTCCATTCCAGGACAACGTATATTGATACTTACAGCAGGGTCATGATGCTACATCAGAGGAGGTCTACATGGGAAATGATTAGCATCCTCCCGGTTCCATGTCTAGTGGGAACTGGCTTATATGTTATACAGAGAAGAAAGTCATTCAGAGTGATAAGTAAAATCACTTGTTTCACGACGGTTCCGCTATTCTTGTTCTGGTGGCTCCACACATTAAGAGGCTTGATATCAGGTGGTTAACTCACTTACTTTTATAACAGAGTTGTGGTTAGTATTAACTAGTATGGTCCAGGCCATCTTGGAGCTTGTTGTAAGGGAAATGCCTCTCCAGCCCTATGCTACACAGGAATTGTCCCAGCCTCAAAACTAAAACTAAGAATCTGTAGGGGTCAAGTAGTCAGTAACTTAAAAGCCGTCCTTGTGTCTAAACATTCTAAGCTGACCCTCACACTAAAAACAAAACAACAAAGGGTGCAAGGAAATGTCTTTTACTGGAAATTAGCAAAAATTGTTCACAATCAGAATTATAAGGATCAATAAAAAAAAATAACTTCCAAGGAGGGGGCAGGGTTTCTTGCAGAGGCATGCAGCTGCTCCTCTAAATTCACCCCTCTGGTTGAGTCCTCGACCACCTCCTCAATTGTTTCCATATCCTGGTATTTTCTCCTGAAGAAGTATTTATTGAGTGTCCATATCTTCATCACCCCCATCAGGGTGCCTGCTGTTTTGACATGTTCATCTACACTACAGGTCATGTAGTTACATTGTCCATTCGGGGAACAATAGACCCATCATCCCATGACCATCTTATGATTCTTTGGATACAGAAACTTGGTTCCTTCAGGTGCTACGATGCTAGCCTCTATGTATTTTCAAACGGCGTCATCAGTCAGCTCCCTGGCGTTTGGTTCAGGTTTGACATTGATCTTCATCCCTACCACATTCTTTGCCATTTTCTTACATTGGGCAATCACCCCCCTGACCATACAGAATCCAAACATTACTAATACCAATATTACTTTAAGAACTTTAAATATGTTTGCCAACCACTGTGGAATCCATGAAAACAAAGAGGCAAACCAACTGTCATCTTTAATGTTATCTGGCTCATCTTCCATCTTGGCATGCAGGTCTGTCAACAACGTTATGGCTTCTATCATGGTTCCATTCTAGTCATCGTTAGAAGGTATAATGTGCAACATGATGGCCCGATTTTGTCGCAAACACCTCCTTCCATCACTGTGATCATATCAAGGACATATCTATTCTGGAGGTTCAACAGTCGTATGGCCCTCAGCTCTTCTTGGATGGTGTTGAATCCCTTTATGGTAGCATTGGTTGTCTGCAAAAGCTCCCATCTGGTAATTTGCAACCACTTGGCATTTACCACTGTTTGGATTCCAGGCATGAATATAGCTGTCATTAAAATAGCAGTCTTACTGAAAAACGTGTGCTCTTCAGGAATGGTATCATACGCTGTTATCGACTTGGCTGAGAAATAATGTTCTCTTTTCGTCCGTCGATGGAGTTCAAGCGATCTTCTTTTTTTCAAATGGTCAACCACTTTTGGAAATTCACCAATGTTTAGAACACTCTGAGGAATCACTAATGCTGGAACATGGATGAGCATCAGGGAACACACTCTGCCCCAATCCTTTGGCAACTTCATATAGGCTTTCGATCCACAAGCCCAATATCTATCCATAAGGAACGCTGTCCCTTCTCTCCTCACAGGAACCGCAATTGTGGCTTTGCATTCTTTGTTATATCCCACATAGTTCTTTCCATGATTTCGGAAACATAGTGTTGCATTAACCAATGGGACTACAACTACTGGGCTTGATTCGTCTTCTGCCCATGTCAACAATTTAGAGTGGTTGGCCCATGACTTTAAGCATCCATTATTCACTTTCTGCACTTCTTGTACGTAGTCCCTCTTCAGCAGATGAGTTGCACAGGACACCATTCCTTCCCGTCCCTTCTTGGTATGCACTCGTTTATAGATCACATTTAAGTTTGTTCCCAACAACCAGGTGTTCCTGCTATTTCTGTCACATCAGGACAATTCATTCTCTTCATTTCTTCAATGATCACATCATCCTGTCCTGCAGCACGATATACAAGCATTTTGCTTTTAAGTCCAGGCTCCTTCTCCATTTCTATGGTTTTGATATAGTCATCCTGGTATCGAAACCATCATTTTGATCTCCATCACAAAGTCGCCCAACTTCTTTGAAACTGTCCTCGAGTATTACATGCTGCCAGATGGCTGAGACACTTTGCATTGTGTGCTGATACATCCTTCGAAATTAAAGTCCTTACTGTATTCATGGCATAGGGGATGAGAGAGCAGACATAGCAACTCTCATCAGATGATCTTTCCCCTACCTTTTTCATGTGTTGATATCACATGTTATTCCCCATGTGAGCCTTCATTATCTTCCTCTACATATCTTTTATGTCTCCCAATATACTCCTGGAGATAAAGAAATTGTCATTATTCGTTTTCATAGTGGGGAGAACCATAGGAGCACTTTCTTCGGTAGAAACATTAAGTCGATAGAGACTGTGAAAGATAAGGAGCAAAAAGACAACGAGAACAATCATGTAAATATATATTATGCATAGAAATCTGGGCAACCATTTCATGTGCCATCCTACTGCCTGCTGAACTTGTGTTCTTTCTATAACTATTTTATTGTCTTCATTAATCATTTCTAATACAAACATTGAGGTTCATTTACCTTTGTAACTGTATAATTTGTTCAATTATAGCAATAAGGAGTCTTCTTATCACTGGACCATTTTCCGGATCCTGTAAAAAGGTGTGAATATTAACATCTCTTCTGAAAAGTGTAGGATAAGATTGAAGTATAAACACAAATACAGCAAGCACACGCTGATGAACGCCACTATCTGCAGGTATCATGTATTTGTATCACCTAAAAAAAATATTGTCCACAAAATGAGTCGGGACATTGATCACTTTTCCAATTACTAATCAAAAACTGACGTTTAGGCATAATTCTGATGCATTATTCACTGCTTCAATATATTTCTAAAAGTTCATTTAGAAATTCTTGGAATTCTCTGCAAGTCCTTGCACTCTCTACTTAAATATTTTTAAGGAGTGTCTATTGAATTCCAGTCCAAATAAAGTACATATTAATCACTCGTTGTTTTATTTTCCTTCTTCTTAGTCATCCATGAAGTCTGCACACGCAGAAATTCTTCTTCTTGTCTTGCTTCTGGATCAGCAATGGTGGGAGGGAGAGTCTTGCCTTCTTCCTTGAACCTTAACAGCTGAAGGGGACACTTCTTCAACACAGAATTGGCCATTAAAGAAAGGCTCATGCCACTTCTATGAAAAGTTCTTGATCAGGATCAGTTCCCCAACATATAACTTTGGTTGTTGTAATTGTTCACTTGGATTGGTTGCTGAATTATCTTCTTCCGTGTTCCTAGACTGTCCCCCCCATGCTCGACTTGATCCGAAATGAAAGAAATACTGGTAGTCATACATGTCAAATAATGGTGCATCTCATCACCTAAAGTGTTGGCTACACTCTGGGCATCACTCCTAATTCTAGATGGAGGTTTAAGGCGCATTGTCATTCAACACCCTGTTACTAGCTTGTGCGGGGTGAGTTGGTGGTCTGGCCCTGGCAGATTCCGAAGGGCATATAAGGCCACGGTTAGGCAATACAGCCATCCCTTTTTCAAAGTCAATTTAACCTTGGTGATCCTCTCTTTGAGGAGGCCGTTGAGTCCCTCACATAGTCCATTCGCTTGCGGGTGATACACAGAAGAGAACTTGTGCATTATACTTAATAAAAGCCCTATTTGTTCGAAAAGCTCATTGACAAAATGTGGGCCATTATCGGGTCTCAGCACTTCACACACATCCCACCTCGGGAAAACTATGCGTACTAAAAATGTTGCTGCAAAAGTGTCATCAGGGTGTGCACACAGGCCAGCTTTCATGGCTGGCATCACTGGCTTTCCAGTCCTGTCCTGACGCCATAAAGCTTCTGTGGGGGATAAAGAACACCCCCTTTGTTTCCATAGTTCTTGTTCTTCCTGTGGTGTACTTTCTTGAATCGCTATTAATTGAGTTATTGATAGCATATTAAACCCCTCGTGCACTAACATCCTCAGTGTCAAAACATGACATTTCTGGAGAATATGCAACCCTTTTGGCTCCTACGTCTGCGGCTTCATTCCTGCAAGAGATGAAGTTTGTTTGTTTAGTATGTGCTGCACGTTTTACGACCGCTATGGCTACTGGGAGTTGTAGTGCCTTTATGAGCCTATCCAATAAGGATGCATGTTGCACTAGAGGCTCGTCCGTGCGGAGATAGCCCCTCCTTTTCCAATATGCCAACCCTGCGTGTATGGTTGGCGTCACATAGGCAGAGTTCCTGTCCTTAATGTTTCTCAAGCGCAACAATAAGCGCTACTGATTCTGCTGCTTGTGCTGAAAAGTGAGACGGTAGTCTTGCACTCGCCACTACTTCAAACTCTCCATCTAATCTGTGTCTCACTACTGCAGTGCCTTTGCCCACTAGTCTGATCAACTTTCAAAGAACCATCAATGAAAAGAATCTCCCTTCCCAACAAAGCATTCTCTTTCACATGGGGTAAATTATCATAAAATTCAACATAATTGGCACAGTCATGCACATGATCACCTTCTTCTACGGGTTCATCTACGAATGTGGTTGGGTTTGCTATTTTACATCTTACAATTTTAATCATTGGGTTAGAAATCATTACCTTATAAACTGAAGCTCTTTGGGATGTCAATGTGCCCTTGGGTTTCTGTAGAATGGCAAATTGAGCATGCTCTACGTAAAGGGTCATAGAGCAGCCCATGACAATACTTGTTGTCTTCTAAATTGCAAACGCGGCAGCTGCCAAAGATTGTCCGAAAGGGAAGTGTCATCTCATAACTGGGTCTAAAATCCCAAATAGTATGCTAAAGGTTTGTACCCCAATGGTGTCCTTTGTGTAAGCACTGCTGTCATTACTGACCCATTTGTATGTGAAAACAGATAGAATTATTTGCCATAATTGGGAATCCCTAAAACTGGAGCTGTACAGATTGCTCTTTTTAGCTCCTCAAATCCTTCCTCCATTTCTTCAGTCCATTCTGTTTTGTTTTACAAACTTGTGCTTTCTTTAATGCTTGCAGAGGTGGCCTTGCATATGTGCTGTAATCAAACACCCAGGCTCTAACATAATTGCATAAACCCAGAAACTGTTGCATCTGTCTCACTGTGTTCAGTTTTGAAGTTTTCATGATTGCCTCAGCTCTCTCAGGGTTCACTTTCTTTCCTTCAAGCGGAATTAACTGACCTATTTATATCACCTCATCTTGACAGTACTATAACTTCTCCTTGTCCCCCTTATATCCTTTGCCTGCCATTAGTCATTAGTTGGCTAGAGTCCTGTCTACACTCATCCTCTGTTTTACTGCAAATCACTAGATCATCTACGTATTGTATCACCACGTGTTTAAGTTCAATATTGCCTTGATCCATCTGTAGGACCCGGTTAACGATTGATGGGGAGACAGAGTACACTTGAGGCAGCTGAGTATGTTTTAGTCTCGTTTGGCGAAACGTAAGTGAAGTCAAGTCCAGGGAGTCCTTATACAACGGGATTGAGAAAAACAAATTTTTTAAATCGATCATTGTGAAATACTGAGCTTCTACTGGGATACTACACAATGTTGTCACAGAATAAGGAACTAAAGGAAACTCAGCATCTACAATCTGGTTAAGAGGTCTCAAATCCTGGATAAATCTCCACGGCCCTCCTTCAGATTTTTTAATTGGATACACTGCGGTATTACACAATGATTCTGATGGCACTAGAATCCCTTGTAACATCTGTGCTGAAATAGTCTGAAATATATCTTCATCAGCTTCGCGAGACATAGGGTACTGTTTTGCTCGGGGTAGGATTGCTCCTGGTTTAAGCGTTATTTTAACCTCACCTATCCCCTTTAATAAACCTACATCATAATGGCCTGTGGTCCATAGGGCGCTCGGCACCTTTTCAAGATCTTCCTGAAAAAATGCTGGTCGTTGCTGCATTATGGCCATTCTTAGTGGGACTTCCCTTTTTTCTATTCATATCCAGTATGTAATGCTCATGAAGAACACCACTTCGTCATTGCTTCGGTCCTCCATGAACATATGTTTGTTATGTCAGTCAGTCTGTATCACTCCTCAAGAGCTATCACTGTTCTCCATGGTCTGCTCTCATTGTCTAGCCCTTCGAGCATTGTCATCTCTCCTCGTACTATAGCTGCTTCCAACTCTATAGGGATAGTCTGTCCACCTTCCTCATCCATAGGTGTTTGCGGTCTAAACAAAACATCACCAGATATCCTTACAATCTTCCCTACCAAACCAGGTAGCCATGTCAACAAAATGTATACTCCGTAAAGAAAAATCTCTGGATCTACTGGAGCGCCTTGCAGATCCAATTGCCCTGTGAAGGCAAGTATAAACTCGCCCAACTTTAAATAGTGTATTCCTGGAGCACTATTCCTTGATCGGTAAATTAAATTGTCATATTAAGTTTCGTCATTAGGTCTCTTACTAAAATATTAATGGGTGTCTGCCTTGATTATAACAAAGGAACGGCCATGTCACATTCTCCTATGCAGACTGGTAATATATCAGTAAAAGGAACTCAACTTGTAGCTCCGGAAAACCCTTGAACATTCATGGCAATACCTGGCATTGGATATTTTCCCTTCAGTATACACAAACGAGTTGCTCTATTGTCTAAAAGAAAAGAAAAGGATTTACCTCCTTTCGTCATATCGACCCTTGGTTCCTCTTGCGGGTATGTTTCACAGATAATCCTGAACACGTCAGGTCACCCTGTGAGCTGTCCTATTGTGGGTCCAAACTCATCCACGTCCCTGTAAAAGGATTTCCTCCCACCACAGTGACACCTCCTATTCTAGGTGTTAATACTTGTCCTGTATTCGCATACTGCTGTGTATGCATAGGGGCTTGTTGCCACTGCCCCTGTGGTGTATTAATTTGTCCTTGTCCCTGCTGTAGCACCTGCTGTATTTGCAGTGCTTGTGCCTGATAAGATGTGTGATCTTGGGCAAAGCCCTCTCTGGTCTGTGTGCTGTATGGCGGAGGAAAAGCTGCCCCCTCCGGAAAACTGGCCATTTTGTACATTCTGTTGGCTCTCGCATATGCGAGCAATATGTCCTGTCATTCCACAATTCCAACATTCTGGGGGAACCCTTCTGACAATCCCTCGTTGGTTATATTCTCCTTGAGCCCTCTGGTTCTCGTTGTGTGTGTTTTGAAACCCACCTTGGGCATTTTGAAATCCGCCTCCTCTTCTCCTATAACCCATAACTCTACCTCGAGGTGGAAACTCGTACCGACTGTGGTCTATCAGGCACAGATTATTTGCCTGTGATGTACCCATTGCTTCCTGCATTCCCATTCCTTCTCCGCTTCTCAATACCTCCCCTTATATGGCATATTTTGAGAACTTCTTAGGAACCAACTTGGCTTCCTCAACTTTTCTATTTTCATCTTTATTTTTGTTCTTCTCTTGTAATAATCAGAAATGGTGTACTATTGTCAACTGTATCTCAGCCCATGGCTTTGCTTCCACCCCCACTTGTTTTTTCATCTGCCTCTGTTTCAGGCAACCCTTGTCATAAAATATGGTAAAACAATGCCACTATCTTTTCCCACGGCTCACGAGTTTCAAGCTGCCATGTCTCCTGAATATCTTATGCAATAGGGGCTTCATCTTCTTTAATTTTACGTGTCATAATTGCACCCATGTCAGGATACTGTACCCTGAGAGCTCTCCAAACATTTGCCCTACATTTATTAAATGGCGCTCCATCATGCACTGTGTTTTGTGCAGTCACTTATCCCACTCTCCTACATATGTCGTCAGCCCTCTCTCCAAGAATGTCTTCCAGGAGACCTTTTATGTCCCCTATGGCCAGCGTATTTCCTCCTGTCATTTTCTCTAATTTGTATATCCATTTACCATCTCCCGAAGTCAAACTAGGGAGCTTACATTTTAAGTTATTCTTATCCATCTGTGGTCATGGAATATATTGCGGTCTTGCCCCCCCTTCTCTAACAAGGGGAACTGCATGAACCCCATCCCATAGTTGGATCCCACTATTAATCTATCCATGGCCGGGATAATCGTCCCTATCAGTCTCCTTGTCTGCAATGACCTTAACCTACTTACATATGGTGGAGACTCTCCCTTCTCACTAGACGATCGTGCTTGGGGAGATCAGGATATGCTATGGGATATGGTGTTCTATCTTTAGGCTATTCCAGATCTGACCATCTCACTTCCTTACCCATTTGTGAGCTTCCGACAGTGGCGCACGTGCTCCCTCCTTCTACCCCAAGAGCAGACTTTCTTTCCTCTTCCGACATGTCTAGGCCCCAACTAGTATGACTAACATCATCCTCCCTTCTGTCCAAATATAATCGGCTTAATGACAATGCTCGACGTTCATCACTAAACAAGTTTCCTTTCTCACTTCGTGACTGAGGCACTCAAGATTGATCATCATTCCTTCGGGCTCCATACTCACTATCTCGTCTTAATTGCTGATAGACCTTATCAATCCTTTCTCCAATGCTTTCTGCTTTATCTCTTTTATCTTCTAGTGCTACTCTAGATACTACTGGCATTACTTCCTTTATCGGAAGAATCTCTTCCGCTCTGTCCCATCGTAATTCTGGGCTCAGCCTCATTTGTTGTTTACGAATGAGACTGGCATCGAAACCTTGCTGTGTCCTTTTCCGTTCTATTTCTTCATCTACTTCCCTTTGCTTTCTCGCATCTCTTCTAACTCTTTGTTCCTCCTGCCTTCGTTGTTCCCTATTTACTCCTTCTCTTTGTTCATCTTCTTCCATGTGTCTCCGTAATCTTTTGTCCCTTTATCTTTGTGCTTCTTCCTCTTCTCTCTTTCTTTCCTTCCTGTCTCTCTCGTCTGTCGCTCTTTGGCTATTGTCATACTTTCTTTGTTCTTGTGCCCATTTTTCATCTTTCTCCTGTTCCTCCTGATATATTTGTTCTCGCCACTCCCTGCTTTTATGATAGGTTATTTATAACGTGCTTAATACCCAGAGGTTTCTAAGCACGGACCCGGGGATCGAACCTGTGTTGCTCTGTGTCTTCTTACTTCCAAGGCAAGCATGTTACCGCTGAGCTATCCTCCCTTTCCTTTCTTCTTTGCTCATCTTCCTTTAATCTTTTCTCTCATTCATTGTCCTTCTTCTCTTGTTCGTCCTTATCTTCTCCTTGCCTAACTTTCTCAATGCTTTGTCCCATCTGTCTTAAGTAATATCTGTCCTCCCATCCCTTCGTTTTGTACTAGCGCTACCTCGTCAGCCTTATCTTTTTCTCCTTTCCATCTCTTGATTTCTCTGTATATGTCTGTCGATAATTTTGACCATTCGCTTCTTTCCTCCTCGTCTTGTATGAATTTAAAAATATCTTTCTTTCTCTTATTCTCTTCCAGACTATTGTCACTACCAGGGGGTTCATATATTGGATTACTATACCCAGTTGCTGCTTTCATTTACTTTACAGGATACACTCCTATCTCTTCCGTATGCTGGAACTTAAATCTAGGCTCCTGTCCAGTATTGACAAAGGAGAGGCCTCCATGCTTATGCTGTTGGACCTCTTAGCCACTTTTGACCTGG
Source organism: Ambystoma mexicanum (assembly GCF_040938575.1). Taxonomy (NCBI): domain Eukaryota; kingdom Metazoa; phylum Chordata; class Amphibia; order Caudata; family Ambystomatidae; genus Ambystoma; species Ambystoma mexicanum. The sequence goes on along the minus strand of NC_090923.1, from coordinate 69,212,698 downwards.
TTGACCACACGCTGGCCGTCACCAGGCTCGAAAAAGGGGCAGCATTCTCTTCAGAAGCTTCCCGTTGGGTAGCATCTTTCCTTCAGAACTGGGTTAGCTGTGTTTGCTTGGAAATTCCTGAAGCAGCTACGGTGCCGATTGAGTACAGAGTTCCGCAAGCGGCAAGTCTTTCCCTGTGTTTCTAAAACATATTTACAGCTCCATTCTTTGCGATGCTTGAGCAAAAAGGCATCTGGTTTATGAATTTTGCGGATGATACTCAATGTATCATCTCTTTGACCGGTGCCCATGCACAAGATGAAGCCCGGATAAATAGAGCATACCCATGCATAGAAAATAGGATGGTCATGGATGGATTGGCTCTGAATAGGTCCAAGACGGAGCTTATTATTGTGGGGTCTCTCAGTATGATCTCCAAGCTGGACTCTCTGTACAGAAATTTCCAACTTGGAGAAGTAAAAATAGACACCCTCAAGAAAGTCCCCTGGGGTCATTCTCAACCAGCATCTCTCCATGAAGGCTCACGTGGGGAGCGTGGTCCCCAGAGCTGCCCACTACCTAAGACTTTTTGCGCACTTGTGTTAAGACGGATTTCTGAACTCTGTCCTGGCGGCGCAGAAGTTCAGAAGGCCAACCTAATTACTTGGAACAGGGTAACCTCTGGACAAGCCAGACCGATCAGGGTAGCGATCGCGGCGGTCAAGACTAGGTCTCAAGAGGGGTGAGGGTGACTGAAAGCCCGCAATGAGCACACAAAGCAAGGACACTTACAAACTACTCCAAACAGGTGCTATATTAAAAATATATACACATTTATTCCAAGGCCTTTAAAACAATGACCGTAGCGAGAAATCACAATACAACTCTAGTAAACCAACACATACCATACCATACCAATACAATATATATACAAATACAAACAAGTCTCAAGCGTTAGATGCACGAAATGTGTAGTCCACCTAAAAGGGAAGGAAAACAGGCAGTGCGAAATAAGGCTTAGACTCAGTCCGCCTTCAGAGGCACCTAACTAAGAGGAAGTCCGAGCCCTACGAAGAGTGGAGCCTTGTGCTCAAAAGTACCTGCACACGCTGGTGCCAACGGGCAAAAGGGGAGTCTCTTCGAGGGAAATCAGGCAGTTCAGTTTAGTGCACAAATGTAGAAGAACAGAGTTCCACGACTCAAGCGCAGCCTCCACTGTGGGCAGAAGCAGAGCGCGCGTACGGAAAGGCGTGCTGTTTTGACACAGCGGGGAAAAGCTATGGGCTCCTGCAGGAGGGCGACCAGTTCCTAGCTATGCTACTCACCGGTCCCTGATGCAAGCAGACCCAGGCTTCTCCGCGTCACTTTCAGTCGCTGGCAGGTTCAGGAGAGCAGGGGACGTCTCGTCGTCGTGTTGAGTCTGCAGCAGCAGAGTTGAGTAAAAGATGTCCCAAACGAAGTGAACCCGCTCAGGTTGTTACCACAGCAGGGCAACGGAGCGGCCGTGCGTATCTGAGCCAAATGTACACTACTCACTTCACACCTGGGAACGCCAAGTGCACGAATCGTGTGAGAGTGACAAGGACTCAAAATACTACACAACCAGGCGGCGGTTACAGAGCAAGACTCCTGTGTAGGCTGGTCAGTCTGCTGGATGGCCCAGAGACGCTTCCGAAGGCTTACGAGCAGGAGATGGTGAAGATGCCGAGAATAGCTGTCCCCGCTATTCCAAGGGTCGAAGTACCAGTACAGGCCTTCTGGTTCGATCACGGGGGAAAAGGGTTTCACAAGGCGACAGCAGTGCAGAGGAGCAGTCCTTCAGCGGGTCACCAGCGATTCCTCGGTTCAGCCTCTTGGTTGCAGGATACTTGGCTCCTGTATTCCTTCGTTCGTGAGAACTCAGGAGATCGACATGGTAGTGGTGTTTCCAGCCCCCCCTTATCCACGGTTCACTTCGCGCCAAAACGGAGGGGACCCAATGGGAGATCCGCTCATCAACACTCACACCATACGTGGACCTATCACGGACCACGGTGGTCCCAGGCATTCACACCACCCCAGACTCTCTTGCACCCAGGATGTGTATTGGGACCAGACATCCCAGCCCACATCCTGGAGGCACACACCAGGCATGTAGAAGCCCGCTAAACCATCCGTGTTTCGCGGGAAAGTACATGCCCAAATAAGGAAGGCCCCGGGTCGGCTCGACCTGGGGAAGGTGAAGGGAGCAAGACGATCAGCGGACAGGACAAAGGAGCCTCGTGGTCTGGCCATTTTGGGAGCCAGGCCACCATTTTGGGCTAAGCGCGAGAAACGCGCTTAAAACGCCAAAAGGAGCTCAAAACACAAGAAACGATCGCTGCCACCATTCCCGTCCCTGAATCACTTGCACCGATCAGTTACAATCCTAAAAGAGTATCTAGGGCCTGTAGAAGGCTAGAGACCCAAGAGAGCAGTAACTTAGCTTACAGTGCCCTCTTGTGTCATGTTGCACGAAAGCCGCAACATGATAAAAGAAACTACAGAAAACAGCGTTTCCCGGTACTGACTGTCTTAAGGGCATGTCAGTTTCCCCGTAAGAATGGAGTGAAAGCCCACAGGAGTGCGGCAGAAGGCTGTACTTCTCTGGCAAAGTCGAGAACAAGGTGAAAAACAACAGCAAAAAGTTTAGGGGTTGCCACATGGAAGGAAAATTACCTACAATTACGAAATCTTTCCTAACAACTTGCGACCCCTTGAGACCAATGCAGAAACGCTAGCAAGAGCCATAGTAGGTGCAAAAATTGTTTATTGCTGTAGTCTCTTGACTGGCATTAGTAAAACGGAGATAAACCGGCTCCAGGTGATCCAAAACTGGGCCGTAAGGGTTGGCACGGGTCTAACAAGACGTGACCACGTCACACCAGCCAGAAGAACTCTGCATTGGCTCCATGTGGAGGCGGGAATTCGTTATCGCCTTCTCTTGATCATCTTCAAGAGCCTTTTGGGTGCTAAACCCTGTTATCTGAATGAACTTATTACGTTCAAGACCACCTCTCAATCACTTAGATCAAATGAGACAAAAATGCTAGTGATTCCAATAAGCAAATCCAAAAGAGCGGAAAAGGGAACTTTCGCCTTAGCGGCACCGGCGTCTTGGAATAGCATGCCGCTCGATCTTAGGCTGGAAACAAAACTAGAGCCCTTTAAGAAAAAGCTAAAAACCTTGTTGTTTGATTAATCTTCATTGCTTCTTGCTCCTTCCACCCTCTGGCTTACCCTTGCTTATGTCCCTTATGCCTGTCTCTTTGTTTTGCCCACGCCATCATGCCTCCGGGTCCATTACTGTGCATTATAAGTTCAATAAAATAAAGTAAAAGTAAAGTATCAACACTGTTTACTTCGGGCATAGTAAGGGGAGCTGAGGGCTTAACGCCTTCCGCCTTATGCTGATCAAGCATCCACTCCTCAGGTGGTTGGTCTTCTCTTTCCTCTTGATACATCTTCCAATGTTCTAAAATAGATAATCTCTAATTTATTCCTTCTGTACGCTGCGTGCAAGTATGTGTGATGTGTTGTAATACCGCTCTTGACAATAAGCGGTATGTGGCCATGGCATGAACATTTTATCTGCTGTGCCATTTACCCATCCTGCACTGTTTTGTGTGAGCTTGGGCATGGGTTTTGGCAATGTCTTGCATAGGTGCTTGAGAGGAGTATCCCCCTTAATGACAAGTCTCAATTGACTGTCAATACTTACCAGATCGTTAAATAAACTTTTAATTTTTTTTTCAATCGCCACTTTTAACGTGTAATCACAACAAATATGAGCAAGCACCATCAATTGCTGCTCAATCCTCTTATTTCAATAACTTATCTATTCTTTTGATGGGTGCCAATCTTTTTGCTACACTTATCTTTAATCACTGTTACCTCTTCACAATTCTATTGCACCTCAATACTTTATTCAACAAACAGCGTTTAGACTAGTCAGACATTTACACATTATAAACACCACGATCACCTTCCCACTTATCTATGTCTCATTAATGAATACGGGGTACTTCTTCTCTCGCCTTTACTTTTACCCTGTACAGGGTTTGAGACATCACCTTACACGGTCCTGACCTGTGCATTTTATATTTCTCTCTACTCCCATTGGAGTTTGGAATGTCTCCTTCGAATGGATTGTGTCCTCCCACGTATTCCTCATTTTAGATATATATTCGCCAGCTTGCTGCTTCTTCGGAAACATTTTTCACCAGAGGGCCCTGTGCTCGAGGCCGCGTAGCTTGATCCCTCGAAGGCCGCCGTCGAGCGTCAATATCATCCGTCGTATAAAGGGCTCGAGCCGCCCTTTGGATTCAGTTCAGTTTTTCCGAGCTTCTGCTTCGTGTTTTGGAACGGCGCGTCAGTTTTTCTCATCAAAAATGTCTTCATCCTCAACTCCGACAACACCCAAGACAGGTTTTAAAAAGTGTCTGAAATGTGGAAGAAAGATGTCCATTACGGATCCTCATCCCCAAATGCCTTTGGTGCCTTAATCCTGATCACCGGGTTGACGAGTGCGGGTCGCGTCCTTTTTGACACCTTATTTTGAGCGATCCCTGCAAAGCAGGGATCGCTCAAAACTGTAATCCAACCCCCGGGCTATGTGAGGAGGAGGTCCCCCCTCATTGCCAGGGGGCTGGATTACCTTCAGTTTCACGTCGGCGTGCGTAAAGCACGTCGGCGTGAAACTGAAAGTAAAATCACTGCAGCAGACGTTTTCATCAGGACACGTGTGGGGACGCGGGAATGTAGGCCATGTGTTGTTGGCGGTGTGTTTCGGTGGGTGGCCAGAGCGAAATGTCTGAGAATTGTCTTCATTTCCAGCCAATTTCAGAGACATTTCCCTGTGTCCACTCACCGAAACACATCGCCAACAACAGATGTCATACCTTCTCGCGTTCCCACAGGTGTCCCGACAAAAAAGGTACCTCACATGTGTGGGTGCACCTACTGGGGGCGGAAAAGGGTAACCCGCTGGTAACCCCAAGCCTTTCGCCACAGCACAATTTGTTCATGTGGGCAACCTGCAGATTTGGGCCTAGGGTGTCGATTCCCACGAGTGTCCTCTTTTGGGAAATGCATGGGGTTCCCTGTTTTCCTTGCTGGCTTCGAATCCCTAGGCCCAAATCTGTAGGTTGCCCACATGAACAAAATGGGCAGTGGCGAAAGGCTTGGGGTTCCCATTGGGTTACCCTTTTCCTCTTGGGCCCCCGGTAGGTGCACCCACACATGTGAGGTACCGTTTTCATCGGGACACATGTGGGGATGCGGGAAGGTAGGCCATGTGTTGTTGGCGGCGTGTTTCGATGGGTGCGCCGAGTGAAATGTGCAGAAAATGATTTTTTTTCCCCACATTTCGGATTTTGCGGGGGTGTCTGGGTAATAAATTCTGGGCAGATTTCCGTAAATCATACATCTGCGGATTCGCACCGGTGTCCTCTTTTCGGAAATGCATGGGGTTCCCTGTTTTCCTTGGTGGCTTGGACACCCGAGGCCCATATCTGTATGTTGTGCTTGTCTGGAGAAAGTATCAAATTCAGGTGTCGAAACAGACTTGGGGTTACCTGTGTTTTAGGCTTTCCCCTTGGCGCCCAGGAAGGTGCACCAACGCATGTGAGGTACCGTTTTCATAGGGACACCTGTGGGAACGTGGGACGGTAGGCCATGTGTTGTTGGCAGCGTGTTTCGAAGGGTGCGCCGAGTGAAATGTGCGAAAAATGCGTTTTCTTCCCACATTTCCACTTTGCGGGGGTGTATGGGTAATAAATTGTGGCCGATTTGCGGAAATCATACCTCTGCGGATTCCCACGGGTGTCCTCTTTTCAGAAATGCATGGGGCACCTTGTTTTCCTTGGTGGCTTGGACACCCGAGGCCCATATCTGTATGTTGTACTTGTCTGGAGAAAGTGTCAAATTCAGGTGTCGAAACATACTTGGGGTTACCTGTGTTTTAGGCTTTCCCCTTGGCGCCCAGGTAGGTTTACCCACACTTGTGAGGTACCGTTTTCATAGGGACACCTGTTGAAACGCGGGACGGATGGCCATGTGTTGTTGGCGGCGTGTTTCAATGGGTGCGGCGCGTGAAATGTGCGGAAAATGCATTTTTTTCCCACATTTCAGACTTTGCGGGGGAGTCTGGGTAATAAATTCTGGGCTGATTTGCGCAAATCATACCTCTGTGGATTCCCACGGGTGTCCTCTTTTCAGAAATGCATGGGGTTCCCTGTTTTCCTTGGATGCTTGGACACCCGAGGCCCATATCTGTATGTTGTGCTTGTCTGGAGAAAGTGTCAAATTCAGGTGTCAAAACAGACTTGGGGTTACCTGTGTTTTACGCTTTCCCCTGTGTGCTCTGGTGGGTGCACCCACACATGTGAAGTACCGTTTTCATCAGGAGACCTGTGGGAACGCGGGACGGTAGGCCATGTGTTGTTGGCGGCGTGTTTCGGTGGCTGGGCCGAGTGAAATGTGCAGAAAATGTGTTTTTTTCCCACATTTCAGACTTTGCAGGGGTGTCTGGGTAATACATTCTGGGGCGATTTGCGCAAATCATACCTCTGCAGATTCCCACGGTTGTCCTCTTTTCGGAAATGCATGGGGTTCCCTGTTTTCCTTGGTGGCTTGGACACCCGAGGCCCATATCTGTATGTTGTGCTTGTCTGGAGAAAGTGTCAAATTCAGGTGTCGAAACATACTTGGGGTTACCTGTGTTTTAGGCTTTCCCCTTGGCGTCCAGGTAGGTGCACCCACAGATGTGAGGTACCGTTTTCATCGGGACACCTGTGGGAACGCGGGACGGTAGTCCATGTGTTGTTGGCGGCGTGTTTCGATGGGTGGGCCGAATGAAATGTGCGGAAAATGTGTTTTTCTTCCCACATTTCAGACTTTGCAGGGATGCCTGGTTAATAAATTCTGGGCTGATTTGCGCAAATCATACCTCTGCGGATTCCCACGGTTGTCCTCTTTTCGGAAATGCATGGGGTTCCCTGTTTTCCTTGGTGGCTTGGACACCCGAGGCCCATATCTGTATGTTGTGCTTGTCTGGAGAAAGTGTCAAATTCAGGTGTCGAAACATACTTGGGGTTACCTGTGTTTTAGGCTTTCCCCTTGGCGTCCAGGTAGGTGCACCCACAAATATGAGGTACCGTTTTCATCGGGACACCTGTGGGAACGCGGGACGGTAGTCCATGTGTTGTTGGCGGCGTGTTTCAATAGGTGCGCTGAGTGAAATGTGCGGAAAATGTGTTTTTTCCCCCACATTTCGGACTTTGCAGGGGTGTCTGGGTAATAAATTCTGGGCCGATTTGCACAAATCATACCTCTGCGGATTCCCACGGTTGTCCTCTTTTCGGAATTGCATGGGGTTCCCTGTTTTCCTTGGTGGATTGGACACCCGAGGCCCATATCTGTATGTTGTGCTTGTCTGGAGAAAGTGTCAAATTCATGTGTCGAAACAGACTTGGGGTTACCTGTGTTTTAGGCTTTCCCCTTGGCGCCCAGGTAGGTTCACCCACACTTGTGAGGTACCGTTTCCATAGGGACACCTGTTGAAACATGGGACGGTTGGCCATGTGTTGTTGGCGGCGTGTTTCAATAGGTGTGCCGAGTGAAATGTGCGAAAAATGCATTTTATTCCCACATTTTGGACTTTTCAGGGGTGTCTGGGTAATAAATTCTAGGACGATTTACGCAAATCATACCTCTGTGGATTCCCACGGGTGTCCTCTTTTCGGAAATGCATGGGGTTCCCTGTTTTCCTTGGATGCTTGGACACCCGAGGCCCATATCTGTATGTTGGGCTTGTCTGGAGAAAGTGTCAAATTCAGGTGTCGAAACAGACTTGGGGTTACCTGTGTTTTATGCTTTCCCCTGGGTGCTCAGGTAGGCGCACCCACACATGTGAGGTACCGTTTTCATCTGGATACCTTTGGGAACACGGGACGGTAGGCCATGTGTTGTTGGCGGCATGTTTCGATGGGTGGGCCGAGTGAAATGTGCGGAAAATGTGTTTTTTTTCCCACATTTCAGACTTTGCAGGGATGTCTGGGTAATAAATTCTGGGCCGATTTGCGCAAATCATACCTCTGCGGATTCCCACGGTTGTCCTCTTTTCGGAAATGCATAGGGTTCCCTGTTTTCCTTGGTGGCTTGGACACCCGAGGCCCATATCTGTATGTTGTGCTTGTCTGGAGAAAGTGTCAAATTCAGGTGTCGAAACATACTTGGGGTTACCTGTGTTTTAGGCTTTCCCCTTGGCGTCCAGATAGGTGCACCCACACATGTGAGGTACCGTTTTCATCTGGATACCTGTGGGAACGCGGGACGGTAGCCCATGTGTTGTTGGCGGTGTGTTTCGATGGGTGCGCCGAGTGAAATGTGCGGAAAATTTGTTTTTTCCCCCACATTTTGGAATTTGCAGGGGTGTCTGGGTAATAAATTCTGGGCCGATTTGCCCAAATACTACCTCTGCGGATTCCCACGGTTGTCCTCTTTTCGGAAATGCATGGGGTTCCCTGTTTTCCTTGGTGGCTTGGACACCCGAGGCCCATATCTGTATGTTGTGCTTGTCTGGAGAAAGTGTCAAATTCAGGTGTCGAAACATACTTGGGGTTACCTGTGTTTTAGGCTTTCCCCTTGGCGTCCAGGTAGGTGCACCCACACATGTGAGGTACCGTTTTCATCGGGACACCTGTGGGAACGCGGGACGGTAGTCCATGTGTTGTTGGCAGCGTGTTTCGATGGGTGCACCGAGTGAAATGTGAGGAAAATGCGTTTTTATCCCCACATTTCGGAATTTTCGGGTGTGTCTGGGTAATAAATTCTGAGCAGATTTGCGCAAATCATATCTCTGCGGAGTCCCAGGGGTGGCCTCTTTTCGGAAATGCATGGGGTTCCCTGTTTTCCTTGGTGGCTTGGACACCCGAGGCCCATATCTGTATGTTGTGCTTGTCTGGAGAAAGTGTCAAATTCAGGTGTCGAAACAGACTTGGGGTTACCTGTGTTTTAGGCTTTCCCCTTTGCGCCCAGGTAGGTGCACCCACACATGTGAGGTACTGTTTTCATCGGGACACCTGTGGGAACGCGGGACGGTAGCCCATGTGTTGTTGGCGGTGTGTTTCGATGGGTGCGCCGAGTGAAATGTGCGGAAAATGTGTTTTTCCCCCACATTTCGGATTTTGCAGGGGTGTCTGGGTAATAAATTCTGGGCCGATTCGCGCAAATCATACCTCTGTGGATTCCCACGGGTGTCCTCTTTTCGGAAATGCATGGGGTTCTCTGTTTTCCTTGGTGGCCCGGACACCCGAGGCCCATATCTGTATGTTGTGCTTGTCTGGAGAAAGTGTCAAATTCATGTGTCGAAACAGACTTGGGGTTACCTGTGTTTTAGGCTTTCCCCTTGGCGCCCAGGTAGGTTCACCCACACTTGTGAGGTACCGTTTTCATAGGGACACCTGTTGAAACGCGGGACGGTAGGCCATGTGTTGTTGGCGGCGTGTTTCAATGGGTGCGCCGAGTGAAATGTGCGGAAAATGCATTTTTTTCCCACATTTCGGACTTTGCGGGGGTGTCTGGGTAATACATTCTGGGCCGATTTGCGCAAATCATACCTCTGTGGATTCCCACGGGTGTCCTCTTTTCGGAAATGCATGGGGTTCCCTGTTTTCCTTGGTGGCTTGGACCCCCGAGGCCCATATCGGTATGTTGTGCTTGTCTGGAGAAAGTGTCAAATTCAGGTGTCGAAACAGACTTGGGGTTACCTGTGTTTTATGCTTTCCCCTGGGCGCTCAGGTAGGTGCACCCACACATGTGAGGTACCGTTTTCATCAGGACACCTGTGGGAACGCGGGACAGTAGGCCATGTGTTGTTGGCGGCGTGTTTCGATGGGTGCGCCGAGTGAAATGTGCGGAAAATGTGTTTTTTTCCCCACATTTCGGACTTTGCGGGGGTGTCTGGGCAATACATTCCGGGCCGATTTGCGCAAATCATACCTCTGCGGTTTCCCACGGGTGTCCTCTTTTCGGAAATGCATGGGGTTCCCTGTTTTCCTTGGTGGCTTGGACACCCGAGGCCCATATCTGTATGTTGTGCTTGTCTGGAGAAAGTGTCAAATTCAGGTGTCGAAACAGACTTGGGGTTAACTGTGTTTTAGGCTTTCCCCTTGGCGCCCAGGTAGGTGCACCCGCACATGTGAGGTACTGTTCATCGGGACACCTGTGGGAACGCGGGACGGTAGCCCATGTGTTGTTGGCGGTGTGTTTCTATGGGTGCGTCGAGTGAAATGTGCGGAAAATGCGTTTTTTCCCCCACATTTTGGACTTTGCGGGGGTGTCTGAGTAATAAATTCTGGGCTGATTTGCGCAAATCATACCTCTGCGGATTCACACAGGTGTCCTCTTTTTGGAAATGCATGGGGTTCCCTGTTTTCCTTGGTGGCTAGGACACCCGAGGCCCATATGTGTATATTGTGCTTGTCTGGTGAAAGTGTCAAATTCAGGTGTCGAAACAGACTTGGGGTTACCTGTGTTTTAGGCTTTCCCCTTGGCGCCCAGGTAGGTGCACCCACACATGTGAGGTACCGTTTTCATCGGGACACCTGTGGAAATGCGGGACGGTAGGCCATGTGTTGTTGGTGGCGTGTTTCGATGGTTGCGCCGAGTGAAATATGTGGAAAATGTGTTTTTTTTCCCCACATTTCGGACTTTGCGGGGGTTTCTGAGTAATACATTCCGGACCGATTTGCGCAAATCATACCTCTGCGGATTCCCACGGGTGTCCTCTTTTCGGAAATGCATGCGGTTCCCTGTTTTCCTTGGTGGCTTGGACACCTGAGGCCCATATCTGTATGTTGTGCTTGTCTGGTGAAAGTGTCAAATTCAGGTGTCGAAACAGACTTGGGGTCACCTGTGTTTTAGGCTTCCCCTTGGCGCCCAGGTAGGTGCACCCACACATGTGAGGTACCATTTTCATTGGGACACTGGTGAGAACGCGGGGCGGTAGGCCATGTGTTGTTGGCCCCGTGTTTCGATGGGTGCACCGAGTGAAATGTGCGGAACATGCGTTTTTTCCCCACATTTCGGAATTTGTGGGTGTGTCTGGGTAATAAATTCTGGGCCGATTTGCGCAAATCATACCTCTGTGGATTCCCACGGGTGTCCTCTTTTCGGAAATGCATGGGGTTCCCTGTTTTCCTTGGTGGCTTGGACCCCCGAGGCCCATATCGGTATGTTGTGCTTGTCTGGAGAAAGTGTCAAATTCAGGTGTCGAAACAGACTTGGGGTTACCTGTGTTTTATGCTTTCCCCTGGGCGCTCAGGTAGGTGCACCCACACATGTGAGGTACCGTTTTCATCGGGACACCTGTGGGAACGCGGGACGGTAGGCCATGTGTTGTTGGCGGCGTGTTTCGATGGGTGCGCCGAGTGAAATGTGCGGAAAATGCGTTTTTTCCCCACATTTCGGACTTTGCGGGGGTGTCTTGGCAATACATTCTGGGCCGATTTGCGCAAATCATACCTCTGCGGTTTCCCACGGGTGTCCTCTTTTCGGAAATGCATGGAGTTCCCTGTTTTCCTTGGTGGCTTGGACACCCGAGGCCCATATCTGTATGTTGTGCTTGTCTGGAGAAAGTGTCAAATTCAGGTGTCGAAACAGACTTGGGGTTAACTGTGTTTTAGGCTTTCCTGTCGCCCAGGTAGGTGCACCCGCACATGTGAGGTACCGTTTTCATCGGGACACCTGTGGGAACGCGGGACGGTAGCCCATGTGTTGTTGGCGGTGTGTTTCTATGGGTGCGTCGAGTGAAATGTGCGGAAAATGCGTTTTTTCCCCCACATTTTGGACTTTGCGGGGGTGTCTGAGTAATAAATTCTGGGCTGATTTGCGCAAATCATTCCTCTGCGGATTCACACAGGTGACCTCTTTTTGGAAATGCATGGGGTTCCCTGTTTTCCTTGGTGGCTTGGACACCCGAGGCCCATATGTGTATATTGTGCTTGTCTGGTGAAAGTGTCAAATTCAGGTGTCGAAACAGACTTGGGGTTACCTGTGTTTTAGGCTTTCCCCTTGGCGCCCAGGTAGGTGCACCCACACATGTGAGGTACCGTTTTCATCGGGACACCTGTGGAAATGCTGGACGGTAGGCCATGTGTTGTTGGTGGCGTGTTTCGATGGGTGCGCCGAGTGAAATATGTGGAAAATGTGTTTTTTTCCCCCACATTTCGGACTTTGCGGGGGTTTCTGAGTAATACATTCCGGGCCGATTTGCGCAAATCATACCTCTGCGGATTCCCACGGGTGTCCTCTTTTCGGAAATGCATGCGGTTCCCTGTTTTCCTTGGTGGCTTGGACACCTGAGGCCCATATCTGTATGTTGTGCTTGTCTGGTGAAAGTGTCAAATTCAGGTGTCGAAACAGACTTGGGGTCACCTGTGTTTTAGGCTTCCCCTTGGCGCCCAGGTAGGTGCACCCACACATGTGAGGTACCGTTTTCATTGGGACACTGGTGGGGACGCGGGGCGGTAGGCCATGTGTTGTTGGCGGCGTGTTTCGATGGGTGCACCGAGTGAAATGTGCGGAAAATGCGTTTTTTCCCCACATTTCGGAATTTGCCGGTGTGTCTGGGTAATAAATTCTGAGCCGATTTGCGCAAATCATATCTCTGCGGATTCCCACGGGTGTCCTCTTTTCGGAAATGCATGGGGTTTCCTGTTTTCCTTGGTGGCTTGGACACCTGAGGCCCATATCTGTATGTTGTGCTTGTCTGGAGAAAGTGTCAAATTCATGTGTCGAAACAGACTTGGGTTTACCTGTGTTTTAGGCTTTCCCCTTGGCGCCCAGGTAGGTTCACTCACACTTGTGAGGTACCGTTTTCATAGGGACACCTGTTGAAACGCGGGACGGTAGGCCATGTGGTGTTGGCGGCGTGTTTCAATGGGTGTGCCGAGTGAAATGTGCGGAAAATGCATTTTTTTCCCCACATTTCCGACTTTGCGGGGGTGTCTGGGTAATAAATTCGGGGCCGATTTGCGCAAATCATACCTCTGTGGATTCCCACGGGTGTCCTCGTTTCGGAAATGCATCGGGTTCTCTGTTTTCCTTGGTGGCTTGGACACCCGAGGCCCATATCTGTATGTTGTGCTTGTCTGGAGAAATTGTCAAATTCAGGTGTCGAAACAGACTTGGGGTTACCTGTGTTTTATGCTTTCCCCTGGGCGCTCAAGTATGTGCACCCACACATGTGAGGTACCGTTTTCATCGGGACACCTGTGGAAACGCGGGACGGTAGGCCATGTGTTGTTGGCGGTGTGTTTCGATGGGTGGGCTGAGTGAAATGTGCGGAAAATGTGTTTTTTTCCCACATTTCAGACTTTGCAGGGGTGTCTGGGTAATAAATTCTGGGCCGATTTGCGCAAATCATACCTCTGCGAATTCCCACGGTTGTCCTCTTTTCAGAAATGCATGGGGTTACCTGTTTTCCTTGGTGGCATGGACACTCGAGGCCCATATCTGTATGTTGTGCTTGTCTGGAGAAAGTGTCAAATTCAGGTGTCGAAACAGACTTGGGGTTACCTGTGTTTTAGGCTTTCCCCTTGGCGCCCAGGTAGGTGCACCCACACATGTGAGGTACAGTTTTCATCGGGATACCTGGTGGAACGCGGGACGGTAGCCCATGTGTTGTTGGCGGTGTGTTTCGATGGGTGCGCCGAGTGAAATGTGCGGAAAATGTGTTTTTTCCCCCACATTTCGGACTTTGCAGGGGTGTCTGGGTAATAAATCCTGGGCCGATTTGCGCAAATCATACCTCTGCGGATTCCCACGGGTGTCCTCTTTTCGGAAATGCATGGCGTTCCCTGTTTTCCTTGGTGGCTTGGACACCCGAGGCCCATATCTGTATGTTGTGCTTGTCTGGAGAAAGTGTCAAATTCAGGTGTCGAAACAGACTTGGGGTTACCTGTGTTTTAGGCTTTCCCCTTGGCGCCCAGGTAGGTGCACCCACACATATGAGGTACCGTTTTCATCGGGACACCTGTGGGAACGCAGGACGGTAGCCCATGTGTTGTTGGCGGTCTGTTTCTATGGGTGCGTCGAGTGAAATGTGCGGAAAATGCGTTTTTTCCCCACATTTTGGACTTTGCGGGGGTGTCTGAGTAATAAATTCTGGGCCGATTTGCGCAAATCATACCTCTGCGGATTCACACAGGTGCCCTCTTTTCGGAAATGCATGGGGTTCCCTGTTTTCCTTGGTGGCTTGGATACCCAAGGCCCATATGTGTATATTGTGCTTGTCTGGTGAAAGTGTCAAATTCAGGTGTCGAAACAGACTTGGGGTTACCTGTGTTTTAGGCTTTCCCCTTGGCGCCCAGGTAGGTGCACCCACACATATGAGGTACCGTTTTCATCGGGACACCTGTGGGAACGCAGGACGGTAGCCCATGTGTTGTTGGCGGTCTGTTTCTATGGGTGCGTCGAGTGAAATGTGCGGAAAATGCGTTTTTTTCCCCACATTTTGGACTTTGCGGGGGTGTCTGAGTAATAAATTCTGGGCCGATTTGCGCAAATCATACCTCTGCGGATTCACACAGGTGCCCTCTTTTCGGAAATGCATGGGGTTCCCTGTTTTCCTTGGTGGCTTGGATACCCAAGGCCCATATGTGTATATTGTGCTTGTCTGGTGAAAGTGTCAAATTCAGGTGTCGAAACAGACTTGGGGTACCTGTGTTTTAGGCTTTCCCCTTGGCGCCCAGGTAGGTGCACCCACACATGTGAGGTACCATTTCCATCGGGACACCTGTGGAAACGCGGGACGGTAGGCCATGTGTTGTTGGTGGCGTGTTTCGATGGGTGCGCCGAGTGAAATATGTGGAGAATGCGTTTTTTTTCCCCACATTTCGGACTTTGCGGGGGTGTCTGAGTAATACATTCCGGGCCGATTTGCGCAAATCATACCTCTGCGGATTCCCACGGGTGTCCTCTTTTCGGAAATGCATGCGGTTCCCTGTTTTCCTTGGTGGCTTGGTTACCCAAGGCCCATATCTGTATGTTTTGCTTGTCTGGAGTAAGTGTCAAATTCATGTGTCGAAACAGACTTGGGGTTACCTGTGTTTTAGGCTTTCCCCTTGGCGCCCAGGTAGGTTCACTCACACTTGTGAGGTACCGTTTTCATAGGGACACCTGTTGAAACGTGGGACGGTAGGCCATGTGTTGTTGGCGGCGTGTTTCAATGGGTGCGCCGAGTGAAATGTGCGGAAAATGCATTTGTTTTCCCTCATTTCGGACTTTGCGGAGGTGTCTGGGTAATAAATTCTGGCCGATTTGCGCAAATCATACCTCTGTTGATTCCCACGGGTGTCCTCTTTTCGGAAATGCATGGGGTTCCCTGTTTCCTTGGTGGCTTGGACACCCGAGGCCCATATCTGTATGTTCTGCTTGTCTGGAGAAAGTGTCAAATTCAGGTGTCGAAACAGACTTGGGGTTACCTGTGTTTTATGCTTTCCCCTGGGCGCTCAGGTAGGTGCACCCATACATGTGAGGTACCGTTTTCATCGGGACACCTGTTGAAACGCGGGACGGTAGGCCATGTGTTATTGGCGGCGTGTTTCAATGGGTGCGCCGAGTGAAATGTGCGGAAAATGCATTTTTTTTCCCACATTTCGGACTTTGCGGGGGTGTCTGGGTAATAAATTCTGGGCCGATTTGTGCAAATCATACCTCTGTGGATTCCCACGGGTGTCCTCTTTTCGGAAATGCATGGGGTTCCCTGTTTTCCTTGGTGGCTTGGACACCCGAGGCCCATATTTGTATATTGTGCTTGTCTGGTGAAAGTGTCAAATTCAGGTGTTGAAACAGAGTTGGGGTTACCTGTGTTTTAGGCTTTCCCCTTGGCGCCCAGGTAGGTGCACCCACACATGTGAGGTACCGTTTTCATCGGGACACTGGTGGAAACGCGGGGCGGTAGGCCATGTGTTGTTGGCGGCGTGTTTCGATGGGTGCACTAAGTGAAATGTGCGGAAAATGCGTTTTTTCCCCACATTTCGGAATGTGCGGGTGTAAAGGACTGGTGGGGGGTGTCTGTACTTCTGCTCTCTATATGGTAGAAGAGAGGCACAGAGGACCCCAGCCAAGATTCTCTATTACGGTAGCAATGGACGAGCAATCAAGGCCTAGCTTCTCAGGAGGTGATGCGGGCTGGTTCTTAAGTACAGTGTAGTCCCCAAGCCCCCACAAAGGAATGTCCACACACTGTATTGGTTAGAACACAGTCTTTATATAATCAATATTCAAGGTTATGTACACTTATCATAATAACTCACTTTGTACTTAGGAAAATCAACAATGGCAAATATATACAATTCTAAAGTGGTACCACCCTTTCTATTAGATCTTATTAAAGTGCATCAACAATACTGTAACAATGTCACACAGATCAATAGAGTGAAACCAGCAATAGAGAGAGAGGAGAAAATAAGTTGGTTGAGCAATAGGAAGAATACTGGCCCCTATCACTAGACACAGTTCCCCCCACCTGGGTGTGAGAGATGGGCCTCAACGACCGGTGGGGGGTGTCTGTACTTCCGCTCCCTATATGGTGGAGGAGAGGCACAGGAGACCCCAGCCAAGATTCTCTATTCGGTAGCAATGGTCGAGCAATCAAGGCCTAGCTTCTCAGGAGGTGATGCAGGCTGGTTCTTAAGTACAGTGTATCCCCAAGCCCCCACAAAGGAATATCCACACTCTGTATTGGTTAGAACACAGTCTTTATATAATCAATAGTTAAGGTTATGTACATTCATCATGATAACTCACTTTGTACTCTGGCAAAATCTACAATGACAAATATTTACAATCCTAAAGTGGTACCACCCTAGATCTCATTGAAGTGCATGAACAATACTGTACAATGCCACACAGACCAATAGAGTGAAACCAGCAATAGAGAGTGGAGAGAAAATAAGATGGTTGAGCAATAGGCAGGATACTGGCCCCTACCACTGGGCACAGTTCTCTGTGGAGATCCCCCCACCTGGGCAACCTGTAAAGAAAGATATAGCACAAGCCCAGTCCATATATTGCTCTGCAAGTCTTATTCTCTCCTATAATGTTTTTACCCCCCCAATGTACCTGGTGGAGTCGAGCTCCTCGAAGGCGTCGACAAACGTCGAAGGACTCGCTGTTCGGCGACGGGGAATCGACGGCCCTTCTTGAATGCCTTCCCTTTCAAGCGGGAGGCACGGGGCGTCGAACGTCCGTCGACAAACGAGGTAGAACGATGTCGAAGAGGCGGCAGCTTCTTCCGAGCGGTGCTCGTCGGCGTCGGGGCGTCGGCGTCCTGCAAGGCGGAGGTGTGCGGGGCACCTCGATGACAATAGTTCTGGACCGCAAAGATTGTAGAGACGGGAGCCCAGCAAGGGCGTCGAGTCGTCCGAGTCTTTGAGGTCGTCGGGTGGCGGGAAACCCACCGGCAGGTTTCTCCTCGGCGCGTTGGTCGGCCTCGACTTTCTCCGGCAGGATAAGCGGTCAACGATGCGGTCGAGAGAGTCCTTCGATTGAATGTTCTTAGGCAAAGGAGCGGACGACTCCGGTCGTCGGCGGCACGGCGTCAAGTGGTTCCCACGGCTGGGCAACACAACTTCGACGGGCCTCCAGCGGTTACACAAACCTGCGAACCCTGGTCGACGGCAATGGACTTCGACGGCGTCGATGTCCGGGTGCTTCACTTCGATCTCCTCAGCGGTCCCGTCTCGGGTCGACAGCCTTTCGAGGGTCTGTCTTCCAGGGCGCTTCGGCGAAGATGGAGCGGTGCTCGATGGTCCCTCGGAGCACGGGAAGAGGGTGCCTTACCAGGTCCTCTCTCGGGTCACCCCTCGACGATCTCGTCAGCCTTCAGATCGGTCAAAGCAAATGCCACAGCAAGTCTTCTTCTTCCAGCTGGACGTCGAGGATCAGCAGTTCCAGTTACTCGTAGAGTGGAGACTCAGCTCCCTGGCTGCTTTAGGAGCACAATGGTCGCTTCTCAACCAAAGGTCCCTTCTGAACACTTTTCCAGTGGTGAGAGGTCCCCAGATACACTATCCTCTCTCTCATCCACGCTGCTGGCACACACTCAGCAGCCAATCATACTGCAGGGCATTCATGCAGTCAGTCAGCCAATCAGGCACACAGTGCATTCAGGCCACACTCCTCCCTTCCAGACACTCACAACAAGAAATGTGGATTGGGACAAGTACCCAGCCATTCATCACTACACACTGCATTCAGGCCAGTTTCGGGCAGGGTTGTCTCGGTCTTTGTCTCTCATGCCAGAAACCAGACAACCACAACAAGAAGTGTATATTGGTCACACACTCCATTCACCCAGGTCCCACCCACAGGAGGTACCCACAACATACAGACACGGGGAAGGCTCCAGTCAGTCTAGCTGGGCCTTCACATCAATACCATACATGGAACTTCCACCCAACAGCCAGTCAGGGGGAAGGGACAGAGACAGGGCTTCCCAGGACTTTGGGAAAACAAGATAACAGGCAATAGAAAGCAAGAGGCCACAGGGGCCATCTTGTTTCCTATCAGGAATCAACAGATCCCAATGGCAGGGCCTGGGTATCCCAAAATGGAGGACACCCGGAGCATCTGTCAATTTCAGCACGGAGCTGCCACCAGCCCATACCCTGCTCTGGGGCCACCCACAGGCGCCCAAAAACATACACTAGGGGCACAGGGTTGCACCCCTACCCATGGGTGCCATAAGGGTATCCCATGGGTCTGTTCACCAAACCAAAAGAGAGAGCTGCACTGCCAGGAGTCCCACATGGACTCCGGGGCAGAAAACATAACAGAACACACGGTAAAAACAGAAAAAGGACAAGGATTCAGAGGCCCTGTCCCTCAGATGCATTTCCAGCATCACAGTCGCCCCCCCCAGACTGAGGTGGAGGGTGTCTAATCTCCCACGGGATAGACACCCTCATCCAGACGGTCAACATACCTTCTGGAAAGGCTATCTGCATTATCGTGACTCTTCCCTGGTCTGTGCTCTATGGTGAAGTCTAGCCCTTGCAGGCTAATGGACCACCTGAGCAATTTTGGGTTCTCACCCTTCATCTGCATAAGCCACTTCAGGGGCTTATGATCTGTTTGGACCTTGAAGGTAGACCCCGTAAGGTAGGGCCTAAAACGCCTAAGGCTCCAAACTATATTAAAACACTCCTTTTCAACAGTAGCCCACCTAAGTTCTCTACCCTTGAGTTGTCTACTGATGAATATGATAGGGTGTTCTCTCCCTTTGTCATCTAACTGGGACAAGACAGCTCCAATTCCGGTGTCGCAGGCATCCGTCTGGACGATAAAGGGTCGGCTGTAGTCAGGCGCACTCAACACAGGTGCCCTACACAGACTTTCTTTCAAGCTATCAAAGGCCCTCTGACAGTCTTCGGTCCAATTAACCTTCCTAGGCTGCTTGGGTGACGTTAGAGCGGTCAGAGGTGCAGCTATGGTCCCATAGTCTGCCATGAAATTGCGATAGTACCCAGTGAGACCCAAAAAGGCCCTCACCTGGGTTTGAGTAGTGGGAGTCTCCCAGTTCTGTACATCCTGTACTTTACTGGAGAGAGGTTGGATTTGACCCCCTCCTACCTCATGACCAAGATAGGTAACTTTCCCCTGAGCTATCTGGCACTTGGTAGCCTTGATAGTGAGGTTAGCCCTTTTCAAGGCCTGCAACACCCTATCCAGATGTGTCAAATGCTCTTCCCAGGTGGAACTGTAGACGGCAATGTCGTCTAAGTAAGCCACACAAAAGGCTTCCAGCCCACTGAGCGCATGGTTGACCAATCTCTGGAAGGTGGCAGGGGCATTCTTCAACCCAAAAGGCATGACCCTAAACTGGTAGAGTCCCTCAGGTGTTGAGAAGGCCGTCTTTTCCTTGGCATGGTCCGTCAGAGCTATTTGCCAATAGCCTGAAGTGAGGTCAAAGGTGCTCACAAACTTGGCAGCACCGATGGTGTCCACGAGCTCATCAGCCCTGGGCAATGGGTGCGCGTCAGTCTTGGTGACGGCATTGACTCCTCGGTAGTCTACACAGAACCTCCAATCCTTGGTACCCGCCTGTGAACTTGCCTTGGGGACAAGGACCACTGGACTGGACCAGGGACTGGTCGAGGGTTCAATAACACCCAGATCCAACATCTTGGCGACCTCAGCCTGGATGTGGTTCTTGACGGTATCTGACATACAGTAGCACCTGCTTTTGACAGGCACACTGTCACCAGTGTCAATTTCATGCTTACACCACGGTGTAAGGCCTGGCTTCAGTGAAAACAGAGAGGCATACTGTTGGAGCAAAGCCCTACAGGCCCTCTGTTGCTCTGTTGTCAAATCTGGAGAGAGATGTACTCCCTCCACTGAGCCATCCTGAGGGTTGCTATGCAGCAAATCAGGAAGGGGCTCACTCTCATCATCTTCTTGCCCAGAAGCTAGCAAGAGACATGAGACTTCCGCTCGCCTGTGGAAAGGCTTGAGCCTGTTGACATGGAATAGCTGAGGTGCTACCCCAGGGGCTCCCATGTCAACCAGATAATTGACTTCGCCCATCTTGGAGATGATCCTGAAGGGTCCAGTCCACTTGTCTGCCAAAGCCCTAGGCTTGGTAGGCTCCATCACAAGGATTTCCTGTCCCGGAGTCCAATCCACTTGCGAGGCTTTAAGGTCATGCCAGTACTTATTCAATTCCTGGCTGGCCTTGAGATTTGCTGTTGCCTGACCCATCATCTGTGTCATCCTCCGTCTGAGGCCTAACACATAGTCCCCCACTTGCTTGGCGGGACCCGGCGGGGTGGCTTCCAAGCCTTCCCTGATCAAGGCGAGGGGCCCCCTCACGGGATGTCCAAAGAGTAACTCAAAGGGGCTGAAACCAACACCCTCTTGAGGTACCTCCCTGTAAGCAAACAGCAGGCATGGCAGGAGGAGATCCCATTTCCTCCTTAGGGGTTCTTCCAAAGCCCCTAGCATGCCCTTGAGAGTTTTATTAAATCTCTCAACCAGACCATTGGTCTGGGGGTGGCAAGAGGTGGAGAACTTGTAGGTTACCCCGCACTCTTTCCACATGGTTTTCATGTAACTCGACATGAAGTTGGATCCTCTGTCAGAGACAACCTCCTTGGGGAATCCAACACGGGTGAAAATGCCCAGGAGAGCCCGGGCAACCACCTTGGCCGTAACCGTCCGAAGGGGTATCGCCTCAGGGTACCTGGTGGCATGATCTACCAAGACCAGGATGAACCGATGTCCACCTGAAGTGGGAGGGTCAAGGGGACGGACGATGTCGATGCCCACCCTCTCAAATGGGGTGCCGACCACTGGCAACGGCTGCAGTGGGGCAATGACACTGCCTCCAGTCTTGCCAGACAACTGACAAGTTGGGCAGGTCCTGCAGTGGGACTCCACCTCTACTCCCATCCGTGGCCAGTAGGAATGGGCAGAGAGCCTCTGCTTAGTCTTCTTGGTCCCAAGATGACCAGCCAAGGGCACCTCATGCGCCAACTGCAGTAGGAAGGGCCTGTAAACCTGGGGTACCACCAACCTCTTGCGGGCACCAGGTTCAGGCTTAGTGGGCTCACTAACAAGGAGCTCACCCTCCCAATAAATCCGGAAATTCCTAGGCACCTCTCCCTGTGCCTGGGCCAGGGCCTGTTTCCTCAGTCCGTCGAGAGAGTGGCACTCTCTCTGTCCCTTACAGAAGTCCGCCCGGGAGGGTCCCCCTTCAGCTAACAAGCATTGAAGGTCGGGATGATCCTCCGGGTTAAGAACCTCTCCCACAGGAGAGTCTTCTGCCTCTTCTCCCAAAGGAGTTGAGTTTGGGTTTTCCACTGGACCCAGCCCGTCCGGAGCATGGATCCCAATGGGTGCCGCAGGAAGAGAAGGTGCTCCCTCCACAGGGGTGGCCTTCTTGGTCTTCCTCCTTCTTGCCTTAGGCCTCGCCTTTGGCTCGGGTATCTGACCCACAGCCAGACCCGGTGTCACCTGTGATCTAGTGACGGCAGCAGCAGTCATGGGAAGACCATCCGAGATCAACCCCAACTCTACTAGATCATTCCCTAACAAAATGTTAGCAGGGACATTGTCCTGAACCAGGACAGGAAGCTTCGCTGTCTTGTCGCCAATCATGAGTGTGACTAAGGCTACAGGTGATAATTTGGGAGGCCCACCAGCTAACCTGGTGGTTTGCAGAGGAGCACCTTCATAGTCCTCTGGCCTGAGCAGGGTCCTGTCCACTACTGTCATGCTTGCCCCAGTGTCTCTCAAACCAGTATAAGGCTGGCCATTCAAGAGGACACTTCTCAAAAACCTACGGGTGTTCTGTGGGATAGTCGCCAGTACTTCCGCGTACTGGTCCCAGGCCCCAAGGGACACTAAGGAAATCTCCACCGGAGCACCAAATGTGAATCCGGCAGAGGAGGGGAGAACAGTGGCCTCCACCTCAGACACGGGGTAAGGGTAGGTCAGGCTGACAGCCTGTACTCCAAGTGCCTTACCTTTACACTTGGGGTCACCCCTTTTGTGATCCAGAGCCCCACAGTCCCAACAAGCGCCAGGAGTGTGGGGTACGGTACTGGAACCACTGGGAGCCTGCTTTGCAGCAGGTGGACCACTACTCTTATTCCCACCCCCAGATGACTTATCCCCACTAGAATTTTGGGTCTTAGGAGAGGAAGGTTTTGGTTTACCCGACTGTGACTGCTTGGGGGACTCCTCAGCTTTCTGAGAGGCCCCCTTCTCTTTATCCTTGTCCTTCCCACTGGAGTCCTTAGGGGACACCCGGTGGGAGACCCACTTGTCAGCCAACCTAGCCAGCTTAAAGGGGTCTAAAATGTTCTGGTCAGCCACATACTGACGCAGCTCTGGTGAACAGGCTTCAGAGAAATGCTCAAAAAACAAGAGGTGGGACAATTCAACAAAAGTCTTAACCTTGTATCCATCGATCCACCCCATCATGTTCATGTGCGCAGCACTCACCCAGTCAACCCAAGACATATTCTCCTTTTTCTTAAAATCCCTGAACCTTCTAAGGTATTGGGTAGGTGTCTTGCCGAACTTGGCAATCAAAGCAGACTTCATACACTCATACTGACCCCTTTCTTCCACACTCAGCTTCAGAATACAGTCATACCCGGTTTGAGGCACTCTGCTTAACAAACACTTCGCCCAATCTCTTTTATCCACATCATGAATCTCACAAGCCATTTCAAACGCTTCAATCCATTGGAGGATATCCGAACCCTCCACAAATACACCAACCAAATCTTTCATAAACTTGGTGGCTGGGGACCTGACACTCTCACTGGATCTAGCTGAAGTCTCCACTCTAGCTTTCTCTAGCTGGATCCTCTGACATTCAGTGTCCTGGCTCTTGAGTTCAAGGTCCCTATTCTTGAGCTCCACTTGTTGAGCCAACTCCTCTTTTTTAAGCTCAGCATCTATTTCCAACTTGCGGTATTCAAAGGCCAATTTCATCCTTAATAACTCAAGTTCTAAGGAATTGCTGGAGTTTGGAACAGAGGCAGCAGGAATGGCGGCATTCCCAGAAACAGATTCAGCGGAAACCCCAGGGGCAGAGTCCTCATTGGTTGCATTCCCCCCCTCATCAAGAGTTTCACTATCAGTCTGGTAGTCCACCAGGGCAGCTATCAGCTCAGCCCTAGACTTATCCACAAAGTCTAACTCCCTAGCTTCACAAGCACTCTGGAGAGCCTCCAAGCTCATCCGAGTTAATTTGCCATTCGCAATAGACTCCATTGTTTGTAATGCAGTTACCTTGTACACAACTAAACCTTAATTCAATAAAGGGCAAATATCCTTTGTAAGTGGCACGGTTATACACTGATTCTTAAAACCATAAGCATCCCACCGCTTGCCACCAGTGTGAGAGACGGGCCTCAACGACCGGTGGGGGGTGTCTGTACTTCCGCTCCCTATATGGTGGAGGAGAGGCACAGGAGACCCCAGCCAAGATTCTCTATTCGGTAGCAATGGTCGAGCAATCAAGGCCTAGCTTCTCAGGAGGTGATGCAGGCTGGTTCTTAAGTACTGTGTATCCCCAAGCCCCCACAAAGGAATATCCACACTCTGTATTGGTTAGAACACAGTCTTTATATAATCAATAGTTAAGGTTATGTACATTCATCATGATAACACACTTTGTACTCCGGCAAAATCTACAATGGCAAATATTTACAATCCTAAAGTGGTACCACCCTAGATCTCATTGAAGTGCATGAACAATACTGTACAATGCCACACAGACCAATAGAGTGAAACCAGCAATAGAGAGAGGAGAGAAAATAAGATGGTTGAGCAATAGGCAGGATATTGGCCCCTACCACTGGGCACAGTTCTGTGTGGAGATCCCCCCACCTGGGCAACCTGTAAAGAAAGATATAGCACAAGCCCAGTCCATATATTGCTCTGCAAGTCTTATTCTCTCCTATAATGTTTTTACCCCCCCAATGTACCTGGTGGAGTCGAGCTCCTCGAAGGCGTCGACAAACGTCGAGGGACTCGCTGTTCGGCGACGGGGAATCGACGGCCCTTCTTGAATGCCTTCCCTTTCAAGCGGGAGGCACGGGGCGTCGAACGTCCGTCGACAAACGAGGTAGAACGATGTCGAAGAGGCGGCAGCTTCATCCGAGCGGTGCTCGTCGGCTTCGGGGCGTCGGCGTCCTGCAAGGCGGAGGTGTGCGGGGCACCTCGATGACAATAGTTCGGGACCGCAAAGATTGTAGAGACGGGAGCCCAGCAAGGGCGTCGAGTCGTCCGAGTCTTTGAGGTCGTCGGGTGGCGGGAAATTCACCGGCAGGTTTCTCCTCGGCGCGTTGGTCGGCCTCGACTTTCTCCGGCAGGATAAGCGGTCGACGATGCGGTCGAGAGAGTCCTTTGATTGAATGTTCTTAGGCAAAGGAGCGGACGACTCCGGTCGTCGGCGGCACGGCGTCAAGTGGTTCCCACGGCTGGGCAACACAACTTCGACGGGCCTCCAGCGGTTACACAAACCTGCAAACCCTGGTCGACGGCAATGGACTTCGACGGCGTCGATGTCCGGGTGCTTCACTTCGATCTCCTCAGCGGTCCCGTCTCAGGTCGACAGCCTTTCGAGGGTCTGTCTTCCAGGGCGCTTCGGCGAAGATGGAGCGGTGCTCGATGGTCCCTCGGAGCACGGGAAGAGGGCGCCTTACCAGGTCCTCTCTCGGGTCAGCCCTCGACGATCTCGTCAGCCTTCAGATCGGTCGAAGCAAATGCCACAGCAAGTCTTCTTCTTCCAGCTGGACGTCGAGGATCAGCAGTTCCAGTTCTCCAGCATGGGGTCTGGCATGGATTCACATGCTCATGAATATTCCCCGTCGTCAGGCTGGGAATCCTCGGTAAAGAAAAAACCAGTATCAGTTTCGTTTCTGATCTGTCTTTCGTAGTAATAACCAATCACTGGTCTCTGCGTCATACTGACCACAGCCAATGACTGCCCTCTACCTAAGCACCGCCTCTGGCAGCCATCTTCAGATTTTTACCGCACGTTCATGTGTTGGGATCCTCGTGCTATTGCTCTCGAGCGTTAGTGCTATTTTTTCGCGCTTTTTCACAAAAACTTCGATTCTTTCGGTCAAAAGAGCCTCAAGCTCCACCGATCCTACATCCGATCAACGGGGACCCGTGTCGGATTCATCTGTGCCCCTCAAGGGTGAAGATTTCGTCGAGCTACACTTCGGAGGACTCCAGAAGCTTCTCAGGCCCGGTCTCGGAGATGGCCCAGGAGAAGGGAAGCTCGACGCCCGGAAAGCTGTTCAGGGCCTGCCCTGGATGCCAGCTGCAGAACGTCTTCAAGGAGGACGAACACTCTTTCTGCCTTTACTGCCTTCATGGGGACAAGACGCACGTGGAGAAGGACTGTGCGTTTTGCGGCAACATGTCGGAACGGACCATGAAGGACCGCCATCAACGTCTCGCCAGCTGGCTGGAGGGTAAGAGCCCGTCTGGCGAGAAGAAGAAGAAATCTGAGCGGTCTTCTAAGACCTTTGAGGGCGCCCCGGCGACGGGGGCCCAACATAAGGCCAAGCATCGCGAGTCCGCTGGCACCGGGAGCGCCGAACGGTCGGGCTCTACGGGCGCCAGGCAGGGCGCACCCTCCCCGGCACCATCAACCACGAGCCAACGCTCTGGGTCGGGTAAGAGGAAGGCCGAGCACCCGGCGAAGCTCCTGGAGAGACCCCGGTCGAGCTCTAAGGCAGAGGAGGAGCGTGGCAGTGCCCCCTCCCTCAAGGACAAGGCGGTGAGCGCACCTAAGGTGGTGAAGGCCTTGATCCATTCGACCAAGCCCTCTATCGAAACGGTCGCGGCGGCCCTGGCCCAGCCTGTGGAGGCTGCACCAGTGGTGGCGGCCTCGGGGCCCAGAATCTCCCTGCCTCCTCGGAGGGAGTCTTCTTTCGTGCCCATCGATAGGACCCCCGTGAAACCCTCCGTGGGGAAGAAGGGGGGGCAGGGCGTCGTCGTAGATTCGGCCTCAACCTCAGAAGAGGAACTGATCGAGGTCTTAAGCCACGGCCTAGGCGTGGAACAAGACCAGCCCGTCGGAATGGGCCCCGACGCAGGTGACGACGACGACATCGTCGAGGATACCGACGGGGCCCCTGCTCGCCCGTCGGATTCCCCTCTGCCAGCGCCGCAAGACAACTCAGCGGCCATTTTGTTGGCTATACAGTCCTTATGCTCCGAGATAAGGACGAGACTACCGTTACCGACGGAGGAACCTCTCCCGTCGGGGGATCCAGAACCGGGACCTTCTGGTGTTCCCCCTACCAAGAAAAGAAGGATCCATCCACCGCCTCCTTTTCAACCGTCGCGCCCCGTCCAGCCCTCCTCCCCGTCCACCCGAGGGGATGATACGGGGACTGACACGGCAGCGACGGGTACGGACGACGAGGCATACGACGAGGATTTTCCGTCGTCGCCTCCCACCAGGGCTTCTCCGCCCGACGAGATTGGATCGTTCCACTCAATGATCGCCAGGGCATCCGAGCTTTTCCAACTCTGCCCTGAGGAGAAGAAAAAGGAAGGCTTCCTTTACCAACGGCGCGAGACCAAGAGGAAGACGGTCCTCGCAGTGCCTCTGTTGGACGACATTTGGGATGAGGGCCTTTCCCTCCTCAAGAACCCTTCCACGACGCCAGCGAAAAGAGACCGGTACGAGAAAAAGTACCGGGTCCCGGACTCGGCCCCCCTATGCCTCCGGGCGCAGCCTACCCCGGACTCCGTCGTCTCCGCGGCAGCCAGGAAGAAAGCGGGGGGGGGTGCGGCCTCCACGTCGACTTCCCCGCCGGACGGCGAGGGAAAGAAATTGGATGCCATGGGACGCAGAGTCATCTCGTCGGCGGCGACGACGATTAAAGCGGCCAACGCCTTGGCTATCGTGGCCCGCTACGACAGGGAACTCTGGTACAAGATAGCTCCCCTGCTGGATTTTCTGCCGGACGACAAGAGGGCGGAGGCCCTTGAGATCCTGCAGGAAGGTGAGGTGGCCTCGGACCACGCCATCACCGTGGCGACGGACATCGCCGACACTGGGTTCCGCCAGATGGGCAACGGCGTTTGCCTTCGACGTCGCGGATGGCTCAAGGCTACGGACTTTCGGCAGGACGTCCAGACCAGGGTCCTGGACATGCCCTTCGACGGGAACAACCTGTTTGGGAAGACAGTGGACGATTCCCTTCAGGCCATCAAGGCGGATACTGAGACGGCCCGGGCCCTTGGAGTACTGCAGCAACGGCGGACGCCCTTTCGGAGCGGCGGAGGCAAGGGCGCCTCCAAAGGTTCCGGCGGCGGTTTCGCTTCCTACTGTCAAGCGGCCCGCTCGTCGTCGCAAGAGGCCTGCAGAGGACGAGGCAAGTCTGGCGGCCCCCGCCGTCGTCGCCAAGGAGGCCAAGGCGGCAAGGCCGCGTCCAAGCAGGATTGAACCGGCCGTGGGGTCGGGCCCCCACCGAAGCACCCCGGTGGGAGGCCGGCTGGCGGGCTTCGTCAGCGTGTGGGAGTCCATCTCCACCGACCGTTGGGTGCTGGACGCCCTGGCCCGGGGCCACGCGCTCGAGTTTCAAAGAAGGTGCCCGCGCGTCCCCCCCGTGGCCAGGAAAGAACTTCACGTCCCTCAACTTCTCCTGGAGGTAAAGGCGATGCTCAGAAAGGGCGCCATCGAACTCGTCCCAAAGAGGCTTCGGGGCTCCGGAGTCTACTCGCGTTACTTCCTCGTGAAGAAGAAGACGGGAGGATGGCGCCCCATCCTGGACCTGCGACGCCTGAACAAGTTCATCAAGGCGCAGAAGTTCCGGATGGTCACCCTCCAGCACGTCCTGGGTCAGCTGGAGGAAGGAGACTTCCTATCGTCGTTGGATTTGGAGGATGCCTACTTCCACATTCCCATCCTAAAGGGGCACCGAAAATTCCTCAGATTCGTGGTCCAAGGGCGTCATTACCAGTTCAAAGCCCTTCCCTTCGGACTGCGGTCGGCACCCAGGGTTTTCACCAAGTGCCTCGCACCGGTGGCGGCGCAGCTGCGCCGCGAGGGGATTCACGTCTACCCCTACCTGGACGACTGGCTCATCCGCGCCAAGACGAGGGAGCTCGCCGTGGTCCACACGGCAAGGACCGTCCAACTCCTCACGGACCTGGGATTCTCCGTGAACTACGCCAAATCCCACCTGGTGCCCGCGCAAGTCGCACTGTTTCTGGGAGCGAGGCTCGACACAGTGTCCCTTCTGGCCTCCCCGTCGGAGGAGAGGACCAGGACCATCTTGGGCAAGGTGCAACGGATGTTGGTGGCCGACGCGGCCAAGGTGAGGTCCATCAAGTCCCTCGGGATGATGTCTTCCTGCATCTACCTCATTCCCATGTGCAGGCTCCGGATGCGCCCGTTGCAAGAGTTCCTGGATGCGCGCTGGATCCAGACGACGGGCAGCTTCGAGGAAAGGATCAAGCTCGACGAGAGTTTCCGACGAGCGATACGGTGGTGGGGCACCCGCGCGCATCTGACGGCGGGCATGGACTTCCAGACCCCAGCCCACCAGGTGACTGTGACCACGGATGCCTCCCTAGAAGGGTGGGGAGCGCACACCGAAAATCTGCACGCAAGGGGACTCTGGCTCCCGACGGAGAAGTCCCTGCATATCAACGTCCTGGAGCTCCGTGCAGTGTTTTGGGCCCTCAGGTCCTTCCTTCCGTCCCTCAAGGGCAAGGTGGTGAGGATCTTCACCGACAACACCACCACCATGTTTTACATCAGGAAACAGGGCGGAACCAGGTCCCCAGCGCTGTCCAAGGAGGCGCAGGACCTGTGGCATTGGGCCGTCGCCCAAGGGATTCTTCTGGTGCCGTTTCATCTGGCAGGGATAAAAAACACCATCGCCGACTCACTCAGCAGGGAGCTGCGCTCGTGCCACGAGTGGGAACTACGGCAGGATCTGGTGGATCGCCTCTTCCGACGGTGGGGCACACCCCAGATCGACCTGTTCGCGACGGCGACGAACACCAAGTGCCGGAGGTTCGCCAGCAGGTTTCCCCAGACGAGGAGCATGGGCGATGCTTTCTCGTTCCCCTGGGAGGGCCTGTTCCTCTACGCGTTCCCTCCCTTGCCTCTGCTAATCCGGCTCGTCAACCAGCTCAAGAGGTCACGGTGCAGGATGATCCTCGTCGCACCTGCGTGGCCGAGGCAGATATGGTTCCCGGACCTTCTGGACTTGTCGGCGTCCCCGCCAATCAAGCTGCCGGCGGACGCGGATCTACTCTCCAGGGAAGGAGGCGCCATCCTCCACCACGACCCGAAGTCGCTGAACTTGCAGGCCTGGCTCCTGCAGCGCTAGAGTTTGGAGGATACGACATACCGGCCGATTGCAGAGAGGTTCTTGCAAAGGCCAGGGCGTCCTCGACTCTTAAATGCTACGGACACAAATGGAAGAGGTTCTCTGTCTGGTGCCACGCACAGAAGATTAACCCTCTACGGATTACGGCTCCCCAAGTGCTGCCGTACCTGCTGACGCTGGCCAAAGCTGGTCTGGCACACGCGTCCATCAAGATTCATCTTGCTGCGATCTCCCGATACACCAGAACCACGGGCCGGACGTCCTTGTGGTCTCATCGTCTGGTGAAAGAGTTCATGAAGGGACTGTTCAGATCGTTCCCGCCGGTGAAGGCTCCGGCCCCGGCGTGGGAGCTCAACGTGGTACTGACCAAACTCATGGGACCTCCGTTCGAGCCTCTGCACTCGGCCCCGTTGAAGTTTCTATCGTGGAAAACAGCTTTTCTCGTGGCCATCACCTCCGCACGACGAGTGGGAGAGATCCAGGCCCTTTCCTGCAAGGCCCCGTACTTGACTTTCCACGACACGAGGGTAGTGCTCAGGACGCACCCCTCCTTCATGCCCAAGGTACCGTCGGACTTTCATCTCAACGAACCCTTGGTGTTACCTGTGTTCTTCCCGTCGCCTTCGTCGCCGGCTGAGAGGACTTTGCACTCGCTGGATGTAGCTAGAGCGCTGAAGTTCTACGTGGACCGCACGAAAGGTTTTCGGAAGACGTCACAACTCTTTGTGAACTTTGGACCTGTCAATCAGGGGAAGGCTCTCTCGAAGGCTTCCATCTCCAGATGGCTCTCCGGCTGTATCATGTACTGTCACCGGTTGGCAAACCGACCGCTGCCTGGCCGTCCGAGAGCCCATTCCACCAGAGCGATCGCAGCTACCACGGCGTTCCTATCTGGTGTGCCCCTGCTGGACATATGCAGGGCTGCTACGTGGAGGTCGACGCACACCTTCACGAAATTCTACTGCGTCGACCGGGATTCCAGGGAGGAGTCCAGGGTCGGCCAAGCAGTGCTGCGCAACCTGTTCGCCTGAGGTGAGCCTGGTGAGGAGGTAAGATGCTTAATGTTGAGTTGAGGTGATGCTTAATGTTGAGCCTTTGCCACCTCCCGTGGTTGTGCATGTGTGTACTGCTATGTATTCTTTATTCATGAGCATGTGAATCCATGCCAGACCCCATGCTGGAGAAGGAACAAGTTACTTACCTGTAACTGTTGTTCTCCAGCATGGGTCTGGCATGGATTCACATGCGAACCCTCCCGCCTACCCCTCTGCGGCTCTTCACTTGGTCATACTGCCACTTCACGTGCTTCCAAATCTGAAGATGGCTGCCAGAGGCGGTGCTTAGGTAGAGGGCAGTCATTGGCTGTGGTCAGTATGACGCAGAGACCAGTGATTGGTTATTACTACGAAAGACAGATCAGAAACGAAACTGATACTGGTTTTTTCTTTACCGAGGATTCCCAGCCTGACGACGGGGAATATTCATGAGCATGTGAATCCATGCCAGACCCATGCTGGAGAACAACAGTTACAGGTAAGTAACTTGTTCCTTACTCGTAGAGTGGAGACTCAGCTCCCTGGCTGCTTTAGGAGCACAATCGTCGCTTCTCAACCAAAGGTCCCTTCTGAACACTTTTCCAGTGGTGAGAGGTCCCCAGATACACTATCCTCTCTCTCATCCACGCTGCTGGCACACACTCAGCAGCCAATCATACTGCAGGGCATTCATGCAGTCAGTCAGCCAATCAGGCACACAGTGCATTCAGGCCACACTCCTCCCTTCCAGACACTCACAACAAGAAATGTGGATTGGGACAAGTACCCAGCCATTCAACACTACACACTGCATTCAGGCCAGTTTCGGGCAGGGTTGTCTCGGTCTTTGTCTCTCATGCCAGAAACCAGACAACCACAACAAGAAGTGTATATTGGTCACACACTCCATTCACCCAGGTCCCACCCACAGGAGGTACCCACAACATACAGACACGGGGAAGGCTCCAGTCAGTCTAGCTGGGCCTTCACATCAATACCATACATGGAACTTCCACCCAACAGCCAGTCAGGGGGAAGGGACAGAGACAGGGCTTCCCAGGACTTTGGGAAAACAAGATAACAGGCAATAGAAAGCAAGAGGCCACAGGGGCCATCTTGTTTCCTATCAGGAATCAACAGATCCCAATGGCAGGGCCTGGGTATCCCAAAATGGAGGACACCCGGAGCACCTGTCAATTTCAGCACGGAGCCGCCAGCAGCCCATACCCTGCTCTGAGGCCACCCACAGGCGCCCAAAAACATACACTAGGGGCACAGGGTTGCACCCCTACCCATGGGTGCCATAAGGGTATCCCATGGATCTGTTCACCAAACCAAAAGAGAGAGCTGCACTGCCAGGAGTCCCACATGGACTCCGGGGCAGAAAACATAACAGAACACACGGTAAAAACAGAAAAAGGACAAGGATTCAGAGGCCCTGTCCCTCAGATGCATTTCCAGCATCACACTGGGCAACCTGTAAAATAAAGATATAGCACAAGCCCAGTCCATATATTGTTCTGAAAGTCTTATTCCCTCCTATAATGTTTTTACCCCCCCAATGTACCTGGTGGAGTCGAGTTCTTCGAAGAAGCGTCAACAGATCCTTCTTGAGCGACCCCCTTTCAAGCGGGAGTCACGGATCGTCGAGAGGCGTCGAGAAACGTCGAGGAACTCGGCGTTCGGCGGCGGGGAATCGACGGCCCTTCTTCAATGCCTTCCTTTTCAAGCGGGAGACACGGGGCGTTGAACGTCCGTCGACAAACAGGGTAGAACGGCGTTGATGAGGCGGCAGCTTCGTCCGAGCGGTGCTCGTCGGCGTCGGAGCATCGGCGTCCTGCAAGGCAGAGGCCTGCGGGGCACCTCGGTGACAATAGATCTGGACCGCAAAGATTTTGGAGACGGAGGCCCAGCAAGGGCGTCGAGTCGTTCGAGTCTTTGTGGTCTTTGGGTGGCGGGAAACCCACCGGCAGGTTTCTCCGCGGCGCGTTGGTCGTCCTCGACTTTCTCCAGCAGGATAAAGCGGTCGACGGTGCGGATGAGGGAGTCCTTCGATTCGAATGTTCTTAGGCAAGGAGCGGACGGCTCCGGTCATCGGCGGCACGGCGTCGAGTGGTTCCCACGGCTGGGCAACACAACTTCAACGGGCCTCCAGCGGTTACACAAACCTGCGAACCCTGTTCGACGGTAATGGACTTCGACGGCGGCGATGTCCGGGTGCTTCACTTCGATCTCCTCGGCGGTCCCGTCTCGGGTCGGCAGCCTTTCGAGGGTCTGTCTTCCAGGGCGCTTCGGCGAAGATGGAGCGGTGCTCGATGGTCCCTCGGAGCACGGGAAGAGGGCGCCTTACCAGGTCCTCTCTCGGGTCAGTCTTCGACGATTTCGGCAGTCTTCGGATCGGTCGAAGCAAATGCCACAGCAAGTCTTCTTCTTCCAGCTGGACGTCGAGGATCAGCAGTTCCAGTTACTCTTAGAGTGGAGACTCAGCTCCAGAACGCTTCTGAACAACTACCAGTGGTGAGAGGTCCCCAGATATACTATTCTGTCTCTCATCCACACTGACTGCTGGCACACACTCAGCAGCCAATCATACAGAAGGGCATTCATGCAGTCAGTCAGCCAATCAGGCACACAGTGCAGTCAGGCCACACTCCTCCCTTTCAGACACTCACAACAAGTAATGTGGATTGGGACAAGTACCCAACCATTCAACACTACACACTGCATTCAGGCCAGTTTCGGGCAGGGCTGTCTCAGTCTTTGTCTCTCATGCCAGAAACCAGACAACCACAACAAGGAGTGTATATTGGTCACATACTCCATTCACCCAGGTCCCACCCACAGGAGGTACCCACAACATGCAGTCGCTGGGAAGGCTCCAGTCAGTCTAGCTGGGCCTTCACAACAACACCATATATGGAACTTTCACCCAACAGCCAGTCAGGGGGAAGGGACAGAGTCAGGGCTTCCCAGGACTTTGGGAAACAAGGTAACAGGCAATAGAAAGCAAGAGGCCACAGGATCCATCTTGTTTCCTATCAGGAATCAACTGATCCCAATGGCAGGGCCTGGGTATCCCAAAATGGAGGACACCCAGAGCACCTGTCAAATTCAGCATGGAGCTGCCACCAGCCCATACCCTGCTCTGTGGGCCACCCACAGGTGCCCAAAAACATACACTAGGGGCACGGGGTTGTACCCCTACCCATGGGTGCCATAAGGGTATCCCATGGGTCTGTTCACCAAACCAAAAGAGAGAGCTGCACTGCCAGGAGTCCCACATGGACTCCTGGGCAGAAAACATGACAGAACACACGATAAAAAGCAGTAAAGGACAAGGATTCAGAGGCCCTGTCCCTCTGATGCATTTCCAGCATCACAGTCGCCCCCCCCCCAGACTGAGGTGGAGGTTGTCTAATCTCCCACGGGATAGACACCCTCATCCAGACGGTCAACATACCTTCTGGAAAGGCCATCTGCATTATCGTGACTCTTCCCTGGTCTGTGCTCTATGGTGAAGTCTAGTCCTTGCAGGCTAATGGACCACCTGAGCAATTTCGGATTCTCACCCTTCATCTGCATAAGCCACTTCAGGGGCTTATGATTTGTTTGGACCTTGAAGGTACCTTATCCAGATGTGTCAAATGCTCTTCCCAGGTGGACCTGTAGACGGCAATGTCGTCTAAGTAAGCCACACAAAAGGCTTCCAGCCCACTGAGCGCATGGTTGACCAATCTCTGGAAGGTGGCAGGGGCATTCTTCAACCCAAAAGGCATGACCCTAAACTGGTAGAGTCCCTCAGGTGTTGAGAAGGCCGTCTTTTCCTTGGCATGGTCAGTCAGAGCTATTTGCCAATAGCCTGAGGTAAGGTCAAAGGTGCTCACAAATTTGGCAGCACCTATGGTGTCCACAAGCTCATCAGCCCTGGGCAATGGGTGCGCGTCAGTTTTGGTGACGGCATTGACACCTCGGTAGTCCACACAGAACCTCCAATCCTTGGTACCCGCCTGGGAACTTGCCTTGAGGACAAGGACCACTGGACTGGACCAGGGCCTGGTTGAGGGTTCAATAACACCCAGATCCAACATCTTGGCGACCTCAGCCTGGATGTGGTTCTTGACGGTATCTGACATACGGTAGCACCTGCTTTTGACAGGCACACAGTCCCCAGTGTCAATTTCATGCCTACACCACGGTGTAAGGCCTGGCGTCAGTGAAAACAGAGAGGCATACTGTTGGAGCAAAGCCCTGCAGGCCCTCTGTTGCTCTGTTGTCAAATCCGGAGAGAGATGTACTCCCTCCACTGAGCCATCCTGAGGGTTGCTATGCAGCAAATCAGGAAGGGGCTCACTCTCATCCTCTTCTTGCCCTGAAGCTAGCAAGAGACATGAGACTTCTTCTCGCCGGTGGAAAGGCTTGAGCCTGTTGACATGGAATATCTGAGGGGCTACTCCAGAGGCTCCCGTGTCAACCAGATAATTGACTTCGCCTTTCTTGGAGATGATCCTGAAGGGTCCAGTCCACTTGTCTGCCAAAGCTCTAGGCTTGGTAGGCTCCATCACAAGGATTTCCTGTCCCGGAGTCCAATCCACTTGCGAGGCTTTAAGGTCATGCCAGTACTTATTCAATTCCTGGCTGGCCTTGAGATTTGCTGTTGCCTGACCCATCATCTGTGTCATCCTCCGTCTGAGGCCTAACACATAGTCCCCCACTTGCTTGGCGGGACCTGGAGGGGTGGCTTCCAAGCCTTCTCTGATCAAGGCGAGGGGCCCCCTCACGGGATGTCCAAAGAGTAACTCAAAGGGGCTGAAACCAACACCCTCTTGAGGTACCTCTCTGTAAGCAAACAGCAGGCATGGCAGGAGGAGATCCCATTTCCTCCTTAGGGGTTCTTCCAAAGCCCCTAGCATGCCCTTGAGAGTTTTATTAAATCTCTCAACCAGACCATTGGTCTGGGGGTGGTAAGAGGTGGAGAACTTGTAGGTTACCCCGCACTCTTTCCACATGGTTTTCATGTAACTAGACATGAAGTTGGATCCTCTGTCAGAGACAACCTCCTTGGGGAATCCAACACGGGTGAAAATGCCCAGGAGAGCCCTGGCAACCACCTTGGCAGTAACAGTCCGAAGGGGTATTGCCTCAGGGTACCTGGTGGCATGATCTACCAAGACCAGGATGAACCGATGTCCACCTGAAGTGGGAGGGTCAAGGGAACCGACGATGTTGATGCCCACCCTCTCAAATGGTGTGCCAACCACTGGCAATGGCTGCAGTGGGGCAATGACACTGCCTCCAGTCTTGCCAGACAACTGAAAAGTTGGGCAGGTCCGGCAGTGGGACTACACCTCTACTCCCATCCGTGGCCAGTAGAAATGGGCAGAGAGCCTCTGCTTAGTCTTCTTGGTCCCAAGATGACCAGCCAAGGGCACCTCATGCGCCAACTGCAGTAGGAAGGGCCTGTAAACCTGGGGTACCACCAACCTCTTGAGGGCACCAGGTTCAGGTTTAGTGGGCTCACTAACAAGGAGCTCACCCTCCCAATAAATCCGGAACGTCCTAGGCACTTCTCCTTGTGCCTGGGACAGGGCCTGTTTCCTCAGTCCCTCGAGAGAGTGGCACTCTCTCTGTCCCTTACAGAAGTCTGCCCGGGAGGGTCCCCCTTCAGCTAACAAGCATTGAAGGTCGGGATGATCCTCCGGGTTGAGAACCTCTCCCACAGGAGAGTCTTCTGTCTCTTCTCCCACAGGAGTTGAGTTTGGGTTTTCCACTGGACCCAGCCCGTCCGGAGCATGGATCCCAATGGGTGCTGTCGGAACAGCAGGAAGAGAAGGTGTTCCCTCCACAGAGGTGGCCTTCTTGGTCTTCCTTCTTCTTGCCTTAGGCCTCGCCTTTGGCTCGGGTACCTGACTCACAGCCAGACCCGGTGTCACCTGTGACCTAATGACTGCAGCAGCAGTCATGGGAAGACCATCCGAGATCAACCCCAACTCTACTAGATCATTTCCTAACAGAATGTTAGCAGGGACATTGTCCTGAACCAGGACAGGAAGCTTTGCTGTCTTGTCTCCAATCATGAGTGTGACTAAGGCTACAGGCGATACTTTGGGAGGCCCACCAGCTAACCTGGTGGTTCTCAGAGGAGCACCTACATAGTCCTCTGGCTTGAGCAGGGTCCTGTCCACCACTGTCATGCTAGCCCCAGTGTCTCTCAAACCAGTAGAAGGCTGGCCATTCAAGAGGACACTTCTCAAAAACCTACGGGTGTTCTGTGGGATAGTCGCCAGTACTTCTGCATACTGGTCCCAGGCCCCAAGGGACACTAAGGAAATCTCTACCGGAGCACCAAATGTGATCCCGGTAGAGGAGGGGAGGACAGTGGCCTCCACCTCAGACACGGGGTAAGGTAGGTCAGGCTGACAGCCTGTACTCCAAGTGCCTTACCTTTACACTTGGAGTCACCCCTTTTGTGATCCAGAGCCCCACAGTCCCAACAAGCGCCAGGAGTGCGGGGTACAGTACTGGAACCACTGGGAGCCTGCTTTGCAGCAGGTGGACCACTACTCTTATTCCCACCCACAGATGACTTATCCCCACTAGATTTTTGGGTCTTGGGAGAGGAAGGTTTAGGTTTACCCGACTGTGACTGCTTGTGGGACTCCTCAGCTTTCTGAGAGGCCCCCTTTTCTTTGTCCTTGTCCTTCCCACTGGAGTCCTTAGGGGACACCCGGTGGGAGACCCACTTGTTGTAGCCAGCTTAAAGGGGTCCAAAATGTTCTGGTCAGCCACATACTGACGCAGCTCTGGTGAACAGGCTTCAGAAAAATGCTCAAAGAACAAGAGGTGGGACAATTCAACAAAAGTCTTAACCTTGTATCCATTAATCCACCCCATCATGTTCATGTGCGCAGCACTCACCCAGTCAACCCAAGACACATTCTCCCTTTTCTTAAAATCCCTGAACCTTCTAAGGTATTGGGTAGGTGTCTTGCCAAACTTGGCAATCAAAGCAGACTTCATACACTCATACTGATCCCTTTCTTCCACACTCAGCTTCAGAATACAGTCATATCCAGTTTGAGGCACTCTGCTTAACAAACACTTAGCCCAATCTCTTTTATCAACATCATGAAACGCACAAGCCATTTCAAATGCTTCAATCCATTGGAGGATATCTGAACCCTCCACAAATACACCAACCAAATCTTTCATAAACTTGGTGGCTGGGGACCTGACACTCTCACTGGTTTTAGCTGAAGTCTCCACTCTAGCTTTCTCTAGCTGTATTCTCTGACATTCAGTGTCCTGGCTCTTGAGTTCAAGGTCCTTCTTTCTGAGTTCAAGATCCCTATTCTTGAGCTCCACTTGTTGAGCCAACTCCTCTTTCTTAAGTTCAGCATCTATTTCCAACTTGCGGTATTCAAAGGCCAATTTCATCCTTAATAACTGAAGCTCCAAGGAATTTCAGGGGTTTGGAACAGAGGCAGCAGGAATGGCGGCATTCCCAGAAACAGATTCAGCAGAAACCCCAGGGGCAGAGTCCTCATTGGTTGCATTCCCCCCCTCATCAAGAGTTTCACCATCAGTCTGGTAGTCCACCAGGGCAGCTATCAGCTCAGCCCTAGACTTATCCACAAAGTCTAACTCCCTGGCTTCACAAGCACTCTGGAGAGCCTCCAAGCTCATCTGAGTCAATTTGCGATTTGCAATAGACTCCATTGTTTGTAATGCAGTTATCTTGTACACACCTAAACCTTAATTTAATAAAGTGCAGATATCCTTTGTAAGTGGCACGGTTATACACTGATTCTTAAAACCATAAGCATCCCACCGCTGCCACCAGTGTAAAGGACCGGTGGGGGGTGTCTGTACTTCTGCTCTCTATATGGTAGAAGAGAGGCACAGAGGACCCCAGCCAAGATTCTCTATTACGGTAGCAATGGACGAGCAATCAAGGCCTAGCTTCTCAGGGGGTGATGCGGGCTGGTTCTTAAGTACAGTGTAGTCCCCAAGCCCCCACAAAGGAATGTCCACACACTGTATTGGTTAGAACACAGTCTTTATATAATCAATATTCAAGGTTATGTACACTTATCATAATAACTCACTTTGTACTTAGGAAAATCAACAATGGCAAATATATACAATTCTAAAGTGGTACCACCCTTTGTATTAGATCTTATTAAAGTGCATCAACAATACTGTAACAATGTCACACAGATCAATAGAGTGAAACCAGCAATAGAGAGAGGAGAGAAAATAAGATGGTTGATCAATAGGCAGAATACTGGCCCCTATCACTAGACACAGTTCTGTGTGGAGATCCCCCCACCTGGGCAACCTGTAAAATAAAGATATAGCACAAGCCCAGTCCATATATTGTTCTGTAAGTCTTATTCCCTCCTATAATGTTTTTACCCCCCCAATGTACCTGGTGGAGTGGAGTTCTTCGAAGAGGCGTCGACAGATCCTTCTTGAGCGACCCCCTTTCAAGCAGGAGTCACGGATCGTTGAGAGGCGTTGAGAAACGTCGAGGAACTCGGCGTTCGGCGGCGGGGAATCGACGGCCCTTCTTGAATGCCTTCCCTTTCAAGTGGGAGACACGGGGCGTCGAACGTCCGTCGACAAACAGGGTAGAACGGCGTCAATGAGGCGGCAGCTTCGTCCGAGCGGTGCTCGTCGGCGTCGGAGCGTCGGCGTCCTGCAAGGCAGAGGCGTGCGGGGCACCTCGGTGACAATAGTTCTGGACCGCAAAGATTGTGGAGACGGAGGCCCAGCAAGGGCGTCGAGTCGTTTGAGTCTTTGTGGTCTTCGGGTGGCGGGAAACCCACCGGCAGGTTTCTCCTCGGCGCGTTGGTCGTCCTCGACTTTCTCCAGCAGGATAAAGCGGTCGACGGTGCGGACGAGGGAGTCCTTCGATTCGAATGTTCTTAGGCAAGGAGCGGACGGCTCCGGTCGGCGGCGGCACGGCGTCGAGTGGTTCCCACGGCTGGGCAACACAACTTCGACGGGCCTCCCGCGGTTACACAAACCTGCGAACCCTGGTCGACGGCAATGGACTTCGATGCCGGCAATGTCCGGGTGCTTCACTTCGATCTCCTCGGCGGTCCCGTCTCGGGTCGGCAACCTTTCGAGGGTCTGTCTTCCAGGGCACTTCGGCGAAGATGGAGCAGTGCTCGATGGTCCCTCGGAGCACGGGAAGAGGGTGCCTTACCAGGTCCTCTCTCGGGTCAGTCTTCGACGATTTCGGCAGCCTTCGGATCGGTCGAAGCAAATGCCACAGCAAGTCTTCTCCTTCCAGCTGGACGTCGAGGATCAGCAGTTCCAGTTACTCTTAGAGTGGAGACTCAGCTCCAGAACGCTTCTGAACAACTACCAGTAGTGAGAGGTCCCCAGATATACTATTCTGTCTCTCATCCACACTGCTGGCACACACTCAGCAGCCAATCATCCAGAAGGGCATTCATGATGTCAGTCAGCCAATCAGGCACACAGTGCATTCAGGCCACACTCCTCCCTTTCAGACACTCACAACAAGGACTGTGGATTGGGACAAGTACCCAGCCATTCAACACTACACACTGCATTCAGGCCAGTTTCGGGCAGGGCTGTCTCAGTCTTTGTCTCTCATGCCAGAAACCAGACAACCACAACAAGGAGTGTATATTGGTCACACACTCCATTCACCCAGGTCCCACCCACAGGAGGTACCCACAACATACAGTCACTGGGAAGGCTCCAGTCAGTCTAGCTGGGCCTTCACAACAACACCATATATGGAACTTCCACCCAACAGCCAGTCAGGGGGAAGGGACAGAGTCAGGGCTTCCCAGGACTTTGGAAAACAAGGTAACAGGCAATAGAAAGCAAGAGGCCACAGGGGCCATCTTGTTTCCTATCAGGAATCAACTGATCCCAATGGCAGGGCCTGGGTATCCCAAAATGGAGGACACCCAGAGCACCTGTCAAATTCAGCATGGAGCTGCCACCAGCCCATACCCTGCTCTGTGGGCCACCCACAGGTGCCCAAAAACATACACTAGGGGCACAGGGTTGTACCCCTACCAATGGGTGCCATAAGGGTATCCCATGGGTCTGTTCACCAAACCAAAAGAGAGAGCTGCACTGCCAGGAGTCCCACATGGACTCCTAGGCAGAAAACATGACAGAACACATGATAAAAAGCAGTAAAGGACAAGGATTAAGAGGCCCTGTCCCTCTGATGCATTTCCAGCATCACAGCGGGTGTGTCTGGGTAATAAATTCTGAGCCGATTTGCGCAAATCATATCTCTGCGGATTCCCACGGGTGTCCTCTTTTCGGAAATGCATGGGGTTCCCTGTTTTCCTTGGTGGCTTGGACACCCGAGGCCCATATCTGTATGTTGTGCTTGTCTGGAGAAAGTGTCAAATTCATGTGTCGAAACAGACTTGGGGTTACCTGTGTTTTAGGCTTTCCCCTTGGCGCCCAGGTAGGTTCACTCACACTTGTGAGGTACCGTTTTCATAGGGACACCTGTTGAAACGCGGGACGGTAGCCGATGTGTTGTTGGCGGTGTGTTTCTATGGGTGCGTCGAGTGAAATGTGCGGAAAATGCGTTTTTTCCCCCACATTTTGGACTTTGCGGGGGTGTCTGGGTAAAAAAATTCGGGGCCGATTTACGCAAATCATACCTCTGTGGATTCCCACGGGTGTCCTCGTTTCAGAAATGCATCGGGTTCTCTGTTTTCCTTGGTGGCTTGGACACCCGAGGCCCATATCTGTATGTTGTGCTTGTCTGGAGAAAGTGTCAAATTCAGGTGTCGAAACAGACTTGGGGTTACCTGTGTTTTATGCTTTCCCCTGGGCGCTCAGGTATGTGCACCCACACATGTGAGGTACCGTTTTCATCGGGACACCTGTGGGAACGCAGGACGGTAGGCCATGTGTTGTTGGTGGCGTGTTTCGATGGGGGGCCGAGTGAAATGTGCGGAAAATGTGTTTTTTTTCCCACATTTCAGACTTTGCGGGGGTGTTTGGATAATACATTTCGGGGCCGATTTGCGCAAATCATACCTCTGCGGATTCCCACGTTTGTCCTCTTTTTGGAAATGCATGGGGTTCCCTGTTTTCCTTGGTGGCTTGGACACCCGAGGCCCATATCTGTATGCTGTGCTTGTCTGGAGAAAGTGTCAAATTCAGGTGTCGAAACAGACTTGGGGTTAACTGGGTTTTAGGCTTTCCCCTTGGCGCCCAGGTAGGTGCACCCACACATGTGAGGTACCGTTTTCATCGGGACACCTGTGGGAACGCGGGACGGTAGCCCATGTGTTGTTGGCGGTGTGTTTCTATGGGTGCGTCGAGTGAAATGTGCGGAAAATGCTTTTTTCCCCCCACATTTTGGACTTTGCAGGGTTGTCTGAGTAATACATACTGGGCCGATTTGCGCAAATCATACCTCTGCGGATTCCCACGTTTGTCCTCTTTTCGGAAATGCATGGGGTTCCCTGTTTTCCTTGGTGGCTTGGACACCCGAGGCCCATATCTGTATGTTGTGCTTGTCTGGAGAAAGTGTCAAATTCAGGTGTCGAAATAGACTTGGGGTTAACTGTCTTTTAGGCTTTCCCCTTGGCGCCCAGGTAGGTGCACCCACTCATGTGAGGTACCGTTTTCATCGGGACACCTGTGGGAACGCGGGACGGTAGCCCATGTGTTGTTGGTGGTGTGTTTCTATGGGTGCGTCCAGTGAAATGTGCGGAAAATGCGTTTTTTCCCCCACATTTTGGACTTTGCGGGGTTGTCTGAGTAATAAATTCTTGGCCGATTTGCGCAAATCATACCTCTGCGGATTCACACAGGTGTCCTCTTTTTGGAAATGCATGGGGTTCCCTGTTTTCCTTGGTGGCTTGG
The DNA here is from genome assembly GCF_040938575.1 of Ambystoma mexicanum. NCBI lineage: Eukaryota > Metazoa > Chordata > Amphibia > Caudata > Ambystomatidae > Ambystoma > Ambystoma mexicanum. The sequence continues at coordinate 69,169,881 of NC_090923.1, read as the reverse complement.
ACACCCAAGGCCCATATATGTATATTGTGCTTGTCTGGTAAAAGTGTCAAATTCAGGTGTCGAAACAGACTTGGGGTTAACTGTGTTTTAGGCTTTCCCCTTGGCGCCCAGTTATGTGCACCCGCACATGTGAGGTACCGTTTTCATCGGGACACCTGTGGGAACGCGGGACGGTAGCCCATGTGTTTTTGTCGGCGTGTTTCGATGGGGCCCGAGTGAAATGTGCGGAAAATGTGTTTTTTTCCCACATTTCAGACTTTGCGGGGGTGTCTGGGTAATAAATTCTGGGCCGATTTGCGCAAATCATACCTCTGCGGATTCCCACGTTTGTCCTCTTTTCGGAAATGTATGGGGTTCACTGTTTTCCTTGGTGGCTTGGACACCCGAGGCCCATATCTGTATGTTGTGCTTGTCTGGAGAAGTGTCAAATTCAGGTGTCGAAACAGACTTGGGGTTAACTGTGTTTTAGGCTTTCCCCTTGGCGCCCAGGTAGAAGCACCCACACATGTGAGGTACCGTTTTCATCGGGACACCTGTGGGAACGCGGGACGGTAGCCCATGTGTTGTTGGCGGTGTGTTTCTATGGGTGCGTCGAGTGAAATGTGCGGAAAATGCGTTTTTTCCCCCACATTTTGGACTTTGCAGGGTTGTCTGATTAATAAATTCTGGGCCGATTTGCGCAAATCATACCTCTGCGGATTCCCAAGTTTGTCCTCTTTTCGGAAATGCATGGGGGTCCCTGTTTTCCTTGGTGGCTTGGACACCCGAGGCCCATATCTGTATGTTGTGCTTGTCTGGAGAAAGTGTCAAATTCAGGTGTCGAAACAGACTTGGGGTTAACTGTGTTTTAGGCTTTCCCCTTGGCGCCCAGGTAGGTGCACCCACACATGTGAGGTACCATTTTCATTGGGACACCTGTGGGAACGCAGGACGGTAGCCCCTGTGTTGTTGGCGGTGTGTTTCTATGGGTGCGTCGAGTGAAATGTGCGGAAAATGCGTTTTTTCCCCCACATTTTGGACTTTGCGGGGTTGTCTCAGTAATAAATTCTGGGCCGATTTGCGCAAATCATACCTCTGCGGATTCACACAGGTGTCCTCTTTTTGGAAATGCATGGGGTTCCCTGTTTTCCTTGGTGGCTTGGACACCCGAGGCCCATATATGTATGTTGTGCTTGTCTGGTGAAAGTGTCAAATTCAGGTGTCGAAACAGACTTGGGGTTACCTCTTTTTTAGGCTTCCCCTTGGCGTCCAGGTAGGTGCACCCACACATGTGAGGTACCGTTTTCATCGGGACACCTGTGGGAACGCGGGACGGTAGTCCATGTGTTGTTGGCGGCGTGTTTCGATGGGTGGGCCGAGTGAAATGTACGGAAAATGTGTTTTTTTTCCTTTTTTCCCCCCACATTTCAGACTTTGCAGGGGTTGTCTGAGTAATAAATTCTTGGCCGATTTGCGCAAATCATACCTCTGCGGATTCACACAGGTGTCCTCTTTTTGGAAATTCATGGGGTTCCCTGTTTTCCTTGGTGGCTTGGACACCCGAGGCCCATATCTGTATGTTGTGCTTGTCTGGTAAAAGTGTCAAATTCAGGTGTCGAAACAGATTTGGGTTTACCTGTGTTTTAGGCTTTCCCCTTGGCGCCCAGGTATGTGCACCCGCACATGTGAGGTACCGTTTTCATCGGGACACCTGAGGGAACGCGGGACGGTAGCCCATATGTTTTTGTCGGCGTGTTTCGATGGGGGGCCGAGTGAAATGTGCGGAAAATGTGTCTTTTTTCCCACATTTCAGACTTTGCGGGGGTGTCTGGGTAATAAATTATGGGCCGATTTGCGCAAATCATACCTCTGCGGATTCCCACGTTTGTCCTCTTTTCGGAAATGTATGGGGTTCCCTGTTTTCCTTGGTGGCTTGGACACCCGAGGCCCATATCTGTATGTTGTTCTTGTCTGGAGAAGTGTCAAATTCAGGTGTCGAAACAGACTTGGGGTTAACTGTGTTTTAGGCTTTCCCCTTGGCGCCCAGGTAGGTGCACCCACACATGTGAGGTACCGTTTTCATCGGGACACCTGTGGGAACGCGGGACGGTAGCCCCTGTGTTGTTGGCGGTGTGTTTCTATGGGTGCGTCGAGTGAAATGTGCGGAAAATGCGTTTTTCCCCCACATTTTGGACTTTGCGGGGTTGTCTGAGTAATAAATTCTTGGCCGATTTGCGCAAATCATACCTCTGCGGATTCACACAGGTGTCCTCTTTTTGGAAATGCATGGGGTTCTCTGTTTTCCTTGGTGGCTTGGACACCCGAGGCCCATATCTGTATGTTGTGCTTGTCTGGTGAAAGTGTCAAATTCACGTGTCGAAACAGACTTGGGGTTACCTCTTTTTTAGGCTTCCCCTTGGCGTCCAGGTAGGTGCACCCACACATGTGAGGTACCGGTTTCATCGGGACACCTGTGGGAATGCGGGACGGTAGTCCATGTGTTGTTGGCGGCGTGTTTCGATGTGTGGGCCGAGTGAAATGTGCTGAAAATGTGTTTTTTTTCCCACATTTCAGACTTTGCAGGGGTATCTGGGTAATAAATTCTGGGCCGATTTGCGCAAATCATACCTCTGTGGATTCCCACAGGTGTCCTCTTTTCGGAAATGCATCGGGTTCTCTGTTTTCCTTGGTGGCTTGGACACCCGAGGCCCATATCTGTATGTCGTGCTTGTCTGGAGAAAGTGTCAAATTCAGGTGTCGAAACAGACTTGGGGTTACCTGTGTTTTAGGCTTTCCCTTTGGCGCCCGGTAGGTGCACCCACACATGTGAGGTACCGTTTTCATCGGGACACCTGTGGGAACGCGGGACGGTAGCCCATGTGTTGTTGGCGGTGTGTTTCGATGGGTGCGCCGAGTGAAATGTGCGGAAAAGGTGTTTTTTTCCCCACATTTCGGATTTTGCAGGGGTGTCTGGGTAATAAATTCTGGGCCGATTTGCGCAAATCATACCTCTGCGGATTCCCACGGGTGTCCTCTTTTCGGAAATGCATGGGGTTCCCTGTTTTCCTTGGTGGCTTGGACACCCAAGGCCCATATCTGTATGTTGTGCTTGTCTGGAGAAAGTGTCAAATTCAGGTGTCCAAACAGACTTGGGGTTAACTGTGTTTTAGGCTTTCCCCTTGGTGCCCAGGTAGGTGCACCCACACACGTGGGGTACCGTTTTCATCGGGACACCTGTGGGAACGCGGGACGGTAGGCCATGTGTTGTTGGCGGCGTGTTTCGATGGGTGGGCCGAGTGAAATGTGCGGAAAATGTGTTTTTTTCCCACATTTCAGACTTTGCGGGGGTGTCTGGGTAATAAATTCTGGGCCGATTTGCGCAAATCATACCTCTGCGGAGTCCCACGGGTGTCCTCATTTCGGAAATGCATGGGGTTCCCTGTTTTCCTTGGTGGCTTGGACACCCGAGGCCCATATCTGTATGTTGTGCTTGTCTGGAGAAAGTGTCAAATTCAGGTGTCGAAACAGACTTGGGGTTACCTGTGTTTTAGGCTTTACCCATGGCGCCCAGGTAGGTGCACCCACACATGTGAGGTACCGTTTTCATCGGGACACCTGTGGGAACGCGGGACAGTAGGCCATGTGTTGTTGGCGGCATGTTTCGATGGGTTCGCTGAGTGAAATGTGCGGAAAATGCATTTCTTTTCCCACATTTCGGACTTGGCGGGGGTGTCTGGGTAATAAATTCTGGGCCGCCGATTTGCGCAAATCATACCTCTGTGGATTTCCACGGGTATCCTCTTTTCGGAAATGCCTGAGGTTCCCTGTTTTCCCTGGTGGCTTGGACACCCGAGGCCCATATCTGTATGTTGTGCTTGTCTGGAGAAAGTGTCAAATTCAGGTGTCGAAACAGATTTGGGTTTACCTGTGTTTTAGGCTTTCCCCTTGGCGCCCAGGTAGGTGCACCCACACATGTGGTACCGTTTTCATCGGGACACCTGTGGGAACGCAGGACGGTAGGCCATGTGTTGTTGGCGGCGTGTTTCGATGGGTGCGCCGAGTGAAATGTGCGGAAAATGCATTTTTTTCCCCACATTTCGGGCTTTGCGGGGGTGTCTGAGTAATACATTCTGGGCCGATTTGCGCAAATCATACCTCTGCGGATTCCCACGTTTGACCTCTTTTCGGAAATGCATGGGGTTCCCTGTTTTCCTTGGTGGCTTGGACACCCGAGGCCCATATCTGTATGTCGTGCTTGTCTGGAGAAAGTGTCAAATTCAGATGTCGAAACAGACTAGGGGTTACCTGTGTTTTAGGCTTTCCCTTTGGCGCCCAGGTAGGTGCACCCACACATGTGAGGTACCGTTTTCATCGGGACACCTGTGGGAACGCGGGACGGTAGCCCATGTGTTGTTGGCGGTTTGTTTCGATGGGTGTGCCGAGTGAAATGTGCGGAAAATGTGTTTTTTTCCCCACATTTCGGACTTTGCGGGGGTGTCTGGGTAATAAATTTGTGGCCGATTTGCGCAAATCATACCTCTGTGGATTCCCACGGGTGTCCTCTTTGCGGAAATGCATGGGGTTCCCTGTTTTCCTTGGTGGCTTGGACACCCAAGGCCCATATCTGTATGTTGTGCTTGTCTGGAGAAAGTGTCAAATTCATGTGTCGAAACAGACTTGGGATTAACTGTATTTTAGGCTTTCCCGTTGGCGCCCAGGTAGGTGCACCCACACATGTGAGGTACCATTTTCATCGGGACACCTGTTGAAACATGGGACGGTAGGCCATATGTTGTTGGCGGCGTGTTTCAATGGGTGCGCCGAGAGAAATGTGCGGAAAATGCATTTTTTTCCCCACATTTCCGACTTTTCCGGGGGTGTCTGAGTAATACATTCCAGGCAGATTTGCGCAAATCATACCTCTGCAGATTCCCCCGTGTGTCCTCTTTTCGGAAATGCATGGGGTTCCCTGTTTTCCTAGGTGGCTTGGACACCCGAGGCCCATATCTGTATGTTGTGCTTGTCTGGAGAAAGTGTCAAATTCATGTGTCGAAACAGACTTGGGGTTACCTGTGTTTTTGGCTTTCCCCATGGCGCCCAGGTAGGTGCACCCACACATGTGAGGTACCGTTTTCATCGGGACACCTGTGGGAACGCGGGACCGTAGGCCATGTGTTGGTGGCGGCGTGTTTCGATGGGTTCGCTGAGTGAAATGTGCGGAAAATGCATTTCTTTTCCCACATTTCGGACTTGGCGGGGGTGTCTGGGTAATAAATTCTGGGCCGCCGATTTGCGCAAATCATACCTCTGTGGATTCCCACGGGTATCCTCTTTTCGGAAATGGATGGGGTTCCCTGTTTTCCTGGGTGGCTTGGACGCCCGAGGCCCATATCTGTATGTTGTGCTTGTCTGGAGAAAGTGTCAAATTCAGGTGTCGAAACAGACTTGGGGTTAACTGTGGTTTAGGCTTTCTCCTTGGCGCCCAGGTAGGTGCACCCACACATGTGAGGTACCATTTTCATCGGGACACCTGTGGAAACGCGGGACGGTAGCCCATGTGTTGTTGTCGGTGTGTTTCTATGGGTGCGTCAAGTGAAATGTGCGGAAAATGCGTTTTTTCCCCCACATTTTGGACTTTGCGGGGGTGTCTGAGTAATAAATTCTGGGCCGATTTGCGCAAATCATACCTCTGTGGATTCACACGGGTGTCCTCTTTTTGGAAATGTATGGGGTTCCCTGTTTTCCTTGATGGCTTGGACACCCGAGGCCCATATGTGTATATTGTGCTTATCTGGTGAAAGTGTCAAATTCAGGTGTCGAAACAGACTTGGGGTTACCTGTGTTTTAGGCTTTCCCCTTGGCGCCCAGGTAGGTGCACCCACACATGTGAGGTACCATTTTAATCGGGACACCTGTGGAAACGCGGGACGGTAGGCCATGTGTTGTTGGTGGCGTGTTTCGATGGGTGCGCCGAGTGAAATATGTGGAAAATGTGTTTTTTTTCCCCACATTTCGGACTTTGCGGGGGTGTCTGAGTAATACATTCCGGGCCGATTTGCGCAAATCATACCTCTGCGGATTCCCACGGGTGTCCTCTTTTCGGAAATGCATGCGGTTCCCTGTTTTCCTTGGTGGCTTGGACATCCGAGGCCCATATCTGTATGTTGTGCTTGTCTTGTGAAAGTGTCAAATTCAGGTGTCGAAACAGACTTGGGGTTACCTGTGTTTTAGGCTTCTTCTTGGCGCCCAGGTAGGTGCACCCACACATGTGAGGTACCGTTTTCATCGGGACACTGGTGGGAACGCGGGGCGGTAGGCCATGTGTTGTTGGCGGCGTGTTTCGATGGGTGCACCGAGTGAAATGTGCAGAAAATGCGTTTTTTCCACACATTACGGAATTTGCGGGTGTGTCTGGGTAATAAATTCTGTGCCGATTTGCGCAAATCATATCTCTGCGGATTCCCACGGGTGTCCTCTTTTCGTAAATTCATCGGGTTCTCTGTTTTCCTTGGTGGCTTGGACACCCGAGGCCCATATCTGTATGTTGTGCTTGTCTGGAGAAAGTGACAAATTCAGGTGTCGAAACAGACTTGGGGTTACCTGTGTTTTATGCTTTCCCCTGGGCGCTCAGGTAGGTGCACCCACACATGTGAGGTACCGTTTTCATCGGGACACCTGTGGGAACGCGGGACGGTAGGCCATGTGTTGTTGGCAGCGTGTTTCGATTGGTGGGCCGAGTGAAATGTGCGGAAAAGGTGTTTTTTTCCCCTACATTTCGGATTTTGCGGGGGTGTCTGGGTAATAAATTCTGGGCCGATTTGTGCAAATCATACCTCTGCGGATTCCCACATTTGTCCTCTTTTCGGAAATGCATGGGGTTCCCTGTTTTCCTTGGTGGCTTGGACACCCGAGGCCCATATCTGTATGTTGTGCTTGTCTGGAGAAAGTGTCAAATTCAGGTGTCGAAATAGACTTGGGGTTAACTGTCTTTTAGGCTTTCCCCTTGGCGCCCAGGTGGGTGCACCCACTCATGTGAGGTACCGTTTTCATCGGGACACCTGTGGGAACGCGGGACGGTAGCCCATGTGTTGTTGGCGGTGTGTTTCTATGGGTGCGTCGAGTGAAATGTGCGGAAAATGCGTTTTTTCCCCCACATTTTGGACTTTGCGGGGTTGTCTGAGTAATAAATTCTTGGCCGATTTGCGCAAATCATACCTCTGCGGATTCACACAGGTGTCCTCTTTTTGGAAATGCATGGGGTTCCCTGTTTTCCTTGGTGGCTTGGACACCCGAGGCCCATACATGTATATTGTGCTTGTCTGGTAAAAGTGTCAATTTCAGGTGTCGAAACAGACTTGGGGTTAACTGTGTTTTAGTCTTTCCCCTTGGCGCCCAGGTATGTGCACCCGCACATGTGAGGTACCGTTTTCATCGGGACACCTGTGGGAACGCGCGACGGTAGCCCATGTGTTTTTGTCAGCGTGTTTCGATGGGGGGCCGAGTGAAATGTGCGGAAAATGTGTTTTTTTTTCCACATTTCAGACTTTGCGGGGGTGTCTGGGTAATAAATTCTGGGCCGATTTGCGCAAATCATACCTCTGCGGATTCCCACGGGTGTCCTCTTTTCGGAAATGCATGGGGTTCCCTGTTTTCCTGGGTGGCTTGGACGCCCGAGGCCCATATCTGTATGTTGTGCTTGTCTGGAGAAAGTGTCAAATTCAGGTGTCGAAACAGACTTGGGGTTAACTGTGTTTTAGGCTTTATCCTTGGCGCCCAGGTAGGTGCACCCACACATGTGAGGTACCATTTTCATCGGGACACCTGTGGAAACGCGGGACGGTAGCCCATGTGTTGTTGGCGGCGTGTTTCGATGGGGGGCCGAGTGAAATATGCGGAAAATGTGTTTTTTTCCCACATTTCAGACTTTGCGGGGGTGTCTGGGTAATAAATTCTGGGCCGATTTGCGCAAATCATACCTCTGCGGATTCCCACGTTTGTCCTCTTTTCGGAAATGTATGGGGTTCCCTGTTTTCCTTGGTGGCTTGGGCACCCGAGACCCATATCTGTATGTTGTGCTTGTCTGGAGAAAGTGTCAAATTCAGGTGTCGAAACAGACTTGGGGTTAACTGTGTTTTAGGCTTTCCCCTTGGCGCCCAGGTAGGTGCACCCACACATGTGAGGTACCGTTTTCATCGGGACACCTGTGGGAACGCGGGACGGTAGCCCATGTGTTGTTGGTGGTGTGTTCCTATTGGTGCGTCGAGTGAAATGTGCGGGAAATGCGTTTTTTCCCCCACATTTTGGACTTTGCAGGGTTGTCTGATTAATAAATTCTGGGCCGATTTGCGCAAATCATACCTCTGCGGATTCCCAAGTTTGTCCTCTTTTCGGAAATGCATGGGGGTCCCTGTTTTCCTTGGTGGCTTGGACACCCGAGGCCCATATCTGTATGTTGTGCTTGTCTGGAGAAAGTGTCAAATTTAGGTGTCGAAACAGACTTGGGGTTAACTGTGTTTTAGGCTTTCCCCTTGGCGCCCAGGTAGGTGCACCCACACATGTGAGGTACCGTTTTCATCGGGACACCTGTGGGAACGCGGGACGGTAGCCCCTGTGTTGTTGGCGGTGTGTTTCTATGGGTGCGTCGAGTGAAATGTGCGGAAAATGCGTTTTTTCCCCCACATTTTGGACTTTGCGGGGTTGTCTGAGTAATAAATTCTTGGCCGATTTGCGCAAATCATACCTCTGCGGATTCACACAGGTGTCCTCTTTTTGGAAATGCATGGGGTTCCCTGTTTTCCTTGGTGGCTTGGACACCCGAGGCCCATATCTGTATGTTGTGCTTGTCTGGTGAAAGTGTCAAATTCAGGTGTCGAAACAGACTTGGGGTTACCTGTGTTTTAGGCTTCCCCTTGGCGTCCAGGTAGGTGCACCCACACATGTGAGGTACCGTTTTCATCGGGACACCTGTGGGAACGCGGGACGGTAGGCCATGTGTTGTTGGCGGCGTGTTTCAATGGGTGTGCCGAGTGAAATGTGCGGAAAATGCATTTTTTTCCCACATTTCGGACTTTGCGGGGGTGTCTGGGTAATAAATTCTGGGCCGATTTGCGCAAATCATACCTATGTGGATTCCCACAGGTCTCCTCTTTTCGGAAATGCATCGGGTTCTCTGTTTTCCTTGGTGGCTTGGACACCCGAGGCCCATATCTGTATGTCGTGCTTGTCTGGAGAAAGTGTCAAATTCAGGTGTCGAAACAGACTTGGGGTTACCTGTGTTTTAGGCTTTCCCTTTGGCGCCCAGGTAGGTGCACCCACACATGTGAGGTACCGTTTTCATCGGGACACCTGTGGGAACGCGGGACGGTAGCCGATGTGTTGTTGGCGGTGTGTTTCGATGGGTGCGCCGAGTGAAATGTGCGCAAAAGGTGTATTTTTCCCCACATTTCGGATTTTACTGCGGTGTCTGGGTAATAAATTCTGGGCCGAATTGCGCAAATCATACCTCTGCGGATTCCCACGGGTGTCCTCTTTTCGGAAATGCATGGGGTTGGTTCCCTGTTTTCCTTGGTGGCTTGGACACCCGAGGCCCATATTTGTATGTTGTGCTTGTCTGGAGAAAGTGTCAAATTCAGGGGTCCAAACAGACTTGGGGTTAACTGTGTTTTAGGCTTTCCCCTTGTTGCCCAGGTAGGTGCACCCACACATGTGAGGTACCGTTTTCATCGGGACACCTGTGGGAACGCGGGACAGTAGGCCATGTGTTGTTGGCGGTGTGTTTTGATGGGTGGGCCGAGTGAAATGTGCGGAAAATGTGTTTTTTTTCCCACATTTCAGACTTTGCGGGGTTGTCTGGGTAATAAATTCTGGGCCGATTTGCGCAAATCATACCTCTGCGGATTCCCACCTTTGTCCTCTTTTCGGAAATGCATGGGGTTCCCTGTTTTCCTTGGTGGCTTGGACACCCGAGGCCCATATCTGTATGTCGTGCTTGTCTGGAGAAAGTGTCAAATTCAGGTGTCGAAACAGACTTGGGGTTACCTGTGTTTTAGGCTTTACCCATGGCGCCCAGGTAGGTGCACCCACACATGTGAGGTACCGTTTTCATCGGGATACCTGTGGGAACGCGGGACAGTAGGCCATGTGTTGTTGGCGGCGTGTTTCGATGGGTTCGCTGAGTGAAATGTGCGGAAAATGCATTTCTTTTCCCACATTTCAGACTTGGCGGGGGTGTCTGGGTAATAAATTCTGGGCCGCCGATTTGTGCAAATCATACCTCTGTGGATTCCCACGGGTATCCTCTTTTCAGAAATGCATGAGGTTCCCTGTTTTCCCTGGTGGCTTGGACACCCGAGGCCCATATCTGTATGTTGTGCTTGTCTGGAGAAAGTGTCAAATTCAGGTGTCGAAACAGATTTGGGTTTACCTGTGTTTTAGGCTTTCCCCTTGGCGCCCAGGTAGGTGCACCCACACATGTGAGGTACCGTTTTCATCGGGACACCTGTGGGAACGCAGGACGGTAGGCCATGTGTTGTTGGCGGCGTGTTTCGATGGGTGCGCTGAGTGAAATGTGCGGAAAATGCATTTTTTTCCCCACATTTCGGGCTTTGCGGGGGTGTCTGAGTAATACATTCTGGGCCGATTTGCGCAAATCATACCTCTGCGGATTCCCACGTTTGTCCTCTTTTCGGAAATGCATGGGGTTCCCTGTTTTCCTTGGTGGCTTGGACACCCGAGGCCATATCTGTATGTCGTGCTTGTCTGGAGAAAGTGTCAAATTCAGGTGTCGAAACAGACTAGGGGTTACCTGTGTTTTAGGCTTTCCCTTTGGCGCCCAGGTAGGTGCACCCACACATGTGAGGTACCGTTTTCATCGGGACACCTTTGGGAACGCGGGACGGTAGCCCATGTGTTGTTGGCGATTTGTTTCGATGGGTGTGCCCAGTGAAATGTGCGGAAAATGTGTTTTTTTCCCCACATTTCGGACTTTGCGGGATATCTGGGTAATAAATGTGTGGCCGATTTGCGCAAATCATACCTCTGTGGATTCCCACGGGTGTCCTCTTTTCGGAAATGCATGGGGTTCCCTGTTTTCCTTGGTGGCTTGGACACCCAAGGCCCATATCTGTATGTTGTGCTTGTCTGGAGAAAGTGTCAAATTCATGTGTCGAAACAGACTTGGGGTTAACTGTGTTTCAGGCTTTCCCGTTGGCGCCCAGGTAGGTGCACCCACACATGTGAGGTACCATTTTCATCGGGACAGCTGTTGAAACATGGGACGGTAGGCCATATGTTGTTGGCGGCGTGTTTCAATGGGTGCGCCGAGTGAAATGTGCGGAAAATGCATTTTTTTCCCCACATTTCCGACTTTGCGGGGGTGTCTGAGTAATACATTCCAGGCAGATTTGCGCAAATCATACCTCTGCAGATTCCCCCGTGTGTCCTCTTTTCGGAAATGCATGGGGTTCCCTGTTTTCCTAGGTGGCTTGGACACCCGAGGCCCATATCTGTATGTTGTGCTTGTCTGGAGAAAGTTTCAAATTCATGTGTCGAAACAGACTTGGGGTTACCTGTGTTTTAGGCTTTCCCCATGGCGCCCAGGTAGGTGCACCCACACATGTGAGGTACCGTTTTCATCGGGACACCTGTGGGAACGCGGGACCGTAGGCCATGTGTTGGTGGCGGCGTGTTTCGATGGGTTCGCTGAGTGAAATGTGCGGAAAATGCACTTCTTTTCCCACATTTTGGACTTGGCGGGGGTGTCTGGGTAATAAATTCTGGGCCGCCGATTTGCGCAAATCATACCTCTGTGGATTCCCACGGGTATCCTCTTTTCGGAAATGCATGAGGTTCCCTGTTTTCCCTGGTGGCTTGGACACCCGAGGCCCATATCTGTATGTTGTGCTTGTCTGGAGAAAGTGTCAAATTCAGGTGTCGAACCAGACTTGGGTTTACCTGTGTTTTAGGCTTTCCCCTTGGCGCCCAGGTATGTGCACCCACACATGTGAGGTACCGTTTTCATCGGGACACCTGTGGGAACGCGGGACGGTAGGCCATGTGTTGTTGGCGGCGTGTTTCGATGGGTGCGCCGAGTGAAATGTGCGGAAAATGTGTTTTTTCCCCACATTTCAGACTTTGCGGGGGTGTCTGGGTAATAAATTCTGGGCCGATTTGCGCAAATCATACCTCTGCGGATTCCCACGGGTGTCCTCTTTTCGGAAATGCATGGGGTTCCCTGTTTTCCTGGGTGGCTTGGACGCCCGAGGCCCATATCTGTATGTTGTGCTTGTCTGGAGAAAGTGTCAAATTCAGGTGTCGAAACAGACTTGGGGTTAACTGTGTTTTAGGCTTTCTCCTTGGCGCCCAGGTAGGTGCACCCACACATGTGAGGTACCATTTTCATCGGGACACCTGTGGAAACGCGGGACAGTAGCCCATGTGTTGTTGGCGGTGTGTTTCTATGGGTGCGTCAAGTGAAATGTGCGGAAAAAGCGTTTTTTCCCCCACATTTTGGACTTTGCGGGGGTGTCTAAGTAATAAATTCTGGGCCGATTTGCGCAAATCATACCTCTGTGGATTCACACGGGTGTCCTCTTTTTGGAAATGTATGGGGTTCCCTGTTTTCCTTGATGGCTTGGACACCCGAGGCCCATATGTGTATATTGTGCTTATCTGGTGAAAGTGTCAAATTCAGGTGTCGAAACAGACTTGGGGTTACCTGTGTTTTAGGCTTTCCCCTTGGCGCCCAGGTAGGTGCACCCACACATGTGAGGTACCATTTTCATCGGGACACCTGTGGAAACGCGGGACGGTAGGCCATGTGTTGTTGGTGGCGTGTTTCGATGGGTGCGCCGAGTGAAATATGTGGAAAATGTGTTTTTTTCCCCACATTTCGGACTTTGCTGGGGTGTCTGAGTAATACATTCCGGGCCGATTTGCGCAAATCATACCTCTGCGGATTCCCACGGGTGTCCTCTTTTCGGAAATGCATGCGGTTCCCTGTTTTCCTTGGTGGCTTGGACACCCGAGGCCCATATCTGTATGTTGTGCTTGTCTTGTGAAAGTGTCAAATTCAGGTGTCGAAACAGACTTGGGGTTACCTGTGTTTTAGGCTTCTTCTTGGCGCCCAGGTAGGTGCACCCACACATGTGAGGTACCGTTTTCATCGGGACACTGGTGGGAACGCGGGGCGGTAGGCCATGTGTTGTTGGCAGCGTGTTTCGATTGGTGGGCCGAGTGAAATGTGCGGAAAAGGTGTTTTTTTCCCCTACATTTCGGATTTTGCGGGGGTGTCTGGGTAATAAATTCTGGGCCGATTTGTGCAAATCATACCTCTGCGGATTCCCACGTTTGTCCTCTTTTCGGAAATGCATGGGGTTCCCTGTTTTCCTTGGTGGCTTGGACACCCGAGGCCCATATCTGTATGTTGTGCTTGTCTGGAGAAAGTGTCAAATTCAGGTGTCGAAATAGACTTGGGGTTAACTGTCTTTTAGGCTTTCCCCTTGGCGCCCAGGTATGTGCACCCACTCATGTGAGGTACCGTTTTCATCGGGACACCTGTGGGAACGCGGGACGGTAGCCCATCTGTTGTTGGCGGTGTGTTTCTATGGGTGCGTCGAGTGAAATGTGCGGAAAATGTGTTTTTTCCCCCACATTTTGGACTTTGCAGGGTTGTCTGAGAAATAAATTCTTGGCCGATTTGCGCAAATCATACCTCTGCGGATTCACACAGGTGTCCTCTTTTTGGAAATGCATGGGGTTCCCTGTTTTCCTTGGTGGCTTGGACACCCGAGGCCCATATATGTATATTGTGCTTGTCTGGTAAAAGTGTCAAATTCAGGTGTCGAAACAGACTTGGGGTTAACTGTGTTTTAGGCTTTCCCCTTGGCGCCCAGGTATGTGCACCCGCACATGTGAGGTACCGTTTTCATCGGGACACCGGTCGAAACGTGGGACGGTAGCCCATGTGTTGTTGGCGGTGTGTTTCTATGGGTGCGTCGAGTGAAATGTGCGGGAAATGCGTTTTTTCCCCCACATTTTGGACTTTGCAGGGTTGTCTGATTAATAAATTCTGGGCCGATTTGCGCAAATCATACCTCTGCGGATTCCCAAGTTTGTCCTCTTTTCGGAAATGCATGGGGGTCCCTGTTTTCCTTGGTGGCTTGGACACCCGAGGCCCATATCTGTATGTTGTGCTTGTCTGGAGAAAGTGTCAAATTCAGATGTTGAAACAGACTTGGGGTTAACTGTGTTTTAGGCTTTCCCCTTGGTGCCCAGGTAGGTGCACCCACACATGTGAGGTACCGTTTTCATCGGGACACCTGTGGGAACGCGGGACGGTAGCCCATGTGTTGTTGGCGGTGTGTTTCTATGGGTGCGTCGAGTGAAATGTGCGGGAAATGCGTTTTTTCCCCCACATTTTGGACTTTGCAGGGTTGTCTGATTAATAAATTCTGGGCCGATTTGCGCAAATCATACCTCTGCGGATTCCCAAGTTTGTCCTCTTTTCGGAAATGCATGGGGGTCCCTGTTTTCCTTGGTGGCTTGGACACCCGAGGCCCATATCTGTATGTTGTGCTTGTCTGGAGAAAGTGTCAAATTCAGGTGTCGAAACAGACTTGGGGTTAACTGTGTTTTAGGCTTTCCCCTTGGCGCCCAGGTAGGTGCACCCACACATGTGAGGTACCGTTTTCATCGGGACACCTGTGGGAACGCGGGACGGTAGCCCATGTGTTGGTGGCGGCGTGTTTCGATGGGTTCGCTGAGTGAAATGTGCGGAAAATGCACTTCTTTTCCCACATTTTGGACTTGGCGGGGGTGTCTGGGTAATAAATTCTGGGCCGCCGATTTGCGCAAATCATACCTCTGTGGATTCCCACGGGTATCCTCTTTTCGGAAATGCATGAGGTTCCCTGTTTTCCCTGGTGGCTTGGACACCCGAGGCCCATATCTGTATGTTGTGCTTGTCTGGAGAAAGTGTCAAATTCAGGTGTCGAACCAGACTTGGGTTTACCTGTGTTTTAGGCTTTCCCCTTGGCGCCCAGGTATGTGCACCCACACATGTGAGGTACCGTTTTCATCGGGACACCTGTGGGAACGCGGGACGGTAGGCCATGTGTTGTTGGCGGCGTGTTTCGATGGGTGCGCCGAGTGAAATGTGCGGAAAATGTGTTTTTTTCCCCACATTTCAGACTTTGCGGGGGTGTCTGGGTAATAAATTCTGGGCCGATTTGCGCAAATCATACCTCTGCGGATTCCCACGGGTGTCCTCTTTTCGGAAATGCATGGGGTTCCCTGTTTTCCTGGGTGGCTTGGACGCCCGAGGCCCATATCTGTATGTTGTGCTTGTCTGGAGAAAGTGTCAAATTCAGGTGTCGAAACAGACTTGGGGTTAACTGTGTTTTAGGCTTTCTCCTTGGCGCCCAGGTAGGTGCACCCACACATGTGAGGTACCATTTTCATCGGGACACCTGTGGAAACGTGGGACAGTAGCCCATGTGTTGTTGGCGGTGTGTTTCTATGGGTGCGTCAAGTGAAATGTGCGGAAAAAGCGTTTTTTCCCCCACATTTTGGACTTTTCGGGGGTGTCTAAGTAATAAATTCTGGGCCGATTTGCGCAAATCATACCTCTGTGGATTCACACGGGTGTCCTCTTTTTGGAAATGTATGGGGTTCCCTGTTTTCCTTGATGGCTTGGACACCCGAGGCCCATATGTGTATATTGTGCTTATCTGGTGAAAGTGTCAAATTCAGGTGTCGAAACAGACTTGGGGTTACCTGTGTTTTAGGCTTTCCCCTTGGCGCCCAGGTAGGTGCACCCACACATGTGAGGTACCATTTTCATCGGGACACCTGTGGAAACGCGGGACGGTAGGCCATGTGTTGTTGGTGGCGTGTTTCGATGGGTGCGCCGAGTGAAATATGTGGAAAATGTGTTTTTTTCCCCACATTTCGGACTTTGCGGGGGTGTCTGAGTAATACATTCCGGGCCGATTTGCGCAAATCATACCTCTGCGGATTCCCACGGGTGTCCTCTTTTCGGAAATGCATGCGGTTCCCTGTTTTCCTTGGTGGCTTGGACACCCGAGGCCCATATCTGTATGTTGTGCTTGTCTTGTGAAAGTGTCAAATTCAGGTGTCGAAACAGACTTGGGGTTACCTGTGTTTTAGGCTTCTTCTTGGCGCCCAGGTAGGTGCACCCACACATGTGAGGTACCGTTTTCATCGGGACACTGGTGGGAACGCGGGGCGGTAGGCCATGTGTTGTTGGCAGCGTGTTTCGATTGGTGGGCCGAGTGAAATGTGCGGAAAAGGTGTTTTTTTCCCCTACATTTCGGATTTTGCGGGGGTGTCTGGGTAATAAATTCTGGGCCGATTTGTGCAAATCATACCTCTGCGGATTCCCACGTTTGTCCTCTTTTCGGAAATGCATGGGGTTCCCTGTTTTCCTTGGTGGCTTGGACACCCGAGGCCCATATCTGTATGTTGTGCTTGTCTGGAGAAAGTGTCAAATTCAGGTGTCGAAATAGACTTGGGGTTAACTGTCTTTTAGGCTTTCCCCTTGGCGCCCAGGTATGTGCACCCACTCATGTGAGGTACCGTTTTCATCGGGACACCTGTGGGAACGCGGGACGGTAGCCCATGTGTTGTTGGCGGTGTGTTTCTATGGGTGCGTCGAGTGAAATGTGCGGAAAATGTGTTTTTTCCCCCACATTTTGGACTTTGCGGGGTTGTCTGAGTAATAAATTCTTGGCCGATTTGCGCAAATCATACCTCTGCGGATTCACACAGGTGTCCTCTTTTTGGAAATGCATGGGGTTCCCTGTTTTCCTTGGTGGCTTGGACACCCGAGGCCCATATATGTATATTGTGCTTGTCTGGTAAAAGTGTCAAATTCAGGTGTCGAAACAGACTTGGGGTTAACTGTGTTTTAGGCTTTCCCCTTGGCGCCCAGGTATGTGCACCCGCACATGTGAGGTACCGTTTTCATCGGGACACCTGTCGGAACGTGGGACGGTAGCCCATGTGTTGTTGGCGGTGTGTTTCTATGGGTGCGTCGAGTGAAATGTGCGGGAAATGCGTTTTTTCCCCCACATTTTGGACTTTGCAGGGTTGTCTGATTAATAAATTCTGGGCCGATTTGCGCAAATCATACCTCTGCGGATTCCCAAGTTTGTCCTCTTTTCGGAAATGCATGGGGGTCCCTGTTTTCCTTGATGGCTTGGACACCCGAGGCCCATATCTGTATGTTGTGCTTGTCTGGAGAAAGTGTCAAATTCAGATGTTGAAACAGACTTGGGGTTAACTGTGTTTTAGGCTTTCCCCTTGGTGCCCAGGTAGGTGCACCCACACATGTGAGGTACCGTTTTCATCGGGACACCTGTGGGAACGCGGGACGGTAGCCCATGTGTTGTTGGCGGTGTGTTTCTATGGGTGCGTCGAGTGAAATGTGCGGGAAATGCGTTTTTTCCCCCACATTTTGGACTTTGCAGGGTTGTCTGATTAATAAATTCTGGGCCGATTTGCGCAAATCATACCTCTGCGGATTCCCAAGTTTGTCCTCTTTTCGGAAATGCATGGGGGTCCCTGTTTTCCTTGGTGGCTTGGACACCCGAGGTCCATATCTGTATGTTGTGCTTGTCTGGAGAAAGTGTCAAATTCAGGTGTCGAAACAGACTTGGGGTTAACTGTGTTTTAGGCTTTCCCCTTGGCGCCCAGGTAGGTGCACCCACACATGTGAGGTACCGTTTTCATCGGGACACCTGTGGGAACGCGGGACGGTAGCCCCTGTGTTGTTGGCGGTGTGTTTCAATGGGTGTGCCGAGTGAAATGTGCGGAAAATGCATTTTTTTCCCACATTTCGGACTTTGCGGGGGTGTCTGGGTAATAAATTCTGGGCCGATTTGCGCAAATCATACCTATGTGGATTCCCACAGGTGTCCTCTTTTTGGAAATGCATCGGGTTCTCTGTTTTCCTTGGTGGCTTGGACACCCGAGGCCCATATCTGTATGTCGTGCTTGTCTGGAGAAAGTGTCAAATTCAGGTGTCGAAACAGACTTGGGGTTACCTGTGTTTTAGGCTTTCCCTTTGGCGCCGAGGTAGGTGCACCCACACATGTGAGGTACCGTTTTCATCGGGACACCTGTGGGAACGCGGGACGGTAGGCCATGTGTTGTTGGCGGTGTGTTTTGCTGGGTGGGCCGAGTGAAATGTGCGGAAAATGTGTTTTTTTCCCACATTTCAGACTTTGCGGGGTTGTCTGGGTAATAAATTCTGGGCCGATTTGCGCAAATCATACCTCTGCGGATTCCCACGTTTGTCCTCTTTTCGGAAATGCATGGGGTTCCCTGTTTTGCTTGGTGGCTTCGACACCCGAGGCCCATATCTGTATGTCGTGCTTGTTTGGAGAAAGTGTCAAATTCAGGTGTCGAAACAGACTTGGGGTTACCTGTGTTTTAGGTTTTTACCCATGGCGCCCAGGTAGGTGCAGCCACACATGTGAGGTACCGTTTTCATCGGGACACCTGTGGGAACGCGGGACAGTAGGCCATGTGTTGTTGGCGGCGTGTTTCGATGGGTTCGCTAAGTGAAATGTGCGGAAAATGCATTTCTTTTCCCACATTTCGGACTTGGCGGGGGTGTCTGGGTAATAAATTCTGGGCCGCCGATTTGCGCAAATCATACCTCTGTGGATTCCCACGGGTATCCTCTTTTCGGAAATGCATGAGGTTTCCTGTTTTCCCTGGTGGCTTGGACACCCGAGGCCCATATCTGTATGTTGTGCTTGTCTGGAGAAAGTGTCAAATTCAGGTGTCGAAACAGATTTGGGTTTACCTGTGTTTTAGGCTTTCCCCTTGGTGCCCAGGTAGGTGCACCCACACATGTGAGGTACCGTTTTCATCGGGACACCTGTGGGAACGCAGGACGGTAGACCATGTGTTGTTGGTGGCGTGTTTCGATGGGTGCGCCGAGTGAAATGTGCAGAAAATGCATTTTTTTTCCCACATTTCGGGCTTTGCGGGGGTGTCTGAGTAATACATTCTGGGCCGATTTGCGCAAATCATACATCTGCGGATTCCCACGTTTGCCCTCATTTCGGAAATTCATGGGGTTCCCTGTTTTCCTTGGTGGCTTGGACACCCGAGGCCCATATCTGTATGTCGTGCTTGCCTGGAGAAAGTGTCAAATTCAGGTGTCGAGACAGACTTGGGGTTACCTGTGTTTTAGGCTTTCCCTTTGGCGCCCAGGTAGGTGCACCCACACATGTGAGGTACCGTTTTCATCAAGACACCTGTGGGAACGCGGGACGGTAGCCCATGTGTTGTTGGCGGTGTGTTTCGATGGGTGCGCCGAGTGAAATGTGCGGAAAATGTTTTTTTTTTCCCACATTTCAGACTTTGCGGGTGTGTCTGGGTAATAAATTCTGGGCAGATTTGTGCAAATCATACCTCTGCGGATTCCCACGTTTGTCCTCTTTTTGTAAATTCATCGGGTTCGCTGTTTTCCTTGGTGGCTTGTACACCCGAGGCCCATATCTGTATGTTGTGCTTGTCTGGAGAAAGTGTCATATTCAGGTGTCGAAACAGACTTGGGGTTACCTGTGTTTTAGGCTTTCCCTTTGGCGCCCAGGTAGGTGCACCCACAGATGTGAGGTACCGTTTTCATCGGGACACCTGTGGGAACGCGGGACGGTAGCCCATGTGTTGTTGGCGGTGTTTCGATGGGTGCGCCGAGTGAAATGTGCGGAAAAGGTGTTTTTTTCCCCACATTTCGGATTTTGCGGGGGTGTCTGGGTAATAAATTCTGGGCCGATTTGCGCAAATCATACCTCTGCGGATTCCCACGGGTGTCCTCTTTTCGGAAACGCATGGGGTTCCCTGTTTTCCTAGGTGGCTTGGACACCAGAGGCCCATATCTGTATGTTGTGCTTGTCTGGAGAAAGTGTCAAATTCAGGTGTCGAAACAGACTTGGGGTTACCTGTGTTTTAGGCTTTCCCCTTGGCGCCCAGGTAGGTGCACCCACACATGTGAGGTACCGTTTTCATCGGGACACCTGTGGGAACGCGGGACCGTAGGCCATGTGTTGTTGGCGGCATGTTTCGATGGGTTCGCCAAGTGAAATGTGCGGAAAATGCATTTCTTTTCCCACATTTCGGACTTGGCGGGGGTGTCTGGGTAATAAATTCTGGGCCGCCGATTTGCACAAATCATACCTCTGTGGATACCCACGGGTATCCTCTTTTCGGAAATGCATGAGGTTCCCTGTTTTCCCTGGTGGCTTGGACTCCCGAGGCCCATATCTGTATGTTGTGCTTGTCTGGAGAAAGTGTCAAATTCAGGTGTTGAAACAGACTTGGGTTTACCTGTGTTTTAGGCTTTCCCATTGGCGCCCAGGTAGGTGCACCCACACATGTGAGGTACCGTTTTCATCGGGACACCTGTGGGAACGTGGGATGGTAGCCCATGTGTTGTTGGCGGTGTGTTTCGATGGATGCGCCGAGTGAAATGTGCGGAAAATGTGTTTTTTTCCCCACATTTCGGACTTTGTGGGGGTGTCTGGGTAATAAATTCTGGGCCGATTTGAGCAAATCATACCTCTGCGGATTCCCACGGGTGTCTTCTTTTCGGAAATGCATGGGGTTCCCTGTTTTCCTTGGTGGCTTGGACACCCGAGGCCCATATCTGTATGTTGTGCTTGTCTGGAGAAAGTGTCAAATTCAGGTGTCCAAACAGACTTGGGGTTACCTGTGTTTTATGCTTTCCCTTGGGCGCTCAGGTTTGTGCACCCACACATGTGAGGTACCGTTTTCATCGGGACACCTGTGGGAATGCAGGACGGTAGGCCATGTGTTGTTGGCGGCGTGTTTCGATGGGTGGGCCGAGTGAAATGTGCAGAAAATGTGGTTTTTTTCCCACATTTCAGACTTTGCGGGGGTGTCTGGGTAAGAAATTCTGGGCCGATTTGCGCAAATCATACCTCTGCGCATTCCCACGTTTGTCCTCTTTTCGGAAATGCATGGGGTTCCCTGTTTTCCTTGGTGGCTTGGACACCCGAGGCCCATATCTGTATGTTGTGCTTGTCTGGAGAAAGTGTCAAATTCAGGTGTCGAAACAGACTTGGGGTTAACTGTGTTTTAGACTTTCCCCTTGGCGCCCAGGTAGGTGCACCCACACATGTGAGGTACCATTTTCATCGGGACACCTGTTGAAACATGGGACGGTAGGCCATGTGTTGTTGGCGGCGTATTTCAATGGGTGCGCCAAGTGAAATGTGCGGAAAATGTGTTTTTTTCCCCAC
The DNA here is from genome assembly GCF_040938575.1 of Ambystoma mexicanum. Taxonomy (NCBI): domain Eukaryota; kingdom Metazoa; phylum Chordata; class Amphibia; order Caudata; family Ambystomatidae; genus Ambystoma; species Ambystoma mexicanum. The sequence continues at coordinate 69,148,606 of NC_090923.1, read as the reverse complement.
ATTTCGGACTTTGCGGGGGTGTCTGTGTAATAAATTCTGGGCCGATTAGCGCAAATCATACCTCTGCGGATACCCACGGGTGTCCTCTTTTCGGAAATGCATGGGGTTCCCTGTTTTCCTTGGTGGCTTGGACACCCGAGGCCCATATCTGTATGTTGTGCTTGTCTGGAGAAAGTGTAAAATTCAGGTGTCGAAACAGACTTGGGGTTAACTGTGTTTTAGGCTTTCCCCTTGGCGCCCAGGTAGGTGCACCCACACATGTGAGGTACCGTTTTCATCGGGACACCTGTGGGAACGCGGGACCGTAGGCCATGTGTTGTTGGCGGCGTGTTTCGATGGGTTCGCTGAGTGAAATGTGCGGAAAATGCATTTCTTTTCCCACATTTCGGACTTGGCTGGGGTGTCTGAGTAATACATTCCGGGCCGATTTGCGCAAATCATACCTCTGCGGATTCCCACGGGTGTCCTCTTTTCGGAAATGCATGCGGTTCCCTGTTTTCCTTGGTGGCTTGGACACCCGAGGCCCATATCTGTATGTTGTGCTTGTCTGGAGAAAGTGTCAAATTCAGGTGTCGAAACAGACTTGGGGTTAACTGTGTTTTAGGCTACCCCTTGGCGCCCAGGTAGGTGCACCCAGACATGTGAGGTACCATTTTCATCGGGACACCTGTGGGAACGCGGGACGGTAGCCCATGTGTTGTTGGCGGTGTGTTTCCATGGGTGCGCCGAGTGAAATGTGCGGAAAATGTGTTTTTTTCCCCACATTTCGGACTTTGCGGGGGTGTCTGTGTAATAAATTCTGGGCCGATTAGCGCAAATCATACCTCTGCGGATACCCACGGGTGTCCTCTTTTCGGAAATGCATGGGGTTCCCTGTTTTCCTTAGTGGCTTGGACACCCGAGGCCCATATCTGTATGTTGTGCTTGTCTGGAGAAAGTGTCAAATTCAGGTGTCGAAACAGACTTGGGGTTAACTGTGTTTTAGGCTTTCTCCTTGGCGCCAAGGTAGGTGCACCCACACATGTGAGGTACCATTTTCATCGGGACACCTGTGGGAACGCGGGACGGTAGCCCATGTATTGTTGGCGGTGTGTTTCTATGGGTGCGTCGAGTGAAATGTGCGGAAAATGTGTTTTTTCCCCCACATTTTGGACTTTGCGGGGGTGTCTGAGTAATAAATTCTGGGCCGATTTGCGCAAATCATACCTCTGTGGATTCACACAGGTGTCCTCTTTTTGGAAATGTATGGGGTTCCCTGTTTTCCTTGGTGGCTTGGACACCCGAGGCCCATATCTGTATGTTGTGCTTGTCTGGAGAAAGTGTCAAATTCAGGTGTCGAAACAGACTTGGGGTTAACTGTGTTTTAGACTTTCCCCTTGGCGCCCAGGTAGGTGCACCCACACATGTGAGGTACCATTTTCATCGGGACACCTGTTGAAACATGGGACGGTAGGCCATGTGTTGTTGGCGGCGTATTTCAATGGGTGCGCCAAGTGAAATGTGCGGAAAATGTGTTTTTTTCCCCACATTTCGGACTTTGCGGGGGTGTCTGTGTAATAAATTCTGGGCCGATTAGCGCAAATCATACCTCTGCGGATACCCACGGGTGTCCTCTTTTCGGAAATGCATGGGGTTCCCTGTTTTCCTTGGTGGCTTGGACACCCGAGGCCCATATCTGTATGTTGTGCTTGTCTGGAGAAAGTGTAAAATTCAGGTGTCGAAACAGACTTGGGGTTAACTGTGTTTTAGGCTTTCCCCTTGGCGCCCAGGTAGGTGCACCCACACATGTGAGGTACCGTTTTCATCGGGACACCTGTGGGAACGCGGGACCGTAGGCCATGTGTTGTTGGCGGCGTGTTTCGATGGGTTCGCTGAGTGAAATGTGCGGAAAATGCATTTCTTTTCCCACATTTCGGACTTGGCTGGGGTGTCTGAGTAATACATTCCGGGCCGATTTGCGCAAATCATACCTCTGCGGATTCCCACGGGTGTCCTCTTTTCGGAAATGCATGCGGTTCCCTGTTTTCCTTGGTGGCTTGGACACCCGAGGCCCATATCTGTATGTTGTGCTTGTCTGGAGAAAGTGTCAAATTCAGGTGTCGAAACAGACTTGGGGTTAACTGTGTTTTAGGCTACCCCTTGGCGCCCAGGTAGGTGCACCCAGACATGTGAGGTACCATTTTCATCGGGACACCTGTGGGAACGCGGGACGGTAGCCCATGTGTTGTTGGCGGTGTGTTTCCATGGGTGCGCCGAGTGAAATGTGCGGAAAATGTGTTTTTTTCCCCACATTTCGGACTTTGCGGGGGTGTCTGTGTAATAAATTCTGGGCCGATTAGCGCAAATCATACCTCTGCGGATACCCACGGGTGTCCTCTTTTCGGAAATGCATGGGGTTCCCTGTTTTCCTTAGTGGCTTGGACACCCGAGGCCCATATGTGTATATTGTGCTTATCTGGTGAAAGTGTCAAATTCAGGTGTCGAAACAGACTTGGGGTTACCTGTGTTTTAGGCTTTCCCCTTGGCGCCCAGGTAGGTGCACCCACACATGTGAGGTACCATTTTAATCGGGACACCTGTGGAAACGCGGGACGGTAGGCCATGTGTTGTTGGTGGCGTGTTTCGATGGGTGCGCCGAGTGAAATATGTGGAAAATGTGTTTTTTTTCCCCACATTTCGGACTTTGCGGGGGTGTCTGAGTAATACATTCCGGGCCGATTTGCGCAAATCATACCTCTGCGGATTCCCACGGGTGTCCTCTTTTCGGAAATGCATGCGGTTCCCTGTTTTCCTTGGTGGCTTGGACATCCGAGGCCCATATCTGTATGTTGTGCTTGTCTTGTGAAAGTGTCAAATTCAGGTGTCGAAACAGACTTGGGGTTACCTGTGTTTTAGGCTTCTTCTTGGCGCCCAGGTAGGTGCACCCACACATGTGAGGTACCGTTTTCATCGGGACACTGGTGGGAACGCGGGGCGGTAGGCCATGTGTTGTTGGCGGCGTGTTTCGATGGGTGCACCGAGTGAAATGTGCAGAAAATGCGTTTTTTCCACACATTACGGAATTTGCGGGTGTGTCTGGGTAATAAATTCTGTGCCGATTTGCGCAAATCATATCTCTGCGGATTCCCACGGGTGTCCTCTTTTCGTAAATTCATCGGGTTCTCTGTTTTCCTTGGTGGCTTGGACACCCGAGGCCCATATCTGTATGTTGTGCTTGTCTGGAGAAAGTGACAAATTCAGGTGTCGAAACAGACTTGGGGTTACCTGTGTTTTATGCTTTCCCCTGGGCGCTCAGGTAGGTGCACCCACACATGTGAGGTACCGTTTTCATCGGGACACCTGTGGGAACGCGGGACGGTAGGCCATGTGTTGTTGGCAGCGTGTTTCGATTGGTGGGCCGAGTGAAATGTGCGGAAAAGGTGTTTTTTTCCCCTACATTTCGGATTTTGCGGGGGTGTCTGGGTAATAAATTCTGGGCCGATTTGTGCAAATCATACCTCTGCGGATTCCCACATTTGTCCTCTTTTCGGAAATGCATGGGGTTCCCTGTTTTCCTTGGTGGCTTGGACACCCGAGGCCCATATCTGTATGTTGTGCTTGTCTGGAGAAAGTGTCAAATTCAGGTGTCGAAATAGACTTGGGGTTAACTGTCTTTTAGGCTTTCCCCTTGGCGCCCAGGTGGGTGCACCCACTCATGTGAGGTACCGTTTTCATCGGGACACCTGTGGGAACGCGGGACGGTAGCCCATGTGTTGTTGGCGGTGTGTTTCTATGGGTGCGTCGAGTGAAATGTGCGGAAAATGCGTTTTTTCCCCCACATTTTGGACTTTGCGGGGTTGTCTGAGTAATAAATTCTTGGCCGATTTGCGCAAATCATACCTCTGCGGATTCACACAGGTGTCCTCTTTTTGGAAATGCATGGGGTTCCCTGTTTTCCTTGGTGGCTTGGACACCCGAGGCCCATATCTGTATGTTGTGCTTGTCTGGAGAAAGTGTAAAATTCAGGTGTCGAAACAGACTTGGGGTTAACTGTGTTTTAGGCTTTCCCCTTGGCGCCCAGGTAGGTGCACCCACACATGTGAGGTACCGTTTTCATCGGGACACCTGTGGGAACGCGGGACCGTAGGCCATGTGTTGTTGGCGGCGTGTTTCGATGGGTTCGCTGAGTGAAATGTGCGGAAAATGCATTTCTTTTCCCACATTTCGGACTTGGCTGGGGTGTCTGAGTAATACATTCCGGGCCGATTTGCGCAAATCATACCTCTGCGGATTCCCACGGGTGTCCTCTTTTCGGAAATGCATGCGGTTCCCTGTTTTCCTTGGTGGCTTGGACACCCGAGGCCCATATCTGTATGTTGTGCTTGTCTGGAGAAAGTGTCAAATTCAGGTGTCGAAACAGACTTGGGGTTAACTGTGTTTTAGGCTACCCCTTGGCGCCCAGGTAGGTGCACCCAGACATGTGAGGTACCATTTTCATCGGGACACCTGTGGGAACGCGGGACGGTAGCCCATGTGTTGTTGGCGGTGTGTTTCCATGGGTGCGCCGAGTGAAATGTGCGGAAAATGTGTTTTTTTCCCCACATTTCGGACTTTGCGGGGGTGTCTGTGTAATAAATTCTGGGCCGATTAGCGCAAATCATACCTCTGCGGATACCCACGGGTGTCCTCTTTTCGGAAATGCATGGGGTTCCCTGTTTTCCTTAGTGGCTTGGACACCCGAGGCCCATATCTGTATGTTGTGCTTGTCTGGAGAAAGTGTCAAATTCAGGTGTCGAAACAGACTTGGGGTTAACTGTGTTTTAGGCTTTCTCCTTGGCGCCAAGGTAGGTGCACCCACACATGTGAGGTACCATTTTCATCGGGACACCTGTGGGAACGCGGGACGGTAGCCCATGTATTGTTGGCGGTGTGTTTCTATGGGTGCGTCGAGTGAAATGTGCGGAAAATGTGTTTTTTCCCCCACATTTTGGACTTTGCGGGGGTGTCTGAGTAATAAATTCTGGGCCGATTTGCGCAAATCATACCTCTGTGGATTCACACAGGTGTCCTCTTTTTGGAAATGTATGGGGTTCCCTGTTTTCCTTGGTGGCTTGGACACCCGAGGCCCATATCTGTATGTTGTGCTTGTCTGGAGAAAGTGTCAAATTCAGGTGTCGAAACAGACTTGGGGTTAACTGTGTTTTAGACTTTCCCCTTGGCGCCCAGGTAGGTGCACCCACACATGTGAGGTACCATTTTCATCGGGACACCTGTTGAAACATGGGACGGTAGGCCATGTGTTGTTGGCGGCGTATTTCAATGGGTGCGCCAAGTGAAATGTGCGGAAAATGTGTTTTTTTCCCCACATTTCGGACTTTGCGGGGGTGTCTGTGTAATAAATTCTGGGCCGATTAGCGCAAATCATACCTCTGCGGATACCCACGGGTGTCCTCTTTTCGGAAATGCATGGGGTTCCCTGTTTTCCTTGGTGGCTTGGACACCCGAGGCCCATATCTGTATGTTGTGCTTGTCTGGAGAAAGTGTAAAATTCAGGTGTCGAAACAGACTTGGGGTTAACTGTGTTTTAGGCTTTCCCCTTGGCGCCCAGGTAGGTGCACCCACACATGTGAGGTACCGTTTTCATCGGGACACCTGTGGGAACGCGGGACCGTAGGCCATGTGTTGTTGGCGGCGTGTTTCGATGGGTTCGCTGAGTGAAATGTGCGGAAAATGCATTTCTTTTCCCACATTTCGGACTTGGCTGGGGTGTCTGAGTAATACATTCCGGGCCGATTTGCGCAAATCATACCTCTGCGGATTCCCACGGGTGTCCTCTTTTCGGAAATGCATGCGGTTCCCTGTTTTCCTTGGTGGCTTGGACACCCGAGGCCCATATCTGTATGTTGTGCTTGTCTGGAGAAAGTGTCAAATTCAGGTGTCGAAACAGACTTGGGGTTAACTGTGTTTTAGGCTACCCCTTGGCGCCCAGGTAGGTGCACCCAGACATGTGAGGTACCATTTTCATCGGGACACCTGTGGGAACGCGGGACGGTAGCCCATGTGTTGTTGGCGGTGTGTTTCCATGGGTGCGCCGAGTGAAATGTGCGGAAAATGTGTTTTTTTCCCCACATTTCGGACTTTGCGGGGGTGTCTGTGTAATAAATTCTGGGCCGATTAGCGCAAATCATACCTCTGCGGATACCCACGGGTGTCCTCTTTTCGGAAATGCATGGGGTTCCCTGTTTTCCTTAGTGGCTTGGACACCCGAGGCCCATATGTGTATATTGTGCTTATCTGGTGAAAGTGTCAAATTCAGGTGTCGAAACAGACTTGGGGTTACCTGTGTTTTAGGCTTTCCCCTTGGCGCCCAGGTAGGTGCACCCACACATGTGAGGTACCATTTTAATCGGGACACCTGTGGAAACGCGGGACGGTAGGCCATGTGTTGTTGGTGGCGTGTTTCGATGGGTGCGCCGAGTGAAATATGTGGAAAATGTGTTTTTTTTCCCCACATTTCGGACTTTGCGGGGGTGTCTGAGTAATACATTCCGGGCCGATTTGCGCAAATCATACCTCTGCGGATTCCCACGGGTGTCCTCTTTTCGGAAATGCATGCGGTTCCCTGTTTTCCTTGGTGGCTTGGACATCCGAGGCCCATATCTGTATGTTGTGCTTGTCTTGTGAAAGTGTCAAATTCAGGTGTCGAAACAGACTTGGGGTTACCTGTGTTTTAGGCTTCTTCTTGGCGCCCAGGTAGGTGCACCCACACATGTGAGGTACCGTTTTCATCGGGACACTGGTGGGAACGCGGGGCGGTAGGCCATGTGTTGTTGGCGGCGTGTTTCGATGGGTGCACCGAGTGAAATGTGCAGAAAATGCGTTTTTTCCACACATTACGGAATTTGCGGGTGTGTCTGGGTAATAAATTCTGTGCCGATTTGCGCAAATCATATCTCTGCGGATTCCCACGGGTGTCCTCTTTTCGTAAATTCATCGGGTTCTCTGTTTTCCTTGGTGGCTTGGACACCCGAGGCCCATATCTGTATGTTGTGCTTGTCTGGAGAAAGTGACAAATTCAGGTGTCGAAACAGACTTGGGGTTACCTGTGTTTTATGCTTTCCCCTGGGCGCTCAGGTAGGTGCACCCACACATGTGAGGTACCGTTTTCATCGGGACACCTGTGGGAACGCGGGACGGTAGGCCATGTGTTGTTGGCAGCGTGTTTCGATTGGTGGGCCGAGTGAAATGTGCGGAAAAGGTGTTTTTTTCCCCTACATTTCGGATTTTGCGGGGGTGTCTGGGTAATAAATTCTGGGCCGATTTGTGCAAATCATACCTCTGCGGATTCCCACATTTGTCCTCTTTTCGGAAATGCATGGGGTTCCCTGTTTTCCTTGGTGGCTTGGACACCCGAGGCCCATATCTGTATGTTGTGCTTGTCTGGAGAAAGTGTCAAATTCAGGTGTCGAAATAGACTTGGGGTTAACTGTCTTTTAGGCTTTCCCCTTGGCGCCCAGGTGGGTGCACCCACTCATGTGAGGTACCGTTTTCATCGGGACACCTGTGGGAACGCGGGACGGTAGCCCATGTGTTGTTGGCGGTGTGTTTCTATGGGTGCGTCGAGTGAAATGTGCGGAAAATGCGTTTTTTCCCCCACATTTTGGACTTTGCGGGGTTGTCTGAGTAATAAATTCTTGGCCGATTTGCGCAAATCATACCTCTGCGGATTCACACAGGTGTCCTCTTTTTGGAAATGCATGGGGTTCCCTGTTTTCCTTGGTGGCTTGGACACCCGAGGCCCATACATGTATATTGTGCTTGTCTGGTAAAAGTGTCAAATTCAGGTGTCGAAACAGACTTGGGGTTAACTGTGTTTTAGTCTTTCCCCTTGGCGCCCAGGTATGTGCACCCGCACATGTGAGGTACCGTTTTCATCGGGACACCTGTGGGAACGCGCGACGGTAGCCCATGTGTTTTTGTCAGCGTGTTTCGATGGGGGGCCGAGTGAAATGTGCGGAAAATGTGTTTTTTTTTCCACATTTCAGACTTTGCGGGGGTGTCTGGGTAATAAATTCTGGGCCGATTTGCGCAAATCATACCTCTGCGGATTCCCACGGGTGTCCTCTTTTCGGAAATGCATGGGGTTCCCTGTTTTCCTGGGTGGCTTGGACGCCCGAGGCCCATATCTGTATGTTGTGCTTGTCTGGAGAAAGTGTCAAATTCAGGTGTCGAAACAGACTTGGGGTTAACTGTGTTTTAGGCTTTCTCCTTGGCGCCCAGGTAGGTGCACCCACACATGTGAGGTACCATTTTCATCGGGACACCTGTGGAAACGCGGGACGGTAGCCCATGTGTTGTTGGCGGCGTGTTTCGATGGGGGGCCGAGTGAAATATGCGGAAAATGTGTTTTTTTCCCACATTTCAGACTTTGCGGGGGTGTCTGGGTAATAAATTCTGGGCCGATTTGCGCAAATCATACCTCTGCGGATTCCCACGTTTGTCCTCTTTTCGGAAATGTATGGGGTTCCCTGTTTTCCTTGGTGGCTTGGGCACCCGAGACCCATATCTGTATGTTGTGCTTGTCTGGAGAAAGTGTCAAATTCAGGTGTCGAAACAGACTTGGGGTTAACTGTGTTTTAGGCTTTCCCCTTGGCGCCCAGGTAGGTGCACCCACACATGTGAGGTACCGTTTTCATCGGGACACCTGTGGGAACGCGGGACGGTAGCCCATGTGTTGTTGGTGGTGTGTTTCTATTGGTGCGTCGAGTGAAATGTGCGGGAAATGCGTTTTTTCCCCCACATTTTGGACTTTGCAGGGTTGTCTGATTAATAAATTCTGGGCCGATTTGCGCAAATCATACCTCTGCGGATTCCCAAGTTTGTCCTCTTTTCGGAAATGCATGGGGGTCCCTGTTTTCCTTGGTGGCTTGGACACCCGAGGCCCATATCTGTATGTTGTGCTTGTCTGGAGAAAGTGTCAAATTCAGGTGTCGAAATAGACTTGGGGTTAACTGTCTTTTAGGCTTTCCCCTTGGCGCCCAGGTGGGTGCACCCACTCATGTGAGGTACCGTTTTCATCGGGACACCTGTGGGAACGCGGGACGGTAGCCCATGTGTTGTTGGCGGTGTGTTTCTATGGGTGCGTCGAGTGAAATGTGCGGAAAATGCGTTTTTTCCCCCACATTTTGGACTTTGCGGGGTTGTCTGAGTAATAAATTCTTGGCCGATTTGCGCAAATCATACCTCTGCGGATTCACACAGGTGTCCTCTTTTTGGAAATGCATGGGGTTCCCTGTTTTCCTTGGTGGCTTGGACACCCGAGGCCCATACATGTATATTGTGCTTGTCTGGTAAAAGTGTCAAATTCAGGTGTCGAAACAGACTTGGGGTTAACTGTGTTTTAGTCTTTCCCCTTGGCGCCCAGGTATGTGCACCCGCACATGTGAGGTACCGTTTTCATCGGGACACCTGTGGGAACGCGCGACGGTAGCCCATGTGTTTTTGTCAGCGTGTTTCGATGGGGGGCCGAGTGAAATGTGCGGAAAATGTGTTTTTTTTTCCACATTTCAGACTTTGCGGGGGTGTCTGGGTAATAAATTCTGGGCCGATTTGCGCAAATCATACCTCTGCGGATTCCCACGGGTGTCCTCTTTTCGGAAATGCATGGGGTTCCCTGTTTTCCTGGGTGGCTTGGACGCCCGAGGCCCATATCTGTATGTTGTGCTTGTCTGGAGAAAGTGTCAAATTCAGGTGTCGAAACAGACTTGGGGTTAACTGTGTTTTAGGCTTTCTCCTTGGCGCCCAGGTAGGTGCACCCACACATGTGAGGTACCATTTTCATCGGGACACCTGTGGAAACGCGGGACGGTAGCCCATGTGTGTTTGGCGGCGTGTTTCGATGGGGGGCCGAGTGAAATATGCGGAAAATGTGTTTTTTTCCCACATTTCAGACTTTGCGGGGGTGTCTGGGTAATAAATTCTGGGCCGATTTGCGCAAATCATACCTCTGCGGATTCCCACGTTTGTCCTCTTTTCGGAAATGTATGGGGTTCCCTGTTTTCCTTGGTGGCTTGGGCACCCGAGACCCATATCTGTATGTTGTGCTTGTCTGGAGAAAGTGTCAAATTCAGGTGTCGAAACAGACTTGGGGTTAACTGTGTTTTAGGCTTTCCCCTTGGCGCCCAGGTAGGTGCACCCACACATGTGAGGTACCGTTTTCATCGGGACACCTGTGGGAACGCGGGACGGTAGCCCATGTGTTGTTGGTGGTGTGTTTCTATTGGTGCGTCGAGTGAAATGTGCGGGAAATGCGTTTTTTCCCCCACATTTTGGACTTTGCAGGGTTGTCTGATTAATAAATTCTGGGCCGATTTGCGCAAATCATACCTCTGCGGATTCCCAAGTTTGTCCTCTTTTCGGAAATGCATGGGGGTCCCTGTTTTCCTTGGTGGCTTGGACACCCGAGGCCCATATCTGTATGTTGTGCTTGTCTGGAGAAAGTGTCAAATTTAGGTGTCGAAACAGACTTGGGGTTAACTGTGTTTTAGGCTTTCCCCTTGGCGCCCAGGTAGGTGCACCCACACATGTGAGGTACCGTTTTCATCGGGACACCTGTGGGAACGCGGGACGGTAGCCCCTGTGTTGTTGGCGGTGTGTTTCTATGGGTGCGTCGAGTGAAATGTGCGGAAAATGCGTTTTTTCCCCCACATTTTGGACTTTGCGGGGTTGTCTGAGTAATAAATTCTTGGCCGATTTGCGCAAATCATACCTCTGCGGATTCACACAGGTGTCCTCTTTTTGGAAATGCATGGGGTTCCCTGTTTTCCTTGGTGGCTTGGACACCCGAGGCCCATACATGTATATTGTGCTTGTCTGGTAAAAGTGTCAAATTCAGGTGTCGAAACAGACTTGGGGTTAACTGTGTTTTAGTCTTTCCCCTTGGCGCCCAGGTATGTGCACCCGCACATGTGAGGTACCGTTTTCATCGGGACACCTGTGGGAACGCGCGACGGTAGCCCATGTGTTTTTGTCAGCGTGTTTCGATGGGGGGCCGAGTGAAATGTGCGGAAAATGTGTTTTTTTTTCCACATTTCAGACTTTGCGGGGGTGTCTGGGTAATAAATTCTGGGCCGATTTGCGCAAATCATACCTCTGCGGATTCCCACGGGTGTCCTCTTTTCGGAAATGCATGGGGTTCCCTGTTTTCCTGGGTGGCTTGGACGCCCGAGGCCCATATCTGTATGTTGTGCTTGTCTGGAGAAAGTGTCAAATTCAGGTGTCGAAACAGACTTGGGGTTAACTGTGTTTTAGGCTTTCTCCTTGGCGCCCAGGTAGGTGCACCCACACATGTGAGGTACCATTTTCATCGGGACACCTGTGGAAACGCGGGACGGTAGCCCATGTGTTGTTGGCGGCGTGTTTCGATGGGGGGCCGAGTGAAATATGCGGAAAATGTGTTTTTTTCCCACATTTCAGACTTTGCGGGGGTGTCTGGGTAATAAATTCTGGGCCGATTTGCGCAAATCATACCTCTGCGGATTCCCACGTTTGTCCTCTTTTCGGAAATGTATGGGGTTCCCTGTTTTCCTTGGTGGCTTGGGCACCCGAGACCCATATCTGTATGTTGTGCTTGTCTGGAGAAAGTGTCAAATTCAGGTGTCGAAACAGACTTGGGGTTAACTGTGTTTTAGGCTTTCCCCTTGGCGCCCAGGTAGGTGCACCCACACATGTGAGGTACCGTTTTCATCGGGACACCTGTGGGAACGCGGGACGGTAGCCCATGTGTTGTTGGTGGTGTGTTTCTATTGGTGCGTCGAGTGAAATGTGCGGGAAATGCGTTTTTTCCCCCACATTTTGGACTTTGCAGGGTTGTCTGATTAATAAATTCTGGGCCGATTTGCGCAAATCATACCTCTGCGGATTCCCAAGTTTGTCCTCTTTTCGGAAATGCATGGGGGTCCCTGTTTTCCTTGGTGGCTTGGACACCCGAGGCCCATATCTGTATGTTGTGCTTGTCTGGAGAAAGTGTCAAATTTAGGTGTCGAAACAGACTTGGGGTTAACTGTGTTTTAGGCTTTCCCCTTGGCGCCCAGGTAGGTGCACCCACACATGTGAGGTACCGTTTTCATCGGGACACCTGTGGGAACGCGGGACGGTAGCCCCTGTGTTGTTGGCGGTGTGTTTCTATGGGTGCGTCGAGTGAAATGTGCGGAAAATGCGTTTTTTCCCCCACATTTTGGACTTTGCGGGGTTGTCTGAGTAATAAATTCTTGGCCGATTTGCGCAAATCATACCTCTGCGGATTCACACAGGTGTCCTCTTTTTGGAAATGCATGGGGTTCCCTGTTTTCCTTGGTGGCTTGGACACCCGAGGCCCATATCTGTATGTTGTGCTTGTCTGGTGAAAGTGTCAAATTCAGGTGTCGAAACAGACTTGGGGTTACCTGTGTTTTAGGCTTCCCCTTGGCGTCCAGGTAGGTGCACCCACACATGTGAGGTACCGTTTTCATCGGGACACCTGTGGGAACGCGGGACGGTAGGCCATGTGTTGTTGGCGGCGTGTTTCAATGGGTGTGCCGAGTGAAATGTGCGGAAAATGCATTTTTTTCCCACATTTCGGACTTTGCGGGGGTGTCTGGGTAATAAATTCTGGGCCGATTTGCGCAAATCATACCTATGTGGATTCCCACAGGTCTCCTCTTTTCGGAAATGCATCGGGTTCTCTGTTTTCCTTGGTGGCTTGGACACCCGAGGCCCATATCTGTATGTCGTGCTTGTCTGGAGAAAGTGTCAAATTCAGGTGTCGAAACAGACTTGGGGTTACCTGTGTTTTAGGCTTTCCCTTTGGCGCCCAGGTAGGTGCACCCACACATGTGAGGTACCGTTTTCATCGGGACACCTGTGGGAACGCGGGACGGTAGCCGATGTGTTGTTGGCGGTGTGTTTCGATGGGTGCGCCGAGTGAAATGTGCGCAAAAGGTGTATTTTTCCCCACATTTCGGATTTTACTGCGGTGTCTGGGTAATAAATTCTGGGCCGAATTGCGCAAATCATACCTCTGCGGATTCCCACGGGTGTCCTCTTTTCGGAAATGCATGGGGTTGGTTCCCTGTTTTCCTTGGTGGCTTGGACACCCGAGGCCCATATTTGTATGTTGTGCTTGTCTGGAGAAAGTGTCAAATTCAGGGGTCCAAACAGACTTGGGGTTAACTGTGTTTTAGGCTTTCCCCTTGTTGCCCAGGTAGGTGCACCCACACATGTGAGGTACCGTTTTCATCGGGACACCTGTGGGAACGCGGGACAGTAGGCCACGTGTTGTTGGCGGTGTGTTTTGATGGGTGGGCCGAGTGAAATGTGCGGAAAATGTGTTTTTTTTCCCACATTTCAGACTTTGCGGGGTTGTCTGGGTAATAAATTCTGGGCCGATTTGCGCAAATCATACCTCTGCGGATTCCCACCTTTGTCCTCTTTTCGGAAATGCATGGGGTTCCCTGTTTTCCTTGGTGGCTTGGACACCCGAGGCCCATATCTGTATGTCGTGCTTGTCTGGAGAAAGTGTCAAATTCAGGTGTCGAAACAGACTTGGGGTTACCTGTGTTTTAGGCTTTACCCATGGCGCCCAGGTAGGTGCACCCACACATGTGAGGTACCGTTTTCATCGGGATACCTGTGGGAACGCGGGACAGTAGGCCATGTGTTGTTGGCGGCGTGTTTCGATGGGTTCGCTGAGTGAAATGTGCGGAAAATGCATTTCTTTTCCCACATTTCAGACTTGGCGGGGGTGTCTGGGTAATAAATTCTGGGCCGCCGATTTGTGCAAATCATACCTCTGTGGATTCCCACGGGTATCCTCTTTTCAGAAATGCATGAGGTTCCCTGTTTTCCCTGGTGGCTTGGACACCCGAGGCCCATATCTGTATGTTGTGCTTGTCTGGAGAAAGTGTCAAATTCAGGTGTCGAAACAGATTTGGGTTTACCTGTGTTTTAGGCTTTCCCCTTGGCGCCCAGGTAGGTGCACCCACACATGTGAGGTACCGTTTTCATCGGGACACCTGTGGGAACGCAGGACGGTAGGCCATGTGTTGTTGGCGGCGTGTTTCGATGGGTGCGCTGAGTGAAATGTGCGGAAAATGCATTTTTTTCCCCACATTTCGGGCTTTGCGGGGGTGTCTGAGTAATACATTCTGGGCCGATTTGCGCAAATCATACCTCTGCGGATTCCCACGTTTGTCCTCTTTTCGGAAATGCATGGGGTTCCCTGTTTTCCTTGGTGGCTTGGACACCCGAGGCCATATCTGTATGTCGTGCTTGTCTGGAGAAAGTGTCAAATTCAGGTGTCGAAACAGACTAGGGGTTACCTGTGTTTTAGGCTTTCCCTTTGGCGCCCAGGTAGGTGCACCCACACATGTGAGGTTACGTTTTCATCGGGACACCTTTGGGAACGCGGGACGGTAGCCCATGTGTTGTTGGCGATTTGTTTCGATGGGTGTGCCCAGTGAAATGTGCGGAAAATGTGTTTTTTTCCCCACATTTCGGACTTTGCGGGATATCTGGGTAATAAATGTGTGGCCGATTTGCGCAAATCATACCTCTGTGGATTCCCACGGGTGTCCTCTTTTCGGAAATGCATGGGGTTCCCTGTTTTCCTTGGTGGCTTGGACACCCAAGGCCCATATCTGTATGTTGTGCTTGTCTGGAGAAAGTGTCAAATTCATGTGTCGAAACAGACTTGGGGTTAACTGTGTTTCAGGCTTTCCCGTTGGCGCCCAGGTAGGTGCACCCACACATGTGAGGTACCATTTTCATCGGGACACCTGTTGAAACATGGGACGGTAGGCCATATGTTGTTGGCGGCGTGTTTCAATGGGTGCGCCGAGTGAAATGTGCGGAAAATGCATTTTTTTCCCCACATTTCCGACTTTGCGGGGGTGTCTGAGTAATACATTCCAGGCAGATTTGCGCAAATCATACCTCTGCAGATTCCCCCGTGTGTCCTCTTTTCGGAAATGCATGGGGTTCCCTGTTTTCCTAGGTGGCTTGGACACCCGAGGCCCATATCTGTATGTTGTGCTTGTCTGGAGAAAGTTTCAAATTCATGTGTCGAAACAGACTTGGGGTTACCTGTGTTTTAGGCTTTCCCCATGGCGCCCAGGTAGGTGCACCCACACATGTGAGGTACCGTTTTCATCGGGACACCTGTGGGAACGCGGGACCGTAGGCCATGTGTTGGTGGCGGCGTGTTTCGATGGGTTCGCTGAGTGAAATGTGCGGAAAATGCACTTCTTTTCCCACATTTCGGACTTGGCGGGGGTGTCTGGGTAATAAATTCTGGGCCGCCGATTTGCGCAAATCATACCTCTGTGGATTCCCACGGGTATCCTCTTTTCGGAAATGCATGAGGTTCCCTGTTTTCCCTGGTGGCTTGGACACCCGAGGCCCATATCTGTATGTTGTGCTTGTCTGGAGAAAGTGTCAAATTCAGGTGTCGAACCAGACTTGGGTTTACCTGTGTTTTAGGCTTTCCCCTTGGCGCCCAGGTATGTGCACCCACACATGTGAGGTACCGTTTTCATCGGGACACCTGTGGGAACGCGGGACGGTAGGCCATGTGTTGTTGGCGGCGTGTTTCGATGGGTGCGCCGAGTGAAATGTGCGGAAAATGTGTTTTTTTCCCCACATTTCAGACTTTGCGGGGGTGTCTGGGTAATAAATTCTGGGCCGATTTGCGCAAATCATACCTCTGCGGATTCCCACGGGTGTCCTCTTTTCGGAAATGCATGGGGTTCCCTGTTTTCCTGGGTGGCTTGGACGCCCGAGGCCCATATCTGTATGTTGTGCTTGTCTGGAGAAAGTGTCAAATTCAGGTGTCGAAACAGACTTGGGGTTAACTGTGTTTTAGGCTTTCTCCTTGGCGCCCAGGTAGGTGCACCCACACATGTGAGGTACCATTTTCATCGGGACACCTGTGGAAACGCGGGACAGTAGCCCATGTGTTGTTGGCGGTGTGTTTCTATGGGTGCGTCAAGTGAAATGTGCGGAAAAAGCGTTTTTTCCCCCACATTTTGGACTTTGCGGGGGTGTCTAAGTAATAAATTCTGGGCCGATTTGCGCAAATCATACCTCTGTGGATTCAGACGGGTGTCCTCTTTTTGGAAATGTATGGGGTTCCCTGTTTTCCTTGATGGCTTGGACACCCGAGGCCCATATGTGTATATTGTGCTTATCTGGTGAAAGTGTCAAATTCAGGTGTCGAAACAGACTTGGGGTTACCTGTGTTTTAGGCTTTCCCCTTGGCGCCCAGGTAGGTGCACCCACACATGTGAGGTACCATTTTCATCGGGACACCTGTGGAAACGCGGGACGGTAGGCCATGTGTTGTTGGTGGCGTGTTTCGATGGGTGCGCCGAGTGAAATATGTGGAAAATGTGTTTTTTTCCCCACATTTCGGACTTTGCGGGGGTGTCTGAGTAATACATTCCGGGCCGATTTGCGCAAATCATACCTCTGCGGATTCCCACGGGTGTCCTCTTTTCGGAAATGCATGCGGTTCCCTGTTTTCCTTGGTGGCTTGGACACCCGAGGCCCATATCTGTATGTTGTGCTTGTCTTGTGAAAGTGTCAAATTCAGGTGTCGAAACAGACTTGGGGTTACCTGTGTTTTAGGCTTCTTCTTGGCGCCCAGGTAGGTGCACCCACACATGTGAGGTACCGTTTTCATCGGGACACTGGTGGGAACGCGGGGCGGTAGGCCATGTGTTGTTGGCAGCGTGTTTCGATTGGTGGGCTGAGTGAAATGTGCGGAAAAGGTGTTTTTTTCCCCTACATTTCGGATTTTGCGGGGGTGTCTGGGTAATAAATTCTGGGCCGATTTGTGCAAATCATACCTCTGCGGATTCCCACGTTTGTCCTCTTTTCGGAAATGCATGGGGTTCCCTGTTTTCCTTGATGGCTTGGACACCCGAGGCCCATATCTGTATGTTGTGCTTGTCTGGAGAAAGTGTCAAATTCAGGTGTCGAAATAGACTTGGGGTTAACTGTCTTTTAGGCTTTCCCCTTGGCGCCCAGGTATGTGCACCCACTCATGTGAGGTACCGTTTTCATCGGGACACCTGTGGGAACGCGGGACGGTAGCCCATGTGTTGTTGGAGGTGTGTTTCTATGGGTGCGTCGAGTGAAATGTGCGGAAAATGTGTTTTTTCCCCCACATTTTGGACTTTGCAGGGTTGTCTGAGTAATAAATTCTTGGCCGATTTGCGCAAATCATACCTCTGCGGATTCACACAGGTGTCCTCTTTTTGGAAATGCATGGGGTTCCCTGTTTTCCTTGGTGGCTTGGACACCCGAGGCCCATATATGTATATTGTGCTTGTCTGGTAAAAGTGTCAAATTCAGGTGTCGAAACAGACTTGGGGTTAACTGTGTTTTAGGCTTTCCCCTTGGCGCCCAGGTATGTGCACCCGCACATGTGAGGTACCGTTTTCATCGGGACACCGGTCGAAACGTGGGACGGTAGCCCATGTGTTGTTGGCGGTGTGTTTCTATGGGTGCGTCGAGTGAAATGTGCGGGAAATGCGTTTTTTCCCCCACATTTTGGACTTTGCAGGGTTGTCTGATTAATAAATTCTGGGCCGATTTGCGCAAATCATACCTCTGCGGATTCCCAAGTTTGTCCTCTTTTCGGAAATGCATGGGGGTCCCTGTTTTCCTTGGTGGCTTGGACACCCGAGGCCCATATCTGTATGTTGTGCTTGTCTGGAGAAAGTGTCAAATTCAGATGTTGAAACAGACTTGGGGTTAACTGTGTTTTAGGCTTTCCCCTTGGTGCCCAGGTAGGTGCACCCACACATGTGAGGTACCGTTTTCATCGGGACACCTGTGGGAACGCGGGACGGTAGCCCATGTGTTGTTGGCGGTGTGTTTCTATGGGTGCGTCGAGTGAAATGTGCGGGAAATGCGTTTTTTCCCCCACATTTTGGACTTTGCAGGGTTGTCTGATTAATAAATTCTGGGCCGATTTGCGCAAATCATACCTCTGCGGATTCCCAAGTTTGTCCTCTTTTCGGAAATGCATGGGGGTCCCTGTTTTCCTTGGTGGCTTGGACACCCGAGGCCCATATCTGTATGTTGTGCTTGTCTGGAGAAAGTGTCAAATTCAGGTGTCGAAACAGACTTGGGGTTAACTGTGTTTTAGGCTTTCCCCTTGGCGCCCAGGTAGGTGCACCCACACATGTGAGGTACCGTTTTCATCGGGACACCTGTGGGAACGCGGGACGGTAGCCCATGTGTTGGTGGCGGCGTGTTTCGATGGGTTCGCTGAGTGAAATGTGCGGAAAATGCACTTCTTTTCCCACATTTTGGACTTGGCGGGGGTGTCTGGGTAATAAATTCTGGGCCGCCGATTTGCGCAAATCATACCTCTGTGGATTCCCACGGGTATCCTCTTTTCGGAAATGCATGAGGTTCCCTGTTTTCCCTGGTGGCTTGGACACCCGAGGCCCATATCTGTATGTTGTGCTTGTCTGGAGAAAGTGTCAAATTCAGGTGTCGAACCAGACTTGGGTTTACCTGTGTTTTAGGCTTTCCCCTTGGCGCCCAGGTATGTGCACCCACACATGTGAGGTACCGTTTTCATCGGGACACCTGTGGGAACGCGGGACGGTAGGCCATGTGTTGTTGGCGGCGTGTTTCGATGGGTGCGCCGAGTGAAATGTGCCGAAAATGTGTTTTTTTCCCCACATTTCAGACTTTGCGGGGGTGTCTGGGTAATAAATTCTGGGCCGATTTGCGCAAATCATACCTCTGCGGATTCCCACGGGTGTCCTCTTTTCGGAAATGCATGGGGTTCCCTGTTTTCCTGGGTGGCTTGGACGCCCGAGGCCCATATCTGTATGTTGTGCTTGTCTGGAGAAAGTGTCAAATTCAGGTGTCGAAACAGACTTGGGGTTAACTGTGTTTTAGGCTTTCTCCTTGGCGCCCAGGTAGGTGCACCCACACATGTGAGGTACCATTTTCATCGGGACACCTGTGGAAACGTGGGACAGTAGCCCATGAGTTGTTGGCGGTGTGTTTCTATGGGTGCGTCAAGTGAAATGTGCGGAAAAAGCGTTTTTTCCCCCACATTTTGGACTTTTCGGGGGTGTCTAAGTAATAAATTCTGGGCCGATTTGCGCAAATCATACCTCTGTGGATTCACACGGGTGTCCTCTTTTTGGAAATGTATGGGGTTCCCTGTTTTCCTTGATGGCTTGGACACCCGAGGCCCATATGTGTATATTGTGCTTATCTGGTGAAAGTGTCAAATTCAGGTGTCGAAACAGACTTGGGGTTACCTGTGTTTTAGGCTTTCCCCTTGGCGCCCAGGTAGGTGCACCCACACATGTGAGGTACCATTTTCATCGGGACACCTGTGGAAACGCGGGACGGTAGGCCATGTGTTGTTGGTGGCGTGTTTCGATGGGTGCGCCGAGTGAAATATGTGGAAAATGTGTTTTTTTCCCCACATTTCGGACTTTGCGGGGGTGTCTGAGTAATACATTCCGGGCCGATTTGCGCAAATCATACCTCTGCGGATTCCCACGGGTGTCCTCTTTTCGGAAATGCATGCGGTTCCCTGTTTTCCTTGGTGGCTTGGACACCCGAGGCCCATATCTGTATGTTGTGCTTGTCTTGTGAAAGTGTCAAATTCAGGTGTCGAAACAGACTTGGGGTTACCTGTGTTTTAGGCTTCTTCTTGGCGCCCAGGTAGGTGCACCCACACATGTGAGGTACCGTTTTCATCGGGACACTGGTGGGAACGCGGGGCGGTAGGCCATGTGTTGTTGGCAGCGTGTTTCGATTGGTGGGCCGAGTGAAATGTGCGGAAAAGGTGTTTTTTTCCCCTACATTTCGGATTTTGCGGGGGTGTCTGGGTAATAAATTCTGGGCCGATTTGTGCAAATCATACCTCTGCGGATTCCCACGTTTGTCCTCTTTTCGGAAATGCATGGGGTTCCCTGTTTTCCTTGGTGGCTTGGACACCCGAGGCCCATATCTGTATGTTGTGCTTGTCTGGAGAAAGTGTCAAATTCAGGTGTCGAAATAGACTTGGGGTTAACTGTCTTTTAGGCTTTCCCCTTGGCGCCCAGGTATGTGCACCCACTCATGTGAGGTACCGTTTTCATCGGGACACCTGTGGGAACGCGGGACGGTAGCCCATGTGTTGTTGGCGGTGTGTTTCTATGGGTGCGTCGAGTGAAATGTGCGGAAAATGTGTTTTTTCCCCCACATTTTGGACTTTGCGGGGTTGTCTGAGTAATAAATTCTTGGCCGATTTGCGCAAATCATACCTCTGCGGATTCACACAGGTGTCCTCTTTTTGGAAATGCATGGGGTTCCCTGTTTTCCTTGGTGGCTTGGACACCCGAGGCCCATATATGTATATTGTGCTTGTCTGGTAAAAGTGTCAAATTCAGGTGTCGAAACAGACTTGGGGTTAACTGTGTTTTAGGCTTTCCCCTTGGCGCCCAGGTATGTGCACCCGCACATGTGAGGTACCGTTTTCATCGGGACACCTGTCGGAACGTGGGACGGTAGCCCATGTGTTGTTGGCGGTGTGTTTCTATGGGTGCGTCGAGTGAAATGTGCGGGAAATGCGTTTTTTCCCCCACATTTTGGACTTTGCAGGGTTGTCTGATTAATAAATTCTGGGCCGATTTGCGCAAATCATACCTCTGCGGATTCCCAAGTTTGTCCTCTTTTCGGAAATGCATGGGGGTCCCTGTTTTCCTTGGTGGCTTGGACACCCGAGGCCCATATCTGTATGTTGTGCTTGTCTGGAGAAAGTGTCAAATTCAGATGTTGAAACAGACTTGGGGTTAACTGTGTTTTAGGCTTTCCCCTTGGTGCCCAGGTAGGTGCACCCACACATGTGAGGTACCGTTTTCATCGGGACACCTGTGGGAACGCGGGACGGTAGCCCATGTGTTGTTGGCGGTGTGTTTCTATGGGTGCGTCGAGTGAAATGTGCGGGAAATGCGTTTTTTCCCCCACATTTTGGACTTTGCAGGGTTGTCTGATTAATAAATTCTGGGCCGATTTGCGCAAATCATACCTCTGCGGATTCCCAAGTTTGTCCTCTTTTCGGAAATGCATGGGGGTCCCTGTTTTCCTTGGTGGCTTGGACACCCGAGGTCCATATCTGTATGTTGTGCTTGTCTGGAGAAAGTGTCAAATTCAGGTGTCGAAACAGACTTGGGGTTAACTGTGTTTTAGGCTTTCCCCTTGGCGCCCAGGTAGGTGCACCCACACATGTGAGGTACCGTTTTCATCGGGACACCTGTGGGAACGCGGGACGGTAGCCCCTGTGTTGTTGGCGGTGTGTTTCAATGGGTGTGCCGAGTGAAATGTGCGGAAAATGCATTTTTTTCCCACATTTCGGACTTTGCGGGGGTGTCTGGGTAATAAATTCTGGGCCGATTTGCGCAAATCATACCTATGTGGATTCCCACAGGTGTCCTCTTTTTGGAAATGCATCGGGTTCTCTGTTTTCCTTGGTGGCTTGGACACCCGAGGCCCATATCTGTATGTCGTGCTTGTCTGGAGAAAGTGTCAAATTCAGGTGTCGAAACAGACTTGGGGTTACCTGTGTTTTAGGCTTTCCCTTTGGCGCCGAGGTAGGTGCACCCACACATGTGAGGTACCGTTTTCATCGGGACACCTGTGGGAACGCGGGACGGTAGGCCATGTGTTGTTGGCGGTGTGTTTTGCTGGGTGGGCCGAGTGAAATGTGCGGAAAATGTGTTTTTTTCCCACATTTCAGACTTTGCGGGGTTGTCTGGGTAATAAATTCTGGGCCGATTTGCGCAAATCATACCTCTGCGGATTCCCACGTTTGTCCTCTTTTCGGAAATGCATGGGGTTCCCTGTTTTGCTTGGTGGCTTCGACACCCGAGGCCCATATCTGTATGTCGTGCTTGTTTGGAGAAAGTGTCAAATTCAGGTGTCGAAACAGACTTGGGGTTACCTGTGTTTTAGGTTTTTACCCATGGCGCCCAGGTAGGTGCAGCCACACATGTGAGGTACCGTTTTCATCGGGACACCTGTGGGAACGCGGGACAGTAGGCCATGTGTTGTTGGCGGCGTGTTTCGATGGGTTCGCTAAGTGAAATGTGCGGAAAATGCATTTCTTTTCCCACATTTCGGACTTGGCGGGGGTGTCTGGGTAATAAATTCTGGGCCGCCGATTTGCGCAAATCATACCTCTGTGGATTCCCACGGGTATCCTCTTTTCGGAAATGCATGAGGTTTCCTGTTTTCCCTGGTGGCTTGGACACCCGAGGCCCATATCTGTATGTTGTGCTTGTCTGGAGAAAGTGTCAAATTCAGGTGTCGAAACAGATTTGGGTTTACCTGTGTTTTAGGCTTTCCCCTTGGTGCCCAGGTAGGTGCACCCACACATGTGAGGTACCGTTTTCATCGGGACACCTGTGGGAACGCAGGACGGTAGACCATGTGTTGTTGGTGGCGTGTTTCGATGGGTGCGCCGAGTGAAATGTGCAGAAAATGCATTTTTTTTCCCACATTTCGGGCTTTGCGGGGGTGTCTGAGTAATACATTCTGGGCCGATTTGCGCAAATCATACCTCTGCGGATTCCCACGTTTGCCCTCATTTCGGAAATTCATGGGGTTCCCTGTTTTCCTTGGTGGCTTGGACACCCGAGGCCCATATCTGTATGTCGTGCTTGCCTGGAGAAAGTGTCAAATTCAGGTGTCGAGACAGACTTGGGGTTACCTGTGTTTTAGGCTTTCCCTTTGGCGCCCAGGTAGGTGCACCCACACATGTGAGGTACCGTTTTCATCAAGACACCTGTGGGAACGCGGGACGGTAGCCCATGTGTTGTTGGCGGTGTGTTTCGATGGGTGCGCCGAGTGAAATGTGCGGAAAATGTTTTTTTTTTCCCACATTTCAGACTTTGCGGGTGTGTCTGGGTAATAAATTCTGGGCAGATTTGTGCAAATCATACCTCTGCGGATTCCCACGTTTGTCCTCTTTTTGTAAATTCATCGGGTTCGCTGTTTTCCTTGGTGGCTTGTACACCCGAGGCCCATATCTGTATGTTGTGCTTGTCTGGAGAAAGTGTCATATTCAGGTGTCGAAACAGACTTGGGGTTACCTGTGTTTTAGGCTTTCCCTTTGGCGCCCAGGTAGGTGCACCCACAGATGTGAGGTACCGTTTTCATCGGGACACCTGTGGGAACGCGGGACGGTAGCCCATGTGTTGTTGGCGGTGTTTCGATGGGTGCGCCGAGTGAAATGTGCGGAAAAGGTGTTTTTTTCCCCACATTTCGGATTTTGCGGGGGTGTCTGGGTAATAAATTCTGGGCCGATTTGCGCAAATCATACCTCTGCGGATTCCCACGGGTGTCCTCTTTTCGGAAACGCATGGGGTTCCCTGTTTTCCTAGGTGGCTTGGACACCAGAGGCCCATATCTGTATGTTGTGCTTGTCTGGAGAAAGTGTCAAATTCAGGTGTCGAAACAGACTTGGGGTTACCTGTGTTTTAGGCTTTCCCCTTGGCGCCCAGGTAGGTGCACCCACACATGTGAGGTACCGTTTTCATCGGGACACCTGTGGGAACGCGGGACCGTAGGCCATGTGTTGTTGGCGGCATGTTTCGATGGGTTCGCCAAGTGAAATGTGCGGAAAATGCATTTCTTTTCCCACATTTCGGACTTGGCGGGGGTGTCTGGGTAATAAATTCTGGGCCGCCGATTTGCACAAATCATACCTCTGTGGATACCCACGGGTATCCTCTTTTCGGAAATGCATGAGGTTCCCTGTTTTCCCTGGTGGCTTGGACTCCCGAGGCCCATATCTGTATGTTGTGCTTGTCTGGAGAAAGTGTCAAATTCAGGTGTTGAAACAGACTTGGGTTTACCTGTGTTTTAGGCTTTCCCATTGGCGCCCAGGTAGGTGCACCCACACATGTGAGGTACCGTTTTCATCGGGACACCTGTGGGAACGCGGGATGGTAGCCCATGTGTTGTTGGCGGTGTGTTTCGATGGATGCGCCGAGTGAAATGTGCGGAAAATGTGTTTTTTCCCCACATTTCGGACTTTGTGGGGGTGTCTGGGTAATAAATTCTGGGCCGATTTGAGCAAATCATACCTCTGCGGATTCCCACGGGTGTCTTCTTTTCGGAAATGCATGGGGTTCCCTGTTTTCCTTGGTGGCTTGGACACCCGAGGCCCATATCTGTATGTTGTGCTTGTCTGGAGAAAGTGTCAAATTCAGGTGTCCAAACAGACTTGGGGTTACCTGTGTTTTATGCTTTCCCTTGGGCGCTCAGGTTTGTGCACCCACACATGTGAGGTACCGTTTTCATCGGGACACCTGTGGGAATGCAGGACGGTAGGCCATGTGTTGTTGGCGGCGTGTTTCGATGGGTGGGCCGAGTGAAATGTGCAGAAAATGTGGTTTTTTTCCCACATTTCAGACTTTGCGGGGGTGTCTGGGTAAGAAATTCTGGGCCGATTTGCGCAAATCATACCTCTGCGCATTCCCACGTTTGTCCTCTTTTCGGAAATGCATGGGGTTCCCTGTTTTCCTTGGTGGCTTGGACACCCGAGGCCCATATCTGTATGTTGTGCTTGTCTGGAGAAAGTGTCAAATTCAGGTATCGAAACAGACTTGGGGTTAACTGTGTTTTAGACTTTCCCCTTGGCGCCCAGGTAGGTGCACCCACACATGTGAGGTACCATTTTCATCGGGACACCTGTTGAAACATGGGACGGTAGGCCATGTGTTGTTGGCGGCGTATTTCAATGGGTGCGCCAAGTGAAATGTGCGGAAAATGTGTTTTTTTCCCCACATTTCGGACTTTGCGGGGGTGTCTGTGTAATAAATTCTGGGCCGATTAGCGCAAATCATACCTCTGCGGATACCCACGGGTGTCCTCTTTTCGGAAATGCATGGGGTTCCCTGTTTTCCTTGGTGGCTTGGACACCCGAGGCCCATATCTGTATGTTGTGCTTGTCTGGAGAAAGTGTAAAATTCAGGTGTCGAAACAGACTTGGGGTTAACTGTGTTTTAGGCTTTCCCCTTGGCGCCCAGGTAGGTGCACCCACACATGTGAGGTACCGTTTTCATCGGGACACCTGTGGGAACGCGGGACCGTAGGCCATGTGTTGTTGGCGGCGTGTTTCGATGGGTTCGCTGAGTGAAATGTGCGGAAAATGCATTTCTTTTCCCACATTTCGGACTTGGCTGGGGTGTCTGAGTAATACATTCCGGGCCGATTTGCGCAAATCATACCTCTGCGGATTCCCACGGGTGTCCTCTTTTCGGAAATGCATGCGGTTCCCTGTTTTCCTTGGTGGCTTGGACACCCGAGGCCCATATCTGTATGTTGTGCTTGTCTGGAGAAAGTGTCAAATTCAGGTGTCGAAACAGACTTGGGGTTAACTGTGTTTTAGGCTACCCCTTGGCGCCCAGGTAGGTGCACCCAGACATGTGAGGTACCATTTTCATCGGGACACCTGTGGGAACGCGGGACGGTAGCCCATGTGTTGTTGGCGGTGTGTTTCCATGGGTGCGCCGAGTGAAATGTGCGGAAAATGTGTTTTTTTCCCCACATTTCGGACTTTGCGGGGGTGTCTGTGTAATAAATTCTGGGCCGATTAGCGCAAATCATACCTCTGCGGATACCCACGGGTGTCCTCTTTTCGGAAATGCATGGGGTTCCCTGTTTTCCTTAGTGGCTTGGACACCCGAGGCCCATATCTGTATGTTGTGCTTGTCTGGAGAAAGTGTCAAATTCAGGTGTCGAAACAGACTTGGGGTTAACTGTGTTTTAGGCTTTCTCCTTGGCGCCAAGGTAGGTGCACCCACACATGTGAGGTACCATTTTCATCGGGACACCTGTGGGAACGCGGGACGGTAGCCCATGTATTGTTGGCGGTGTGTTTCTATGGGTGCGTCGAGTGAAATGTGCGGAAAATGTGTTTTTTCCCCCACATTTTGGACTTTGCGGGGGTGTCTGAGTAATAAATTCTGGGCCGATTTGCGCAAATCATACCTCTGTGGATTCACACAGGTGTCCTCTTTTTGGAAATGTATGGGGTTCCCTGTTTTCCTTGGTGGCTTGGACACCCGAGGCCCATATCTGTATGTTGTGCTTGTCTGGAGAAAGTGTCAAATTCAGGTGTCGAAACAGACTTGGGGTTAACTGTGTTTTAGACTTTCCCCTTGGCGCCCAGGTAGGTGCACCCACACATGTGAGGTACCATTTTCATCGGGACACCTGTTGAAACATGGGACGGTAGGCCATGTGTTGTTGGCGGCGTATTTCAATGGGTGCGCCAAGTGAAATGTGCGGAAAATGTGTTTTTTTCCCCACATTTCGGACTTTGCGGGGGTGTCTGTGTAATAAATTCTGGGCCGATTAGCGCAAATCATACCTCTGCGGATACCCACGGGTGTCCTCTTTTCGGAAATGCATGGGGTTCCCTGTTTTCCTTGGTGGCTTGGACACCCGAGGCCCATATCTGTATGTTGTGCTTGTCTGGAGAAAGTGTAAAATTCAGGTGTCGAAACAGACTTGGGGTTAACTGTGTTTTAGGCTTTCCCCTTGGCGCCCAGGTAGGTGCACCCACACATGTGAGGTACCGTTTTCATCGGGACACCTGTGGGAACGCGGGACCGTAGGCCATGTGTTGTTGGCGGCGTGTTTCGATGGGTTCGCTGAGTGAAATGTGCGGAAAATGCATTTCTTTTCCCACATTTCGGACTTGGCTGGGGTGTCTGAGTAATACATTCCGGGCCGATTTGCGCAAATCATACCTCTGCGGATTCCCACGGGTGTCCTCTTTTCGGAAATGCATGCGGTTCCCTGTTTTCCTTGGTGGCTTGGACACCCGAGGCCCATATCTGTATGTTGTGCTTGTCTGGAGAAAGTGTCAAATTCAGGTGTCGAAACAGACTTGGGGTTAACTGTGTTTTAGGCTACCCCTTGGCGCCCAGGTAGGTGCACCCAGACATGTGAGGTACCATTTTCATCGGGACACCTGTGGGAACGCGGGACGGTAGCCCATGTGTTGTTGGCGGTGTGTTTCCATGGGTGCGCCGAGTGAAATGTGCGGAAAATGTGTTTTTTTCCCCACATTTCGGACTTTGCGGGGGTGTCTGTGTAATAAATTCTGGGCCGATTAGCGCAAATCATACCTCTGCGGATACCCACGGGTGTCCTCTTTTCGGAAATGCATGGGGTTCCCTGTTTTCCTTAGTGGCTTGGACACCCGAGGCCCATATCTGTATGTTGTGCTTGTCTGGAGAAAGTGTCAAATTCAGGTGTCGAAACAGACTTGGGGTTACCTGTGTTTTAGGCTTTCCCCTTGGCGCCCAGGTAGGTGCACCCACACATGTGAGGTACCGTTTTTATCGGGACACCTGTGGAAACGCGGGACGGTAGGCCATGTGTTGTTGGTGGCGTGTTTCGATGTGTGCGCCGAGTGAAATATGTGGAAAATGTGGTTTTTTTCCCCACATTTTGGACTTTGTGGGGGTGTCTGAGTAATACATTCCGGGCCGATTTGCGCAAATCATACCTCTGCGGATTCCCACGGGTGTCCTTTTTTCGGAAATGCATGCGGTTCCCTGTTTTCCTTGGTGGCTTGGACACCCGAGGCCCATATCTGTATGTTGTGCTTGTCTTGTGAAAGTGTCAAATTCAGGTGTCGAAACAGACTTGGGGTTACCTGTGTTTTAGGCTTCTTCTTGGCGCCCAGGTAGCTGCACCCACACATGTGAGGTACCGTTTTCATTGGGACACTGGTGGGAACGCGGGGCGGTAGGCCATGTGTTGTTGGCGGCGTGTTTCGATGGGTTCACCGAGTGAAATGTGCGGAAAATGCGTTTTTTCCACACATTACGGAATTTGCGGGTGTGTCTGGGCAATAAATTCTGAGCCGATTTGCGCAAATCATATCTCTGCGGATTCCCACGGGTGTCCTCTTTTCGGAAATGCATGGGGTTCCCTGTTTTCCTTGGTGGCTTGGACACCCGAGGCCCATATGTGTATATTGCGCTTGTCTGGTGAAAGTTTCAAATTCAGGTGTCGAAACAGACTTGGGGTTACCTGTGTTTTAGGCTTTCCCCTTGGCGCCCAGGTAGGTTCACTCACACTTGTGAGGTACCGTTTTCATCGGGACACCTTTGGGAACGCGGGACGGTAGGCCATGTGTTGTTGGCAGCGTGTTTCTATGGGTGCGTCGAGTGAAATGTGCGGAAAATGCGTTTTTTCCCCACATTTCGGACTTTGCGGGGGTGTCTGGGTAATAAATTCTGTGCCGATTTGAGCAAATCATACCTCTGCGGATTCACACAGGTGTCCTCTTTTCGGAAATGCATGGGGTTCCCTGTTTTCCTTGGTGGCTTGGACACCCGAGGCCCATATGTGTATATTGTGCTTGTATGGTGAAAGTTTCAAATTCAGGTGTCGAAACAGACTTGGGTTTACCTGTGTTTTAGGCTTTCCCCTTGGCGCTCAGATAGGTGCACCCACACATGTGGGGTACCGTTTTCATCGGGACACCTGTGGAAACGCGGGACGGTAGGCCATGTGTTGTTGGTGGCGTGTTTCGATGGGTCCGCCGAGTGAAATATGTGGAAAATGCGTTTTTTTCCCCCACATTCCGGACTTTGCGGGGGTGTCTGAGTAATACATTCCGGGCCGATTTGCGCAAATCATACCTCTGCGGATTCCCACGGGTGTCCTCTTTTCTGAAATGCATGCGGTTCCCTGTTTTCCTTGGTGGCTTGGACACCCGATGCCCATATCTGTATGTTGTGCTTGTCTGGTGAAAGTGTCAAATTCAGGTGTCGAAACAGACTTGGGGTTACCTGTGTTTTAGGCTTCCCCTTGGTGCCCAGGTAGGTGCATCCACACATGTGAGGTACCGTTTCCATCGGGAAACTGTTGGGAACGCGGGGCGGTAGGCCATGTGTTGTTGGCGGCGTGTTTCGATGGGTGCCTCGAGTGAAATGTGCGGAAAATGTGTTTTTTCCCCACATTTCGGAATTTGCGGGTGTGTCTGGGTAATAAATTGTAAGCCGATTTGCGCAAATCATATCCCTGCGGATTCCCAAGGGTGTCCTCTTTTCAGAAATACATGGGGTTCCCTGTTTTCCTTGGTGGCTTGGACACCCGAGGCCCATATCTGTATGTTGTGCTTGCCTGGAGAAAGTGTCAAATTCATGTGTCGAAACAGACTTGGGGTTACCTGTGTTTTAGGCTTTCCCCTTGGCGCCCAGGTAGGTTCACCCACACTTGTGAGGTACCGTTTTCATAGGAACACCTGTGGGAACGCGGGACGGTAGGCCATGTGTTGTTGGTGGCGTGTTTCGATGGGTGGGCGGAGTGAAATGTGCGGAAAATGTGTTTTTTTCCCCACATTTCAGACTTTGCTGGGATGTCTGGGTAATAAATTCTGGGCCGATTTGCGCAAATCATACCTCTGCGGATTCCCACGTTTGTCCTCTTTTCGGAAATGCATGGGGTTCCCTGTTTTCCTTGGTGGCTTGGACACCCGAGGCCCATATCTGTATGTTGTGCTTGTCTGGAGAAAGTGTGAAATTCAGGTGTCGAAACAGACTTGGGGTTAACTGTGTTTTAGGCTTTCCCCTTGGTGCCCAGGTAGGTGCACCCACACATGTGAGGTACCGTTTTCATCATGACACCTGTGGGAACGCGGGACGGTAGGCCATGTGTTGTTGGCGGCGTGTTTCGATGGGTGCGCCGAGTGAAATGTGCGGAAAATGTGTTTTTTTCCCCACATTTCAGACTTTGCTGGGGTGTCTGGGTAATAAATTCTGGGCCGATTTGCGCAAATCATACCTCTGCGGATTCCCACGTTTGTCCTCTTTTCGGAAATGCATGGGGTTCCCTGTTTTCCTTGGTGGCTTGGACACCCGAGGCCCATATCTGTATGTTGTGCTTGTCTGGAGAAAGTGTGAAATTCAGGTGTCGAAACAGACTTGGGTTTACCTGTGTTTTAGGCTTTCCCCTTGGCGCTCAGATAGGTGCACCCACACATGTGGGGTACCGTTTTCATCGGGACACCTGTGGAAACGCGGGACAGTAGGCCATGTGTTGTTGGTGGCGTGTTTCGATGGGTCCGCCGAGTGAAATATGTGGAAAATGCGTTTTTTTCCCCCACATTCCGGACTTTGCGGGGGTGTCTGAGTAATACATTCCGGGCCGATTTGCGCAAATCATACCTCTGCGGATTCCCACGGGTGTCCTCTTTTCTGAAATGCATGCGGTTCCCTGTTTTCCTTGGGGGCTTGGACACCCGATGCCCATATCTGTATGTTGTGCTTGTCTGGTGAAAGTGTCAAATTCAGGTGTCGAAACAGACTTGGGGTTACCTGTGTTTTAGGCTTCCCCCTGGTGCCCAGGTAGGTGCACCCACACATGTGAGGTACCGTTTTCATCGGGAAACTGTTGGGAACGCGGGGCGGTAGGCCATGTGTTGTTGGCGGCGTGTTTCGATGGGTGCCTCGAGTGAAATTTGCGGAAAATGCGTTTTTTCCCCACATTTTGGACTTTGCGGGGTTGTCTAGGTAATAAATTCTTGGCCGATTTGCGCAAATCATACCTCTGCGGATTCACACAGGTGTCCTCTTTTTGGAAATGCATGGGGTTCCCTGTTTTCCTTGGTGGCTTGGACACCCTAGGCCCATATATGTATATTGTGCTTGTCTAGTAAAAGTGTCAAATTCAGGTGTCGAAACAGACTTGGGGTTAACTGTGTTTTAGGCTTTCCCCTTGGCGCCCAGGTATGTGCACCCGCACATGTGAGGTACCGTTTTCATCGGGACACCTGTGGGAACGCGGGACGGTAGCCCATGTGTTGTTGGCGGCGTGTTTCGATGGGGGGCCGAGTGAAATGTGCGGAAAATGTGTTTTTTTTCCCACATTTCAGACTTTGCGGGGGTGTCTGGGGAATAAATTCTGGGCCGATTTGCGCAAATCATACCTCTGCGGATTCCCACATTTGTCCTCTTTTCGGAAATGTATGGGGTTCCCTGTTTTCCTTGGTGGCTTGGACACCCGAGGCCCATATCTGTATGTTGTGCTTGTCTGGAGAAGTATCAAATTCGGGTGTCGAAACAGACTTGGGGTTAACTGTGTTTTAGGCTTTCCCCTTGGCGCCCAGGTAGGTGCACCCACACATGTGAGGTACCGTTTTCATCGGGACACCTGTGGGAACGCGGGACGGTAGCCCATGTGTTGTTGGCGGTGTGTTTCTATGGGTGCGTCGAGTGAAATGTGCGGAAAATGCGTTTTTTCCCCCACATTTTGGACTTTGCAGGGTTGTCTGATTAATAAATTCTGGGCCGATTTGCGCAAATCATACCTCTGCGGATTCCCAAGTTTGTCCTCTTTTCGGAAATGCATGGGGGTCCCTGTTTTCCTTGGTGGCTTGGACACCCGAGGCCCATATCTGTATGTTGTGCTTGTCTGGAGAAAGTGTCAAATTCAGGTGTCGAAACAGACTTGGGGTTAACTGTGTTTTAGGCTTTCCCCTTGGCGCCCAGGTAGGTGCACCCACACATGTGAGGTACCATTTTCATCGGGACACCTGTGGGAACGCGGGACGGTAGCCCCTGTGTTGTTGGCGGTGTGTTTCTATGGGTGCGTCGAGTGAAATGTGCGGAAAATGCGTTTTTTCCCCCACATTTTGGACTTTGCGGGGTTGTCTGAGAAATAAATTCTGGGCCGCTTTGCGCAAATCATACCTCTGCGGATTCACACAGGTGTCCTCTTTTTGGAAATGCATGGGGTTCCCTGTTTTCCTTGGTGGCTTGGACACCCGAGGCCCATATCTGTATGTTGTGCTTGTCTGGTGAAAGTGTCAAATTCAGGTGTCGAAACAGACTTGGGGTTACCTGTGTTTTAGGCTTCCCCTTGGCGTCCAGGTAGGTGCACCCACACATGTGATGTACCGTTTTCATCGGGACTCCTGTGGGAACGCAGGACGGTAGTCCATGTGTTGTTGGCGGCGTGTTTCGATGGGTGGGCCGAGTGAAATGTGCGGAAAATGTGTTTTTTTCCCCACATTTCAGACTTTGCAGGGGTGCCTGGGTAATAAATTCTGGGCCGATTTGCACAAATCATACCTCTGCGGATTCCCACGGTTGTCCTCTTTTCGGAAATGCATGGGGTTCCCTGTTTTCCTTGGTGGTTTGGACACCCGAGGCCCATATCTGTTATGTTGTGCTTGTCTGGAGAAAGTGTCAAATTCAGGTGTCGAAACAGACTTGGGGTTACCTGTGTTTTAGGCTTTCCCTTTGGCGCCCAGGTAGGTGCACCCACACATGTGAGGTACCGTTTTCATCGGGACACCTGTGGGAACGCGGGACGGTAGCCCATGTGTTGTTGGCGGCATGTTTCGATGGGTGCGCCGAGTGAAATGTGCGGAAAATGCATTTCTTTTCCCACATTTCGGACTTGGCGGGGGTGTCTGAGTAATACATTCTGGGCCGATTTGCGCAAATCATACCTCTGTGGATTCCCACGTTTGTCCTCTTTTCGGAAATGCATGGGGTTCCCTGTTTTCCTTGGTGGCTTGGACACCCGAGGCCCATATCTGTATGTCGTGCTTGTCTGGAGAAAGTGTCAAATTCAGGTGTCGAAACAGACTTGGGGTTACCTGTGTTTTAGGCTTTCCCTTTGGCGCCCAGGTAGGTGCACCCACACATGTGAGATACCGTTTTCATCGGGACACCTGTGGGAACGCGGGACGGTAGCCCATGTGTTGTTGGCAGTGTGTTTCGATGGGTGCGCCGAGTGAAATGTGCGGAAAAGGTGTTTTTTTCCCCACATTTTGGATTTTGCGGGGGTGTCTGGGTAATAAATTCTGGGCCGATTTGCGCAAATCATACCTCTGCGGATTCCCACGGGTGTCCTCTTTTCGGAAATGCATGGGGTTCCCTGTTTTCCTTGGTGGCTTGGACACCCGAGGCCCATATCTGTATGTGGTGCTTGTCTGGAGAAAGTGTCAAATTCAGGTGTCGAAACAGACTTGGGGTTAACTGTGTTTTAGGTTTTCCCCTTGGCGCCCAGGTAGGTGCACACACACATGTGAGGTGCCATTTTCATCGGGACACCTGTTGAAACATGGGACTGTAGACCATGTGTTGTTGGCGGCGTGTTTCAATGGGTGCGCCGAGTGAAATGTGCGGAAAATGCATTTCTTTTCCCACATTTCGGACTTGGTGGGGGTGTCTGGGTAATAAATTCTGGGCCGCCGATTTGCGCAAATCATACCTCTGTGGATTCCCACGGGTATCCTCTTTTCGGAAATGCATTAGGTTCCCTGTTTTCCCTGGTGGCTTGGACACCCGAGGCCCATATCTGTATGTTGTGCTTGTCTGGAGAAAGTGTCACATTCAGGTGTCGAAACAGACTTGGGTTTACCTGTATTTCAGGCTTTCCCATGGGCGCTCAGGTATGTGCACCCACACATGTGAGGTACCGTTTTCATCGGGACACCTGTGGGAACGCAGGACGGTAGGCCATGTTTTGTTGGCGGCGTGTTTCGATGGGGGCCAAGTGTAATGTGCGGAAAATGTGTTTTTTCCCCACATTTCAGACTTTGCGGGGGTGTCTGGGTAATAAATTCGGGGCCGATTTGCGCAAATCATACCTCTGCGGATTCCCACGTTTGTCCTCTTTTCGGAAATGCATGGGGTTCCCTGTTTTCCTTGGTGGCTTGGACACCCGAGGCCCATATCTGTATGCTGTGCTTGTCTGGAGAAAATGTCAAATTCAGGTGTCGAAACATACTTGGGGTTAACTGTGTTTTAGGCTTTCCCCTTGGCGCCCAGGTAGGTGCACCCACACATGTGAGGTACCGTTTTCATCGGGACACCTGTGGGAACGCGGGACGGTAGCCCATGTGTTGTTGGCGGTGTGTTTCTATGGGTGCGTCGAGTGAAATGTGCGGAAATGCTTTTTTCCCCCCACATTTTGGACTTTGCAGGGTTGTCTGAGTAATACATTCTGGGCCGATTTGCGCAAATCATACCTCTGCGGATTCCCACGTTTGTCCTCTTTTCGGAAATGCATGGGGTTCCCTGTTTTCCTTGGTGGCTTGGACACCCGAGGCCCATATCTGTATGTTGTGCTTGTCCGGAGAAAGTGTCAAATTCAGGTCTCGAAATAGACTTGGGGTTAACTGTCTTTTAGGCTTTCCCCTTGGCGCCCAGGTAGGTGCACCGACTCATGTGAGGTACCGTTTTCATCGGGACACCTGTGGGAACGCGGGACGGTAGCCCATGTGTTGTTGGCGGTGTGTTTCTATGGGTGCGTCGAGTGAAATTTGCGGAAAATGCGTTTTTTCCCCCACATTTTGGACTTTGCGGGGTTGTCTAGGTAATAAATTCTTGGCCGATTTGCGCAAATCATACCTCTGCGGATTCACACAGGTGTCCTCTTTTTGGAAATGCATGGGGTTCCCTGTTTTCCTTGGTGGCTTGGACACCCTAGGCCCATATATGTATATTGTGCTTGTCTAGTAAAAGTGTCAAATTCAGGTGTCGAAACTGTCAGGAATTGGAGGCTGTGGAAGCGCTGGAAGCTTTGATCACGCTCCAGTCCTCACCCAAGATGGCCGCCGATCGATCACGCTCCAGTCCTCACCCAAGATGGCTGCCGATCTCACCCAAGATGGCCGCCGATCGATCACGCTCCAGTCCTCACCCAAGATCGCCGCCGACCCTTTATAGGCTGACTCCTCCCACAAGCCGACGCGTTGTATCTGTTTACCAGCGCTCGGTTCGTGTGGAGATTCTCTCGTGAAATTCATCCGTTCCGGCTTCCTACTTTCGCCTACTGTGTGATTCCCTTCTGTATTCCTCAGCCCGAATTCTACTGCACTATACGCGGTACCGGCTTGCTTTGGGCCGTGCCGTGCTTACTTTACTCTTGCCTTTATTCTTTGAGCACTATTGGTCTTTTCATTTCTTGTAGGTACCGGGGGTATATTGCTACCGGCGCCGTCACTCTGTTTTTGCGAGCTAAGCCTTGCTCACTGAGACCTTAAGGAGCATTTCTAAACTGGTGAGTGGGTTTCTTTCACAATACTTCTTCCTTCTTCCTAATGGTTCGTCTTCGCGGTCTGCTTTGTATGGGTTCTTTCATTCTTTACCTACTTATCCTTTCTAGTACGTTTCTCTGTTATTCTGTTTAGTCTTAACCACTGGTTCTAGTAGCTTTCTTATATCTCCTGTTCAATTATTCCACTTCTCCTGGATACACTGAGCATTCATCAGCGGGGGAGTTTGTTCTCAAGTCTAACGGACTTCCTTGCCTGCTGCAAATGGAACTTTCATAATTGGAAGAGAGGAGTTCTAATTGCCGCCCAGCAGAACCCAATTGGGAACAGGGTTTTTTCTGCCTTTGTGCTTTTTCCCTGAATCTAGGACTGGCCCCCTGGGGATCCCCGCGGTCAGGGATTATCTCTGCCAAGGTGGCCTCCGGAGGGGACAGACCCTATCTGTACGATAAAAAGGCCCGAGCACCAAAGGACAAGACTCCCACAAGGAAGAGGGATCAGAAGAGATCAGAGGCTACTCTTACAGAACCCATTCCGGAAGAAACAGGTGAGGAGTTGGGGGAGGAAGCCTCGGTATCTGACAGAATACAACGCCCAAGATCCTTCATGGCGTCACTCGAGCAGTATCAGGAGTTGGTGGCTGCTCTGCAGAACCTTACTATGGAGGTGCAGGCCCTGCGAACAGAGAACGTAGCCCTCCGACAGCAAGTGGTGCTACATCGGGATGATCGCGGGGACCTGCCTACGATGCCCTTTTCCTTTGGCAAATACAATGGACATCCAGGAGATCTGAAGGAATTCCTTGACGCTTGCAGGGTGTATTTCGCCTTCCGACCTCACGCCTTTGAGACAGCCAGATCAAAGGTTGGGTTCATTATAGCCAATCTTACCGGAAATGCTCTTTCATGGGCTACACCCATTGTTACCCGAAACGATCCCCTTCTGAGTGATTATGACCGTTTTACGGAACTTTTCAGTGAAAGGTTTGATAGGCCAGAAATATTCTATTCATCCTTGGAAGCAATCCTAGACATCAAACAAGGAAATACAGACGTCCAAACCTATCTAACTCGCTTCCAGAGGCTAGCAGCCAAGGCAGATTGGCCTGATTCCGCCCAGCAAACCATCTGCAGAAGAGGTCTTCAGGACGAGATCAAAGATGAACTAGCCAGAGTAGCCCGTCCTGCATCTTTTCAGGAGCTAGTGACATTGTCCCTTCAGATTGAATCTCGTCTTCAAGAAAGAAGATCTGAGAGAAGAAGAAACCGAAGCTTCTCACAACCTAACCCTACTCCTCCACCTAGAGCCAACCCTGCTACAGATGAGCCTATGCAGATTGGAGCTGCCCGTGGTCCTCTGACGCCAGAAGAAAGAAGAAGGAGGAGAGAGGCAGGTCTATGCATGTACTGTGGCTCTTCGACACATTTGTTGAGAGAATGCACTGAAGTCCCTCCTCGTCGACAGGGAAACTTCCGCCCCCGATCTATAGCAAGGGAAGTCTCGGGGGAGGTAACAAGCATCCTTGCAGCTACACAAGAGCTGTGAATACCCCGGAAGACAACAGTTTAATGGTGTTCAGAGTGGACCTATGGTTAACCGAAGAAGCTCCCACAGAGGTGTTCGCCATGTTGGATTGTGGAGCAGCGGGAAACTTCATCGACTCCAAGTGGGCTACAGAGCACTTGGTACCCGCCAAGACCAAGGTCACCCCGATTCCGGTAGAAGGGGTTGATGGTAGACCCTTGTCTTCCGGACCCATAACATTGGAAACTGTTCCATTAAGGGTGAGGTTAGGTCAACATGAAGAGTTCCTGGTGTTTGATCAGATCCGAGCTGCTCATTTTCCATTGGTATTAGGGATTCCTTGGTTAAGAAGACACAAATCTCACATTGATTGGACTGCAAACCGAGTTTCTTTCAATTCTAAGTTCTGTGATAATCACTGTATGACCTTGTGTAACGCTCCCCACACCATAGACCGCAGGAGAAGTATCCAGAAGCCAGTCACAGTGGCCTCAGTACCCTTACATTACCAGGACTTTTCAGAGGTATTCATGGACATAATTCCAAGACAACTACCACCCCATAGAACAGAGGATTGCTGTATCGATCTAATACCGGAAGCAGTAGTACCGTTCGGAAGAATGTACCCTTTGTCACTACCGGAAAGGAAGGCGTTAAGAGAGTATCTAGATGCAAATTTGCAGAACGGACTCATTCAAGAATCCAAATCTTCATGTGGGGCCTCCCTTTTCTTCATTCCAAAAAAGGACTCGACAGAACTTCGTCCTTGTATAGACTACAGGGGTCTCAACAAGGTCACTGTCCGGGATAGATATCCCATGCCCTTGATTCGGGACGTCTTGGAGGCTGTACAAGGGGCTGAGTACTTCACGAAGCTTGACCTGAGAGGCGCCTATCACCTCTTGCGAATCAGACAAGGAGACGAGTGGAAGACGGCTTTTCGCACCCCATTCGGGCTCTATGAATATTGTGTGATGCCCTTTGGCCTAGTAAACGCACCAGCCGTCTTCCAAAGGTACATGGACAAGGTTTTCGCTGACATGCTGTTTGTGTCGGTAGTGGTGTACCTGGACGACATCCTGATCTACTCCAAGTCCTTGTCTGAGCACAGATCATTGGTCCGACTAGTTTTACAACGTTTGCAGTCTCACTATCTGCTAGTAAAACCAGAGAAGTGTTCATTCGAATCCAAGAGGGTGTCCTACTTGGGTTTCGTATTGTCCAAGGAAGGTGTTGAAATGGATGCAAATAAGGTAAAGGCCATAAGAAACTGGAAAGATCCTACCAACATCAAGGAACTGCAAGGGTTTCTAGGATTGGCAAATTTTTATAGGAGGTTCATTCCCAATTATTCCAAAAAAGTACTCCCTCTGACCTCCTTGTTGAAGAAGGGTGTTAGATTCACTTTTGACGGTGAACCTCGAAAAGCATTCGACTTTTTAAAGGATTGCTTTTCTACAGCACCCATCTTGGTTCAACCAGATCAGACTAAGCCCTTTATTCTGGAAACTGATGCTTCTACGGGGGCAGTAGGGGCAGTATTACTTCAAGAGGCAGAAGACAGCTATGAACATCCGATCGCATACTATTCCAAGACTTTAACTAGTAGTGAGCGAAACTACTCGGTTATCGAAAAGGAACTTTTGGCAATAAAGCTGGCCTGCCAAGAATGGAGACACCTCCTGCAAGGAGCCACACATCCTTTCACTATTCGAACTGACCACCGCAACCTACGGGTCTTACAACAATTGGAATGTTCCAACGCCAGACATGCCAGATGGGCGTATTTTTTCCTACAATACGACTTCATGATGACTTACATACCAGGCACAGAAAACAAGAAGGCAGACGCCTTATCTAGAAGCCTAGGAGATCCATCCGGATCCTATATAGGACATGAACTGGTTTTACCACATCTCACTGTGTTGGCTTCTACGGTTTCGTTTCTTCAAGATCTAATCCCTCATTATCAGATGTGTGCGGAATTTCCGCTATCTACTAAACAGGAAAAGGACGGGTTGTTTTATCATGAGGGAGCCCTCTATATCCCCACAAAGAAGCTGCAAGAACAGATACTTTCTTGGTGTCATGACACCCCCCTGACAGGGCATTCTGGTATTAGGAAGACCTTTGATTTGGTCCGGAGAGGATTCTGGTGGCCTACCCTACGAAGGGACGTAGGTCAGTATGTCTCTACTTGTTCAATATGTGCTTCCAACAAACACCAAACAGAAAAACCTCTGGGGTTATTACACCAACACTCCTTACCGGATCGCCCATGGGAACACTTATCCACTGACTTTATTGTGGATCTGCCTCCTTCATACGGAATGACCACGATCATGGTGACGGTCGATTCCTTTAGCAAGCTGGCACATTTCTCCGCCTTCAAGCAAGTGCCTTCGGCCTCAGAGATGGCTGCAACATTTCTCCAAGACATAGTCCGTCTACATGGTCTACCTAAGACCATAGTTTCGGACAGAGGACCACAATTTACCTCAAAATTTTGGTCTTCCCTCTGCCAGGTTCTCGGGATTCATAAGGCTCTTTCCTCAGGATACCATCCTCAAAGCAACGGCCAAACTGAGAGACTCAATGCCAATCTAGAGCAGTATCTCAGGTGTTTTTGTAGTCCCCAGCAGGAAGAATGGTATCGCTTCCTCCGCAAGCGGAATTCGCCTACAACAACTCACTTCACACCTCGATCCAGATGAGTCCTTTCTATTGTACCTATGGCTACCATCCTCAACACCTGCCCGGGCTCAGTCCGCCTTCAACCAAAATTCCAACTCTGGATACGATTCTACAGGACTTGCAAGAAGCTCACAAACTCGCTAAGGAGGCACACCAAGCAAGTCAACTTTCACAAAAGAGATGGGCCGACAAAGGTCGGAGAGCCCATCCCAGCTGGAAGGTGGGACAATTAGTCTGGTTATCCACCAGATTCCTACCCAAGTGGGTTCATAGGGGGAAGTTCTCCTCTCGTTTCCTTGGGCCATTTTCCATCATACAACAAATCAATCCAGTTGCTTATAAACTCAGGATGCCAGAATACCTCAGAAGGATACATCCTGTCTTTCATGTCTCCCTTCTCAAAGAACATAAGGAGGATCCTTTCAAGAGACCTGTAATCCGTACACGAGCCCGTGTGAAACCAACACCTGAAGAATACGAGGTGTCTCATCTGGTGGATTCTAAGTACCGCAAAGGGCGGTTGTACTATCTGGTCCATTGGAAGAACTATCCAGTAGCAGAGAGGACGTGGGAACCTGTGGGTCATTTACACGCCCCGCGTCTGGTGCAGAAGTTCCATCAACTCCATCCGGGCAAACCCGGGGGCGCCCCGAGAAAGAGGGGGTATACTGTCAGGAATTGGAGGCTGTGGAAGCGCTGGAAGCTTTGATCACGCTCCAGTCCTCACCCAAGATGGCCGCCGATCGATCACGCTCCAGTCCTCACCCAAGATGGCTGCCGATCTCACCCAAGATGGCCGCCGATCGATCACGCTCCAGTCCTCACCCAAGATCGCCGCCGACCCTTTATAGGCTGACTCCTCCCACAAGCCGACGCGTTGTATCTGTTTACCAGCGCTCGGTTCGTGTGGAGATTCTCTCGTGAAATTCATCCGTTCCGGCTTCCTACTTTCGCCTACTGTGTGATTCCCTTCTGTATTCCTCAGCCCGAATTCTACTGCACTATACGCGGTACCGGCTTGCTTTGGGCCGTGCCGTGCTTACTTTACTCTTGCCTTTATTCTTTGAGCACTATTGGTCTTTTCATTTCTTGTAGGTACCGGGGGTATATTGCTACCGGCGCCGTCACTCTGTTTTTGCGAGCTAAGCCTTGCTCACTGAGACCTTAAGGAGCATTTCTAAACTGGTGAGTGGGTTTCTTTCACAATACTTCTTCCTTCTTCCTAATGTTTCGTCTTCGCGGTCTGCTTTGTATGGGTTCTTTCATTCTTTACCTACTTATCCTTTTTAGTACTTTTCTCTGTTATTCTGTTTAGTCTTAACCACTGGTTCTAGTAGCTTTCTTATATCTCCTGTTCAATTATTCCACTTCTCCTGGATACACTGAGCATTCATCAGCGGGGGAGTTTGTTCTCAAGTCTAACGGACTTCCTTGCCTGCTGCAAATGGAACTTTCATAATTGGAAGAGAGGAGTTCTAATTGCCGCCCAGCAGAACCCAATTGGGAACAGGGTTTTTTCTGCCTTTGTGCTTTTTCCCTGAATCTAGGACTGGCCCCCTGGGGATCCCCGCGGTCAGGGATTATCTCTGCCAAGGTGGCCTCCGGAGGGGACAGACCCTATCTGTACGATAAAAAGGCCCGAGCACCAAAGGACAAGACTCCCACAAGGAAGAGGGATCAGAAGAGATCAGAGGCTACTCTTACAGAACCCATTCCGGAAGAAACAGGTGAGGAGTTGGGGGAGGAAGCCTCGGTATCTGACAGAATACAACGCCCAAGATCCTTCATGGCGTCACTCGAGCAGTATCAGGAGTTGGTGGCTGCTCTGCAGAACCTTACTATGGAGGTGCAGGCCCTGCGAACAGAGAACGTAGCCCTCCGACAGCAAGTGGTGCTACATCGGGATGATCGCGGGGACCTGCCTACGATGCCCTTTTCCTTTGGCAAATACAATGGACATCCAGGAGATCTGAAGGAATTCCTTGACGCTTGCAGGGTGTATTTCGCCTTCCGACCTCACGCCTTTGAGACAGCCAGATCAAAGGTTGGGTTCATTATAGCCAATCTTACCGGAAATGCTCTTTCATGGGTGTAAAGAAGACCGGTGGGGGGGTCTGTACTTCTGCTCTCTATATGGTAGAGGGGAGGCACAGAGGACCCCAGCCAAGATTCTCTAATACGGTAGCGATGGGCGAGCAATCAAGGCCTAGCTTCTGAGGAGGTGATGCAGGCTGGTTCTTAAGTACAGTGTATCCCCAAGCCCCCACAAAGGAATGTCCACACACTGTATTACTGAAAACACAGTCTTTATATAATTAATATTCAAGGGTTATGTACACTTATCACAATAACGCACTTTGTGCTCAGGAAAATCAGCAATGGTAAATATCTACAATTCTAAAGTGGTACCACTAATATTAGACCTCATTAAAGTGCATTCACAATACTGTAGAAATGGCACACAGATCAATAAGAAGGAAACCAGCAATAGAGAGAGGAGAGATAACAGAGGGTTGAAACAATAGGCAGAATACTGGCCCTTGCTACTGGACACAGTTCTGTGTGGAGATCCCCCCACCTGGGCAACCTGCAAAATAAAGAGATATAACACCAGCCCAGTCCAGATATTGTTCAATAGTCTATTTCTCTCCTATAATGTTTTTACCCCCCCAATGTACCTGGTGGAGTCGAGTTCCTCGAAAAGGCGTCGACAAGCGTCGAGGGACTCGCTGTTCGGCGACGGGGAATCGACGGCCCTTCTTGAATGCCTTCCTTTTCAGGCGGGAGGCACGGGGCGTCGAACGTCCGTCGACAAACGAGGCCGAACGTTGTCGAAGAGGCGGCAGCTCCGTCCGAGCGGTGCTCGTCGGCGTCGGGGCGTCGGCGTCCTGCAAGGCGGAGGTGTGCGGGGCACCTCGATGACAATAGTTCTGGACCGCAAAGATTGTAGAGACGGGAGCCCAGCAAGGGCGTCGAGTCGTCCGAGTCTTTGGGGTCGTCGGGTGGCGGGAAACCCACCGGCAGGTTTCTCCTCGGCGCGTTGGTCGTCCTCGACTTTCTCCGGCAGGATAAGCGGTCGACGATGCGGTCGAGAGAGTCCTTCGATTGAATGTTCTTAGGCAATGGAGCGGACGGCTCCGATCGTCGGCGGCACGGCGTCAAGTGGTTCCCACGGCTGGGCACACAACTTCGACGGGCCTCCAGCGGTTACACAGACCTGCGAACCCTGGTCGACGGCAATGGACTTCGACGGCGTCGATGTCCGGGTGCTTCACTTCGATCTCCTCGGCGGTCCCGTCTCGGGTCGGCAGCCTTTCGAGGGTCTGACTTCCAGGGCGCTTCGGCGAAGATTCAGCGGTGCTCGATGGTCCCTCGGAGCACGGGAAGAGGGCGCCTAGCCAGGTCCTCTCTCGGGTCAGCCCTCGACAATTTCGACAACCTTCAGTTCCGTCGAAGCAAATGCCACAGCAAGTCTTCTTCTTCCAGCTGGACGTCGAGGATCAGCAAATCCAGTTACTCTTGAGTGGAGACTCAGCTTCTGAATGCTTCTGAACAATTTCCAGTGGTGAGAGGTCCCCAGATATACTATTCTGTCTCTCATCCACACTGCTGGCACACACACAGCAGCCAATCACACAGAAGGGCATTCATGCAGTCAGTCAGCCAATCAGGCACACAGTGCATTCAGGCCACACTCCTCCCTTTCAGACACTCACAACAAGGAATGTGGATTGGGACAAGTACCCAGCCATTCAACACTACACACTGCATTCAGGCCAGTTTCGGGCAGGGCTGTCTCAGTCTTTGTCTCTCATGCCAGAAACCAGACAACCACAACAAGGAGTGTATATTGGTCACACACTCCATTCACCCAGGTCCCACCCACAGGAGGTACCCACAACATACAGTCACTGGGAAGGCTCCAGTCAGTCTAGCTGGGCCTTCACAACAACACCATATATGGAACTTCCACCCAACAGCCAGTCAGGGGGAAGGGACAGAGTCAGGGCTTCCCAGGACTTTGGGAAAAACAAGATAACAGGCAATAGAAAGCAAGAGGCCACAGGGGCCATCTTGTTTCCTATCAGGAATCAACTGATTCCAATGGCAGGGCCTGGGTATCCCAAAATGGAGGACACCCAGAGCACCTGTCAAATTCAGCATGGAGCTGCCACCAGCCCATACCCTGCTCTGTGGGCCACCCACAGGTGCCCAAAAACATACACTAGGGGCACAGGGTTGTACCCCTACCCATGGGTGCCATAAGGGTATCCCATGGGTCTGTTCACCAAATCAAAAGAGAGCTGCACTGCCAGGAGTCCCTCATGGACTCCTGGGCAGAAAACATGACAGAACACACGGTAAAAACAGAGAAAGGACAAGGATTCAGAGGCCCTGTCCCTCAGATGCATTTCCGGCATCACAGTCGCCCCCCCCAGACTGAGGTGGAGGGTGCCTAATCTCCCACGGGATAGACACCCTCATCCAGACGGTCAACATACCCTCTGGAAAGGCCATCTGCATTATCGTGACTCTTCCCTGGTCTGTGCTCTATGGTGAAGTCTAGCCCTTGTAGGCTAATCGACCACCTGAGCAATTTCGGATTCTCACCCGTCATCTGCATAAGCCACTTCAGGGGCTTATGATCTGTTTGGACCTTGAAGGTGGACCCCGTAAGGTAGGGCCTAAAACGCCTAAGGCTCCAAACTATACTAAAACATTCCTTTTCAACAGTAGCCCACCTAAGTTCTCTACCCTTGAGTTGTCTACTGATGAATATGATAGGATGTTCTCTCCCTTTGTCATCTAACTGGGACAAGACAGCTCCAATTCCGGTGTCGCAGGCATCCGTCTGGACGATAAAGGGTCGGCTGTAGTCAGGCGCACTCAACACAGGTGCCCTACACAGACTTTCTTTCAAGCCATCAAAGGCCCTCTGACAGTCTTCAGTCCAATTAACCTTCCTAGGCTGTTTGGGTGAAGTTAGAGCTGTCAGGGGTGCAGCTATGGTTCCATAGTCTGCCATGAAATTGCGATAGTACCCAGTGAGGCCCAAAAAGGCTCTCACCTGGGTTTGAGTAGTGGGCGTCTCCCAGTTCTGTACGTCCTGTACTTTACTGGAGAGAGGTTGGATTTGACCCCCTCCTACCTCATGACCAAGATAGGTAACTTTCCCCTGAGCTATCTGGCACTTGGTGGCCTTGATAGTGAGGTTAGCCCTTTTCAAGGCCTGCAACACCTTATCCAGATGTGTCAAATGCTCTTCCCAGGTGGAACTGTAGACGGCAATGTCGTCTAAGTAAGCCACACAAAAGGCTTCCAGCCCACTGAGCGCATGGTTGACCAATCTCTGGAAGGTGGCAGGGGCATTCTTCAACCCAAAGGGCATGACCCTAAACTGGTAGAGTCCCTCAGGTGTGGAGAATGCCGTCTTTTCCTTGGCATGGTCCGTCAGAGCTATTTGCCAATAGCCTGAGGTAAGGTCAAAGGTGCTCACAAATTTGGCAGCACCTATAGTGTCCACGAGCTCATCAGCCCTGGGCAATGGGTGCGCGTCAGTTTTGGTGACGGCATTGACTCCTCGGTAGTCCACACAGAACCTCCAATCCTTGGTACCCGCCGGGGAACTTGCCTTGGGGACAAGGACCACTGGACTGGACCAGGGACTGGTGGAGGGT
The DNA here is from genome assembly GCF_040938575.1 of Ambystoma mexicanum. Classification (NCBI taxonomy): domain Eukaryota; kingdom Metazoa; phylum Chordata; class Amphibia; order Caudata; family Ambystomatidae; genus Ambystoma; species Ambystoma mexicanum. The sequence goes on along the minus strand of NC_090923.1, from coordinate 69,103,633 downwards.
TCAATAACACCCAGATCCAACATCTTGGCGACCTCAGCCTGGATGTGGTTTTTGACGGTATCTGACATACGATAGCTCCTGCTTTTGACAGGCACACTGTCACCAGTGTCAATTTCGTGCTTACACCACGGTGTAAGGCCCGGTGTCAGTGAAAACAGAGGGGCATACTGCTGGAGCAAAGCCCGGCAGGCCCTCTGCTGCTCTGTTGTCAAATCGGGAGAGAGTTGTACTCCCTCCACTGAGCCATCCTGAGGGTTGCTATGCAGCAAATCAGGAAGGGGCTCACTCTCATCCTCTTCTTGCCCTGAAGCTAGCAAGAGACATGAGACCTCTGCTCGCCTGTGGAAAGGCTTGAGCCTGTTGACATGGAATACCTGGGGGGCTACCCCAGAGGCTCCCATGTCCACCAGATAATTGACTTCGCCCATCTTGGAGATGATCCTGAAGGGTCCAGTCCACTTGTCTGCCAAAGCTCTAGGCTTGGTAGGCTCCATCACAAGGATTTCCTGTCCCGGAGTCCAATCCACTTGCGAAGCTTTCAGGTCATGCCAGTACTTATTCAATTCCTGGCTGGCCTTGAGATTTGCTGTTGCCTGACCCATCATTTGTGTCATCCTCCGCCTGAGGCCTAACACATAGTCCCCCACTTGCTTGGCGGGACCTGGAGGGGTGGCTTCCAAGCCTTCTCGGATCAAGGCGAGGGGCCCCCTCACGGGATGTCCAAAGAGTAACTCAAAGGGGCTGAAACCAACACCCTCTTGAGGTACCTCTCTGTAAGCAAACAGCAGGCATGGCAGGAGGAGATCCCATTTCCTCCTTAGGGGCTCTTCCAAAGCACCTAGCATGCCCTTGAGAGTTTTGTTAAATCTCTCAACCAGACCATTGGTCTGGGGGTGGTAAGAGGTGGAGAACTTGTAGGTTACCCCGCACTCTTTCCACATGGTTTTCATGTAACTAGACATGAAGTTGGATCCTCGGTCAGAGACAACCTCCTTGGGGAATCCAACACGGGTGAAAATGCCCAGGAGAGCCCTGGCAACCACCTTGGCAGTAACAGTCCGAAGGGGTATTGCCTCAGGGTACCTGGTGGCATGATCTACCAAGACCAGGATGAACCGATGTCCACCTGAAGTGGGAGGGTCAAGGGGACCGACGATGTCGATGCCCACCCTCTCAAATGGTGTGCCAACCACTGGTAATGGCTGCAGTGGGGCAATGACCCTGCCTCCAGTCTTGCCAGACAACTGACAAGTTGGGCAGGTCCTGCAGTGGGACTCCACCTCTACTCCCATCCGTGGCCAGTAGAAATGGGCAGAGAGCCTCTGCTTAGTCTTCTTGGTCCCAAGATGACCAGCCAAGGGCACCTCATGCGCCAACTGCAGTAGGAAGGGCCTGTAAACCTGGGGTACCACCAACCTCTTGCGGGCACCAGGTTCGGGCTTAGTGGGCTCACTAACAAGGAGCTCACCCTCCCAATAAATCTTGAATGTCCTAGGCACTTCACCTTGTGCCTGGGACAGGGCCTGTTTCCTCAGGCCCTCGAGAGAGTGGCACTCTCTCTGTCCCTTACAGAAGTCTGCCCGGGAGGGTCCCCCTTCAGCTAACAAGCATTGAAGGTCGGGATGATCCTCCGGGTTGAGAACCTCTCCCACAGGAGAGTCTTCTGTCTCTTCTCCCACAGGAGTTGAGTTTGGGTTTTCCGCTGGACCCAGCCCGTCCGGAGCATGGATCCCATTGGGTGCTGTCGGAACAGCAGGAAGAGAAGGTGTTCCCTCCACAGAGGTGGCCTTCTTGGTCTTCCTTCTTCTTGCCTTAGGCCTCGCCTTTGGCTCGGATACCTGACTCACAGCCAGACCCGGTGTCACCTGTGACCTAGTGACTGCAGCAGCAGTCATGGGAAGACCATCCGAGATCAACCCCAACTCTACTAGATCATTTCCTAACAGAATGTTAGCAGGGACATTGTCCTGAACCAGGACAGGAAGCTTTGCTGTCTTGTCTCCAATCATGAGTGTGACTAGGGCTACAGGCGATAATTTGGGAGGCCCACCAGCTAACCTGGTGGTTCTCAGAGGAGCACCTACATAGTCCTCTGGCTTGAGCAGGGTCCTGTCCACCACTGTCATGCTTGCCCCAGTGTCTCTCAAACCAGTAGAAGGCTGGCCATTCAAGAGGACACTTCTCAAAAACCTACGGGTGTTCTGCGGGATAGTTGCCAGTACTTCTGCGTACTGGTCCCAGGCCCCAAGGGACACTAAGGAAATCTCTACCGGAGCACCAAATGTGATTCCTGTAGAGGAGGGGAGGACAGTGGCCTCCACCTCAGCCACGGGGTAAGGGTAGGTCAGGCTGACAGCCTGTACTCCAAGTGCCTTACCTTTACACTTGGGGTCACCCCTTTTGTGATCCAGAGCCCCACAATCCCAACAAGTGCCAGGAGTGCGGGGTACGGTACTGGAACCACTGGGAACCTGCTTTGCAGCAGGTGGACCACTACTCTTATTCCCACCCACAGAGGACTTATCCCCACCAGATTTTTGGGTCTTAGGAGAGGAAGGTTTTGGTTTACCCGACTGTGATTGCTTTTGGGACTCCTCAGCTTTCTGAGAGGTCCCCTTTTCTTTGTCCTTGTCCTTCCCACTGGAGTCCTTAGGGGACACCCGGTGGGAGACCCACTTGTCAGCCAACCTAGCCAGCTTAAAGGGGTCCAAAATGTTCTGGTCAGCCACATACTGACGCAGCTCTGGTGAACAGGCTTCAGAAAAATGCTCAAAAAACAAGAGGTGGGACAACTCAACAAAAGTTTTCACCTTGTAACCGTCAATCCACCCCATCATGTTCATGTGCGCAGTACTCACCCAGTCAACCCAAGACACATTCTCTCTTTTCTTAAAATCCCTGAACCTTTTAAGGTATTGGGTAGGTGTCTTGCCAAACTTGGCAATCAAAGCAGACTTCATACACTCATACTGACCCCTTTCCTCCACACTCAGCTTCAGAATACAGTCATATCCAGTTTGAGGCACTCTGCTTAACAAACACTTAGCCCAATCTCTTTTATCTACATCATGAATTGCACAAGCCATTTCAAACGCTTCAATCCATTGGAGGATATCTGAACCCTCCACAAACACACCAACCAAATCTTTCATAAACTTGGTGGCTGGGGACCTGCCACTCTCAATTGGTCTAGCTGAAGTCTCCACTCTAGCTCTCTCTAGCTGGATTCTCTGACATTCAGTGTCCTTGTCTTTGAGCGCAAGATCCCTATTCTTGAGTTCCACTTGCTGTGCCAGCTCCTCTTTCTTAAGCTCAGCTTCTATTTCCAACTTGCGATATTCAAAGGCCAATTTCATCCTTAATAACTCAAGTTCCATGGAATTGCTGGGGTTTGGAACAGAGGCAGCAGGAATGGTGGCATTCCCAGAAACAGATTCAGCGACAACCCCAGGGGCAGAGTCCTCACTGGTTGCATCCCCCCCTTCATCAAGGGTTTCACCATCAGTCTGGTAGTCCACCAGGGCAGCTATCAGCTCAGCCCTAGACTTATCCACAAAGTCCAACTCCCTGGCTTCACAAGCACTCTGGAGAGCCTCTAAGCTCATCCGAGTCAATTTACCATTTGCAATGGGCTCCATTGCCTGTAATGCAGTTATTTGGTACACACCCAAACCTTAATCTAATAAAGTGCGGATATTTTGTAAGTGGCACGGTTATACACTGAGTCTTAAAACCATAAGCATCCCACCGCTGCCACCAGCTTTGTAAAGAAGACCGGTGGGGGGGTCTGTACTTCTGCTCTCTATATGGTAGAGGGGAGGCACAGAGGACCCCAGCCAAGATTCTCTAATACGGTAGCGATGGGCGAGCAATCAAGGCCTAGCTTCTGAGGAGGTGATGCAGGCTGGTTCTTAAGTACAGTGTATCCCCAAGCCCCCACAAAGGAATGTCCACACACTGTATTACTGAAAACACAGTCTTTATATAATTAATATTCAAGGGTTATGTACACTTATCACAATAACGCACTTTGTGCTCAGGAAAATCAGCAATGGTAAATATCTACAATTCTAAAGTGGTACCACTAATATTAGACCTCATTAAAGTGCATTCACAATACTGTAGAAATGGCACACAGATCAATAAGAAGGAAACCAGCAATAGAGAGAGGAGAGATAACAGAGGGTTGAAACAATAGGCAGAATACTGGCCCTTGCTACTGGACACAGTTCTGTGTGGAGATCCCCCCACCTGGGCAACCTGCAAAATAAAGAGATATAACACCAGCCCAGTCCAGATATTGTTCAATAGTCTATTTCTCTCCTATAATGTTTTTACCCCCCCAATGTACCTGGTGGAGTCGAGTTCCTCGAAAAGGCGTCGACAAGCGTCGAGGGACTCGCTGTTCGGCGACGGGGAATCGACGGCCCTTCTTGAATGCCTTCCTTTTCAGGCGGGAGGCACGGGGCGTCGAACGTCCGTCGACAAACGAGGCCGAACGTTGTCGAAGAGGCGGCAGCTCCGTCCGAGCGGTGCTCGTCGGCGTCGGGGCGTCGGCGTCCTGCAAGGCGGAGGTGTGCGGGGCACCTCGATGACAATAGTTCTGGACCGCAAAGATTGTAGAGACGGGAGCCCAGCAAGGGCGTCGAGTCGTCCGAGTCTTTGGGGTCGTCGGGTGGCGGGAAACCCACCGGCAGGTTTCTCCTCGGCGCGTTGGTCGTCCTCGACTTTCTCCGGCAGGATAAGCGGTCGACGATGCGGTCGAGAGAGTCCTTCGATTGAATGTTCTTAGGCAATGGAGCGGACGGCTCCGATCGTCGGCGGCACGGCGTCAAGTGGTTCCCACGGCTGGGCACACAACTTCGACGGGCCTCCAGCGGTTACACAGACCTGCGAACCCTGGTCGACGGCAATGGACTTCGACGGCGTCGATGTCCGGGTGCTTCACTTCGATCTCCTCGGCGGTCCCGTCTCGGGTCGGCAGCCTTTCGAGGGTCTGACTTCCAGGGCGCTTCGGCGAAGATTCAGCGGTGCTCGATGGTCCCTCGGAGCACGGGAAGAGGGCGCCTAGCCAGGTCCTCTCTCGGGTCAGCCCTCGACAATTTCGACAACCTTCAGTTCCGTCGAAGCAAATGCCACAGCAAGTCTTCTTCTTCCAGCTGGACGTCGAGGATCAGCAAATCCAGTTACTCTTGAGTGGAGACTCAGCTTCTGAATGCTTCTGAACAATTTCCAGTGGTGAGAGGTCCCCAGATATACTATTCTGTCTCTCATCCACACTGCTGGCACACACACAGCAGCCAATCACACAGAAGGGCATTCATGCAGTCAGTCAGCCAATCAGGCACACAGTGCATTCAGGCCACACTCCTCCCTTTCAGACACTCACAACAAGGAATGTGGATTGGGACAAGTACCCAGCCATTCAACACTACACACTGCATTCAGGCCAGTTTCGGGCAGGGCTGTCTCAGTCTTTGTCTCTCATGCCAGAAACCAGACAACCACAACAAGGAGTGTATATTGGTCACACACTCCATTCACCCAGGTCCCACCCACAGGAGGTACCCACAACATACAGTCACTGGGAAGGCTCCAGTCAGTCTAGCTGGGCCTTCACAACAACACCATATATGGAACTTCCACCCAACAGCCAGTCAGGGGGAAGGGACAGAGTCAGGGCTTCCCAGGACTTTGGGAAAAACAAGATAACAGGCAATAGAAAGCAAGAGGCCACAGGGGCCATCTTGTTTCCTATCAGGAATCAACTGATTCCAATGGCAGGGCCTGGGTATCCCAAAATGGAGGACACCCAGAGCACCTGTCAAATTCAGCATGGAGCTGCCACCAGCCCATACCCTGCTCTGTGGGCCACCCACAGGTGCCCAAAAACATACACTAGGGGCACAGGGTTGTACCCCTACCCATGGGTGCCATAAGGGTATCCCATGGGTCTGTTCACCAAATCAAAAGAGAGCTGCACTGCCAGGAGTCCCTCATGGACTCCTGGGCAGAAAACATGACAGAACACACGGTAAAAACAGAGAAAGGACAAGGATTCAGAGGCCCTGTCCCTCAGATGCATTTCCGGCATCACAGTGGGCTACACCCATTGTTACCCGAAACGATCCCCTTCTGAGTGATTGTGACCGTTTTACGGAACTTTTCAGTGAAAGGTTTGATAGGCCAGAAATATTCTATTCATCCTTGGAAGCAATCCTAGACATCAAACAAGGAAATACAGACGTCCAAACCTATCTAACTCGCTTCCAGAGGCTAGCAGCCAAGGCAGATTGGCCTGATTCCGCCCAGCAAACCATCTACAGAAGAGGTCTTCAGGACGAGATCAAAGATGAACTAGCCAGAGTAGCCCGTCCTGCATCTTTTCAGGAGCTAGTGACATTGTCCCTTCAGATTGAATCTCGTCTTCAAGAAAGAAGATCTGAGAGAAGAAGAAACCGAAGCTTCTCACAACCTAACCCTACTCCTCCACCTAGAGCCAACCCTGCTACAGATGAGCCTATGCAGATTGGAGCTGCCCGTGGTCCTCTGACGCCAGAAGAAAGAAGAAGGAGGAGAGAGGCAGGTCTATGCATGTACTGTGGCTCTTCGACACATTTGTTGAGAGAATGCACTGAAGTCCCTCCTCGTCGACAGGGAAACTTCCGCCCCCGATCTATAGCAAGGGAAGTCTCGGGGGAGGTAACAAGCATCCTTGCAGCTACACAAGAGCAGTGAATACCCCGGAAGACAACAGTTTAATGGTGTTCAGAGTGGACCTATGGTTAACCGAAGAAGCTCCCACAGAGGTGTTCGCCATGTTGGATTGTGGAGCAGCGGGAAACTTCATCGACTCCAAGTGGGCTACAGAGCACTTGGTACCCGCCAAGACCAAGGTCACCCCGATTCCGGTAGAAGTGGTTGATGGTAGACCCTTGTCTTCCGGACCCATAACATTGGAAACTTCCATTAAGGGTGAGGTTAGGTCAACATGAAGAGTTCCTGGTGTTTGATCAGATCCGAGCTGCTCATTTTCCATTGGTATTAGGGATTCCTTGGTTAAGAAGACACAACCCTCACATTGATTGGACTGCAAACCGAGTTTCTTTCAATTCTAAGTTCTGTGATAATCACTGTATGACCTTGTGTAACGCTCCCCACACCATAGACCGCAGGAGAAGTATCCAGAAGCCAGTCACAGTGGCCTCAGTACCCTTACATTACCAGGACTTTTCAGAGGTATTCATGGACATAATTCCAAGACAACTACCACCCCATAGAACAGAGGATTGCTGTATCGATCTAATACCGGAAGCAGTAGTACCGTTCGGAAGAATGTACCCTTTGTCACTACCGGAAAGGAAGGCGTTAAGAGAGTATCTAGATGCAAATTTGCAGAACGGACTCATTCAAGAATCCAAATCTTCATGTGGGGCCTCCCTTTTCTTCATTCCAAAAAAGGACTCGACAGAACTTCGTCCTTGTATAGACTACAGGGGTCTCAACAAGGTCACTGTCCGGGATAGATATCCCATGCCCTTGATTCGGGACGTCTTGGAGGCTGTACAAGGGGCTGAGTACTTCACGAAGCTTGACCTGAGAGGCGCCTATCACCTCTTGCGAATCAGACAAGGAGACGAGTGGAAGACGGCTTTTCGCACCCCATTCGGGCTCTATGAATATTGTGTGATGCCCTTTGGCCTAGTAAACGCACCAGCCGTCTTCCAAAGGTACATGGACAAGGTTTTCGCTGACATGCTGTTTGTGTCGGTAGTGGTGTACCTGGACGACATCCTGATCTACTCCAAGTCCTTGTCTGAGCACAGATCATTGGTCCAACTAGTTTTACAACGTTTGCAGTCTCACTATCTGCTAGTAAAACCAGAGAAGTGTTCATTCGAATCCAAGAGGGTGTCCTACTTGGGTTTCGTATTGTCCAAGGAAGGTGTTGAAATGGATGCAAATAAGGTAAAGGCCATAAGAAACTGGAAAGATCCTACCAACATCAAGGAACTGCAAGGGTTTCTAGGATTGGCAAATTTTTATAGGAGGTTCATTCCCAATTATTCCAAAAAAGTACTCCCTCTGACCTCCTTGTTGAAGAAGGGTGTTAGATTCACTTTTGACGGTGAACCTCGAAAAGCATTCGACTTTTTAAAGGATTGCTTTTCTACAGCACCCATCTTGGTTCAACCAGATCAGACTAAGCCCTTTATTCTGGAAACTGATGCTTCTACGGGGGCAGTAGGAGCAGTATTACTTCAAGAGGCAGAAGACAGCTATGAACATCCGATCGCATACTATTCCAAGACTTTAACTAGTAGTGAGCGAAACTACTCGGTTATCGAAAAGGAACTTTTGGCAATAAAGCTGGCCTGCCAAGAATGGAGACACCTCCTGCAAGGAGCCACACATCCTTTCACTATTCGAACTGACCACCGCAACCTACGGGTCTTACAACAATTGGAATGTTCCAACGCCAGACATGCCAGATGGGCGTATTTTTTCCTACAATACGACTTCATGATGACTTACATACCAGGCACAGAAAACAAGAAGGCAGACGCCTTATCTAGAAGCCTAGGAGATCCATTTGGATCCTATATAGGACATGAACTGGTTTTACCACATCTCACTGTGTTGGCTTCTACGGTTTCGTTTCTTCAAGATCTAATCCCTCATTATCAGATGTGTGCGGAATTTCCGCTATCTACTAAACAGGAAAAGGACGGGTTGTTTTATCATGAGGGAGCCCTCTATATCCCCACAAAGAAGCTGCAAGAACAGATACTTTCTTGGTGTCATGACACCCCCCTGACAGGGCATTCTGGTATTAGGAAGACCTTTGATTTGGTCCGGAGAGGATTCTGGTGGCCTACCCTACGAAGGGACGTAGGTCAGTATGTCTCTACTTGTTCAATATGTGCTTCCAACAAACACCAAACAGGAAAACCTCTGAGGTTATTACACCAACACTCCTTACCGGATCGCCCATGGGAACACTTATCCACTGACTTTATTGTGGATCTGCCTCCTTCATACGGAATGACCACGATCATGGTGACGGTCGATTCCTTTAGCAAGCTGGCACATTTCTCCGCCTTCAAGCAAGTGCCTTCGGCCTCAGAGATGGCTGCAACATTTCTCCAAGACATAGTCCGTCTACATGGTCTACCTAAGACCATAGTTTCGGACAGGTACCACAATTTACCTCAAAATTTTGGTCTTCCCTCTGCCAGGTTCTCGGGATTCATAAGGCTCTTTCCTCAGGATACCATCCTCAAAGCAACGGCCAAACTGAGAGACTCAATGCCAATCTAGAGCAGTATCTCAGGTGTTTTTGTAGTCCCCAGCAGGAAGAATGGTATCGCTTCCTCCCGCAAGCGGAATTCGCCTACAACAACTCACTTCACACCTCGATCCAGATGAGTCCTTTCTATTGTACCTATGGCTACCATCCTCAACACCTGCCCGGGCTCAGTCCGCCTTCAACCAAAATTCCAACTCTGGATACGATTCTACAGGACTTGCAAGAAGCTCACAAACTCGCTAAGGAGGCACACCAAGCAAGTCAACTTTCACAAAAGAGATGGGCCGACAAAGGTCGGAGAGCCCATCCCAGCTGGAAGGTGGGACAATTAGTCTGGTTATCCACCAGATTCCTACCCAAGTGGGTTCATAGGGGGAAGTTCTCCTCTCGTTTCCTTGGGCCATTTTCCATCATACAACAAATCAATCCAGTTGCTTATAAACTCAGGATGCCAGAATACCTCAGAAGGATACATCCTGTCTTTCATGTCTCCCTTCTCAAAGAACATAAGGAGGATCCTTTCAAGAGACCTGTAATCCGTACACGAGCCTGTGTGAAACCAACACCTGAAGAATACGAGGTGTCTCATCTGGTGGATTCTAAGTACCGCAAAGGGCGGTTGTACTATCTGGTCCATTGGAAGAACTATCCAGTAGCAGAGAGGACGTGGGAACCTGTGGGTCATTTACACGCCCCGCGTCTGGTGCAGAAGTTCCATCAACTCCATCCGGGCAAACCCGGGGGCGCCCCGAGAAAGAGGGGGTATGTGAGGTACCGTTTTCATCGGGACACCTGTGGGAACGCGGGACGGTAGCCCATGTGTTGTTGGCGGCGTGTTTCGATGGGGGGCCGAGTGAAATGTGCGGAAAATGTGTTTTTTTTCCCACATTTCAGACTTTGCGGGGGTGTCTGGGTAATAAATTCTGGGCCGATTTGCGCAAATCATACCTCTGCGGATTCCCACGTTTGTCCTCTTTTCGGAAATGTATGGGGTTCCCTGTTTTCCTTGGTGGCTTGGACACCCGAGGCCCATATCTGTATGTTGTGCTTGTCTGGAGAAAGTGTCAAATTCAGGTGTCGAAACAGACTTGGGGTTAACTGTGTTTTAGGCTTTCCCCTTGGCGCCCAGGTAGGTGCACCCACACATGTGAGGTACCGTTTTCATCGGGACACCTGTGGGAACGCGGGACGGTAGCCCATGTGTTGTTGGCGGTGTGTTTCTATGGGTGCGTCGAGTGAAATGTGCGGAAAATTCATTTTTTCCCCCACATTTTGGACTTTGCAGGGTTGTCTGATTAATAAATTCTGGGCCGATTTGCGCAAATCATATCTCTGCGGATTCCCAAGTTTGTCCTCTTTTCGGAAATGCATGGGGGTCCCTGTTTTCCTTGGTGGCTTGGACACCCGAGGCCCATATCTGTATGTTGTGCTTGTCTGGAGAAAGTGTCAAATTCATGTGTCGAAACAGACTTGGGGTTAACTGTGTTTTAGGCTTTCCCCTTGGCGCCCAGGTAGGTGCACCCACACATGTGAGGTACCATTTTCATCGGGACACCTGTGGGAACGCGGGACGGTAGCCCCTGTGTTGTTGGCGGTGTGTTTCTTTGGGTGCGTCGAGTGAAATGTGCGGAAAATGCGTTTTTTCCCCCACATTTTGGACTTTGCGGGGTTGTCTGAGTAATAAATTCTGGGCCGCTTTGCGCAAATCATACCTCTGCAGATTCACACAGGTGTCCTCTTTTTGGAAATGCATGGGGTTCCCTGTTTTCCTTGGTGGCTTGGACACCCGAGGCCCATATCTATATGTTGTGCTTGTCTGGTGAAAGTGTCAAATTCAGGTGTCGAAACAGACTTGGGGTTACCTGTGTTTTAGGCTTCCCCTTGGCGTCCAGGTAGGTGCACCCACACATGTGAGGTACAGTTTTCATCGGGACTCCTGTGGGAACGCGGGACGGTAGTCCATGTGTTGTTGGCGGCGTGTTTCAATGGGTGTGCCGAGTGAAATGTGCGGAAAATGCATTTTTTTTCCCACATTTCGGACTTTGCGGGGGTGCCTGGGTAATAAATTCTGGGCCGATTTGCGCAAATCATACCTCTCCGGATTCCCACGGGTGTCCTCTTTTCGGAAATGCATGCGGTTCCCTGTTTTCCTTGGTGGCTTGGACACCCGAGGCCCATATCTGTATGTTGTGCTTGTCTTGTGAAAGTGTCAAATTCAGGTGTCGAAACAGACTTGGGGTTAACTGTGTTTTAGGCTTTCCCCTTGGCGCCCAGGTAGGTGCACCCACACATGTGAGGTACCGTTTTCATCGGGATACCTGTGGGAACGCGGGACAGTAGCCCATGTGTTGTTGGCGGTGTGTTTCTATGGGTGCGTCGAGTGAAATGTGCGGAAATGCTTTTTTCCCCCCACATTTTGGACTTTGCAGGGTTGTCTGAGTAATACATTCTGGGCCGATTTGCGCAAATCATACCTCAGCGGATTCCCACGTTTGTCCTCTTTTCGGAAATGCATGGGGTTCCCTGTTTTCCTTGGTGGCTTGGACACCAGAGGCCCATATCTGTATGTTGTGCTTGTCCGGAGAAAGTGTCAAATTCAGGTGTCGAAATAGACTTGGGGTTAACTGTCTTTTAGGCTTTCCCCTTGGCGCCCAGGTAGGTGCACCCACTCATGTGAGGTACCGTTTTCATCTGGACACCTGTGGGAACGCGGGACGGTAGCCCATGTGTTGTTGGCGGTGTGTTTCTATGGGTGCGTCGAGTGAAATTTGCGGAAAATGCGTTTTTTCCCCCACATTTTGGACTTTGCGGGGTTGTCTAGGTAATAAATTCTTGGCCGATTTGCGCAAATCATACCTCTGCGGATTCACACAGGTGTCCTCTTTTTGGAAATGCATGGGGTTCCCTGTTTTCCTTGGTGGCTTGGACACCCTAGGCCCATATATGTATATTGTGCTTGTCTAGTAAAAGTGTCAAATTCAGGTGTCGAAACAGACTTGGGGTTAACTGTGTTTTAGGCTTTCCCCTTGGCGCCCAGGTATGTGCACCCGCACATGTGAGGTACCGTTTTCATCGGGACACCTGTGGGAACGCGGGACGGTAGCCCATGTGTTGTTGGCGGCGTGTTTCGATGGGGGGCCGAGTGAAATGTGCGGAAAATGTGTTTTTTTTCCCACATTTCAGACTTTGCGGGGGTGTCTGGGGAATAAATTCTGGGCCGATTTGCGCAAATCATACCTCTGCGGATTCCCACATTTGTCCTCTTTTCGGAAATGTATGGGGTTCCCTGTTTTCCTTGGTGGCTTGGACACCCGAGGCCCATATCTGTATGTTGTGCTTGTCTGGAGAAGTATCAAATTCGGGTGTCGAAACAGACTTGGGGTTAACTGTGTTTTAGGCTTTCCCCTTGGCGCCCAGGTTGGTGCACCCACACATGTGAGGTACCGTTTTCATCGGGACACCTGTGGGAACGCGGGACGGTAGCCCATGTGTTGTTGGCGGTGTGTTTCTATGGGTGCGTCGAGTGAAATGTGCGGAAAATGCGTTTTTTCCCCCACATTTTGGACTTTGCAGGGTTGTCTGATTAATACATTCTGGGCCGATTTGCGCAAATCATACCTCTGCGGATTCCCAAGTTTGTCCTCTTTTCGGAAATGCATGGGGGTCCCTGTTTTCCTTGGTGGCTTGGACACCCGAGGCCCATATCTGTATGTTGTGCTTGTCTGGAGAAAGTGTCAAATTCAGGTGTCGAAACAGACTTGGGGTTAACTGTGTTTTAGGCTTTCCCCTTGGCGCCCAGGTAGGTGCACCCACACATGTGAGGTACCATTTTCATCGGGACACCTGTGGGAACGCGGGACGGTAGCCCCTGTGTTGTTGGCGGTGTGTTTCTATGGGTGCGTCGAGTGAAATGTGCGGAAAATGCGTTTTTTCCCCCACATTTTGGACTTTGCGGGGTTGTCTGAGAAATAAATTCTGGGCCGCTTTGCGCAAATCATACCTCTGCGGATTCACACAGGTGTCCTCTTTTTGGAAATGCATGGGGTTCCCTGTTTTCCTTGGTGGCGTGGACACCCGAGGCCCATATCTGTATGTTGTGCTTGTCTGGTGAAAGTGTCAAATTCAGGTGTCGAAACAGACTTGGGGTTACCTGTGTTTTAGGCTTCCCCTTGGCGTCCAGGTAGGTGCACCCACACATGTGAGGTACCGTTTTCATCGGGACTCCTGTGGGAACGCGGGACGGTAGTCCATGTGTTGTTGGCGGCGTGTTTCGATGGGTGGGCCGAGTGAAATGTGCGGAAAATGTGTTTTTTTTCCCACATTTCAGACTTTGCAGGGTTGCCTGGGTAATAAATTCTGGGCCGATTTGCACAAATCATACCTCTGCGGATTCCCACGGTTGTCCTCTTTTCGGAAATGCATGGGGTTCCCTGTTTTCCTTGGTGGCTTGGACACCCGAGGCCCATATCTGTATGTTGTGCTTGTCTGGAGAAAGTGTCAAATTCAGGTGTCGAAACAGACTTGGGGTTACCTGTGTTTTAGGCTTTCCCTTTGGCGCCCAGGTAGGTGCACCCACACATGTGAGGTACCGTTTTCATCGGGACACCTGTGGGAACGCGGGACGGTAGCCCATGTGTTGTTGGCGGCATGTTTCGATGGGTGCGCCGAGTGAAATGTGCGGAAAATGCATTTCTTTTCCCACATTTCGGACTTGGCGGGGGTGTCTGATTAATACATTCTGGGCCGATTTGCGCAAATCATACCTCTGTGGATTCCCACGTTTGTCATCTTTTCGGAAATGCATGGGGTTCCCTGTTTTCCTTGGTGGCTTGGACACCCGAGGCCCATATCTGTATGTCGTGCTTGTCTGGAGAAAGTGTCAAATTCAGGTGTCGAAACAGACTTGGGGTTACCTGTGTTTTAGGCTTTCCCTTTGGCGCCTAGGTAGGTGCACCCACACATGTGAGATACCGTTTTCATCGGGACACCTGTGGGAACGCGGGACGGTAGCCCATGTGTTGTTGGCAGTGTGTTTCGATGGGTGCGCCGAGTGAAATGTGCGGAAAAGGTGTTTTTTTCCCCACATTTTGGATTTTGCGGGGGTGTCTGGGTAATAAATTCTGGGCCGATTTGCGCAAATCATACCTCTGCGGATTCCCACGGGTGTCCTCTTTTCGGAAATGCATGGGGTTCCCTGTTTTCCATGGTGGCTTGGACACCCGAGGCCCATATCTGTATGTTGTGCTTGTCTGGAGAAAGTGTCAAATTCAGGTGTCGAAACAGACTTGGGGTTAACTGCGTTTTAGGTTTTCCCCTTGGCGCCCAGGTAGGTGCACACACACATGTGAGGTGCCATTTTCATCGGGACACCTGTTGAAACATGGGACGGTAGACCATGTGTTGTTGGCGGCGTGTTTCAATGGGTGCGCCGAGTGAAATGTGCGGAAAATGCATTTCTTTTCCCACATTTCGGACTTGGTGGGGGTGTCTGGGTAATAAATTCTGGGCCGCCGATTTGCGCAAATCATACCTCTGTGGATTCCCACGGGTATCCTCTTTTCGGAAATGCATTAGGTTCCCTGTTTTCCCTGGTGGCTTGGACACCCGAGGCCCATATCTGTATGTTGTGCTTGTCTGGAGAAAGTGTCACATTCAGGTGTCGAAACAGACTTGGGTTTACCTGTATTTCAGGCTTTCCCATGGGCGCTCAGGTATGTGCACCCACACATGTGAGGTACCGTTTTCATCGGGACACCTGTGGGAACGCAGGACGGTAGGCCATGTTTTGTTGGCGGCGTGTTTCGATGGGGGCCAAGTGTAATGTGCGGAAAATGTGTTTTTTCCCCACATTTCAGACTTTGCGGGGGTGTCTGGGTAATAAATTCGGGGCCGATTTGCGCAAATCATACCTCTGCAGATTCCCACGTTTGTCCTCTTTTCGGAAATGCATGGGGTTCCCTGTTTTCCTTGGTGGCTTGGACACCCGAGGCCCATATCTGTATGCTGTGCTTGTCTGGAGAAAATGTCAAATTCAGGTGTCGAAACAGACTTGGGGTTAACTGTGTTTTAGGCTTTCCCCTTGGCGCCCAGGTAGGTGCACCCACACATGTGAGGTACCGTTTTCATCGGGACACCTGTGGGAACGCGGGACGGTAGCCCATGTGTTGTTGGCGGTGTGTTTCTATGGGTGCGTCGAGTGAAATGTGCGGAAATGCTTTTTTCCCCCCACATTTTGGACTTTGCAGGGTTGTCTGAGTAATACATTCTGGGCCGATTTGCGCAAATCATACCTCTGCGGATTCCCACGTTTGTCCTCTTTTCGGAAATGCATGGGGTTCCCTGTTTTCCTTGGTGGCTTGGACACCCGAGGCCCATATCTGTATGTTGTGCTTGTCCGGAGAAAGTGTCAAATTCAGGTGTCGAAATAGACTTGGGGTTAACTGTCTTTTAGGCTTTCCCCTTGGCGCCCAGGTAGGTGCACCCACTCATGTGAGGTACCGTTTTCATCGGGACACCTGTGGGAACGCGGGACGGTAGCCCATGTGTTGTTGGCGGTGTGTTTCTATGGGTGCGTCGAGTGAAATTTGCGGAAAATGCGTTTTTTCCCCCACATTTTGGTTGTCTAGGTAATAAATTCTTGGCCGATTTGCGCAAATCATACCTCTGCGGATTCACACAGGTGTCCTCTTTTTATAAATGCATGGGGTTCCCTGTTTTCCTTGGTGGCTTGGACACCCTAGGCCCATATATGTATATTGTGCTTGTCTAGTAAAAGTGTCAAATTCAGGTGTCGAAACTGTCAGGAATTGGAGGCTGTGGAAGCGCTGGAAGCTTTGATCACGCTCCAGTCCTCACCCAAGATGGCCGCCGATCGATCACGCTCCAGTCCTCACCCAAGATGGCTGCCGATCTCACCCAAGATGGCCGCCGATCGATCACGCTCCAGTCCTCACCCAAGATCGCCGCCGACCCTTTATAGGCTGACTCCTCCCACAAGCCGACGCGTTGTATCTGTTTACCAGCGCTCGGTTCGTGTGGAGATTCTCTCGTGAAATTCATCCGTTCCGGCTTCCTACTTTCGCCTACTGTGTGATTCCCTTCTGTATTCCTCAGCCCGAATTCTACTGCACTATACGCGGTACCGGCTTGCTTTGGGCCGTGCCGTGCTTACTTTACTCTTGCCTTTATTCTTTGAGCACTATTGGTCTTTTCATTTCTTGTAGGTACCGGGGGTATATTGCTACCGGCGCCGTCACTCTGTTTTTGCGAGCTAAGCCTTGCTCACTGAGACCTTAAGGAGCATTTCTAAACTGGTGAGTGGGTTTCTTTCACAATACTTCTTCCTTCTTCCTAATGGTTCGTCTTCGCGGTCTGCTTTGTATGGGTTCTTTCATTCTTTACCTACTTATCCTTTCTAGTACTTTTCTCTGTTATTCTGTTTAGTCTTAACCACTGGTTCTAGTAGCTTTCTTATATCTCCTGTTCAATTATTCCACTTCTCCTGGATACACTGAGCATTCATCAGCGGGGGAGTTTGTTCTCAAGTCTAACGGACTTCCTTGCCTGCTGCAAATGGAACTTTCATAATTGGAAGAGAGGAGTTCTAATTGCCGCCCAGCAGAACCCAATTGGGAACAGGGTTTTTTCTGCCTTTGTGCTTTTTCCCTGAATCTAGGACTGGCCCCCTGGGGATCCCCGCGGTCAGGGATTATCTCTGCCAAGGTGGCCTCCGGAGGGGACAGACCCTATCTGTACGATAAAAAGGCCCGAGCACCAAAGGACAAGACTCCCACAAGGAAGAGGAATCAGAAGAGATCAGAGGCTACTCTTACAGAACCCATTCCGGAAGAAACAGGTGAGGAGTTGGGGGAGGAAGCCTCGGTATCTGACAGAATACAACGCCCAAGATCCTTCATGGCGTCACTCGAGCAGTATAAGGAGTTGGTGGCTGCTCTGCAGAACCTTACTATGGAGGTGCAGGCCCTGCGAACAGAGAACGTAGCCCTCCGACAGCAAGTGGTGCTACATCGGGATGATCGCGGGGACCTGCCTACGATGCCCTTTTCCTTTAGCAAATACAATGGACATCCAGGAGATCTGAAGGAATTCCTTGACGCTTGCAGGGTGTATTTCGCCTTCCGACCTCACGCCTTTGAGACAGCCAGATCAAAGGTTGGGTTCATTATAGCCAATCTTACCGGAAATGCTCTTTCATGGGCTACACCCATTGTTACCCGAAACGATCCCCTTCTGAGTGATTATGACCGTTTTACGGAACTTTTCAGTGAAAGGTTTGATAGGCCAGAAATATTCTATTCATCCTTGGAAGCAATCCTAGACATCAAACAAGGAAATACAGACGTCCAAACCTATCTAACTCGCTTCCAGAGGCTAGCAGCCAAGGCAGATTGGCCTGATTCCGCCCAGCAAACCATCTACAGAAGAGGTCTTCAGGACGAGATCAAAGATGAACTAGCCAGAGTAGCCCGTCCTGCATCTTTTCAGGAGCTAGTGACATTGTCCCTTCAGATTGAATCTCGTCTTCAAGAAAGAAGATCTGAGAGAAGAAGAAACCGAAGCTTCTCACAACCTAACCCTACTCCTCCACCTAGAGCCAACCCTGCTACAGATGAGCCTATGCAGATTGGAGCTGCCCGTGGTCCTCTG
This sequence comes from Ambystoma mexicanum, assembly GCF_040938575.1. Classification (NCBI taxonomy): domain Eukaryota; kingdom Metazoa; phylum Chordata; class Amphibia; order Caudata; family Ambystomatidae; genus Ambystoma; species Ambystoma mexicanum. Next base: position 69,085,656 of record NC_090923.1, on the reverse strand, counting down.
ACGCCAGAAGAAAGAAGAAGGAGGAGAGAGGCAGGTCTATGCATGTACTGTGGCTCTTCGACACATTTGTTGAGAGAATGCACTGAAGTCCCTCCTCGTCGACAGGGAAACTTCCGCCCCCGATCTATAGCAAGGGAAGTCTCGGGGGAGGTAACAAGCATCCTTGCAGCTACACAAGAGCAGTGAATACCCCGGAAGACAACAGTTTAATGGTGTTCAGAGTGGACCTATGGTTAACCGAAGAAGCTCCCACAGAGGTGTTCGCCATGTTGGATTGTGGAGCAGCGGGAAACTTCATCGATTCCAAGTGGGCTACAGAGCACTTGGTACCCGCCAAGACCAAGGTCACCCCGATTCCGGTAGAAGGGGTTGATGGTAGACCCTTGTCTTCCGGACCCATAACATTGGAAACTGTTCCATTAAGGGTGAGGTTAGGTCAACATGAAGAGTTCCTGGTGTTTGATCAGATCCGAGCTGCTCATTTTCCATTGGTATTAGGGATTCCTTGGTTAAGAAGACACAACCCTCACATTGATTGGACTGCAAACCGAGTTTCTTTCAATTCTAAGTTCTGTGATAATCACTGTATGACCTTGTGTAACGCTCCCCACACCATAGACCGCAGGAGAAGTATCCAGAAGCCAGTCACAGTGGCCTCAGTACCCTTACATTACCAGGACTTTTCAGAGGTATTCATGGACATAATTCCAAGACAACTACCACCCCATAGAACAGAGGATTGCTGTATCGATCTAATACCGGAAGCAGTAGTACCGTTCGGAAGAATGTACCCTTTGTCACTACCGGAAAGGAAGGCGTTAAGAGAGTATCTAGATGCAAATTTGCAGAACGGACTCATTCAAGAATCCAAATCTTCATGTGGGGCCTCCCTTTTCTTCATTCCAAAAAAGGACTCGACAGAACTTCGTCCTTGTATAGACTACAGGGGTCTCAACAAGGTCACTGTCCGGGATAGATATCCCATGCCCTTGATTCGGGACGTCTTGGAGGCTGTACAAGGGGCTGAGTACTTCACGAAGCTTGACCTGAGAGGCGCCTATCACCTCTTGCGAATCAGACAAGGAGACGAGTGGAAGACGGCTTTTCGCACCCCATTCGGGCTCTATGAATATTGTGTGATGCCCTTTGGCCTAGTAAACGCACCAGCCGTCTTCCAAAGGTACATGGACAAGGTTTTCGCTGACATGCTGTTTGTGTCGGTAGTGGTGTACCTGGACGACATCCTGATCTACTCCAAGTCCTTGTCTGAGCACAGATCATTGGTCCGACTAGTTTTACAACGTTTGCAGTCTCACTATCTGCTAGTAAAACCAGAGAAGTGTTCATTCGAATCCAAGAGGGTGTCCTACTTGGGTTTCGTATTGTCCAAGGAAGGTGTTGAAATGGATGCAAATAAGGTAAAGGCCATAAGAAACTGGAAAGATCCTACCAACATCAAGGAACTGCAAGGGTTTCTAGGATTGGCAAATTTTTATAGGAGGTTCATTCCCAATTATTCCAAAAAAGTACTCCCTCTGACCTCCTTGTTGAAAAGGGTGTTAGATTCACTTTTGACGGTGAACCTCGAAAAGCATTCGACTTTTTAAAGGATTGCTTTTCTACAGCACCCATCTTGGTTCAACCAGATCAGACTAAGCCCTTTATTCTGGAAACTGATGCTTCTACGGGGGCAGTCGGGGCAGTATTACTTCAAGAGGCAGAAGACAGCTATGAACATCCGATCGCATACTATTCCAAGACTTTAACTAGTAGTGAGCGAAACTACTCGGTTATCGAAAAGGAACTTTTGGCAATAAAGCTGGCCTGCCAAGAATGGAGACACCTCCTGCAAGGAGCCACACATCCTTTCACTATTCGAACTGACCACCGCAACCTACGGGTCTTACAACAATTGGAATGTTCCAACGCCAGACATGCCAGATGGGCGTATTTTTTCCTACAATACGACTTCATGATGACTTACATACCAGGCACAGAAAACAAGAAGGCAGACGCCTTATCTAGAAGCCTAGGAGATCCATCCGGATCCTATATAGGACATGAACTGGTTTTACCACATCTCACTGTGTTGGCTTCTACGGTTTCGTTTCTTCAAGATCTAATCCCTCATTATCAGATGTGTGCGGAATTTCCGCTATCTACTAAACAGGAAAAGGACGGGTTGTTTTATCATGAGGGAGCCCTCTATATCCCCACAAAGAAGCTGCAAGAACAGATACTTTCTTGGTGTCATGACACCCCCCTGACAGGGCATTCTGGTATTAGGAAGACCTTTGATTTGGTCCGGAGAGGATTCTGGTGGCCTACCCTACGAAGGGACGTAGGTCAGTATGTCTCTACTTGTTCAATATGTGCTTCCAACAAACACCAAACAGGAAAACCTCTGGGGTTATTACACCAACACTCCTTACCGGATCGCCCATGGGAACACTTATCCACTGACTTTATTGTGGATCTGCCTCCTTCCTACGGAATGACCACGATCATGGTGACGGTCGATTCCTTTAGCAAGCTGGCACATTTCTCCGCCTTCAAGCAAGTGCCTTCGGCCTCAGAGATGGCTGCAACATTTCTCCAAGACATAGTCCGTCTACATGGTCTACCTAAGACCATAGTTTCGGACAGAGGACCACAATTTACCTCAAAATTTTGGTCTTCCCTCTGCCAGGTTCTCGGGATTCATAAGGCTCTTTCCTCAGGATACCATCCTCAAAGCAACGGCCAAACTGAGAGACTCAATGCCAATCTAGAGCAGTATCTCAGGTGTTTTTGTAGTCCCCAGCAGGAAGAATGGTATCGCTTCCTCCCGCAAGCGGAATTCGCCTACAACAACTCACTTCACACCTCGATCCAGATGAGTCCTTTCTATTGTACCTAAGGCTACCATCCTCAACACCTGCCCGGGCTCAGTCCGCCTTCAACCAAAATTCCAACTCTGGATACGATTCTACAGGACTTGCAAGAAGCTCACAAACTCGCTAAGGAGGCACACCAAGCAAGTCAACTTTCACAAAAGAGATGGGCCGACAAAGGTCGGAGAGCCCATCCCAGCTGGAAGGTGGGACAATTAGTCTGGTTATCCACCAGATTCCTACCCAAGTGGGTTCATAGGGGGAAGTTCTCCTCTCGTTTCCTTGGGCCATTTTCCATCATACAACAAATCAATCCAGTTGCTTATAAACTCAGGATGCCAGAATACCTCAGAAGGATACATCCTGTCTTTCATGTCTCCCTTCTCAAAGAACATAAGGAGGATCCTTTCAAGAGACCTGTAATCCGTACACGAGCCCGTGTGAAACCAACACCTGAAGAATACGAGGTGTCTCATCTGGTGGATTCTAAGTACCGCAAAGGGCGGTTGTACTATCTGGTCCATTGGAAGAACTATCCAGTAGCAGAGAGGACGTGGGAACCTGTGGGTCATTTACACGTCCCGCGTCTGGTGCAGAAGTTCCATCAACTCCATCCGGGCAAACCCGGGGGCGCCCCGAGAAAGAGGGGGTATACTGTCAGGAATTGGAGGCTGTGGAAGCGCTGGAAGCTTTGATCACGCTCCAGTCCTCACCCAAGATGGCCGCCGATCGATCACGCTCCAGTCCTCACCCAAGATGGCTGCCGATCTCACCCAAGATGGCCGCCGATCGATCACGCTCCAGTCCTCACCCAAGATCGCCGCCGACCCTTTATAGGCTGACTCCTCCCACAAGCCGACGCGTTGTATCTGTTTACCAGCGCTCGGTTCGTGTGGAGATTCTCTCGTGAAATTCATCCGTTCCGGCTTCCTACTTTCGCCTACTGTGTGATTCCCTTCTGTATTCCTCAGCCCGAATTCTACTGCACTATACGCGGTACCGGCTTGCTTTGGGCCGTGCCGTGCTTACTTTACTCTTGCCTTTATTCTTTGAGCACTATTGGTCTTTTCATTTCTTGTAGGTACCGGGGGTATATTGCTACCGGCGCCGTCACTCTGTTTTTGCGAGCTAAGCCTTGCTCACTGAGACCTTAAGGAGCATTTCTAAACTGGTGAGTGGGTTTCTTTCACAATACTTCTTCCTTCTTCCTAATGGTTCGTCTTCGCGGTCTGCTTTGTATGGGTTCTTTCATTCTTTACCTACTTATCCTTTCTAGTACTTTTCTCTGTTATTCTGTTTAGTCTTAACCACTGGTTCTAGTAGCTTTCTTATATCTCCTGTTCAATTATTCCACTTCTCCTGGATACACTGAGCATTCATCAGCGGGGGAGTTTGTTCTCAAGTCTAACGGACTTCCTTGCCTGCTGCAAATGGAACTTTCATAATTGGAAGAGAGGAGTTCTAATTGCCGCCCAGCAGAACCCAATTGGGAACAGGGTTTTTTCTGCCTTTGTGCTTTTTCCCTGAATCTAGGACTGGCCCCCTAGGGATCCCCGCGGTCAGGGATTATCTCTGCCAAGGTGGCCTCCGGAGGGGACAGACCCTATCTGTACGATAAAAAGGCCCGAGCACCAAAGGACAAGACTCCCACAAGGAAGAGGGATCAGAAGAGATCAGAGGCTACTCTTACAGAACCCATTCCGGAAGAAACAGGTGAGGAGTTGGGGGAGGAAGCCTCGGTATCTGACAGAAACAGACTTGGGGTTAACTGTGTTTTAGGCTTTCCCCTTGGCGCCCAGGTATGTGCACCCGCACATGTGAGGTACCGTTTTCATCGGGACACCTGTGGGAACGCGGGACGGTAGCCCATGTGTTGTTGGCGGCGTGTTTCGATGGGGGGCCGAGTGAAATGTGCGGAAAATGTGTTTTTTTTCCCACATTTCAGACTTTGCGGGGGTGTCTGGGGAATAAATTCTGGGCCGATTTGCGCAAATCATACCTCTGCGGATTCCCACATTTGTCCTCTTTTCGGAAATGTATGGGGTTCCCTGTTTTCCTTGGTGGCTTGGACACCCGAGGCCCATATCTGTATGTTGTGCTTGTCTGGAGAAGTATCAAATTCAGGTGTCGAAACAGACTTGGGGTTAACTGTGTTTTAGGCTTTCCCCTTGGCGCCCAGGTAGGTGCACCCACACATGTGAGGTACCGTTTTCATCGGGACACCTGTGGGAACGCGGGACGGTAGCCCATGTGTTGTTGGCGGTGTGTTTCTATGGGTGCGTCGAGTGAAATGTGCGGAAAATGCGTTTTTCCCCCCACATTTTGGACTTTGCAGGGTTGTCTGATTAATAAATTCTGGGCCGATTTGCGCAAATCATACCTCTGCGGATTCCCAAGTTTGTCCTCTTTTCGGAAATGCATGGGGGTCCCTGTTTTCCTTGGTGGCTTGGACACCCGAGGCCCATATCTGTATGTTGTGCTTGTCTGGAGAAAGTGTCAAATTCAGGTGTCGAAACAGACTTGGGGTTAACTGTGTTTTAGGCTTTCCCCTTGGCGCCCAGGTAGGTGCACCCACACATGTGAGGTACCATTTTCATCGGGACACCTGTGGGAACGCGGGACGGTAGCCCCTGTGTTGTTGGCGGTGTGTTTCTATGGGTGCGTCAATTGAAATGTGCGGAAAATGCGTTTTTTCCCCCACATTTTTGACTTTGCGGGGTTGTCTGAGAAATAAATTCTGGGCCGCTTTGCGCAAATCATACCTCTGCGGATTCACACAGGTGTCCTCTTTTTGGAAATGCATGGGGTTCCCTGTTTTCCTTGGTGGCTTGGACACCCGAGGCCCATATCTGTATGTTGTGCTTGTCTGGTGAAAGTGTCAAATTCAGGTGTCGAAACAGACTTGGGGTTACCTGTGTTTTAGGCTTCCCCTTGGCATCCAGGTAGGTGCACCCACACATGTGAGGTACCGTTTTCATCGGGACTCCTGTGGGAACGCGGGACGGTAGTCCATGTGTTGTTGGCGGCGTGTTTCGATGGGTGGGCCGAGTGAAATGTGCGGAAAATGTGTTTTTTTTCCCACATTTCAGACTTTGCAGGGGTGCCTGGGTAATAAATTCTGGGCCGATTTGCACAAATCATACCTCTGCGGATTCCCACGGTTGTCCTCTTTTCGGAAATGCATGGGGTTCCCTGTTTTCCTTGGTGGCTTGGACACCCGAGGCCCATATCTGTATGTTGTGCTTGTCTGGAGAAAGTGTCAAATTCAGGTGTCGAAACAGACTTGGGGTTACCTGTGTTTTAGGCTTTCCCTTTGGCGCCCAGGTAGGTGCACCCACACATGTGAGGTACCGTTTTCATCGGGACACCTGTGGGAACGCGGGACGGTAGCCCATGTGTTGTTGGCGGCGTGTTTCGATGGGGGGCCGAGTGAAATGTGCGGAAAATGTGTTTTTTTTCCCACATTTCAGACTTTGCGGGGGTGTCTGGGGAATAAATTCTGGGCCGATTTGCGCAAATCATACCTCTGCGGATTCCCACATTTGTCCTCTTTTCGGAAATGTATGGGGTTCCCTGTTTTCCTTGGTGGCTTGGACACCCGAGGCCCATATCTGTATGTTGTGCTTGTCTGGAGAAGTATCAAATTCAGGTGTCGAAACAGACTTGGGGTTAACTGTGTTTTAGGCTTTCCCCTTGGCGCCCAGGTAGGTGCACCCACACATGTGAGGTACCGTTTTCATCGGGACACCTGTGGGAACGCGGGACGGTAGCCCATGTGTTGTTGGCGGTGTGTTTCTATGGGTGCGTCGAGTGAAATGTGCGGAAAATGCGTTTTTCCCCCCACATTTTGGACTTTGCAGGGTTGTCTGATTAATAAATTCTGGGCCGATTTGCGCAAATCATACCTCTGCGGATTCCCAAGTTTGTCCTCTTTTCGGAAATGCATGGGGGTCCCTGTTTTCCTTGGTGGCTTGGACACCCGAGGCCCATATCTGTATGTTGTGCTTGTCTGGAGAAAGTGTCAAATTCAGGTGTCGAAACAGACTTGGGGTTAACTGTGTTTTAGGCTTTCCCCTTGGCGCCCAGGTAGGTGCACCCACACATGTGAGGTACCATTTTCATCGGGACACCTGTGGGAACGCGGGACGGTAGCCCCTGTGTTGTTGGCGGTGTGTTTCTATGGGTGCGTCAATTGAAATGTGCGGAAAATGCGTTTTTTCCCCCACATTTTTGACTTTGCGGGGTTGTCTGAGAAATAAATTCTGGGCCGCTTTGCGCAAATCATACCTCTGCGGATTCACACAGGTGTCCTCTTTTTGGAAATGCATGGGGTTCCCTGTTTTCCTTGGTGGCTTGGACACCCGAGGCCCATATCTGTATGTTGTGCTTGTCTGGTGAAAGTGTCAAATTCAGGTGTCGAAACAGACTTGGGGTTACCTGTGTTTTAGGCTTCCCCTTGGCATCCAGGTAGGTGCACCCACACATGTGAGGTACCGTTTTCATCGGGACTCCTGTGGGAACGCGGGACGGTAGTCCATGTGTTGTTGGCGGCGTGTTTCGATGGGTGGGCCGAGTGAAATGTGCGGAAAATGTGTTTTTTTTCCCACATTTCAGACTTTGCAGGGGTGCCTGGGTAATAAATTCTGGGCCGATTTGCACAAATCATACCTCTGCGGATTCCCACGGTTGTCCTCTTTTCGGAAATGCATGGGGTTCCCTGTTTTCCTTGGTGGCTTGGACACCCGAGGCCCATATCTGTATGTTGTGCTTGTCTGGAGAAAGTGTCAAATTCAGGTGTCGAAACAGACTTGGGGTTACCTGTGTTTTAGGCTTTCCCTTTGGCGCCCAGGTAGGTGCACCCACACATGTGAGGTACCGTTTTCATCGGGACACCTGTGGGAACGCGGGACGGTAGCCCATGTGTTGTTGGCGGCATGTTTCGATGGGTGCGCCGAGTGAAATGTGCAGAAAATGCATTTCTTTTCCCACATTTCGGACTTGGCGGGGGTGTCTGAGTAATACATTCTGGGCCGATTTGCGCAAATCATACCTCTGTGGATTCCCACGTTTGTCCTCTTTTCGGAAATGCATGGGGTTCCCTGTTTTCCTTGGTGGCTTGGACACCCGAGGCCCATATCTGTATGTCGTGCTTGTCTGGAGAAAGTGTCAAATTCAGGTGTCGAAACAGACTTGGGGTTACCTGTGTTTTAGGCTTTCCCTTTGGCGCCCAGGTAGGTGCACCCACACATGTGAGGTACCATTTTCATCGGGACACCTGTGGAAACGCGGGACGGTAGCCCATGTGTTGTTGGCGGTGTGTTTCTATGGGTGCGTCAAGTGAAATGTGCGGAAAATGCGTTTTTTCCCCCACATTTTGGACTTTGCGGGGGTGTCTGAGTAATAAATTCTGGGCCGATTTGCGCAAATCATACCTCTGTGGATTCACACGGGTGTCCTCTTTTTGGAAATGTATGGGGTTCCCTGTTTAACTTGATGGCTTGGACACCCGAGGCCCATATGTGTATATTGTGCTTATCTGGTGAAAGTGTCAAATTCAGGTGTCGAAACAGACTTGGGGTTACCTGTGTTTTAGGCTTTCCCCTTGGCGCCCAGGTAGGTGCACCCACACATGTGAGGTACCATTTTCATTGGGACACCTGTGGAAACGCGGGACGGTAGGCCATGTGTTGTTGGTGGCGTGTTTCGATGGGTGCGCCGAGTGAAATATGTGGAAAATGTGTTTTTTTTCCCCACATTTCGGACTTTGCGGGGGTGTCTGAGTAATACATTCCGGGCCGATTTGCGCAAATCATACCTCTGCGGATTCCCACGGGTGTCCTCTTTTCGGAAATGTATGCGGTTCCCTGTTTTCCTTGGTGGCTTGGACACCCGAGGCCAATATCTGTATGTTGTGCTTGTCTTGTGAAAGTGTCAAATTCAGGTGTCGAAACAGACTTGGGGTTACCTGTGTTTTAGGCTTCTTCTTGGCGCCCAGGTAGATGCACCCACACATGTGAGGTACCGTTTTCATCGGGACACTGGTGGGAACGCGGGGCGGTAGGCCATGTGTTGTTGGCGGCGTGTTTCGATGGGTGCACCGAGTGAAATGTGCGGAAAATGCGTTTTTTCCACACATTACGGAATTTGCGGGTGTGTCTGGGTAATAAATTCTGAGCCGATTTGCGCAAATCATATCTCTGCGGATTCCCACGGGTGTCCTCTTTTCGTAAATTCATCGGGTTCTCTGTTTTCCTTGGTGGCTTGGACACCCGAGGCCCATATCTGTATGTTGTGCTTGTCTTGTGAAAGTGTCAAATTCAGGTGTCGAAACAGACTTGGGGTTAACTGTGTTTTAGACTTTCCCCTTGGCGCCCAGGTATGTGCACCCGCACATGTGAGGTACCGTTTTCATCGGGACACCTGTGGGAACGCGGGACGGTAGCCCATGTGTTGTTGGCGGCGTGTTTCGATGGGGGGCCGAGTGAAATGTGCGGAAAATGTGTTTTTTTTCCCACATTTCAGACTTTGCGGGGGTGTCTGGGTAATAAATTCTGGGCCGATTTGCGCAAATCATACCTCTGCGGATTCCCACGTTTGTCCTCTTTTCGGAAATGTATGGGGTTCCCTGTTTTCCTTGGTGGCTTGGACACCCGAGGCCCATATCTGTATGTTGTGCTTGTCTGGAGAAAGTGTCAAATTCAGGTGTCGAAACAGACTTGGGGTTAACTGTGTTTTAGGCTTTCCCCTTGGCGCCCAGGTAGGTGCACCCACACATGTGAGGTACCGTTTTCATCGGGACACCTGTGGGAACGCGGGACGGTAGCCCATGTGTTGTTGGCGGTGTGTTTCTATGGGTGCGTCGAGTGAAATGTGCGGAAAATTCATTTTTTCCCCCACATTTTGGACTTTGCAGGGTTGTCTGATTAATAAATTCTGGGCCGATTTGCGCAAATCATATCTCTGCGGATTCCCAAGTTTGTCCTCTTTTCGGAAATGCATGGGGGTCCCTGTTTTCCTTGGTGGCTTGGACACCCGAGGCCCATATCTGTATGTTGTGCTTGTCTGGAGAAAGTGTCAAATTCATGTGTCGAAACAGACTTGGGGTTAACTGTGTTTTAGGCTTTCCCCTTGGCGCCCAGGTAGGTGCACCCACACATGTGAGGTACCATTTTCATCGGGACACCTGTGGGAACGCGGGACGGTAGCCCCTGTGTTGTTGGCGGTGTGTTTCTTTGGGTGCGTCGAGTGAAATGTGCGGAAAATGCGTTTTTTCCCCCACATTTTGGACTTTGCGGGGTTGTCTGAGTAATAAATTCTGGGCCGCTTTGCGCAAATCATACCTCTGCGGATTCACACAGGTGTCCTCTTTTTGGAAATGCATGGGGTTCCCTGTTTTCCTTGGTGGCTTGGACACCCGAGGCCCATATCTGTATGTTGTGCTTGTCTGGTGAAAGTGTCAAATTCAGGTGTCGAAACAGACTTGGGGTTACCTGTGTTTTAGGCTTCCCCTTGGCGTCCAGGTAGGTGCACCCACACATGTGAGGTACAGTTTTCATCGGGACTCCTGTGGGAACGCGGGACGGTAGTCCATGTGTTGTTGGCGGCGTGTTTCGATGGTTGGGCCGAGTGAAATGTGCGGAAAATGTGTTTTTTTTCCCACATTTCAGACTTTGCAGGGGTGCCTGGGTAATAAATTCTGGGCCGATTTGCGCAAATCATACCTCTGCGGATTCCCACGGTTGTCCTCTTATCGGAAATGCATGGGGTTCCTTTTTTTCCTTGGTGGCTTGGACACGCGAGGCCCATATCTGTATGTTGTGCTTGTCTGGAGAAAGTGTCAAATTCATGTGTCGAACCATACTTGGGGTTATCTGTGTTTTAAGCTTTCCCCTTGGCGCCCAGGTAGGTTCACTCACACTTGTGAGGTACCATTTTCATCGGGACACCTGTGGGAACGCGGGACGGTAGCCCCTGTGTTGTTGGCGGTGTGTTTCTATGGGTGCGTCAATTGAAATGTGCGGAAAATGCGTTTTTTCCCCCACATTTTTGACTTTGCGGGGTTGTCTGAGAAATAAATTCTGGGCCGCTTTGCGCAAATCATACCTCTGCGGATTCACACAGGTGTCCTCTTTTTGGAAATGCATGGGGTTCCCTGTTTTCCTTGGTGGCTTGGACACCCGAGGCCCATATCTGTATGTTGTGCTTGTCTGGTGAAAGTGTCAAATTCAGGTGTCGAAACAGACTTGGGGTTACCTGTGTTTTAGGCTTCCCCTTGGCATCCAGGTAGGTGCACCCACACATGTGAGGTACCGTTTTCATCGGGACTCCTGTGGGAACGCGGGACGGTAGTCCATGTGTTGTTGGCGGCGTGTTTCGATGGGTGGGCCGAGTGAAATGTGCGGAAAATGTGTTTTTTTTCCCACATTTCAGACTTTGCAGGGGTGCCTGGGTAATAAATTCTGGGCCGATTTGCACAAATCATACCTCTGCGGATTCCCACGGTTGTCCTCTTTTCGGAAATGCATGGGGTTCCCTGTTTTCCTTGGTGGCTTGGACACCCGAGGCCCATATCTGTATGTTGTGCTTGTCTGGAGAAAGTGTCAAATTCAGGTGTCGAAACAGACTTGGGGTTACCTGTGTTTTAGGCTTTCCCTTTGGCGCCCAGGTAGGTGCACCCACACATGTGAGGTACCGTTTTCATCGGGACACCTGTGGGAACGCGGGACGGTAGCCCATGTGTTGTTGGCGGCATGTTTCGATGGGTGCGCCGAGTGAAATGTGCAGAAAATGCATTTCTTTTCCCACATTTCGGACTTGGCGGGGGTGTCTGAGTAATACATTCTGGGCCGATTTGCGCAAATCATACCTCTGTGGATTCCCACGTTTGTCCTCTTTTCGGAAATGCATGGGGTTCCCTGTTTTCCTTGGTGGCTTGGACACCCGAGGCCCATATCTGTATGTCGTGCTTGTCTGGAGAAAGTGTCAAATTCAGGTGTCGAAACAGACTTGGGGTTACCTGTGTTTTAGGCTTTCCCTTTGGCGCCCAGGTAGGTGCACCCACACATGTGAGGTACCATTTTCATCGGGACACCTGTGGAAACGCGGGACGGTAGCCCATGTGTTGTTGGCGGTGTGTTTCTATGGGTGCGTCAAGTGAAATGTGCGGAAAATGCGTTTTTTCCCCCACATTTTGGACTTTGCGGGGGTGTCTGAGTAATAAATTCTGGGCCGATTTGCGCAAATCATACCTCTGTGGATTCACACGGGTGTCCTCTTTTTGGAAATGTATGGGGTTCCCTGTTTAACTTGATGGCTTGGACACCCGAGGCCCATATGTGTATATTGTGCTTATCTGGTGAAAGTGTCAAATTCAGGTGTCGAAACAGACTTGGGGTTACCTGTGTTTTAGGCTTTCCCCTTGGCGCCCAGGTAGGTGCACCCACACATGTGAGGTACCATTTTCATTGGGACACCTGTGGAAACGCGGGACGGTAGGCCATGTGTTGTTGGTGGCGTGTTTCGATGGGTGCGCCGAGTGAAATATGTGGAAAACGTGTTTTTTTTCCCCACATTTCGGACTTTGCGGGGGTGTCTGAGTAATACATTCCGGGCCGATTTGCGCAAATCATACCTCTGCGGATTCCCACGGGTGTCCTCTTTTCGGAAATGTATGCGGTTCCCTGTTTTCCTTGGTGGCTTGGACACCCGAGGCCAATATCTGTATGTTGTGCTTGTCTTGTGAAAGTGTCAAATTCAGGTGTCGAAACAGACTTGGGGTTACCTGTGTTTTAGGCTTCTTCTTGGCGCCCAGGTAGATGCACCCACACATGTGAGGTACCGTTTTCATCGGGACACTGGTGGGAACGCGGGGCGGTAGGCCATGTGTTGTTGGCGGCGTGTTTCGATGGGTGCACCGAGTGAAATGTGCGGAAAATGCGTTTTTTCCACACATTACGGAATTTGCGGGTGTGTCTGGGTAATAAATTCTGAGCCGATTTGCGCAAATCATATCTCTGCGGATTCCCACGGGTGTCCTCTTTTCGTAAATTCATCGGGTTCTCTGTTTTCCTTGGTGGCTTGGACACCCGAGGCCCATATCTGTATGTTGTGCTTGTCTTGTGAAAGTGTCAAATTCAGGTGTCGAAACAGACTTGGGGTTAACTGTGTTTTAGACTTTCCCCTTGGCGCCCAGGTATGTGCACCCGCACATGTGAGGTACCGTTTTCATCGGGACACCTGTGGGAACGCGGGACGGTAGCCCATGTGTTGTTGGCGGCGTGTTTCGATGGGGGGCCGAGTGAAATGTGCGGAAAATGTGTTTTTTTTCCCACATTTCAGACTTTGCGGGGGTGTCTGGGTAATAAATTCTGGGCCGATTTGCGCAAATCATACCTCTGCGGATTCCCAAGTTTGTCCTCTTTTCGGAAATGCATGGGGGTCCCTGTTTTCCTTGGTGGCTTGGACACCCGAGGCCCATATCTGTATGTCGTGCTTGTCTGGAGAAAGTGTAAAATTCAGGTGTCGAAACAGACTTGGGGTTACCTGTGTTTTAGGCTTTCCCTTTGGCGCCCAGGTAGGTGCACCCACACATGTGAGATACCGTTTTCATCGGGACACCTGTGGGAACGCGGGACGGTAGCCCATGTGTTGTTGGCGGTGTGTTTCGATGGATGCGCCGAGTGAAATGTGCGGAAAAGGTGTTTTTTTCCCCACATTTTGGATTTTGCAGGGGTGTCTGGGTAATAAATTCTGGGCCGATTTGCGCAAATCATACCTCTGCGGATTCCCACGGGTGTCCTCTTTTCGGAAATGCATGGGGTTCCCTGTTTTCCTTGGTGGCTTGGACACCCGAGGCCCATATCTGTATGTTGTGCTTGTCTGGAGAAAGTGTCAAATTCAGGTGTCGAAACAGACTTGGGGTTAACTGTGTTTTAGGATTTCTCCTTGGCGCCCAGGTAGGTGCACCCACACATGTGAGGTACCATTTTCACCGGGACACCTGTGGAAACGCGGGACGGTAGCCCATGTGTTGTTGGCGGTGTGTTTCTATGGGTGCGTCAAGTGAAATGTGCGGAAAATGCGTTTTTTCCCCCACATTTTGGACTTTGCGGGGGTGTCTGAGTAATAAATTCTGGGCCGATTTGCGCAAATCATACCTCTGTGGATTCACACGGGTGTCCTCTTTTTGGAAATGTATGGGGTTCCCTGTTTTCCTTGATGGCTTGGACACCCGAGGCCCATATGTGTATATTGTGCTTATCTGGTGAAAGTGTCAAATTCAGGTGTCGAAACAGACTTGGGGTTACCTGTGTTTTAGGCTTTCCCCTTGGCGCCCAGGTAGGCGCACCCACACATGTGAGGTACCATTTTCATTGGGACACCTGTGGAAACGCGGGACGGTAGGCCATGTGTTGTTGGTGGCGTGTTTCGATGGGTGCGTCGAGTGAAATGTGCGGAAAATGCGTTTTTTCCCCCACATTTTGGACTTTGCGGGGTTGTCTGAGTAATAAATTCTTGGCCGATTTGCGCAAATCATACCTCTGCGGATTCACACAGGTGTCCTCTTTTTGGAAATGTATGGGGTTCCCTGTTTTCCTTGATGGCTTGGACACCCGAGGCCCATATGTGTATATTGTGCTTATCTGGTGAAAGTGTCAAATTCAGGTGTCGAAACAGACTTGGGGTTACCTGTGTTTTAGGCTTTCCCCTTGGCGCCCAGGTAGGCGCACCCACACATGTGAGGTACCATTTTCATTGGGACACCTGTGGAAACGCGGGACGGTAGGCCATGTGTTGTTGGTGGCGTGTTTCGATGGGTGCGTCGAGTGAAATGTGCGGAAAATGCGTTTTTTCCCCCACATTTTGGACTTTGCGGGGTTGTCTGAGTAATAAATTCTGGGCCGCTTTGCGCAAATCATACCTCTGCGGATTCACACAGGTGTCCTCTTTTTGGAAATGCATGGGGTTCCCTGTTTTCCTTGGTGGCTTGGACACCCGAGGCCCATATCTGTATGTTGTGCTTGTCTGGTGAAAGTGTCAAATTCAGGTGTCAAAACAGACTTGGGGTTACCTGTGTTTTAGGCTTCCCCTTGGCGTCCAGGTAGGTGCACCCACACATGTGAGGTACCGTTTTCATCGGGACTCCTGTGGGAACGCGGGACGGTAGTCCATGTGTTGTTGGCGGCGTGTTTCGATGGTTGGGCCGAGTGAAATGTGCGGAAAATGTGTTTTTTTTCCCACATTTCAGACTTTGCAGGGGTGCCTGGGTAATAAATTCTGGGCCGATTTGCGCAAATCATACCTCTGCGGATTCCCACGGTTGTCCTCTTATCGGAAATGCATGGGGTTCCCTTTTTTCCTTGGTGGCTTGGACACGCGAGGCCCATATCTGTATGTTGTGCTTGTCTGGAGAAAGTGTCAAATTCATGTGTCGAAACATACTTGGGGTTATCTGTGTTTTAAGCTTTCCCCTTGGCGCCCAGGTAGGTTCACTCACACTTGTGAGGTACCGTTTTCATAGGGACACCTGTTGAAACGCGGGATGGTAGGCCATGTGTTGTTGGCGGCGTGTTTCAATGGGTGTGCCGAGTGAAATGTGCGGAAAATGCATTTTTTTTCCCACATTTCGGACTTTGCGGGGGTGCCTGGGTAATAAATTCTGGGCCGATTTGCGCAAATCATACCTCTGTGGATTCCCACAGGTGTCCTCTTTTCGGAAATGCATCGGGTTCTCTGTTTTCCTTGGTGGCTTGGACACCCGAGGCCCATATCTGTATGTCGTGCTTGTCTGGAGAAAGTGTCAAATTCAGGTGTCGAAACAGACTTGGGGTTACCTGTGTTTTAGGCTTTCCCTTTGGCGCCCAGGTAGGTGCACCCACACATGTGAGGTACCGTTTTCATCGGGACACCTGTGGGAACTCGGGACGGTAGCCCATGTGTTGTTGGCGGTGTGTTTCGATGGGTGCGCTGAGTGAAATGTGCGGAAAAGGTGTTTTTTTTCCCACATTTCAGACTTTGCAGGGGTGCCTGGGTAATAAATTCTGGGCCGATTTGCGCAAATCATACCTCTGCGGATTCCCACGGTTGTCCTCTTATCGGAAATGCATGGGGTTCCCTGTTTTCCTTGGTGGCTTGGACACGCGAGGCCCATATCTGTATGTTGTGCTTGTCTGGAGAAAGTGTCAAATTCATGTGTCGAAACATACTTGGGGTTATCTGTGTTTTAAGCTTTCCCCTTGGCGCCCAGGTAGGTTCACTCACACTTGTGAGGTACCGTTTTCATAGGGACACCTGTTGAAATGCGGGATGGTAGGCCATGTGTTGTTGGCGGCGTGTTTCAATGGGTGTGCCGAGTGAAATGTGCGGAAAATGCATTTTTTTTCCCACATTTCGGACTTTGCGGGGGTGCCTGGGTAATAAATTCTGGGCCGATTTGCGCAAATCATACCTCTGTGGATTCCCACAGGTGTCCTCTTTTCGGAAATGCATCGGGTTCTCTGTTTTCCTTGGTGGCTTGGACACCCGAGGCCCATATCTGTATGTCGTGCTTGTCTGGAGAAAGTGTCAAATTCAGGTGTCGAAACAGACTTGGGGTTACCTGTGTTTTAGGCTTTCCCTTTGGCGCCCAGGTAGGTGCACCCACACATGTGAGGTACCGTTTTCATCGGGACACCTGTGGGAACTCGGGACGGTAGCCCATGTGTTGTTGGCGGTGTGTTTCGATGGGTGCGCCGAGTGAAATGTGCGGAAAAGGTGTTTTTTTCCCCACATTTCGGATTTTGCGGGGGTGTCTGGGTAATAAATTCTGGGCCGATTTGCGCAAATCATACCTCTGCGGATTCCCACGGGTGTCCTCTTTTAGGAAATGCATGGGGTTCCCTGTTTTCCTTGGTGGCTTGGACACCCGAGGCCCATATCTGTATGTTGTGCTTGTCTGGAGAAAGTGTCAAATTCAGGTGTCCAAACAGACTTGGGGTTAACTGTGTTTTAGGCTTTCCCCTTGGTGCCCAGGTAGGTGCACCCACACATGTGAGGTACCGTTTTCATCGGGACACCTGTGGGAACGCGGGACGGTAGGCCATGTGTTGTTGGCGGCGTGTTTCGATGGGTGGGCCGAGTGAAATGTGCGGAAAATGTGTTTTTTTCCCACATTTCAGACTTTGCGGGGGTGTCTGGGTAATAAATTCTGGGCCAATTTGCGCAAATCATACCTCTACGGATTCCCACGGGTGTGCTCTTTTCGGAAATGCATGGGGTTCCCTGTTTTCCTTGGTGGCTTGGACACCCGAGGCCCATATCTGTATGTTGTGCTTGTCTGGAGAAAGTGTCAAATTCAGGTGTCGAAACAGACTCGGGGTTACCTGTGTTTTAGGCTTTACCCATGGCGCCCAGGTAGGTGCACCCACATATGTGAGGTACCGTTTTCATCGGGACACCTGTGGGAACGCGGGACAGTAGGCCATGTGTTGTTGGCGGCGTGTTTCGATGGGTGCACCGAGTGAAATGTGCGGAAAATGCATTTTTTTCCACACATTTCGCGCTTTGCGGGGGTGTCTGAGTAATACATTCCGGGCCGATTTGCGCAAATCATACCTCTGCGGATTCCCACGTTTGTCCTCTTTTCGGAAATGCATGGGGTTCCCTGTTTTCCTTGGTGGCTTGGACCCCCGAGGCCCATATCTGTATGTCGTGCTTGTCTGGAGAAAGTGTCAAATTCAGGTGTCGAAACAGACTTGGGGTTACCTGTGTTTTAGGCTTTCCCTTTGGCCCCAGGTAGGTGCACCCACACATGTGAGATACCGTTTTCATCGGGACACCTGTGGGAACGCAGGACGGTAGCCCATGTGTTGTTGGCGGTGTGTTTCGATGGGTGTGCCGAGTGAAATGTGCGGAAAAGGTGTTTTTTTCCCCACATTTCGGATTTTGCGGGGGTGTCTGGGTAATAAATTCTGGGCCGATTTGCGCAAATCATACCTCTGCGGATTCCCACGGGTGTCCTCTTTTCGGAAATGCATGGGGTTCCCTGTTTTCCTTGGTGGCTTGGACACCCGAGGCCCATATCTGTATGTTGTGCTTGTCTGGAGAAAGTGTCAAATTCAGGTGTCGAAACAGACTTGGGGTTACCTGTGTTTTAGGCTTTCCCTTTGGCGCCCAGGTAGGTGCACCCACACATGTGAGGTACCGTTTTCATCGGGACACCTGTGGGAACGCGGGACGGTAGCCCATGTGCTGTTGGCGGTGTGTTTCGATGGGTGCGCCGAGTGAAATGTGCGGAAAAGGTGTTTTTTTCCCCACATTTCGGATTTTGCGGGGGTGTCTGGGTAATAAATTCTGGGCCGATTTGCGCAAATCATACCTCTGCGGTTTCCCACGGGTGTCCTCTTTTCGGAAATGCATGGGGTTCCCTGTTTTCCTTGGTGGCTTGGACACCCGAGGCCCATATCTGTATGTTGTGCTTGTCTGGAGAAAGTGTGAAATTCAGGTGTCGAAACAGACTTGGGGTTACCTGTGTTTTAGGCTTTCCCTTTGGCGCCCAGGTAGGTGCACCCACACATGTGAGGTACCGTTTTCATCGGGACACCTGTGGGAACGCGGGACGGTAGCCCATGTGTTGTTGGCGGTGTGTTTCGATGGGTGCGCCGAGTGAAATGTGCGGAAAAGGTGTTTTTTTCCCCACATTTCGGATTTTGCGGGGGTGTCTGGGTAATAAATTCTGGGCCGATTTGCGCAAATCATACCTCTGCGGTTTCCCATGTTTGTCCTCTTTTCGGAAATGTATGGGGTTCCCTGTTTTCCTTGGTGGCTTGGACACCCGAGGCCCATATCTGTATGTGTGAGAGACGACTGGTGGGGAGTGTCTGTACTTCTGCTCTCTATATGGTAGAAGAGAGGCACAGAGGACCCCAGCCAAGATTCTCTATTACGGTAGCAATGGACGATCAATCAAGGCCTAGCTTCTCAGGAGGTGATGCAGGCTGGTTCTTAAGTACAGTGTGATCCCCAAGCCCCCACAAAGGAATATCCACACACTGTATTGGTTAGAACACAGTCTTTATATAATCAATAGTCAAGGTTATGTACACTTATCATAATAACTCACTTTGTACTCCGGAAAATCAACAATGGCAAATATCTACAATTCTAAAGTGGTACCACCCTTTGTATTAGATCTTATTAAAGTGCATCAACAATACTGTAACAATGTCACACAGATCAACAGAGTGAAACCAGCAATAGAGAGAGGAGGGGAAATAAGATGGTTGAGCAATAGGCAGAGTACTGGCCCCTACCACTGGGCACAGCTCTGTGTGGAGATCCCCCCACCTGGGCAACCTGTAAAACAAAGATATAGCGCAAGCCCAGTCCATATATTGTTCTGTAAGTCTTATTCCCTCCTATAATGTTTTTACCCCCCCAGTGTACCTGGTGGAGTCGAGTTCTTTGAAGAGGCGTCGACAGATCCTTCTTGAGCGACCCCCCTTTCAAGCGGGAGTCACGGATCGTCGAGAGGCGTCGAGAAACGTCGAGGAACTCGGTGTTCGGCGACGGGGAATCGACGGCCCTTCTTGAATGCCTTCCCTTTCAAGCGGGAGGCACGGGGCGTCGAACGTCCGTCGACAAACAAGGTAGAACGGCGTTGATGAGGCGGCAGCTTCGTCCGAGCGGTGCTCGTCGGCGTGGGAGCGTCGGCGTCCTGCAAGGCAGAGGCGTGCGGGGCACCTCGGTGACAATAGTTCTGGACCGCAAAGATTGTGGAGACGGAGGCCCAGCAAGGGCGTCGAGTCGTTCGAGTCTTTGTGGTCTTCGGGTGGCGGGAAACCCACCGGCAGGTTTCTCCTCGGCGCGTTGGTCGTCCTCGACTTTCTCCGGCAGGATAAGCGGACGACGATGCAGTCGAGAGAGTCCTTCAATTGAATGTTCTTAGGCAAAGGAGCGGACGGCTCCGGTCGTCGGCGGCAAGACGTCAAGTGGTTCCCACGGCTGGGCAACACAACTTCGACGGGCCTCCAGCGGTTACACAAACCTGCGAACCCTGGTCGACGGCGATGGACTTCGACGGCGTCGATGTCCGGGTGCTTCACTTCGATCTCCTCGGCGGTCCCGTCTCGGGTCGACAGCCTTTCGAGGGTCTGTCTTCCAGGGCGCTTCGGCAAAGATGGAGCGGTGCTCGATGGTCCCTCGGAGCACGGGAAGAGGGCGCCTTACCAGGTCCTCTCTCGGGTCAGTCTTCGACGATTTCGACAGCCTTAGGATCGGTCGAAGCAAATGCCACAGCAAGTCTTCTTCTTCCAGCTGGACATCGAGGATCAGCAGTTCCAGTTACTCTTAGAGTGGAGACTCAGCTCCAGAACGCTTCTGAACGTGTCTGCACGTTCCTGGCTGCTTCTGAACATGTCTGCACGTTCCTGAACAACTACCAGTGGTGAGAGGTCCCCAGATATACTATTCTGCCTCTCATCCACACTGCTGGCACACACTCAGCAGCCAATCATACAAAAGGGCATTCATGCAGTCAGTCAGCCAATCAGGCACACAGTGCATTCAGGCCACACTCCTCCCTTTCAGACACTCACAACAAGGAATGTGGATTGGGACAAGTACCCAGCCATTCAACACTACACACTGCATTCAGGCCAGTTTCGGGCAGGGCTGTCTCAGTCTTTGTCTCTCATGCCAGAAACCAGACAACCACAACAAGGAGTGTATATTGGTCACACTCTCCATTCACCCAGGTCCCACCCACAGGAGGTACCCACAACATACAGTCACTGGGAAGGCTCCAGTCAGTCTAGCTGGGCCTTCACAACAACACAATATATGGAACTTCCACCCAACAGCCAGTCAGGGGGAAGGGACAGAGTCAGGGCTTCCCAGGACTTTGGGAAAACAAGATAACAGGCAATAGAAAGCAAGAGGCCACAGGGGCCATCTTGTTTCCTATCAGGAATCAACAGATCCCAATGGCAGGGCCTGGGTATCCCAAAATGGAGGACACCCAGAGCACCTGTCGAATTCAGCATGGAGCTGCCACCAGCCCATACCCTGCTCTGTGGGCCACCCACAGGTGCCCAAAAACATACACTAGGGGCACAGGGTTGTACCCCTACCCATGGGTGCCATAAGGGTATCCCATGGGTCTGTTCACCAAACCAAAAGAGAGAGCTGCACTGCCAGGAGTCCCACATGGACTCCTGGGCAGAAAACATGACAGAACACACGGTAAAAAGCAGTAAAGGACAAGGATTCAGAGGCCCTGTCCCTCAGATGCATTTCCAGCATCACAGTATGTTGTGCTTGTCTGGAGAAAGTGTCAAATTCAGGTGTCGAAACAGACTTGGGGTTAACTGTGTTTTAGGCTTTCCCCTTGGCGCCCAGGTAGGTGCACCGACACATGTGAGGTACCGTTTTCATCGGGACACCTGTGGGAACGCGGGACGGTAGCCCATGTGTTGTTGGCGGTGTGTTTCTATGGGTGCGTCGAGTGAAATGTGCGGAAAATGCATTTTTTACCCCACATTTTGGACTTTGCAGGGTTGTCTGATTAATAAATTCTGGGCCGATTTGCGCAAATCATACCTCTGCGGATTCCCAAGTTTGTCCTCTTTTCGGAAATGCATGGGGGTCCCTGTTTTCCTTGGTGGCTTGGACACCCGAGGCCCATATCTGTATGTTGTGCTTGTCTGGAGAAAGTGTCAAATTCAGGTGTCGAAACAGACTTGGGGTTACCTGTGTTTTAGGCTTCTCCAGCATTGGATCTTTCATAGATTCAGATGCTTGAATATTCCCCGTCGTCAGACTGGGAATCCTCGGTGATAAATTAAATAATAATAATAATAATAATTTTTTTTTTAAATATATATATATATATATATATATATATATATATATATATATATATATATATATATATATATATATATATATATATATACACTGCCACCTAGCAGTGCATGTACATAACCCATTATAGCCTATGAGCCACTTCATTGTGTAGTCCCTCCACCTCACTTTGGTCCTTTATGGCCCCAGCCAATGAGGTGGCAGGGCTTAAGCTCCGCCCCCGGCAGCCATCTTCAGATTTTTCACCGCAGTCTATCAGACACAGGGAATCCTCAAGCTCTCTGAGCTTTTTCAAATTCTTTCTACTTTTGTGTGGAATATATTTGTAAAATATATTCCATCTTGTTCCCCTTCTTAGGGGCTTTCTTTCCAATTAACCTTGGTGGCAAAACTTGTTGTTTTCCTCTCAAAATCGTCGACTGAACTTCTCTTCAGAAATGGAGGCACCTCAAGCTGTCAGGAAGCCTTCCCTGTTCAGGGACTGCACGAGGTGCAAGAAGAAATTGGTTTACTACAAGGACCCCCACGAGCATTGCATTTATTGTCTGTACCCACATGACATTAAAAAATGTGAGATTTGTAAAACTTTTTCCACCAAGACCCTTCATGACAGGCATAGAAGACTCCTTTCATACCTGGAATCCAGGGATCAATCTTCGGACGAAGAGTCTGTCAGAACAGCTCCTGTCCAATCCAGCATTCCATCTGAGAGGCAAACTTCAAAGAGAAGGGCCTCTTCAGTGGAAAGGAGTTCCTCTTCCAAATCCAAAAAGAGGAAGCTGGAATTGATACCCTTTCTGCCTCCAGTTGACCTATCAAGCCAGAAAAAGTCAGCAAAATCTGCCTCCAGAGGTAAGGAGGAGTTTGCAAAAAACGGGGGGGGCAGTCGTCGGCGGGTAAACCGCCCACGAATGAAGGGAGAGGTAAAGGCCCGTCATCGGCCATACCGTCGACGAAACCAGCATCGACGACGACGACGCTTAAGACATCGTCGACAGTTAGATCATCGTCATCGGACATGTCGACCGCGAAGCAATCGTCGACGAGCAAGAAACACCACTCATCCACGAAGCATTCATCCATGACGGAGTCGTCCACGGAACACACTCCACATTCGTCAACGAAACCCTCGTCGACGGGAAAATGTCAGTCGTCGACGACGAATCCCTCGTCGACGGGAAAATCTCAGTCGTCGACGGGAAAATCTCAGTCGACAGCGAAGCCTTCGTCGACGGGACAATCTCAGTCGCCGACGGGAAAATCTCAGTCGGCGGCGAAGCCCTCGTCGACGGGAAAATCTCAGTCGTCGACGAGGATAACATCATCCATAACGCCTTCAGAGGCACCGCAAATTTCGGCAGTTACAGAGGAATTACTGCCTCTCACTCTTGAAGCTCCTGTCATTACAAGCAATATCATTGAGAAGAATACCGTAACTGAACCTCTGGTGCAGCGATTTTCACCTTTGGGGCACATGGCAGAACTTCCGGATATAATTCTTCAGGAAGAATTCTCTGATGCGGAAGTGGTGGAAGAGTCCATCGGTCCCTTACCGAAACAATACAGCCCTCCTTGGCACCCGTCCACGGGAGAATCCGTATATCCTCATGACCCGGTGCTCATGTTATCCGTGCAGAGGATTGTAGAAGAATTTTACAAACGGCAAAGGGAGAAGCAAATTCCGATTAATCCCATTCCTAGAGAGTCATCCCCGATTCCAGGCACTTCGGGTTGCTCTCCTTACAGGAGTAGACCGCAAAAACGGATGAGGTCACCTGCTCAAAGACCGAGGAGCAGCACCCACAGTGCTTCACCTACAAGAGTCCCGTCACCACAGTCATCGCACAGACCGCGATCTCCGGACGTAGATCCCACCATGGTACCGTCCACCATCTCGGTATCAGACTGGCAGGAGGATCCTTTTGGTGAATTTTCGGAACCAGAAGAAGGAGAAATAACTCAGGAGCCAGACGCACCCAGTGATTGGGATGACTACGTCGTCGAGAAGCCCAGGAGGAGAGACTCGCCGGGCAAGGCCTCACCACCGGATGATCTCGTCTCTTTCCACACCATAATAGGTAAAGCCGCAGAACTGTTTAAAATTCAGGTTTCTTCGGAGGAAAGGCAATCATTGCTCTATGAGCACAGGGACAAACGAAGGAGGACAGTGACCACAATTCCCCTCCTCGATACCATCTGGGATTCCGGATCCAAGATCCTATCTACGCCCTTATCGACTCCGGCGTTGGTGTCCAGGCCAGAAAAGAAATATAAAGCTCCGGATTCGGCACCGCTTTGTTTAAGGGGTCATACGAAACCGGACTCAGTTATTACAGTGGCGGCCAGAAAGAAACTCGCCAACCCCTCCTCACCGTTGTCGGCCCCACCGGATAAGGACGGACGTAAATTGGAAGCCATGGGCAGGAAAGTGTCATCTTCTGCATCACTTACAATCAGAGCAGGTAACGCACTGGCCATGACCGCAAGATTCGATCGCGAGCTTTGGCTCCGCATGTCTAACTTGGCGAAACAATTACCACCGGAGCTCCAGGAGGAGGCAAAATCCATAATCGCGGATGGTGAAGCAACATCGGATCACATGATCGACGCAGCAGTTGATGTGGCCGAATCAGGCTTCAGGCAGATGGCGCACGGCACAGTGCTCAGAAGGCAGGCCTGGATGAAGGCTACTAACTTTAGATTTGAAGTTCAGGCGCAGATACTAGACATGCCATTTGACGGCCAAGATCTCTTTGGGAAAAAGATAGACGACATTTGAAGGCAATCAAGACAGACACTGACACAGCCAGAGCCATCAGTTCTTTAAAGGACAAAAGTAAGGACCATCGGTCTTTTCGTCCCTTTAGAGGTTCATCTTCCAAGTTCAGGGGATACAGCCGCTCCTCCTATGGTCAAAAAGCACAAGGTGGCACGTACCAAGCCAAAAAATATCAGTCATCCAACAGATACGCCCACAGAGGCAGACGTGGCTCCGCCCAAGGGAAGTCGCAAGGCAAGCAGAACTGACGACCAATCTCCCCCCCCCCCTTCGCCACACCCCGGTGGGGGGAAGGGTGAGCCAGTTTTTCCAGCGCTGGCGGTCAATTACATCGGACAAATGGGTGTTACAGGTGATCCGAAAGGGTCACACCTTGGAATTTCTGGACCAACCTCCTTCCCTGCCTCCAACTCCCCGCAGAGTGCATATGCTAAGACAGGTCATGTCCGAAGTGAAAAAAACTGCTCCAGAAGGCAGCAGTAGAACCAGTACCCTATTCTCAGAGGGGAAAAGGTTTCTACTCCCGATTCTTCCTCGTCAGAAAGAAAAACGGTCAATGGAGGCCCATCTTGGACCTGAGGGCTCTCAACAAGTTCATCAAGCGCATAACTTTCAAGATGGTAGCTCTACAAGGGGTGCTACCTTGGTTAAACAAGCACGACTTCTTGGCCACTTTAGACTTGGAGGATGCATACTTCCACATTCCGATCCATCCAGCACACAGGCAGTTCCTCAGGTTCACAGTGGGAGGGCTCCACTTTCAGTTTCAAGTGCTTCCGTTCGGTCTAAAATCGGCGCCAAGAGTTTTCACGAAATGCCTGGCACCGGTAGCAGCAAGTATCAGGAGAGCAGGAACGGCCGTTTTTCCATACCTGGACGATTTGCTGATAAAGGCAAGTTCAGCTGCAAAGGCTCGTTCGGCAGTGTCGAGGACGGTCAACCTCCTAAAAGAGTTAGGTTTCTCCATCAACCAGACGAAGTCCTGCCTCGTTCCCAGCAAGGTAGCTCTCTTCCTGGGAGCCGAGCTCGACTCCAGCATTCCCAGAGTGAGACCATCCACAGAGAGAATAGCAGCGATTCTACGCTTAACTTCGAACTTCCTACAGAAAGAGACAACATCTGTACGCTCTTACATATCCCTATTGGGCATGATGTCATCATGCATATTCCTCATACCGAACTGCAGGCTTCGCATGAGGCCGGTTCAGGAAGCTCTGGACCACCAATGGAAACAAGCTTTCGGATGCTGGGAAGACATTGTCCAGATTCCATCGACGTTGCACAAGGCCCTTCGATGGTGGAACGCTCCGAGGAATCTTCTACAGGGAATGCCGTTTCAAGCACCGACATCGACCCTCCTGCTGCGGACGGACGCTTCCTTATCAGGCTGGGGCGCTCATCTTGCGGACCTCCAAACCAAGGGATCTTGGTCGGCACAAGAGTCCCAGCTCCACATCAACGTGTTGGAGCTCAGGGCCGTAAGGTTGGCACTGAAAGCCTTCCTACCGGTTATAGCTGGTCAAGTTCTTACAGTCCAGACAGACAACACTACCTCCATGCACTATACAAACAAGCAGGGAGGCACGAGGTCTCAGATTCTGTCGCAAGAAGCCCAACAGCTATGGGCATGGGCCTTGCGCTACGGGATACAGATCAGGGCAGAGCACCTTCCAGGAGTGGACAATGTCCCAGCGGACAGATTAAGCAGAGAATACACAGCGTCACACGAGTGGGAGTTGGACGGCAGAGAAACCCGACGGATATTTGCCTTATGGGGCCAACCGCAAATCGACCTTTTTGCCACCAGGAACAACAAAAAATGCAAGATATTTGCGTCAAGATACCCCGAGCACCAATCGCTGGGAGACGCGTTCTCAGTGGATTGGTCGGGGAAGCTCCTCTACGCCTTCCCACCCATTCCCCTCATTTCGAGGGTACTTCGCAGGGTGAAAGAACAGGATTGTTCCTTGATTCTTATTGCACCCGATTGGGCACGGCAAGTCTGGTACCCGACGCTGAGACATCTTTCCTGCAAAACCCTGATTCGTCTCAAATCACATCAATATCTACTGACACAACAGAACCGCAAGATCCTCCACCACGACCCGAGGAACCTGTCCCTCAAAGCATGGTTCCTGAGCAGCGTAAACTGATGCACCTAAAGTTACCATCAGAATGCTGGGATATCATCAGGGCCGCTAGAGCCCCGTCCACGCAACTCACCTACACCAGAAAATGGACCAGGTTTTCCAAATGGTGCGAGACCTCTGCGATCGATCCCCTCACAGCCTCGGTTGATCAAATTCTGCCTTACTTGTTGCACCTGGCTAAATCAGGGCTCTCACTGTCCTCTATCAAGGTCCATCTGTCAGCCATAGCGGCCTACACAGTAACCGCGGAGACGCAAGCCTTACTCTCCTTACCAGCGATCAAGATCTTCCTGAAAGGACTGATGCGTACTTATCCGCCTACACCTACACCAGTTCCGGACTGGAGCCTCAACACCGTCTTAACAGCCCTCATGCAACCTCCCTTCGAGCCCATACATAGATGCGATATGAAATTCTTGTCCTGGAAGACATCCTTCCTGGTAGCCATCACATCGGCCAGAAGGATCAGTGAGTTGCAAGCTTTATCTTCGGAACCTCCGTTTACCTTGTTCCAGAAGGACCGCGTCATCTTAAGGCCTCACCCGAAGTTCCTCCCCAAGGCACTTTCGGAGATGTCGTTCACCGAGCGCATTGTTTTACCAACCTTCTTCCAGAATCACGCTTCTGAAGCGGAAAGGACATTACACTCTCTAGACGTTTCTAGGGTGTTGAAGTTTTACTTGCAAAGAACCAAGGAGTTCCGCTCCTCAAATCGGCTATTCATTTCCTTCTCTGGCCGTACCAAGGGCCAACATATATCCAAACAAAGCCTGGCACGCTGGGTATCGTCCTGCATCACCCACTGTCATCAGTTGAAAGGCGACCCTTTAACTAGACCGCCGTCTGCGCACTCCACCAGAGGAAGAGCGGCGTCAACAGCATTCCACGCAGGGGTGGCCTTGAAAGACATATGCAGAGCTGCCACGTGGAGCACTCTGCATACTTTCGCGAAACACTACTGCCTGACTGAAGATACCAACAAAGAAACTGCAGTTGGACAGGCAGTGCTCCGCCATCTCTTTGTATAAGGTAGGACCAGCCTCCTTTCCCACCTTTCCCGAAGTATGTAACCGTTGTGTTGCTGCATGGTAAAGGTTTGATCAGAAATATGTTTTTCTGTAATTATGCATATCTGTTTAAATGGTGGCATGTTTTAACTGCTTGGTATTCTATTCAAGCATCTGAATCTATGAAAGATCCAATGCTGGAGAAGTCTTAGTTACTTACCTGTAACTGTATTTCTCCAGCATTGGTATCTTTCATAGATTCACATACGCCCGCCCGCCTCCCCTGAGAGGCTGCTCCTATGCTCGGCATCCATCATACTGTAATCTCTACGGTTCAAAATCTGAAGATGGCTGCCGGGGGCGGAGCTTAAGCCCTGCCACCTCATTGGCTGGGGCCATAAAGGACCAAAGTGAGGTGGAGGGACTACACAATGAAGTGGCTCATAGGCTATAATGGGTTATGTACATGCACTGCTAGGTGGCAGTGTATATATATATATATTTTTATATATATATATATATAAATATTTTAAAAAAAAAAAATTATTATTATTATTATTATTTAATTTATCACCGAGGATTCCCAGTCTGACGACGGGGAATATTCAAGCATGTGAATCTATGAAAGATACCAATGCTGGAGAAATACAGTTACAGGTAAGTAACTAAGACTTCCCCTTGGCGCCCAGGTAGGTGCACCCACAAATGTGAGGTACCGTTTTCATCGGGACACTGTTGGGAACGCGGGGCGGTAGGCCATGTGTTGTTGGCGGCGTGTTTCGATGGGCGCACCGAGTGAAATGTGCGGAAAATGCGTTTTTTCCCCACATTTCGGAATTTGCGGGTGTATCTGGGTAATAAATTCTGAGCCGATTTGCGCAAATCATATCTCTGCGGATTCCCACCGGTGTCCTCTTTTCAGAAATATATGGGGTTCCCTGTTTTCCTTGGTGGCTTGGACACCCGAGGCCCATATCTGTATGTTGTGCTTGCCTGGAGAAAGTGTCAAATTCATGTGTCGAAACAGACTTGGGTTTACCTGTATTTTAGGTTTTCCCCTTGGCGCCCAGGTAGGTGCACCCACACATGTGAGGTACCGTTTTCATCGGGACACCTGTGGGAACGCGGGACGGTAGGCCAGGTGCTGTTGGCGGCATGTTTCGATGGGTGCGCCGAGTGAAATGTGCGGAAAATGCATTTTTCTTCCCACATTTCGGACTTTGTAGGGGTGTCTGGGTAATACATTCTGGGCCGATTTGCTCAAATCATTCCTCTGCGGATTCCCACGAGTGTCCTCTTTTCGGAAATGCATGGGGTTCCCTGTTTTCCTTGGATGCTTGGACACCCGAGGCCCATATCTGTATGTTGTGCTTGTCTGGAGAAAGTGTCAAATTCAGGTGTCAAAACAGACTTGGGGTTACCTGTGTTTTTGGCTTTCCCCTTGGCGCCCAGGTAGGTGCACCCACACATGTGAGGTACCGTTTTCATCATGACACCTGTGGGAACGCGGGACGGTAGGCCATGTGTTGTTGGCGGCGTGTTTCGATGGGTGCGCCGAGTGAAATATGCGGAAAATGTGTTTTTTTCCCCACATTTCGGACTTTGCGGGGATGTCTGGGTAATAAATTCTGGGCCGATTTGCGCAAATCATACCTCTGTGGATTCCCACGGGTGTCCTCTTTGCGGAAATGCATGGGGTTCCCTGTTTTCCTTGGTGGCCTGGACACCCGAGGCCCATATCTGTATGTTGTGCTTGTCTGGAGAAAGTGTCAAATTCATGTGTCCAAACAGACTTGGGGTTAACTGTGTTTTAGGCTTTCCCCTTGGCGCCTAGGTAGGTGCACACACACATGTGAGGTGCCATTTTCATCGGGACACCTGTTGAAACATGGGACGGTAGACCATGTGTTGTTGGCGGCGTGTTTCAATGGGTGCGCCGAGTGAAATGTGCGGAAAATGCACATTTCGGACTTGGCGGGGGTGTCTGGGTAATAAATTCTGGGTCGATCTGCGCAAATCATACCTCTGTGGATTCCCACGTTTGTCCTCTTTTCGGAAATGCATGGGGTTCCCTGTTTTCCTTGGTGGCTTGGACACCCGAGGCCCATATCTGTATGTTGTGCTTGTCTGGAGAAAGTGTCAAATTCAGGTGTCGAAACAGACTTGGGGTTACCTGTGTTTTAGGCTTTCCCCTTGGCGCCCAGGTAGGTGCACCCACACATGTGAGGTACCATTTTCATCGGGACACCTGTGGGAACGCGGGACGGTAGGCCATGTGTTGTTGGCGGCGTGTTTCAATGGGTGCGCCGAGTGAAATGTGCAGAAAATGTGTTTTTTTCCCCACATTTCGGACTTTGCGGGGATGTCTGGGTAATAAATTCTGGGCCGATTTGTGCAAATCATACCTCTGCAGATTCCCCGTGTGTCCTCTTTTCGGAAATGCATGGGGTTCCCTGTTTTCCTAGGTGGCTTGGACACCCGAGGCCCATATCTGTATGTTGTGCTTGTCTAGAGAAAGTGGCAAATTCAGGTGTCGAAACAGACTTGGGGTTAGCCGTGTTTTAGGCTTTCCCCTTGGCGCCCAGGTAGGTGCACCCACACATGTGAGGTACCATTTTCATCGGGACACCTGTTGGAACACGGGACCGTAGGCCATGTGTTGTTGGCGGCGTGTTTCGATTGGTTCGCTGAGTGAAATGTGCAGAAAATTCATTTCCTTTCCCACATTTCAGACTTGGCGGGGGTGTCTGGGTAATTAATTCTGGGCCGCCGATTTGCGCAAATCATACCTCTGCGGATTCCCACGGGTGTCCTCTTTTCGGAAATGCATGGGGTTCCCTGTTTTCCTTGGATGCTTGGACACCCGAGGCCCATATCTGTATGTTGTGCTTGTCTGGAGAAAGTGTCAAATTCAGGTGTCGAAACAGACTTGGGGTTACCTGTGTTTTAGGCTTTCCCCTTGGCGCTCAGGTAGGTGCACCCACACATGTGAGGTACCGTTTTCATCGGGACACCTGTGGGAACGCGGGACGGTAGCCCATGTGTTGTTGGCGGTGTGTTTCGATGGGTGCGCCGAGTGAAATGTGCGGAAAATGTGTTTTTTCCCCACATTTCGGACTTTGCGGGGGAGTCTGGGTAATAGATTCTGGGCCGATTTGCGCAAATCATACCTCTGCGGATTCCCACGGGTGTCCTCTTTTCGGAAATGCATGGGGTTCCCTGTTTTCCTTAGTGGCTTGGACACCCGAGGCCCATATCGGTATGTTGTGCTTGTCTGGAGAAAGTGTCAAATTCAGGTGTCGAAACAGACTTGGGGTTACCTGTGTTTTATGCTTTCCCCTGGGCGCTCAGGTAGGTGCAACCACACATGTGACGTACCGTTTTCATCGGCACACCTGTGGGAACGCGGGACGGTAGGCCATGTGTTGTTGTCGGCGTGTTTCGATGGGTGGGCTGAGTGAAATGTGCGGAAAATGTGTTTTTTTTCCCACATTTCAGACTTTGCGGGGGTGTCTGGGTAATAAATTCTGTGTCGATTTGCACAAATCATACCTCTGCGGATGCCCACGTTTGTCCTCTTTTCGGAAATGCATGGGGTTCCCTGTTTTCCTTGGTGGCTTGGACACCCGAGGCCCATATCTGTATGTTGTGCTTGTCTGGTGAAAGTGTCAAATTCAGGTGTCGAAACAGACTTGGGGTCACCTGTGTTTTAGGCTTCCCCTTGGCGCCCAGGTAGGTGCACCCACACTTGTGAGGTAGCGTTTTCATCGGGACACCTGTGTGAACGCGGGACGGTAGCCCATGTGTTGTTGGCGGTGTGTTTCGATGGGTGCGCCGAGTGAAATGTGCGGAAAAGGTGTTTTTTTCCACACATTTCCGATTTTGCGGGGGCGTCTGGGTAATAAATTCTGGGCCGATTTGCGCAAATCATACCTCTGCGGATTCCCACAGGTACCCTCTTTTCGGAAATGCATGGGGTTCCCTGTTTTCCTTGGTGGCTTGGACACCCGAGGCCCATATCTGTATGTTGTGCTTGTCTGGAGAAAGTGTCAAATTCAGGTGTCGAAACAGACTTGGGGTTACCTGTGTTTTAGGCTTTCCCCTTGGCGCTCAGGTAGGTGCACCCACACATGTGAGGTACTGTTTTCATCGGGACACCTGTAGAAACGCGGGATGGTAGGCCATGTGTTGTTGGTGGCGTGTTTCGATGGGTGCGCCGAGTGAAATATGTGGAAAATGTGTTTTTTCCCCCACATTTCGGATTTTGCGGGGGTGCCTGAGTAATACATTCCGGGCCGATTTGCGCAAATCAAACCTCTGCGGATTCCCACGGATGTCCTCTTTTCGGAAATGCATGCGGTTCCCTGTTTTCCTTGGTGGCTTGGACACCCGAGGCCCATATCTGTATGTTGTGCTTGTCTGGTGAAAGTGTCAAATTCAGGTGTCGAAACAGACTCGGGGTTACCTGTGTTTTAGGCTTCCCCTTGGCGCCCAGGTAGGTGCACCCACACATGTGAGGTACCGTTTTCATCGGGACAACACTGCTGGGAACGCGGGCGGTAGGCCATGTGTTGTTGGCGGCGTGTTTCGATGGGTGCACCGAGTGAAATGTGCGGAAAATGCGTTTTTTCCCCACATTTCGGAATTTGCGGGTGTGTCTGGGTAATAAATTCTGAGCCGATTTGCGCAAATCATATCTCTGCGGATTCCCACGAGTGTCCTCTTTTCGGAAATACATGGGTTCCCTGTTTCCCTTGGTGGCTTGGACACCCGAGGCCCATATCTGTATGTTGTGCTTGCCTGGAGAATGTGTCAAATTCATGTGTCGAAACAGACTTGGGGTTACCTGTGTTTTAGGCTTTCCCCTTGGCGCCCAGGTAGGTTCACCCACACTTGTGAGGTACCGTTTTCATAGGAACACCTGTTGAAACGCGGGACGGTAGGCCATGTGTTGTTGGCGGCGTGTTTCAATGGGTATGCCGAGTGAAATGTGCGGAAAATGCATTTTTTTCACACATTTCGGACTTTGCGGGGGTGTCTGGGTAATAAATTCTGGGCCGATTTGCGCAAATCATACCTCTGTGGATTCCCACGGGTGTCCTCTTTTCGGAAATGCATCGGGTTCTCTGTTTTCCTTGGTGGCTTGTGTGAAAGAAGACCGGTGGGGGGTGTCTGTACTTCTGCTCTCTATATGGTAGAAGAGAGGCACAGAAGACCCCAGCCAAGATTCTCTATTACGATAGCAATGGACGAGCAATCAAGGCCTAGCTTCTCAGGAGGTGATGCAGGCTGGTTCTTAAGTACAGTATAGTCCCCAAGCCCCCAAAAAGGAATGTCCACACACTGTATTGGTTAGAACACAGTCTTTATATAATCAATATTCAAGGTTATGTACACTTATCATAATAACTCACTTTGTACTTAGGAAAATCAACAATGGCAAATATATACAATTCTAAAGTGGTACCACCCTTTGTATTAGATCTCATTAAAGTGCATCAACAATACTGTAACAATGTCACACAGATCAATAGAGTGAAACCAGCAATAGAGAGAGGAGAGAAAATAAGATGGTTGAGCAATAGGCAGAATACTGGCCCTTACCACTAGACACAGTTCTGTGTGGAGATCCCCCCACCTGGGCAACCTGTAAAATAAAGATATAGCACAAGCCCAGTCCATATATTGTTCTGCAAGTCTTATTCCCTCCTATAATGTTTTTACCCCCCCAATGTACCTGGTGGAGTCGAGTTCTTCGAAGAGGCGTCGACAGATCCTTCTTGAGCGACCCCCTTTCAAGCGGGAGTCACGGATCGTCGAGAGGCGTCGAGAAGCGTCGAGGAACTCTGTGTTCGGCGATGGGGAATCGACGGCCCTTCTTGAATGCCTTCCCTTTCAAGCGGGAGACACGGGGCGTCGAACTTCCGTCGACAAACAGGGTAGAACGGCGTCGATGAGGTGGCAGCTTCGTCCGAGCGGTGCTCGTCGGCGTCGGAGCGTCGGCGTCCTGCAAGGCAGAGGCGTGCGGGGCACCTCGGTGACAATAGTTCTGGACCGCAAAGATTGTGGAGACGGAGGCCCAGCAAGGGCGTCGAGTCGTTCGAGTCTTTGTGGTCTTCGGGTGGCGGGAAACGCACCGGCAGGTTTCTCCTCGGCGCGTTGGTCGTCCTCGACTTTCTCCGGCAGGATAAAACGGTCGACGGTGCGGACGAGGGAGTCCTTCGATTCGAATGTTCTTAGGCAAAGGAGCGGACGGCTCCGGTCGTCGGCGGCACGGCGTCAAGTGGTTCCCACGGCTGGGCAACACAACTTCAACGAGCCTCCAGCGGTTACACAAACCTGCGAACCCTGGTCGACGGCAATGGACTTCGACGGCGGCGATGTCCGGGTGCTTCACTTCGATCTCCTCGGTGGTCCCGTCTCGGGTCGGCAGCCTTTCGAGGGTCTGTCTTCCAGGGCGCTTCGGCGAAGATGGAGCGGTGCTCGATGGTCCCTCGGAGCACGGGAAGAGGGCGCCTTACCAGGTCCTCTCTCGGGTCAGTCTTCGACGATTTCGGCAGCCTTCGGATCGGTCGAAGCAAATGCAACAGCAAGTCTTCTTCTTCCAGCTGGACGTCGAGGATCAGCAGTTCCAGTTACTCTTAGAG
The DNA here is from genome assembly GCF_040938575.1 of Ambystoma mexicanum. Taxonomy (NCBI): domain Eukaryota; kingdom Metazoa; phylum Chordata; class Amphibia; order Caudata; family Ambystomatidae; genus Ambystoma; species Ambystoma mexicanum. Next base: position 69,051,360 of record NC_090923.1, on the reverse strand, counting down.
TGGAGACTCAGCTCCAGAACGCTTCTGAACACTTCTGAACGTTCCCTGAACCCTTCTACCAGTGGTGAGAGGTCCCCAGATATACTATCCTCTCTCTCATCCACGCTGCTGGCACACACTCAGCAGCCAATCATACTGCAGGGCATTCATGCAGTCAGTCAGCCAATCAGGCACACAGTGCATTCAGGCCACACTCCTCCCTTCCAGACACTCACAACAGGGAATGTGGATTGGGACAAGTACCCAGCCATTCAACACTACACACTGCATTCAGGCCAGTTTTGGGCAGGGCTGTCTCAGTCTCTGTCTCTCATGCCAGAAACCAGAAAACCACAACAAGGAGTGTATATTGGTCACACACTCCATTCACCCAGGTCCCACCCACAGGAGGTACCCACAACATACAGTCACTGAGAAGGCTCCAGTCAGTCTAGCTGGGCCTTCACAACAACACCATACATGGAACTTCCACCCAACAGCCAGTCAGGGGGAAGGGACAGAGACAGGGCTTCCCAGGACTTTGGGAAAACAAGATAACAGGCCATAGAAAGCAAGAGGCCACAGGGGCCATCTTGTTTCCTATCAGGAATCAACAGATCCCAATGGCAGGGCCGGGGTATCCCAAAATGGAGGACACCCGGAGCACCTGTCACATTCAGCACGGAGCTGCACCAGCCTATACCCTGCTCTGGGGTCACCCACAGGTACCCAAAAACATACACTAGGGGCACAGGGTTGTACCCCTACCCATGGGTGCCATAAGGGTATCCCATGGGTCTGTTCACCAAACCAAAACAGAGAGCTGCACTGCCAGGAGTCCCACATGGACTCCGGGGCAGAAAACATAACAGAACACACGGTAAAAACAGAAAAAGGACAAGGATTCAGAGGCCCTGCCCCTCAGATGCATTTCCAGCATCACACCCAGGTAGGTGCACCCACACATGTGAGGTACCGTTTTCATCGGGACACCTGTGGGAACGCGGGACCGTAGGCCATGTGTTGTTGGCGGCGTGTTTCGATGGGTTCGCCGAGTGAAATGTGCGGAAAAAGCATTTCTTTTCCCACATTTCGGACTTGGCGGGGGTGTCTGGGTAATAAATTCTGGGCCGCCGATTTGTGCAAATTATACCTCTGTGGATTCCCACGGGTATCCTCTTTTCGGAAATGCATGAGGTTCCCTGTTTTCCCTGGTGGCTTGGACACCCAAGGCCCATATCTGTATGTTGTGCTTGTCTGGAGAAAGTGTCAAATTCAGGTGTCGAAACAGACTTGGGTTTACCTGTGTTTTACGCTTTCCCCTTGGCGCCCAGGTAGGTGCAGCCACACATGTGAGGTACCGTTTTCATCGGGACAACTGTGGGAACGCGGGACGGTAGGCCATGTGTTGTTGGCGGCATGTTTCGATGGGTGCGCCGAGTGAAATGTGCGGAAACTGTGTTTTTTCCCCCACATTTTCGGACTTTGCAGGTGTGTCTGGGTAATAAATTCTGGGCCAATTTGCGCAAATCATACCTCTGCGGATTTCCATGGGTGTCCTCTTTTCGGAAATGCATGGGGTTCCCTGTTTTCCTTGGTGGCTTGGACAGCCGAGGCCCATATGTGTATATTGTGCTTGTCTGGTGAAAGTGTCAAATTCAGGTGTCGAAACAGACTTGGGGTTACCTGTGTTTTAGGCTTTCCCCTTGGCGCCCAGGTAGGTGCATCCACACATGTAAGGTACCGTTTTCATCGGGACACCTGTGGAAACGCGGCACGGTAGGCCATGTGTTGTTGGTGGCGTGTTTCGATGGGTGCGCCGAGTGAAATATGTGGAAAATGTGTTTTTTTCCCCACATTTTGAACTTTGCGGGGGTGTCTGAGTAATACATTCCGGGCCGATTTGCGCAAATCATACCTCTGCGGATTCCCACGGGTGTCCTCTTTTCGGAAATGCATGCGGTTCCCTCTTTTCCATGGTGGCTTGGACACCTGAGGCCCATATCTGTATGTTGTGCTTGTCTGGTGAAAGTGTCAAATTCAGGTGTCGAAACAGACTTGGGGTTACCTGTGTTTTAGGCTTCCCCTTGGTGCCCAGGTAGGTGCACCCACACATGTGAGTTACCGTTTTCATCGGGACACTGGTGGGAACGTGGGTGGTAGGCCATGTGTTGTTGGCGGCGTGTTTCGATGGGTGCACCGAGTGAAATGCGGAAAATGTGTTTTTTTTACCTCTTCTCTCGCCTTTACTTTTACCCTGTACAGGTTTTGAGACATCACCCTACACGGTCCTGACCTATTGCTTTTTATATTTCTCTCTACTCCCGTTGGAGTTTGAAATGTCTCCTTCTAATTGCCTTGAATTAAGACTCCTAGGCGGTATCTCCTTATCTTTACAATATTTCCCTGTTATTCAAAATTATCACAATCCCGTCGCTTGATTTGCCATTCCCCTTAGTCTACTCACCATTCGTTAATCGACTCGAGGCCTTCGGTTTCGACTCCCCCTTCAATCTGACCACTTCCCCTTCCGTCCGCAGAGCACCCATGGAAACCGGGCAGGGATTTCTTCAAACGGGGACCTGTCCACTGTCTTAGTTCTTCTTGCAAGTTTATTTCTATTTGGCCGCTCTCCACAGGAAACTCTGCGATCATCCGGCTAATGGTGGAGGATGCCCGATCATCCGAAACTCTGGAGACAAAGTAGTTTGGATCTTTAAATCATCCGCACCGCTACCACGTGGACCAAGGGCCCTTTAGGAACGTGCATATGTAATGGGTGGGATCACACAGATAAATTCCGAGTCCCAATAACCGAACCAACTCAGGAAGATGGCAAAGTACTGTTTTATTAACAATTATCTACAACAGGGAGTTACAACAAACATCAACAGACATACGCTCAATTTCTCTCAGCGATCTTCACACAAATCATAGCTTTTATATTAAAAATACATCAGAGGTGACGTCATACTACGTGGGAATAATGAAAAACAAATCAAGAGTCAGCATTGGTAAAGTGGAACATCTAAGTGTACCTTCTATAGGAACTAGGATTGTGATTGGCTGCCAACTATCAGGTGGTCAACATATGCCTGATCACGATCAAATAGAGGGAGATTAAGGGATAACAACCGCAAGCAGTCCCTTAAACTAAAGGGATCAACCCTTGATAAATTGAAACACAGAGCTTGTGATTTGAAATTGCTACCTTGTTTAGGTGGGTTTCATTATCTGACCGTTTTCACTACTGGTGCTGGAAACAACATTTGCATGATCGCCAGTTTATCGAAAAATATACATATTTTATTTATCAAATACATACAAAAAGTTAAAAACTCACAATGTTGAAGTACCTGTTTGGGTCTTCTACCACAAAAATGAGGAAGACACATACATTATTGTGTCTACATGTATTAACCCCCTTAAAACGGTACATATGTCGGTTAGGATGTTTGTCCGTTAAAGTGTCTTGTGCTGTGCTGCTAATCACACTGGGCCATACCTCATTAATCACAACTCACTCAATCACATTCCATTCATTCTTCCTTCATTCAATTTCAAAATTTCATTCCACAACCATAGAAAGTGCCCGACATGTTTCTTTCCGTGCTTGTTGTCTCTTGTCAAATACCCGGAAATTCTGCAGGGGCTTGTGTGAGGGGTTAGTGGGACATGCAACACATTACAGTATAGCTCGACATTTAAAAACAGAGAAATTATTCAGTCTAGAACATATTCTTTGCAGATTTCCTGTGGGAGTTGCAGTAGAATTCTGACTCCGCAGGGTTTTTTGCCCCTTAAGGTCAACCGACCCGGAAGAAAAACTCCACCTAACAAGGAGCAATAAATAAAAAGGATTGTCAATAACCTTTTTACGCTGCTTAACTCTCTGACAACTGTTGGTTAATAACAGCAATCTTCATTCAGAGTCTAATCACAACCGATCTGCAGTCAAGCAAAGTAATCCTGCATCGTGTACAATTCATCCTATTCCTAGGTCTAATGGTCAGGTCCCTGGACTGATGAGATATCTCTCCTCAGTGGTATCTGAAACATCTATTATTCTCAAAAAAAGGGCTAAGGCACAGAAGTCAGTTTCACTCACCGTTTGGTATGGTGGATAAGGACTGGTTCGTAACTGCCAAGTCTCTACGCTGTGTGGCGATGGCCGGAGGGAGGAAGAAAGCCATTTAGGGACTCACAGGGGAAGAGGTCCCTGTTAGCTAGAGAGAAGCACAAGAATATCCCATTAGCGTTGTATTAGCAAATCTACCTATGCTGTTCGTCTGGCTCGCCTTTTTTTCTTATTTTCTTTTCTCTTTTTTATTAAGTGTTGTCTCAGCGGCGTCGCTTTCTGTGGGTTTGTCCTTCCCTTCCCGTAGGTTCTCGTAGAACTCTATGTCCAACATTAAACAAGGGCCCGTGAAACGCTAAAGGGATAAATCCAAACATTCACTTAGCCTTCTATTGATTCCTATGTGTCATTACATCAGTCAGAGGTACTGATTCTTGTGGATCTCGTGTGATTTTAGACCTACGTTTCTCCGTTCTATCTTTTTTCTTATCCCGTCAAGGTGGAAAAAAGGGCGGTCAAGCTGGGTGGACCTTGTTCTTTGCCGGGAGCTGAGGTCAATCCCGCTCTGGTCCTACTGTTGCCCAGACTATTTTTCCCGGTTTTGTGAGGAGCTGGATGGATCTCTGTACGGGAAGAACAAACGTCAATTCTGACGTGCTCGCTTTCAATTAAGAGTCTAACAATAGCCGCCACTGGCGTCTAGTAGGCGACATGTCTGTATTACTGAAAAGGAGCATAAAGCTCTCCAGCGAGTGTTTAGCCTGCTTCACTACATAATCTAGACCAAGCGGTCCTTTTTTTGGAGTGGACAAGTGGTCTTCTCAAAACGCTAACTGCTAATTAACCTCCACTTGTTATTACCGTTAGTGTCGGGATCTACGTTCCGCTCCTTTCAGAGTTCTGACTCTTCTGGCACTTCTCAGTGTCAATCGATTCTGGGGTAACTTCGGTTCAGTACACGCATATCCTGGAGTTCAAATACTTGCATTCCAGACCTGCGCATGCGCACTCTCAGCTGTTAGGCGATCCGCCCGTCATGAGCTTGTTTGTTTTCGGGAAGTGATTCTCCTGTTCTTGTCTCGTCTTACGGGGCTCGCTGGTAATCAGTAGAGATACCGCTTCATGACCGCACAGCTCGCAGCTCGTGCTGAACTGTTAACAAACTCGCTAAGAGGGTAGGGAATGGTCACAAGGTGTTGCGATCTCAGGGCCATTAGTTAGCTGGTAATGGAGTATCATCCGTTGATGCACCCACCAGTCGATTTTTTCATTGAGTCCTGTGACCATACTGTTGGTAAGAAAAATTAGTTGTTGTTCTTTCAGCATCAGTCTTCTTTTGTCCTTATTACTGTCAGTACCTGGCCTTTGTTTATATAAAATGGTCCAGCTAAGGTCATCCACGGAGTGTTGTTGTTCAATCCATATGCCTACCTCTCAAACATGTCATCTTCAGAAACGTTTGATACACAGTTTCTCATTGGTTTTCAAACTATAAGCTCCTTTGTTATTTGGACTACTATAATTGGTTGGCATGCTTGGTCTGGAACATTCGGTTCATTTAGCAGCACATAAGCCAAGACCCAGATGCAAGGAGATTAGGACACTACCTCCCCACCCAAATAGCCCAGCATCTCTCATCGCCCATGTCTTCTGCCATGAAGGTTGTCTTTTAACTTGGTCTTGCAAAGTATCCTTGTCTCTCGGAATATATGGGATTGAGAGTACTCACTATCGTGTTCTGGGACTCCAAGTTAGAACTCTATTTTCTTTCTTGGCTTTTTGCAGCTTTAAATTAATCAAACTTGCCATTATTGGTGTTCTTTCTTTGCACCTTAACAAGGGATGATTCATCCTTCGCATCTTAGCTCATTTGCTGAATAGATAGTTGACCATGGCTGCTTCAATCCTGACTCCAGGCCAGAGAGCCTCGTTTTGCAACTCCACAATTCTGCTTATTCTTGCTGCGACACAGCTTTCTCTTCCCGATTCATGGGTCCTGGCTTACTAAATTCATGATACCGATATCCAGCTTCTATACAATGGCGGCTTTGTTTGCGTTCTAATCACTACATATAGCCAGCTTCTATAATGACTTGGTCTACCTTGTGTTTCAACATCTGTACATTTATTGACCGGTTGATTTTCTGCAACACTTCGTGCACCTGTAATCTTCTTTTACATTTGAGAATTCACTTGATTCTTTACTTCGTCATTTGTTTCTTTACAATCTATACATCCTCTTTGTTCAGTATCTCGGGACGTCATGCAAACTTTCTGTGACGTCACTGGCTTCTTTTCTCTGCTCCTTTTCATATTCCTTCAGGGAGTTCCTCCATCAAGTTGTCATCCCTTCGGGAATACATTCGATAGGGTTGACTCAACGGGTATCTTCTCTCGAACACACACTGCAGTATTGGCACAACGTTTGGTGTCAAACACGGCACAATCTCAGGTCTCAAACATATGGAAGGTAGCGGGCGGGGTTTCCTACAGAGGCATGCAGCTGCTCCTCTACAAGCTTTAGGTATTTTTATACCTTTTGCGTATTTCCTGGTATACTCCCCAGCCAGGAGTTTTATTATTATTAAACTGAAATTGCGCTGGTTACCTGGCCACCCTCTGATATCGGACCCAGGCCACCTCCCCCGCCAGTTGCACACCTGCATTGCCTCCCTCGGAACCACCGCACTTTGGGACTGTTTTCTGTATCCCTACAGCCCCCTACGAGCTCTTGTTCCCGATGTCTGTACTTACCCTTGCACTTGCCACCAGCTGGCCTTATTTTTTTTAATTTATTCTTTTACTTATTCTATGTATCCCATGTACTGCACTGTCCCCTCCCCCATGCCCATGCACTTTTCCCCTTCCCCCTTCGCAGCATTTGCGCGATCTGAATGAAACCTGGCCTAGTAAGATCATTGTTTCTGTCTCCCGTTGCTCCCCGTCCCTTGCCTCGTTGCACCTTGAAACACTTGTGTATAGGTGTGTTACAAATGCCATATCATATTATATCATGTGGCTTTTCAGATCTTCTGGTATACTCCCATGCCAGGTATCTTCCCATAATATCTGGAAAAAGTATTATGCAACTCCAGGTGCCTGGTATTTCGGCTTGCCATGACTTTTCTTGTGAGCTCTCAGATCCCCTAGTTTACACCCCTGCCAGGTATCTTCCCCCAATGACAAAACTTTATACAACTTCAGGTGTCTGGAATTAGTCCTCGCCAGGACTTCTTTTTTTTTCGCTGTAAATTTATCGCAGTAGCATATTTCCTGAGGTGCTTGTCATATTTGCCTATGGGAACGCTTGCTTCAGTTTTCCCCCACACTAGCAACTTATGCACCTATACTTGCTTATTGCTTCTAGTTGCACTTTCTCTCGCCAGCATTAAAATATTCTGTTTGTTGGATATTTGAAACAGGACTGGGCCTTATCTGCATTCAAACATTTTTTTATATTGTCCAAATTCACAAGCTTGTAACATTCAGGCATTGGTTCACATGCATGTCGGTACGCCCTGTGGTTCTCTTTGCTGGATCGTCTTCCCACACATTGCCGATGCTCTCCCAGGTTTTCCTGCAGCTCTGCATTCACTCACCGGCTTTCTTCTGTGCCCTGGACCGGAGATCGCTGCCTCATGGCACGAATGCACCTATAGGAGCTCCACTGGGGCTCCCAGTTTTTCTGCTGTCCCTCAGGTGTGCATGCTGGGCCTCTTTCCCTCTCTCGTCACGCTGGTAGGTGAACCTTGAGTTCTCGAGCTGCTGCCAGGCTTTGGGCGTCCTCTTCCTTGATGATGTCTCCTGCACATACCTTGTCTCATTGCATCAGCCATTTTTAAATGTCCCGCACACCCCAGGCTCAGTCAAACAACTAGCCTGCGCGTTCGGCTTCAGACTTATCCTGATCTGCATAGACTCCTTTCTCCTATTCTTCATCCCAGCACTTGTGGTTTTATGGGAATTGAAGTCCATAGCTGTTATTGGACTTCTTGGATGTTGTTCAAAGGTTTCACAAAATGCCATATCAAAAACAGAAGATGTTATTCATGAATTGTGAGTGGCTGAGTCATGGATACCGGTTTGACTATGAGAGGGATTCAGATAAAATTATTTCTGACCCTTACTATAGGAGGGAACTGTAAAGTTTCAACAAACCATTAAAGACTTAGGTATTACTCCCTAATTTTTAAGTTGGGAGTAAAATGATTTTTTGCGGTGTAAAAACAGTAAGTTCCATTCCCAATGGGAGTATTTTAAAAAAATGTTTTAACTGTAAAGCAAATGTTTATACTAAATATTTCTTTGCACATAGTTATTGATGCACGTTAAAAAATTAATGTTACCTCTTCGGAGCACGCAGTAATAGTATTTTCTTTATCTCGGATTGTGTTCTACTGGTGTAAACCCATTAATGGAGAACGCGCTGTGGGTGAATGCAAGGCCAAAAGTCCCCGTGTGTCGTCCCATTTGTTTTGGGAGTATTTCTACTCCCCATTGTTATTTTTGGGGAGTATTTGGCTATTTTAGGGAGTAAAAGTGGCCATATCTGTAGGGCTGCTTGGTGGTGATGAAGGCAGTCTCATAGGATGTCCACAATTCTATAGAGTTTTGTTATATTGCGCTAACACGCCCGAAGACCTCAGGGTGCTCACAAGGACAAAGAGTCCACAAAACATAAAACGAAGCATCAACTAAATATCAAGGAGCATCAATCTACTCCTTTATCAAATGGAAATGGTTTTCCGCTCTTTTTATATTGTGCTACTGATGGAATAGCTCTAAGCGAGAGCGGAAGGGCATTCTAGTGGATAGGGCCCATGCATCAAACCTGTAATCTCCAATTTTCTTCAGAGAAATGCAAGGGTGAGCCAGGTTAGCATCTTTATTTGAATGCAAGGTACGTCTGATAGGCGTTTTCTTGTTTCGAGAGCAGAGGTGTGAAGGAGAATCACCAGCTAGGCATTTATATACCATACTGGATTCCTTGAATTATATTCTCTGGTTGACCGGAAGCCAATGCAGTTTCCGACAGGCCATAGACACATGAGACCGTCGATCAAATCCACAGACAGCTCCATTTTGAGTGACATGTAGCCTTTTGATGTTTGCCTGGGTAGTGTCTACTAGGAGGCTATTACAGTAGTCTAATTTTGTGTATATATAGTGTCTGCCACAATCAAGGCCATATTTAATTCCAAACAGTAGGAGAGAATTTGCCCCAAAAAGTGTGTCATATAGGAACAGGAAGAACTTAAGTGAGATAAGTGTTTCTTGAAAGTTAACTGGGAATCTAGATGCACTCCAAGTTTTTTTACAAACTTAGAGACGTGGATAGTGTTGCCTGAAATCGTGAAATTGCTATATGGAGAATCCAGTTCTTTTAATTTGGTGCTGGGTCCAAGAATGAGAATCTTGTTATTTTAAATCCTTTAGGGCTAGCAAGTTCAGTGCTATCCAAGATTGTATGCACCAAAGACCTCATTCTCTGTTTCCAGGTCTCTAGTATATGACCCAGACAACTCCAGGATGATCTGGGTGTCATCCGCCTAATTGGCAAATTGCAGAACCAGACCATCCAGAGATCACATAGACCACAACTGAGAGAAGCCAACTGCGATTGAGAATCGTCCTTGATAACTTTTGCCAGTCGTCGACCGAGAAACGATTTGAACCAATTGGCGGTGCTATTTGAGAATTTTCCAATCCTGATCAGTCTGTCTGCCAAAAGCTCATGATAGACATAATCAAAAGCGGCAGAGAGGTTGAGTAGTAATAGTAAAGCTATCCCACCTTTATCACTTATTTTGACTATGTTATATTTTAAATATAAAAGCGCAGTCTTGGTACCGCTCGTTTTCAGAAAACCTGATTGTCCTGGAGCAAGGATTCCTTGTCGTTCTACAAAATCCTGGTGTTGGTCACAAGCCACTTTATCGAGGATTTTAAACTTTTAAGGAACATTCGTTATAGGCCTGTAACTGGTGGGATCGCTAGAGATAAGGTTCTCTTTTTTTAGCCAAGGTGATATCCATGCCCCCTTGAGGCATTCAGGAACAGATGCCTCCAAGAAGAAGTGATTCATAAATCTGGTGAGACAAGGATCAAATGAAACCAAGTACTCCTTAAAGAAAAATGCTGGAAAAATATCTCCTTTACAGGGAGTTGGTTTCATCTCATGAACAATGTTTAGTATATCATTATCTGTAACGCTCACCTGGTATCCACGGGGACGTCACTCAGCCTGTTCTGACCTCTTACGACCTCAAACCCTTCCCTGGAGGCTATTCGACTGGAGACTGGGCCTGAAACACAGGATTGGTAGAGTTTAACTCCCTATTGTCTATGTGTGCTTGAACCCCTTCTTCCCCGGGGTCCAACCCTTCTCTTTGATCCACAGCTCACCTTGTTTTCTTGGATAGTGTCCGTCCTGCTTTCAGCGCAGGGGCGCGTTGATTGATGCGAACTCGTTGCTGCCTAGTTACTTCACTGGCAAGAGTCCGACAGGTAAGTATAATGAGTCTTTTGAACAGTTCTCTAACTTCGTTCCTTTCCTTCCTTAGCTGATACCCGGCGTCCGGGGATGGCAGCGTGCTGCTGAGATAAGTAGCGCTGAAGGTGAGTGAGAGCGTGATGCGCGATGCACCCCTTTCGTATTTGCATTGAACTGAGTTCTTTTTCTGTTTCTTTTAGGTGTTGCGACGTTTTCAGCATGGATGCTGATTATGAAGAACAAATGCGGTGGGTAAGCATGATATGCGGCGCCTCTAGATGTTTCCACGCTAACCTGGAGTGTCTTTTCCCTCTTGCAGATGGATGAGAAGTTCCGGAGAAAGAGTTCCCCCAGAGCGGCTGGGATTCAGGTAAACGTTTGAAGCTCGTACAGTACTTAAAAATAAGAAAACACTTGCAGAATGCTTACTAATGCCTTTTTTCTGTTCTTTTCCCTTTTCCTTAGGAAGCGGCATGCTGGGATGGGAATGACACCGCCGAAGATGCCCGCAGAACAGAAGGAGCGATGAATGATGGGCAGAAGCGCTGCAAGGTAAGGCTGTTCCTAACGGTGTTCTTGTTCTTGCAGGAGCTGAGCGCAGAAGAAAGATGCAGGCCTACTGGAGACCGATCCGAACACGGTGAGTGTCACGCTGCAGGTGCAGAAAATGCAAAGTATATTTCGAAGGGATTGTGTCCTTATTCCTTATCTTTGATAGATCATCTCCAGCTTGCTGGCCTCGGAATTTTTTTTTCAGTAGAGGTCGCTCCACGTCGACGTCCCTCGAGCCGATGTCCCTCAGTGGCCTCCGTATCGGCGCCGACGTCACCACGTGTATAAATAGACTTGCGCAGCGTCTGTTGCTCAGTTTCGTTTTTCCGCGCTTCGTGGGGCCTCGGAATATCGTTGCTCAGTTCTTCAGTCAAATATATCGATATATTCCTCATGAATACCGACTCGTACTCGATGGCGTCCTCACCCGAACCGACGACTCCACGGTCCGGCTTCAAAAAATGTTGAGACTGTGGAAAGAAAATGTCGTTGACGGATCCTCACAGGATCTGTTTGTGGTGCTTGGAAATCGAGCACCATTGTTCGGAGTGCGAGGACTACATGTCCATGACGGCGAAAGCCTTGAAGGAGCGTAAGGGGAAGCTCAAGAGAGGTAAGGCAGTTAAAACTTCTTCGAAAGTTTCCTCGAGGGAGTCGAGACAAGACATTCTCGTTCGAGATCTCGAAGCAGTTCCCATCACTCTTCGAGATCTAAGCATTCAAAAAAGAGACGTCGAAGATCCCCTTCCTCATCTTCGTCTTCTTCCGTTTCCCCAAAAACGGTCTTCTGTCCCACAAAACATAGCTCTCAGGCTGAGTGGGAGGAATTCGGGAAAAAGATGCTAAGCGTCTTCGAGAAAGCGGCCTTGACCTCCTCGAAGAGTGCTGCGGATGATACCCTGGGTGAAAGACCCGAAAAATCAAAAAGCCGCGAGTCGCAGTACCCGGCGAAAGAAGCCACTCGAGAGCGTCACGAACCCTCGAGTAAAGGCAGAGTTGCGTCTTCGACGCCGTCGTCGCAGATCCCTTTGACTCATAGATCGGCGTCGTTGACGCCGTTATCGAAGGGTTCTTCGACGCACAGGTCAGTCGATTCGACGCCGACGTCGACGCCGAGAAAGGACAAACCCACGGCCACCTCACAGCCAGTGGGCATACCCAGAGCCTCGAGCCCAAGAATGTCGTCGACGACCTCGAGTAGAATCCCGATACTCTCGAGTTCATCGAGGCCTCTACCACCTTTCTCGATGCTTTTTTGATGGCTTCGAAGCCTTTAACGTCTGCGTCGACGATGTCGAAGTTTTCTCAGCCAATCATAACAAATCTAGCTCCTTCTGCTCTGGAAATGGGATTTATACCATTTTCAAGACCTGACCACTCCAGGGTCTTATCTTCTATTTATGAAGAAGGAGAGGATTCAGATCAGGAACGGCGTTTTGAGTTGCAGGGATCTACAACTCCTGCACTAGAGGAATTTACCTCTGAGGAAGGTAGGTTGAAAGACCTCCATGAATCCCTACAGGAAGCAAGTGGGTTGGATACTTCCCCCGAAGTGGAATTTGCCACACCAGACCCAGGGGAACATGCTGAAACCCCTTATAGAACCTTGATGGCAAGGATAATAGTGTTTATGGATGGTCCACACCCTCACCTGCTTTTCAGCAAGACGACCTCACAGACATCTTGGTCAAAGATCCACAGGAGGATCCTGTAGTGCCATTTCATGCGGCATTACAAAGGTGAATATTGGCAAACTGGGAAACACCTGAGGTGATCCCAGCAGTTAACAAGAAACTATCAGCTAAATATCGGGTGTCTTCTGCTGACCCTGAATATTTATCCAAACACCCAACTCCAGAGAGTCTGGTTGTTCAGGCAGCTACTTCAGCAGGCAGTAAATCAGCTTACCCTACTGTTCCACAGGACAGGGATGATAAGAGATATGACTCTATGGCCAAAAAAGTATTTTCCGCATGTAGCATGGCGTTGAAATCCATCAATGCTACTTGTACGCTCGCAAGGTTCAGCCACACACTTTGGGAGTGTGCTTCATCAGCGGCTGACTGCCTCCCGGAGGGAGAAGAAAGGTTGCGAAAGACTGGTTTTGCTCCAGATGTGCAAAGCAGACTCTTGAATATGCCCTTTGACGGCTCTTCTTTGTTTGGTAAGAAGGCGGACGACAGTTTAGAAAAACTACAAACATCAAAGGCAGCAGCAGAATCCTTAGGAGCTGCAATCCGTCAGACACCATATCGCCCCTCAGGAACCTCGTGGAGAGGTAAGTCCTTTCGCTTCTATTCCGCATTCGGAAAGGGCAGAGGACAGCCGGTTCAAAGGGGTCAGAAGAAATTCACCCGAGGTGGACGGGGTAAAAACACAAAAGCCGCAGCAGCGGCAGGTGCCTCTTTACCCTCGGCATCTGCATCAGCCGCCTCCAAACCGCTCTGAGGACTCTCATCACAAGAGACCAGTAGGGGGGCAGTTTAACTCAACATCTGACGGAATGGCAGGCTATTACGTCAGATGCTTGGGCATTGGAGACAGTTGCCCAAGGATACTGCCTGCCTTTTCTACGCATCGCTCAGAGTCATCCACCGGGGAACAGCTCTCTGAGAGTTCCAGATCCGCTCCTCTTGCAGGAAATTGTAGACCTGCTAGAGAAAGGTGCCATAGAACCGGTACCTGTAGGGGAGAAGAACAAGGGCTTGTACTCCCCCTACTTTCTCATACCGAATAAAGACAGAGGACTGAGACCTATCTTGGACTTACGAGAATTGGACAAGTTCCTCAGGAAGGACAAGTTCAAGATGGTAACTCTCTCTCAGATCCTTCAGGCCCTCCAGCTCCAGGACTGGCTAGTATCTCTGGACCTCCAGGATGCTTATCTCCATGTGTCAATCCATCTCAAACACAGGAAATACCTGACGTTCGAAATTGGCGGCTCTCATTATCACTTTCGAGTTCTGCCATTTGAGCTGACCTCTGCCCCGAGGGTCTTCACCAAGCTAATGTCGGTAGTGGCGGCAAGTCTAAGGAGGGAAGGGATCCACGTCTACCCCTACCTGGACGATTGGCTGATCAGAGCTGTATCTTCAGAACAATCTCAAATCCAGCTAGATTATGTCTGCCACTTCCTTCACAAACTGGGCTTCTCCCTCAATTTAAAGAAGTCACAGATGATACCATCACAGAGACTCCAGTTCATTGGAGCGGTGCTGGACACTTCCCTGGGAAAAGCCTCTCCACCAGAGGTGAGGGCTCAGGATATTGTGCAAATGGTCACCAAGTTTCAAAATGCCCAAAGTCTCCCAGCCTTCGGCTTTTTGAGGTTGCTAGGCCTCATAGCATCCTGCATCTTCCTTGTGCCAGAGGCTCGCCTGAGAATGAGATCTCTTCAGTGGGCACTGAGAACTCAGTGGTCGCAGTTCTCAGGGAGAATGACAGACCTCCTTCAGATTCCGGACAAGGTGGCTCGAGACCTTCAGTGGTGGGCCTGCCAGAAAAACATCTTGAAGGGGGAACTGTTTTGGCAACCATGGCCGGAGATAACAGTAGTCACAGATGCCTCACTCACGGGGTGGGGAGCCCATACCAACGACTTGACCATCAGCGGTCGTTGGTCTCCATCGGTGTCCAGACTACATATCAACCTATTAAAGCTGAGAGCAATCAGACTAGCGCTGAAAGCTTTTCTGCCATCTGTACAAGGGAAAAATGTCCTGATAATGACAGACAACACTGTGGCCATGCACTACCTCAACAAAAGAGGAGGCGTAGGATCACTACCACTGTGCAGAGAGGCGATGCAGCTCTGGTTTTGGGCAATCTAAGAAGGAATCTCTCTATCAGCAGTCCACCTAGCCAGAGAGAAGATCTTGACGGCGGACACTCTGAGCATGCAGGGCACAGTTTCCCACGAGTGGGAACTAGCTCAGGAAGTCCTTCAGGAGATCTTCGCCCTTTGGGGAACCCCTCAAGTGGATCTGTTTGCCACCAGTACCAACAGAAAGTGCGATCTGTTTTGTCCAAGGGAATTTCCCACAAGAGGAGCTCTAGGGGACGCGTTCGTAGTGGACTGGGAGTTTCCACTCCTGTACGCGTTTCCACCAGTCCCTGTCATTCCTCAAATGATCAGGAGGTTGAGAAGATTCCAGAGAACCATTATCCTAATTGCCCCAGACTGGGCCAGGAGAACGTGGTACCCGGACCTTCTGGACATGTCCATCTGCCCTCCAATTCATCTTCCACTCAAGGAGAATCTTCTCTCACAGAAGGGAGGTCAGGTTCTCCATCCAGACATCAGAACCCTCAACCTTCACGCCTGGCTTCTGAAAAGTTGAGATACAAGGATTGGGACCTCCCTGATGACGTCATGGAAGTGTTGCTTTCGGCCAGAAGGCCAGCAACAAAGTCTTTATACCGCTGCCGTTGGAACAAGTTTTGCAGCTGGTGTAGAGAAGAGAATATCGACCCCTTTTCATGTGGTACACCAACGGTGTAATCCTTTCTATTCTACTTGGCAAATTCAGGCCTTCAAGTTGGCACTATCAAGGGCTATTTCGCAGCGCTATCGATCTTCAAGCGCACTGCGGAGGAACCTTCGTATTTCAAACTACCGTTAGTAATACAATTTCTAAAGGGATTAACTAATGTCTACCCTCCAAACCCTTTCCAGGTTCCCTTATGGGACTTAAATTTAGTCTTAAATTTCCTGATGGGTACACCTTTCGAACCACTCCACTCTTGTTCGCTAAGATTTCTCACCCATAAAACTGTCTTAATAGTGGCTTTAACATCTGCTAGAAGGGTGAGCGAATTACAAGCTCTATCTTGTAAACCCCCTCATACAATTTTTCATAAAGACAAGGTTGTCCTACAGGTGAAGCCTAATTTCCTCCCAAAGGTGGTTTCTGAATTCCACATCACTCAGAAAATTACTTTACCTTCATTCTATCCTCCTCCCCATCCGGGGAAAGAGGAAGAAAGACTACATAGGCTGGACCCAAGGCGGGCTTTAAGCTTTTACATCAGCAGACTTGCTAGGATTAGGCAAGCAGACCAACTGTTCGTGGGTTACTCAGGGCACAAGTTGGGACTACCGATAACAAAACAAACCATTTCCAGATGGATTATTTTGACCATCCTGGAATGTTACAAACTGGCAGGGAAAGAGCCTCCTCAAAATCTTAGGGCTTATTCAACCAGGGGTATCGCAGCCTCCTCGGCCCTCCAAAGAGGGGTTCCGGTTCGAGACATATATGCGGCTGCCACATGGTCGTCTGCACATACCTTCACAAGATTTTACAACCTAGATTCCTCCTCCATTCAAGAGACTAGGTTTGGCAAAGCCGTATTACATTTGGTTCATTCCTAAAAGGAAACGTGGCGTTTTACTCCCACATCCAATTGCACACTACTGCTATGGGAGTCTATCAAAGATAAGGAATACGTCGGAGGACACAAACCCTTCGAAGAACAAGTTACTTCTTACCTTGTAACGTTCTTTCGATGGGATGTTCCTCCGACGTATTCCTTATCGCCCCTCCCATCCATCCCCGCAGTAATACTTCCCTTGTGGTGGCAGCTTACGCTCCTTCAAGGTGAATAACCAATTCATGTAAAACAACTGCTAACGTCAAAATGGAACTGAGCAACGGACACTGCGCGAGTCTATTTATACGCGTGGTGACGTCGGCACTGATACTGAGGCCGTCGAAGGACATCGGCTCGAGGGACGTCGACACGCAGCGACCACTACTGAAAAAAAAAATCCGAGGCCAGCAAGCTGAAGATGATCTATCAAAGATAAGGAATACGTTGGAGGAACATCCCATCGAAAGAATGTTACAAGGTAAGAAGTAACTTGTTCTTCTCAGCCTGGGTGTGGCTTAAATAGTCTCTGGGTATCCCAGGTGTCTCTGGGCTGAACCACACCCAAAAGACTACACCGCACATGCAGTTCTGAGAACCGAAATATGTGGGGGCATCCATCTTGTCCCCATCAATGCACTACAAGTCCAATCCCCAATGTTATCCTATGGGAGTGAGTGATTCTGAGGCCACAAGCGCCAAGTCTGACTCCAAGTGGGTCTTTGGAGGGATGGAGAGGCCCTTGAGGGCCATGTAGGTGATCGTGGCCTGGCTCCAGCCTGACATCTTGGAGGGCTGGGGACATGAGGGGCAGGAATCATGACAGCACCCCCCCCCCCAAGGCCCCTCTCAAGGTGGCTTTTCTGTCTGGTCCTGGTTTGGTTGGATCGTGTTGATGAAATCGTCTAAGCAAGTGAGGTGCATGGATGTACTCACAAGGCTCCCATGTTCTGTCTTGTGAACCATGCCCCTTCCGGTCTACTAAGTAGTATAATTTGGATCTGACGTACTTTGAATCTAGGATGTCCTTGAGTTCGAATTCTGGCTCCCCGGTGACTACTACTGGCTGCGGTGGCGTTGCTACCCGGGTCCCAGGTTGAACAGGTTTAAGGAGAAACACGTAGAACACAGGATGAATCTGCATGTTTGACGGCAAAGCTAGTCTGACCGCCACA
Source organism: Ambystoma mexicanum (assembly GCF_040938575.1). Taxonomy (NCBI): domain Eukaryota; kingdom Metazoa; phylum Chordata; class Amphibia; order Caudata; family Ambystomatidae; genus Ambystoma; species Ambystoma mexicanum. The sequence goes on along the minus strand of NC_090923.1, from coordinate 69,033,713 downwards.
GGATTTATCACGGAGGTGACGGTGAATGGACCCAGGTATCTTGGACGGAAAGTTCGGGCTCCTTTAATGGACACATGTTTAGACGCCAGCCAGACTTTGTCTCCCACTTAGTAGTTGGGGGCCTTTGCTCGGTTTTGATCAGAAAACTTCTTTTGGCGATTCTTAGCTTGAAGTAGGTGTTCAGCTGCCCTTTTAAAGGTTTGAGAAATGGTTGTGTGCAAGGTTTTGACTGCTGGTATTTCCAGGGTTGTAGGAACGTCCGACTCAGAAGTACGTGGGTGCCTGCCACACATGGTATAAAAGGGTGTCTGCCCAGTGCGGGTGTGTAGGGAATTAATATAAGCATATTCAGCTATCCATAATAGGTCAACCAGCTTCCTTCAGCTTGGTGTAACATGCAACGCAGATACTGCTCGAGCGTCTAATTTGTCCTCTCAGTTTGACCATCCGTTTGGAGATGGTGACTGGTGGATAGACGGTTGTCGATCTGGGCCATAGAGCAGCATTTTCTCCAGAAGTTGGATACGAATTAAGTACCTCGGTCTAAGACCAAAACTGAAGGAAACCCATGGAGCGTACGATACCTTCAAGAAATACCTTTGCCAGAGAGGAAGCATTTGGGAGCCCCTTAAGAGGAATGAAATGTGCCATTTTTGAAAATAGGTCCACAACCACAAGAATAGTGTTAAACCCTTGATTGGGTGGTAACTCAGTAATAAAACCGAGGGACAACGTGTGCCAGGGTGCTGGTGGGATTTCCAATGGTTGTAATAGCCCAGCCGGTTTCTGCTTGGATGACTTGTTTTGAGCACACACTCCACAAGATAGGATGAATTGGATAATGTCTTTACGCCACGTGGGCCACCAATAATTTTGTTTTACCTTGGCTAGGGTTTTAGCGATTCCGGGGTGGCCCTTGATCAAGGAATCATGATAACCGGATATGACTTGTTCTCGTAGTTCTTGGTTTGGTAAGAATAAACGATTCCTGAAGTAGGGCAACTGATCTTTTATCATGTAATGTTCTCCTTTTGCACTCCACGCTTGTAATTGCTCCGGACTCAACAGATTTTGGATTTCTTCATGTTATTCTTTCTAAGTTATGGTTGTCGTGATTCCTAGGAGCTTGTCACTCGGGATGATTGCTTTTGGGTCAGGGGTCTGATACCCTTGCTCTTCCACCCCCATACGGGAAAGGGCATCGGCCTTCCCGTTTTTCACCCCTGGTCGAAATGTAATCACGTAGTCATATTCAGCAAAAAAAAGAGCCCAATGTAGTTGTCGTGAGGATTGGGCCGTTGCCGTTTTTAGGTACTGGAGGTTCCGGTGGTCAGTTATTACAGTGATTGTGTGTCTGGCACCCAAGAGGTAGTGCCGCCATGCCTTAAAGGCTGACTTAATGGCCAGGAGTTCTTTGTCTGTGATAGCGTAATTGAGTTCAGGGGATGTGAATTTACGCGACCAGAAGGCAACATGGTGTAACTGGCCCGTTTCGGGGTCCTTTTGTGAGAGGACGGCTCCCATAGCCATGCTTGAGGCGTCCGTTTCCAACAGGTATGGGAGATCAGGGCAAGGATGGCGTAAGATTGGGGCAGATGTGAATCTTGCTTTGAGTTCCTTGATAACCTCCTCGGCGTCTGTTGTCCACTGGAACTTTTTGTTGCTTTTCCTTAGTAATGACGTGATGGGATGCACGATTTGCGAAAATCCTGGGATGAACCGGATGTAGAAGTTTGCAAAACTCAGCATACTTTGAACCCCCTTGAATGAATTTGGGGATGGCCAGTTCAGGATAGCATCTACCTTGTGTACATCCATTCGGATTCCATTTGGGCTGAGAATAAAGCTCAGGAATTCCACCTCAGAGACGTGGAATGAGCACTTTTCGAGCTTGGCGTAGAGCTGGTGTTGACGGAGTTTCTCCAATACGGATCGGACGTGTTTAACGTGGTCCTGCTTTGATGCGGAATATACTAGGATATCGTCAATGTACACTAGAGCACAGACATCAATCAATTCCCGTAGGACCTCATTCATGAATTATTGAAATGCAGCAGGCACGTTGCAAAGGCCAAAGGGCATTACTTGATATTCGTACAAGCCGTATTTGGTGTGAAAAGCGGTTTTCCATTCGCCCCCTGTTTTACGCGAACAAGGTGATATGCCCCCCTCAGGTCTAGTTTTGTTTAGATTTGGGCATCTTTGACTTGATCAAGCAATTCAGGGATCAGTGGCAGGGGGGAGTGATTTTTTATGGTAATCTGGTTCAGTGCGCGATAGTCGATGCACGTTCTCAAGTCCCCCTCCTTTTTCGGTACGAACAATAGAGGACTGGCTGCTGGAGACTTCGAGGGGCGGATGAACCCGTTGGCCAGGTATTGGTCAAGATAGGCCTTCAGGTGCTGGTTTTCTGGTTTCGTGAGTACGTAAATTCGCCCACAAGGGATTAGTGCGCCGGGTATCAGGTCGATTTGGCAATCGTATGGTCTATGCGGTAGCAGGGTATTAGCCTGTTCTTTCTGAAAGACATCTCGAAAGTCCTGGGATTCACTTGGTAGGGTGCCGATTGCCACAGTCGCAAGCGTGGAGGTTCTGGTGTCTATTGGTTGTTTCTCTTGGCGATAACATGTGTGGGCGCAAGTCTGGGGAAAGGCAAATTCTTTTGCTCGCCAATCGATCCGAGGATTGTGAGCTACCAACCATGGCATTCCCAGAATCAACCGGAACTGTGGTGCCTTAATGAGGTTGAAAACAATAGATTCTTGGTGTCCATCCTGGCACAGAAGGGTTAAAGCTGCAATGCATTGGGATACTGGACCAGAAGCTATTTCCGTGCCGTCGACAGTGGTAACAGTGTCAGTGGTTGATTTAGGGCGGAACGGAAGCCCTATCTTTGCCGCAAGATCCTGGTCAATGTAATTCCCAACGGCTCCACTGTCTATGTATGCTCTTACTGCGTGCATCCAAGATGGTTGTTGGTGATTGATCAAGACCACAGATAGTACAAAATGGGAGGTCTGTAGTTCACTTTCTTCGCTCGACAAGTGGACCCCTACACTTGCCGGGCTGGGGAGTTTTCCCATTCCTTGATGGTATCTTCCTTGTCCTTGGCCCCTTCCGTCCTCCTCGTGGCCTCACACGCACTCTTTAAGGAAATGACCTGACCTTCCACAGTACAGACATAACTGCTGCTGTCTCCTTTTATCCCTTTCCTCTTTAGTCAAGGGGGTCTAACCCCCCGATTTGCATTGGTTCTCCTGAATCTTCCGTTGTTCGGGCAGTATTGTCCTTTGAACGCACATACATAGGGCGAGGGTCCCGTCTGGTTCGATCTGCTCTTCGGTCCTGCAACCTATGATCCAGTTGAACAACAAGGTCAATGAATTCTGAGCAGTCTTTCGGGGGGTTCACTACTTGTGCGAGAACATCCTTGAGCTCCCCCCACAACCCCTGATGAAATAACGTGGTTCTCTTCTCCACTGGCCATTCTGCTTCAATTACGAGTCTATTGAACGTGGCTATCTATGTTAATAGGTCTTGATTCCCTTGGCATAGGGACAGAGGTTTGTTGTCTAATGCCTGCCCATGAGTACGACGGGCGAACAGCTTTTCCATCTCCTGCTGAAAGCCCCTGAAGTCATGCAGCAAAGGATCGTCTTGGGCCACAAAGGGTACAGACCAGTCTGCGGCGCTACCACTCAAGTAGGATAGCACAAAAGCGACCCGTGATTGGTCATTCGGAAAGGCCCCTGGCCTACAAAGGAAATGCAGGTGGCACTGGTTCATGAACGTTGCAAACCTCTTGGGATCCCCCGTAAATCGTTCGGGCGGGGCCAAGGGAACTGCCCCAGGAAGGGTTATCTGAACGGGATTGGCTGATGGCGCTGGCATCGAGGGCACGCTTCCCAGCAATGGAGCATGCCCTGCTTGTGACTGGAGAAGTTGCCGGCTTAAATTATCAGTGCCTTCTTTGGCTACTATCAGCTCTCTCCTCAGGGTGTTGGTCTCCTGCCTGGCTGCATGTACTTCGGAACGTAGCTGCCCCAACATGTGGCCTAACTGGTCGGTTTCTGACGTTTCCATGACACCCAGGTGGATTTTGATGTGAGGCTTTGCGTTCTGTAACGCTCACCTGGTATCCACAGGGACGTCACTCAGCCTGTTCTGACCTCTTACGACCTCAAACCCTTCCCTGGAGGCTATTCGACTAAAGACTGGGCCTGAAACACAGGATTGGTAGAGTTTAACTCCCTATTGTCTCTGTGTGCTTGAACCCCTTCTTCCCCGGGGTCCAACCCTTCCCTTTGATCCACAGCTCACCTTGTTTTCTTGGATAGTGTGCTCTCCGTCCTGCTTTCAGCGCAGGAGCGCGTTGATTGATGCGGGCTCGTTGCTGCCTAGTAACTTCACTGGTAAGAGTCCGACAGGTAAGTAAAATGAGTCTTTTGAGCAGTTCTCAAACTTCGTTCCTTTCCTTCCTTAGATGATGGCCGGCGTCCGGGGATGGCAGAGTGCTGCTGAGATGAGTAGAGTGCTGCTGAAGGCGAGTGAGAGCGCGATGCGCGATGCACCCCTTTCGTATTTGCATTGAACTGAATTATTTTTCTGTGTCTTTTAGGTACCACGACGTTTTCAGCGTGGATGTTGGTTATGAAGAACAAATGCGGTGGGTAAGCGCGGTATGCAGCGCCTCTAGATGTTTCCACGCTAACCTGGAGTGTCTTTTCCCTCTTGCAGGTGGATGAGAAGTTCCAGAGACAGAGTTGCCCCAGAGCGGCTGGGATTCAGGTAAGCGTTTGAAGCTCGTACAGTACTTAAAATTAAGCAAAGATTTGCAGAATGCTTACTAATGCCTTTTTTCTGTTCTTTTTCCTTTTCCTTAGGAAGCGGCGTGCCGGGATGGGAATGACACCGCTGAAGATGCCCGCAGAACAGAAGGAGCGATGAATGATGGGCAGAAGCGCCGCAAGGTAAGGCTGTTCCTACCGTTGTTCTTGTTCTTGCAGGAGCTGAGCGTAGAAGAAAGATGCAGGCCTACTGGAGACCGATCCGAACACGGTGAGTGTCACGCTGCAGGTGCAGAAAATGCAAAGCATATTTCTCAGCCTGGGTGTGGCTTAAATAGTCTCTGGGTATCCCAGGTGTCTCTGGGCTGAACCACACCCAAAGGACTAGACCGCACATGCAGTTCTGGGAACCGAAATATGTGGGGGCATCCATCTTGTCCCCATCAATACACTACAAGTCCAATCCCCAATGTTATCCTATGGGAGTGAGTGAGTCTGATGCCACAAGCGCCAAGTCTGACTCCAAGTGGGTCTTTGGAGGAATGGAGAGGCCCTTAATGGCCATAGGTGATCGTGGCCTGGCTCCAGCCTGACATCTTGGAGGGCTGGGGACATGAGGGGCAGGAATCATGACATTGGCCCTCATTACAACCCCGGCGCTAAACCATGGTGCTATTAGCACCAATGGTTGGTGCCGGTGTTGTAACGAGTCCGCCATGGTGGAATGGGGAAATACCGCCCCATTCCACGGTTGGCGGGGCGGTATTTCCCCATTTCACCATGGCCCTTCCCCATTCCCATTTTCGCCCCATAGGACTCAATGGGACTGGGGAAGGCGCTAAATTGCGGTACCGTAATTAGCACCGAAGTCCCTTTGCGGCACCCTACTTTAACGGCTGGTGAAACCAGCCGTTAAGGTCGGGTCCCGCAAAGGGACCTCGTAATCAGGCGTTAAGGGTTTAACGGCGCCGACACCTTTTACGGCGCCGTTAAACCCTTAACGCCAGTGTTGTAATGACCCCCATTATCTGATACTTGCTTGAAAAAGAAAGATGACTAAGGATCTGATGTCACAGTTAAGAGGAAGCAAGTTGTCTCAATTCCTGTTTTTGTTAACCATTTTGCTCATTCTGTGATAAGAAATTGGTGATAAGAAATTGGTGATAAGAAATTGGTGCTGGGCTATTTTCTGTATAAATCCATCATGGATTTTTGACACCAATTGTTGTCAATGAAAACGTGCATTTCAGCCGGTGTTCCGTTTAGTTCATGCTAAATAGAGAACAGCTCTCTTGAGTTTGATTTGACTGCATTAGTACGCTCATTCAGTTTAGTCTCCTTTACTTTTTTGTTTTTGTTTTTTATTATTACTTGTTTTAATTGAAAATCAATTTTTACAAGAGTCGACAGTTTCTCATTTCTGTAATCTGGTAAAAAATGTTTAAAAGAAAGTCAAGATCTTAAGGAGGGGGCAGAGGATTGAGTTAAGATGAAAATCGTGCAGTGCACAGAGTAACTGGTTGATAGTCTCTAATAATCCGGACCCCACAGAGTTCTCCTTTTGTTTTTCAAGTGTAGATTCGACTGATCAATTCAACGTCTCCACCCCCAAACCCTTGTACAGTCTTTCATATTAGCTTTCAATCTATTCTTACAGTCTCTAGTTTCAAGTTCTTAAAGAATTTGGTAACAGCGATCACCCATGTAGTTCCTTCCCCACTCAACAGACGTGACCATCATTCATTTTCGTCGTAGGAGGCGAGATCAAAAAGAATATGACCAAAGTAAGTCTTTCGCTGCTGTTCAAGGGCTTGACAGTTTAGTAACGGATGTCTTAGATTTTCGATTGACTCTTTGTTTTAACAAAAACAGCAGGATTTTTCACTTTGTTTGCTCCTTATGGCTACTACCTCTTTAGTCATTAGTAAATTCATGTCATGATGCCTACCTCCAAGGAGCCAGACCAGGCCCAGCTACCCCAGAGGCAGACATCATGTCCCCGAGGGAAGTCTCAGCAGCCCCAAGTAGGGGCCCTTTGGACTCAGTCCTGGCGCCTTTGGCGCCAGGCTCATATTGGACAACAGTCCTGGCGCCATAGGCGCCAGGCTCATAAAAGATGACTTTGTGTTTAAAGGTGCTTGGTGTAAACTTACCTGATGCAGACCATGCTGCAACATCCAGGCCATCTAGAGGCCTGAATGGGACTACTTTATCTTTGGGGACTACTTAACCACAAGGGTGTGGCCGGAGGAAGAATACATACCTGAGAGGAAGGATACATACCTGGAACTACTTTGAAGGCTATTTAAGCCACGCCCAAGCAGCAACTCACGCTTCGCGTTGTTCTGCATCTAGCAGCTGGACGCTCACCGTGTCTGTTCCTGCATCCAGACTTCTGCCACGCCCGCCTGCATCCTGGAACACCTGCAAAGGGAGAAGAGAAGAGAATAGGAGAAAGAAGAGTCCTTACCTGCTAAATCCGCATTCCAGAGACATTTCGCCGATGATCCTGAAAAGGAAGACATTCATTTTAAAAGCACATCGCATCGATCGCTGCAGCGCCGCATTCCACTCACCTTTACTAGGCGCCTCCATGTTCATCAGCGACCATCTGGATCCGCAGCCACATTTCAGCGCCTAGGGAGAAAAAGACAAGAACAAAGGTGAGCTAGGGAAGAGAATAAGAAAACCTTAATTTGCCATCTGTTTGGTCATTCCCACTTCATTTCGGGTCGGTGCCGCATCCTGGCATTTCCGGACCCCGGCCCCTAAGGGGAAAAAAGAGACATCAGCGTTAGTGAGCGAATGCTAAGACATTACCTGAACGCTCATTAAAGACTTACCTGATATCTACTGGAACTGCACCTCTCACTTCGGGTCGGTGCCATATCTCCGGCATTTCCGAACCCCGGCCCCTATAGGGAAAAAAGACACAAGCATTAGTGCATTAATGCAAGGACACTAAAGGAACCTCTCATCAAATAACTCACCTGAGTTTCCTTCGTCGGTTCCATTGCTCATCTCGGAATCTTTGTTCTGCACCTGAAATAGAGACAAGGGACAATTATTATTTCGGGCTCATACTTATAAACAGAATTCTCACAGTACTTTACCGGGAAGGTCAAGCAAACTTGAACTCTCTACAATCCTTGATCCAGTAAAGTAACTGGATTACAACGCGCCCCTGCATCAGAAGCAGGATGGAGAGCTTGTCCTTTCAGACCCTAAGGTGAGACTTCACGGGGAATTGCAGAAGGGTTTTGTGGAGGGTGAGAAGGGAGTGGGAGGCTTACACATTATCCCGTAGATTGTTAATACTCCCTTTTCACACACAGAAGAATATTTCTGCGAGCCAGACAAGCCAGATTTGAGGGTCCGGTCCTGTCCATCTTCCGAGTCCTGCGCTTCACCATAGAAGAGGCAACAGCACTCCAAACCAGGCCTGCGCCTTCGTGGGAGTCAGGTGAGCGTAACAATTCAATCTTATTCTCATAACATTTTCTCTCAAACTTTTGTTGGGAAATGTTTGCATATAATTTGGAGGTTGGTTGATTTTCTTCATTATCAGGGGAATATTCATTGTCAATTTGTTTCTTTTAGCCTGATCTTGTGTTAATATCCAATCATGGATAAGTAGCTTTTTTAAAAATTTTTGTCAGATTTTTCAGAACATCCTTCACTGTGCAGTTGATTTGTCCAAGTCTCACTTGAATATCCGTGACCCATCTTGACATGATCTTAGTGCTGTTTTCCTGAAATTCCTTTTTAATTAGGCCAAAGATGTGAGGGCTTGCAGGGTCAATTATCTTCTTGTATAGCATGATTCTGTTGCGAGTCACTATCGATGAAATAGATTGAAGGCTTAGCTCCCTCCGAATCGATGCTATTGGTGTTGATTGCGGGAGTGACAAGACCCTTCGCCAAAACATTCCTTCTAACTTGTCCCATAAAGTTTTAGGGAGATTTGGCATTGCTTCTACACCATATGTCAGACTTGGTATGATCTTGGCCCTGTAGAAGTTCAGGACTGGTATAAAGGAAAATCTTCCGTATTTCCTATTTACAGCTTTAGTCTGTATGATCAGGGATTTCAATTTTTCTTGGAGAGCATCGTGCATTGGTTGGTCCCTTCTATTTGAGCTGATGGTCACACCTAAACATTTGAAATTAGTGACTGTATCTAGCTTTTTCCTCTCGATGAACCACTTTGTGTTTTTCATTTTTCTACTTTGCAAGTTCGAAAGACATTGGGCCTCATTACAACCCTGGCGTTAAGGGGTTAACGGCGCCGTAAAAGGCTGTGGCGCTGTTAAACCCTTAACGCCAGATTCACACTTTAACGCCTGCTTTTAGCAGGCGTTAAAGTCCAAGGCGCTAAGCGACCTTGGTGCTAATTACGGCACCGTAATTTACGGTGCCGTAATTAGCGCCTTCCCCATTCCCATTGTGCCCTATGGGCCAAAAATGGGAATGGGAATGGGGAAGGGGCCATGGTGAATGGGGGATTACCACCCGCCAACCTTGTAATGGGGCGGTAATTCCACCATCCACCATGGCGGAATCCGGCATGGACCATGGTGCTAATAGCACCATAGTCCAACGCCAGGGTCGTAATGAGGCCCATTATCTTAGTTTTGGAGTTATCTATTTCCAAATCGTTCTCTTTGGTGAACGAGGCCAAGTTGTTCAATTTTCTTTGGAGGCCTATTTGGGTTTGATCAATGATGAAAATGTTGTCAGCGTAGATTAATCGCGATAGGGGTTCACCCCCAGAAGTTGGAGGGAAATCTGAGACTTCAAGTTCTCTGATCTTATAGTCGGCGATGTAGGCGTTGTATAACACCGGGGCCAAGGGGCAGTCTTGCTTAACCCCTCTGGCCACTTCAATAGGTTTCGTTAGTTGACCCTCTCTGCTGAGACGTACTTGGATTGTTGTTTCAGAGTATAATGCTCTGATTTGTGCCAATTGTTGCTATGGGCATTTCCAACAGATGAATTTGTTCCATAGTTTGGACCGGTTGACCTGCTCAAATGCCTGTACGAGGTCTATGAACCCAATAAATACTCTTGGTTTACCTTCCAAGACTTTGCTCTTGAGTATGCTCAGCAGAAGGATATTTGCGGTTATTCCTGTAGCTTTAACAAATCCAGACAGCAAGGGATCATTGATTTTGTTATTATTGGTCCAGGTTTGAAACTGATCCAGTATGAAAGAGGCGAAGATATTTCCTATTGTGTCAAGCAATGCTATTGGGCGGTAGTGTTTCGGGTTGTCCCTTGCTCCCTTCTTAAATATTGGGACGATATTTGCGCATTTCCATGACGCTGGGATTGATCTAGTTGTCTGGCATTTTGCGCATACTTTACTAAAGAATATCGAACAAGCATCCGCCTGTTTTTTCAGGTTGAAATTGGTCACCCCGTCTGGGCCTAGAATGATTTAGTTTTTTATTTTGGCCAATATTAGCTCTGGGTTATGCGGAATGAGCCATAGCTCAGAAGTTCTTCCGGCATTAGTTGGGGGCAGATGTTTCTTGCTTGATACAGCTGTTCAAAGTGGTTGATCCACTTTGCTTCTCCCACGCTGTTCTGTAGTGCCTCATTTGATGATCTTGTAGTAGTTTTTACTAAGGTCCAGATGGTGCTTGTTTTTCTCCCGCAGATGGCTCTCAGCATCTCTTTGGAGTCAATCTGATACATTTTATTTCTGTGGTTTCTCACCCAGGCTTTGTATTCTTTTTCTGCTTTGATGGCATCCGGTCTTATGTTGTTATGATGTTGTTTTTTTTTGCTTGTCTCTTTAATTTGCGCATCAATCTGCGCTTTACAACTAGTTCTTGACCATATGTGTGAGTTTCAGTTCTTACACGATTTGTTGATTTCCAATCCGGTTTCTTAAGGCCATGAGAAGTTGGCGATAGTCTATTGTTTTATTGGCCGTGCCAGTGTCAGAATATCACCTGGTTAGCTGTGCAATTCCTGCTTCTGTTATCTTGAGACGGACTGCACTACAGTCAGCCTCTAATTCGTGTTGAATTGTCTTGGTTGATGGTTTTGGAGAAGTCCACAACATATGCAGCATGTTATGATCGCTGTGAGTTGTTCTTACAAAAAGATTTTACTTCCGTAAGCAGATTGCGTGAAACATAGAAATGATCTATGGTTCCTGCTTGATTTTCTCTCTCCCAGGTTGGTATCTTTTCAGTTGTCGTTTCGAACATCAAATGGAGATTATGTAGATTGTTGATCTTCATGAGTAACTCCCATAATCGGGCCCTTCCTGATGAATCCGTATGTTGTGGGTGAGTGGCTTTTAGGTCGCCGATCCCTTCGCAGGTTATATTTAGATCACCTCCAATGAAAATGTGATCAATGTCATGGTTCTCAGATGTTGTTTCGATAACGTTTTCCATAGCGTTCAGGAAATCGTTATTAGTGATTGCATTTGGATTCCAGTAAGTGTTTATAAAGATCATCTTCTTTTTTATCACTTCTGATTTTGCAATGTGACAGTTCCATAGAACTAATGAAGCTTGTATAAATGTTGTCGATATGAACGATGAAATCAAGTGGAACCCACTGCTAGAACGGAAGGCTGTTAATAGGCCAGACATCGGGCGGCCTTTGATGCCTCTGTATGCAGGATAGAAGTGGATTTCAAAGCTGTCCTGAGAAGGTTTATTTAGCAGCCACGTTTCTTACAGCATTATTACATCATGTTGTCCCACGTTTATGTCACTTTCCTTGGTCAGATGAGCGAAGCCTCTAAGGTTCCACGAAATGATGGATAGATTTTCCATTGGGCTTTCGTTGGATGATTCACATGAACGATGTACTATTATGGATTTTGCTAATTGCTAAACTTTTTTGTTATCTACAGCAGGTTCGATCCAAGACCACTTTTCCACGCTCCGTTTGATTTGAGTTGGGTTGAGCTTTTGGTTTCGTTCAATATTAATTCAATATTAATTTTTGATCGAAAGTGATTTTCAATGTTGGGATTGGACCCTTCGGAAATCGATCAGGGTCTTTGGGTTCAACCAGTGAGTCACAATCACTAGAAATCGAGTGATCAAAACCTTGATATTTTTCCATTGAGGGGGATTTATGTTGTAATCTTTCCCCTTGAGATTGAAATTTTGACGAATGATCACTTTTCCTTGTTGTTCTGTTTACGGTTTCACTTTCAGGTTTGTTCCTGGTAGTCGGGAGGAAGCTGGATTCACTAGAAAGGAAGCGTCTTCTACCTCCTAGCTATGATTCATCTGATGGTCGATGCGATCTGTAGACTGATCTACCAGGTTGACTATGGGCAGAGGATCATTCATATGTCTTCTGGCTAAGGTCATCAAGTGTATAACCCCAGTGATATGAATTGTCAGCTGCCTTTCTCATCCAGTCTTTTACCGTGGAAGATTCAATTAACAAAAAAGCCGAATTGCTATACCCGTCTATTCCCGGCTCCACGATTTTCATATCACTTTATCTTGATCGTTTTAGACTTGGTATTCTTGAGAATAGTTGCTTCAGGGTTCGTCTATTTAATATCAGATTATCCCTTTTGCCAGCTACTCTTCCAATTTTAAAAGATTTTTCTAGTCCCGTCTTTTTCTCCTGCGGCATTGTTTGATTAAAGTTTTGGTCTGAAACTTTTGTATGTTTTGTTGTTGAGGATGAATTTGTTTGTTGTGGCGATCGTCTTGCCCTATGATCGTCTAGCACCACAGACCTATAATTCGGTCTTTTATGAAAATCGGTGGTATTGGTGGTATCATGTTTCCAATAAACTTTTTTATTTCCATTTTCATGCCTCTCTTTGGGTCTGTAATTAGTGGAATGAACTGTTGGAGTTGCAGGTACTGCGATTTTGTGGCTTTCTTTCAGTATTTTATTCATTTGAATTTTTCTTTTATCTTAAAGCGTGAGGAACTTTGGAACCAAGGAGTCATTTGTTATTTTCTTTTTTTCTTGTAATGGCAGATCTTTATCCTCGTTTATTCCCAACACTGCTTTCCTTTTCCGGCCTTCTGGCGGCGGGTGGTTCGAATTAGTGTCATCTTCATGGTGTACACTCATGTTCAGTAGATCCAAGGAATCATCTGAGATTTTACTATCTGATGAGGGCTGGGCACTTCTTAGCTTAGATGTAGAAGCCTTGGGCTGTCCCTTGAGTGTGTTTGAGGAACTTGGTTTTTGAATATTCAACAGCACCACTCGCCTGGTTATTTGTTTTAGTTGGTTTCTCCAAGGACTGTTTGTCTGTGGCTGATTTTGACTTTAAATCCGAGGAACACACAATGTCAGTGATTGTTGAGGCCTTTTTTGCGAATATTCTGTAAGATGCTAACTCGTCCGACTGCTTCTTTGACTCGCTGACCACCAGAAGCGGTCTATCTGTAGTTGGTTCTGAGTTTATCTCTAAGATGTTATTCTGAGATATGCATCCATTTATTGCTGTACCTCCCTTGAGTGAGTTATTTATTACACTGTTTGATTTGTTTCCTGTCCCTAAGGGTGGTAGTTCTGCAATCGCTGCAATCTTCTCTGATGTTTGTGTTTTTTGGGTTCCAACACCCACCGTCAGGTCGATAAGACCATTTTCCGAGTCCAGGATTAAGATGAAGGGATCCTTTGGACACTAATTCGTTTGAGTTCCCTGTGAAAAGGAGCATTTTCCCCCTGCCTGATTGTAAGTTTTTTGACTAATTTTGGGAGATAAATGCTGAAGGTCTATGGGGAAGGTTTCAGTTATCTGATTCTTTGATTTTGATGCTTCTGTGTTTTTTGCCAGTACATAGCCTTCCAACAGAGAACGTTTTGAGGTCATTGCAGCCGTTATGTTTGTATGGTCCTTCAAGGTTTCAGCTATTTCCTCATACAATTTGCAGAAAGGGACCATTGTGATTGTAATTACGGACATGATCGTTAATAAGTCATGCTTGTTTCCTGGAGACTCTTCAAATTTAGGTGTTTGAAAGTCAGATCGTCTTCTCCTCTGTGGGGAGCTAAGCGATGTACGGTCTCTTCTTGGAGTTGCTTCATAGGGATTGGCATTTGCATTCTCCCTCATGTCTCGTGACTGTTGTCTACTTTCACTTTGAAGTTCACCCGGTGAGATTTGGAGAATATCCAGTAAGCCTCCTTTGGTTCCTAAGGCCAACGTGGATTCATGGTGTAACTTTTCCATGGGATCAGGAGAACTGTTACGTATAGTGTCGGTCGGCCTTGCAAAATCGGTCTCATTGCTGAATTTAAGACTTAGAGGAGAGGAGGGTTCGTCTAACCTCCTATCTTCATGCAGCGAGGATCTTAAACCCGCTACCAGCAATTCGGATTGGTTGCTTAGTTGACTTTTCCCCATCATGGGGGGGCCTCGGGCTGCCATAGTGCCATCTTAAAGCGTGACTTGGTATATTTTTGGATGTTGATGTCGTGGGGTCAAAGGGTCCTTTTATAGGCTCCTTGACTACTTTTGGTCGCTCCGATATGGCAGCTGATTCGCCTAGCCCTTCAAGAATTTCAGCGTCTGAAATTTCTCCCGATGGTTGGCTTCTTTTTTTGAAGTAGTTAAGGATTGATTTACAAGATATTTTTTCCTCCTTTCGGGGTAGTTGCAAACAATCCCATTTCAGAGCTCGCCTTTTTCTGATTGTTGTTAGTTTTCCCATCTTATTTGCATGTTGTTTTCTTGTTGGGGGAACTTGTTTCTCCTGATGCTTCATTGAGATTCTTTTCGAGAACTTTGTAAGCTCGGAATCCGAGTCCGACAAGTCTGATGTTTCAGTTTCATAGGAGTCTAGGGGCAGTTTGTCTATTGTTTTGTTTATGATCCAGCGGGCCATCGTATATGTCTTGAGGGATTGCGGAATCCCCTGGCTCTTCATGTGCATGCTCGATGAGGTCACCAGGGGGAACTATAGGCAGGGCGGATGTGTTGTCTCTGGGCACAAACACAAACGGGAGAGTCGTCTGTGGGGGCCCGTAGACCTCTGCCAACAGTGTCAATTGGTTTGCAAGTAACAGGCTCACTCTTTGTTCATCCTCAGGGAGCAGCAGGATCTGAATAGGAAGCAGGTCTCTGCCAAATGGTATGAGATGGTGGTTTCCATGGTCGTCATCAGGTAAGCCTTGCAATACCCTACAGGCTTCATTGGTGATTGAATCGACAAGGGGCTAAATGGGCTTGTTGGATACCTGATCACCGGGGGTTTCATTCATAGGTTGTTCCGCTACAGATTGGTGTTGCACCACATAAGGTTGGTTTAGAGATGTATGGACCAGGTCCCAACCCTCCCGAGGGCAAGTGTAGTGTCATGCTGGTGCCAACATCACCCCCCAGTTCAAGCAAACAGTCTTGGGTTGAAAGGGGTATGTTAGATGTTAACATAGTCGTGCACGAAATAGAGCGTGCTCTCTTACCTGGTATAGCGGAGATCTGAAGGTAAAACACTGTGAGTCCACCTCTAACTGCGGCTGGAGTACGGGCCGGGACCACCAGCTGACCGTGGCACCGTAGAGCAGAGCTCCTCAGTAGGGGACCAGATGCTCGCTCGAGGCCGCTTTTTCGGTCAGCTCTTTCCGCCATGAACTGCCAACAAGTCCTCCTCTCCTCACAGCTCCAAACAGTCTCTCAACAGTCTTTTGCACTGCTCTTTTCTCAGCGCCGGGTTTATCGCTGCAAAGGGAGCACGGCAGCTCTTTTAGGCGCACTTCAAAATCGCGTGATAAGTCACGTGACACGTGACACGCTTGAGGCCGGAAGTTCAGGTGATGTTCAGATGATGAAATGAAAGGGACAGAGCCCCTTAGTAGTCCGTAGTAGGCAGCAGCACACTCCTTCCTTAATCCACAGAAAGGGCAGGGCTGCACAGGAGGCACAACGGAGACACAGCTCCACAGTCTCTCAACTGTCTTATGCACTGCCCTTTTCTCATCGCCGGTCTTATCACGGCAGCTCTTTTAGGCGCAATTCAAAATCACGTGATATGTCACGTCACACGCTAGAGGCCAGATGTTCAGGTGATGTTCAGATGATGAAATGAAAGGGACAGAGCCCCGTAGTAGTCCGTAGTGGGCAGCAGCACGCTCCTTCCTTAATCCACAGAAAGGGCAGGGCTGCACAGGAGGCACAACAGAGACACAGCTCCAGAGTCTCAACAGTCTCGTGCACCGCCCTTTTCTCAGCGCCGGGCTTATCTTTAAATAATAATCTTATCTAATAATAATATTATCTTTACTTTAAAATTGGTAGCCTCAAAGCTTTTTGCTGCAGCCTTGTAGACCCTAAGAGTATAGTCGGGAGAATGTTTTCTCCAGCTGCGTTCAGGCATACGTTTAACCTTTCTGGCTACTAGGACTTTGGGTGTTAACCAATGATTCTGTTTTGTTTTCTTTTGAAAATTAGCACAAATTGACGCCAGGGAATTAAAAGCATTGTTGGTAATGGTTCGGAAATGGCCAATGAAATCTGCAAGAGGTATATTTTCCTCAATTGATAGCTGGGGAACGACCAATGATTCAAATGCCTCACGTGTAACTTTCCGGGTATTCAAATTCAAATACAGCTTTGAACCTCTGTGGGCGAGATTACCTGTTTTTTGTCACAATCCAACCTAGGATATTCCCCCCACTATGTGTAGCTGTTTCTATATGTTGTTTGGACCCCAGAGTCTCAAAGATATTCAATAATGAAGAGTCAACTTGATCAGAGGTATCATTAGCCCATAAATTGAAGCCTCCAAGTATCAAGAAAGGTGGAAGAAGTTTAGAAACAGCCCCAGGATAGGCTATCAAAAGTGCAGTGTCAGCATAGGATGTCTGTAAAGTACAAGAATACTAAATGTAGTAGTGGGATTAAGAGTCATTTTTACTAGCATAGATTCACAATGATCCAATACTGGAGTATCTGATTTAAATATATTCAGATGTTTTTTGTAAATCAATGCAGCACCACTTCCTCTCAGTCCAACACATTCAGAATGTGAAATATTATAACCTGTTTGAGGTGCCGTCTGAGTAGCCTGTAGTGCTGCCTTCTGACGCCATGATTCTGTAATGGTGACAAGATAAGCCTTTGACTCGAGTATGAAATCAGACAATTCGGCAGCGTGGGGCACTAAAGAACGTGTATTTAGTAAAACTATTTTTATTGTTAATGGTGTAGTCCGCTTGGAGGGCTGGCCCCTAATAGATAGGGGAGGAACCTCATTTTCTACAGGTGCTTGTGTGTTACTTTTATGTCTACACCACCTATTGTCGAAGCTAAAGAGCAGCCAACAGTCTGATCTAGGCCCATAAGTGGGTGTTTGAGCTCGGAGGCAGAGCTTAAGTTTATTTTAGTACTCGGGAGGGGAAGGGGGTGACAGTCGCGTAATATATTTGCTAGCCTTGTACAACAATTCCTTTGAATGGCAGCAAGAAGATCACAACGAGATGTCATCCTTAATAGGGTTAGGCTCATATACAAACAATAAAGTATAACATACAGTAGAGACACGATGGAACACAGTAAAACCATATGTTGACACACCCCGGACAGGAACCAGCACAAACCGACTCTGATGCACTAGCGCCTTACCTGGGAATTGTAGTTTCAGCGTGATGGACTGCAATAGGCAAATTAAGGAGTGTAGAGATATCGCGAGAGCGCGCGCTCTCGCGAGATCTCGTCGCGGACGAAAGCTCCGCCCCCGCGCGCTTCGCGCGCACTACGGGACGAGCGGAGGACGCGATAAGGCACGTCCTGCTGAGCCCTCCTCATACGGGGCCCGCTCCTTATGAAACTTGGACACAGACACAAGGCAGCTGCCTCCCAGCCACATTAGGCCCGTTGCCCTCTGTTATTGAGGCACACATGTTGTGTGCATCCTGCATGAAACCAATGATAGAATAAATACACGTTTACAAGCTCGGAGACTCCTGCCTTCATTACAAGCATTTTACTACAAGGAGTCACTAAAAACGTGAGAAGCGCCACAATGTATGTAAAAATCAATATATAAACGAAGCAAGAGTAAAATTGAGGAGGAATTACATTTTCAAAAGTCAAATTTGGGCAGTTTGTTTAAATAAGCAATGCTAAAATGTTATAAAATAACTGCAAGGCTGTAACTAGCTGTGCACATTGAAATATTGCGAAAACCAATTAATTATGCCCTTAAATACCAGCACAAGCTGGCTCTGACCGATCGGGGCGGATGCGCCAGACACCAGATAAAATGAGCATGAAAACTACAAAATAACTGGGAATTGTAGTTTGAGCGCGATGGACTGCAATTCACAAGTTAAGTAGTTACTAAAAACGTGAGAAGCAACCGAATTTATGTAACAATCAACATATAAACAAAGCAAGAGTACAATTTCGCAGGAATTTAAATTTCTAAAAGTCAAATTTAAGCAGTTTAAATAAGCTCAAATAAGTTTTTCAAATAACAGCGAGGCAGTAACTAGCTGTGCAAATGAAAGGGTCAAATGAATGCTCAGACCCTTTGTTTGGTTCGAGGTACCAAAGGGGAGCTGCGGGCTGCTGGAGGACAGTTTCAGAACACATTTTGACCAACTTATTCTTCAACATGCCATTCTGCCGCACCACTGCACCTGACGACTAGTGGTGGTGATGGCAACAGACAATGCGCTGAATGTTGAGAGAAACCAAATGTTATGGTACTATCTGGTTAACACAGTAAGTCGCGCAACAAATGTTTATGCTTAGCGGTATCCCAACCCTCGGTAAAAAATCTTGAAGCAATGTTTTCACCACTGAAATAGCATCTGATCTTCGCCATGGATGGGCTTAGACCCAGGCAAAAAAATATACATCTAGGCCGAAAAGGACAAACTTACAACAGTGATACAAACCTAAACAAAAGAAAATCCAACTGAATGTTGATGGAAGTGGCAGAAGGCAGTAAGTGTGCTCCCTGTGTTGTCGGATCAGCTTTCCCTTGGTTATTCTGCAGACAAAAAGTGCATCTTTTGATTTAGTCTTGAGCCATTGCTGTAAATTCGGGTGTGAGCCAGCATTTGTTTAATGTTGAAAGCATTCTACATTTTACCACATGCGCTTGTCCATGATATATCCCGACCAGGTAAACAACTCATATCTCTGGCACTACCAAGTTCATCTCTCCATAGAATCCTCATGTAAGTGACATACTTTACGCATTCAAACGTCTTTTTCTTTTTTCTATGAAACATTCTCCAGTATTTGGGCTACCTCCCAAGGAGTCTTAAAGGGGGGAGGCTCATACATGTTTTTGGAGAACTCAACACTTGGCAACAGCAGCCAACCTTGTTGTAGAGTCTGCAAAGTAGTTGCAAAGTAGTTGCCACTCTAAAACTGGCTATGTTATGGTTCATGTACCACATACTTTATAATGGCTATTTGGTTGGGAAGCATCATTGCATGTAATAGGGCACACACTATAGTGGAACCAGAGGGAATCAGGACGCTGAACTACTTCCACAACTGTTCAGAATCATGAGCAACCACAAAGGCTTACCTGCAATCTGCATATAGATTCACTGACTGTTGTTCTGCCAAATGACACTGGCTCAGGTGCACACAAAGGGTGCCCTGATACCAATTGACCAATCTAGCCTCTATGACAAGACTCATTCACAAAATATGTTAGATTTGCATTGTCTGTAGGAGTATCTGGTGAGTCACAATAGGCACTTCTGAATGGGGAACAGCAACTTCAAAGGGGAACTTGTTGTATTCCTGTTGGTGTGTTTCTGTGCTGTGACTGAGTATGTCATATCGCGGAGGTCCCCCTGAAGAGTGTTCCCTGTCCCGGTTCCAGAGATTTCACTTAGATCTGGCTACCTTGTTTATGTTATGCAATTGTGATTTATACTGCGCACTGCTGCCATTTTCATGGTCTCCATGCGCTCTGGTAGGTCTGAAAATGAAACAGGGTTGGTAGGGTTTAGTTAGTGGGATTGAGAGGGTGAAGGGCAAGAGAGCTTTGATGTGCTGTTAGTAGCTTCAGTTCTTAAAAAACGGTCACTGTATGCTGGTTTCCTTTTAGTTGTGTGCTGCTTGGTGCAGGAGTATGCATGGCGTGATTGTGTGTGGTTGGTTTAGTTTCCTGTTGGGTGTTGTGGGGTGTCTGTATTTTTCAGTGGTTTTTGTTTTATCTCTGGTGCAGAGGTGTGTGTGTGATCTATTCAGTGTTTGGGGATGGGTTTGCAGAGTATTAGAGAGAGTTTAGTATGGAAAACTGGGAGGGTAACATGAAAGTAGTGGCAAAACACAAAACAATAATGATTCAACAGGCAGCAAAACCTACAGTTGAGACACTCTGTGGGGTAAAATGCAA
This sequence comes from Ambystoma mexicanum, assembly GCF_040938575.1. Lineage (NCBI taxonomy): Eukaryota > Metazoa > Chordata > Amphibia > Caudata > Ambystomatidae > Ambystoma > Ambystoma mexicanum. Next base: position 69,013,603 of record NC_090923.1, on the reverse strand, counting down.
GTAGTGGCAAAACGCAGATAATGGCAATACTAAAATTTTCACCTGACCAAATCGCTGGGTAAGTAGTGCCTCACTAGCTTGAGGCATTTTCAACTCTCACCCGCAATAAAATACCATACGCCTAACGTTATGTGATGGCACAGTGGCCAGCTACCTGTAGTCAAGGAGGCGTTAAATTAATATGCATACTCACACTTTTCGACAGGTACTACGATCGGATCAATCTCGGTCCAGGCGGCTAATGGTGATCAGTGAGTCCAGACAATAACATCACAAACTTTGCGGCGCAGTGATTTGCAGGCTGGTCACACTCGCATTTACAGGTAACACTTGTATGTACGGCGTGTCTGCATTTTGTTTATTATATCCCAACTGAGCGGTTTGTATCCGCTTTTGGTTTTGCTAAGATAGGACTAATTTGCATTGTCGTCATTTTTCTTGCAAATCTTGACGTTTACTCACGGAAAACCCAGAGATTGACGACTGAAGTAGATCCCCTCTTTGCACGAACATTAAAGAATTCCCACTCGATTTGTAGAGCGAGGTATGAACCATGTACCACTTGGTTGCTGGGCGGGATGGATGCTGAAGTAGCTTATGTAGACTCTGTAGCTTCCTCATGCCCCATGCCCCGCTGACAGTGTATATTTTGCCTTGACCATAGGTTCCACAACTGACTAGCGAGGGAGGCAAATTTACCGTGCTACATTTTCTTCCCTCGGGTGTTCTTTGCCTCGAGCGACACACCTTCAAAAGCTGTCCACATCAACATGTCCAGGTGGTGCATTTCACCAAATCTGGTAAGCTGAGGGTTAAATTGGTATACAGCAGTGAGTGTGTTACCCCGGTTGCAATCCCACAAGTGACAAATCAATTTATGTGATTGAGGACAGTGTAGGGGAGGACTGGCCGCGAGGCCCTCCTCACCTGCAGCCTTCTCCCCAGGTGAGGACCATGACTCGGTGGCCGTCCCCTCATGCCACCCGGGCCCAGGTGGAGGAGGGGTCACCCGCCGACGACATTGCCCACACATATCCGTTCCCTGCATATACCCAAATTCAGTTAGGCCTAGAAGCCATCTTGTTTAGCAAACATGGCGTGAGTTCAGCACACTGTAACGAGGCCCCCACCTTTGGAGGACCTTTCATGCATCTCTGCCGCCGCAGTAGCCTTGGTAGATCCGCTGCGAGCGCGTTCCCATGAGAAAGTCGGATATGAGCTAACCCGAGATGCTAACACTGTAACATTATTCTCATCCACAATGTAATATCGCACCCTGCATGACCTGGTCCGCGAGGCCGGGGTGACGGGAAAAAAGCTGAAGCATCACTATCTGAAGAAAGTAGAAAATAATTCAAGTATTGGTATTAACGAACTACCTCGGGTTAAACAGATCATGTAAACTGTGAATAAACCATAAAGATGTAACGTTACATGATACCACCCTAGGTCTGGACTAGTGCTGCTACAACCACAGAGAAAGATGTCGACCAAATGTATAGCCTTTACTTACTCATATATGTTTTCTTAATCACCTAAAGCAACGAGCATCAATTTCTGTAGGCCATAACCTAGAACGACCTCGTGTAACGTTTAATGTACATAAAATAATCACATCATGTAGTAAATATAATGTTAGGTAACGAAAAGGTACTCGGACCGACTGTATTAAAGAAATGTGTAACGAAATGGAAATATATATGTGTGTTTAAATAACATCAAAATAAGGCGGAACATTATAAAAGTTCTGCATTTAAAAGTTAGCAACGCACGAGGAAAAAACCTTTGTGAGTATATGCAAGGCCATTCTCCCTCCCACCCTGCCAAGCCTGCCAGATAAGGAAGCTAAGGCCTGTGCCGCGCTCCCTCACCTCCCCCAACCAAGCTGGAGCCGCTTCAGAGAGTCAGAGGCCCCGGTACCGCATCCAAGGCCATAGCCCACCACCTGTGTTATTTACAGCACGGTAATAAACCCACGTTTTGAATCCACTGATCTACCAGCACCCTCTCGTAAAGTCCACAACCCTCCCCCTAGACCACCCCAAGAACGACCCCCATCACTGGGACAAGACACAGAGACCCATTTATATAATAACTTCTAACGCGGCAGACAGGCATGTACCAGTCGGCTCAGGCCCCAAAACTCAGCCCCTCGACCTAGAATACCGGTCAATAGGACACAGGTAAATCTCACCCTAACCGACAATCACCGGACCTCTCAAGAGGTGCATTCCTCATGCGTTGCGTTTATTGTATAAGACAAACTGCCGAGCGATTTATTGATGAACTTAGATGTCGTTTCTTGAATAACTACAGTGTGCATGGCCTAGGGCAAACGAGTCAGGAGAGGTATTCATCTTTGTCACAGGCTGCCCCAGCATACCAACACCGCTCGGATGACCTCAAGCTGGCCTGCCAGGCCCAACCCAACCCACGAGGCTGACCAGTGACGTCCTCACGCCAAGACCAACCACGCTGCAGCAACACCTATAGTTAGTCGACGCCACCCAATCCCAATTAACTTGTGCCCCCTATAGTGTGTAGGTTCTGATGACGTTTTTTGTATTAGAAATACGCCTGTCTTTGCTATTGTCAGACAGAGCGCTCTCGGAGGTTGCAGAGTTCTTTGCATGCCCTATTCTTTGGATAAACTCCCACTTACGCTCACCCGCACTCTGTCTTGGCCTTATTCCCACTACGGGAGAGTCCCTTATTGTCTCTCATTGCGGGGAGGATCGTGCTGAAATTGGGGGCGCTTCCTTTCAGTGGTGACCCCGATAGCGTGATATCTCCAAATTATTTTTCCTAACTCCTTTCTAACGACCCCCTTGTGGCACGAGAATCTCCGGTCGAGAAGGGATACGCACGGTGAGCCGGCTCCGGGAGGCCGCCCGCCAACGGCGACCGGCACAATAAGAAGTGCGCACTCAATGAGAAAGGGTACGGGATCCCGATTGGAAAAAAATCCCCTTTGAGTGCCGCTCGCCGGAGCCAGGGGCTGACCGTTGAGTTACCGGTGACACCGCCTGGACGGACCCAGTTTCGGAGACTATCGGTTCAAGACGGGCACGTGAGTACTGAGTGCGAGCGATCGTAAAGGGGAAGGGAGGGGAAACGGTGAACAGGAGAACGGGGACAGGTAGAGGAGAAGAATAACGGGGGTCTACTAAAGACGGGTCTTGAAACTTTCTTTATCTTTTCTTTGCATATGGCCATTAGGAGTAAGAAATAAGTGAAGTGGTAGAAGTGACGGAAACCTAGCTCCGAAAGGGGGTGGAAGGCGGCGCCGCATAGTGCTATCTAAACTAGTACTGGGAATATATGAAGAAGTAAGAAATAAGTTATTGGTGTCTGGCAAAAGGAGACACCGGGAATATTTTTTAGTGATTGCTACTCTCTCTATTTCTTTTTTCCATTCCACGGGGCAGGGGAAGAAAGCGAAAAGGGTATAAGATAAATATACTTGTAGAAGGACTATAAAATAGGGAGCACACTTTGAGGAGTGGGGACTAAGTAGTGGCACGTACAGACGTGAACATAGCAACCTTAGCAGAAAAATAGGGACAGCTGGCCAGGGAGGAAAGGGAGGAAATAAGACGAGGTGTGAGTGGAAAGGCATTGTGATGGGTGCGCGCACCGTGTGAGTGTTGGAGACGATCGGTTGACCGCGAGGTGGCGCCAGAGAGTGTTGACCATAACTAGTACTTGATCAGTTGTAAGCGGAATCACATGAGAGTGTATGGGAATGGGAAGGAGATGAGCTATGGTGAGTGCGAAAGGATTTGCGCAGTGAATAAACTTGGGTGATAATATTTGAGACGTCCGCTCTTGTCTGTGCCATAAAGGTATACATACATAGATCTACACCTAACTAAACGTAAAGAAGGTGGACACGGCTGTGAGAGTGATTTAGAAGATGGGGGCCGAAACTCCCTTGTCACATATTTGTAAGAGCTTACCGGGATACGCTGAACGAATAAATAAATATCACGATCAATGGGTAACAGAATTGAAGGGGGAGGGTCTGCCCCAGATTTGGCCCGAGGGAGGGTCTTTTGACAAAAGCGTTCTTGATATGGTACGAGCATGCATTAGCCTCAAGTATAAGGGGAAACAATGGCAAAATAGGAAGGAGATATTAGACCTCTGGAGATTGTTTGAGGAGGTACCCCCACCCAAAGCTCCGGCACAAAATATTGATCTACCTTCCACCACAGATAATCCATTGATGATTCCAAGAGAGGAAAAGGAACAGTTAAGTACAGCACAACCTGCGGAGGTGATTAGTTTGTACCCGATATTACCTAAACCAGCCCCCGCAGCAGGATACAGCGACCCTACGTATGTGCCCCCCCCCCCACAACTAGTACACCACAAAGACCAACAGCCCCCCCGCCATACGAAAGCACCAGAGAGCGCGCCCAGGGAAGCACACAGAGGGTGGATATAGAGAAGCTAACGAGTGACTTAGAGTCGAGGCTTACTGTGGCAAGGGATGAACTCTCAAGAATAAAAGACATATGTGAGCGCACAGCGTGTGCCCCCACACAATCAGGACGCACGTCTAGAGCGTCGAGCGAAGGTAGACAGATTGAGGAAGGATGGAAAAAGGGGGAAATACTGTTCAGGATTGAGGAAGAGCCGACACGAATAATAGAGGTAGGAGCAGTAGAAGGGAGCATTGGTGATGTATCACGAGAGAGAGGGATCAGAGAGGACTTGTTATGTGATGTCAGAGGAGGGTTGGATGACAGTGATAGGTTGAGTATGGCAGTGGGAGGGGAAAGCGAGGAAGTGGACGGTGCATGTTCACTAGGGACTATAGACGACGAATGGATGGGACGACTAAGAAATAGGGTGGGGAAGATGGCGTCATTGGAGTCAGCAGCGACTAAGGAAAGGGAGGGTGCGACTGCAAAAGGGAAGTTACAACTTCCATTGATACACAGAGGGGGGGGGGAGACCAAACTATATACCATGGGCTCAGGTGGATAAGGCTAATTTAATGAAATTATTGCCCCAGCTGTCAGGAGGGGCGAGCAAGTGGATATATGCATTTGAGAAACATACCGCCGGCATACCGTTGGCAGTAGGCGATGTGAAAAGCCTACTAGTAACCGCAGTAGGAGATCAAGCGGACAGAGTATGGGCTAAGGCTGGTTTCCCGGCCGTGACGTTAGATTATGATCGTCATGATGGGGCTTCCTTTAATACAGTACGAGCAAGGGTGTGGGACGCGCTGCGGGAGACATTCCCAGATACCCCTGATTTACAGTCAGTAATGCAATGTACAATGAATGACGGGGAGGATGCTATGGATTACATTCTCCGGGTGCAGGAGATGTGGAGAGCGGAAACGGGCACGCCCTGGCACCAATCCACATCTCTATTTTATTTTATCATTAAGAGAGGGCTCCCAAAAGAGGTGCAGAAGGCACTCGATAAGATAGCGGGCGTTGAGGCGAAGGGGTGGCCAGAGATCCAAAGTATAATAGTGCACCATTGCAAAAGGATCAAAGAGAGAGAGAGGGAAGTAGCACAGAAAAGGTTGGCAGACGAGGCAAAGTTGGTACAATCAAAGCTAGTGAAGGTTGCAGCAGCGGTAGCAGGACTCCCACTCATGAGGGAGGGAGACGAAGGAGAGGAGGGGCAAATAGCAATACAAGGAAGAATAGCAGCAAATTGGGCAGGACAAGGACAACGACAGTGGACTGAGCAGGAGCAGAACGGAGGTCCAATGTGGCAAGAGTGGGCCCCAAGAGGGGGAAGAGGTGGGTACCGGGGCCGAAGAGGAGGACAAGGGTATGGAGGAATGGGAGGTAATGGGTGGCAGGGTCCCAGAGGTCCACAGGGGAGCTGCTGGAATTGTGGGAGATGGGGGCACTACTCAAGAGAGTGCAGGAGCAGACAAAACAACGGGTTCCAGGAGACAGGACAGTACGGTCACCCCCACCCAGGAAGCCCCTACGGCCTCCCCATGGGACAATATCAACAACCAGAAAATGTAGGACAAAGAAGTAACGCACAGCTACACGGACATCAGTACAGGACACAAAACCACCCACAGAATAATGACAACATGCAATACACGCCAGGTAACACTTTCGCCACAGTAGCTAACGGAGCACCTGCTCCTGCACCTTACAGCGGAGTGTCAGTAGTTTCGGGGAACATTTTTGATCAAGGGGGGGCAATGAGACACCCCGCATAGGACAGCCCACAGAGAGCACTTGCGTGTCCAGTACTATCTACGACCCACAATGCATCAGAGGAACCATTGATAGGAGCGCAGATAGGAGACAAGCAGTTCATATTCATGGTGGATTCGGGAGCGGAGAAATCATGCATTAGAGAGGGCCGGTTCCCGTTATCTAATAGAACGTTAGAGACGCAGGGGTTCTCTGGGGCTGTAATTGAAGTTCCTTACACAGAAGCATTGGATGTGACAGTGGGGGGTAAAACAGTGAAAGCACCCTTACTGTACTATGAACACTCTCCCATTAATTTGCTGGGGAGAGATCTCTTAAGCAAACTAAATATGACAATATCATTCACAGGGAGCGGTATCGTATGTTCGACGCCAGGCATATGCCCCCTCCGCATATTAGCAGTAATACACGGCCACACAATTATGCAAGAGATCAGAGGATTACCAAGAAACGAGGAGATGTTTGTTGAGGGCATGAGAGCATTGGCTCTCATAGTACCAGAACTAAAAAGGATGGATTGGAGGATCCCAGCCGAATTCCTCTTCCGCCCCATAGCAAGCCCCGACACTGCTCTCGGGTCAGTGGTATCGTTGGATTTACACGCAGTACACGTGTCAGCAAACAGAATATGTGTGATTGGCGTTGACATGGAAGGATGTGAGTGGCGGACAGTACTGTGTACAAATCCAAATATCCCACTGAGGGAGCTCTCGGACGAGGAGCTATTTTCAGACACTGAGACAGATGGCGAAATAGTGATGGAACTAGCAATGCCGTGTGACATTGTAGTTACAGCCAGAAAAACTCAAGTTGAATTAATGGCAGTGGTAGGAGCACCACATGCATTTTTTGATGACGACATGAGGTTAGTACCCACTAACATATGGACAAATGGCCCCCATGACGTGGGGTTATTACATGAGGTTCAGCCTGTGGTAATAAAACTGAAACCGGGAGCAATTATACCCCGGGTAAAACAATATCCATTGTCACGCGAAGCAGAAGAAGGGATCAGAGAGACACTAGATGCACTGCTAGCACAAGGAATAATAGTGCCCTCAAACTCCCCATGCAACACATGCATTTACCCGATTAAAAAGGCGAAGGGAGGTTCATGGAGGATGATACAGGATTTACGCCCACTCAATGATGTGATTCAGAAGGAGTTCCCTCTAGTCCCGAACCCATCAACAATACTGTGCAACATTCCGAAAACGGCATCCCACTTCACAGTTATTGACTTAAAAAATGCATTTTTCTCGATTCCCTTAGCAGAGGAGAGCAGGTACTTAACAGCGTTTACACTAGGGGGGAGGAGGTTCGAACACTGCAGACTACCACAAGGGTATTGCGAGAGCCCAAGCATATTCAACAGGGTACTACATGAAGATCTGGGGAATTTGTGTGTAGAAAGCACAGTGATTCAGTACGTTGATGATTTATTGATCTGTGCAAAAACTGAGGAAGAGTGTAGAAAGGACTCAATAACACTCCTGACATTATTGGCCAATAAAGGGTACAAGGTGGACAAGGGGAAGTTACAATACTGTCTGACCGAGGTCCTATACTTGGGACAGCTGATATCAAAGGATGGCAAGCGGATCATACCAGACAGGGCACAGGCGATTAGAGCAGTTGGGGAGCCCAAAACAGTAAAAGAGATGCAGAAATTTCTGGGAATGTGCAACTATTGCCGAGCATGGATATTGGATTATGCAGCATACACGAGGCCCTTGTTACAGGCACTAAAAGAGGCACAGCAGGAAAACAAACACATAGAATGGACAGAAGAGATGAACACAGCATTTGACTCACTAAAAGAGCTGATATCAAGCGCTCCAGTACTGGCAAATCCAGACTATGGGCGCGAATTCTTCTTATTTTCACACTGCAAAGGAACACTGATGACAGCAGTATTGACACAAAAGACATCGTTAGGGCACAAACCACTGGCTTACTATAGTGGCACCCTAGACGCAGTAATGCAAGGTCATTTCGCGTGCGAGCAATCTCTAGCTGCAGCCGCGTTCGCGATTGAGAAAAGTGCCACGATAGTGATGGGCTGTCCTGTGACACTGTTTGTGGAACACTCACTCTTTGCAATATTAGAGCGATCAAAGAGCACATTGACAACACAACGCGCCACAGCATATGAAATAATACTGTCCAGCGCAAACATCCACATAGTAAGATGTAAAACAGTGAACCCAGCCACATTCATCACAGAGGCGTGCACCGTAGAGGACATGCAAAACCACAACTGCGCTACGTTCACAGGTGACGAAGGTCAGGATCAAGTGATTTTTGAGAATGCCCTGAACGAGGGAGAGGTGTATTTCGTAGACGGGTCAGCATCAATAGATATGGAGACAGGAGAGAAACATGTGGGTATGGCAGTTGTACGATTAGAGGAAGATGAATACGAGACACTAGTGCAACACCGCCTCCCATCCCACTATTCAGCCCAAGCAGCAGAACTAATTGCGCTAATAGAAGCATTGCATGCCGCCAAGGGGTGCGCAGTGACAATATATACCGACTCAGCATACATGACAACGACAGTACACGGCGGGTTGGCACGGTGGGGGCGGAGAGGGTTCCGACGAGCAGATGGAACACCAGTTCAGCATGCAGAACTATTGAAAGAACTGATTGAGGCTCTGCAAGACCCCACGGCAGTGGCCATTGTAAAATGCCAAGCCCACACCACAAATACAGATTTTATATCTTTGGGGAACGCGGCAGCAGACGCCGCTGCCAAAGAAGCTTCGTATTTACAGAAAGGTGTAGTGGGAGAATACATGTTGCACCACACAGCAAGCCAAGAGGTCCCCACAGGATACAACATGATGCCCACACAGGAAATAATAGAGCTGCAAGAGGGAGCTAGTGCAGAAGAAAAATTGCTGTGGACTAAAAGGGGATGCAGCAAATCGCCGACTGATTTGTTATGGCGACAAAAAAGTTCAGGAAAAGCGGTAATGCCAGTCACATTGTTAGAAATAGCATTTCAACAACTACACTTTCCCGCACATAACGCAAAGCAACACATAATGGCAGAGATACAAGAAGATTGGTTTGCACCTTGCCTCCATGAACATGTCACAAGACTGGCTTTAGAATGCACGACATGTCAGATCTACAACTCAGGTATGACATTGCGCACACTGAGAGGAACGATACCCAAACCAAATGGCCCATTCAGAGAGCTCCATATTGATTATGTAGACATGGGAGAGAGATGTAACGGGGCTCGCTACATGATTGTGGTTGTATGTCCATTTTCGAGATGGGTGGAGGCAGGCCCCTGTGCGCGCCCTGATGCGAAGGGCGCCGCGAAGTTCCTAGTGCGGGAAGTGTTCCCGCGCTGGGGGATTTGCGAAGTTATTCGCTCAGATAACGGCACGCATTTTGTTAATGAACTATTCAAGGAAGTGACTACCCTATTGGGAATAAAGCACAAATTATGTTCAATTTATCATCCTCAAAGTAATGGCGTAGTGGAAAAGATGAACGGTCTGTTAAAAAGCAGATTGTCAAAACTGTGTTTTTCCCTTAAAAAGACCTGGATGTACTGCCTGCCTTTGGCCTTGTTCGAGTTACGAAATCAGCCAAGTAAAGACCACCACTTGTCCCCGCATGAGATCATCACGGGAAGGAGAATGCACACAGCGCATTCACCTCTCCGTGAACGTTCTGATGCACACAGAAGCGCAGCGATATTAGGAGAGGAGTTCACAGAGTACTTGAGAAAACTGACACGGGCAGCGCGCGTAATTGCAAAGCAACTAGCCCCCCCCTCTACAAGAGAGGAGGGGAACACAACAGAAACAGAGACAATGCCTGAAAAACCATTACAACTAATGCCTGGTGACCTTATATATGTCAGAAGTTTTGTGCGAAGGTGGAATGCACCACGTTTCCATGGCCCTTATGAGGTAGTGTTTTGCACACCCACAGCAGTAAAGGTAAAGGGCCTACGATACTGGGTGCATTTGACAGACGTACGCAGAGCTTATAGCGCCGCGGAAGGTGAGGTACAGGACGGGGCACAGACAACTGCGGACAATGAAGTTGTGCAGAATGGATGATGGGAATTTTGTGTGCATTAAGTGTTGAACACTGAACACGAATGGCGCACGACATGCGTACTGAAATGAACATGTGTATATACATATATATATATATAATTTTTTACAACTTTTGAAGGTTTTTTTGGTCCTTTTTGGGTTTTGGAGAAGTTTTCTTTTCTCTCTCTCTCTCTCTCTCTCTCTCTCTCTCTCTCTCGACTTTTCTTTTTATGTATGAAATAATGTACTGATAGTAATATTTGTAAAGTCACCTTGTCTGTGGACATACCCCCTCCTTCACCCACTCCCATACTTTGCCGAAATAATTTCACAATGTTCTAAATGTTTACATGCGTGTACTTAATGCACTTTTATGTCTCAAACAGGATTTACTATGGCATCGGATGGGCAGCCTGCAACTAATAGATTTGTTAGATTTAGAGAAATGTTAGTAGATAGATTGACATATTCATACGAATGCGGTTTATCAATGTGTGTTATTGTGTTCTTCTTCTCAATATTCTGCCTAATGACACATTGGGTCATAGCGTTCATCTCTACTGAGATGAACGAGGGGGGAGGGGGGAGTAACACCACCCTTGCCCCTGGCACGAATTCAATTACAAATATGAATATTAAAGAAGGTGATTTTTTGATCTGGGATGGATCCCGCCTTGTATGGGGTTACTACACTGCACCACCCACTGCTGCCCCGTCACGATCAAAAGATAAAGATATGGAAAATGACACAATGTCCCTACCTGAAATATATAACAGCCCCACTACCCTTCCCGCCCCGATACAAAACAGCGACTTGTTGTTTATTGAGGAAAATGGAAAAGTAATTACAATGACAGAACACAAGTCCCTATATGAAGAATTGGAAAAGGGGGGAGGGAATGAGAAAGGGGGGCCTATTCTTACACCTATCGAAACTATAAGGTATAGGAGGGGGGAGAGAAGTAGGCGAAGAAGAGAGACAAGCAGGAGGGGGTATGATGAGTATTATGGGTTAGGATTAGACAAGATGGAAGACCCACGACACCCCCACCAAGCAAATAAATGGTATGCAGATATGAGTACAACAGCTAAACAGACAACTAATGAAAGCTGCTATGTCTGTTCGCTCATCCCCCATGCATCAGGTACACCCAAAGTGTTGTTGCCAAGAGAATTGCCCATTGTGGATGCCCAATGTCTCCTTCATCTCACACTGTGTAGAATAAAGAACACCTTTCAAGCACACGATGTCTCTTTCAAAATAATACAGGACAACAAAACGTGCTATTCAAAAGCGTCTGGAGTGGTCTGTCCTAAAGAACCTTTCTTTGCAATACAAGGGACGCTGTTTTCAGAAAACAAATGGAAAGATGAAGAAGTACTGTGCAAAGCGGAAGCACTGAGAGGTGTCCAACCAGACAAGCTGCGATGGATGGAAAAAACGTGCTCACCAATATGGAAAGAACACATCTCTAAACTAACATGGGTAACAGCGATGGAGAAACCCTTCAAGCTACAAAGTGAAATACAAAACGAACTATGTTTCAAGGGAGAAGGAAAAGTGGCAATGGGAACGAACAAAAACTGTAACAAAACTCTCACCATCCCAGACATGAAAAAAGGAACAGCAGCACTAATGGACACATACTGGGTGTGCGGGAATCAGGCTTACTTGCACCTTCCCCAGGCATGGAGTGGCAGCTGCTCAATGGCCACTTTGCATTCGGCCCTAATGGTGATTCCAGAAAGCCACGTCGACAAAAATAAAAAGACGCAAGGAAACATGAACAAGGACGAGACGTCTCCCACTGCAGAAGCACACCTCTATGTCCTGTCCTCCGGAGGGAAAGAAGAGGAGCTATCACGGAACAAGCGAGCATCAAACTATATATCACAAGCGTCATCCGATTTATTGGCACAGATCCCAGACAGGTATCGCCTGTTCAGCTCCGTGGAAACATTTTTTGCCTCACTGGTCTCAAGTGTCCAAGCAAGAGCAAATGCAAAATGGCTTCAGATCACACGGTGGGAACTGATTCAGCTGGCCAATGACACTGAAGAAGGATTCAACATAATAAAGGTGGAATTACGAGCTCTGCGACTAATGACCATGCAGAACAGGTATGTTCTGGACCTGCTAACAGCAATCGATGGAGGTGTTTGCCGAAAAATAGGAAGTGCGTGCTGCACGTTCGTACCTTCTGAAGACGCAGAAAATGGGTCCCTGTCCCACGTCATTGAAGCAGTCCATAACCTGGGAGAGAAAATGAAGCTGGAAGGTGGGGCTAAAGACAGCTCATGGTTCGACAATATCTTCTCCTGGGTTCCCTCCTGGCTTGGAATGACGATGAAATTATTGATACCGGTTGCGGTGGTCCTCCTCGTGGTGTTCTGCCTGTGCCAGGTGGGCCTTCGATGTTGTGCTAACGCAGTCCCTAACGGTGCGATGATGATGGTGACAATGGGCAACTCTGGTGGTACAATTAAGGCGACACAAGAAGTACATGTACAGACAGGACCGGATAACACTCCCAGATACCAGTTAGTGCCTATGTGCCGTGATAAGTACATAGTAGACAAACTATGGCACACCACTATCAAAGAACCCCGAGATGTGGAACTGGAATGGTATGAGGAGGTCTGGGTAGACTTGGAAGAGACGGGTGACTGTATATATTTAACCTGTACCCCAGATGAGTATGCTAGAAGAGGTGAGAGCTTGAGGGGGGTATGCAGAGCCTGGATGCCTAGAAAAGGAACACCTGCATGGGATGACGCAGTGATAGAGGAGCAAGAATGTAGAAGATTAGAAGAGCTAAAGAATTCGTTACTTTAGTAACGAAAGGGGGGAAATGTAGGGGAGGACTGGCCGCGAGGCCCTCCTCACCTGCAGCCTTCTCCCCAGGTGAGGACCATGACTCGGTGGCCGTCCCCTCATGCCACCCGGGCCCAGGTGGAGGAGGGGTCACCCGCCGACGACATTGCCCACACATATCCGTTCCCTGCATATACCCAAATTCAGTTAGGCCTAGAAGCCATCTTGTTTAGCAAACATGGCGTGAGTTCAGCACACTGTAACGAGGCCCCCACCTTTGGAGGACCTTTCATGCATCTCTGCCGCCGCAGTAGCCTTGGTAGATCCGCTGCGAGCGCGTTCCCATGAGAAAGTCGGATATGAGCTAACCCGAGATGCTAACACTGTAACATTATTCTCATCCACAATGTAATATCGCACCCTGCATGACCTGGTCCGCGAGGCCGGGGTGACGGGAAAAAAGCTGAAGCATCACTATCTGAAGAAAGTAGAAAATAATTCAAGTATTGGTATTAACGAACTACCTCGGGTTAAACAGATCATGTAAACTGTGAATAAACCATAAAGATGTAACGTTACATGATACCACCCTAGGTCTGGACTAGTGCTGCTACAACCACAGAGAAAGATGTCGACCAAATGTATAGCCTTTACTTACTCATATATGTTTTCTTAATCACCTAAAGCAACGAGCATCAATTTCTGTAGGCCATAACCTAGAACGACCTCGTGTAACGTTTAATGTACATAAAATAATCACATCATGTAGTAAATATAATGTTAGGTAACGAAAAGGTACTCGGACCGACTGTATTAAAGAAATGTGTAACGAAATGGAAATATATATGTGTGTTTAAATAACATCAAAATAAGGCGGAACATTATAAAAGTTCTGCATTTAAAAGTTAGCAACGCACGAGGAAAAAACCTTTGTGAGTATATGCAAGGCCATTCTCCCTCCCACCCTGCCAAGCCTGCCAGATAAGGAAGCTAAGGCCTGTGCCGCGCTCCCTCACCTCCCCCAACCAAGCTGGAGCCGCTTCAGAGAGTCAGAGGCCCCGGTACCGCATCCAAGGCCACAGCCCACCACCTGTGTTATTTACAGCACGGTAATAAACCCACGTTTTGAATCCACTGATCTACCAGCACCCTCTCGTAAAGTCCACAACCCTCCCCCTAGACCACCCCAAGAACGACCCCCATCACTGGGACAAGACACAGAGACCCATTTATATAATAACTTCTAACGCGGCAGACAGGCATGTACCAGTCGGCTCAGGCCCCAAAACTCAGCCCCTCGACCTAGAATACCGGTCAATAGGACACAGGTAAATCTCACCCTAACCGACAATCACCGGACCTCTCAAGAGGTGCATTCCTCATGCGTTGCGTTTATTGTATAAGACAAACTGCCGAGCGATTTATTGATGAACTTAGATGTCGTTTCTTGAATAACTACAGTGTGCATGGCCTAGGGCAAACGAGTCAGGAGAGGTATTCATCTTTGTCACAGGCTGCCCCAGCATACCAACACCGCTCGGATGACCTCAAGCTGGCCTGCCAGGCCCAACCCAACCCACGAGGCTGACCAGTGACGTCCTCACGCCAAGACCAACCACGCTGCAGCAACACCTATAGTTAGTCGACGCCACCCAATCCCAATTAACTTGTGCCCCCTATAGTGTGTAGGTTCTGATGACGTTTTTTGTATTAGAAATACGCCTGTCTTTGCTATTGTCAGACAGAGCGCTCTCGGAGGTTGCAGAGTTCTTTGCATGCCCTATTCTTTGGATAAACTCCCACTTACGCTCACCCGCACTCTGTCTTGGCCTTATTCCCACTACGGGAGAGTCCCTTATTGTCTCTCATTGCGGGGAGGATCGTGCTGAAATTGGGGGCGCTTCCTTTCAACAGTCCAACTAGAGTGGCGGTTTTCGAGCAATTTATGCAGTTGGCCTGAACTTGTGATGCTTGAACTTTGAGCAACTTTGAGCTCCACAGACCATGTAATTGTACAGTCTGTACACTTAAAAAGACCATTCACTAGTCTTTTTATTTCCGGTTTGTTTACAGGTGTGTTTCGTTTGTCTCCCACTGGATTAAAAGCTAAGTCGATGGCCAGTGCAGGAATGAGATGCCAGTAATGTTCCAGCATTCAACCCCCATTCAACAACAATAGTGCTTGGTTGGGTTGTTTACTTTTTAGAGTGAAATACTCTTTAACTAGAAAACGGCAGTTGCTGTTTTCACAGCCCTTCAAAATTGTAAAAAAACATTTGTGTGAATTGTTTTAAGATATAAGTGCATATCCCTGATGAATTTCCCTTGACAGTGTGTGTTTTGAATGAGTGAGGAATGAAACATGTTGGGTTGAATGGGATGTAGAAGTGTGAGATTTGATGTTTAATTGAGTATTGTATGGTTTGAAATCGGTCAACTTTAGTAATTCCAGTTTGACCATAGGTAGTTCTTAAACCTGCTTTGTTCTGGTTTATTTACACTTTCCACTCCTATGTGCTTTTTCTTTTGCTTTTTGTTCTTTCAATTCCATTTGTAATTTTCAGATGAATTGTTTCCATATTTGAAGGTGCTTTGTGTTGGTTGTGTATGGTGTAGAGGTAAGCTTCAGCTACCCCAATTTCCACTCTCTTTGCTTAGCCATCAACACTAAGGGCTGTTGTAACACTTTACCTTGGCTTGCTATTGCTGCAGCGGGCGACAGTTGTCCCACCTGTGACAATACACTGCTCACCAAAACTTTTGTTGTTGTTTATAGGTTTGCCTAAGTTAGGGGGCTAGTTTGGATGAGCAGTATAAATATATGTACCCAAATTCAATACACTGGTTATTCTCAAATATGCACCTAAATTCAGTACAGTGGCTAAACTCCTATATGCAAAACAAAAGAGGTGATGGCTGGAATGTTTAGAATTAATCTTAACCTCTGGCATTGCTCTGGGCAACCCTCCATATCATTGTTCTTCACCTACCAAGCCATTACAAAAAGTGAAAGACCATATGCAAATCAGGCTTGGTCCCACCTCAAAAGGGGCGCTCCTGCCCGAACTGTTTGGTCACATCCTTCTGCACGAGACCACAATCATCCCCAAACATGTTTCAGCCTCGTTGGGCCTCATCAGTGAAGAGTAGCTTGGGTCTCTATGACTAGCAGGCACATAGCCCATGTCTGGGCATACCAATCCCACTCGGGTTGACTAAGCAAAATAAAAGAGGAGATGGGTTGGAGGTTTAGAATTAATCTTAATCTCTGACATTGCTCTGGGCAAAGCTCCAGACCATCGTTCTTTGCCTACCTGGGAGGTAAAAAGCAAGTAGCTGTAAAACGCAGACAATGGCAATATTAAGATGTGCACCCAAATTCAATACAGTGGCTATACTCAAATATGCACCCAAATTCAATACAGTGGCTATACTCAAATATGCACCTAAATTCAATACAGTGGACGTATTCAGATATGCACCGAAATTCAATGCAGTGGCTATACTCGGATATTCCCCGAAATGTATTAAGTGGCTATACTCAGATATGCACCTAAATTCAATTCAATGCCTATACTCAAATATGCACCTAAATTCAGTTCAGTGGCTATACTCTGATATGCACCTACATTCATTACAGTGGCTATACTCAAATATGCAACTTAATTCAATACATTGGCTATACTCCGATATGCACCTAAATTCATTACTGAGGCTATACTCAAATATGCACCTAAATAAATGCGGCCAGTAAAGAATCTGTAGAGATGCGTACTAGCCGCTTCACAGTGCAGGAAGCTGAGCTACCCGTCATCACGCTGGAGAGGTGCAGTAACAGATCCAGAGAGAGGAACAGAGAGGGAAAGAGCATGGAGAGCGGTGGAGTAAGAAGCTTCTCAAGCAGCTTGTCTAGAAGTGTGTTTCTGTACATTTAGAGACCTAGAATAATAACTCATGAAGGTTGCTTTTTGAAGGTTCATAGTATAGCATTATATTTGCACCTTCCAATTGTGTGTATGACAGAGGCACCTACAATGGCTACAAGGATGAGATCCAGCTAAAAGGAAGGTGCAGCACACACACAGTGAAAGAGAAGAATGAAGATTATCCAGGCTTACAGCGCAGGGAGTCTTGATTCTATGATTCTATTAAAGACACAGAGGCAAGCATTATGCTTATCCTTCTTTAATACCACTCTCAATAGCCTTTTAAAACTTAAACTTTTCCTTCTTTTTTTAAACACGTTCACAAAAGACTACCATTTCCCAGAAGTCTCTTCTTTATAGTAGTTTTCTGTGAACCAAATCAACCATTGAGGACCCTTCCTTCTTCACAATCCACTTCCTTTCCAGGTCTTTTCCTCTTTCTTTTGGGTGTGCTGAAACCAACCCCAACTTTTGTCAAAACGAACTATCGGAACCAACGAACTGTTAAAAAGTACAACCTCACTCCGCATTAACCACTTGTGAGGATACAACCCAGCTGCAGAAATCCATCCTCCTGCACCGCCACAACTACTTTTCATCTGACGGTGCTCATCCATTCTACTGTTCCTCATCTGCCGCAAAAGCAAAACAACAATTAGAGTAGGGAATATGCACTGCTTACCACAGCACCAGCAACATACCTGAAAACAGTGAAGCATATTCTGGGAGGGATAATGCTTACCTCTGTGTGTTTAATGGAATCAAGACTCCCTGCACAGTTTGCCTGGGCATTCTTCATTCTATGTTAAGACCGGAGGCAAGCATTATGCTTGTTGAAATCTCCCCATAAGTGTCTCTGCAATATTGGATATTGGTTTAAAATAAAATGGTTTAAACGTAAAATCACTAGACCAATCTGCCAAGTTTAGAGTAACAACACCACTGCCGTAAATGCCTTAGAAGCCATTGCACCCCTTACAGATGGTGCCCCAGACAAATCCACATTGATACCTGCGCAGGACATGACCTCTCGTACCCATCTAGCTATAGTGGCAGACACTACTGCATGAACAAACTTCCTATGTGCAAGTAATAATTGTGAAACACCCCTCTCTGATGATAATGCATAGATAATTCAGAAATTGGCAGGAGCCTTTCCTTATGCTCTTGAAACCTCATATACAGACTGGTCAGCATGGGTGGACAAAATGGAAGGATGTATATGGCAGAAAATTCTGGGCCTTAGCAACTATACGCCGATTGAGGCGATCAAACTCGAAATGGGTTTAATATCCCTATCCACTCTGATCAAAATCAAACGTGCTAAACTGTATTTTAAGATAAGGTTTGCTGGCCCCCAATCTCTCCTATCTAGTTTTTGTACTGCCTTGGAAGATGGAATAGGAGCATCAGTCAACAGATGTAAGAATATGTATGAGCAGTTTTACGAGAGCATGTGTTGGACACCCATATGGGAACATGGGGAAGGAATGTCAGTGAAATCATTAAAACAATGTGCAGAGAAGTTCAACTGCGTAAAGAGTCATGAAAAGGTGGCCACTCTAAAATCTTTGCACTCTTTTGCACGCATGCACTTTAGGTATAAAGAACCTCAGCTATACCTAAAACTCTTGCCCTCCCTTAAAACATGACGAATCTTTATGAACATCCGCCTAAACAGATTGGATATCTTAGAGAGTACAGGGGCCCGGACAACTATACCAACAAAAGAAAGATTCTGCAGAATATATGCTGGTCATAATCAACAAGAATCTGCTAGACACATTATAACTAGCTGCCCAGGTATGAGATCAGAATATGAGTGGTATCTTTCTGGATATATGGAGGATATGGAATACATTAAAGGGGAGGCCTTCTGGCTAAGATGTATGGCAGGGCAGAGTAAGAGACTTATCATAGCTATCACACAGATTTGGAAATGTGCTGACAAGCTCTTGAGACAGTTTGAGGAGGAGGTAAAGCTGTTACGTGAGCTCAGCAATTAGACTTACTGACTTTATAATATTGAAAATTGAAAAATGTTCAATATGAAACAGTTGCTTTGAGCTCTCGATGATATATAATGTTCTTATGTTTTAAGTGACTGTGAAATGTATATTTCTTTTGGTATATGTGATCCCTTATTCAATATAGTGGTATTTATATGATATTTATGAGAAATGTGAAATGTGATTATACCACGATTACTGTAATTTATTTGTGATAATAGTGTTATTTATATCGATATGTCTGCATTGATGTGATTGTATCAGGTGTAATGATTTGTATATGTAAAAGTTTTTTAAAACTGAATACATAAAAATTAAAAAGAAAAAGATAATGCATAGTTGGCATTGCGCAGTTACATACTGGTCTCTGCGGATTTGCCAGTATCTGCAGGTCGACTAGATCTCCGGTGTCAAATGCCTGCTCTGTGAGGTCCATTATCTTTGCAATAGGGCTGGCATCCTTTACATGACCTATCCATGCCCTTACGAATATTTGTATCCATCTTCGTGATGAATGTAGTCACTTTTGGATCTAATTCGGGCATCTCCACTACTTTGCACGGCAGATCGGGCCTTGAACAAGTAGCCCTCATTTTAAACCTCGTCTCCTTTTCCAATTGTTTTCGTAACTTTTGAGCCATATACAGAGCCACCCTTGGCGAAGGCAGCCAGTCGGTTGACCTTGGGTGCCGAATACTCTCTGTATCAAACATGTCCGTCATATCTTCTGTGGCTTTTGGTACTGTCCCCGTTGTATTGGGATCCACCACTGGGATGTCGACACTCTTTCCATTTGGGGTGTCCTCCGTCCCATCATCATTTGCATCATAGTCAGTGGATGAGTCTGAATCCCTATTTATTTTCCCCATCGGGAAGGAGGTCTGAGGCTTGGCATCGCTGACTTGAGGATGAAAGCGTTCTTCAGCTTGTTGAACATGTCAGCCACCTCCCAGAGCCTTTGTGTGACCCCTTCATGCATACCCGGTAGAGTAGAAGAGCGTAATCTCATCTGGGATTTGCTTCTCCCCTGACTGTCGACCCCTTGTTCGGGGTGTCCAGAACAGCACCTTCGCCTGGACTGGCTACCTGTGAAACTTCGGTCTACCAGCTCTTTCATGTGATATCTTTCTGCCCAATAGAGTTTCCAGGACCTCCAGTCTGTCCTGAACGGGCTTGTCCCATTGATAAACCCCTTGTACCAGAGACTCCCCTAGTACTTTTTCAAAACTCATAGCCAGGTCACTGTCCTCTTCTGCAATCAGATCTTCCTGACACCACTCACTCCATTCTCCCTGCTTTGGACTCTCCTCATAGGATATGCTATCAATGCAAATTGGGACTGTGATGCCCTTCCAAGAGAGGCTTCAGATCTCAATATCAGATAAACTGTGTTGCTCTTACACCTCATCACAGCATATGGCACACTCAGTATTATAATCTGTGTGCACTGCTTACTACCCCCACCTTTCAGAGTAGGGGATCGAATTGATATATGCACTGCAGCGCGGGCTATAGCTGATACCTTGCTTCTGCACAGACTTACTTTATCTCCACATTCGCCAGTCCAAAATGCTGCTGCCCGTTCCTTTCCTCTAATATCGAGGATGCATGCTTGCACCGACCCGTACAAGTGAATCCGCTCACAGATCTGTCCCTAATGCCACTGAGGTTGCTCGAGTCCTCCGGCTTACTCTTATGCCTGTACCTGCAGTAATACGCAGCTGGCTCACTGCAATTGAAGAGAATTGCTCGTACACCTCAATAAAAGGCTAAACAATCACTCGGCGTTACTTAATATAATAAACACACATTCAGCTATACCAATGCACGTCAGGAGCATAATCTCACACCTCTAAAGCAAATTACAGGCACAAGACCAAAAAAAAACGTGACTTATCTGTTGAAGAGCATCCAAAAGAAAGAGGAAGGGACCGGGAAAGTAAGTGACTTGTGAAGAAGGAAGAGTCCTCATTGGCTGATTTGGTTAACAGGAAAACTACCATAAAGAAGAGACTTTAGGGAAATAGCTTTACTTAATATAATAAACACACATTCAGCTATACCAATGCACGTCAGGAGCATAATCTCACACCTCCAAAGCAAATTACAGGCACAAGACCAAAAAAAAACGTGACTTATCTGTTGAAGAGCATCCAAAAGAAAGAGGAAGGGACCGGGAAAGTAAGTGACTTGTGAAGAAGGAAGAGTCCTCATTGGCTGATTTGGTTAACAGGAAAACTACCATAAAGAAGAGACTTTAGGGAAATAGCAATCTTTTGTCAATGTTTTTTTTTTTTTTAAAGAAAAAAATAAGTGAAAAACGAAAAGCAGCCATATTGACCAATGCTTTGGGGATAGAAGGCCAGAGAATATTCCAGCTGCTTGCAGTAGAAAAGGAAAGAGATGAATCTAGTATGGATCTCCCAAAAGATATTTAGGAGGTAAAACTCCCCATCTGCCCCCCCCCCCCTCCACCGTAAACCTAACTACACCTGGTACATTCCATAAGGACACGAGTAACCTAAAAGCCTCAAACAGTAAAACTATCAAACCCACTACCAATCAAATCCAATGTGCTCTCATTAATGCACGCCCTATACAAGCCCATGCCACAGAGAATCATGACCTAATCACCAAATTGGATCTTGATGCTCTAGCCATCACAGAAAACCTGGTTGCATGAGGCTTCTGGACCAGCCATTGTCCAAGCCCTGTGGGTACACTATATACCGTCAAGACAGAACAACCACAAAGGGAAGAGGTGTTGCCCTCATTGTCAAGGAATCACTCGACTCGAGACAAATAAAATCTGCAACAGCTGAAAACTTTTATGCCCTTTCAGTTAAAATCTCTCTCAAACCTAACAAAAACATAACCCTCCACATAGTTTACCGCCCTTCAGACCCTCTCCTTGATTTTCAAGGCAATATCCTACACCACTTAGGTGATACTTTATAAAACAAAATACTAGAGCAATACTCCTAGGGGACCTCATTCTCGGCTTCAACGACCCGAAAGATAGGAAAGGCAAGTTCTCCTAGAAATTAGCGTTATCCAAAAAATCAACGTGGCTCACACCATAGGTTGTATACTGTTCTGGATAGCTGGCCACAATTGCGCAGCAGACATCAGTTCAAAGACCCCACGACCATGGACTGATCATCATCTGCTACACTTCCACTTTCCATCCAGAGGTGCAGCCTGCACCAGTGCCGGCAGCCATGGCTAGAGCTAAATGCCCCCTCACTAAAGACAGAATCCTACCTTACCTAGAAACGTCTGCGTTAAAACCCCCATTTTCTAACAACCCTGCAGAGCTTGTAGAACTCTACAACACCACCCTCAAACAAGCTATAGATGCAATTGCCCCACTACAGAAAAAAGTGCCAAGATCATCGAACACACCGACTGATTTAGCCAAGACCTAATTGACATAAGAACCACCAAACATGCCCTTCTGACTCCACACAACAGGCCTACAAAACTATTGCCAAACAATAGAAAAAGGCCATTGCAGTACCTAAAGCATCATCATACAACCACAGAATTGAAAATTGAACAAAAGAGTTATTCGCTATATTCAATGAACTTGTCGTACCACCAAACACCTCAAAACAAACAGTGAAAGATGTACTTTGGTGCAACAATATCCAACAGGCCATGCTGGATAAAATACACACCCTTCAGGAAAGAAATCAAGGCCCACCTCAACGCCTCAACGCCCTAGAAAAAGTCACTCCTCCCAACACCATGCCCAAAGCCCCTCAACCAGTTCCAGGCCTCACATTACATAGGGAAAACCCAACAGAAATTAGCCTTGGTAAGGAGCAGCACACAAACCCAAAAGGTAGGTCTGGTTTTTATAAATATTAATGGAATTGGAAAAACTATTCGAGAGGTATGTGTCAGTAGTGGGGCCCAGAAGGGTAATTTCTCGAAAGCCCTTCAAACAAGACAAAACAGGGAGTTTGGAGTGCCTCACTTTCTGCGCTGCCTGCCTATATCAATGTGAAAAGAGTATAGCAAGGCAAATAATTAATCCAGATAATGTAGTTAAATATACACTTTTACAGCTTGCGCATAATCACATGAATAATGATCCATTGACATAGATTGAGGCTGTCATGTATCTGAAAATGATACCAGAAGGTACTTTTGGATAAACGCTTTGTCAACTTAAAGATTTTAACAAAGATGTTTTTAATGTTCCATAAACTTAAGCAAAAACGCCAATGTTCCATAAACTTAAGCAACAAAAACGCTGACATGTATTTCAACCCTTACAGGGCCGTCTTCAGGGCATAAAAATGTATCGCTACCAAAAGAGAGAACAGATTGTACATGTATTAACATACAAAACATCAACATAAATATTGGTCAGAAGAAAGATTATGCATTTCCAATATATAGACGTAGAGGCATGAAAACAAAAGCGGGGTTGGGGAGAGGGAGAAAAAACAAAAAAAAAGACATGGTCAGCGAAAAGTGCTTAATCTTGAATGTGTTTTCATTAGCATTATAGTGCAGTCAAAGGTAGTGGGTGAGCATATCCACATCACAAAGATATATACTCGGAATATCGGTTCCTCTTCATTATGTTGATCCAGCCAGGTGTGGGCCACCTTGGCAGCCTACTTCAAAGAGGTAATGGGGCTATGGTCTGTTGGATTGGCCTCTGCCCACGCCTTAAGGATCTCTTCAAGGATTTGTACCTTGAGCTTTTTGAGTCTAAAACCGCTCCTCCACTGCCACAGAATGCACCGGAATAGCCTCCTCTGCTGGCAACAGGGCCTCCTCCTCTACTGCATCTTCTGCCTCCAGTGCCTCCTCTGTCTCTGGTGCCGTCAACTCCTGTTGTACAGCCACCAGAGCAAAAACTGCCTGATCCACCTCACGCTCCGGAACAGCTTGCAGTTCCCGGCAAAAAGGATGAGGGGCACATGGATGAAGACAATGAGGACCTACCACTTTCTATCAGGGCTTTCCATGACAGAGTGCTGGATTTGATGGTGTATTTAGAAATTCCAACTCCTGAACCCCTGGCTTCGCAGGATAATACTTGCAGCAGCTAACCTCAAGTTGTGGAAGGAATTATCTGAATTGCAGGACTGTATTCCTTAACGCAAGTTGGAGGACTTCAAGGAGGGTCTTTCTCCAGCATTGGATCTTTCATGGATTCACATGCTTAGAATATTCCCTGTCGACAGACTGGGAACCCTCTGTACGCTTATAAAGCCGTTGCCCATAGGAAAACTTTCGACACTTTTGTGTCCTATCTACTGTGACGCTCACCTGATTCCCACGGAGGCGCCGACCTGTTCTAGACTGCTATGACCTCTTCTAAGGTGATGCGCAGGACTCGGAAGACGGACTGGACCGGACCCCCAAACCTCGCCTGTCTGGCCCGTAGAAGAATCCTTCTGTAGATGGAAAAGGGTATTAACAGTCTGCTGGATAATGTGTCGGAATCCCCCCCTTCCCCCTATCACACTCCTCGAACCCCCTCCGCGATTCCCCGTAGAGTCTCACCTTAGAGTCTGAAAGGACGAGCTCTCCATCCTGCTTCCGATGCAGGAGCGCGTTGATTTCCAGTTACTTCACTGGATCTCGGGTTTGGTGAGTATTCAACTCCGCTTGACTTTTCCGATATGAGGCCGTAAGTATTCAGTTGCAAAAGTTCAAGCCTTAATTGTCCGTTGTCCTTTTCTCTATTTCAGATGCAGGATGAAGAATCCGCGTTGAGGAATGGATTCGCCAAAGGTAAACTCTGGTGAGTCTTTTTGATGGATGGTTCCCTTAGTGATCTTGCTTTCACCCACTAATGCGTGTGTCTTTTCCCCTTAGGGGCCGGGGTACAGAAGTGCCAAAGAAGCGGCGCCAACCCGAGGTGAGGAAAGATTGTCCCAACAATAATCAGGTAAGTCTTAAGGTGGAAGAATCAGGCCTTCCTCAATTTGTTCCTTCGCTCACCTTTGTTTTGTCTCTTTTTCTCCTTAGGTGCTGAAAGGCGACGGATGGTGCCAATGGTCGCTGAAGAGCCCGAGGGCGCCTCGTGAAGGTGAGTGGAACGCGGCGCTGCAGCGAGAGATGCGATGCGCTTCTAAAAATAATGTCTTTTCTCAGGATCGTCGGAGTGATGGTTCCGGACTCCGGATGGAGGTAGGTAAAGTTCAATTATTCACCTTTCTCTCCTTTCCTTCCTTTTCAGGAGTTCCAGGTTGAAGGCGGGCGTGGCTGGAGCCAGGATTCAGGAGCAGACACGGTGAGCGTCCAGCTGCTAGATGCAGAATTGGTTCTGGAGGCTTGATTAGTCTGGTTCCAGGTTGCACTGGTTTCAAAAGTGATACATGAAAAGCAGGGTGAATTTGCATGTTAGCTGGTAAATCAAGTTGAACAGCCGCTGGATTGATTATGGCAGTAATGGAGTAAGGCCCCAGATATTTTGGATTAAAAGTTCGAGGTCCCTTGAGCGATAAGTGCCTGGTAGCCAGCCATACTTGGTCCCCGATCTGGTACTGAGGTGCTTCACTCCGATGCAGGTCAGCATTCTTCTTGTATGTAGAATGCAGATGGTCCACTGCGGGCATTCCGAGGCCTTGAGGCGAGTCGAGGTCTGAGGTTCGAGGGTGATGCCCATATAAAGTATAAAAAGGACTTTGCCCAGTTCCAGAGTGTACCGAATTATTATATGCATATTCGGCTATCCAAAGAATGTCTTTCCAGTTACTTTCAGATTGCTGCAACATACACCGTAAATATTGCTCTGATTCCTCCTCTCTGTTTGACCATCAGTCTGAGGGTGGTGACTAGTCGATAATCTTACATCGATTTGTGCCAATTGACAACATCTGCGCCAAAAGTGGGAAATTAATTGGCTTCCCCGGTCTGAGATTAGTACAGACGGGAATCCATGTAAACGAACAATATTTTCAAGGAATTCTTTGGCTAGAACTGAAGCTGAAGGTAAACCTTTCAATGGAATGAAGCGGGCCATTTTGGAAAATAAATCCACAATAACAAGAATAGTGTTATATCCTGAACAAGGAGGTAAGTCCGTAATAAAATCCAATGGAAGGGTGTGCCAAGGTGCTGGCGGAATGTCTAAAGGTTGAAGGAGACCGGCTGGTCTTTTCTTTTGGCCTTTATTTTGGGCGTAAACACCACAGGACATCACAAATGATTTAACATCTTTTCGCCAAGAAGGCCACCAGAATTGTCGTTTCACCTTTTCTTCCGTCTTGGCAATACCGGGGTACCCTCTATTAGTGTATCATGATAACGAGAAATAATGAGCTCTTGTAATTCCTTGTGTGGCAGAAATAAGCGCCCTTGGAAATAAGGTAAATCATTATTTATAGTAAAGTCAGATCCCTTTTGTACCCAATCCTGTAAGTCTGTAGGGTCCAGGAGTTGTTTAACTCTAGCTTGAATGTCTTCAAGCGTTTGTAAAGAAGTCATGCCCAAAATTCTCTGTTCGGGAATTATCGGTACAGGTTCTGAGTTAGTATCAGTTTCTCCCATTCCTATTCGGGATAGAGCGTCCGCTTTGCCATTCTTACAGCCAGGACGGTAGGTGATTACAAAATCGAATTCCGCAAAAAACAAAGCCCAACGGAGCTGTCGAGATGATTGAGCCTTGGCGGTCTTTAAATACTGTAAGTTCCGGTGGTCGGTGATCACCATGATGGTATGTCTAGCGCCAAGTAGATAATGCCGCCAGGCCTTAAAGGTGGATTTAATGGCTAACAGTTCTTTGTCAGTGATTGCGTAGTTAACCTCGGGTGCCGAGAATTTTCTGGACCAAAATGCAATGGGATGCAGTTGGTTAGTTTCGGGATCTCTTTGAGACAGGACAGCTCCCATGGCTAGGCTGGATGCGTCAGTTTTGACGACATAAGGGAGATCTGGGGGCGGGTGCTTCAATACTGGTGCAGAGGTAAATTTAGCTTTAAGTTCCTGAAAGGCCTGCTCGGCTTCTTTAGACCATTCGAAACGTTTATTTTTCCTTAAGAGCGCAGTGATGGGTTGGACCACACAAGAAAATTCCGGGATAAACCTGCGATAAAAATTGGCAAAGCCAAGCATGCTTTGAACACCTTTCACGGAGCTAGGCGATGGCCATTTGAGGATAGCATCCACTTTTCGTGAGTTCATGCGGACTCCTTTAGGTGTCAGGATGAAACCAAGAAACTCGACTTCTGTGGCATGGAAAACACATTTTTCAAGTTTAGCAAATAGTTTGTGTTGGCGCAATTTCTCGAGAACTGCCCTGACATGTTTTCTATGATCAGATTCCGAAGAGGAGTACACAAGAATGTCATCGATATATACGACAACACAAACGTCAATGAGTTCCCGAAAGACATTGTTCATGAAGTATTGGAAGGCAGCCAGTGCATTGCACAATCCGAAAGGCATCACCTGGTACTCGAATAGCCCATATTTGGTGCGGAAGGCAGTTTTCCATTCATCGCCTTCCCTTATTCGCACCAGATGGTAGGCCCCCCGGAGATCTAACTTGGTGTATATGCAGGCATCCTTCACCTGGTCAAGGAGTTCAGGGATCAGAGGCAAAAGGTATCGGTTTTTAACAGTTATCTGGTTCAATGCGCGGTAGTCAATACAAGTTCTGAGGTCGCCTTCTTTTTTAGGCACGAAGAATAAAGCCGAGGATGCAGGAGACTTAGACGGGCGAATAAAACCATTGGCTAGGTACTGATCTAGATATTGTCGTAAATGAAGATTCTCGGGTTCGGTAAGGGCATAGATCCTGCTGCAAGGGGGTTGTGCACCGGGCAATAGATTGATCTGGCAATCGTACGACCTGTGAGGCGGTAGAGTGTTGGCCTGTTCCTTTTGGAAGACGTCTTGAAATTCTTGGTATTCTGGCGGTATTTGCAAAATGACAGGGGTTACTGTAGCTAGGCCAATATTTTGATTTCTTGGATAACAGGTTTGTGCACAATCTGGAAAGGTTATCCTCTTTGCTCGCCAGTCAATTCGAGGATTATGTTTTTCCAACCAAGGGATTCCTAGAATGACTTGAAATTGCGGAGCCTTGATTACATCAAACACAATTGCCTCCCGATGTCCGTCTTGACCCAACAATGTCACTTCAGTAGTGGAGTGTGTTACCGGCCCAGAGGCGATTTCGGTTCCATCCACTGTGGTGATGACATCCTTACTGGTTTTAGGGCAAAGAGGGAGGTTGATCCTGGAAGCCAATTCACGATCCACATAGTTTCCTATAGCCCCACTATCGATGTATGCCTTAATGGCATGTAACCGCCCAGGCTGCTTCGGATTTACGAGGACCATTGGCATGATGAAATGCGAGGTCAGAGAGTTCGTTTTTAAGCTCGGCAAGCGGACCCCTACGCTTGCCGGGCGTGGTCGTTTCCCGACTCAGATTCCATCAGGTTCTTATCAGCGACTCCTGCCGCCTTCTTAGACGGTTTTATAGGGCAATCTCGTAAAAAGTGTCCAGAAGCCCCACAATAAAGGCATAATTGCATTTGCCGTCTCCGTTCACGCTCTTTTTGATTTAAAGGTCCTTTAGCCCCTCCAATTTGCATAGGTTCAGTAGCATCGGCACTCTTGGGGTTAACATGGGTTTTGACCAAAACCCGGGTCTTAAACTTGGACCGATCTGCCTTTCTGTTTTGAAGTCTGTGATCTAATTGGACCACCAAGTCTATATATTCAGAGCAGTCTTGGGGTGGATTTACGACCTGGGCCAGGACATCCTTAAGTTCTCCACGTAGACCTCGATGGAATAAAGTGATTCTTTTATCCTCCAGCCATCCAGTCTCCACAATTAACCTATTGAAGTTCACGATATAGGCTAAGAGGTCCAGGTTACCCTGTCGTAGGGATAGAAGCTCGTTGTCCATGCTTGTCTGGAAGGCTCGAAAGTTCCGAAGAATTGGGTCATCTTGAGTAACCAGTGGAACTGACCAATCCGCAGCACTGCCGCTGAGATATGATAGTACAAAAGCGACCTTGGTTTGGTTGTTAGGGAAGGCCCCAGGTCTGCAGAGGAAGTGCAATCGGCATTGATTCATGAATACGGCGAACCTTTTGGGGTCCCCGGCAAAACATTCCGGTGGGGCCAGTAGCATATTTCCAGGTAGATTAATTTGCACAGGGTTATTTGAAACCACTGGGGCGGAATTACCCCCAGAACCTGGTAAAGGAGTTTGACCAGCCTGACCTTGTAATAGCTGTCTGGCAAGATCATCAGTTCGTTCTTTAGATACAAATAACTCTCTCCTGAGGGCATTCGTCTCCTGGCGAGTGGAATGAACTTCAGCCCGTAATTCCCGCAATAGCTGGGCCAGCTGGTCTGTCTCGGAAGTCTCCATAGCGCCCGGGTGGGAAATTGTAGGTAGGCTTCGCGTTCTGTGACGCTCACCTGATTCCCACGGAGGCACCGACCTGTTCTGGACTGCTATGACCTCTTCTAAGGTGATGCGCAGGACTCGGAAGACGGACTGGACCGGACCCCCAAACCTCGCCTGTCTGGCCCGTAGAAGAATCCTTCTGTAGATGGAAAAGGGGATTAACTGTCTGCTGGATAATGTGTCGGATTCCTCCCCCCCTTCCCCCTCTCACACTCCTCGAACCCCCTCAGCGATTCCCCGTAGAGTCTCACCTTAGAGTCTGAAAGGACGAGCTCTCCATCCTGCTTCCCATGCAGGGGCGCGTTGATTTCCAGTTACTTCACTGGATCTCGGATTTGGTGAGTATTCAACTCCGCTTGACTTTTCCGATATGAGGCCGTAAGTATTCAGTTGCAAAAGTTCAAGCCTTAATTGTCCATTGTCCTTTTCTCTATTTCAGATGCAGGATGAAGAATCCGCTTTGAGGAATGGATTTGCCGAAGGTAAACTCTGGTGAGTCTTTTTGATGGATGGTTCCCTTAGTGATCTTGCTTTCACCCACTAATGCGTGTGTCTTTTCCCCGTAGGGGCCGGGGTACGGAAGTGCCAAAGAAGCAGCGCCGACCCGAGGTGAGGAAAGATTGTCCCAACAATAATCAGGTAAGTCTTAAGGTGGAAGAATCAGGCCTTCCTCCATCTGTTCCTTTGCTCACCTTTGTTTTGTCTCTTTTTCTCCTTAGGCGCTGAAAGGCGACGGATGGTGCCAATGGTCGCTGAAGAGCCCGAGGGCGCCTCGTGAAGGTGAGTGGAACGTGGCGCTGCAGCGAGCGATGCGCTTCTAAAAATAATGTATTTTCTCAGGATCGTCGGAGTGATGGTTCCGGACTCCGGATGGAGGTAGGTAAAGTTCAATTATTCACCTTTCTCTCCTTTCCTTCCTTTTCAGGTGTTCCAGGTTGCAGGCGGGCGTGGCTGGAGCCAGGATGCAGGAGCAGACACGGTGAGCGTCCAGCTGCTAGATGCAGAACAGCGCGAAGCGTGAGCTGCTGTCTGGGCGTGGTTTAAATAGCCCCCAAAGTAGTTCCAGGTAAGTATTCTTCCTCAGTAAACAGAAAGAGGATTCAACTTGGGAACCCTCCCGTCCCCTGCACATTTTCAAATGTTTGGATTAATCCAATACAGTTGTTTAAACTGCGTTATATACATTGTACATACATTTGTTTCTAACACATATGGTCAGACACAGCACGCCACAACACTAGCTTTCAGTGCAGAAGAAGCAACCCGTATCTTAGGTCTCATCAAAGATACTGAAAAAACTTTACCAAGTGAAGACAACCCCGAAAAAACTATTCAGAAACTAGAAAAACTCATTAGACGTGAGATCTCCCAAAAATTACATGCTAGCACACTAGTGGAATATTATAAAGCTAAGAAAATTCCCAGAGGTCTGAGGGTTTACCTAAGACCAACACTTTGTAGTGAAAATAAGATATTTGTACAAAAATGGGACCAGATCTTGAATAAGTGTTCTTTGGACCTTATACTACTAACTATTGAGGAGCTGTCAAAATCCCTTGTAACTATTGATTCTGAAATTAAAACTCTCCAAGACCAAATATCTAAATTTAAATCGGCAAAAGATCTCTCTGAGATACTAGAGGATATCAACCTGAAATTGGCAAACTATAAGACTGAAATTGAACAGAGGAAATTGAGAAAATTTAAAAGAGACACCTTTGACTATCTCAATGATATAGTATACAATTGGCAAGAATATTACCGACAGCGAAATTTTAATCGTAATAACCAACAAGACTCTAACTTCGCAAACTCAGGTAACAGTAGCGACAGCAGTGTTGGTGAACCCATCCAGAGGCCTTCCACAGACCGCACTAGTGAACGTGAACAAACAGAAGACACCAATAGACCAGGGGTGTCCACATCTCCAACTAATAAAGACGCTGAACCTTATACATCAACGGGGGCTTTTTTAGGCATAAGAGAAAGACCCGGAGAGGGAAGAAAGCCACAAACAAAAAAGAGAAACAAATAAAGGACAATAATCTAGTGGTGAATATCTCCAGCAAGATTCTTTCAATAGAACAACTTAACATTTTGAACAAAGGATTATCGTTTGTTCCTACGTGTAATACTTCATTATTTCAAGAAAAAATCTGTCTACACAGATTGATGCGAAAATTAAGACTTAAAATTTTCTTTGACTCGCAACCTGAAAAGGAATCTAGACTACCAGAAAGTGATTTACTGGTAATACGTCCCAAGAGTACATTTGACCCACAGGTACAAAATTCAATTTTGAATTTATTTGAGAAGAGTGTCCTACAAGATTTAAGCAGAATTGACTATAGAAGAAAAACACCCATTAATATCAAAAACCGCCAACTAGATCTAATAGATAAATTGGCGAAAAGTGAAGACATTACGATTAAACCGGCTGACAAAGGGGGAGCAATCGTAATCATGGATACATCCTTTTATGTCAAAAGATGCATTGAACTCCTTAGCGATACAGACACCTATGCCATACTAGATAGGGACCCGTTACCAGAGATCAGAGAACTAATTAACAATACTCTGTTAAAAGCCAAAGAAAACGAATGGATTAATGATAAAACACATCAATATCTCACTAATTCCCATCCGATTACACCAGTCTTTTATGGGCTCCCTAAGATTCACAAAGATAAACAAAATCCACCCCTCAGACCGATTGTTGCTGGGACAGAAAGTATCTTCGACCCACTGGCAGTCTACATTGACAGATTACTACAACCGCTTATACAGGCATCATCCACATACCTAAAGGATACAACAGACTTCCTTAATGGACTTAAAGACTTTTCAGCTATCAGTGAAGACTGCATACTGTTCAGCCTGGACGTATGTAGCTTATATACCTCAATACCACATAGTGAAGGTATAGATTCTGTTGAATGGTTGTTACTTAACAATTCAGGTGTGAAAGGTAATCCTCAATTCATTCTGGAGCTACTCAACTTAATCCTCTACAATAGCTATTTTAGACATCAGGGCAAATACTTTTTACAAACATCGGGTACCTCGATGGGATCATCGATGGCGCCCGTGTACGCTAATACTTTTATGTTTCAGTTCGAAAGTCAGCATGTACTGGAACATCCCACATGGGCAGCATACATTTTAACCTGGAAGAGGTTTATTGATGACATTTTCTGCATTTGGTGTGGCACACGAGATGATTTGGACCAGTTTTTTGAATACCTCAATTTAGTGCATCCTAGGATTAAATTTACTATTGAGATTGGTAACCCTTATTTACATTTTCTTGACGTTAACTTAAGCATTGTTAACAATAAGATAGCCACGTCTATATACCACAAACCGACTGATGTAAATAATCTGCTTCACTATTCCAGCTTCCACCCGAGGGCGATGCTCCAAAGTCTACCATATAGTCAAATATTACGCCTGAAAAGAATAATTTCTGACCCAGAAGTTCTAGATAAGGAATGCACAAATCTTGTTAGTAAATTTCAGAACAGAGGCTATCCACCAGAAATTTTGGAAATTGCCAAAGACAGAGCTTCAGAGATCCCCCGTACAGATTTACTGAAACCTAAATCGGAGGCTAAAGACACCCCACTTTTATACATATCAAAATTCTCAAGACAGAGTTTTCAGATCACAAAAAGTATAAAGAAACATTGGAATATTCTTCATAATGATCAAACTCTATTGGAATTGTTCCCCACACCACCAATGATGTGTTTTAAAAGGGGTAAAAATATAAGAGACAAGCTGGTGAAAGCTGAAAGAGTACCAAAGGAGAAACAACTTTTCCTAGCTACCAAAAAACTAGGCACCTTCCCCTGCTTAGGATGTATACACTGTAATAACACAATCAAAGGTAATGTAGTGACTCACCCTAGGAATGGTCAAAAAATCAAATTAAGAGACTATTCTACGTGTCTGACATCAGGTGTCATATATATGTTGAAGTGCCCTTGTGGCAAAGTGTATGTAGGACAGACCAAAAGACCTGTTAAATCAAGACTGTCTGAACACAAGTCGAACATAAGATGTAATAATCAATACTCACCGGTAGCTCGCCACTTCAACATGCAAAAACATACAATTGCCCAACTAAAATACCAGGTGCTAGAAGTTGTTAAACGACCTACAAGAGGAGGTGACTATCAGTCACTCTTACTACAAAGAGAAGCTTATTGGATTGATAAGTTAAGCTCTTTACAGCCCTGGGGTCTAAATGAAGATTTCACATTGAACTGTTTTCTGTGATTTGAATTTGACAATAAGGAATGATTGATCTTCAACATAAAATTGAGAGTCACATTGCTATTCCTGTGTCTGACTGTGATCTAAGGCACTACTTTGTTGAGACTAATAGATGGTTGCCATAAAAATAATTGCCTATAAACATAGTGTAAAAATTGTTCTTATTCTTAATTTTCATTTTTTGTCATTCTGTTATACTTATCACATTTAATTGTGATCTTTTGTAAAAGAAATGCATTTACCCCATTGAGATTGCTATATTGCACTAGGTTGTCCATGCAATGAGAGAGAGATTTAAGGTTTTTTTTCCCTCTTCCTGCATAATGTGAATCCATGTGATCCACCTATTTTGAACTGATAGGTTACACATGATCATTAAATGACCTTAGCCAGATAATCTGAACATTATATTCATTTTTTCCGTGCTATTTTTTTCCCTTTTTAGATCCGAGCGTTTCGTTCGATTCAAGACCCTTTGTCATTGCTAATTTCGACTCTATTTCACATGGTACACTATTTTTCTCAACTTTCCTCTCCCCGTTCTACGATGTGCGGACTAGTATTTGTAATGTCCGATTTACATCGCACAATAGGTTTCTGTACTGTATGAATTTTTTCCTTTTAATTTATTTAGTTACGCACCTTTACGCTTCCCGATTTAAGTTACTTCTTGTCATTGAATGCCTAGAGATCTACACCTTCATTACAATATAACCTTGTTCCAAGATGGCCGACCTTGAGGCCCATTTACTTCTTAGTCCTTTTTCTTCACCTATTACTTCAGTCCTCTATTTATCTCCATGGTCACATGTAGTCTCCATGGTTTGTGAACAACAAGCCACTCGGCTGAACAGACTCTGCTCAGGATTGCCCCCCCATGCTCCAGGTAAGCGTGAATGCATGTGCATTTATCTATCTAGGGACCAGGGAAATAGTTCCTTAGTCTCATGATTCCTTTTTTTTCTGTTTTCCTTACACTTTCTTTAGTTGATACTCTAACTGACCTATTACTGCCGGATTCTTCAGCTGTTGACCGGCCACACAATCTTGACATCAGTTGCATATCAGCTTTGAGAATTGTGCCATTTGCACATTCTTACCACGGTAATTCTTTACATTTTTTGCCTTGATTAAACACCATATTATGTTTCCATTACTTCATATCAGATTGCTAGGTATATTATACTAATCAGGACTTCATTCCTGTTCAGTTTGGCTATTCGTATGACAGAATTCCCACATACTGAGGCACCTCTGTAGTGACGGCGGGATACTTAAGTTCTACATCCTTATGTGGGCCGCTGTATTGATTATTTTCCGCCCTCCATATTTTGGTTAGGTATGTTACTCAATTTTTTATCTCACACCTATGACTGTTACGTTTGAACATTGAGCTTGGCATTGATCAGGCTTTGTTTTCTTTAGATTTCTGGTATCTTTTTGGGAATTAGCCATGTTTTAAGGAACTAACTGATGTACGAAGACTGTCTATCTATTTTCACCGCTCCGTCCGGTTCTCTGTTTCCGGCACTTTCTACTCACAGAGGTAACGATTTATGTATTTTTTCCATATTAGATTGATACAGCCTAAGAACTATCTGTGTGTTGTTTTACCTACATATTTAATTTTCTTTAGCTTATGTTTCACCATCCACGTGATAGATCCCATTAGAGGTAGTACTCTACTAAATTACAGTATGATGGACGTTATACAGTTAACTTTGCAGGAAAAGATGCTTCAGTAGACCTTCAGCCGCTCTCTCGAGCAGGGGCAACCTAGTTAATCTTATAATGTTGCATGAATTACAATGCATATCAGAACATGCTACATTGTTTCAATTCCCTATTTTTTAGGGACAGATTAATGTTCTAAATACAATTAATGCCATTTATTTTTTAACTGTATGCATTTAATATGACATGAACAGTCTATGCATTGTGCTTACAAAATTTTCTTTACTGAATTTATGCTTTCCTTTTTAAGAGTCCAAGTGTGGCCTTATGAAGAAGAGGAGAACTTCCTCGAAACGCGTCGCTAATCAATTTGGACTCCATTTTTCTTCAATTTGAGCTTTATCTATTGATACTGTTTCTATGCACTGTAAATAATCTTTGCCTGAACTATAATTCTTGCTGAAAATAATACAGCCTGACTATAAAGATATATATTTTTTTATCTCACACTCCTGTGTCTGACCATATGTGTTAGAAACAAATGTATGTACAATGTATATAACGCAGTTTAAACAACTGTATTGGATTAATCCAAACATTTGAAAGTGTGCAGGGGACGGGAGGGTTCCCAAGTTGAATCCTCTTTCTGTTTACTGTTTATTGTCGGGGTCTTGTGCCATGACCTCAGTTTTCCCCCCCGCACCTAAAAGTTTATACAACATAATCCTCGAATCTCTTTACTAATCTTACTTACTATAGGTGTGCGCTTCTATCTAAACCCTTCGCTATTTTGTTCACTAGTTATCTAGTGTGGCACAAATCATAGGGTGCACCCACATTTAACTCAACTAACTACTTAACTTTAGAATGTCCTTCTCAAGGTTAAATGAGCTAACCGACAAGCACGCCACAACACTAGCTTTCAGTGCAGAAGAAGCAACCCGTATCTTAGGTCTCATCAAAGATACTGAAAAAACTTTACCAAGTGAAGACAACCCCGAAAAAACTATTCAGAAACTAGAAAAACTCATTAGACGTGAGATCTCCCAAAAATTACATGCTAGCACACTAGTGGAATATTATAAAGCTAAGAAAATTCCCAGAGGTCTGAGGGTTTACCTAAGACCAACACTTTGTAGTGAAAATAAGATATTTGTACAAAAATGGGACCAGATCTTGAATAAGTGTTCTTTGGACCTTATACTACTAACTATTGAGGAGCTGTCAAAATCCCTTGTAACTATTGATTCTGAAATTAAAACTCTCCAAGACCAAATATCTAAATTTAAATCGGCAAAAGATCTCTCTGAGATACTAGAGGATATCAACCTGAAATTGGCAAACTATAAGACTGAAATTGAACAGAGGAAATTGAGAAAATTTAAAAGAGACACCTTTGACTATCTCAATGATATAGTATACAATTGGCAAGAATATTACCGACAGCGAAATTTTAATCGTAATAACCAACAAGACTCTAACTTCGCAAACTCAGGTAACAGTAGCGACAGCAGTGTTGGTGAACCCATCCAGAGGCCTTCCACAGACCGCACTAGTGAACGTGAACAAACAGAAGACACCAATAGACCAGGGGTGTCCACATCTCCAACTAATAAAGACGCTGAACCTTATACATCAACGGGGGCTTTTTTAGGCATAAGAGAAAGACCCGGAGAGGGAAGAAAGCCACAAACAAAAAAGAGAAACAAATAAAGGACAATAATCTAGTGGTGAATATCTCCAGCAAGATTCTTTCAATAGAACAACTTAACATTTTGAACAAAGGATTATCGTTTGTTCCTACGTGTAATACTTCATTATTTCAAGAAAAAATCTGTCTACACAGATTGATGCGAAAATTAAGACTTAAAATTTTCTTTGACTCGCAACCTGAAAAGGAATCTAGACTACCAGAAAGTGATTTACTGGTAATACGTCCCAAGAGTACATTTGACCCACAGGTACAAAATTCAATTTTGAATTTATTTGAGAAGAGTGTCCTACAAGATTTAAGCAGAATTGACTATAGAAGAAAAACACCCATTAATATCAAAAACCGCCAACTAGATCTAATAGATAAATTGGCGAAAA
This sequence comes from Ambystoma mexicanum, assembly GCF_040938575.1. Lineage (NCBI taxonomy): Eukaryota > Metazoa > Chordata > Amphibia > Caudata > Ambystomatidae > Ambystoma > Ambystoma mexicanum. The sequence goes on along the minus strand of NC_090923.1, from coordinate 68,976,128 downwards.
GTGAAGACATTACGATTAAACCGGCTGACAAAGGGGGAGCAATCGTAATCATGGATACATCCTTTTATGTCAAAAGATGCATTGAACTCCTTAGCGATACAGACACCTATGCCATACTAGATAGGGACCCGTTACCAGAGATCAGAGAACTAATTAACAATACTCTGTTAAAAGCCAAAGAAAACGAATGGATTAATGATAAAACACATCAATATCTCACTAATTCCCATCCGATTACACCAGTCTTTTATGGGCTCCCTAAGATTCACAAAGATAAACAAAATCCACCCCTCAGACCGATTGTTGCTGGGACAGAAAGTATCTTCGACCCACTGGCAGTCTACATTGACAGATTACTACAACCGCTTATACAGGCATCATCCACATACCTAAAGGATACAACAGACTTCCTTAATGGACTTAAAGACTTTTCAGCTATCAGTGAAGACTGCATACTGTTCAGCCTGGACGTATGTAGCTTATATACCTCAATACCACATAGTGAAGGTATAGATTCTGTTGAATGGTTGTTACTTAACAATTCAGGTGTGAAAGGTAATCCTCAATTCATTCTGGAGCTACTCAACTTAATCCTCTACAATAGCTATTTTAGACATCAGGGCAAATACTTTTTACAAACATCGGGTACCTCGATGGGATCATCGATGGCGCCCGTGTACGCTAATACTTTTATGTTTCAGTTCGAAAGTCAGCATGTACTGGAACATCCCACATGGGCAGCATACATTTTAACCTGGAAGAGGTTTATTGATGACATTTTCTGCATTTGGTGTGGCACACGAGATGATTTGGACCAGTTTTTTGAATACCTCAATTTAGTGCATCCTAGGATTAAATTTACTATTGAGATTGGTAACCCTTATTTACATTTTCTTGACGTTAACTTAAGCATTGTTAACAATAAGATAGCCACGTCTATATACCACAAACCGACTGATGTAAATAATCTGCTTCACTATTCCAGCTTCCACCCGAGGGCGATGCTCCAAAGTCTACCATATAGTCAAATATTACGCCTGAAAAGAATAATTTCTGACCCAGAAGTTCTAGATAAGGAATGCACAAATCTTGTTAGTAAATTTCAGAACAGAGGCTATCCACCAGAAATTTTGGAAATTGCCAAAGACAGAGCTTCAGAGATCCCCCGTACAGATTTACTGAAACCTAAATCGGAGGCTAAAGACACCCCACTTTTATACATATCAAAATTCTCAAGACAGAGTTTTCAGATCACAAAAAGTATAAAGAAACATTGGAATATTCTTCATAATGATCAAACTCTATTGGAATTGTTCCCCACACCACCAATGATGTGTTTTAAAAGGGGTAAAAATATAAGAGACAAGCTGGTGAAAGCTGAAAGAGTACCAAAGGAGAAACAACTTTTCCTAGCTACCAAAAAACTAGGCACCTTCCCCTGCTTAGGATGTATACACTGTAATAACACAATCAAAGGTAATGTAGTGACTCACCCTAGGAATGGTCAAAAAATCAAATTAAGAGACTATTCTACGTGTCTGACATCAGGTGTCATATATATGTTGAAGTGCCCTTGTGGCAAAGTGTATGTAGGACAGACCAAAAGACCTGTTAAATCAAGACTGTCTGAACACAAGTCGAACATAAGATGTAATAATCAATACTCACCGGTAGCTCGCCACTTCAACATGCAAAAACATACAATTGCCCAACTAAAATACCAGGTGCTAGAAGTTGTTAAACGACCTACAAGAGGAGGTGACTATCAGTCACTCTTACTACAAAGAGAAGCTTATTGGATTGATAAGTTAAGCTCTTTACAGCCCTGGGGTCTAAATGAAGATTTCACATTGAACTGTTTTCTGTGATTTGAATTTGACAATAAGGAATGATTGATCTTCAACATAAAATTGAGAGTCACATTGCTATTCCTGTGTCTGACTGTGATCTAAGGCACTACTTTGTTGAGACTAATAGATGGTTGCCATAAAAATAATTGCCTATAAACATAGTGTAAAAATTGTTCTTATTCTTAATTTTCATTTTTTGTCATTCTGTTATACTTATCACATTTAATTGTGATCTTTTGTAAAAGAAATGCATTTACCCCATTGAGATTGCTATATTGCACTAGGTTGTCCATGCAATGAGAGAGAGATTTAAGGTTTTTTTTCCCTCTTCCTGCATAATGTGAATCCATGTGATCCACCTATTTTGAACTGATAGGTTACACATGATCATTAAATGACCTTAGCCAGATAATCTGAACATTATATTCATTTTTTCCGTGCTATTTTTTTCCCTTTTTAGATCCGAGCGTTTCGTTCGATTCAAGACCCTTTGTCATTGCTAATTTCGACTCTATTTCACATGGTACACTATTTTTCTCAACTTTCCTCTCCCCGTTCTACGATGTGCGGACTAGTATTTGTAATGTCCGATTTACATCGCACAATAGGTTTCTGTACTGTATGAATTTTTTCCTTTTAATTTATTTAGTTACGCACCTTTACGCTTCCCGATTTAAGTTACTTCTTGTCATTGAATGCCTAGAGATCTACACCTTCATTACAATATAACCTCGTTCCAAGATGGCCGACCTTGAGGCCCATTTACTTCTTAGTCCTTTTTCTTCACCTATTACTTCAGTCCTCTATTTATCTCCATGGTCACATGTAGTCTCCATGGTTTGTGAACAACAAGCCACTCGGCTGAACAGACTCTGCTCAGGATTGCCCCCCCATGCTCCAGGTAAGCGTGAATGCATGTGCATTTATCTATCTAGGGTCCAGGGAAATAGTTCCTTAGTCTCATGATTCCTTTTTTTTCTGTTTTCCTTACACTTTCTTTAGTTGATACTCTAACTGACCTATTACTGCCGGATTCTTCAGCTGTTGACCGGCCACACAATCTTGACATCAGTTGCATATCAGCTTTGAGAATTGTGCCATTTGCACATTCTTACCACGGTAATTCTTTACATTTTTTGCCTTGATTAAACACCATATTATGTTTCCATTACTTCATATCAGATTGCTAGGTATATTATACTAATCAGGACTTCATTCCTGTTCAGTTTGGCTATTCGTATGACAGAATTCCCACATACTGAGGCACCTCTGTAGTGACGGCGGGATACTTAAGTTCTACATCCTTATGTGGGCCGCTGTATTGATTATTTTCCGCCCTCCATATTTTGGTTAGGTATGTTACTCAATTTTTTATCTCACACCTATGACTGTTACGTTTGAACATTGAGCTTGGCATTGATCAGGCTTTGTTTTCTTTAGATTTCTGGTATCTTTTTGGGAATTAGCCATGTTTTAAGGAACTAACTGATGTACGAAGACTGTCTATCTATTTTCACCGCTCCGTCCGGTTCTCTGTTTCCGGCACTTTCTACTCACAGAGGTAACGATTTATGTATTTTTTCCATATTAGATTGATACAGCCTAAGAACTATCTGTGTGTTGTTTTACCTACATATTTAATTTTCTTTAGCTTATGTTTCACCATCCACGTGATAGATCCCATTAGAGGTAGTACTCTACTAAATTACAGTATGATGGACGTTATACAGTTAACTTTGCAGGAAAAGATGCTTCAGTAGACCTTCAGCCGCTCTCTCGAGCAGGGGCAACCTAGTTAATCTTATAATGTTGCATGAATTACAATGCATATCAGAACATGCTACATTGTTTCAATTCCCTATTTTTTAGGGACAGATTAATGTTCTAAATACAATTAATGCCATTTATTTTTTAACTGTATGCATTTAATATGACATGAACAGTCTATGCATTGTGCTTACAAAATTTTCTTTACTGAATTTATGCTTTCCTTTTTAAGAGTCCAAGTGTGGCCTTATGAAGAAGAGGAGAACTTCCTCGAAACGCGTCGCTAATCAATTTGGACTCCATTTTTCTTCAATTTGAGCTTTATCTATTGATACTGTTTCTATGCACTGTAAATAATCTTTGCCTGAACTATAATTCTTGCTGAAAATAATACAGCCTGACTATAAAGATATATATTTTTTTATCTCACACTCCTGTGTCTGACCATATGTGTTAGAAACAAATGTATGTACAATGTATATAACGCAGTTTAAACAACTGTATTGGATTAATCCAAACATTTGAAAGTGTGCAGGGGACGGGAGGGTTCCCAAGTTGAATCCTCTTTCTGTTTACTGTTTATTGTCGGGGTCTTGTGCCATGACCTCAGTTTTCCCCCCCGCACCTAAAAGTTTATACAACATAATCCTCGAATCTCTTTACTAATCTTACTTACTATAGGTGTGCGCTTCTATCTAAACCCCCCGAAGTATTCTTCCTCAGCCATGCCCGAGTGGTAAAATAGTCCCATAGGTAAAATAGTCCCTTTCTGACCTCAAGGAGGTCTGGATCCGGCAGCATGGTCTGCATCAGGTAAGTCCATCTAAGCACTCCCATAATGAGCCTGGCGGCTATGGTGCCAGGACTGATGCCTTCTATGAGCCTGGCGCCAAAGGCGCCAGGACAATGTTCAAAGAGCCCCTATAAGGGGTTGCTGGGTCCGTCCCTGGGGACATGATGTCTGCTTTCGGGGACGCTGGTCCTGAACTGGCTTCCCGGGAGTAGGCATCATGACATCTATGTCGTTTTGGGGCTGCCCACGCATGCCCCACTAGGACGTAGCGGTATAAATGCTGCGCCCCCACGGCTCCCTTCAGATTTCAACCATCTCCAAAGTAGTGGGAGCACCTCGTGCAGTCTACTATTTTGTCTAGGTTGTGCTGTTGGAGTTTTCTCCTGATGTCAGGAAAAGCGCTGTTCCGCCCGTGCGCTACGTGCGGTTTGAAGAAGGTGTATGAGGGGGACGGACATATGGATTGCATATATTGTCTACACCCTCATCATTCGGCAGACAAGTGCGACATATGTAAGAGCTTCTCCCAGAAGACTCTTAAAGATCGAAGTCGAAGACTAGTGGCATGGTTAAACGAGGGAGCAGGGGCATACCCGCCTTCGAAGGTGGGCTCCACCCCAGCCAAGATTCTCTATTACGGTAGCAATGGACGAGCAATCAAGGCCTAGCTTCTCAGGAGGTGATGCAGGCTGGTCCTTAAGTACAGTATAGTCCCCAAGCCCCCACAAAGGAATGTCCACACACTGTATTGGTTAGAACACAGTCTTTATATAATCAATATTCAAGGTTATGTACACTTATCATAATAACTCACTTTGTACTTAGGAAAATCAACAATGGCAAATATATACAATTCTAAAGTGGTACCACCCTTTGTATTAGATCTTATTAAAGTGCACCAACAATACTATAACAATGTCACACAGATCAATAGAGTGAAACCAGCAATAGAGAGAGGAGAGAAAATAAGATGGTTGAGCAATAGGCAGAATACTGGCCCCTACCACTAGACACAGTTCTGTGTGGAGATCCCCCCACCTGGGCAACCTGTAAAATAAAGATATAGCACAAGCCCAGTCCATATATTGTTCTGCAAGTCTTATTCCCTCCTATAATGTTTTTACCCCCCCAATGTACCTGGTGGAGTCGAGTTCTTCGAAGAGGCGTCGACAGATCCTTCTTGAGCGACCCCCTTTCAAGCAGGAGTCACGGATCATCGAGAGGCGTCGAGAAGCGTCGAGGAACTCGGCGTTCGGCGGCGGGGAATCGATGGCCCTTCTTGAATGCCTTCCCTTTCAAGCGGGAGACACGGGGCGTCGAAAGTCCGTCGACAAACGTCGATGAGGCGGCAGCTTCGTCCGAGCGGTGCTCGTCGGCGTCGGAGCGTCGGCGTCCTGCAAGGCAGAGGCGTGCGGGGCACCTCGGTGACAATAGTTCTGGACCGCAAAGATTGTGGAGACGGAGGCCCAGCAAGGGTGTCGAGTCGTTCGAGTCTTTGTGGTCTTCGGGTGGCGGGAAACCCACCGGCAGGTTTCTCCTCGGCGCGTTGGTCGTCCTCGACTTTCTCCGGCAGGATAAAGCGGTCGACGGTGCGGACGAGGGAGTCCTTCGATTCAAATGTTCTTAGGCAAGGAGTGGACGGCTCTGGTCGTCGGCGGCACGGCGTCAAGTGGTTCCCACGGCTGGGCAACACAACTTCGACGGGCCTCCAGCGGTTACACAAACCTGCGAACCCTGGTCGACGGCAATGGACTTCGACGGCGGCGATGTCCGGGTGCTTCACTTCGATCTCCTCGGCGGTCCCGTCTCGGGTCGGCAGCCTTTCGAGGGTCTGTCTTCCAGGGCGCTTCGGCGAAGATGGAGCGGTGCTCGATGGTCCCTCGGAGCACGGGAAGAGGGCGCCTTACCAGGTCCTCTCTCGGGTCAGTCTTCGACGATTTCGGCAGCCTTCGGATCTGTCGAAGCAAATGCCACAGCAAGTCTTTTTCTTCCAGCTGGACGTCGAGGATCAGCAGTTCCAGTTACTCTTAGAGTGGAGACTCAGCTCCAGAACACTTCTGAACGCTTCTGAACCAATTACCAGTGGTGAGAGGTCCCCAGATATACTATTCTGTCTCTCATCCACACTGCTGGCACACACTCAGCAGCCAATCATACAGAAGGGCATTCATGCAGTCAGTCAGCCAATCAGGCACACAGGTGCATTCAGGCCATACTCCCCCCTTTCAGACACTCACAACAAGGAATGTGAATTGGGACAAGTACCCAGCCATTCAACACTACACACTGCATTCAGGCCAGTTTCGGGCAGGGCTGTCTCAGTCTTTGTCTCTCATGCCAGAAACAAGACAACCACAACAAGGAGTGTATATTGGTCACACACTCCATTCACCCAGGTCCCACCCACAGGAGGTACCCACAACATACAGTCACTGGGAAGGCTCCAGTCAGTCTAGCCGGGCCTTCACAACAACACCATATATGGAACTTCCACCCAACAGCCAGTCAGGGGGAAGGGACAGAGTCAGGGCTTCCCAGGACTTTGGGAAACAAGGTAACAGGCAATAGAAAGCAAGAGGCCACAGGGGCCATCTTTGTTTCCTATCAGGGATCAACTGATCCCAATGGCAGGGCCTGGGTATCCCAAAATGGAGGACACCCAGAGCACCTGTCAAATTCAGCATGGAGCTGCCACCAGCCCATACCCTGCTCTGTGGGCCACCCACAGGTGCCCAAAAACATACACTAGGGGTACAGGGTTGTACCCCTACCCATGGGTGCCATAAGGGTATCCCATGGGTCTGTTCACCAAACCAAAAGAGATAGCTGCACTGCCAGGGGTCCCACATGGACTCCTGGGCAGAAAACATGACAGAACACACGATAAAAAGCAGTAAAGGACAAGGATTCAGAGGGCCTGTCCCTCTGATGCATTTCCAGCATCACAGCCCCGCGCCGCTCAACATCGTCGGAACCCCTGGTGAAGAAATTACGACCGGCGGAGAAGGAATCATCGAGAAGCCATTCTAAGGAGTCTTCCTCTTCTTCAACGAAGAAAGACAGAAAAGAAAAATCGAAATCCTCCTCGGGCGATCATCATAGATCGACCTCGAGTCGAGATGCAGAGAAGCGTAGGTCGAGTTCAGAAAAGGCGGGAACGCCTCAAGGACCTACACGACCACCACCGTCGTCGACAGCAGGGCAGTCGTCGACCACTTCTCTGCCACTGACACAATTGGTCTCAACCGTTCTTGGGCCTCAGACGGTGACGACGACGACGGGGCCAGCTTTAGTCTCGTCGACGGAGATCCTGCAAGAGGCCTGGCGACCAGAAGTATTCGACCCAGTTTTGCCGGAGACCCTACTGCAGCAAGAGGCCTTGTCCGTGTCCTCGGGAGATGAGGATGTGAGAGTAGCTGGCCCTGCAGACCTCGGGTTACGAGGGATTACCAGGCCTCTCTCCGGGAGCATTCCGGGGTCTACCCCTCTTCTCAATCCGCAGTCACTCTTGTCACTGGAGGTTTTATCCACGTTGCAAACGTTGCTGAAGACACTGGACGAGAGACTACCTCAAGCAACTCCGGCCAGGTCCGCCGTCGACGAACCGTGCCTGTATCGTTGGCCACCTCCATCAACCCCCATGGCAGTGCCAGTGGGTGAAGACCTCTCAGCTCCACGCCACGGGGAAGGAGAGCTCATAGATTCGGACTCGGACAGTAGAGCCTTATCGGATGTCTCACTTTCCCCCTCCAGGGATCCAACCTGGAAGTCTGAAGCGGAATTAGAAACCCCGAGAAGCCCGTCTGAGCCGTCTCCCCCGGACGACATTGGGTTATTTCACACCATGATGGCCAAGCCTTGTACAGAATTCGGGTTGGCCTAGGAAGAGGAGAAAAAGGAATGTTTTCTTTTCGACCACATGGGAAAGAGAAGAAGGTCGGTGTTTTCAGTACCCATCCTGAATCATGTGTGGCAGGAGGGGTTACAGACCATGCGCAACCCTTTCTCGGAACCGGAAATAAAAGGTCGCCTGTAGAAAAAATGTAGGGCCCCAGAAGCTACCCCGAAGTGTCTCTCCTCCCAACCAACTCCTGACTCGGTGGTGTCGGTAGCGGTGGCGAGAAAGGCAAGGGCACAGCACAAGTGCATGACCCCCCGCCCGGAAAGTGAGGCCAGAAGACAGGATGCCTTCGGCAAAAAGGTGCTGTTGGTAGGGGCTACCACAATGAAATCGGCCAATTCTCTGGCCATAGTAGCCAGATACGACAGGGAGATGTGGCACCGACTGGCTCCTATGCTGGAGCATCTTCCAGAAGAACATCGTAAGGCGGCAATGTTACTGGTCAGGGAAGGTGAAGAGGCCTCCAATCATGCCATAAACATCGCGGTGGACCTCACAGAATCGGGGTTTAAGCAGGTGAATAACGGTGTGGTTCTCCGAAGGCAAGCATGGCTGAAATGCACCAACTTTAGACCACAGGTGCAATACAAGGTGCTGGATATGACTTTTCAGGGAGACCTTATGTTCGGCGAGAAAGTGGACGAGGCCCTGAAGGGCATGAAAGAGAACTCGGACACGGCGCGTTCCTTGGGGGCCCTCCAAAGTGGTCGAAGTTTCAGGTCTTTTTGTCCCTTTAGGGGAGCATCGGGAAACTCCAGATTCTCGGCATCGAGAGACAGATCCTTCAGTAGGCCAGCATACCCCTCCCAGGGATACAGACGGGCTTCTCAAGTGGCAAAACGACGCTGAGACTACCAGGCCCCCAATAAGAGAACAGGTTACTAGTCGGTGACGAGGGATAAGCAGACCAAGGACCAGCAATGACGGGCATCGGAACGTTCTGGGAGGCAGGGTATCGTGCTACATCAACAAATGGGAGCAAATAACAACGGATCAATGGGTGTTGGACACTGTAAGATACGGACATTCCCAGCAATTCACAAGCAACCCTCCGCACATTCCACCGGCGTTTGTAGCTCAACCCCATCTGAGCGTGTTGCAGCAGGAAGTTGCACTTATGCTACAAAAAAGTGCTATAGAATTGGTTCCGTCGTCGCAGAGGGGTCAAGGGGTTTATTCCTGATACTTTGTGGTGAAAAAAACAAACGGAAAGTGGCATCCCATTCTAGACCTGCGCGATCTAAACAAGACATTGAAAAGCCTAAAATTCAAGATGCTCACGCTCCAGGAAGTGATCCGGTCAGTTCAAGAAGGGGACTTTCTGGCGTCTCTGCACCTGCATGACGCGTACTTCCACATACCAATGTGTCGGCGACATAAAAAGTTCCTAAGGTTTGTGGTAGGACGGACTCACTACCAGTTCACAATACTTCCTTTTGGGCTGAAATCCTCTCCCAGAACGTTCACGAAATGTTTGGCCCCGGTGGCGGCCTGGCTGAGAAGGCAAAGCCATCATGTATACCCGTATCTCGACGACTGGTTGGTGAGAGGGTCCTCCCCTGTGTCGACTCACACAAGTTTGCAGGCACCCATGCACCTCTTACAACGGCTGGGGTTTGCGGTAAACTCCGAGAAATCCTCGTTAACGCCGCCGAGAAGCTTGGTGTTCCTGGGCGCACAATTCGAGACCCAGTCAGGGTTAGTGAAGCCAACCCTCGACAGAATCACCAAACTCAATCGATTGGCAGTTCAGCTGAAAATCAATACCAGACTATCAGTGAGAAAATATATGTCAATTCTGGGCGCTATGGCGTCCTGCATTCCTCTGGTGGGCAACTGCCACCTGTTCATGAGGCCGGTTCAAGAGTTTCTGGCGGACCGGTGGACGCAAGCCCAAGGGCTCTGGTCGGACAAAATGACCGTCGATGACGAGGAGCTCCTACTAGCTCTTTAGTGGTGGCAGAGCTTTCAGAATCTATCCAGAGGGGTACCCCTTCAGGAGCCGGAGTTCCGGCTAACCATAGTGACGGACACGTCCCTGACAGGCTGGGGAGTACACATGGGCACTCTACAAATGCAAGGTTGTTGGTCTCGGAGGGAATCTCTCCTGCACATCAACGTTCTGGAACTGAGAGCAGTGCGCTGGGCCCTGAAGTCTTTCCTGCCGCACATCAGAGGGTCCATAGTGAGAATATTGGCAGACAACACGACGGCAATGTTTTACTTGAGGAAGCAAGGGGGCATGCGATCCAGAACCCTTTCCACCGAGGCTCAGAAGGTGTGGCATTGGGCTCTGAACTGAAACACAATATATCCATCGTAGCTCATCATCTTCCGGGAGTAAGGAACGAGCAAGCGGACTCACTCAGCAGAAAAATGGACCAAATTCACGAATGGGAGATAGACAGCGTTCAGTTGTCGAAGGTCTTCGAGAAATGGGGACGCCCTCCGCTGGATCTCTTCGCTACGAAGAGGAACAAGAAGTGCGAAATGTATGCCAGCAGGTGGCCACAGGAAGGTTCTCTGGGGAAAGCGTTCTTCTTCCCGTGGATGGACAAGTTCCTCTACGCCTTCTCTCCGTTCCCTCTTATACGGAGAACTCTGCAGTGGATACGCAGGTACAGGTGCCGGGTCATCCTAGTGGCACCGTGTTGGCCGAGGCAGCCATGGTTTTCCGACCTGCTTCATCTGTCAGTGGATCAACCAATAACGTTCCTGAAGGTTCCCAATCTCCTGTCCCAGGACGAAGGAACAGTGTGGCATCACAATCCAGACAGTCTCAATCTCACAGCTTGGCTCCTGACTTTTCGGAATTTGGTGCCTTGAGCATTTCGTCGGACTGTTGGAGAATCCTGCAAGCAGCGGGGGCCCCTTCCACCAACAAGTCGTACGAGTGTAAGTGGAGAAGGTTCTGTACGTGGTGTCAAGGACAGAACCTTCTCGGAACAGCTTCTGATGTATCTGCTACACCTGGCGAAGAGCGGATTATCCTTTTCATCAATAAAGGTACACCTGGCGGCCATCTCTAGGTTCACGAGGAGGAGGCAGTCGCCTCCTTTATTTAGTGACAGGTTGGTGAAACACTTCATGAGGGGTTTGTTCTGGACGTTCCCTCCGGTTAAACATTTTCCACCAACGTGGAGCCTTAATGTGGTGCTAGCAGGGTTAATGAAACCACCCTTTGAACCAATGGCCACATCATTGATGAAGTTCTTGTCATGGAAAGTGGCTTTTCTAATAGCTATAACATCAGCTAGGCGGATCTCGGAGTTGCAAGCGTTGGTCGTAGACCCGCCGTACCTAAGGTTTTTTAAGGACAAAGTGGTTCTGTCAACTAATCCTCGTTTCATTCCAAAGGTTCCTACGGCTTATTATAAACACTCATCCATTGTCCTGCCCACCTTTTTCGCAACCCCTCTTCGGCTGCGGAAAAAGTCCTCCATACCTTGGACGTAAAGAGAGCTCTAAAATTTTACCTTCATCGGACTCAGCAACTTACATCTACTCAACAACTCTTTGTTGCATATGGTCCTTCGGCAAAAGGAAAAGCAATTTCAAAGCAGGGACTGGTCCGATGGGTCTCATCGATGATTGCCTTCTGTCATTCCAAAGCGGGAAAACCACTACAAGGGCATCCGAGAGCTCATTCCACAATAGCAACTTCGTCGTCAATGGCGTTGTGGGCAGGAATCCCACTAACAGACATTTGCCAGGCGGCGGCATGGTCAGTGCCTCACAAGTTTACCCGCCATTACTGCCTCAAACGGCAGCATGCGGACGAGATACAAATGGGAAGAGCAGTCTTACGCCATCTGTTTCAATAAGGTAAGCCCTTTTCAAGAAGGGTCTGTACTTATTTTGACATATGTATATATGGATGTATATAGATATATATATATATATATACATATATATATATATATATATATATATATATATATATATATATATATATATATAGGTATTGATATGTGCATGTACTGTTGCGTATTTTTAAATTGGCATTTTACGTAAGCGTGGTTCGCTATACATATGCTTAGGAGGGTGCCGGATTGCATTCACACCTCCTCTTTTTCAGGATCACTGCTGTGCATTCTATTCTAAGCATGTGAATCCATGAAAGATCCAATGCTGGAGAAGGGAATAGTTTCTTACCTGTAACTCCATTTCTCCAGCATTGGTATCTTTCATGGAATCACATGCGCCCGCCGGCCTCCCCGGAATGCAATTGTCTTGTATAACTAGGTTTCACCCCATTCTGCTTTGGAGGGGTCGAAATCTGAAGGGAGCCGCGAGGGCAGCACATTTATACCTCTACGTCCTAGTGGGGCATGCGTGGGCGGCCCAAAACGACGTAGATAGGACACAAAAGTGTCAAAAGTTTTCCTATGGGAAACGGCTTTATAAGCGTACCGAGGGTTCCCAGTCTGTCGACGGGGAATATTCTAAGCATGTGAATCCATGAAAGATACCAATGCTGGAGAAATTGAGTTACAGGTAAGAAACTATTCCCTTCTGCTGGAGTCAGCGGCCCATCATGTGGATATGTCAGCCCTGGGCCTCATGATTGGAATTGATGTTTCCGGCCAGGCGTGGCTCCAAGCTACCAAGTTTAAAAGGGAGGTCCAAGAAAAGGTGTTTGAACGTTTTAATTCCTCCATGGATGAGAAGCTCAATAAAACAAAAGGAAGTATGCCAAGTCTTTGTTCATTTTAGCAAAACCTTCTCCTTCCAAACCGTCCGGTCCTTACAAATCAGGCACCCAATCAAGATCTTTTTTGTGTTTCAGAGGTTTTCATGACCGGTAGTCACGCGGACCAGAACGTTCTTCCAGTGGGCCTCGGCGCAAGCAACAAAAGCAAGGCAGACTTTTTTTCTCCCGGTCCTCAGCCTCCTCTTCTGCCACATGTGCTCTTGCCACTGATAAGTAAACAAAATTATATACTCCTATTTCCCAGCCCCTCTCCTCCATACATTTGGGGACATTCCGTCCTACGGGATGGGACCGGAGGACTTTGTCCTTCTTTTATTTTTAAATGGGGCCACCACACGTGGCTGTAACCCTGGCTTCCTGAGCTCAGCCACGCGCATCGCCTTTTCTCTGCACGGCCGTGGTTGGGCGCACTTGCATCGTGGGAAATTCTTTTTTTCCCACTTTTCCTTCATCTTCCTGCTCTGGATCTACAGTCTCTGAGGCTCCCTTACAGACGGCTAAGACTGTTTCTGAGGCTAAACGGGCAGAAAAATGCTCCAGGTCTTCCAGTACCGGCTCTGCCGAGGTTCCCTGTCAGAGGGCTAAAATTGACTCCAAAGCTCCTATAATTCCTGTGGTGACAATAGCTTCACAAAAACCTGTGATGCAGATCGATTCAGGCAGTGAAAAAATGACAGCCCACGTGTCCAGAGACGGTCATTTGGACGGGTCCCGCCAAACCAACCTTTTCAAAGGCTGGCGCAGGAGGGCCTACGTTTGGGGCTGAGCAGCCATTTCTACCAAATCTAGATAGTAGTAATCCCTTTTGGTCACCAATTGACTAGCGTGCAAGGTTTCTGCTGCCACACACGGTCTCACTTCCTCCAACATCCGCTCCTCTGGTTTATGTGGTTCCAGCTGGAGGGGGGCCATCTTGACAACCTGCCTCAATACAATCTTGTGGATATGCCCTTTCAGAGCGGCCTCTACCCACCCCTCTGCTAAGACCTTCCTCTTTGGCATATTCCAGGCCCTCATGCACTCAGACCCCACTAAGGCTTACTTTAAGTATCTGTTTAAGGATATGTATCCTAAGCCTCTCGAGCCACAGCCTGCACCGCCTCCGCCTCAGCAGGCTCTAGTACTGCCTCCTCCGCCTCCATTGGAGCCTACTCCTACACTGCCTCCATTGCATCCTCTTTCACTGGTGCTTCCAACGCCAGTGGTGCAAATAGCTATGTCCAAAGTGTCTGAGTCACTGCGTTTAGCGGATCAACATTCTGCTCTCGCCAGAACAGACAAGGAGCACGCCGACGAGGATAGTGAAGACTCTCCCCAGTCCATCAGAGTTTGTCATGACAGGGATTTGGTTATGATGGCATTGCTATAAATTCCAATCCCAGAGCCTACGGCTCTGCAAGAGGGAGTTCTCTCACAAGCGCTGACCCTTAAATTACAGGAGCGCACAGTTTTCTTTTCTTCAAAAATACGTGCTGAAGCCTGTAAGGTCTGGAACAAACCTCATACCGGCAGCATTTAAATAAAAAATAGACGCTCGCTATAAGCTCCACTCATCGGAGGAAGACCATAATACAAGACCAATGGGTTTTGTCCGTAGCCCGAGCTGGCTTTCGGCTACCCCTTCCTCATACCCCACCTTCACATCCTCCTCTTCAGCAGACTGTGTCTCCTTCCCTCAGAGCCGAGGTACAACATCTCTTAAACCTCAGATCAGTGGAACATGTTCCCCAGAGGGAGCAAGAGGGCGGTTATTACTCCCGTCAGTTTACAGTGCCCAAACCCAACCAGGCTGGCCTGCGCACTATCCTAGATTTCTCCAACTTCAACCTTTTCCTTCCCCAAGAGAAATTCAAGAGGATCACGCACAGCCAAATAAGATCCTCTGTCCGGAAGGGCGACTGGCTCACTGTGGCAAATTTCCAGGACGCTTATATGCCCATGCTGATTCGGGCCCCACATCTGAAATACCTTTGTTTTGCTATGGGACCGCAACATTTCCAATATTGAGTGCTACCGTTTGGTCTCAGCTCGGCACCACAAGTCTTTACGAAGATGATGGCAGTCACTGCAGCATTCCTCATGCTTCAGGGAGTTCATGGCTATCCATATTTAGACGATTGGCTTCTGCTGAGCCTTATCCTCAGACTGCAAAAGTCAATCTTCAGTCTCTTCAGCAGCTCCTGTTCCAACTGGGGCTATGTTCTATGTGAACAAACAGGGGGGCACCAGGGCTCCTCCTCTGGTTGATCTAGCGGTCCAAATTTGGAATTGAGCAGTCCAGCTCAATGTCTGGCTACAAGCTGTGTACATTCCGGGACTGAACAATGTTGCAGTGGATTTCCAGAACCGCCAATCTATGGCGAACCACGAGTAAGAAATGAACAGCAAGGTTCTTGCCAAACCTTTCAAGCAATAGGTCATGCCAACGGTGGACCTCCTTGCGACTTCAACCAACAAGAATCTGCCAAGCAAGGCCTCCAGGGATGGCCCATCTTCATTGGGGGATGCGCTCGAGATTTCGTGGGACAACCTAAAGGCTTATGCCTTCCCTCCTCTGCCATTGATACATTGATCACTCTGGAAGCTCAGGTGTGCCTCCAACTGCACTCTCCTGTTCATATCTCCTTGGTGGCCAGCCAGATTCTGGTTCTTGGAACTTTAGCACATGTCAATATGTAACCCAATCAGGTTACCGTAGATCCCCAGTCTTCTACACCAGAGCAATCATCAGGTGTGGCACCCCTCCCCACAATCCTTCAACTTGGTGCCGTGGTGCCTGAGTTCAAGTCCTTAGCGCAGATTAACATTTCGGAGGACAATATGCGCATAATTCAGGTGATGCGAAAGCCTTCTACAAGAGCTCAACACAAAAGTAAATGGTTTTGTTTTTGTCATTGGTGTCTGGCTAAACAGCTTGATCCTCGACATGCTTCTATTGACTGTGTCCTGTCATTCATATCAGACCTTGCGCCCTCTGGCATCCACGTCTTATCGTGCAGAACTTATTTGTCAACTATTGCAGCTTATCTTTCAACAGATAACTGCTCTTTTTCTCTGACAAACCCAGCAATCAAGAGGCATTTTGCAGGTCTCCTACACCTCTGCCGCCGGTCAGGCCTCCTCACCCAAAATGGGATCTAAATGTGGTCCTTACCACTCTGTGTCTCAAGCCATTTGAACCACTGGCCACTACAGAGCTCAAGTTTCTCTCCTGGAAAGTGGCCTTCTTAATTGCAGCTACATCTGCTAGAAGAATAAGAAAGTTTCAAGCTCTCTCTCTTGAACACCCGTTCTTGACTTTTCGCAAAGGGAAGGTTTTGCTTCTCACTCATCCTTCTTTCCTTCCATCAATTGTCTCAGAGTTCCACATCAACCAGTCAATCTCCCTCCCAGTTTATTTTTCCAGACCAGGTCTCAGATGCTAAGAGGGTGCTCCATAACTTGGATGTCAGGAGAGCTTTGAAGTTTTATCTTCAAATAACAAATGATTTCAAAAGCTCCTCACATCTCTTTGTTCCCTTCGGGGACCCAAAAGGGAAACCAGCCTCGAAAGCTTCCATTTCACAATGGATCGCTTTGTGTATCTCAGAGGCTTATACAGTTCAGGGCCTTCAGGCCCCAAGGGGTGATCATGCACATTTGGTTTGTGGCAAAGCGCCTGCTGTTGCCTTCCAGAAATGTGTCCCTTGGGAGTCCATAGCCAAGGCTGCATCATGTGCTTCTCCCTCAGCTTTTTGTAGAAACTATTGTCTTCACCGGAGCACCCAGGCTGATGCCCAGTTTGGCCAGAAGTTCATAAGGACCTATTCCAGTAATGGCAATTTTCATCCTCCCGTTCTTTGGTCAGTGCTGGGGAATCTCCTAAAAGTATGGAGGAAAGGGGATGGGACGTACGAGTATAACAAAGTTACTCACCATAGTGTCTATCTTACTCCTAGTTCATAGTCCCCGTTCCTCCATACAGCAGCCTGTCTTCCCCTCTAAAAAGTTTCCTCTATTTGCTAATGGTCCTTCGACTTTGGCGATAGAAAAAGACTGAAGGACACAAATTTATTTTTGGTGCTTCAAAGTGCTCTGGTCCCGTCCCATAGGACGGAATGTCCGCAAAAGTATGGAGGAAAGGGGACAATGTTCTAGGAGTAAGATAGTCACTACAGTGAGTAACTTTGTTATTTTTCATCTGTCCCACGTGTCCCCGGTGAGAGGACGGATTTCTTCTCATCTGGGGGCGTGGAGGACCATTATAGATGACCAGTGGGTTTTGTCCGACGCCCATGCAGTCTTTCGGCTATCCCTTCCAAAGGCCCCACCTTCTCATTCTCCTTTTCAACAGACAGGGTCTCCTTCTCTATGGGCCTCATTACGACCCAGGCGGTACGGGGTTTACGGCGACGTAAACAGCGCCGACCCTTACCGCCTGATTCCGAGCTCCCTTAGCGCCATGGAGGATTTAACACCTGCTTTTAGCAGGTGTTAAAATCCATGGCGCTAAGGGACCTTGTTGTTAATTACGCCACCATAATTTACGGTGCCGTAATTAACGCCTTCCCCACTCCCATTATGCCCTATGGGGCAAAAATGGGAATGGGGAAGGGTAAATCAGTTAATGGGGACTTACCGCCCCGCCAACCTCGGAATGGGGCGGTAAGTCCGCCAACCACCATGGCGTAAACATAGTTTACGCCATGGTGGTAAAGGTACGACCCAGGCGGTAACTTACCGCCTGGGTCGTAATGAGGCCCTATGAGTCGATGTGCAGAAGCTCCATCTCAACAAGGGGAGGCTTTTATTCGCATCTGTTCACAGTGCCCAAACCCAACCAGGCTGGCCTGCGCACTATCCTAGACCTGTCCAATTTCAACCTTTATCTTCACCAACAAAATGTCAAGATGATCACGCCCAACCAGATCAGATCCTCCCTTCGGTAGGTCAATTGACTCAGTGTGGTAGATCTCCAAGATGGTTACATGCATATTCCAGTATAGCCTCAACACCACAAATTCCTTCATTTCTCAATAGGAACACAACATTTTCAGTACTGAGTCCTCCCCTTTGGTCTCAGCTCAGCACCACAGGTCTTTAAGAAAATGATGGCGGTTATTGCAGCATTCCTCAGACTCCAGGGAATCCACGTCTATCCATATTTAGACGACTAGTTACTCCGGTGTCACTGTCTGCAAACTGCAGCAAACAATCTTCAGCTCCTCCTCCAACTACTGTTGCAACTCGGACTGTCGGTGAACTGGCAGAAGGCGTTGATGACAGTTTCTCAGGACCTGAATTTCTTAGTTTTTCGCTGGGATACCATCAAAGCCAAGATTTTTCTAACTGAAGACAGAATTACAGATTTGTCAGTCACTTGCTGTCTTTTTCTCGATTCATCCCACAGGTCAGCTTGCTGGTTTTAAAGGCTTCTGGGTCTGATGGCCTCATAAGGCATAAAATAAACAGTTATGTAGGATTACTAATTAAATTGGTACACGTGTAGCAAACCTAGCTATTTAAGTTACCCTGGCTCAATAAAATCAGAGCTAACCTGTACTCCTCTCTTGCCTTCAGGGCCCTCTCCATCCTCTTTTCTCTGTTCAATGGGGAAAATGGAAAGAGAGTGCAGCAGTAATCCTTCCCACCACTCTTAAGTGCTAGAGGCTTGTGTAGGAGTGCTAGACAAAACTTTTGTTTTTCTTTTTTATATAATTGGAAACCAGAAGTAATCAGGATGATACTTTTATTAAGCTAACTATATCCTGTCTTGCAAAGACAAGTATGTGGAAATGTTTTGTTTTTTTAAAGCACAGCCATGCAATTCCATTCCTAAAGATGTACATAATGCATAATTACAGTATTGCTACTATAAAACACTGCATTGTCTTCATGTTCTACAGTAAAGTTTATGTAAGTGTATCTAAATGTCATATTGTCAACTATATTTCATTTTGATGGGAAAGCTGCATCATATTGATGAGTAAAAATTGAACATGCACATGATCACGCAGCCAAATGCTTTTGAAGGCAAACCTAGTTCTGTAACCTACTGGTTGCATAGATCTTGCAACTGGTGCTCAACCCGTTAGCTGCACCCATACTCCTTGACGTTCCATCTCATCACCTTGTTGCATTATGCAATCTGCCCTGAAAGTGAGATGTCCATTAAATAATTGTACTCTCAACTTAAAAAAATAAGGAGAGAGTACTTTCCACTTCCAAATCTTATCTGGAGCACTGACTGCACTACCATACACTGTTGCTAGCCCCCAGAGCTAGTTTTGCTCTGTGATCATGATCACATTTTATATCAGCACCGGGCGAGAGCTGGCCAAACAGTTTTCAGAGCCTTTTATTCATATCTATGTATTTATTCATTTGTGTCTATTTATGCAGCCTACACTTTACAAACACACATCCAGGGGTGGCAAAGTCTTTTCGGCCCACTCACATAGTCAAGTAGAGTTTTTGAAGGGTGATTACCATTTACATGGAATGTTTGGAACTTTTATTTAGCATTTATTTTGTTTGCAGTAAATGTCAAATAAAAGTTTCACTGTGCATGGGTGGCGGCAGTGTGCCAAACAGAGTGGTTTTTGGGGACATGCACCATTTTACAGAAAGTGCATTTAAATGTGTCTTGGGTACAAATAACTTCAGGTGTCATTACAAATATTAGTACAAGATTGCTAATCAAAGGGGTTTGTTTGTTAATTAAGAATATTTTAATTAGCAAACTCTGCTATCACTAATTTATGCCTTGATTCATGTGTTCTGGCTCTTCCTCTGGCAAAGCTAAAGATGAGACGCCCGCAACTAGTGCAAAGGAGCAACAGGTACCAGGCTTCAGACCCAGACGCCCAATTGATTGCATTTCCCCCAATCATGGTTACAGATCTCCAGTGGTGATCGGATCCTTCCAACCTCACGGGCTGTGTATTCTCTGTCGCTTGTATGCTGAAGTATGCCCTGTAGGGCGTAGTCTGTTAATGGCTCCCCTGCTTCTTGGCTCAGAACTGACTGCCCATGTGCGTATTTGCCTGCTTACTGGCCTTCTGGATCTACGGTTGTCCCCACCTCTTAAGGCCCCCACTTACTTGCCGGCTCTTAATTCTCTACGAGGCCCCGGGCAGGAGTCAGCTGGTCCTCCGGTGTGCCGCCTCATGCAGTGTCGCTTATCTCTTTCGGGTCCTGGTTACAGTCAGCCCATGCTCCACATGTTGGGAGCCGCTCCTCAAGTAAGTCCCTCCATCACCTGCACTGCTGATGTCTGATCATCCACACGCCTCTCTCCTCTTTTATTTGGGTCAGTCGGTACTCACCTCTCGGCTGGGCCTTTGATCCCCTGTTACCCAGATCGATTGTCTCAGCTCTTGATCACTGCGAGCCTTCAAGGTGGCGCTCTTTCTTCTTCGGGACGGGTGAACGCCTCTGCTTCCCAGCTCAGCAAGAAACGCATGCCATCTTGGAGTTCTCCGGTGCTGGCACTTCTCTTCGATTTCCTTGCTTTCCTGACCTATTTACAGTTCTATCAGGATTCAGGGAGCTCCCAGGTCATTTCATGATGCTGCGTGTCAGTTACCAAGAGATTCCCAGTTTCTTGGGTGCACAGAATATCTATGTTTTCAGGATCTGTTAGGGAACTAAGTGAAAACACGTCCTCTTCACATCGTGGTTAGCCACGCCCCACAACATGTCTGCTTCTTAATGCTGTAATGATAGCTGTTATTATCAACCAGTTTAATTATACTCCGTTGGTAAACCTCAGAAGAAAGAAGGGCTTAGCACCACTGGGTTTTGAACGTACAAAGTGAAGTCTTGTGAGAGATGAGCGCGTAATTCATTGAACTATCCACCCGGGGTGAAACTACATTCCTGCACTCAGCATTGATGAAGGTCTAACATGCAAAACAGAAATCAGTAGATCAGTTAATTATAGATGAGGAAAAAGAAACATGAATCTGATACCAGGTTTCGGAGTTGTTATTAAAGCAAACACCAGCCTACAAACCCACCCTCTTTTGCAATATGTCCTGCTATGTTACACTACTTCTGTTTAAAGTTCATACAGTCTTTCTTTCTCTTTAGCATGTCCTGTTCTCACTAACCTTCCCCAGTCTCTCTAACACTTTCCCCTTATTAATTGTGGGTCCCCCATGCCCTCCCTTTTAATCTATTATTTCTGTTTTTTTTTTTACTGCATGCCCATTGTTTGTCTTCAGGCTCTTTACAACTTGGTTTGAATGTGTGTACCAATGATATTTAACAGGTGTTCAGGTACTCCAACATGGCCAGCGTTACGGACATTGACCACTATTTGAGAAAATGTAATGGACGTGGTTTAAACTTAATGTAATATTATATCTTTCCATTAGTATACAACACTTATGTTAAGTCCTCCAGCCTGCAATTACTACAACAAATAACTGAAATAAGAATGTGTGGAATTAAATGTTACATATATAGTAATATTTATACATTTTGAAGAAAAAGGAAACGTAGATACGCTTTTCCTCATGGGGACAGCTCTCGAAGCGGTCAGGACGACAGCATGAATCTCCCAAAAATAAAGTAATCCATCATTCGCCAAAATTCTTGTGCCAAATCCAGCTTTATTAAAGGCATTGCAACCTACGACGCGTTTCGCAACGCTCCCGTTGCTTGTTCACATATAAAACATTAGAAAACTGCAAAATTCTTTTCTTAACAGAGCTCGAACTCTATGGTTTTGCCCAAAAGATTTTGTCCCTTTTTGCTTTCAACTCTTGTAATGCCCCATAGACATTCTATGTCGAAAGCATGCAGCCATTTTGGGGTGTGTTTAAATCTCCCTTTTAAAATATTTAAGCTAGTGCTTTAAGAATTTGGAGATATCACATTAATCTATTTAGGCCGTACAGTGCACACTGACAGGTTTTTGATTTCGTTATCACTACAGTTGAAATTTATTGTGACACTAGTGCTTGTTGATTGGAATCAAAACCTGCTCACTGTGCACTTCCACGTTTTTCCAATTTGGACCTGGATTTACAAATAGTTACTGGCATCATAAAAAATGATAAAAATAATTTCACACTGTCACCAATAAATTTCCTATTTGTCAAATATGTATGTGTGAGGAGACAAGGCATTTCAATCCTTTGACCTTTTTTTCAAGTTCAAGATTATAAAGTGCATAGTGCTGTAAACATAACACTCAATCAATTCACCTTTAAAACCTAAAGTGCATAGTGCAAAGTACTTTGTTAATATCTAGAACATTGTCACACACAAATTATCGATGAAATGCTTTCTAGGAAAATTACAATTATTTTCTAAAACAGCGAGATAAAAAGATACTAAAGTGCTTAGTGATGTAAACATATAATAGTACTCACGGCCAGTATAAAATATACAATATAAAACCATGATGTGGGCAATATAGACAAGAGCATGTAGAAAAAAGGGGGAAAGAAAGTGGTTTGGATCAGGGTTGAAAGCTGTGCAGTTCTCACTATTACATAAAATGTCAACACACATAAAATAGAAAAAGTTAAAACAAGCTCAAGTATCAAAAATCAGCAAAGAATATTTTCTTATATTGCTAACTTCAAAGGATTGTTTAAGACTAAAGGCAGAAGAGGCAATTTATGTCCCAAGGAATGTATACAGTTCTTCATCCAGGCTGTGTCCTCCTGGTTTCTTGGTTTGAAAATCTAGGATAAATCGTGCCTCCATCTGACGTAATTCCAGCTCGCGGTTCCCTCCACGTGGAATAAGCTTAATATGGTGTACTCCAAAAAATCTGAAGCTGTCTAATTTGCTCTGATGTTGGTCTCTAAAATGTACTGCCATGGGGTAGGAAGCATCTACATTTTTTATGGCCCGCATATGCTGCAATATTCTCAACTTCAGTTTGCCAATGGTACTTCCCACATACCACAGATTGAACATACAGAGCAGCAACAAATTCTGTATTGCATGTTATTTTAGTTTTCACCTCAATATTATAACCTAATATTGGATGTGCATAGTTCGTTTTATTCAGAGCAAATTGGCATGCTTTGCACTTGGTGCATTTGGAGAAACCAATGTTCTTTTTATTAATATATATACATATGTATTTATTTTTTTGTTTGGGATATGTAGCTGAGAACATCTTTCCAGCAGTTTGAGGAAGAAGCTCATTCAAGAAACAAATCAACTCTGGATCAATATGAGCATATATCCAAAGCATGTAAGTGTTTTTCATCCATCTTTGTTGCCATTAGATAGCTAAAGTAAACTGCCATTTCTCAGCATAATTTACATTAACTTCTGGGCTGCTCCCCTCCATATTTAAGCAATATTATCACTGGCAAAGCTAACTTGTTCAATGAGAAGCTTGTAATTCATTATTTTCCTCTTTCCACCCTACCCTCATCTTAATGTTTACTAATGATGTCTGTATGCCTCCCAGACAAACCCCAAAATGATAGTTTTTAAAATGTTTGTAGTTCTGCTCCACACTCTAAGTAGAGCGTAAATATCAACGACTGGCCTACCTCTTTGCTTTAGCAGTGGATGTGAAGTGGTAAAGCCATTCCCCTCAGCCAGCCACCTCTTCCTCTGCATAGGTATTGAAGTTAGGCGCTTTCTGAGGGGTTTCAAAGCCAGCAAGAAAAAAGCCATTGTTGGGGGAAAAACACCTTGGAACACCCAATGGCAGGATAAAGGAAAGAAGGTCCAGAAGAGGACTTAAGGCAACTTGATCCAGGAAGGGGCTGCAGGGAGAACAGGAATGCAGCTGACAGAAGGACCATGACAAGAAAGGAACTAGAATGGGAAACAGGAGGTGCAGGAAGCAAGAAGAGTAGCAGGAGCAGGTAAGGAGACACAGAAGTGTCCTAGCAACAATGTTGTGATGCCCCACTTACCATTCTGCCACCTCTTGTATTCTGTGGCCACTTCGGAGTGATGAACTGGCATCAACGCCATCTTGACGTCATGACGCGTGATGTGTCGTCTGACCTTCTGGTGTACAGAAGTGTGCAGGGCCATCTTGGTTTGGGTGGTGTACGACTCTCCTTCCTCCTGTTGTTTTGTGTAACCTTCAGTACTGCCATAGCATCCAGGACACAGTTAGTTGGCTGTGCTTCCTGACAATAAAAGTCTTCCCTTCTAGTCCTTCACCTCGTATTTCTGTCTCTGACAGAAATATAAGTTGTCTGTTACCAAGGGCAGGTCATGAAATATGCGCGCTGTGAGGGATAGTCACACTGTTATGGGTACTCTTTCCCCTGGTACATCCGCAACAATGGCTTTACTGTTGCAGGACTGGGGGTATTTCATGCCTTTCCTCCAATACCTCACGTCCCTCGAGTGCTCATTGTGTTCAAACAGCATCAGTGCAAGATGCTCTTGGTAGGCTCAGCCTGGCCGAGGAAAATCTGGTCCTCGAATCTCCTCAATCTCCCAGCTGCCCCTTCCATCAGGCTACCTCCACTCTTCAACCTTCTCTCCAAAGACTGTGGGTCCATCCTACACCACAATGTAGCCTCCCTCAATTTGACAGCCTGGGTCCTGCATTCCTAGAGTTTGGGAATGTTCCTCTTCCTCCTGACTCCTGACATGTCCTAACCATAGCCCAAGGATCCTCTACAGTAGACTGTATAAGAGCAAACAGAAGCGTTTTGTCATCTAGTGTGAAGATCAGCATTCTGACCCCTTCCACATGCAAGTACCGGACGGAAGTCCTACAGTTCCTCTTGCCTTTGATCAGATCTGGATTGGCGCATTCTTCCATCAAAGTGCATCTGGCGACCATTTCTTGTTCAGAAAGACAGAAAGAAAAATCAAGGTACGCATCACAGAACATAAAAGCTGCATAAGAAACAGAGTACATTCGGCACCGATAGTGGATCATTTTATTGAAATGATACACAAAGTGGAAGACCTGAGATGGTCAGTAGCTTATATGGTGAGACAAACAAATGACTCGAATCTGGATAGAAGAAAATTAGCCAGAAAAGAGAGATAATTTATCTTCCTCACGTAAAGTACGGAGGTCGGCCTTAATGAGAGAACAGAGTGAGATTTTTTCAACCCGGTCGAGATAGGGACTACACGGCTAACTACAAGAGGTGATAAAGTTAAATAACAACAAACTCTATAAAGGGTACGATCACCACCGCAGTAGAAGATGGACAAAGTTATGCCCCTCTTAATATCGGGTAGTCCAAAAGAGAAGATAAACATATACTAAAGACTCTGATGCAAATTGAAGGGGTATTAATAAACTGACTTTCCAACATGGACAAGTAGCCTGCAGTGAGACAAAAGACGAATATTTGAAACTCCACAGAAATCTAACTGCATAGAATGAATATAGAGCTACACAAAGCCTCTATAGGTACTCCCAACATGTACCTGTGCTTACCAGACGTGAGCGTGGGACACTGTGGTTCGCGGAGGGCGGTGCCGAAGTGAATGGGGAGTGATGTGGCGCGGGGACTCCGCGTGGAGGCGGTGGAATCTGTGGACGCCGCGTGTTCGGGCTTGGAGCGTTGCGCTTCCTCTGCGGCTTCCCGACTTGCGACTGCAGAGCCCCCGAGACGGAAGACTAAGGGGCCGAAGGCTAACGCAGGAATGCCAACGAGTCTATAAAGAAGGGGAGTGACGTACACAGCGTCAACAAATCACGTGACAAGTGGGTCACATGGTCAGTCTAAAAGTATAAAAAGCCGGTCATTTTCATTTGAAAAAAACAGAGGAGAACACAAACGGCAGGACATGGGAAGCATCTGTTAACGAGGGAGAGCCCCGGACAAACGAAGGTGAAATCGAAATCAAGGACCCCGAATGGAGTAAGACAGAGGAGAATAGCTACTGGTAAGATAAATTAACCTTAATCTGTGGAGCCAGTTAGGTATATCAGAGACTGCCTGGAGGTACATAGGTTATAAACAACAATACTTAATGCTGTGATATCCCTTTAACCGTAGACAAATAGAAGCTGAAGCATACGTGACAAAAGAAGGATTGGCTAACACAGTGCTAGTCGAACAGTAGGCAGTAAGAGCCCAGAAGTCTTGAGCCCAACACAGCATTGGGAATCGGATTAATACACCAATAAAGCAGGTCAGTACGAGCAGACCTGAACGGACAAGATGCAGAAAACTAATAGATATAATAATAACTAATGGATTTTAAACAAAAGGAAAATGTTGAAAATAATCACGTATGTATTGCTTTAAATAGTGGAAGAGCGGGGAGGAATGTCCCAGATGGTATTCTGGAACTAGCTACCCAGGTGGATATAGCAAAGTACTCTGGATTTGAAGGTGATACACTAAGAAGATAGACAAAGTAACATCTAACAGGATCAAGGTAATTATATGCGAAAGAATACCTAGATAAGGCAGAGACTGGCAATAGGCCAGCCAGTGGACGTACTGATTTTGAGAGCAATTGGAGCCATAGACTAGAAGATACCGGGTCAGGAAACATGTGACTTGTAGCCTGTGTGTATTGAAATGAAGAAATATAGTGTTGCAATCGATGTGCATAAGAAGCTAGTTAAAAAAATGTACTCTTTAACACTGTTAATAAGGACAGTAGGTTATATAATAGAAACGTAAACATGGAGGTGATTCGAACATTAAAATTTGAATATCCCTTCTCTTGCTTCCTTTAGCTATCCGTTTGATGGTTGGACCTCAGTGAATGGCAAATGGAACCTCATTTATAGTGGATCCATAGAAAGAACTCTAAAAAAGAAGACAAACAAAATTGCACATCTGAATGAAATGTGGTAGAAAGAAGTTTTTACCCCTGAAGAATTTCCTTGTTAGTGGTATGAAAGTGTGTAAGGAATGAAACATGTCGGGTATGGTTTGAATGCAGTATGAAAGTAAGCATGGGTGATAGTGATACAGAGTAAAGTGGTTTTGGGACTGGGAGGCACCTCTCTATGACAGAGGGGAGCAAACAACAGATCCTTATGATATGTTTATCCTGAAAGAATTGTAAAAAAATGCATTACTACAAATTTTTGGATGTGCACAATGAAATTGAAAAGTATTGACATATATGTTTGTTTGTCAACCAATTGTATTGATTTTTCTCACAATTGAACAAAAAGAAAAAAGAATAGTGTTGAAAAATGTTTTACATGATGTGTTTTAAGAAAAATAAATGAATTGCTATTTTTGATAAAAAGCTGGTGTGATATATGACAATATAATGATCATAAAACATATAAGAGAGGAATAACCAAGAAGGGATAGTGGGGAAGCAAGTGACCCTTTAAATATGATGTATTGTTTGAATCAAAGTCTATTGGAGGGCTGTTTATAAGTGGTCGGTAAAAAAGTACCTCCAGTCTCTCTGAGTTATAGTGTGTCCATTTCTTGTTCTACACATTCCCCAGGTACACCTTCCAAATGGTTTCACAGACTGGTCAAGGAATTCCTTAAGAGACTGTTTTGCTCTTTTCCTCCTGTCCGCACCCCAGCTCCAGCCTGGGAGTCGAACGTGGTTCTCTCCAAGCTAATGGGACCTCCCTTTAGCCTCTGCTCAAGACCTCGTTGATGTTTTTGTCCTGGAAGACTGCCCCTCTTGTTGCCATCATTTCTGCCATGCAGGTAGGAGCCTCCTTACTTGGCTTTTCATCAATCCAAGGGGGTCCTTCACACAAACCTTTATTTCATGGCAAAGGTCCCATCTTTGTTCCACCTTAATGAGCCTCTGCTTTTGCCTTTGTTTTTTGGATCTCCTCCGTCTCATGCAAAACGCTACTTGCATTGCCTGGATGTAGTTTGGGCACTAAAGTTCTATGTGTCTCAGACTAAGGATTTCCGCAAGTCATCCCAGTTAGTTGGGGCTTTTTGTCCTTCCAGCAAGGGCAACACCCCTTTGAAATTTTCTATCGAAAGATGGTTGTCGCCATGTATTTCACATTGTCATCGGCTGGCTAGCAGGCCCCTTCCTAGCAGTCCTAGAGCACACACAAAGAGGGCTTTTGCTGCTACTACGGCTTTCCTCTCAGGCATTCCCCTGATTAATATTTGCAGGGGAGCCACTTGGAGGTCTGTGCATACCTTCAGGAGGTTCTACTGCATCAATAGGAATTCCAGGGAGGAGTCCAGCGTCAGCCAGGCAGAGCTACGCAACCTGTTAGGTAGAGATGAGAGTGTTCTGATGTGATTGTTTCCTCAGTTGAGCAATGCGTCCACCCTTGTGGTTTTTATGTATGTACAGCTTTATATTCATATTCAAACTGCATGTGAATCTATGAAAGTTCCAATGCTGGAGAAGCAATATGTTACTTTCCTGTAACGCCTATTGTGCAGCATTGGTATCTTTTATAGATTCACATGCAACACCCCTGCCTACCCCGCTTGGCTCTTCTTGGCTGATAATGCTGGAGAACAGGAGTTACAGGTAAGTTACTTATTCCTTACACAGATTTGTTGTAAGTTAATTCCCTTCTAGATAGGCATCATCAGAGCACAGAGTCGGCTCTATTAATAGGTTGGCATGGCATTTTATTGAATGCCTTATAATGGCTTTGTTACTATGCTGATCATGCTCGACTTTTCTGTGACCTTCGTCTCAGTGATTCATTATAACCTTTTTGGCCTCTTATCAAACACACTGGGTGCTTCGGACCATACATTAAATGGTTTTAATCTTTTTTGAAAGGGTGGTCTCAGCGGGTAAGACTAGGTTATTATTAGGTTATTATTATTATTATTAGGTCTATACTTGTCAGCCAAGCTAAGGTTCTCTTCCGGTTGCCATTTCTTTTTAATAAGTATGTGCGTCCGTTATTGCTGATCTTTACTAAATATTGTCTAAAGTTTAAACCTTATACTGATGATACACAGGTTTACTTTAAAGTTCAGACTCCAGAAGTATACTGTGATATTATCACTAAATAGCTGGTGGAAGTAGAGAGTTGTATTGTACATAACATGCTTCAACTGAACCCAGGGAAAACAGAGATTCTTCCTTTTGGTTCTAAATACAGTCGGCATGAAGTCAAACAATTATATACTGCACCAACTTTATTCAGATCGCAACTAACCTTAAATAATAAAATAGAAACTAAGGAACTTAGTGACAATCTAATGTCGATTTAAATTTTTATATCAGAGAAGTCACAGACATGTTTTTTTGCGCACCTCTGATCTGTACCCCTCCCCGGAAGTTTTTCAAGGGTGGCAACCTTCTCCACATTGCCACTCTAAATTCTCGCTCTGCCATCAACCACTCCTCTGATATCTGTCGCCTTCTTGAGGAACTGGACCTCGACGTCCTCGGTCTCACTGAGACATGGTTCACTGCCAGCTCTGCCACCAGCTTCGACACACTCCTACCTGACGGCTACAAGATCCTCTCCATGCCTAGGCCAAACCGCTCAGGGGGTGGTGTTGCCCTTATCTTCCCTGAGTGGATTCCTGCCACTGTCACTCCTACGCAGACCTACTCCTCTTTTGAATGTCTTGTCTGCCGACTCTCTCTCTCTCCTAGCCATTCCCTTACCGTGGCTACTATCTATCGGCCACCTGGTCAAATTTCATCCTTCCTCTCTGAGTGGGCTGACCTCTCCTCCTCACTCCTGTCCTCAACCACCCAACTCCTCTTTCTCGGTGACTTCAACATCCACCTCGATGCCTCCTGTCCCCCCACTGGTCTCTTTCGCGAACTCTGCAACTCTCTCTCACTCTCTATCCTCCCGTCTGGGCCTACTCACTCTGCAGGGCACACTCTTGATGCTCTGATCTCTTCTGACCTTCCCCTCTCCCTCCCTCTCTCCACTCCTCTCTCCTGGAGTGATCACTTTCTCCTATCCTCCCACCTCTCCCTCCCTACCCCACAGGCAAAGCCACCCTCGTCATTGCCACCCACCTTCTCGGTCATCCGACCCATGAAGCGCGTGTCAGTTGAGGCTTTCGCTGCTACCTTCTCGCCCCCTCCTCCCCCCTCGGCTGACTCCCACCCTGACACAGCCCTCTCCATCCTCTATTCCTCTATATCTGATACTCTCGATATCCTTGCCCCCGTCATGAGAATCCGCCTGAAGCCCAAAGCCAAATGTAACTCCTGGTATGACTCGGATCTCGTCACCCTAAAACGCAAGTGCAGGGTGGCAGAGAGGAAATGGCGTGCTTCATGCTCATCCTCTGACAAACTGGCCTGCCGCCTGCTCCAAAGGCAATACCGGCTCTCCGTTCTCACCAAGAAGAGAGCCCTTATCCAAGCCCGCATCTCTGAGGCATCTAACAACTCGGCCGAACTCTTTAAAATCTGCAAGGAGCTGGCCAACCCTGCTGCAGTCTCTACCTCTCCTGTCCCCTCCCAGGCCCTCTGCACCGCACTGGCCTCGCACTTCATCTCAAAAACTCAGGACATCCTGTCCTCGCTCTCCTCCTCTCTCCTCCCTCCCTCTCTTCCCGGCTCTTCCTCTTGCTCTCTTGCAGCCTCCCCTCCGCCCTCCTTCTCTGCTTTTCCACCTTTTTCTGCTGATGAGGTTTCCAGACAAGTCCGATCTATGAAAGCCTCGTCTAAACAGGTTCACCCCTGTTCCTCCAAAACCATCAAGGACCACATCGACTCCCTGGCTCCTGCCTTGGCTGCCTTTTGCAACCACTCATTCGCCTCTGGAGTCTTCCCATCCCCCCTCAAGCACTCCCTTGTGCACCCCCTCCTCAAGAAACCCTCCTCCGACCCCTCCTGCCCGGCCAACTATCGCCCAATCTCCATCACTCCCTTCCTGGGCAAGCTCCTGGAGAAACTGGCCATCTCCCAGCTTAACCTCCATGCTGAATCTGTTGGTAATCTTCATGACCATCAATCCGGCTTCAGAGCGGCCCGAAGCACGGAAACTGCTCTCCTGAACATCCGTGAGGACCTGCTCCTGAACCTCGATTCCAACACTCCCTGTGTTCTCATTCTGCTCGATCTCTCCTCTGCCTTTGACACTGTCAACCATGCCATCCTGCTCAACCGTCTCCGTGATAACCTGGGTATCACTGGTCAGGCTCTGGCATGGCTGTCCTCTTTCCTTTCCGGTCGACCCTCCCAGGTCCAAATGGGCTCCTTCCTCTCTGACATCTTTTTCTCCACCTGTGGTGTCCCCCAGGGATCCAACCTCTCTCCCTGGCTTTTCAACCAGTATCTGGCACTCCTTGCCCACCGCATCGCCGCTCTCTGCCCCTACTTCCAGTGCTATGCGGACGATACCCAGCTCATTTTCAGGCTACCCTCGGCCTCCTCCTCTCCTTCCCTCATCTCCGACTGTCTGTCTGCTATCCAGGAATGGTGTGCCGCCAATGACCTCTGCCTTAACGCCAGTAAGACTGAGATTCTACTCATCGGCACACCCACTCCCTCCTTCCCTGCAGCTCTCTGGCCGGCCTCCCTTGGCCCCCTTCCTGCCCCTACCTGCAAGGCTAAAAACCTTGGGGTCATCTTCGACTCCACACTCTCCTTCTCTCCTCATATATCTGACGTCTCTAAGAAGTCACACTACCAGCTGCACCTCCTCAGAGGTATTCTTCCCTTCCTCTCCTTCCCCCAGAAGCTCACTGTCTCCCGAGCCCTGGTTCTCTCAAGGCTGGACTACTGTAACAGCCTCTATCTTAATCTGCCTGCCTCCACTCTCCGCCCTCTGCAACTTATCCAGAACAGAACTGCGAGACTTGTCCTTGGCCTCAAGCCCAGGGACCGTATCTCTCCAGGACTGAAATCTCTTCACTGGCTCCCAGTGGCTGCGAGGATTAAGTTCAAAACCCTCTGCATTGTCCACAAGGCCTTCTGGGGCCTGGGGCCTAAATACCTTCAACTCTCTCTTCCTAAATATCTTCCTTCACGAGCCCTTCGCTCATCCTTCTCCAACTCCCTCATGGTCAGCCGCTTCTCGAAGCAACGAGCTGGGGGTAGATCTCTCTCCGCAGCAGGGGCCTCCCTCTGGAACAGCCTTCCTGCCTCCCTGAAACTTGAGGAGAACCATCTCCGGTTCCGGAAGCACCTCAAAACCTTCCTCTTCGCTTCTGCCTTCTCTCTCCCTCTCCCCTGCTAAACCTGCTTAACTCCCCACTGAATTCTGCACTAAACCTGCGTCTGAGCCACTCTCAGCGACCTCGGTCCAGGTCCCAGCCACTCTCCACTTGCACTGCCTCCCTGGCTCCCCCTGCACTGTGGGACTGTCACTGCATCCCTACAGCCCCCTTCCCAGCACTTGCTCTGCACTTACCTCGCACTTGCCACCAGCTGGCCCTTTTATTTATTATTTATTATTTATTTATTTTTACGCTACTTACCTTGTACCGCACTTCCCCCCCACCTCCTCCCCCTGCACTTTCTCCTTTTCCCCTTACCTCTGCACTTGCGCGATCTGAATGACACCTGGCCTAGTAGGATCGTTTGTCTGTCTTCCCCTTGTTTCCCTCCCTCCCTGCCTCGTCGCGCCTTGAAACACTTGTGTATAGGCGCGTTACAAATATCATATCATATCATATCATACCAACTACGATTAATGAAACACATTCTCCCCTACCTGAATAAAGAACTTGCTGATACTGTTATTGGTGCCTTCATTTTAATTCTAGAAAGCATTATTGGAATGCTCTATATTTGGGCATTCCTTATTATTAGTTGTCATGCCTACAAAGAGTACAGAATGCAGCAGTTTGATTGGCCTTTGGCTTGCCTAGGCGCTTGTCTGTGTCCGTTGCCAGTTGTTCTTTGCACTGGCTCCCTATTAACTACATATTTAAGTTCTTATGTATGATCTTTAAATCCATGCATGGGTTGGCTGCAGTCTATCTGCAATCCAAGATATGCCCATATAGGCCACATTGATCCCTTTGTTCAGAAAATCTCTTTCTTCTTGAGATCCCAAAGGCCAAATCGAGTACTGGGTTATCAGAGTATATATATTATAGTTTAATTTGTAAACTTTTTATTTGTCTCGGTTTTGGAAGGTTTTTGTCCTTTCAGTCTGCGGTATGTTTGTCCAGTTTTAGTATTTCTTGCAGAAATTGGCATATCGTAAGGATCAGTTTGTTTGATTTGCCGTTTAGGATCGTCATCCATCTTTCTTCTGTCTCCATTGTCTGGTCTGCGATCTTGTCTGCAATCTTGTAGAAAACACCAAAGCGGGTTCTTTGTTCTGAGAGGTTGACGCATTCCATGACGAGATGGTATAATGTCTTTGGTTTCTGTGTGTCTGAGCAGAATCGTCAGAATTGCTCTGTTGTGGGAATTTGCCTTGTTTTTGCTAGATAGAAGCGAGTGAGTATGATGTTCATACGTATTCTCAGATATGTTTTTCAGATTTTTTTGTCTGGGAAGATGACCAGATAGGCGGGGAGTTCATGATTTGATCTTATATCTGTTTCACGTTGTATGTTCAGGCTTTATTTTGATTTTTGGTTGAGTGTTTTTATCCAGTCGTTTCTCATCAACTTTGTTTTTGCATGTTGAGGTCGCAGCGTAAGCATTTCATGGGAGATCTCTTCGGATATCATCTGTCCTTCAAAATTATCTTTCCATTTGCGGAGGGTTGTGTTGTTCATTGCGTTGGGGTGGGATCTTAGAATTTGAAAAGCCAGTGTTTTTTCATCCGTCAGCAGCTTGCGGTATAAGTCGAGATGTTTCCATAGGACAATTGAACTGAGTGATTGCACTGCTACCTCGTGTCTTATTCTGGGCATAGGAAAAGAGGATGGAAGTTGTAGGATCTTGCGCCAGAAGCAGGCTTCTAGTTTTGTCCAATCATAATCGGTCGCATTCATCATTGCTTCTGTTCCATAGACTATGGTTGGGATCACTTTTTGGTAGTAGTATGTTGTGATTGGCTTGAATGAATATTTTCTGTACTTTCGTTGTATTATGCAACCTTCTCTTGGCAATGATTGAGTTTTTTCTTCCAGTTTCGTGGTCCCTTCTTTTTCAGATTTGGATTGGTTTATGTTGATCCCTAGGTATTTGAATGTAGATACTTCATCTAGCTGGTTGCCATTTAGGGAGATTTTTAGTTGTTTTCCTTTTTCATTCTGCCGAATTGCATGATTTTCGTCTTCTTTGTGTTGATTGTGAGTTCATTGATGCTCATGTATTGGTCTAGTTGTGTGAGGCTGTTTTGGAGGCCGGAAGGAGTCTGCGTATGTCATGACTCTTACTGCTGTTGAGTTGATCTTTGGTGGTTGTAAAGCATGGCCGCTAGGTGACAGCCTTGTTTTAGACCGTTGACGGTGGGTATTTTCGATGTTGTTTGTCCTTTGCTTGTGAGTCTTATTGTTATTGAAGTGTTTGAATAGAGTTGTTTTATTGGTCCCAGGATGTAGTTTGGGCATTTCCATGTTTTGAGTTTGTCCCATAGTTTTTATCTGGAGATCCCGTCGAAAGCCATGTGGAGATTGATGAAGGCCAGATATGTGATTGTTTTGTTGTGGATTGCTTCGTGCTTGATCAGGTTCAACAATAGGAGGTTGATGTTTGTACCGACATTTGGAGTGAAGCCAGTTTGTCTGCTTGCGAATCGATGTGTCGCGGTTGCCCATTGGTTGAGTTTCTTCAGAAGGATGGATGCAAACAGCTTCCCCAAAGGATCTAGAAGTGCGATAGAGCGGAAGTTGGCCGGGTCGTCTCTTGGTCCTTGTTTGTGGATGGGCACTATTGTTGTGGTTTTCCATGTCAAGGATATCTTGTTGAGGTTGTTTACGAGTGTTAGGATGTTGCTCATGAGATTGGCCCATGATTGTGGATGTTTCTTGATCATTGCATTTGAGGTCCCGTCGGGGACCAGGGCACAGGATATATTGAGTTTCTGTATTATGTCCAGTATGTCTTGATGGTTGCAGAGTACTGTCTTCTTGATTTTTTTTGTCTGGGGTTCTTCTTCGATTTCTGAATTTCGGGCTTTATATATGTTCGAGTAGTGTTGGATCCATCGCTCTTCTGTGACATTTCCCGTGTGTTTGTGTTGATCGGCTGAGTTGTTGTTTAGTAGGTTCCATAGATCTCTGAGATTGTGGGTTTTGTAGGTTTCCAAGATGGCTTCTGCATCCTTTTGTCATGCGATGGGTTTTGATCCAGTTATTGTAGTTTTGTTTTGCAGCTTTGATTTTTTTGAATACTTCATTGCCTTTGCTTTCCTTTAGTTTTCGCACTGTGTTTCTCAGTATCCTTTTCCTTTCAACTAGCTTGCTGTTGTAGGCATGTGAGTGTGTCTTTTTGGGTTGGTTTGTCATTTCCTTGTAATGTGGTATGAGTAGCCATTGGTAGTTAAGTTTCTGGGCGTCGGGCAGTGTTCTTTGGAGAAATTGATTTGTAAGCATAGGTGTGGCTTGTTGAGTAATGCGTAGTCTTCTACCCGCTGTGCAGACTTCGAGTGGGACAGTGCGACGAGACTGGGGTTGTTGGAGAATGTTTTGTCCGTGTATGACGAGCTGATTGTGATCTCTCTTTGATGTTTCTATTATGCAGACTTTTTCTACTGCATCTATTAGTTCTTTTGAGAAGTAGATGTAGTCGATGATGGCAGACGATTTTCCGCGGGACCATGTAGGTAGTGTCTTGTTCGTTTCGTCTGTGGGGTATTCGATGAGTGATAGGTTACGAATAGTTATTTCTTTTGTCCATCTCTTGGCGCGTGTTTTCAGGTCTTTGTGTGGAATAGGATGTCCATCTTTGTCCCAAAGGTGGAGATTGAGATCTCCACATAGTATGAATTCGATTATTGTGTGTTCGTTGGAAAGTTTGTCCATTGTTAAGAAGACACCGTCCAGGAAGGTTTCGTTGTTAATGGCCGCAGGATTCCAGTAAAGGTTCATGATGGAGATTATTCTGTCCTGATGTTTTTTGTTTGCAGAGTCTGGGCTACCTTTTATTTTTACGACAGTGTTTTGTGTCCATGGGTTGATGTTTGTAGTTTGGAATATGGAGTATGTCGGGTCAGTCTTGATTAATGTTAGTAGTCCTGATGATGGTCTTCCTTTGGGTCTTGTGGGTGCTGGGTTGAGGAAGGTTAAGAAGCCTTTGCAGCATGGAGGCTGGGCGAGCCAGGTTTCTTGGAAGCAAATGATCTGGTAAGTTTCAAATTCTGGTGATGATTCATTAAATAGGTGGGCATTGCCTCTCGTGTTCCACGAGCATAGGGTCCAGGTGTTCTTTGGCTCGATTGATTGTTATGATATGTTGCTCGCGTTTGTTTTGGTTGAGTAGTCTAATCTGTCTTCTGAGACGTATTCTCGTCTGATCAGATGTTTATTGCTGGTGTAGCTGTCGTTGGTGTTCACACTTTCATAGTGGTGGTTGATAAGCTGCGTAGGATGTCCTTGCGTCGTTATTAATAGATTGTTGTTTGTGTGTCTTGCGACTTGCGTTGCTTCGGGGAGCATTTTCCTCTTTGTATCGGTAAGGGGTCGCTCGTTTGCATACCTAGATTTCAGTTTGTTCGTTTTTAGGTGTCATGCCGGGCCTGCATCTGAATCCGAGGTTGCATAGTATCTTCTTTGTTGTTAGTGTTGTTTCCATGGTTGTTTTATCATATAGTTTCAGTGATATTTTGTCGTTGCATTTTTCATCTTCGAAGATGACCAGCTCGATGTCTCTCGAGCGTATTTTGTTCAGGTTCGGAATTGCTTGGAAGAGAATTAGAATGTTTGCTCTGTTCAGCACCATTGGGGTTGATCTGTGAATGATATTTTCTATGTTCACGCTGTGGTTTTCTCTTTGTCGAAATGGGTTTGTGAATCTTATTTCAGACGGATCCGTGGGTTCGCTTTGATTTTTCACGTTGGATCTTTCTTGCGCCGGTCGGGTTTTGGAGTGTCTGGTTCTGGTGGTGTTCATTGTTTCGTTGGCTAGCGAAGTTGTGGAGATTTCGTCGTATGTTCTGTGGTTTTTTGTGTCATCAGTTGAGTAGGTCATGGATCTGTCTGAAATTTCTTCACACGATAGGGTGTCACTGACGGAATGACGCGGTTGGTATTCGTCGACTATTATTAGACTTGAATTGTTTATTTGACTTTTTGTTTTCATGGTTTCTTGTGTTGGTGGATCATCGTGAGTTTTTAGATTGAGTAAATCGTCTGGTTCCGGGCTTGGTTCTTTGTGGATTGATGCAGAGGATGGTGTCTGCTTTTTCTTTGGGTTATTTGTTCCTGCCCCTGATTGTGTAGGTTGGATCGGTGTGGGCTTCTTCGCTTGGTTGGTTGCTGTTTTTTCCGTGGTAGGTTTCGGGATTGTGAGATTTTGTAAAAAGGCTCTTGAGCCGGTTTGTTTTTGCGTTTGTTTGGCTGTGTTTTGGTGTGTTCTTTGGGAGTTTTCCTTCCCAGGTCAAAAATCTCAAAAATGTCATTTGTAGTTGTGTTTTCCGATGGATCTGTTTTCTTTGTTCTGTCTTTGTTCGCGTTTGAGAGGATTGGAGTTTGGTTTGGCGCGGGGATCCGATGCTGTTGATGAGGTGTGTCTCTGTTGATCAAGGTTCGTTTTTCTGGTATCAGATAGATGGGTGTTGAGTTTTCTGTGTGATCTTTTACTGTGTTCTGTGGTGCGGGTTTTTTTGTTGTTGGCTTTTGAGCCATGCCATGAGTTCCTTGGTTAGTTGGGTGTCCTACTCTCTGTTTCCACGTGCAATCTCGAAGAGTCTTTGTTGCCAGATGCGGGACTGTTCAGCCTCTGAATCTAGGTGTTTTTCAATGGTTGTTATGAAGTCTTCTGTGTGTACTTGCTTAGAATGTATCATTGCCAATAATTTTGCTTGGTCACGTATGTTGTCTTTGGTTGCCTCGTGTAGTTTGAGGAATGGTATCATGGATTGCAAGACCACAGCAAGCAGCATGTTTGGAAGTTTAAGCATAGTTGTCGGTAGTCTCTGGTTTTGGATATCCTCGTTTGGGGCGTTGCTCTCTGTATGGTTGCCTCTTTTGAGTTTTGGGTGGTTGGTGTTGTGTTCTTGTGCTGGGGTGTGGAATGATTCTTCAGCGTTGTACGTAAATTTGGTCGTTTTCTGTTCTTTTTTTATGGTTGTGTGCGGTGGGTCTCTGCTAGCTTGATGTTCGTCGTAGTTCTGAGTGTTGGTGTTCTTGATCAAGGGCGTGGAGGTGCATTTGGGTGCCACCGAGTGCATCGATTCACCAAAGATTTCTTTCCTTCTTTCCGCACGGCCTTGCCTATTACTACCATCGGCTGGAGGTGTGAGATTTCCTTGAGAAGTTTTTGAGCTGCGTGAGCTTGAATCCCCTGTAGTTTTGCTTGTTTTGCTTTTTCTTTTTTTGTGATCCCACCTGTGGATAATCTTGAAGTCTGGGTTGGATTGAGTTTGTTCGGTGATTGTTCGCTGGTCGTATTTTGGTGGTGAATATTTGTTGTTGTTTCTAATTTTTCATTTTCTGTTTTTGTTTTAGGTCGTTGAGCATTGCAGAGCTCTTTTGAGGTTGTCAGTGGTGGGTTTGTGTGGATCTTTTCGGAGTCTGGTTCTGGTGGTGATCCATTTTGCTGATTGGTTGCGTTTGATGTCTCGTGATGAGTATCTGCTGAGTGATGGATGTTGGGTTGGGTTGCCTCCTGTCGGTTTTTGTCTGTTTGATTTTTACGAGTTGTATCGTTTGTTGATTCACTGTTGTTTGGTGGTTGTGGGCCTTCAATGCGGTTCCAGGTGGTTGGAACCTGCAGTTCTAGAGAGCTTGTCATTTTAGGTTCGGTTTCGGTCCGATTTGCTGTTTCTGTGTTTTTCGCTGGGTCCCACTCGGGTTGAGCATGGGCTAGGTGTGGGTTTTGAGGGCTGATCTTTTCTGGTTCCTTTAGTTGTTTCCTTTTAGTGGCGGTTGTTTCCGATTTATTGTGGATGGATCGGTTTTCTATGGGAGGTCTGGTTAGTTTCTTTTTTCAAAATGCTTGTTCCATCGTTGGTTGTGAGGTATCCGTGCCCAGTTTTCCTCTTAGTCTTGTGTTCGGGCCTGTCGTCTGTTTTTGTTGCATTCCAGTTGGTGGTCAGGTTCCGGGGGGAGGAGGCAATCGCCTGTACTCTGGGTAGGTGATGTTTCACTGCCAGGTGCTTGTATCAATAGGCGCTGTGCTGGGGAGGATCGGGGTGGAAGGTAGGCTCTGCGATCTTCTGTGCTAGGGTGTCTTTTGTTGCAGGATCAAAAGGGAAAGAGCCCCTGCAGTCTCCTGTGTTCTCGTTAATTCGGATGGCTTTGTTATGAGATTTGACTTGTTGCAGCATTCAGTTCTCCTTCCCTCACTCCCTCCCATTTCCCCCATGTTCTCTCTCCGATGGGGGCTGGTGGGC
Organism: Ambystoma mexicanum; assembly: GCF_040938575.1. Lineage (NCBI taxonomy): Eukaryota > Metazoa > Chordata > Amphibia > Caudata > Ambystomatidae > Ambystoma > Ambystoma mexicanum. The sequence continues at coordinate 68,936,852 of NC_090923.1, read as the reverse complement.
CCGCGCCCTATGACCTGGGACCCATGCCGATTTTGCAGAAGGGGACCCAAGACCATGATTTTTTATTTCCCCGGGGGTTTCATCTGTACTCATGTAGATTATCCCCATATTTAGGATTCCAGACATGGTCTAGAGTTTCTTTGCAGACATGACCATGTTCATGGATCTGCAACCATGCTATTATGTGAATCTACATTCCAAATATTTTGTATATATCTAAATCAACACCACGAGAGATATATATTTTTCCTCTCTTGATTGTTGTTTTCTTTTTCAGCACCTCCTTACTTATTTCTTTTCTCCTTCTTACAATACAGGGTCCTGCTACCCACTGCCCTGATGAAGGCAGAGCATTTTCTTCTATTGTGAAGAGAAAAAATCTTATATGTCCATAACCACTGAAACGCATTGCTGTCAAAGAGGGGATTGAAGGTCCCTTACAGACTATTTCATCTAAATTGGACCTCGGACTACTGACAGCCCACCCCCCGAAGGTAGACCACTTCCTTCGGGGAGGATCTTAAGAAGAAACTTTTGTTCTTGATCTAATGGAAAAACTGAGCATGTAAATGATATATATTTGCCTTCATGTTTAGACCTGTTTTCTTTTCTACGTTTTCTTTCTCAAAAAAGGTTTTTTTTTAAAAAACATTTTTTTTTGTTTTTATTTCTGTTTTGAGGTATTTTATAATTATCACTATTTATTCCTAAGAATGTGTAATTGTTTATTGATTTAATACGCACCCCCCCCCATATGGGGGCTCACGGTGTGCAAATTCTTTGTTCTTTTCCACAATATATGTATATACCTTTTTGTAATTACAACATGATAAATGTGATTCACTGATCCTTTGTGTCCTCGATGATGGTATTCGTAATAATATCATTTTTTTCTGTTTTGAAAACTTTGGGGTTCATAAGGTGTCCTTATGTTATATATCACTGGATGTAGAAGTAATAACCTATGTGGTTGAATAGGATTGGATCAGGCATTCGCTTCAAAATAATTCAAACCCAACAGGGCCAATCCTGGACACACCAGTACCTCTTTTGTGTTAACATTACATATTCTCGCCCCAAACTGCTGCGTCCCCCAAGGGGCAGACCATTGCCACGGATTAGTGGCTCCTTTTGTTGACATATATTCTTGGACAACTACGGTTGTTAAACCGTTCGGGCAGCCCCGCCTACAGGGGACCTACTACTGCAATTATAAAAGACACATTGAGGCTAACTGAGAAGGCATCCTCTTTTTTCTTTGCCTTTTCTCCCTATTCATTATTATTTTCTCCTTTCCTCTAACTTCATACCCTTCTGCATGGGTCCTGGCATTTGCGCGCGCTCATAGTCCCCAGTGTGGGAGAGACGGAAATGGCTGAGAGTGCAACCTTAAATTATTCAGAGGAGGAAATCATTGAGCTAACTCGTGGTCCTTCCCTGTTTGACCCTCCAGATCCAAGTCAGCCCTCAACCTCATCTAGTAATGCTGAGGATATTTTGAAATTGAAAAAGAAAAGATTTCGCACAGTACTCCAAGGTCCCTTCTTCGGGAGTATTTGAAAAAAAAGTATTATACCCAGTGGACTAATAGTACGTAATGAACCACGATTATTTTTAGAAGACAAAGAATATACTTCAAACTTTAGTTTCATTGCCACAAAGTGCAGTAGAGACCTTATGGTCCTAACTATCACCACTGCACAACACATCAGCACAGGATTACAAAAAACCTTAGAGACACAAGAAAATAAGTTTAAAAGAAAAACCCTAATTACTGATATACAGGAACAACTTTCTGACATAAACAAACAATTTGAACAATTTAAGGTTAATACACTCACTAAGAAGACCAACAAGCTGAATAAAGACATCAAAGACTTCAGAACTGAAGTTATCTATCCATATTCTGCTGAGGGATATATTGACTCCCTCAATAAACAAGGAGGGGCATCTTCATCCTCACCAGGAGGAAGACGGAAAAGAGTCACCTTCTCAGGATCATGCAGCTCAAGCTCCTCTGGAGCCGGCTCAAACTATAACTTTCAACCCTATCAGCCATATCAGTTTGGCCAACCACAATTCCAGGCCCCCCCTTCCACCATTCCCTTTTTTAGGCAGAGGAGGAGGATGGGGTACTCTGTTTTGATACATACCATACCAGGGACAACGGAGACGCCCCAGGCGACGGAGACGCTAGAATGTACACCTGGAACCAATCAATTACCAATTTTCAAATTGGCCAATTAGAATCTCTCACCATGTCAAATCTCTCTTTTGGCTAAAGGTCTTTCCTTTGTGCCAACCAGTGACACAGACTGGTACGAGAAGGAGACGGAGATGCGACGTTTTTTTCGTAATCTAAGACTCCGAGCATTTTTTCAAGATCACAACGAACAGGAAACTGATCCAGATAGGGGTTTACATCCAGTCATCTTTCACACCCATGGACATCCAGGTACCCGATGACCTACTCACTTTCGAGAGATGTGTGCTCAGAGACATTAGGCAGATAAAGAAAAACAAGAACTAACTACACCAGAATCTAACTAAAGGCGAGAGGCAAGCCCTAGAAGATTCAGCCAACAATCGCGACCTGGTGATAAAACGGGCCAATAAAGGGGGCGCCATCGTCCTTATGACGAATGATCAATATACTCATATGATCATGGCTTTATTCAATGATGGTGTAAGCTATCGGGTCCTCAAAAAGGACCCAACTAAAGAAATGAAAACAGAAATTTTGGAAATGGTCACTTACGCTCAGGAAAGGAATTGGATATCCGACAAGGAAGCCGCCTACCTGACAACATCTTCCAATCGTACACCTTACTTATATGCCCTCCCCAAAATCCATAAAAACATACAGGACCCACCAGGAAGACCGATCGTCTCTGGATGTGGCTCACATTTGGAACCTATCGGCCGCTTCATTGACTATTTCCTCAAACCTTTAAGCATCAAAACCAAATTGTACCTTCGGGATACAATGCATACCATTCAGATATTTGAAAATCTGCCCTTTGACTGTACACAGCAACTCTTAGTAACAATGGATATCAAGGCACTTTATACATCAATCCCACAGGATGCAGCAATAGACTCTATATACGAACACCTGATTCGGGAATATGCAGAACCCGGATCATACCGGGTACCACCAGAATTAATTATTGAATTGGCTACTTTTGCTCTATGCAAAAACTTTTTCACCTTTGATAACCAGTTTTATCTACAGATCAAGGGTACAGCAATGGGTGCGACATTCGCAACCCAGTTTAGACATCCTATTTATGGCCTGATTTGAGGATCAGTTTATATATAATCAAATCAACCGACAGAGCTCCAAAATCCTTCACTGGCATTGTTACATTGACAAAATTATTTTTATTTGGGCAGGTGATGAGATAGCCCTTAAACAGTTCTTTGATAATGTACAGATACACTTCTTGGATCTGAAAATCTTGTGCCTAGAAAACAAACTTGTGTGTGATCTTTTCAGGAAAACCACGGATCGGAACACACTCCTGCACTTTCAAAGTGACTACCCCCAACACATTAAACAGAATCTGCCGTATGGCCAACTTCTGAGGATCAGAAGAAATTGCACATCCCTGGACGATTTTTACGAAAATGCAAATGCTTTGGGCAAACGGTTACGCACACGCGGATATCCCAAAAGACTGGTGACTAATGCCACCAAGAGGGCCAGATTTACCAATAGGGATTCACTTTTGACACCTTGGATGGAATCCGATCAACACAAAGAAGAAAGATTGACATGTGTGACCACACATGGCCCCAATACTTTTGATTTCAAAAAAGCGATTTGGAAATACTGGCCCATAGTCAGATTACAACTTATAGACGAACCAATACATCGGTTCGCCTTCAAGAGACAGAGAAATATCAAGGAAAATTTGGTCCACTCGTCCATTGTCCGAGACCAACTGCGCACAGGACTCTGGAACCTATGGAAAGTTACCGCCCACTACCCATGTGGCACGTGCTCGGTATGCAAATTCACCAGGAAAATGCAATCATTTACCATTGGCGATAGGCAATGGGTCCTCAAAAATCAGTCCAACTGCAAAAGCAATCAAGCAATATACTGCATAGAATGCCCATGTGGCATTTGCTACGTGGGCGAAACAATGCGCAATGCAGGCACACGGATTTCAGAACATCGGTCGAGGATCCGATGCAAAAACACTACCTCACCTTTGGTCACACATGTTCTGTCTAATCATCACACCCCGGACGACATTCTCTGGTGGGTCCTGGAAAAATTTCAAACAGGCCAAAACATACAAAACAGACTCCTTGAACTAGAAAAGAGGCGGATTTATAGACTTGACTCTCTGGAAAATGGTCTGAATGAGCAGTCTCCCTTTTAGTGAGGTTCCAATTCCTTTTTCTATGATATTGAATCCCCTTTTCCATCACTGACCCACCTCATATGACTGATGGATCAGACTCATACACCCTGGGGTATGCCCACACCATCAGGACCTTTTTGCTCTCAGTGTGCATACATACACACATTCCCACAGTGCTCCCTTCAGACTCATCGCCCTTCTAACCATTTTTTCCAAGAGGGAACAAACCCCCCCACCCCCCCCGGCCCCCTTCCCCCTCTCCCCCTTCTTCCCCCCCGCCCCCTCTCAACATAACCTCTTTCCCCCTCCCCTCGTCTTCCCCACCCGCTCCTCCCCCGCCACGCACTCATTTTTGGCATGGGGTGAGGGATCGTGAGCACACACTATTCTACGCACACTTTCGCTTTGGTGTTTGTACACCTATGATTCCCACACATTCTCTGTCAAGACAGGAAACCCATTTACTTTTCGATTCCACACAGCCCCTCTGCATTTCATTTTTTCCTTTTGACTGACACGGTTTGCAGCTGTGCGTATCACTTACAGAGCTACACTAACCTGTTGAGGGAACTTTGTTTTGTTTTTCACAACGGAGGTAGACATCTTCCTCTCCACCTTTTTAGAAAGGCGACTTTCATTAGAAGAGCACGGCACAGTGCCTTTCCAGTCCCTCACATATTTTATTACAAAACCCTCCCCCTCCTCCAGAGACACCTCTCCAGATCACTTTCCCATTAGTTTGCCCTACTCCAATCAGGCACCCCGACGTGCACCCAGCCCACGTGCGTGACGTCGTCATCATGGTGACTGACCGATTCTCAGCCCCATTTCTTACCGGACTCTCGAGCGGCACCCCTCAGCACCCGGCCCTGCAGAGATTCGGGTAGCCTCACTCTCTCCCACATCATACGGAGTATGGTCCTGCGACATACCAGGCAAGTGGTGCCTCCATTTATGGCGTACGTGTTACAGCCTGCAACACTCACACACATAGGCTGCTGCACAAAGAGACTTATTAATTTCTCTTTCCTCCCTTTCCGTTTCGTTGCAGTTCTACAGAGCACACTGCGAACATGACACGGGGGGACGACCCAATTGCCCGTTCACCCCCACTCTTCACCCAGATGATGGGACAGTATATGTCCATTTCACTCCCAGCACCAGCTAACACTTTGCTGAGCGAGTACATGTATTTCAGTCTCCTTTCTTGTTCCTTTCATTGCCCTTGTACATAGTCGGTAACGGACATGACACATTAAATTTTTCCACATATTTTCTTTAGACGCTGCTAAATTGGATGCTGCTTTGCATGACGCTCTACCAGTGCGCCTTCTTTGTCTCCGCTCCCCCGCATGGGAACTTTGAATCCACCCCGTGTACCAGGAACTCCACGTGGACACGCGGTTTTCTCCACTGTTACAGGTCAGTGGGAACCACCACTAACCCCTCTCTCCCCATTCAGTTCTCCTTCCCTCACTCCCTCCCATTTCCCCCATGTTCTCTCTCTGATGGGGGCTGGTGGGCGCACACCCTATGACCTTGGACCCATGCCGATTTTGCAGAAGGGGACCCAAGACCATGATTTTTTATTTCCCCGGGGGTTTCATCTGTACTCATGTAGATTGTCCCCATACTTAGGATTCCAGACATGGTCTAGAGTTTCTTTTCAGACATGACCACTTTCATGGGTCTGCAACCATGCTTTTATGTTAATCTACATTCCAAATTTTGTATATGTCTAAATCGACACCACGAGAGATATATATTTTTCCTCTCTTGATTGTTGTTTTCTTTTTCAGCACCTCCTTACTTATTTCTTTTCTCCTTCTTACAATACAGGGTCCTGCTACCCACTGCCCTGATGAAGGCGGAGCATTTGCTTCTATTGTGAAGAGAAAAAATCTTATATGTCCATAACCGCCGAAACGCATTGCTGTCAAAGAGGGGATTGAAGGTCCCTTACAGACTATTTCATCTAAATTGGACTTCGGACTACTGACAGTCCACCCCCCGAAGGAAGACCACTTTGAGGTTCCTCATGGCTCTTCCCCCTTTGTGTTGGCAGACCCAATCCCAATTTAGAACAATTCCTACTTTGGGACTCTACCTTGACTTAATACAAGGACTTACTTTTCATTTATACAAAATTGTGTTTGTTTTTTTCTGCCTCTTACTTAGTTGTGAGGTAACAACCAAGTTAGAAATACCAATTTGATCTTAAGAAGAAACTTTTGCTCTTGATCTAATGGAAAAACTGAGCATGTAAATGGTATATATTTGCCTTCATGTTTAGACCTGTTTTCTACTTTTTCTTTCTCAAAAATATAATTTTTTTTAAACATTTTTTTTGTTTATTTCTGTTTTGAGGTATTTTATAATTATCACTATTTATTCCTAAGAATGTGCAATTGTTTATTGATTTAATACGCCCCCCCATATAGGGGCTCATAGTGTGCAAATTCTTTGTTCTTTTCCACAATATATGTATATACCTTTTTGTAATTACAACATTATAAATGTGAATCACTGATCTTTTGTGTCCTCGATGATGGTATTCTTAATAATATCATTTTTTTTCTGTTTTGAAAACTTTGGGGTTCACAAGGTGTCCTTATGTTATATATCACTGGATGTAGAAGTAATAACCTATGTGGTTGAATAGGATTGGATCAGGCATTCGCTTCAAAATAATTCAAACCCAACAGGGCAAATCCTGGACGCACCAGTACCTCTTTTGTGTTAACATTAGATATTCTCGCCCCAAACTGCTGCGTCCCCCAAGGGGCAGACCATTGCCACGGATTAGTGGCTCTTTTTGTTGACATATATGCAGCACTGAAGGGGTGCTGCTGTGCAGGATCAAAGGGGAGAAAGCCCCTACAGTCTCCTGTACTGAGGTGGATTCCAAGCTTCTTGAGTTGAAGTCTGTCTCTTGTTGCAGCAGAGGATTGGTAGCGCTGGACAGGATCAAAGGGGAGAAGCCCCTGCAGTCTCCTATAGCTCGGTCGGTAATGTAATTCTTGTATTGAAGGTTTGCCTCTGGTTTTGGCAGTGGATTGGTAGTGCTGGGTAGGGTCAAAGGAGAGAGAGCCCCTGCAGTCTCTTGTAGTTCAAGCAGGATCAAAGGGGAGAGAGCCCCTGCAGTCTCCTGTACTAAGGTGGATTCCAAGGTTCTTGAGCTGAAGTTTGTCTCTTGTTGCAGCAGGGGATTAGTAGCGCTCGACACGATCAAAGGGGAGAGGCCCCTACAGTCGCCTGTGGTTTGGGCGGCAAGAGAGTTCTTGTATTGAAGATCTGCGTCTGGTTTTAGCAGTGGATTGGTAGTGCTGGGTGGGGTCAAAGGGGAGACAGCCCCTGCAGTCTCCTATAGTTCAAGAAGGATCAAAGGGGAGAAAGCCCCTGCAGTCTCCTGTAATAAGGTGGATTCCATGGTTCTTGGGTTGAAGTCTGTCTTTTGTTGTAGAAAAGGATTGGTAGCGCTGGACAGGATCAAAGGGGAGAGGCCCCTGCAGTCTCCTGTGATTCGGGCGACAAAAGAATTCTTGTGTTGAAGGTTTTCCTCTGGTTTTAGCAGTGGATTGGTAGTGCTTGGTGGGGCCAAAGGGGAGAGGGCCCCTGCAGTCTCTTGTAGTTCAAGCAGCAAAGGAAATCTTGTCTTGAGGGTTTATCTCTTGTTGCACCAGTGGATAGATAGTGCTGGATAGGATCAAAGGGGAGAAAGCCCCTGCAGTCTCCTATAGTTCAGGCAGCAAGATAATTCTTGTATTGGAGGTTTGTTACTTGTTGCGACAGTGGATTTGTAGTGCTCGGTAGGATTGAGGGGGAGAAAGTCCCTGGAGTCTCCTGTGATTCAGGGTTTATGAATGACTGTTGTTGGAGCAGTTGTTTAATGGTGCTCGACAGGGTCAGAGGGGAAAGACGGCCCCTGCGGTCTCTTGCAGTGCGGTCAGCACAAAGGGATCTTGTGTTGAAGAGTTTTCTTTTTTTTAAATTATTTTTTTTCTCTTGTTACAGGATATTTGGTTGTTAGTGACCGCAATCAGAAGGAAGGTGGTCTCTGTAATTTTATGTCGAAAATAGAGCTGTGCTGAGTTTCTTTCCGTGGTTGATCTGTGTGACTTGGGGGGGTCTCGATTCACGTGTGTCTCTGGGTTTGTGGGGAGAAGATTTCCTTGTTGTGCGGCATGCAGAGTTTCAGACTCTGTTGCAAGTGGTCTGCTGGGTTGGGTGCTGGGGGTTCGAGCGCTCGTGGTGAGCCTCTATCTCTAGCATGCAGGGGGCACCTTGTTTTTGGAAGGATTTACACCTGAATCTTTGGAAGATTGATAACTATTTGGTATTCTTTAAATCTCTTAAGATGTACCTGTTCTGCTAATTGCATTTGCATAGGCTTTAGGATTGAGATGTGTGCACCTTGACGTTGTTCATTCTACATTTGATACCTTACAAATTCCAAATAGAAATGATGGGGTAAAAGAAATAGGCAAGTGAAGCCAGTGGATGAAGAATGCAGCCCAGAGGGAGAATACAGATGGGTGGGCAGAAAGGGTAGGGAGGAAAGGTTCAGCCAAAACAAAGCAGGTATAATTTTTGAGTTGGCAAGAATGGAGGTATAGGGGACCAAAAGGCAGGTAGCCGACCCAAAGCAGAGATAACCAAAGGTTCATTGAGCTACCAGCAGCTCCAGTGTGAATGGAGGGTCACGGTTTCGAAGGATCGCTATGTGTGCAAGCACAAATCAAGCATGAATGGCAAGCAAAGTGCTGGCACAAGCATTGCCTCTGGCCCTAGGCTCCTTTTGTTTCTAACAGGCTCAAACAGGGAGTAGCCCTTTACTGTTTTGGGCCCTTAGTTGCAGACATCTAGGCTGGTCACTTAGGGGACACATACCAATAAGGAAGGCAGTGAGTTGCATGACCATAGGTGGGCCAATCACAGTGCTTTGATTTATTTTATTTTTTTTTAAATTTTTATTGTAATTTTTAGTTTAATTTACAAAGAAACAAACATTTTATTACACAATTCCCTCTGTCTTATTCTTAACAGTCCATCAGGTTGCTTCACATTTTAATCCGGTCAAAGTCGCATTAAATTTTTGGCAGGATTAAGTCCATGTAATTTATCACTGCACATGTTAGTTGTGTGTTTGTTCCAGTGATTATATAGTGATTATAGTGATTATATAGTGATTATATAGTTCCACCATTGTTCTAGATCGTCATCTATTGGAGCGAATCTTGCGAGGTGCAATGTCCTTTCAGCCTTGATGGCTATGCATTCAATTATCAGGTGTTTTGCTGATTCGGCTGCATTGTTGCAGTATCTGCAGAGAATGTCCGTGATATCAGGGTCCCGATTCATCATTCGAACTACTTTGGTCTTAAGTAGGTTGAGACAAAGTCTCATGAATTGATTGCGATGGTATTGCGTGTGTGGTATCTAAGAGGACTATGTCGTCAGCCTATATGACCCAGGACGCATGATGGTTGTTTATCTTCGGGGGGAATGTCCCTGGTTCCATTAGGGCGATAGGTAGATCCGATATAAAAAGTTTGAACAGTAAAGCTGCAAGAGGGCAGCCTTGTTTTACTCCTCTCTTTGTAAGGATTGTATCAGAGAGGTCTCCTTTTGCATTCAGTCTAACCCGGAAGGAAGTATTTGTGTACAGTGCCATGATAGGTAGCAGTATCTCAAGAGGGCAAGACCATTATAGTAATTTTTCCCATAACTTCTGACGATTGATGGTATTGAAAGCTTGTTTCAAGTCTATGAAGGCGAGGAACACATTATTGCCGCTCTTGATAGATTCCAGTTTTATGGTATTTAGAATGATTAGATTCACTTCTACGCCAACTCCCTTGGTGAATCCTGTTTGGCGTTTGTCAATTACCTTTGCTTGGTCGGCCCAGAGTGCTAGTTTCTTTTGAAGGAAAGCGGCAAATATTTTTCCAATGGTATCAAGCAACGTTATAGGGCGATAGTTTGTTGGATTGCTGCGGTCTCCTTTTTTGAAAATTGGCACAACTATTGCTGTATTCCAGGATTCAGGTAGGGTTTTACATGCCGCGATCCTCTCAAACAATGTGGAGATGAATATTACCCACAAAGGGCTATTTGTTTTCAGCATCACGTTGGAAATACCATCTGGGCCAGCGGCTCTGGAATTATTTAATTTTTGAATGGCGCGTTTTATGTCCTCCGATGTTTCAGGAGTGGGCCAATTACAAGTGTTCCCAATGGCTGGTTTTATGCATTCGATATTTTGTGCATCAAAGACTGCTGTGTAATGGGAGACCCATCTTGCGTCATTTACCCCATTTGACATATCATAGGCTGGTTTAACTGATCCAGTATTTATTATTTCCCATAACTGACGTGCATCTTTTCGCAAAATGGTCTTCAGCATGATTTCCGCTTGCTCCTGATCGCGCTGGGTGCTGAATGCTTTTAGCCAATTTCTATAGCGCAGCCGCCGCTTTTTCATTTGGTCGGCACTTTTTTTGCCTTTTCCTTTCTTTATCTTTGTTAGATCGCTGCGCAGTTGTTTCTTGGCTGAGCAAAGGATTTCGCTGAAAGGATGTCTATTGATTGCATGATGGGTCTTTTGATTAGCGATGTCTGTTCTAAACTGCATCAGGAGCGGCTATAGTTGATATTTGGAATCGCTGTAGCGGTTGTCACATAATTATCAGTAAACGCGGACAGTTGTTTGGCGTTAATTTTCAGCCTTGATCCTGAGTTGTTTGTCGTAATCGGCTCCGTGTATTTGACTTCTAGTCGCTGCACCGCCATATCGTGCCATGTCATCATTAATGCATCATGGTTGCTTATTGTCGATCTTACTGTTGTCAGGTGAATGATTTTGCTTAATAGATTTTCTCGATGTCCAGATGTAATCTAGAGTTTTATTACTCGATCCACGGTGCCATGTAGGTGCAGCAGGGATGTCTCCATTTGTGCATCCATTTAGCATCGAGCACTTTCTTGTCGTCATCTCGTTCATCCAGCGAGCGCCTCTGTCAATTGAATAATCGACTGACGGGATGTTTGTTTTTTGATGTCATTTTCGTTCCGTGAACCAGGAGTAATTTAGATCACCGCAAATGATTATTCTTGGCTCATTGTAAGTGATTAGACAATGATCGATCAATGCAGCGACAGTAGTTATGAATTTGATTTGGGAGATCATCGCTGGATTCCAATACACGTTGATAATTAACATGTGGTCCCTCGGCCCCTCGTTGATCGTCGGTAGTTTTACCGTTGTCGCTTGAATGAAGAGGTTCGGGTTTATGGCTTTTATAATGGACCAGTTTAAATTGTTTTTGATCATCGTGATGAGCCCAGCGAATGGTCGACCGGGTTTATGGCTTTTATATTGGACCAGTTTAAATTGTTTTTGATCATCGTGATGAGCCCAGCGAATGGTCGAACAGACTCATTCTTGCCCGCGGCGTTGAACAGTATTGTGTATCCATCGCGTGATGGTTTATGCCTGAGCCAAGTTACTTGTAGGCATATAAGCGTACAATCATCAAATTTTGAACATTTCTCTTGGAATAAATGGGTGAATCCTCTTGTATTCCAAGAGACCAAGCGGTGAATAACAATCTTTCCGGGGATCATTTCCTAGTGGTCCCTTCTCTTCAGAGCTTTGGAATTCCAGCGTGAGTTTGAAGAGACTGTTTGAACCGACGTGGGTGACGATCTCAACAGGTCTCGTAGATCTGCACGTTTTCGCTCATCATTCTGTTGGGCGAGCAGGCTTGAATTTGGGTCTCGTTGATGGGGGGAACCTTCATCTGAGAACTGTACATCAAAGCCAAAAAATAGCAGATCCTCTTTTGCGTCGAGTAGTTGTCTGGCAATTAATTTTGACTTAAGGTGTAGAGTAACCCAGTCTAATCTTTGCCTCTGACATGTATTCCACGACTACAATGTCTTCGGAATCAATTGTGCGTAGAGTAGGTATTGTATGCAATAGTTTGATGATATTGCAGCGATTGAGGTTTACCTCATTTTGGTCACTTAAGACGTTTTCGAGTTGTAATTTCCAGCTGTTGCACTTTACTGATTTAACAAATTGATGGGAGCTTGTTTTGTTTTGCCCATCATGGCTTTTTGAGCTCTCGTCTGTTTAGGATTTGGATTTCCTGGTAAAGGGGAAGTGTTTTGCCGATTTTGTTCTTTACAGTGTTTTTCTGTACTAGCTGCCTTAGCAGGCTCGGCTACGACCTGGGAATTACTGCTTTTTTCCTTCATCTCTCCGTTAGTTTGCAGAGGGTTTTGTGGCCTCTTATCAGCTGTTGTCTCAATTAATGTGGCCACATCCTTTTTTCTGTTTTTGTTATCCCAAATTATTGCCATGGGTTCCTCGGATCCGTCGTCCACAGAGTAGGTCGATAGGTCGCAGAGATCTATCGACTGCTCACTCTTAGTCTCTTCTTCATCACTTATCTCTTCTCTCGCTCTCTTATGGGCCGCAATTACCTCCGTATTCGATTTATTTTCCTCTTCTTTTTTTTTTCCATTTAGCAGGTTTCCCTTCTTCGTCGCTCGATTGAACATACTGAGGGGCGGAGGAGTTGTGATATTCCTTATGAATCTTTTTGCCTCATTGGTTCGTGGTCTCTTTGCTTTTGGTTCAGGTCTTGCTTTAGGACATTTAGCTGTTGGCTTGGATTCAGCTTGGGATTTTTTTCCGTCTGGTACCTTTATCGTTTTTGCTTGCCCTGAAAAAATGCCAAAGGACAATTTGGTGGTCAGGTCGTGCACGTCTGGGTTGATAGGAACTTGAGCATCGAACATGCTTGGTAATATAGTATCTTTTGTCGATACTTTCTCAGTCTCCTCTAACAATTTGGCATTCGCTGTCGAACTCGTTGAAATTGGATCCAAGGTTTCCTTCTCATCACGTGCAGGACTCGATCCCATTGGTGCGGCCGGTGCAGTCTTTGAAGTCATATGCTTGGTTACGGTTGTATTCAATGCAAGCAACTGTATTGCAGTTTCCATTTCAATGTGTTCAATGATCGAAGACTCTTTAGGGGTGTACATTGGCCCATATGGATTAGGCGCTGACTTCATTATCGATCTTAGTTCAGTCGAACTACACGCCTTTTCCACCCTAGGATCATGTTTAGATGTCGTATTGTGTCGCATCCATTTGGTGCATTCTATGACAGCCTGCATCAAATCGGCTTTATCATTTGATTCTTGTCTAGCAATGTCGCTTAAGCGCGATTGCCAGCACCGTGAGGCATCGGCTTCATAATCGAGTCTCTTGGTGATATTTTGCGCGAGCCTTTCCATCGTGCACATTTTGGTGTTTAGTGTAGCCAGCACTAAAAGATGGTCTTTTAGAGAGTCGTGCAAGGCTTCGTATAACTTCATAAATGGAATCATGGTGATCGACGTTGCTGCTAATACGTTGTTGTGAATTTGTACGCCAGCAGCAGTAGACAAATGAGCTTTGTTCTTAGCATCAGAGTCTGTTTCACTATCAAGAGTGGTCGATGCGTCTAAAGATTGTAAGCACGCTTTGGAAGTCTCGTTTATTTTAACGAAAGCATTAGATTTCCTTCTGTCGTCATTGGCCATTCTGCATCCTGCAGGAGTTTTCGTATGGGGTGTACTTGTATTTGAGAGCGGAGGATTCGAGCTTGCTCTGCTTCCGCCTTTAATATTAGCACAAGGTTTTCCATATTTTTGAATGAAGCTGTCTTCTAATCTCTCACGCATCGTTAGGAAGTCGGCTTTCAGTCTTTCAGTTAGGCGCGCTTCTCTCGCGGCCAACTCTGATGCGGACGACTCCTTATGCCTTGGAGTTGTATTCGCATGGGCGGCCGCATAACCTGGGCCCCCTCCGGCTTTTTTAGTCGATTCGTTATTTGGGTCAAGCTTCGCTTGTTTTTTTGCCGGTGAGTCTTTGTGCTTTATTTCATCGACATGCGTTCATTTTAGGGGTCTTGGGTCGCTTAGCAGGTCCACGTTAGTTCTCAAGCTATCTGAGGTGTGTAAACAGTTGTTCCTGTTAGCTGGAATGCTTTGTATCAAGGGAGTCGGGATACTTAAGCCGCGGGCTTGAGAAAATGTAGACACGTCAGGCTCACGGTTTCGGCCTGCCTTATGGGCATCCCGCACACCCGCGGCTTGCACGTTAGTTGAGCAGCCGGGGTCGAAGGAGAGTCTGGCTGATTGTGCCGCGTTTGTAAATGTGGCCGAAAGATCTTCAATGCTGTTCTTGTTCGTCATTCTTAGCGCTAGCAATTCGGAGTCAGTTACATCAAAGGGTGATTCGCTCGCGTCAATGTAAACTGACGGCGACGGTAGAACTGGATCTGGAGCTGTTGATGTTTTGTTCGTTTTAGTCGTTTCCGGTGGCTCGCACTCGCATACACCCGCTCTGCTTTGCATTAAAGATCATGTTTGGGATCTGCAATTAATACTCATGTCCCATCCCACTGAGACAAAACTGCCAAAAATAGGAAATTTGATCATTAACAAGCAGTACAGAAGTCAATAAGTAATGTTTTCTATTTACCCCACTTTTAAACGCCATGCTCCTCTGTGATACTGACTAAGTTCTTTCAATTCTTCACAAGCTGCTTCAGCCATTTCCTTTAGCGGATCTAAAACTTGGTTCCTGGAAGATTGCTTTTCTTGATGCAATGACTTCAGCCAGCTGGATAAGGAAGAAAAAAGCTGTCTGTTTAGACACACTGTTTATACTTTTCCTAATGACAATGTAATTCTCAGGATGCATCCGTCTTTTGAACCACATTAGCAAGTATGTTAATCTCCCTGTATTGTTTCCAAACCCTTTTTAGGCTTCAGAAGGGCTCTCTACTGCCTAGTTCTCAGTATGGCATTAAAATTTTATCTGCAAAGCACCAAAAATTTCAGGTCTACATCTGGACTTTTTGTCACTTACAGTGGGCAAACTCCTGGTGTGTAGGATACAAAGCAACTCTGTCTTGATGGAGTGTTTTTGTATGTCTATGTGTTTCTATCCTGAACTGAATCCCTTAAGTCAAATCGCATTTACATGGTAAAAGCAAAGGCTACTTTAGTGGCCTTCTGTAGACATGTATCACTGGAGGATATTTGAACAACAGGTACATAGTCTATTCCCTATGCCTTCTGTAAATACTATTCATAATGTGCAAGTTCAGGATCTAGTGCTCCTTTTGGTCAGTCCATTCTCATAAACATTTTCCGGTGAGTTAACTACTAAATATTCCACAGCCCCAATTGTTTCTGCTACTGATCTGCCATCAGTATTGACAAAAAGGGATGTGATGTATGATTAAGGAGAAGTTACTCATTTTAGTGGCCACTGTGCTCTTAGTCCATAGTCCATTTTCTTGTCGATGTATATATTAAACATGAAGAAATAGACTGGCAGTTGGATCCCATGATGCAAACTTGCATATTACTACTTACAGTAAAGGTGTGTGTTAGTCTTCTAAGCACAGAGCTTCGATCCAAAACCCTTTTCAGAGGCGATTTCTCATTATTATTGATAACTAAGAGTACAGAAGTCTCTCTAGTGAACACCTTTTCTTTGTCCTTACAACTCCTACTTTTTGGATCTTGTAGTGGGAGAATCGTTTGAGTAGGTGTAAGTGGAAGTAAACATTCCATGACAGATTGTTGACCCTAGAGGGGAAAGTTAGGTTTGCATTTAATTAAATATTACTACTACGTGGGGTGCTGCTGAGCAGCCTGCAAAATGGCTCTGCTTCTCCAAGCCTCTGTGACTGCCTTGACATATGCTGCCTGCTTATCAGTATTGCTTGGATTATCCAGTGGAAAGTGAGCTTCAGGCTGTCAAAGCCTGCAGCATTTTTTGACAGACTGTGGAGCTCCTACTTCACTCCTCTGTGGAGTAATCAGACTGTATGTGAACATGGCCGTACTGGAGCCCCCGGGCTGTTCCTGATCTCTGCTTTGCCCGACTTGCGAACCCCGTCAGGGAGCAGCCGGAGACCTGCCACCGGAGATGAGTGCCCAGGGAACGGGGAATGGTGTGCTGTGAGCACCCAATGCCGTACACACTGTGCAACTGCTAGCCAGCTGACTTCGCCTGCATGGCCCCCATGTTGCTCTGGTAGTGTATTGAGTGCTGTGGAGCTACTGCGCCTTTGGTGTATGTAGGAGCTGGCCTGGTTGCCCCTCGCATCCCCCAGTTTATAATCCATGGTCAGTGCCTGCTTCAAGGGCATTTACCCTGCCTGACTACTGCTGATGGAAGGCAAAGGGGTTGGAGGACATTGGGCGTAACCGCATTGCTTCTTTGTCGGACAGTGCCTGGCCTGCGGCACTGCTGAAGGTCTACACCGCGCAAACCAATATCGATGATAGCAGAGGTCTGAGGTGATGTGTCCTGCGATTCCCTGCTGGTGGCGGGGTGCGCTGGGGCTCATTGAGATGGTGCTCCTGGACAAGGCAACACATATTGGTACCTGTGAGTAGATGCTGACTGTTGGCCCTATGCACTGTATGTTGAAAGGGATTGCTGTCGGAAACTGCAAGCATAGGGCTGCTGGCAACAATTGGCTGTGTGGAGATCCTGACTGCTGGACCCGTGTGGAAGATAGCGGGTGGCTCTGGTAAACATGCTGCCCGGGCGATGTCCCGGGTGCTATGCCGCTTCTTTCTGAGTTGCCCCCATTTGGACATTACTTCCACCCCTCTGCCACCATGAGAAAATGAGGGGGTGACGAGAAGAAGCAGAGTAGCTTGAAAGCATTTATGCAACACCCCAGTAGGCCTTTTTTGAGCCATCTCTTGAACTAAGTGAACAAGCTGAGCGGGGTGAGCAGGACACTCCAAATTACAAACAGTTGATGGAGAGTATGCAGGCAGGATTCGCTAACATGACAGATAAGTTGGATGGCATAAACACGAATATCAGTACTCTTAATGGCAAAATGTAGCAAGTGTGTTCGAGGGGGAGCTGCATATTGGAGTGGCGGAAGATGAAATTGTGACCCTCAGGAAGCAAGTGACAGGAATGGCCAGAGATTTGAAGAGATCCTTGCTTAAATGTGATGACTTGGAATCCAGATCCAGGAGAACAACGTCTGCATCGTTGGACTCCATGAGGATTTTGGCCCCATGGAAGGGGCAGTGGAGGCTCTACTTCTCCAGTATTGGATCTTTCATAGATTCAGATGCTTGAATATTCCCTGTCGTGAGACTGGGAATCCTCAGTGATAAAAATAATTATTAATTTATTTTTAATATACGCACATTGCTACATAGCAATGCATGTACATAGGCCATTATGGCCTATGAACCATTCTATTGTGTAGTCCCTCCACCTCACTTTGGTCCTTTATGACCCCAACCAATGAGGTGGCAGGGCTTAAGCACCGCCTCAGGCAGCCATCTTCAGATTTTTCACTGCAGTCTAATAGACACAGGGAATCCTCAAGCTCTCTGAGCTTGTCAAAAAACGTTGTTTTGACCCAGAATTCGTTGAGTGAACTTTCTCTTCAGACGGCTGACCATCAGTCTACCTAGAAGCCTTCCCTCTTCAGGGATTGCACGAGGTGCAAGAGAAAGATCCCCATGATAATTGTATGTACTGTTTTTATCCTCATAACATCCAAAAATGTCACATTTGCAAGTCTTTTTCAACTAAAACCCTACAAGACAGGCATAGAAGACTTCTCCTACATTTGGAAGCTAAGGAACTGTCTTCTGATAAGGAATCTGCGAAGACAGCCCCTGTTCACTCCAGCAAGTTGGCTGAGAAGCAAACTTCTAAAAGAATGGCTTCTTCAGTGGAAAGGAGCTCCTCTCCACTCCCAAGAGCAAGAGGAAGCTGAAAATTATATCTTTACTTACTCCCCTGGACTCTACAAGCCATAAAATGAAGCATTCTACGTTAAAAACGACCTCCAGACGTAAGGAGGAGTTTGCAACAAACCTGGGGGGGCAGTCATCCGCGGAGAGGCCGTGTATGAGCAGCAGTAAAGGTAGAGGCCCGTCGTCCACCAAGCCGTCAACGGCATCCTCATTGATGACCACCACGCAAACCGCATCGTCCATGACTAAGTCCCCGTCAGCGAGTTTATCGTCCACGAAGCAATCGCCGACGAAGGAGGCTCATCACTCATCCACAAAGCACTCGTCCACGAGACATTCGTCCATGAAGCACTCGTCGACAGAGAAGTTACCATCCACGAAATCTTCTTCCATGCACTTGTCGATGGATAAAAGCAAGCCACCGTCCACGAAATCTTCGTCCACGGATCCGCCCTCGACGAGGCCGTCTTAGACGAAAACTTCGACCACGGCTCCGTCGACGGCACCGCGAGTTCCGTTACCGACGGAGAAAGTAGGGCCCAAAACGCCCCTCCCTGGAGCCACTGTTACACC
Source organism: Ambystoma mexicanum (assembly GCF_040938575.1). Taxonomy (NCBI): domain Eukaryota; kingdom Metazoa; phylum Chordata; class Amphibia; order Caudata; family Ambystomatidae; genus Ambystoma; species Ambystoma mexicanum. Next base: position 68,918,085 of record NC_090923.1, on the reverse strand, counting down.
AACCAATGAAGACAGTCTCCCTGAGTCTTTAGAAGCGCCGCGTCAGTTTGTGGACGCTGTTGAACCACAGGAAACGCAATTATCTCCCTTAGGAGAAATGCCAGAGCTGCCTGACGTCATCCTGCAAGAGGAATTTTCAAAAACTGAGTTTGTTGAGGAACAACACTGTCTTACACCTAAGGAACATAGTCCTCCTTGGCAACCTACTACAGAGATGCCTGCTGATCCTTATGATCCTGTGCTAATGTTATCTATGCAAAGGATCATTGAAGAGTACAACAGGCGACAAAATGAAAAAAGCAAGGTAACTGTAACGAGAGAGTCTAACCTTCCGCAGAGGGATTTTTCACCTCGGCAAAGCACGCCAAGACATTCGTCTTCCAGGAGTAAGCCACAGAAAAGGGTGCGTTTACCCGAGCCATCCCGCAGGTCTAGGAGCAGGACACTCAGTGCTTCACCGACAAGAGTCCCTTCTCTGGCATCATCGCACAGGACAAGGTCTCCAGCTAGAGATCCAAAGATTGTACCATCCTCTGTTTCGGTCTCAGACTGGCAAGAAGATCCAACAGACAAGACAGGCATAGAAGACTTCTCCTACATTTGGAAGCTAAGAAACTGTCTTCTGATGAGGAATCTGCAAAGACAGCCCCTGTTCACTCCAGCAAGTTGGCTGAGAAGCAAACTTCTAAAAGAAGGGCTTCTTCAGTGGAAAGGAACTCCTCTCCCACTCCCAAGAGCAAGCGGAAGCTGGAAATGATATCTTTACTTCCTCCCCTGGACTCTACAAGCCATAAAATGAAGCATTCTACGTTAAAAACTACCTCCAGAGGTATGGAGGAGTTTTCGAACAACCGGGGGGGTGGGGTGTTCAGTCATCCGCGGAGCGGCCGTGTATGAGCAGCAGTAAAGGTAGAGGCCCGTCGTCCACCAAGCCGTCAACGGCATCCTCATTGATGACCACCACGCAAACCGCATCGTCCATGACTAAGTCCCCGTCAGCGAGTTTATCGTCCACGAAACAATCGCCGACGAAGGAGGCTCATCACTCATCCACAAAGCACTCGTCCACGAGACATTCGTCCATGAAGCACTCGTCGACAGAGAAGTTACCGTCCACGAAATCTTCTTCCATGCACTCGTCGATGGATAAAGACAAGCCACCGTCCACAAAATCTTTGTCCACGGATCCGCCCTCGAGGAGGCCGTCCTAGACGAAAACTTCGACCACGGCTCCATCGACGGCACCGCGAGTTCCGTTACCGACAGAGAAAGTAGGGTCCAAAACACCCCTGCCTGGAGCCACTGTTACACAAACCAATGAAGACAGTCTCCCTGAGTCTTTAGAAGCGCCACCTCAGTTTGTGGACGCTCTTGAACTACAGGGAACGCACTTATCTCCCTTAGGAGAAATGCCAGAGCTGCCTGACGTCATCCTGCAAGAGGAATTTTCAAACACTGAGTTTGTTGAGGAACAACACTGTCTTATACCTAAGGAACACAGTCCTCCTTGGCAACCTACTACAGAGATGCCTGCTGATCCTTATGATCCTGTGCTAATGTTATCTATGCAAAGGATCATTGAAGAGTTCAACAGGTGACAAAATGAAAAAAGCAAGGTAACTGTACCGAGAGAGTCTAACCTTCCGCAGAGGGATTTTTCACCTTGGCAAAGCACGCCAAGATATTCGTCTTCCAGGAGTAGGCCACAGAAAAAGGTGCGTTTACCCGAGCCACCGCGCAGGTCTAGGAGCAGGACACTCAGTGCTTCACCAACAAGAGTCCCTTCTCCGGCATCATCGCACAGGACAAGGTCTCCAGCTAGAGATCCAAAGATTGTACCATCCTCTGTTTCGGTCTCAGACTGGCAAGAAGATCCAACAGAGAGTTTTCTGAGCCGGAAATAGACGAAATCACGCAAGAACTGGACACTAGTGAATGGGGCGATTACATTGTTGAAAAGCCCAGAAAGAAAGATTCTCCGGGCGGCTCTTCACCGCCGGATCATCTGGTCTCTTTTCATACTATCATCGGCAAAGCCGCAAAACTGTTCCAGTTACAGGTCACATCGGAGGAGAAGAAGTCGGTGCTCTATGAGCACAGGGACAAGCGTAGGAGAACTGTTACTACCATTCCTCTCCTTGACACCATTTGGGAGTCCGGTTCCAAGATATTAGCCACACCCTTAGCCACTCTGGCTCTAGTTTCCAGGCCAGAGAAAAAGTACCGGGCTCCGGAGTCTGCTCTTCTTTGCCTTCGAGGTCATACAAAACCGGACTCGGTTATCACAGTAGCAGCTAGGAAAAAGTTGACTAATCCAGCATCACCTCTATCAGCCCCACCGAACAAGGACAGTCGCAAACTAGAGGCTACGGGCAGAAAAGTGTCTGCATCTGCATTGCTTACCATCAGAGCGGGCAACGCGCTGCCCATGACGGCGAGATTCGACCGCAAGCTTTGGCTCCATATGTCCAAGCTGGCCAAACAGCTACCTGTAGAACTCCAGGAGGAAGCCAGGTCGATTATCGCTGATGGGAAAGCAGCTTCGGATCACATGATTGACGCTGCAGTCGATGTGGCGGAGTCAGGTTTCCGGCAGATGGCCCAAAGCACAGTGCTGAAAAGACAGGCCTGGATGAAGGCTACCAATTTCACACCTGAGGTCCAAGCACAGATTATGGATATGCCCTTCGATGGTCAAGAACTCTTTGGGAAAAAGATCGATGACCACCTCAAAGGAATAAAAACGGACACGGACACGGCACGTGCCATCAGTTCCTTGAAAGACAAAGCCAAGGATCTCTGGTCGTTTCGTCCATTTCGAGGTTCATCCTCGTAGTACAGAGGTTTTAACCGCCCTTCCTACGGCCAGAAGTCGCAAGGAAGTTCATACCACAACTCCAAATACCAATCTTCCAATAAGTACGCCCAGAGAGGAAGGTGGGGCGCCGCTCAAGGGAAGTCTCAGAGCAACCAAAACTGACAGTCTAGCTCCCTCCCCTCAACGTCATACCCCGGTGGGGGGAAGGGTGAGCCAGTTCTACCAACACTGGCAGTCAATAACATCAGACAAATGGGTGTTACAGGTGGTGCGCGAGGGACACACCTTGGAATTTCTAGACCAGCCCCCTTCCTTACCCCCGGCTCCGCGCAAGTCATGTCCGAAATCCAGAAACTGCTGCACAAAGCAGCGATAGAGCCAGTACCTTACTCTCTAAAGGGGAAGGATTTCTACTCCTGTTTCTTCCTCGTCAAAAAGAAGAATGGTCAATGGCGACCCATCTTGGACCTGAGAGCGCTAAACACATATATCAAGCGCATCAAAGTCAAGATGATAACTCTGCAAGGAGTGCTCCCTTGGCTAAACATGCAAGATTTCTTGGCCACTTTAGACTTGGAGGACGCATACTTCCACGTACCGATCCAACCAGCACACAGAAAATTCCTCAGGTTCACTGTGGACGATTTTTATTTTCAGTTTCGAGTGCTCCCGTTCGGTCTGAGATCAGCACTGAGGGTGTTTACAAAATGTCTAGCACCAATGGCTGCAAAACTCAGCAGGACAGGAACAGAAGTCTTTCCATATCTGGACGACCGGTTGAGTTCCACCTCAAGCGCGGCTTGGCAGTTTCAAAGACAACAAATCTCCTAAGAGACTTAGGTTACGCCATAAACGAAGCGAAGGCCTGTCCAGTTCCCAGAAAGTTATTTTCTTACCTGGGAGTCGATCTCGACACCAACATTCCCAGAGTGAGACCTTCGGCAGAAAGAGCATCAGCAATTCTCAACTTGACTTCTTGTTTCTTAGGGAGAGAAACGACATTGGTGCGCTTTTACTAGTCCCTCCTGGGCATGATGTCCTCATGTATATTCCTCATACCAAATTGCAGGCTTCGCATTAGGTCTGTTCAGGAGGCACTGGACCACCAATGGAAACAAGCTCTCGGTTCATGGGAGGACATCGTCCAGATTCCTGCGACTCTGCAGAAGGCTCTTCGATGGTGGAACACCCTGCAGAACCTCTTACAGGGAATGCCGTTTCAGGCACCAACGTCGACCCTTCTCTTGAGGACGGACGTGTCTCTCTCGGGCTGGGGCGCTCATCTTGCGGACCTACAAACCAAGGGCTCCTGGAGTCACAACTCCACATCAACTTGTGGGAACTCAGGGCCATTGGGTGGGCACTGAAAGCTTTCCTTCCGGTAGTAGTGGGACAGGTACTCACTGTACAGACAGACAACACGACCTCCATGCACTACACAAACAAGCAAGGAGGCACGAGGTCAGAGATCTTGTCTCAAGAAGCTCAACTGCTATGGGCATGGGCCTTGCATCACAGAGTCTAAATCAAGGCGGAACATCTTCTGGGAGTGGACAATGTGCTAGCGGACAAGATGAGCGGCAACTACACGTCTTCTCACGAGTAGGAGCTGGGTGAGAAGGAGGCCCAACGGATTTTCGCCTTATGGGGCCATCCACATCTCAATCTTTTTGCCAATAGGGCCAACAAGAAATGCAGAATGTTCGCCTCTAGGTACCCAGAGAGTCAGTCAGTAGGAGATGCATTCTCAGTGGACTGGACGGGGAAATTCCTATTTGCCTTTGACCACTTTCCCCTCATCTCCAGAGTACTACGCAGACTGAGAGAGCAGAAGTGTTCTATAATCCTAATTGCACCGGACTGGGCAAGGCAGGTCTGGTACTCGACTCTTCAGAACCTGTCCTGATGGCCTCCGATTCGCCTCCTCCATCACGATCCAGCAAGCCTGTCTCTCAAGGCCTGGTTCATGAGCAGCGCAAACTGATGAATCGCAATCTGCGTGCGGAAGACTGGCATATAATCAGGGCCTCAAGGGCGCCTTCTATACGCATCACTTACACTAGGAAATTGACTCGTTTTTCAGTGGTGTGAGACACACGCTATTGATCCTCTCATCGCTTCGGTTGAGCAAGTGCTTCCCTACTTATTGCACTTAGCCAAAGCAGGTCTTTTGCTGTCTTCAATCAAGGTCCACCTGTCAGCCATTACGGCATACACGATGGCCCCAGAGACGCAGTCCTTACTCTCCCATCCGGCCGTTAAGGTCTTCCTTAAAAGACTTCTACGTATATACCCGCCTACGCCCACGCCAGTTCCAGCCTGGAGCTTGAACACGATGCTGACAGCCCTCATGGAGTTTCCTTACGAGCCCATCCACAGGTGCAACATAAAGTTCTTGTCATGGAAAGCAGCTTTCTTAATAGCCATTACTTCGGCCAGGAGGATCAGTGAGTTACAAGCCTTATCTTCTGAACCTCCCTTCACCTTGTTCCATAAGGACCGTGCCATTTTAAGACCACACCCTAAATTCCTTCTGATGGTAGTATCGGAAATGACGCTCACAGAACGCATTGTCTTACCAACTTTCTTCCAGAATCATTCTTCGGAAGCAGAACGAACATTGCATTCTCTGGACATAGCAAGAGTTTTAAAGTTTTATTTGCAAAGGACTAGAGAGTTTCGTTCTTCAAATAGGCTGTTCATTGCCTTCTCTGGCCATACAAAGGGCCAGCATATTTCCAAACAAGGTCTGGCACGCTGGGTTCCCTCTTGCATCACCCACTGCCATCAGACGAAAGGCGACACCCTTTCCAAACCACCGTCATCGCACTCCACCAGAGGGAGAGCGGCGTCAACAGCATTCCAGGCAGGGGTGGCCCTGAAGCACATATGTAGAGCCGCCACGTAGAGCACTCTGCACACATTCCCTAAACACTACTGCCTGGCTGAAGATACCAACAAAGAACCTGCAGTTGGACAGGCAGTGCTCCGCCATCTCTTTGCATAAGGTTGGACCAACCTCCTTTTCCCACCTTTCCCGGAGTATGTAACCGTTGTGTTGCTGCATGGTAAAGGTTTGATCAGAAATATGTTTTTTCTGTATTTGCATATATGGATATGATGGTGACATGTTTTTGTTTAACTGCTTGGTATTCTATTCAAGCATCTGAATCTATGAAAGATCCAATGCTGGAGAAGTCTTAGTTACTTACCTGTAACTATTTCTTCAGCGTTGGTATCTTTCATAGATTCACATGCGCCCACCCGCCTGCCCTGAGAGGCTGCTCCTACGCTCAGCATCCATCATACTGTAGTCTCTACGGTTCAAAATCTGAAGATGGCTGTCTGGGTCGGAGTTTAAGCCCTGCCACCTCATTGGTTGGGGTCATGGGGTCATAAAGGACCAAAGTGAGGTCGAGGGACTACACAATAGAATGGCTCATAGGCCATAATGGGCTATGTACATGCATTGCTATGTAGCAATGTGTGTATATTAAACAAAATTTTATAATTATTTTGATCTCAGAGGATTCCCAGTCTGACGACAGGGAATATTCAAGCATCAGAATCTATGAAAGATACCAATGCTGGAGAAATACAGTTACAGGTAAGTAACTAAGACTTACAGATTTGTTTTGGAACCAGGCCTTCTCTCAACATTTTTATCGAGAGGGTGCTTAGAACACCGTGGCTTAGACCTAAGCCAACGTCCTCGCCCAGGCCTATCGTTGTGAGACTCCTGAATTACCGAAATTGTGACACCATCTTGCGACTGGCAAGAGAAAAAGGCCCCTTGAGATATGAGGAAGCCACAATTCATGTCTACCCTGATTTCTCTACTACTGTGCAATTAAAACACATATTCCTTTTTGGAGTCAAGAGGCTGCTTAGAGAAAGCGAAGTCCCATATGCTGTGCTTTTTCCGGCACGGCTGCGAATACAGCATAGGGGTAAATCCTTCTTTTTTACGATACCAGAGGAGGCAGTGGCCTTTATTGAGGCCATTATACCCATTTGGGCCCACAAGATGCTAATGAGGAATCGGCGATGGCGGCCTCATCTATCTGTGTGTACTGTGACTGATCTTGTCATGCTTGCTGTGGTTGTTGCTGCCGGCCGGGGCGCTCCACAGTTTTCATTATTCCCTCACCCCATACCAGGTGTGCAGTATTTGTTGGTGTACTGTACAGTATTGTATATCGGGCAAAAAGGTTTGTGTTCAAGTATCCCTTATGTAGCTGGGCGGGGTAGTATCAGAGTCTGATGGAAATATAAGCAGTAGTCCCCTATGTAAGGTTGCTGGTATGGTACTGGCTTAAAGTTGGAGTTACGGAGGGGGCAAGGGGCTTGACATGGCCCTGGTTGGGAGGCCAATGCAGGAGGAGGGATGCATGGTGGTTGTTTGAGAGAAATTATTTAAAATGCGTTTTGGCAAGCATACAGTACAGGCCGTTGTTTTTACTACCTTCCTTCTGTTGGGATGGGATGTATGTAAGGATGTGGCATTCTGCAATCCACCTTAGGATTCTATGGGTGTGTTAATATTCTGAGTTGGAATCTAAGAGGGCTTGTGAACTTCTCAGAGGGTAGGAATATTGTGTCTTATGTTAACCAACATCAGATACACAATTTGTTTTTGCAGTAAACACAGACGCAAGGTAACGGGAATGTCCACTTTGCCAAGGGCTGGGGGGCAAACAGACTTCATACGCAGTCCGGGGGGTGTTGACCTTAATCTACAAATGTATCAAGTTTTAGCTATTGTACTTGCATGTCGACCCTGATGATGGTTTTGTTGTAGTGCACTGTGAGCTGTTGGGTAAGGAAGTACAGCTGGTGAATTCATATGAACCTAACCTGCATGACCTCTTGTTCTACTCAGCCTTAGTGGATATTCTAATGGCTTAATCTTTGATGCTAATTATATTTGGAGGGGACATGAACACAACATTAAATCTAGACTTGGACAGCATGAGTAGAGCACCCAGATCACTGTCAAAGGCAGCAAGCTGTTTACTAAGTCACATGAATGACCTTAAACTGTGTGACATATGGCAGACTTTATATCCAATGGCTCAGGATTTCTCTTACTATTCATCTGTACATGATATGTCATCTAGCATATAATTGTTTTTTATCTCGGAGTGCCTGGTGGGCCCGACAGTATTGGCTGACATACTCGGTTCATCGCCCATAGTACTCTCCCGGAAGTGGGGCGTGATCCTTCAGGGCCACACAGTGTGACGACTTAAGTCTTTGGCATTGCATGACCTAGTATTTAGAACGAGTATAGCAGACGATATCCGTGCTTTCTTTCAAAATAATAATAATAATGCAGTAACACAGGACATACTGCGGAAAATTTAAGGTATTCGCTACGTCCAGAGAATTTGGCGTGCTCAAGGCTAAAAGTAGGGATATAGCCCTTAGTAAAGGTGCTCTCACAACCTTGGAAAGCAAGAATGCGATTACACCCAACCATGCTATACCTGCAGGCCCTATTGGAGTCTTGTTCCAATGTCGGTTCTCTCGGAGAGCGCAATGGAGCAGATTAATAGTCCCTTCACGGTAGAGGAAATTCTATAGGTGATTAGGGACCTGCCGAGAAATAAATCCCCAGGCCTAGATGGGCTAACTGCAAATTTTATTTTGAATATGGGTCTCTCCTGGCCCCCTACTTGCTGAAAGTGTCAGAGGAATTGGTGCAGAGGGGGCAACTCCCAGAGTCACTTTGGGAAGCTACTATTATAGTTTTATTACAGACTGAAAAGCCCTGTGAGGAATGCAGCTCTTACAGGCTATTGTCCCTTAGGAACGTGGACATTAAAGTGTATGCTAAAGTAATTGCCAATCGGTTACTATTTCCGATGCCGTCGTTGATCGATCATGATCTGGCTGGTTTCATAGCATGAAGGTCCACATTTTTGAACCTCAGACGTTTATTTAACATAATGTCCCATACATCACTGACCGTTCATGCGGTGGCGGTCACCCTGGTCACACACAAAATATTTTACATGGTGTCCTGGTCCTTCTATTTGCTGTGCTGCTTAAATGTAACCTGGGTGAGAAGCTAATTCAGGACAATCAACTTCTATATTCAAAGGTCCGACTGCCACTGTCCGGATTAATGCAGTACACTTTAAACCGTTCAAGCTTGGGAGGGGCACAAGGCAAGGCTGCCCACTGTTGCTGATACTTTTTGCCTTGGCGATTGAGTCTATGGCAGATCTGATTTGACATTGTCACAGGAGGCAGGGAATCACAGTAGCGGGCCATCCAGAAATCATCTTGCTGTATGTAGATGATGTGTTACTGTACATCAGGGACCCTCCAAATAATCTAGCCCCAATCCTGGAGGACATAATTCACATTGGCAGTTATTGAGGATTTATTGTAAACTATGTCAAATCTGAGGCATTCCCCATGACCAATATCACGCACTGCACTTGTGGGGCATTCCCGCTACAATAAGCGTTGGACAGGTTCAGATATCTAGGAGTTATAGTCTCCAGAGACAGAGGCATGCTGATGGTCGATAATTTCACAACTCATGCTACGTATGTGCGTAGGGAAAATGGATCTTTGGTCTTGGGTGCCCATGTCCCTAGCTGTCCGATTGGCATTGATAAAAATGATTTTGGTGCCCAAGTTGTTTTATTAGTTTGTTAATGTGCCAATGTGGCTAGGGTAGCAATACTGTAGAGACTTGCAAAGCGACATGTATACATTTCTAAGGTACTTGGGGGCTGTTAGGAAAAAATGGGGTGATATGAAACGTCCTTAAAATAAAGGGGGGATTACTAACCCGCACGTAGACATATATTGGTTAGCTGCCCAGGCGCAGTTTGCAACTTACTGGTATGGGTCGGATGGGCTCCCTCAACATGTCAAACTGGATAAAGCAGCGACTGGAGAGGCAAACATCAAGTCACTGATTTTAGGCACTAGCTACAAAGATGATTGACTCTTTGACCCTGTGCAAACAACGCTGATTGCTTGGAGAGCCATTGTTGAGAGAACTGCAGCGAGCAGTACATATTACCACTGGTTGCCACTGTCATAGGGGATCTGTTCCTGGAGGGACAGTTTTTTACACTCCCCTCCTGAGGTGAGGGACATAAGGGTGTGGCTAGGGAGCTGCTTCATTTCTACAGACTGAGGGCAGCCGTGCAAAAGAGATGGGAATTCTACCCGATTGAGCCCCCTGAAAATGCACTGATTGTCCTTATAGTCAACTCCTATGGTTGCCATAGGATACTGGCTTCCCTCTATAAAGGGATACTTGACAGGGCCCCAGTGGTGGTGGATAAGTCCTGGGAAAAATGGACAGCGGAATTGGTGTTAGTTATTACTGATGGTCAGTGGAAGTCCATGTGCATGTTTACCAAGACTGTGTCAATGAACATGAGGCTGAAATTAATCCAATAGAAAATCCTGCAAATGCTGTATTACACGCCGTGTAAGTTGGGGAAAATATACCCAAGCATGATGGTCGCTGCCCAAGGTGTAGCTGTGCGGACGCAGGTTACGCTCACATACTGTGTTCTTGTCCGGGGCTCGAAGGGTCCTGATAGTAGGCTTCTATTATAATTGGGAAGCGACTGGAAAAGTTGCCTTTGAGTGTTTTATTTGGGGGTTGGGAGAGGGTTCCTGAGTGGTACTTGATGTCCTTTCTGAAATGGGCTGGATGGTAGCCAAGCAGTGTATCTTGCGAAAGCGGAAAGACTTGCACCCTCCCAGTGCACAAGACTGAATGAGAAAATTAACGTGGGTCAGTAACTTGGAAGATAAGTATATAATGATGCAGCCGATCTCGTCAAATGCAAAGGACGCATAGGGTGAATTTCAGCCATTCCTTGCCAGGGCCTATGATGCTTTGTAATGCAGATGTTGATTGTGTTTTGTAATAATGTAAATGTACCACATGGTCAACAATGCAATGTTTGTACCTGTGAAAATCGTTATATTGATTTATTGTAATTGTGCTTGACGAGTCTATACAAAAATATATATTACTACAAGGTATTTTGTCTCATTTATTGGTGTGGGATTTGTCCAATGGCTTTGCCATATGAAGGGTAGGGTTGGACAGAGTACAATTTCTGACTTAGAGCCCTTCTGGCATAGACTATTGGTAATCTTCCTGCAGCCATCTTGAGCCGGGCTACTCGCTAGCTGAAAGCCACAAGAGACTCCTCTGGGAACACCAATCAGGAAGTAATTGTCTCATCACAGCAATACCAACGGCAAAATCATGGAGACAAATCAGGTGACGAGAGCATGTGTTATCCCTTCTGGTTTGTGGCTTCACTTTCTGTCTGTAACATCACTTCTTGCGGCCATCTTGGATAGGTGACATCACTTCCTGTGGCCTTCTTGGATAGACGACATCACTGCATGTGGGTGTCTTAGATCTGTGACATCACTTCCAGTGCCCATCGAGGATCAAAGAAATCACTGCCTGCGGCCATCTTTGATAGGGTACAACATTCTTTTATCTCCAGGCTTTCTAACGTCTTCTTTTTTAACGTGGAAAGAATAACAAAAATGTTTCATCGATTTTTTTTTGGGGGGGGTGGGAAAGGGCAGGTAAGGGGTTGGGTGGTCGGGAATAGTTAAAAAGGGGTGGAAAACCCCCTAAAAAAAAATCAATACACTTTTTGTTATTCTTTCTACGTTGAAAGAGCAGGCATTAGAAAGCCTGTCGATGAAAGAACATGGAACCCTTTGATAGGTGACCCGCTTCAGCTGAAGGTCACAAGAGACTGCTCTGGGAACACAAGTCAGGAACTAATCTTCGAAGGGATTGTGTCCTCCGACATATTCCTTATCTTTGATAGATCATCTCCAGCTTGCTGGCCTCGGAAATTTTTTTCAGTAGAGGCCGCTGCGCGGTGACGTCCCTCGAGCCGATGTCCCTCGACAGCCTCCGTATCGGCGCCGACGTCATCACGCGTATAAATAGACTCGCGCAGCGTCCGTTGCTCAGTTCCGTTTTTCCGCGCTTCGTGGTGCCTCGGAATATCGTTGCTCAGTTCTTCAGTCAAATATACTTCATTATTCCTCGAGAATACCGACTCGTACTCGATGGCTTCCTCATCCGAACCGTCGACTCCACGGTCCGGCTTCAAAAAATGTCGAGACTGTGGAAAGAAAATGTCATTGACGGATCCTCACAGGATCTGTTTGTGGTGCCAGGAGTCGAGCACCATTGTTCGGAGTGCGAGGACTGCATGTCCATGACGGCGAAAGCCTTGAAGGAGCGTAAGGGAAGCTCGAGAGAGGTAAGGCAGTTAAAGCTTCTTCGAAAGTTTCCTTGGCGGAGTCGAGACATTCGTCTCCTCGCCATCACAAAAGACATTCTGGTTCTAGGCCTCGAAGCAATTCCCATCACTCTTCGAGATCTAAGCATTCAAAAAAGAGACGTCGAAGATCCCCTTCCTCGTCTTCTTCTTCTTCCATTTCCCCGAAAAGGGTCTCCTGCCCTACAAAACATAGCTCTCAGGGTGAGTGGGAGGAATTCAGGAAAAAGATGCTTAGCGTCTTCGAGAAAGCGGCCTCGACCCCCTCGAAGACTGCTGAGGGTGATACCCTGGGTGAAAGACCCGAAAAATCAAAACGCCGCGAGTCGCAGCACCCGGCGAAAGAAGCTACTCGAGAGCGTCACAAACCCTTGAGTAAAGGCAAGGTCGCGTCGTCGACGCCGTCGTCGAAAACCCCTTCGACGCATAGATCTGCTTCTTCAACGCCATTATCGAAGGGTTCTTCGATACACAGGTCAGTCGATTCGACGCCGTCTTCGACGCCGACATCGACGCCGAGAAAGGACAAACCCACGGCCACCCCACAGCCAGTGGCCATACCCAGAGCCTCGATCACGAGAATGTCGTCGACAACCTCGAGTAGAATTCCGATACTCTCGAGTTCCTCGAGGCCTCTACCAACTTTCTCGATGCCTTTTTCGATGGCTTCGAAGCCTTTAACGTCTGCGTCGCCGACGTCGACATTTTCTCAGCCAATTATGACGAATTTGGCCCCTTCTGCTCTGGAAATGGGATTTATACCCTTTCCAAGATCTGATCATTCCAGAGCCTTGCCATCTATTTATGAAGAAGGGGAGAATTCGGATCAGGAGAGACCTTTTGAGTTGGAGGGATCTGCAACTCCTGTACCAGAGGAATTTACCTCTGAGGAAAGTAGGTTTAAGGACCTCCAAGAAACCTTACATGAAGCAAGTGGGTTGGACACTTCCCCAGAAGTGGAATTTGCCAAACCAGACCCAGGGGAACATGCCAAAACCCCTTATAGAACCTTGATGGCAAGGATAATAGAGTTTATGGGGTGGTCTACACCCTCACCTGCTTTTCAGCAAGACGACCTCACAGACATTTTGGTTAAAGGTCCACAGGAGGATCCTGTGGTGCCATTTCATGCAGCATTACAAAGGAAAATATTGGCAAACTGGGAAACCCCTGAGGTTATCCCAGCGGTTAACAAAAAATGATCAGCCAAGTATAGGGTGTCTACTGCTGACCTTGAATATTTATCCAGACACCCAACTCCGGAGAGTCTGGTTGTGCAGGCAGCAACTTCATCAGGTAGTAAATCGGCTTACCCTACTGTTCCACAGGACAGGGATGACAAGAGATATGACTCTATGGCCAAAAAAGTTTTCTGCATGTAGCATGGCGTTGAAATCCATCAATAATACTTGTACGCTCGCATGGTTCAGCCACACACTTTGGGAGTGTGCTTCATCACAGGGAGGGAGAAGAAAGGGAAGCGTTTCTGAACATCATTAAGGATGATAAAGTCGCAATGTGCGAATCCCTTCAAACTGGCATCGATTCTGCTGACAGCATCAGCAGGGCCATGGCGGCAAGTACAACAACCAGAAGATTTGCTTGGTTTCGGAAGTCTGGTTTTGCTCCAGATGTGCAAAGCAGACTCTTGAATATGCCCTTTGACGGCTCTTCCTTGTTTGGTAAGAAGGCGGATGACAGTTTAGAAAAGGTTCAAACATCAAAGGCAGCAGCAAAATCCCTGGGATCTGCAATCCGTCAGACACCATATCGCCCCTCAGGAACCTCTTGGAGAGGTAAGTCCTTTCGCTTCTATTCCGCATTCGGAAGAGGCAGAGGACAGCCGGTTCAAAGGGGTCAGAAAAAATTCACCCGAGGTGGACGGGTTAAAAATACAAAAGCCGCAGCAGCAGCAGGTGCCTCTTTACCCTCGGCATCTGCATCAGCCGCCTCCAAACGGCTCTGAGGACTCTCCTCACAAGACACCAGCAGGGGGCAGGTTAACTCAACATATGACGGAATGGCAGGCTATTACGTCAGATGCTTGGGCATTGGAGACAGTTACCCAAGGTTACTGCCTGCCTTTTCTACGCATCCCTCAGAGTCATCCACCGGGGAACAGCTCTCTGAAAGTTCCAGATCCGCTCCTCTTGCAGGAAATTGTAGACCTGCTAGAGAAAGGTGCCATAGAACTGGTACCTGTAGCGGAGAGAAACAAGGGCTGGTATTCCCCCTACTTTCTCATACCGAAGAAAGACGGAGGACTGAGACCTGTCTTGGACTTACGAGAATTGAACAAGTTCCTCAGGAAGGACAAGTTCAAGATGGTAAAACTCTCTCAGATCCTTCAGGCCCTCCAGCTCCAGGACTGGCTGGTATCTCTGGACCTCCAGGATGCTTATTTCCATGTGCCAATCCATCCCAAACACAGGAAATACCTGAGGTTCGCAATTGGCGGCTCTCATTATCAATTTCGAGTTCTGCCATTTGGGCTGACCTCCGCCCCGAGGGTCTTCAGCAAGCTAATGTCGGTAGTGGCTGCAAGTCTAAGGAGGGAAGGGATTCACGTCTACCCCTACCTGGACGATTGGCTGATCAGAGCTGTATCTCCGGAACAAGCTCAGATTCAGCTAGATTATGTCTGCCACTTCCTTCACAAACTGGGCTTCTCCCTCAATTTAAAGAAATCACAGATGATACCATCACAGAGACTCCAGTTCATTGGAACGGTCCTGGACACTTCCCTGGAAAAAGCCTCGCCACCAGAGGTGAGGGCTCAAGATATTCTGCAGATGGTCACCAAGTTTCAAAATGCCCAACGTCTCCCAGCCTTCGACTTTTTGAGGTTGCTAGGCCTCATGGCATCCTGCATCTTCCTTGTGCCAGAGGCTCGCCTGAGAATGAGATCTCTTCAGTGGGCACTGAGAACTCAGTGGTCGCAATTCTCAGGAAGAATGACAGACCTCCTTCCGGTTCCGGACAAGGTGGCTCGAGACCTTCAGTGGTGGGCCTGCCAGAAAAACATCTTGAAGGGAGAACTGTTTTGGCAACCATGGCCGGAGATAACAGTAGTCACAAATGCCTCATTCACGGGGTGGGGAGACTATACCAACGACTTGACCATCAGCGGTCGTTGGTCTCCATCGGAGTCCAGACTAAATATCAACCTGTTAGAGCTCAGAGCAATCAGATTAGCGCTGAAGGCTTTTCTGCCATCTGTACAGGAGAAAAATGTCCTGATAATGACGGACAACATAGTGGCCATGCACTACCTCAATAAAAGAGGAGGCGTAGGATCACTGCCACTGTGCAGAGAGGCAATGCAGCTCTGGTTTTGGGCAATTCAAGAAGGAATCTCTCTATCGGCAGTTCACCTAGCCGGAGAGAAGAACTTGATGGCGGACCCTCTGAGCAGGCAGGGCACAGTCTCCCACGAGTGGGAACTAGCTCAGGAAGTCCTTCAGGAGATCTTAGCCCTTTGGGGAACCCCTCAAGTGGATCTGTTTGCCACCAGTACCAACAGGAAGTGCGATCTGTTTTGTTCAAGGGAATTTCCCCCGAGAGGAGCTCTAGGGGACGCGTTCGTAGTGGCCTGGGAGTTTCCACTCCTGTATGCGTTTTCACCAGTCCCTGTCATTCCTCAAATGATCAAGAGGTTGAGAAGATTCCGGAGGACCATGATCCTAATTGCCCCTGACTGGGCCAGGAGAACGTGGTACCCAGACTTCTGGACATGTCCATCTGCCCTCCAATTCATCTTCCACTCAAGGAGAATCTTCTCTCACAGAAGGGAGGTCAGGTTCTCCATCCACAGATCAGAACCCTCAACCTTCACGCCTGGCTTCTGAAAAGTTGCGATAGAAGGATTGGGACCTCCCTGATGACGTCATGGAGGTGTTGCTTTCGACCAGAAGGCCAGCAACCCAGTCTTTATACCGCTGCCGTTGGAACAAATTTTGCAGCTGGTGTAGAGAAGAGAATATCGACCCCTTTTCATGTGGTACACCAACAGTGTTATCCTTTCTACTCTACTTGGCAAATTCAGGCCTTCAAGTTGGCACTATCAAGGGCTATCTCGCAGCGCTATCGATCTTCAAACGCACTGCAGAGGAGCCATCGTATTTCAAATTACCCTTAGTAATACAATTTCTAAAGGGATTAACTAATGTCTACCCTCCAAGACCGTTCCAGGTTCCTTTATGGGACTTAAATTTAGTCTTACATTTCCTGATGGGTACTCCTTTTGAACCACTCCACTCTTGTTCGCTAAGATTTCTCACCCTTAAAACTGTCTTGTTAGTGGCATTAACATCTGCTAGAAGGGTGAGCGAATTACAAGCTCTATCTTGTAAACCCCCTCATACAATTTTTCAGAAAGACAAAGTTGTCCTACAGGTGAAGCCTAATTTCCTCCCAAAGGTGGTTTCTGAATTCCACATCACTCAGAAAATTACCTTACCTTCATTCTATCCTCCTCCCCAGCCGGGGAAAGAGGAAGAAAGGCTACATAGGCTGGACCCAAGGCGGGCTTTAAGCTTTTACATCAGCAGACTTGCTAGGATTAGGCAAGCAGACCAACTGTTCGTAGGTTACTCAGGGCACAAATTGGGACTACCGATAACAAAACAGACCATTTCCAGATGGATTATTTTGGCCATTCTGGAATGTTACAAACTAGCAGGGAAAGAGCCTCCTCAAAATCTTAGGGCTCATTCAACCAGGGGTATCGCAGCCTGTTCGGCCCTCCAAAGAAGGTTTCCGGTTCGAGACATATGTGCGGCTGCCACATGGTTGTCCGCACATACTTTCACAAGATTTTACAACCTGGATTCCTCCTCTAGTCAAGAGACTAGGTTTGGCAAAGCCGTATTACATTCTGTTCATTCCTAAAGGGAAACATGGCGTTTTTACTCCCACCTCCAATTACACACCACTGCTATTGGAGTCTATCAAAGATAAGGAATACGTTGAAGACACAATCCCTTCGAAGAACAAGTTACTTCTTACCT
The DNA here is from genome assembly GCF_040938575.1 of Ambystoma mexicanum. Taxonomy (NCBI): domain Eukaryota; kingdom Metazoa; phylum Chordata; class Amphibia; order Caudata; family Ambystomatidae; genus Ambystoma; species Ambystoma mexicanum. The sequence continues at coordinate 68,900,953 of NC_090923.1, read as the reverse complement.
GGTAACGTTCTTTCGATGGGATGTTCCTCCTACGTATTCCTTATCGCCCCTCCCATCCATCCCCGCAGTAATACTTCCCTTGTGGTTGCAGCTTACGCTCCTTCAAGGTCAATAACCAATTAATAACCAATTAATGTAAAACAACTGTTAACGTCAAAACTGAACTGAGCAACGGACGCTGCGCGAGTCTATTTATACGCGTGATGACATCAGCTCGAGGGACGTCGACGCGCAGCGCCCTCTACTGAAAAAAAAATCCTAGGCCAGCAAGCTGGAGATGATCTATCAAAGATAAGGAATACGTCGGAGGAACATCCCATCGAAAGAACGTTACCAGGTAAGAAGTAACTTGTTCGCCTCATCCGAGCAACACCAGGGACAAAATCAGAGAGAACAACCATTGACCAGCCTCCTTGCCTATGAGCCTTTGCTTTCGCCTTCCTACCTGCTGTAACTGTGAGTACCCCAAGCTTGTTAATTACTGTGCTGTCTTTTCACACTGCAGTACTGAGCTACAATGTGTTTACTACTGCTGCTCCTGCTGCTCTTCTTACTCACCTAACCCATCTCTTCTCCAATCACTCTACAATTTCCTCCTTTCCTAGTCCTATCATAAAATTCACATCTCGAAAAAAAAATACCACTACTCCATCTCCCTTGCACCTCCTACTTTAAAAAAACAAAGCTGACAAGCTATCCATTGTTTCAGGAGGATAGCTCAGCGGCAAGTTGCTCGCCTTGGAAGTAAGGCGACACGGAGCAACACAGGTTCGATCCCCAGGTCTGCGCTTAAAAACCTCTGGGTATTAAGCGTATTATAAATAACCTATCATATCATATCATACCTCCCCTTACACCTTTCCACCTCACCTCCATTCCTCTGAGACTCAACTTATCTACTTTTGCTTTCCACATCAACTGGAATGCTCAGTCTGTATGCAACAAAAACTATCTTTGTCACTGACTACTTTCAGGGCAGCTCTCGTCCCCTAGACCTCCTCGCTGTCACTGAAACCTATATTTTGAATGGATTGTGTCCTCTCACGTATTCCTCATCTTGGATATATCCTTACCTTCAGCTTTGCTGCTTCAGAAAAATAATTCTATCCACTAGAGGGCGCCTCACTCGAGGCCGAAGCATCAATGTCCCTCGACGGCATCCGCCAAGCACCGACGTCATCCGCTGTAGAAATGCCTCGAGCGCGCCCTTTGGCCTCAGTTCTGTTTTTCCGTTAGCTTCCCTTCGGATCGTTACAAACGGCGCTTCAGTTTCGTGAGAAATAATGTCGTCTTCATCGAACCCTTCCTCACCGAAGACGGGATTCAAGAAATGCCAGAAATGTGGGAAGAAATTGTCGTTGACTGATCCCCATAAAAATTGCCTCTGGTGCCTCGGTTCCGACCACTGTATTGATGACTGCGGTTCTTGTCAGTCGATGACCCATAAGGCCTTAAAAGAACGGCTAGGTAAACTGGTGATGGGGGAGGGTCCATCCAAGTCTTCTTTGAAGGGGAGAAAAGACAAGGCTGAGTCTTCGGTAGAACACCATAAAAAATATAGGTCATAGAGCAGATCCTGGAGGTCCTATTCTTCGTCCTCCAAAATGACGAAAAAAAGACAACACCTGTCTCCCTCTTCTTCTTCTTCCTGGACGTCATCTGAGGAAGTTATAACATGTCATTTAAGACAAGACTCCCCGAGAAAATGGGAAGCATTTAGAGCTTCTATGTTAAAATATTTTGAGAATGCGGCCCAGACCCCCTCAAAAAAGTCTAACGAAGACCATGCCTCTGCTCACGAGAAACGTGACAGGGGAAGATCTAAAACAAGAAAATCCGACAAAAAATTGTCGAGGGTGTCATCCAGGGACTCTTCCCAGACACCTTATGGAAAAAGCCTACCGGTGCATAAACCGGAGGTAGAAGGAAACAAAATGGCGTCAGACTCTCATGCGTCATCGAGGACTTTATCGAAAACTCCCTCGAACCCATCGAAGGCAGTCTAGTACAAGGCATCAACGACTCAACCTAAAAAGGTCACGCTGAGTACACAGTCGACAATATCGAAGGCTCCTTCGACAGTGTCGATGGTCTCGACAATTCCTTCAACGATTCCTTCGAGGGCATCAAAAGCTACCTCAACAGTATCGAAGGTTGTTGCTACAACTTCGACGCCATCAACGTCTTTGTCGACGCCTATACCAATGTTAAAACCTATACCATCTGAAAAGGTTTTTCCTCCTGAGAGTAGACATGATTTCTTTAGGACCATTTCATCCATATATGAGGAGAGCCATCAGCAGATGAAGAGGTTTCTCCTGCTGGTGTTAAATTTGGCACAAGACCAGTCCCTGTGGAGTTAGGTGACCCTCAATCTAAAATACAAGACCTACATGAATGCTTGCAATCAGCAAGTGGTCTGGATACCTCTCCAGAATACGAATTTGAAAAACCTGACCCAGCAGAACATGCTGATGCAGGCTATAGAAAATAAATGAGTAGAGTCACTGAATTCATAGGATGGGGTAGACATTCACCTGTCTATCAAGATGCTGACATGACTGATATCCTTTCAGGAGGACCTCAGCAAGACCCAATACCTCCCTTTCATGTAGCCTTACAAAGGAGGGTTAATACTGCATGGGAACATCCTGAAGCCATTCCAGCAGTTAATAAAAAGTTTGTGTCAAAATATAGACCCTGTAATTCTGACCCAGAATACTTAAGTAAACACCCATCGCCAGAAAGTCTGGTAGTTCAAGCAGCTACCTCTACTAGAAATGCTGCATACCCTACAATTCCCCCGGATAGGGATGATAAAAAGGTTGATGCATAATCCAGGAAGAATTTTACGTCAGGTAGCATGGCTTTGAAATTCACTAATATAACTTGCACCCTGGCAAGGTTTATATATACCCTGTGGGACTGCATGTCAGCGGCAGCTGAACACATCCCATAAGGTGAGGAACGTGATGGGTTTCTAGCCATAACAAAGGGTGGAAAGGAGGCTTCGGGAGAATGCCTTCAATCAGGTTTGGACACAGCTGACAGTATCAGTAGGTTCATGGTATCTAGCACGGTGCTACGTAGATTTGCATGGTTAAGAAAGTCAGGTTTTGCTCCGGATGTGCAATCCAGGCTTCTTAATATGCCATTTGACGGCTCGAGGTTGTTTGGCAGCAAGGCAGATGAACGTTTGGAGAAGCTTCAGACCTCGAAAGCAGTGTCAAAATCACTCAGTGCCGCTATAGAACAACCTCAACAACACCCCTACACAGGTTCATCTTCCTGGAGGAGTCGTTCCTTTCGATTGTATTCCTCATTTGGAAGAGGAAGAGGACAGGCCAGTAAGAGAGGTCAAAGAAAATGTCCTTGGGGGTGAGGAATAGGTGCTAGACCTGCTCCAGCAGCAGCATCTGCCGCAAAACCACTCTGAGGTTTTAACCCACAAGACCCCAGTGGGAGGCAGGATCTCATAGCATCTGGAAGATTGGCGGGGCATTACTTCAGATGCTTGGGCACTGGAAATAGTATCCCAAGGTTACTGCCTTCCCTTTCTAAAGAAACCTCAGAATCACCCACAGGGATACAACTCTGTCAAACATCCAGATCCGCTCCTGTTGCAGGAAGTCTTAACCCTGCTACTGAAAGGTCCAATAGAATATGTACTTGTAGCGGAGAGGAACAAGGGTTGGTATTCCCCATATTTCCTCATTCCAAAGAAAGACGGAGGACCGAGACCCATTTTGGACTTGAGAAACTTGAACAAGTTCCTTAGGAAGGACAAGTTCAAGATGGTCACACTTTCTCAGATCCTTCAGGCTCTCCAACTCCAGGATTGGTTGGTATCATTAGACCTTCAGGATGCTTACTTTCATGTGCCAATCCATCTCAAGCACAGAAAGTACCTGAGGTTTGTGATTGCCAATTCTCACTATCAGTTTCGAGTTCTGCCATTCGGGTTGACCTCTGCCCCAAGAGTTTTCACCAAGTTGATGGCGGTGGTGGAAGCGAGTCTCAGGAGAGGGTAGATTCATGTCTACCCCTATCTGGACGATTGGATGATCAGGGCACGTTCTCCAGAACAAGCCCAGGATCATCTGTCCAAGACTTGTCACTTCCTTCACAAACTAGGGTTTTCTCTGAATTTAAAAAAGTCAAACATGATACCATCACAGAAACTCCAGTTTATCAGAGCAGTCCTGGATACTTGCTCGGGCAAAGCCTCGCCTCCCAAAGAGAGAGCTCACCAAAATTCCAGAATGCACAGTATCCACCGGCCTTCGATTTTCTCAGGTTGCTCGGTCTTATGGCATCCTACATTTTTCTGGTGCCCAAAACCACATTGAGAATGAGATCCTTTCAATGGGCTCTCAGGACTCAATGGTTCCAATTCTCAAGGGAAATGTCAGATCTATTGCATGTTCCACCCAAGGTAGCACAGGATCTACAAGGGTGGGCTTGCAGACATCATATCCTCAGAGGAGAATCTTTTTGGCAAACATGGCCGGAGATAACAGTAGTAACGGACGCCACACTCACGGGGTGGGGAGCTCACACCAGCGAGTTGACATTCAGCGGTCGTTGGTCTCTATCGGATTCCAAACTACACATCAACCTTTTGGAGTTAAGGGCGATCAGATTAGCCCTGAAGGCCTTCCTGCCCGCTGTACGGGGAAAGAATGTCCTGATAATGACGGACAACACAGTGGCCATGTACTACCTCAACAAGAGAGGAGGAGTAGTGTCACTGTGCAGAGAGGTAATGCAGCTCTGGTTCTGGGCAATACAAGAAGGGATCTCTCTAACGGCAGTTCATCTAGCCAGAGAGCAAAACACAGCAGTGGACGCTCTGAGCAGACAGAGCACAGTCTCCCACGAGTGGGAGCTAGCTCAGGAAGTCATTCAAGAGATCTTTGCCCTTTGGGGAACCTCCCAAGTGGATCGGTTCACGACCGGTACCAACTGCAAGTGCAAACTGTACTGCTCAAGGGAATTACCCCCCCAAGTGGAGCTCTAGGGGACGCGTTTGTGGTGGATTGGGAGTTTCCACTTCTGTACGCATTCCCTCCAGTCCCTGTGATCGCTCAAGTAATCAGGAGGTTGAGAAAGTTCAGGAAAACCATCATCCTAATTGCCCTGGATTGGGCCAGGAGAACGTGGTACACAGACCTTCTGGACATGTTCATCTGCCCTCCAATACGTCATCCAAAAAGAGAGGATCTCCTCTCACAAGAGGAAGGTCATGTTCTCCATCCAGAGGTCAACACACTCTACCTTCACGCATGGCTTCTGAAAGGTTGAGATATAAGGATTGGCACCTTTCGGATGACGTGATGGAGATTTTGCTTTCGGCCAGAAGGCCAGCAACCAAATCTCTGTATCAGTGACGTTGGAACAAGTTCAGTAACTGGTGCAGAGAAAAGAATGTGGAACCGTTTCAATGTAATGTTCCCACAAAATTGTCTTTTCTATTACACTTGGCTAATCTGGGGCTCCAGGTTGGTACGATAAAAGGATACTTAGCAGCGCTTTCCATTTTTAAGCGCTCCTCAGAGGAAGAATCTTATTTTAAGATACCTTTAATAATTCAAGTCTGAAAAGGTCTAAATAATGTGTTGCCTCCAATACGTTTTCAAGTTCCTGTTTGGAATTTAAACTTAGTTCTGAAATTCCTCACATGCATTCCATTTGATCCTTTACATTCTTGTCCACGAAGGCTTCTTACTTTAAAAACAATACTTCTTGTAGCATTGACATCAGCCCCCAGGGTAAGTGAGTTACAGGTGATTTCTAGCGGTCCTCCTCACACCATCTTTTATAAAGACAAAGTAGTCCTTAGAGTAAAACCATCTTTTTTGCCAAAAATTGTTTCAGATTTTCACCTGTCACAAAAATAACACTGCCTACTTTCTACCTCCCTCCTCACGCAAGTAAGGAAGAGGAACGACTAAATAGACTACATCCCAGAAGAGCTCCTAGCTTCTATATTTCAAGATTGGCAAAAATACGTCAGTGTGATCAACTTTTTGTGGGATACACTGGATGCAAATTAGGACTTGCTGTAACTAAACAAACATTATCTAAATGGATAATTTTGGCTATAACAGAATGTTATAGATTGGCTGGGAAAGAACCACCAGATGGACTGAGGACTCATTCAACCAGGGGCATGGCAACTTCGACAGCACTAAAAAGGGGTGTCCCTGTACACGATATGGAGAAGAACAAGTTACTTATCAACTGTAATTTTCTTTTCGATTGGATGTTCCTCCCATGTATTCCTCATCGACCCTCCCAGCCAACCCCACAGTACAGTTTACGTGATTTACACTCTCTCCCTTTAACTATAATCCATGCACTATAATACACAAAAAAACAGAACTGAGGCCAACAGGCACGCTCGAGGCATTTATACAGCAGATGACGTCGGTGCTCGACGGATGCCGACGAGGGACATCAATGCCACAGCCTCGAGTGGAGCGCCCTCAAGTGGATAGAAAATGTTTTCCGAAGCAGCAAAGCTGAAGGTAAGGATATATCCAAGATGAGGAATATGTGGGAGGAACATCCAATCGAAAGAACGTTACATTTGGTAAGTAACTTGTTCTTCTCCATCAGACAATGCCACTGTGGTGGCCCTACACGACTACAAACTATCTTTCATGCACTCTCCTCGTTTGAATGGCAGAGGGGAGGCGCTGGACACCTGCTTTCTTCCCGCCTCACGAATCTCCAATGCCACATCCTCTCCTACTTCTTTTAAACTCACCATCTCTACTATTGCTCTGCCTCACATGGTTTACAACATCTCCATTTATCACCCTCCTGGTCCCAATGGACCATTCTTTGATGAAAGTGGGCAACTACTTGGTTCTCTTTCCAATAAACATTGCCTCATTCTCTTAGGTGACTTTAACCTTCCCTCTTCAACAACTTCTCAGAAATCTGAACTTTACTCCACTCTATCCATAACCTACCTACCCACTATGGGTGTAACCCTTTGGATCTCTTATTCATGTCCACCTTTCAGCCACTAATACTACTGTGGTGGCCAAGATCGGTCTCCTTCCCAAGGGCCCCCTCGTCATCAGCCTCATTTTGCAGAAAATAAGGAGATCAGACACAGACTGGTGGTAAACCAAACTTCTTGTATTAGATAGCAAATACACAGCATACAGAGTGATCAGCCGATCAGCTGGACACACAGCAGGACAAGTGTCCAGGTAGTCGGCACACATGTCTCTCTCTGGACCACCACTAGAGTGCAGGTTATATAGCATATCATAAGCAATCACTAATATATTATAGCACTTTCACAATGGGGGTTGTTACTTGGCACGATATTGCAGACATTTGGCAAGAACTGTCGACATCTCCCTTGTGACGCAGACTTGCAGGAATATCGTGTTGTATTATGGATAAGCAGCATTCTTAGAAACACTACTGCTATCTTCCATATATGGTGCTAATGCTGCACTTGTAGAGAGTAAGCGGAAGAGAAGGTCTGATGTGTCATCTGCCACAAGAGGGGTTTGGGCATGTCTGGGGTGCTGCATGCAGTGGGAGAGGGAAGCAGGGGGAAGATAAGAGGCCTAAATGTATGAGAGAGGGAGACTAATGTAGTTTACTATAGCATAGTTATATATATATATATTTTTAATTATTATTTGTTTGTGGTTTATTAAAACCTTTACAAACTTACATTTTTACACAAATGTATCTATATTCATTCACATTGTTTCATACAGTTTCCTTTCACATGTTATCCTTCCAAATTCAGAGAGAGTACAAATGTGACTGTTGCAATCTGGTTTCTCTTAGTTTTTACCAAGAGGATCCGTATCCATAATGTTTTTACTGTTAGTATTGTACAATCTTCAAATAAATGTTTGAAGTATTGGTTTCGCCTGTTCTTAAGCTTAGGACATTCGTATACCAAATGTTGTCAAGTTTATATTTGGCTAGAGCCACACTCAAATCTGCAGATACTGTCTACACTTTTTATTTGCTTTCTTCTTAGTTGTATTTCTCTGGTATGGAGCAGATTTAGGCGAAAGCGTAGAATGGTTTGTCTATATGCCAGGCACGGAAAGTTTAGCAGGTAGCTTTCCATTGTCTTCATCTTTTTCTCGAGTAATAGACCAGCATGGCCAGATCTGCATGATTTTGCACTTACCGTTGTTGTTACTATCCAGTCATGCTGGTACATTTCTGTTTTTGCACGTGATGGATTCTGCAAAAGTAAGTCCTCTGTTATATCTGCATCTTGTAGAGCCTGATTAATAACCTTTCTCCAATTCTGCGATAATGGTTGATTTGCTTTCTTTATAAATTCCTTTAATAAAGACAAAACAGTTTCCTTTGTCTCTTCCTCAAGAAATGTCCTATGCAATGAACAGAGCTTCTACTTATACTTCCCATATAATGATGGGATGCCCAGTTCATTACACAGCTTCGCCATTGGGACTGATTTTGGTTTGTTTAGAACTGAGTTCCAAAAATGGCTTTCAATTTTGATCCAGTAAAGTTCCTTATTTATTGGTTTAGTGTCCGATCCATATAGGACAATTGGTACTGTTTTTTAAGGTAAAACGTAATCGCTGGTTTAATTGAACATTTTCCATACTTACATCAAATGCTTTTAGTTTGAGAAATAGCCATATTTAATTTAGCTTGAATATCTTCATGGTATGGTTTATCCTTTCTACAGTTGTTAATGTTTACCCCCAGATACTTGTATACATCAACAACCTCCAGAACTTTATTGTCCAAGTACCCCTTGTTAGTTTTCTTTTTCTTTAAAATTTTAGTTGGATGTATACATAGAACTTTAGTTTTCCGCACGTTTATTTCCAGGTCATTCTTTCTAGCATATTGTTGCAAGGTTATAAGGAGACTTTATTGACCAATAGGGGTCTTGGACATCAGAATCAAATCATCTGCATAGAATAATGCCATTATCTTTGCTGACCCTAATCGTGGAACGTCAGATATTGTGATCTACAACTCTTTTGACATTTCTGATGTAAAGAATTGAAGAGGGTTGCTGCCATTAAGTAACCCTGCTTCAATCCTCAGTTTGTGCAGATGGGTGCTGTCAGGTGACCCTCTTGTGTTAATCTTATTTGTAGTGTAGTGTTTTGATGTAGCTGATATATGAAATGTAACAGATGTTCGGGGCAGCCAGCTTTCTTTGGCTTATTCATCAATTTATTTTGTGAAACAGAATTGAACGCTGCCTTGAAATCCACATATGACATGTACATGATGTTGATGTTGCTCATATGTGTCTGCATTTTTGATTATGATCATTAGGTTTACTGAGGTGCCCATTCCTTTAATAAATCCTGTCTGGTATGGATCTTGCAGATCTTTATCTCTCAGGCGCTGGTTAAAATCTCTAATGACCAAACTTGCAAATAGTTTTCCTGGCGCATCCAACAAGGCTATAGTCTGTAGTTATTTGGTTCTTGTCTATTGCCTTTTTTAAATACAGGTATGATTATGGACTTTTGCCATGTCATTGGAATCCTTTGAGTACTGATCACTTTCTTAATTATTTCAGAGATGACACCAGCCCATTCATCTGGTTTTCTGCTTGAGTATGTAATTTGTTAGCCTGTCAGGTCCGGGAGCTCTTGATTTGTTTAACTTGGATATGAGATATGTAATGTCTTCTATATTGTATTTTATCGCATCTCTGTCCAGTTTTCCTACTTTGCAGTTATACTGATCGTGTTTTATAGATGCATATAGGTTTGAGAAGTGTTTCTTCCATTGGATTTCTGACACCACATCAATTGTAATGATATCTGTGCATTATGAGTGCTATGATTTATTAGCTCCCATATCCCTTTCCAGTTTTTTTGTGTTAATGATTCCAACATGATATGGTTATCTTTTTGATATATCAGTGCCTTCCTGGCAATCATCCAATTCTTGTATTTAGTCTTTAATTGTCTTGTATGTGCCAGTTTTTCTTTTATAGGCAATAACCGGGCATTTCTTATTTCTCTCCGTAGGCATCCCTTTTGTAGTTGTATTTCGCTATCAAAGACATGTTTGCTCTTAAAACTTAGTTTGGATTTATTCCCAACTCCTTGCTTGAATAATTGGAGAGCACTGACATAAGCGCTTTGTCCTTTACTCTTTATTTCTAATTGCTTCTTTATAGTTTGTTGCAAGCAAATACTGGTTCATAAAACCAATGTAGTCGATTATATCCTCCTGTGACTGTGATTTTCTGATTGTATTTATGCTGTTGCTGTTTTACTTCTAGGCATGGCCAGAGCCATTTGAGCACAAGTTGGTTGTGGTCACTGGATTCTTGGTGTAGAACCTCAACGGATTCCACACATGGTAACAACCGTCTATCCGTATATATGTAATCTATGATGCCATTTTGACTGTTCCTCTTCCACGTAGCAGCCGGTGGGACATCCGTTTCTATTGTTCCATTTAGCATTATATAGTATCTATTTTCCATTAATGACATCCAGCTTCAGGTTTCGACTGTTTTATTTTTTTTGCTCCTGCTCAAACAGTGGGCATCATTACGAGCTTGCTGGTCCGGATACAACGGTACCGGTAAGCTTGCCGGTACCGTTGTATCCGGACCGGCAAACTCTTGAGTTGTGCTTGCGGGGGCCTTCCATTCTGCCAGGTCTGACCTGGCGGAATGAAAGGCACCTGTGAGCACTTACTCCAACCATCACCGTTAGCCATGAGGCAGAGGAAAATGTCATCTTGGCCACCAGACAACACTGCTTAGTCCCTTAGCAGGTGGGCGAAGAGATTATTGCGGGCAACAGGGTCTGAAGCGGAGCATCCTCCCTTTCAGCGAGACCGCAACACCCCGGGTTCAGCATCCAACTCTGACCTTTCTGTGATGCCATCTCCTTTATGGGGCATCCCCACCCCTCCCTCCAATTGCGTTCTGCCCTCGGCCGAAAAGCAGATCAGAAGTCAAGGGGCAGAGGGTGGAAAAATCCAGTTGGAAGTGGAAAAACCCAGCGCTCCTCTACTTGCATGCATTCCCAGACCCCTTATCGTGCAGCTGCAGCACACTCCAACTCCCCTTCTGTATTTGTCCTTCACTGGCCAATACAATAACTTGTTTCTGTAGTCAGTCTGCCTGCAAAATATCTATGTGACCGTGCTCTATTTTCTCTACTACGTATTCAATCTGTGAGGCCCCCGGAAATGCAGATTTTATTACTGCAATGGGAGATGAGTGTTCAAAATGGCTGCGCATCGACGCCATGTTATTTTGACTTGCATATTACACACTAGCATTACAAGCTAGTACAGAGACTCTGCAAAATTGAAATCAAGGTGGACCAGGGAAGAACCGCTCACTCCAGCCACTCCACAAGATTCTGCTCCGCTCCGCTCCACGGAGAGTCAGAGTCTTTAGGCAATTGGCTCCACCTCCTCTGGTGAAGCTAGTAGAGAGACTCTCTGCAAAATTGAAAACAAGGTAGACCAGGGAAGCACGGCTCGATCCGCTCACTCCAGCCACTCCACCAATACTCTGCTTGTCTCTGCGCTGCTCAGCGGAGAATCAGAGTCTTTAGGAAATTGGCTCCACCTCCTCTGGTTAAGCTAGTAGAGAGACTCTCTGCAAAATTGAAATCAAGGTAGACCAGGGAAGAACCGCTCAATCCGCTCACTCCAGCCACTCCACAAGACTCTGCTTGCATAGCATAGTTATAGCATAACAATCCTGCATAACATAGCATAGCATAACAATCCTGCCACATCTCCCCGTTTGGTCATCCCTGAGACAGGACGTAGGCCACAGGGAGCAGGGTTGGGGTATAGCATCAATCAAAGATACCCAGATACACAGGTGTCATAGAGATAGGGTGGATAGGAACAGAGATTGTCACAGAAAGGATGGTGCTTAAGAGGCATAGAATGTCGGCTTCTAAGGACCTAATTGAAAGATTCATACAATTCGGTGTCGGACATATGTCCTAACACATCTATCATTTCCTGGTCATTGAAGGCGTTGTTTGGGGCGTCCTCCTTAGGTGGAGAGGTCTCTATAATGGCTACCAGCAGCGTGGCCTGGGCGGGCAAATGAGACCCTTGTTTAGCACAGCATGACAGGAGGCAACGAATAAGAAAAACTATCATTGCACAGCCCGCAATTATAACAACAATGATTAAAATACCATGTAGAATGGAAGAGCCCAGTGAACCAATTATGTTTTAAATCCAAATTAACAGTGAGACAGCATAACATTCGTTTATACCATGTAAGGTGGCACCAACACCTTTGAGGTGTTTTATGATGTCCTAAACCTGAGAGGAGTTATCGGGTAACCAAGTGCAGCATTCTTGTCCTATAATTTTACAGGTACCCCCTTGGGCAGCTAGCAAATAAACAAGACCATTCTATTCTGGAGGATCATAGTTTTGAGTGCACCATGTTCGCTTTTAAGTATCTGTATTCCTTTGTCAGTGTTGTTGACTACCTGTACGAGGAGCAGTGATAAGGCATGAGGATCAGGAACCTTATGAGGCCTGTGAACAATGTCCAGGTGTCGAGTTTGAACCGTCGGGTGTGTAGTGAGCTTCTAGAAAAAGGGGCAAATGGCAGATTGCTGAGTGAATGAACCCAATGGTGCACTGCCCAGTACAGTTAACTTGTAGCCATTGGTAGGCACAAGCCCCACAAAGGAAATATAACGGTCTGTGGGTGAAGAGTACTATGTTGGTGCTATTACTATGAAATTGTCATATCTTACTGACTGCTGTGTTGTTACAGGTGGTGATAGTAACATGTCTGTTAAGGACATGGGTTGCTGGTGTGATACCCATAGAAGGCAACGTGCATATCACGATGAACGAGATCAGAGCGTGTGGAACAAATCCGGTCGGTATCTTGGGTGGTAAAATATTCACATAGCTGGGGTAGAAGAATCCCCGGGGAAAGGGATGGGTCATATTGGAACAGGAAGAGTCATTGTTTGCGAGGTTATAACACCATTCTGCAAGATTGAACGGGGCGGGGATGAAGGGTATCTCCCCACTGGCATACATAGGAGTGTGGGAGCATATATATCAATCAGAGGCATTCATTAGGTTAGCGCAGGCCCAAGAGAATTTGAGGAAGGTGTTGGTGTTTGGGTTTAGCTTGGTGGATGTGGATGTAGGGTGAGGCAGAGAAAAAACCATGGTAAGGAACAGCAACATTTTTATTCAATAATGCAATAGCAGCGCTATTCCTAGCTTTAGCAGTCCAACCCTACAGAGATTGAGGCCTTATGCCTAAAGGTTTCAAAGAGTGTCAGTCGTTACAGGACCTAGTAGACAGGAGAGACGATGATGCAAAAGTTAAGGATCCCTGCCAGGATGATGATGACAGATCCGTAGAGCTGGTAGAAATCAGCTGGGCTGCAGTACTTATGCAGCTACACTCCAGATGCGCAACGTTATTGTGGCTGCTTGGTGACAAAAACTTTTGAGAGTGATGGGCCACCCGCAGGAGACAAAAGGGTAGCCAAAACCTTTGAGAGTGATGCGCCACCCATATGAGACAAGGGTAGCAAATCATTTGAGAGCAATGGTTCACCTGCTGATGTCAGGTGAGATGGTGGCTGCACTCTGCAAGTTGTACCTCGGAACAGGTAGCGTAAGCTCGTTCTCGAGGAGTGCTGGATGTGGAGTCACCGGGGCGTTAGCTGCTGGGACCACAGTGGGCCGCTGAAGAGGGGTCTCTTTCTCCTATACCCCTGCAGATTGCAGCTCTTCTGTGTCTTCGGTGCTGTCGGATGGCGGGTTGGCTCTGTCCTGGACCTCTTCCTGTTTTTCGTCCTTGATTGGAGGTGCAGTTTTCACACACTGGCTGACGTGGACCCTGGAGTCATGGCCTCTACAACGTACTGAAGTGTGGGTTGTCAGCAGGATCTGGAAAGGACCTTTCCAGCGAGGATGCAGGGATGATTTTCGCTGATGCACTTTCACAACCAACCAATCTCCTGGGAAGGAGGCTGTGGCCCAGCGTTTCTGGCGGTCGAGGCAGAGCTTCTTGAATTTGCTGCAAGTGAGAACTGACAACGGGCATTAGTCTTTTGCAATATGACACAACAAGATCATCGTTACGTTGTAAGTCACAGAGTTCAGGGGAACGTGGCGACTAACTGGCATTCTCAAACCATCCTTACTTGATCACTCCATTGTTTTCACCATCATCTCCTTTCCACCCTCTGACCTTTCCTCACCACTTGGCCCACCTATTACTAAAAGGAAATTGAAACCTTCTGCCATTCCTCCCTTTCTCTCTTACATACAGTTCTCACTCTCCTCCTTCACACCTTCCACTAACACAGTCCGCTCCAGCTTCCAATCCCTACTATATGACTCATTCTCCTCTCTCTAAGTCTCAGTGTCCTCAACCATGGGTCACGCCATTCATGCGCTGTCACCGCACAGGCATGTATTGGCTGCTGCGCAAATGGAGGTGTACCCACTCGCATGAGGACCTGAAGCCCTACCTCTCTGCCCTGAACTTTCTCAGGTCCTTTCTTGATATAGCGAAAAACAGATTTCTACCCCAGTATCATTCACTTTAATACTGAAGAAGTCCTACCTCTACTGATGAAGACTAACCCTTCTTGTGCCCTCGCTGAACTCTTCAACCTTTCCTTCGACTCTGCTAGCATTCCCTCTATTGTCAAAATGGCCACAGTCATCCCTCACCTAAAAAAGCAAGGGGCTGATCCAAACCTGCCGGATAAGGGGGATTTGGTGGCCCTTACAGATGAGGTAGCTTCCCATTGCGAGGAACTCATGGCAGTCGCCAACACAAGAACAGTGGGCAGCGCCGGACCGCTATCTGGACCTCCATCGGCTAGAGGGTGACAGCAGTCTCAAGTCTACCACCGTGATGGAGAGGACTGCTGCAAGTGGTGGAACGACCTGGGGGTTACGGTGCAGGGACTGCTGTATCAACACCGCTGGAAATCCCTGGCGACAGCAGGAGGCACTGTTGAGTCACTTGTCCTCACCGCATGGGAGGAGAAATGTAGCACAGTGCTGGACCTCAAGGGGATAGAGGGCGTCGACAGTGCTGAGGCAGGAACAAGCTCCCAGGAGGCAGGAGCTGAGTGACCCCTCACCCCAAACAAATGCATGCACAAATGATATGATATGATATGGCATTTATAACGCGTCTATACACAAGTGTTTCAAGGTGCGACGAGGCAAGGTGGGGGTGATGCAACAGGAGGACAGACAACAATCCTACTAGGCCAAGTGTCATTCAGATCGTGCAAGTGCATGGGAAGGGCTGAAAGGAAGAGTGCGCGGGGGAATGGAGCGGGAAAAGTGCAGTACATGGGAAAGTGGAATAAATAAGAAAATAAATAAACGGCCAGCTAGTGGCAATAAGTGCAGACAAAAGTGCTGGTAGGTGGACTGTAGGGATACAGAACAACGGTCCCCAGGTGCAGGGGTTGCCAGGGAGGCAGTGCAAGTGGGAAATTGGCGGGACCTGAGCCAGAGGTCAGAAAGGGTGGCCAGGTAACCCGAGCAGTTTCAGTCTGGAAATCAGCAGGGGACAGGGGGAGAGAAAGCTGAGGCAAAGAGGAAGGTTTTAGGGTGCTTCCTGAACCGGAGATGGTTCTCCTCGAGTTTCAGGGAGGCAGGAAGGCTGTTCCAGAGAGAGGCCCCAGCCGAAGAGAGTAATCTGCCACCAACTCGTTGCTTGGAGAAGCGACTGATAGTGAGGAAGTTGGAGGCGGATGAGCAAAGAGCTCGAGAAAGAAGATATTTAGGAAGAGAGAGTTGAAGGTATTGCAGCCCTAGGCCACAGAAGGCCTTGTGTACAATGCAGAGGGTTTTGAACTTAATCCTTGCAGCCACTGGGAGCCAGTGCAAAGATTTCAGTCCTGGAGAGATACGATCCCTGGGCTTGAGGCCAAGGACAAGTCTCGCAGTCCTGTTCTGGATAAGTTGTAGAGGGTGGAGAGTAGAGGCAGGCTGATTTAGATAGAGGCTGTTACAATAGTCCAGCTTAGAGAGGACCAGGGCTCTGGAGACAGTGAGCTTCTGGGGGAAGGAGAGGAAAGGAAGAATACCTCTTAGGAGGTGCAGCTGGTAGTGTGACTTCTTAGAGACGTCAGAGATGTGAGGCGAGAAGAAGAGAGCAGAGTCGAAGATGACCCAGAGGTTTTTAGCCTTGCAGGTGGCAGTAGGAAGATGACCAAGAGAGGCCGGCCAGAGAGCTGCAGGGAAGGCGGTAGTGGCTGTGCTGATGAGTAGAATCTCAGTTTTACTGGCATTAAGGCAGAGGTCGTTGGCGGCACACCACTCCTGGATAGCAGACAGATAGTCAGAGTCATCTCTGGCGAAGGAGAGGAAGAAGCCGAGGGTAGCCTGAAAATGAGCTGGGTATCATCCGCATAGCACTGAAAGTTGGGACAGAGAGCGGCGATCCGGTGGGCAAGGAGTGCCAGATATTGGTTGAATAGCCAGGGAGATAGGTTAGATCCCTGGGGGACACCACAGGTGGAGAAAAAGATGTCAGAGAGGAAGGACCCCAGTTGGACCTGAGAGGGTCAGTTAGAGAGGAAAGAAGTCAGCCAAGCCAGAGCAGTGATACCCAGGTTATCACAGAGACGGTTGAGCAGGATGGCATGGTTGACAGTATCAAAGGCAGAAGAGAGGTCAAGCAAAATGAGAACGGACAGGGTATTAGAGTCAAGGTTGGTGAGCAGGCCTTCACGGATGTTCAGGATAACAGTTTCCGTGCTTCTTGCAGCTCTGAAGCCAGACTGATGGTCATGAAGACAACCAACAGATTCAGTGCGGAGATTAAGCTGAGAGATGGCCAGTTTCTCCAGGAGCTTGGCCAGGAGGGGAGTGATGGAGATTGGGCGATAGTTAGCTGGGCAGGAGGGGTCTGCAGAGGGTTTCTTTAGAAGAGGGTGCACAAGGGAGTGCTTCAGGGGGGAAGGGAAGACTCCAGTGGCGAAGGAGTGATTGCAGAAATCAGCCAGGGCAGGAGCCAGGGAGTCGATGTGGTCCTTGATAGTTTTGGAGGAGCAGGGGTGAACCTGTTTCGACAAGACTTTCATAGATCGGACTTGTCTAGAAACCTCGTCTGCAGAGAAAAGGGGAAAGGCAGAGAAGGAGGGAGGAGGGGTGGCTGAGGAAGGGCCAGAGGAAGAGCAGGGAGTAGAGGGGGGGAGGCGAAAGGAGGAGAGCGAGGACAGGATGTCCTGGGTTTTAGAAATGAAGTGAGAAGCCAGTGCCGTGCAGAGGTCCTGGGAAGGGACAGGAGAGGTAGAGACTGCGGCAGGATTGGCCAGTTCCTTGCAGGTTTTAAAGAGTTCAGCCGAGTTGTTAGATGCCCTAGAGACGCGGGCTTGAATATGAGTTCTCTTCTTGGTAAGGACGGAGAGCCGGTATTGCGTTTGCAGCAGGCGGCAGGCCAGTTTGTCAGAGGATGAACTTGAAGCATGCCATTTCCTCTCGGCCACCCTACACCTGCGTTTTAGGGTGACGAGGTCTGAGTCATACCAGGAGTTACACTTAACTTTGGGCTTCAGGCGGATTCTCATGACAGGGGCAAGGATATCAAGAGTATCAGATATAGAAGAGTGGAGCGTGGAGAGGGCTGTGTCAGGGTGGGAGTCAGCCAGAGGGGAAGGAGGGGGTGAAAAGTTTGCGGCGAAAGCCTCAACTGACATGCGTTTCATGGGTCGGATGACGGAGAAGGTGGGTGGCAGTGACTGAGGTGGCTTGGCCTGCGGGCTAGGGAGGGTGAGGTGGGAGGAAAGGAGAAAGTGATCATTCCAGGAGAGAGGAGTAGAGAGAGGGACAGAGAGGGGAAGGTCAGAAGAGATCAGAACATCAAGAGTGTGTCCTGCCGAATGAGTCGGGTGAGAGGGGAGAATGGAGAGTGAGAGAGAGTCGCAGAGGTCGCGAAAGAGTCCAGAGGGGGGACAGGAGGCATCCAGGTGGATGTTGAAGTCTCCAAGAAGGAGGAGTTGAGTGGTTGAGGCTAGGAGTGAGGAGGGCAGGTCTGCCCACTCAGAAAGGAAGGAAGAAATCTGACCAGATGGCCGATAGATAGTAGCCACAGTAAGAGAATGGCTCGGGGAGAGAGAGAGAGCCTGCAGGCGAGGCATTCAAAGGAGGAGTAGGCCTGCATAGGAGTAACAGAGGCAGGAATCCACTCAGGGAAGATAAGGGCTTCACCCCCACCAGAGCGGTTGGACCTGGGCACGGAGAGGATCTTGTAGCCATCAGGTAGGAGCATGTCAAAGCTGGTGACGGAGCTGGCTGTAAACCATGTCTCAATGAGACCGAGGACATCAAGGTCAAGTTCTTCCAGAAGGCGGCAGATATCAGAGGAATGTTTGACAGCGGAGCGGGAGTTAAGAGTGGCAATGTGGAGAAGGTTGCCCTCCTTGAAGGACTTCCCGGGAGGGGTACAGATCAGAGGTAAGCCCTGCGGAAGTGTAGAGAGTGCCCGAGAGGGGGCAGAAAGGGAGGGGGAAGGCAAGGTAGCCAAGGGAAGAGGAGCAGGGACAGCAGGAGAAGAAAGGAGGTTGATGAGGTGCGGAAAGTGTCTATCAACGAGATGAAGGTTGGCCTGAGGGCTTTGGACCAAGACGGTCCCATTAGAGTAGACATTAATGATGACTTTGGAGGATAGGAAGGAGGCCAGAAGGGCGTCCCAACGGGTGCCACCATTAATGGGAGAAGAGGAGAAAGGAGAGAGCACAGAGACCATATGAGGGGTCCATAGATCAGGTGAGGGAATGACAAAGAGGATGTCGGTGAGAGTTTCCTTGGAGGAGGCACTGATGTAGGTGTCGGCGATAGGGAGACCTGGGTTGGAGACCAGGATGTCCTTTTTAAACTTCTTCCTACCAGACTTAGTGAGGAGAGCAGGATAGTCAATAGGGAAGCAGTTTGAAAAGATAGGGGAGACAGAGAGAACCATAGAGTAGGTGGGAGTGGAGTCCAAGGGGTAGACAGACAAGACAGCGCGAAGCAGGTGAGTAGAGTTAAGGGACAAGACGACATCACTCAGGATTCAAGCGCAGAAAAAGCACAGGGCATTCTAAGAC
This sequence comes from Ambystoma mexicanum, assembly GCF_040938575.1. Lineage (NCBI taxonomy): Eukaryota > Metazoa > Chordata > Amphibia > Caudata > Ambystomatidae > Ambystoma > Ambystoma mexicanum. Next base: position 68,881,859 of record NC_090923.1, on the reverse strand, counting down.
AGGAGAGAGAAATCACAGGGCATACTCCTACGTCCCGTCCCCTTTCCTCCATACTTGTGGGACATCTCTCCGTCCTGTGGGACAGGACCAGAGCACTTTGTAAAAAGCTCCCACATTTTTCAAAAAATGTGTCCTTCCGCTCTTTACTGCGTGGGGCCCGGCACGCGGCCGTAACCCCGCCCACCTTGGCTCCGCCCCGCGCATCGTCCTTTAGTCCTTTTCTCCGCTCGATCAGGGCTGGACGCACTTGCATTCTCGGAAGACTTTCTTCCCTGTTTTCCTCTCTGTCTCTCCCACCCCATGAGAGAGTATTTCAAAGGGCTTTTTAAGGAAATTTGTCCACCAGCGCCCCCGGCTCCACCCGTTCCTCTGGTGGTTCCGCCGTCGCCTCCTTTGCCCGTGGTGCCTGCCCCTGCTCTTCTGCCTTTGCCACCGTTGTCCCCAGTGGACAAGGCAGTGCCTGACACGGTTCAGCAGGATCCTGACCTGTCAGATGACCCTCAAGGCGAGCAGGACAACGAGGACCTTCCGCGCACTGTTAGAGCTTTTCATGACCGGGTACTGGACATGATGAATTTCTTAGATGTTTCCAGTTCCCGAGGCTCCTGCTCCACAGGAGGGCGTGCTTTCTGGGGCATTCACCTTGTCTCCTTTGGAGCGTACCGGCCTTTTCCTGCAGAAGGATGTTTTGGCCGAGGTCCGAAGAGTCTGGGAAAAGCCACACTCAGGACTTTTTGTCAATAAAAGGATTGACGCGAGGTACAGGCTACACTCTTCGGAGGAAGTGGCCTTGTCGTCTTGTTCACCTCCCTCCTACACAGTGGTGGCTGCGGCCACGTTGCAGTCCAGACCTGCAGCATCCTCTTCCATGACGGCTACTCAGGTCTTGGGAAGGTAGGACAAGCTCCTGGACTCCCTAGGGAGGAAGATCTTTGCCAATTCGGCCTTGCAGCTCAGGCAGGCCAATGCCGAATTGATTTTGGCGGGAGCTAACATGCGGATGTGGAAAGGTCTGTCGGAGTTTGAGGAGCACATTCCGGTCGAGAAGTTGGAAGACTTCAGAGATGGCCTTTCCGATGCCAGGGTCTTGTCCCAGGATCTCCTGGAGGCTGCGGCTCATCACCTCGGCTCGGGGCATGATGCTCGGGGTTGATACCTCAAGGCAAGCGTGGTTGCATGCCACTAAGTTTTCGAAGGAGGTGTAAGACAAAGTATTGGACCTTCCATTCGATGGTAAGGAGCTTTTTCATTTGTCTACTGATGTAGAGCTCACCAAAACCAAGAATAGCACTCAGACGGCTAAATCATTGTCTGTTCTGGTTAAACCTCCCTTCAAGGCTCAAAGGCCGTTGTCGCAAGGGCGACCTTCCTCTGGTTTTAGGTGATTCCCCGTCCGTAAGAATCGCAGAGTGGATACTCCTGCGGGGAATAACCGCCGTAGACAACAGCGTACGCGGTATTTCTCCCGCTCCTCAGCCTCCTCATCAGGTTTAGGTGGCACCGCCACCGATAAACCCGCCAAAGGAGGGTTTTCCGCGCTCGCAACGAGGCCCCGGTGGGAGGGCGCATTGCGTCTCATTGGGAGGCGTGGCAGACCATCATAGAAGACAGATGGGTCTTGTCAGTCGCTCGGGCGGGCTTCCGCTTACCTTTACCCCCTACCCCACCCCTCAACTCTCCTTTTCAGCCGTTGGGCTCGCCCTCCTTCAACGCCGAGGTTCAGAAATTCCTGGACCTCAGGGCTGTGGAACCCGGACCCTTTGGGGAGCGAGGGGAGGGCTTCTACTCCCGGCTGTTTACGGTGCCCAGACCCAAACAGGCTGGCCTGCGCACCATCCTAGACCTTTCCCAGTTCAACCTCTTTCTACCCCAAGGAAAATTCAAGATGATCACGCCCAGCCAGATACGCTCCTCTTTGCAGATGGGCGACTGGCTCAGCATAGTGGATCTTCAGGACGCATACAGGCATATCCTGATTTGGGCTCCACACAGGAGGTACCTCTGTTTCTCTTTGGGAGAGGAGCACTTCCAGTTTCGGGTGCTTCCTTTTGGCCTCAGCTCAGCGCCGCGTTTCTTCACGAAGATGATGTTGGTGATTGTGGCCTATCTTCGTCTTCAGGGTAACCATGTGTATCCTTATTTGGACGATTGGCTTCTACGCAGCCCTTGTCCGCTGGCGGCAGCGGGCAACCTCCAGTCTCTCCTTCAGCTCCTGTTCCATCTTGGGCTGTTGGTGAACTGGCGGAAATCCTCCATGACGGTCTCTCAGGACCTGATTTTTCTGGGTTTTCGTTGGAACACGATCGACTGCAGAGTATACCTGACCGGGGACAGAATGGCAGATCTGTTGGCCACGTGTCAGATGTTTACGTAGTCGGAGAGTATGTCGGCCTGGTGGTTCCAGAGGCTTCTGGGCCTCATGGCCTCGTGTGCGCTGGCTCTTCCTCTTGCTCGTCTCAAAATGAGACGGACCCAGCTGGCCCTTCGGAATTCATGGCGTCAGGCAGTGGACCCAGACTCCATGCGGATAATGATTCCGGATTCCATAAGAGTGGACCTGGACTGGTGGTCATCTCTTAGCAATCTCTCTGGGGGCGCGGGGTTTCAGGACCCGGTTCTTATGGTGATGATCACGACGGACTCCTCCCTCCTAGGGTAGGGTGCGACGTTAGATCTCCTTCAGGTCTCAGACCTCTGGTCGCCTCAGGACAAGCTCCTGAACATAAACCATTTTGAGCTTCTGGCGATTTTCTTGGCGCTCAAGGCGTTCAGACCGGTCTTTGTCAACAAAGTGGTCCGCATAAGAACGGACAATGTGGTGTCAATGTATTACATCAACAAGCAGGGGGGAACGAAGTCTCCCCCCCTCGTGGACCTGTCCATCCAGATTTGGGAGTGGGCCGTGCTTCATGGTGTCTGGCTGCTTGCAGTGCACATCCCGGGCCAGCTGAACGTCACAGCAGATGCCCTCAGCCGGCGGGCAGTGGTCAGCTGCAAGTGGGAGTTGAAGGCGGAGGTCCTCTCAGGGATTTTCTCGCGCTGGGGCACAATGCAGGTGGACCTCTTCGCGACGGCGGCGGCGAACAAGAAGCTTCCTCTGTATGCCTCCAGAGGGGGGCTGGGAGCCTCCTCTCTGGGGGATGCTCTAGAGATTCCATGGCACAACATGAGAGTTTACGCCTTCCCGCCTCTGCCTCTAGTTCACCGGGCAATTTGGAAGTTGAAGAACTCAGTGAACTGTTCTCTTCTACGGCCAGGTTTTGGTTCTCAGAACTCCAACACCTGTCGGTAAATCCGCTGAACAGGTTACCGGTAACTCCCGATCGTCTCCACCAGGGGGAGCAGCAGCTGTGGCACCCCTCCCCACAATCGCTCAGCTTGGCGGCTTGGTCCCTGAGTTCAGGTCTTTAGATCATCTGAATTTGTCTGCGGATAACATGCGTATTATCCAGGCAGCCAGAAAACCGTCGACCAGATCTCAGTACAAGAGTAAATGGCTCAGCTTCTGTCATTGGTGTCTAGAGAAGAAATTGGATCCAAGGGGGGCCACGGTTGACACGGTGTTGTCCTTCGTGTCCTCCCTAGCAGAGTCAGGGGTTCATGTTCTATCAGGCAGGACTTACCTTTCAGCGGTCTCCTCTTATCTTTCTACGGATCAGTGTTCGTACTCTCTGGCTAACCCAGTGGTAAAGAGGCATTTCGCTGGTTTAACACGCCTTTACCCTCCAGTTCGTAATCCGCACCCGCCATGGGACCTGAATGTTGTCCTGACGGCGCTGTGCCATAAACCCTTTGAGCCGATGGCTACTGTGGACCTCAAGTACTTGTCTTGGAAAGTGTCCTTTTTGGTCGCCGTCACATCGGCAAGGAGAGTGAGTGAGCTCCAGGCATTGTCGTTGGAGCATCCTTTCTTGGTCTTTCACAGGGACAAGGTATTCCTTCGAACTAATCCGGCTTTTCTGCCGAAGATAATGAACGAATTCCATTTGAATCAATCAATCTCCCTACCGGTCTTTTTTCCGAACCCCCGCCTCTAAGGCGGGGAGGGTTCTACACTGTCTTGATGTCCGAAGAGCTCTTAAATTCTATCTGGATAGGACTTCCGAACTTAGAAGTTCTTCTCAACTTTTTGTGACTTTCGGCAACCCTGAAGGCAAACAGGCGTCTAAGGCAACTATTTCTAGGTGGATTGCCGCCTGTATCACAGAGTCTTTCACTGTCCAAAAGCTGAAACCTCCTAAAGGTATTCATGCACACCTGGTGCGGGGCAAGGCAGCTGCGGTTGCTTTTCAGAAGTATGTTCCCTGGGAGTCCATCGCTAGGGCAGCTACTTGGGCCTCTCCATCTGCTTTCTGTAAGCATTACTGCCTCGATATGAGTTCTAGAGCTGATGCTCAGTTTGGTCAGGCTGTGCTGAAGAACCTTTTTCAGTAAGGGGTATTTCCATCCACCCGTAGTTCCTGTAAGGAGTGCTTGGGAATCTCCCACAAGTATGGAGGAAAGGGGTCGGGACGTAGGAGAATTACCAGGTTACTCACCGTAGTGACCACCTTACTCCTAGTCCATAGTCCCCTTTCCTCCATACGCCCACCCGCCGTCCCCTCTAATAAGGTTCCTCTGTATTGGTAATGGGTCTCTGACCTGGCAAAGAAAAGGACTGAGGGGCGATGCGCAGGGCGGAGCCAAGGTGGGCGGGGTTACGGCTGCGTGCCAGGCCCCGCGCAGGAAAGAGAGGAAGGACACATTTTTGGAAAAATGTTGATGCTTTTTACACAGTGCTCCGGTCCCGTCCCACAGGACGGAGAGATGTCCCACAAGTATGGAGGAAAGGGGACTATGGACTAGGAGTAAGGTGGTCACTACGGTGAGTAACCTGGTAATTCTAAGACAGGAGAGAAGACAGACCTAAGTTTGAGAATCCTAAAGGAGGGAAATAGCCCATCATAAGATAGTGGACAGGGACACAAGTCGGCAGACCCAGAAGCTTGGCCTGCAAACAGGACAGAGTGACGGGCGGCACATCAGCCATCTTCCATAGCAGCCATGGGACAGTTCACCAAGGGCACCCATGAGCGTCACAGCAGCGGGAAGGTCAGGCAAGTGAACCAAACCAATGTCATTGGCACCACACCCCTACTGGCGCACCCTATGCCAGCGGGTTTGAGGTATGTGAGTGACCACAACACCGTGCAGCAGTCACACCAGCATTTTGGGGCCCCAGTAGGCCTGCACTATGTCGGCATGGTAAAAAAGACACAGGGAAGTACATGTTCCACACACCGACATGCACCCAGCCTGCAAATCACTGTGCAAAACGGTGCAGCCCTACTGGCGGCATTGCAGTGCCCCATAGAGCCATGACAGTTCCATGGATTAGGCCACCTCCCCCCTATGTGAGTGCCACCCGGGAGGGGATGTGGGGCCATAAAGGAATGCAAGCATACATCCCAGATGCCGGCTACCCCAGTATGGATACCCTGGCCTACCCACATACAGGCCAAACACCAACAGGCCATGGGTCACACACCCATCGTTACAAGCACCCCCATGACGCTGGGCCCACATGCATCCTCCCATGACCAGCCATGCCCATTTGCCCATATGTGTGGGGTCACACTCTGTACCCTAGCAATTGTGTCTTGCATGCCAACACACATGGGGGAGCCATACCTGATAACATTTCCTATGTCCCCTACTCATGCATCGCCAGAGGCATCAGAGAAGGAGGAGAAGGATGCAGGCCCATCAGGGAGCGGCATATCCAGGCCCTCGATGTCTGGCCACCACAGGCCACACCAAGGCAGATGTCCCCACGCGTAACGCAGCAGCAGCGCAGGGCCAAGGCAATGCCCACGCCACAGGCCACTAGGAGCTGTGCTGGGCACATTGTAGCCACACCTACAACCGTACGCACAGTGACTGAGGCCACATCTGCTAGAAGGGCGACTGAGGAGCCATAGGGGACAGTAGCCCTATGTCACCACCTGCTGAAGGACCAGACTCCACTGAGAGCCATCCACTCCGCTTGCGCCAATGCTCCCAGAGAGCCCTCCATGCCCCAACGCCAACGCTCCCTAGAGAGCCCACCACGCCGCCAGCACACACAGACACCAGAGCTGGATGTCGACACTCCATCTTATGGCTCCCCTGCATAAAGTCCTGGGCCAGTATCGGGCTCCTCACCCACACAACGCAGTCCAACACGCAGCATGCTGATGTGGAGGCTCGAGGACACGTAGCGCAGACAACATGAGATAGAGCAGATTGTCCACACTCACTCTGCACACCTGCAGGCCATACAGGACAGTTCCCATGGGGCTACCTAACTTTTTCATCTGCCTTTAAACACGCGACCATCATTCCTATTCTTAAGAAACCTACAGCAAAGCCTTCTCTTGCCTCAAATTTTCACCCTATCTCTCTTCTACCCTTCTTATCCAAGCTTCTCAAACGTATTGTCTATTCACAAATTTCATACTTTGTCTCTGATCTATCCGTTCTTCCCCCCACTCAGTCTGGTTTCCGCCCCCAGCACGCCACCGAAACGGCCTTGACCTCAGTACTCAACTCTCTTCTCACTGCTCAGTACTCAAAACATACTTCTGTCCTTATCCTTCTCAACCTTTCTGCTGCTTTTGACACATTGGACCACTCTTTGCTTCTTGACTCTCTTTCCTCATTTGGTTTTCGTGGTACTGTTCTATCCTGGTTTACTTCGTACCTATCTTATCGTACTTCCGCCGTATTCTGGGCCAGCAATATTTCTCCTTCTCTCCCTCTTGATCACAGAGTCCCACAGGTGTCTGTTCTCTGTCCCTTTCTTTTTTCCTTGTACACCTCCTTTCTTGCTCCTGTTATCTCTTCCTTCAGAGTGTCACATCACTTCTATGCGTATGACACTCAGCTCTTTCTCTCCTTCCCATCTTTCATACCTACCATCCAGCTTATCCTCTCATCCTGCCTTACCACTATTAAGTCGTGGATGACTTCTTATACTCCTACGTCCCGCCCCCTTTCCTCCATACTTGTGGGACATCTCTCCGTCCTGTGGGACGGGACCGGAGCACTTTGTAAAAAGCATCCAAATTTTTCCAAAAATGTGTCCTTCCTCTCTTTCCTGTGCGGGGCCCGGCATGTGGCCGTAACCCCACCCACCTTGGCTCCGCCCCACGCATCGCCCCTCAGTCCTTTTCCCTCCACATCGGGGCCGGATGCACTTGCATCCTCGGAAGACTTTCTTCCCTGTTTTCCACTCTGGCTCTCGCTAGCGTTCGTCTTCTAGTCTGTCTATGTCTTTTAAATTAGACTTTCCAGACTGTTCTTCGTGTCATCGTCGCTTCGCAAGGGCGGATCCCCATCCTCTTTGTTTAGAGTGTTTGGGTCCGGTACACTGTTGGCACTCCTGTTTTTAATGTGACTCCTTTCGGTCCGAGCTCTTCAACGTCGGTTGGAACGGTGGGAGGAGGTGTTCCGACGCACTCCCCCATCTCATTTTCAGGCTTTCATCGACGAGAAGAAGAAACGCCCAGTAAGTTCTTTACTTTTCAGAGCACCCCGGCCGGGGGATACCTTTCTGGGTTCCTCTCGAGCCGGGAGGGGCGTTGATCGCTCTGTCACCGGGGTTCGCCCTGAGGTGCCTGTCGGGCCTAATAATTCTACTGGAGTTTTCTCTGAGGGTCTCCGTAAGGGGCCTGTGTACACCGAGTAACTTCTGAGGCCCCTCCTCAGTTCTGCTGAGTCACAGGGTACCGGAGCTTGCTCTGAGGCCTCTCTTTCAGCTTCCCTCAAAAACAAGACCGGGTTGCGCCCCGAGGCCTTGGTTGGGCTTACCGAACGGATGTTCGAGGCCCGTCCGATAAGGCTATTACTGGGCCTAGGCCCGAGGTCCCTCGTACAGCGGCTAAGGCGACCAACAGTTCTGAGGGGCCGGGCAGGGCCCTGTCGGTGAAAGCGGTTTCTCACCGTTCGCGCTCTTGTGGTGATACCAGATCTGTTGAGGGGGCAAAGAAGCAAGGTTCTTCTTTTACCGGCAGTGCCGAGGTTCTTCCTACGAAGGCTCAGTTGACGGTTGGTATGTCACAGAAACATTCCAGGCCTCACAGTACCGGCTCTGCCAAGGTTCCTTATGTTAGGGCTAAAATTAAGACCCCTGATCCATCGACGGGGACCCCTGCATCACCTCCTCACGTGCCGCAGTTCCCCTCAGATGAAGACAAAATGGCGGCTGTTCCCGCCACGACCACGGCGGCCATTTTAGGTACTACCCCTACAACTACGCCATCGGCCCCTGGTGTAGAGTTCGGTCCTTCGGGTGAACCTAAGGTCACTTGTGCGTATCCTTAACGGCCCGTTTATGATTGGAACGCCCAGATGCCTCTTCCGCACAATGTTTCGTTGCCTGCAGGGGCAGTCCCTTTGATTTATGTGGATATGTCGGCGGAGGGCCCGGCGTGGCACCCTTCTCCGTTACGTCCCTGGGTTTGTCCACCTCATGAGAGGCCTCCTCAGGTTCCGAAACAATCTCCTGAGGACGCTTTTTTCGTTAAATTTCAAGCGCTTATGTGCACCGACACCATGAGGGAGTATTTCAAAGGGCTTTTTAAGGAAATTTGTCCACCAGCGCCCCCGGCTCCACCCGTTCCTCTGGTGGTTCTGCCGGCGCCTCCTTTGCCCGTGGTGCCTGCCCCTGCTCTTCCGCCTTTGCCACCGTTGTCCCCATTGGACAAGGCAGTGCCTTACACGGTTTAGCAGAATCCTGACCTGTCAGATGACCCTAAAGGCGAGCAGGACAACGAGGACCTTCCCCGCTCTGTTAGAGCTTTTCATGACCGGGTACTGGACATGATGAATTTCTTAGATGTTCCAGTTCCCGAGGCACCTGCTCCACAGGAGGGCGTGCTTTCTGGGGCGTTCACCCTGTCTCCTTTGAAGTGTACCAGCCTTTTCCTGCAGAAGGATGTTTTGGCCGAGGTCCGAAGAGTCTGGGAAAAGCCACACTCAGGACTTTTTGTCAATAAAAAGATTGACGCGAGGTACAGGCTACACTCTTCGGAGGAAGTGGCCTTGTCGTCTTGTCCACCTCCCTCCTCCACAGTGGTGGCTGCGGCCACGTTCCAGTCCAGACCTGCAGCATCCTCTTCCGCGACGGCTACTCAGGTCTTGGGAAGGGAGGACAAGCTCCTGGACTCCCTAGGGAGGAAGATCTTTGCCAATTCGGCCTTGCAGCTCAGGCAGGCCAATGCCGAATTGATTTTGGCGGGAGCTAACATGCGGATGTGGAAAGGTCTGTCGGAGTTTGAGGAGCACATTCCGGTCGAGAAGTTGGAAGATTTCAGAGGTGGCCTTTCCGATGCCAGGGTCTTGTCCCAGGATCTCCTGGAGGCTGCGGCTCATCACGTAGACACCTCGGCTCGGGGCATGATGCTCGGGGTTGATACCTCGAGGCAAGGGTGGTTGCATGCCACTAAGTTTTCGAAGGAGGTGCAAGACAAAGTATTGGACCTTCCATTCGATGGTAAGGAGCTTTTTCATCTGTCTGCTGATGTAGAGCTCACCAAAAACAATGATAGCACTCAGGCGGCTAAATCATTGTCTGTCCTGGTTAAACTCCCTTCAAGGCTCAAAGGCCGTTGTCCCAAGAGCGACCTTCCTCTGGTTTTAGTGGAATCCCCGACCGTAAGAATCGCAGAGTGGATACTCCTGCGGGAAATAACCACCATAGACAACAGCGTACGCGGTATTTCTCCCGCTCCTCAGCCTCCTCATCAGGTTCAGGTGGCACCGCCACCGATAAACCTGCCAAATGAGGGTTTTCCGCGCTCGCACGAGACCCCGGTGGGAGGACGCATTGCGTCTCATTGGGAGGTGTGGCAGACCATCACAGAAGACAGATGGGTCTTGTCAGTCGCTCGGGCGGGCTTCCGCTTACCTCTACCCCCTACCCCACCCCTCAACCCTCCTTTTCAGCCGTTGGGCTTGCCCTCCCTCAATGCCGAGGTTCAGAAACTCCTGGACCTCAGGGCTGTGGAACCCGTTCCCTTTGGGGAGCGAGGGGAGGGCTTCTACTCCCGGCTGTTTACGGTGCCCAAACCCAACCAGGCTGGCCTGCGCACTTTCCTAGACCTTTCCCAATTCAACCTCTTTCTACCCCAAGAGAAATTCAAGATGATCACACCCAGCCAGATACGCTCCTCTTTGCAGATGGGCGACTCGCTCAGCGTAGTGGATCTTCAGGACGCGTACATGCATATCCTGATTTGGGCTCCACACAGGAGGTACCTCCGTTTCTCTTTGGGAGAGGAGCACTTCCAGTTTCGGGTGCTTCTTTTTGGCCTCAGCTCGGCGCCGCGTGTCTTCACGAAGATGATGTCGGTGATTGCGGCCTGTCTTCGTCTTCAGGGTATCCATGTGTATCCTTATTTGGACGATTGGCTTCTACGCAGCCCTTGTCCGCTGGCGGCAGCGGGCAACCTCCAGTCTCTCCTTCAGCTCCTGTTCCATCTTGGGCTGTTGGTGAACTGGCGGAAATCCTCCATGACGGTCTCTCAGGACCTGATTTTTCTGGGTTTTCGTTGGAACACGATCGACTGCAGAGTATACCTGACCGGGGACAGAATGGCGGATCTGTTGGCCACGTGTCGGATGTTTGCGCAGTCGGAGAGTATGTCGGCCTGGTGGTTCCAGAGGCTTCTGGGCCTCATGTCCTCGTGTGTGCTGGCTCTTCCTCTTGCTCGTCTCAAAATGAGACGGACCCAGATGGCCCTTCGGAATTCATGGCGTCAGGCAGTGGACCCAGACTCCATGCGGATAATGATTCCGGATTCCATGAGTGTGGACCTGGACTGGTGGTTATCTCTCAGCAATCTGTCTGGGGGTGCGGCGTTTCAGGACCCGGTCCCTATGGTGACAATCAAGACGGACTCCTCACTCCTAGGGTGGAGTGCGACGTTAGATCTCCTTCAGGTCTCGGACCTCTGGTCGCCTCAGGACAAACTCCTGCACATAAACCATTTGGAGCTTCTGGTGATTTTCTTGGTGCTCAAGGCGTTCAGACCGGTCATTGTCAACAAAGTGGTCCACATAAGAATGGACAATGTGGTGTCAATGTATTACATCAACAAGCAGGGGGGAACAAGTCTCCCCCCTTCGTGGACCTGTCCATCCAGATTTGGGAGTGGGCCGTGCTTCATGGTGTCTGGCTGCTTGCAGTGCACATCCCGGGCCAGCTGAATGTCACAGCAGATGCCCTCAGCCGTCGGGCAGTGGTCAGCTACGAGTGGGAGTTGAAGGCGGAGGTCCTCTCAGGGATTTTCTCGCGCTGGGGCACACCGCAGGTGGACCTCTTTGCGACGGCGGCGAACAAGAAGCTTCCTCTGTATGCCTCCAGAGGGGGGCTGGGAGCCTCCTCTCTGGGGGATGCTCTAGAGATTCCATGGCACAACATGAGAGCTTACGCCTTCCCGCCTCTGCCTCTAGTTCACCGGGCAATTTGGAAGTTGAAGAACTCGGTGAACTGTTCTCTTCTACTTATAGCCCGTGGTGGCCGGCCAGGTTTTGGGTCTCAGAACTCCAACACCTGTCGGTTTATCCGCCGATCAGGTTACCGGTAACTCCCGATCTTCTCCACCAGGGGGAGCAGCAGCTGTGGCACCCCTCCCCACAATCGCTCAGCTTGGCGGCTTGGTGCCTGAGTTCAGGTCTTTAGATCATCCGAATTTGTCTGCTGATAACATGCGTATTATCCAGGCAGCCAGAAAACCCTCGACCAGATCTCAGTACAAGAGTAAATGGCTCAGGTTCTGTCATTGGTGTCTAGAGAAGAAATTGGATCCAAGGGGGGCCACGGTTGACACAGTGTTGTCCTTCGTGTCCTCCCTAGCAGAGTCAGGGGTTCATGTTCTGTCATGCAGGACTTACCTTTCAGCTGTCTCTGCTTATCTTTCTACGGATCAGTGTTCGTAGTCTCTGGCTAACCCAGTGGTAAAGAGGCATTTCGCTGGTTTAACACGCCTTTACCCTCCAGTTCGTAATCCGCACCCGCCATGGGACCTGAATGTTGTCCTGATGGCGCTGTGCCATAAACCCTTTGAGCCGATGGCTACTGTGGACCTCAAGTACTTGTCTTGGAAAGTGTCCTTTTTGGTTGCCGTCACATCGGCAAGGAGAGTGAGTGAGCTCCAGGCATTGTCGGTGGAGCATCCTTTCTTGGTCTTTCACAAGGACAAGGTAGTCCTTCGAACTAATCCGGCTTTTCTGCCGAAGATAGTGACCGAATTCCATTTGAATCAATCCATCTCCCTACCGGTCTTTTTTCCGAACCCTGCCTCTGAGGCGGGGAGGGTTCTACACTGTCTTGATGTCCGAAGAGCTCTTAAGTTCTACCTGGATAGGACTTCCGAGCTTAGACGTTCTTCTCAACTTTTTGTGACTTTCGGCAACCCTGAAGGCAAACAGGTGTCTAAGGCAACTATTTCTAGGTGGATTGCCACCTGTATCACAGAGTCTTTCACTGTCCAAAAGATGAAACCTCCTAAAGGTATTCATGCACACATGGTGCGGGGCAAGGCAGCTGCGGTTGCTTTTCAGAAGTATGTTCCCTGGGAGTCCATCGCTAGGGCAGCTACTTGGGCCTCTCCATCTGCTTTCTGTAAGCATTACTGCCTCGATATGAGTTCTAGAGCTGATGCTCAGTTTGGTCAGGCTGTGCTGAAGAACCTTTTTCAGTAAGGGGTATTTCCATCCACTTGTAGTTCCTGTAAGGAGTGCTTGGGAATCTCCCACAAGTATGGAGGAAAGTGGACGGGACGTAGGAGTATTACCAGGTTACTCACCGTAGTGACCACCTTACTCCTAGTCCATAGTCCTCTTTCCTCCATACGCCCGCCCGTCGTCCCCTCTAATAAGGTTCCTCTGTATTGGTAATGGGTCTCTGACCTGGCAAAGAAAAGGACTGAGCGGCGATGCGCGGGGCAGAGCCAAGGTGGGCGGGGTTACGGTCGCGTGCCGGGCCCCGCGCAGGAAAGAGAGGAAGGACACATTTTTGGAAAAATGTTGATGCTTTTTACAAAGTGCTCTGGTCCCGTCCCACAGGATGGAGAGATGTCCCACAAGTATGCAGGAAAGGGGACTATGGACTAGGAGTAAGGTGGTCACTATGGTGAGTAACCTGGTAATTCTAAGACAGGAGAGAAGACAGACCTAAGTTTGAGAATCCTAAAGGAGGGAGATAGCCCATCATAAGATAGTTGACAGGGACACAAGTCGGCAGACCCAGAAGCTTGGCCTGCAAACAGGACAGAGTGACGGGCGGCACATCAGCCATCTTCCATAGCAGCCATGGGACAGGTCACCAAGGGCACCCTTGAGCGTCACAGCAGCGGGAAGATCAGGCAAGTGAACCAAACCAATGTCATTGGCACCACACCCCTACTGGCGCACCCTGTGCCAGCGGGATTGAGGTGTGTGAGTGACCACAACACCGTGCAGCAGTCACACCAGCATGGTGCGGCCCCAGTAGGCCTGCCCTATGTCGGCATGGTAAAAAAGACACAGGGAAGTACATGTCCCACACACCGACATGCGCCCAGCCTGCAAATCACTGTGCAAAACAGTGCAGCCCTACTGGCTGCACTGCAGTGCCCCATAGAGCCATGACAGTTCCATGGATTAGGCCACCTCCCCCCCATGTGAGTGCCACCCGGGAGGGGATGTGGGGCCATGAAGGAATGCAAGCATACATCCCAGATGCCGGCTACCCCAGTATGGATACCCTGGCCTACCCACATACAGACCAAACACCAACAGGCCATGGGTCACACACCCATCGTTACAAGCACCCCCATGACGCTGGGACCACATGCATCCTCCCATGACCAGCCATGCCCATTTGCCCATATGTGTGGGGTCACACTCTGTACCTTAGCAATTGTGTCTTGCATGCCAACACACATGGGGGAGCCATACCTGATAACATTTCCTATGTCCCCTACTCATGCATCGCCAGAGGCATCAGAGAAGGAGGAGAAGGATGCAGGCCCATCAGGGAGCGGCATATCCAGGCCCTCGATGTCTGGCCACCACAGGCCACACCAAGGCAGATGTCCCCACGCGTAACGCAGCAGCAGCGCAGGGCCAAGGCAATGCCCACGCCACAGGCCACTAGGAGCTGTGCTGGGCTCATTGTAGACACACCCACAACCGTGCGCACAGTCACTGAGGCCACACCTGCTAGCAGGGCGACTGAGAGCCACAAGGGACAGCAGCCCTGTGTCAACACCTGCTGAAGGACCAGACTCCACAGAGAGCCATCCACTCAGCCTGCGCCAATGCTCCCAGAGATCCCTCCACGCCCCAACGCCAACACTCCCCAGAGAGCCCACCACGCTGCCAGCACACACAGACACCAGAGCTGGATGTCGACACTCCATCTTATGGCTCCCCTGCATACAGCCCTGGGCCAGTATCGGGCTCCTCACTCTCACAGCGTAGTCCAACACGCAGCATGCTGATGTGGAGGCTCGAGGACACGGAGCGCAGACAACATGAGATAGAGCAGATTGTCCACACTCACTCTGCACACCTGCAGGCCATACAGGACAGTTCCCATGGGGCTACCTAACTTTTTCATCTGCCTTTAAACACGCGACCATCATTCCCATTCTTAAGAAACCTACAGCAAAGCCTTCTCTTGCCTCAAATTTTCACCCTATCTCTCTTCTACCCTTCTTATCCAAGCTTCTCAAACGTATTGTCTATTCACAAATTTCATACTTTGTCTCTGATCTATCCATTCTTCTCCCCACTCAATCTGGTTTCCGCCCCCGGCACGCCACCGAAACGGCCTTGACCTCAGTACTCAACTCTCTTCTCACTGCTCGGTACTCAAAACATACTTCTGTCCTTATCCTTCTCAACCTTTCTGCTGCTTTTGACACAGTAGACCACTCTTTGCTTCTTGACTCTCTTTCCTCATTTGGTTTTCGTGGTACTGTTCTATCCTGGTTTACTTCGTACCTATCTTATCGTACTTCCGCCGTATTCTGGGCCAGCAATATTTCTCCTTCTCTCCCTCTTGATCACAGAGTCCCACAGAGGTCTGTTCTCTGTCCCTTTCTTTTTTCCTTGTACACCTCCTTTCTTGCTCCTGTTATCTCTTCCTTCAGAGTGTCACATCACTTCTATGCGGATGACACTCAGCTCTTTCTCTCCTTCTCATATTTCATACCTACCATCCAGCTTATCCTCTCATCCTGCCTTACCACTATTAAGTTGTGGATGACTTCTCATACTCCTACGTCCCGTCCCCTTTCCTCCATACTTGTGGGGCATCTCTCCGTCCTGTTGGACGGGACCGGAGCACTTTGTAAAAAGCATCCAAATTTTTCCAAAAATGTGTCCTTCCTCTCTTTCCTGCGTGGGGCCCGGCACGCGGCCGTAACCCCGCCCACCTTGGCTCCGCCCCGCGCATCGCCCCTCAGTCCTTTTCTCCGCTCGATCGGGGCCGGACGCACTTGCATCCTCGGAAGACTTTCTTCCCTGTTTTTTCTCTTTGGCTCTCGCTAGCGTTCGTCTTCTAGTCTGTCTATGTCTTTTAAATTAGACTTTCCAGACTGTTATTCGTGTCATCGTCGCTTCGCGAGGGCGGATCCACATCCTCTTTGTTTAGAGTGTTTGGGTCCGGAACACCGTTGGTACTCCTGTTTTTACTGTGACTCTCTTTCGGTCCGGGCTCTTCAACGTCGGTTGGAACGGTGTGAGGAGGTGTTCCGACGCACTCCCCCATCTCATTTTCAGGCTTTCATCGACAAGAAGAAGAAACGCCTGGTAAGTTCTTTACTTTTCAGAGCATCCCGTCCGGGGGATACCTTTCCGGGTTCCTCTCGAGCCGGGAGGGGCGTTGATCGCTCTGTCACCGGGGTTCGCCCTGAGGTGCCTGTCGGGCCTAATAATTCTACCGGAGTTTTCTCCGAGGGTCTCCGTAAGGGGCCTCTGTACACCGGAGTAACTTCCGAGGCCCCTCCTGTGGGGGCTGTGTGTAGACCCAGTTCTGCTGAGTCACAGGGTACCGGAGCTTGCTCTGAGGCCTCTCTTTCGGCTTCCCTCAAAAACAAGACCGGGGTGCGCCCCGAGGCCTTGGTTGGGCTTGTGTTTACCGAACGGATGTTCGAGGCCCGTGCCGATAAGGCTATTACTGGGCCTAGGCCCGAGGTCCCTCGTACAGAGGCTAAGGCTGCCAACAGTTCTGAAGGGCCGGGCAGGGCCCTGTCGGTGAAAGCGGTTTCTCACCGTTCCCGCTCTTTTGGTGATACCAGATCTGTTAAGGGGGAAAAGAAGCAACGTTCTTCTTTTACCGGCAGTGCCGACGTCCTTCCTTCGAACGCTCAGTTGGCGGTTAGTATGTCGCAGAAACATTCCAGGCCTCACAGTACCGGCTCTGCCGAGGTTCCTTATGTTAGGGCTAAAATTAAGACCCCTGATCCATCGACGGGGACCCCTGCATCACCTCCTCACGTGCCGCAGTTCCCCTCAGATGAAGACAAAATGGCGGCCGTTCCCGCCACGACCACGGCGGCCATTTTAGGTACTACCCCTACAACTACGCCATCGGCCCCTGGTGTAGGGTTCGGTCCTTCGGGTGAACCTAAGGTCACTTGTGCGTATCCTTAACGGCCCGTTTATGATTGGAACGCCCGGATGCCTCTTCCGCACAATGTTTTGTTGCCTGCAGGGGCGGCCCCTTTGATTTATGTGGATATATCGGCGGAGGGCCCGGCGTGGCACCCTTCTCCGTTACGTCCCTGGGTTTGTCCACCTCATGAGAGGCCTCCTCAGGTTCCTGAACAATCTCCTGAGAATGCTTTTTTCGGTAAATTTCAAGCGCTTATTCGCACCGACCCCATGAGGGAGTATTTCAAAGGGCTTTTTAAGGAAATTTGTCCACCAGCGCCCCCGGCTCTACCCGTTCCTCTGGTGGATCCGCCGGCGCCTCCTTTGCCCGTGGTGCCTGCCCCTGCTCTTCTGCCTTTGCCACCGTCGTCCCCAGTCGACAAGGCAGTGCCTGACACGGTTCAGCAGGATCCTGACCTGTCAGATGACCCTCAAGGCGAGCAGGACAACGAGGACCTTCCCCGCTCTGTTAGAGCTTTTCATGACCGGGTACTGGACATGATGAATTTCTTAGATGTTCCAGTTCCCGAGGCACCTGCTCCACAGGAGGGCGTTATTTCTGGGGCGTTCACCCTGTCTCCTTTGGAGCGTACCGGCCTTTTCCTGCAGAAGGATGTTTTGGCCGAGGTCCGAAGAGTCTGGGAAAAGCCACACTCAGGACTTTTTGTCAATAAAAAGATTGACGCGAGGTACAAACTACACTCTTCGGAGGAAGTGGCCTTGTCGTCTTGTCCACCTCCCTCCTCCACAGTGGTGGCTGCGGCCACGTTGCAGTCCAGACCTGCAGCATCCTCTTCCGCGACAGCTACTCAGGTCTTGGGAAGGGAGGACAAGCTCCTGGACTCCCTAGGGAGGAAGATCTTTGCCAATTTGGCCATGCAGCTCAGGCAGGCCAATGCCGAATTGATTTTGGCGGGAGCTAACATGCGGATGTGGAAAGGTCTGTCGGAGTTTGAGGAGCACATGCTGGTCGAGAAGTTGGAAGACTTCAGAGGTGGCCTTTCCGATGCCAGGGTCTTGTCCCAGGATCTCCTGGAGGCTGCGGCTCATCACGTAGACACCTCGGCTCGGGGCATGATGCTCGGGGTTGATACCTCGAGGCAAGCGTGGTTGCATGCCACTAAATTTTCGAAGGAGGTGCAAGACAAAGTATTGGACCTTCCATTCGATGGTAAGGAGCTTTTTCATTCGTCTACTGATGTAGATCTCACCAAAACCAAGGATAGCTCCCAGACGGCTAAATCATTGTCTGTCCTGGTTAAACTCCCTTCAAGGCTCAAAGGCCGTTGTCGCAAGGGCGACCTTCCTCTGGTTTTAGTGGATTCCCCGACTGTAAGAATCGCAGAGTGGATACTCCTGCGGGAAATAACCACCATAGACAACAGCGTACGCGGTATTTCTCCCGCTCCTCAGCCTCCTCATCAGGTTCAGGTAGCACCGCCACCGATAAACCCGCCAAATGTGGGTTTTCCGCGCTCGCACGAGACCCCGGTGGGAGGGCGCATTGCGTCTCATTGGGAGGCGTGGCAGACAGAAGACAGATGGGTCTTGTCAGTCGCTCGGGCGGGCTTCCGCTTACCTTTACCCTCTACCCCACCCCTCAACCCCCCTTTTCAGCCATTGGGCTCGCCCTCCCTCAACGCCGAGATTCAGAAACTCCTGGACCTTAGTGCTGTGGAACCCGTTCCCTTTGGGGAGCGAGGGGAGGGCTTCTACTCCCGGCTGTTTACAGTTCCCAAACCCAACCAGGCTGGCCAGCGCACCATCCTAGACCTTTCCCAGTTCAACCTCTTTCTACCCCAAGAGAAATTCAAGATGATCACGCCCAGCCAGATACGCTCCTCTTTGCAGATGGGCGACTGGCTCAGCGTAGTGGATCTTCAGGACGCGTACATGCATATCCTGATTTGGGCTCCACACAGGAGGTACCTCCGTTTCTCTTTGGGAGAGGAGCACTTCCAGTTTTGGGTGCTTCCTTTTGGCCTCAGAACAGCGCCGCGTGTCTTCACGAAGATGATGTCCGTGATTGCGGCCTATCTTCGTCTTCAGGGTATCCATGTGTATCCTTATTTGGACGATTGGCTTCTACGCAGCCCTTGTCCGCTGGCGGCAGCGGGCAACCTCCAGTCTCTCCTTCAGCTCCTGTTCCATCTTGGGCTGTTGGTGAACTGGTGGAAATCCTCCATGACAGTCTATCAGGACCTGATTTTTCTGGGTTTTCGTTGGAACACGATCGACTGCAGAGTATACATGACCGGGGACAGAATGGCAGATCTGTTGGCCACGTGTCAGATGTTTGCGCAGTCGGAGAGTATGTCGGCCTGGTGGTTCTAGAGGCTTCTGGGCCTCATGGCCTCGTGTGTGCTGGCTCTTCCTCTTGCTCGTCTCAAAATGAGACGTACCCAGATGGCCCTTCGGAATTCATGGCGTCAGGCAGTGGACCCAGACTCCATGGGGATAATGATTCCAGATTCCATGAGAGTGGACCTGGACTGGTAGTCATCTCTCAGCAATCTGTCTGGGGGCGCGGGGTTTCAGGACCCGATCCCTATGGTGATGATCACGACGGACTCCTCACTCCTAGGGTGTGGTGGGACGTTAGATCTCCTTCAGGTCTCGGACCTCTGGTCGCCTCAGGACAAGCTCCTGCACATAAACCATTTGGAGCTTCTGGCGATTTTTTTGGCGCTCAAGGCGTTCAGACCGGTCATTGTCAACAAAGTGGTCCGCATAAGAACGGACAATGTGGTGTCAATGTATTACATCAACAAGCAGGGGGGAACGAAGTCTCCCCCCTTCGTGGACCTATCCATCCAGATTTGGGAGTGGACCGTGCTTCATGGTGTCTGGCTGCTTGCAGTGCACATCCCGGGCCAGCTGAATGTCACAGCAGATGCCCTCAGCCGGCGGGCAGTGGTCAGCTACGAGTGGGAGTTGAAGGCGGAGGTCCTCTCAGGGATTTTCTCGCGCTGGGGCACACCGCAGGTGGACCTCTTCGCGACGGCGGCGAACAAGAAGCTTCCTCTGTATGCCTCCAGAGGGGGGCTGGGAGCCTCCTCTCTGGGGGATGCTCTAGAGATTCCATGGCACAACGTGAGAGCTTACGCCTTCCCGCCTCTGCCTCTAGTTCACCGGGCAATTTGGAAGTTGAAGAACTCGGTGAACTGTTCTCTTCTACTGATAGCCCTGTGGTGGCCGGCCAGGTTTTGGTTCTCAGAACTCCAACACCTGTCGGTTTATCCGCCGATCAGGTTACCGGTATCTCCCGATCTTCTCCACCAGGGGGAGCAGCAGCTGTGGCACCCCTCCCCACAATCGCTCAGCTTGGCGGCTTGGTGCCTGAGTTCAGGTCTTTAGATCATCTGAATTTGTCTGCGGATAACATGCGTATTATCCAGGCAGCCAGAAAACCCTCGACCAGATCTCAGTACAAGCGTAAATGGCTCAGGTTCTGTCATTGGTGTCTAGAGAAGAAATTGGATCCAAGGGGGGCCACGGTTGACACAGTGTTGTCCTTCGTGTCCTCCCTAGCAGAGTCAGGGCTTCATGTTCTGTCATGCAGGACTTACCTTTCAGCGTTCTCTGCTTATCTTTCTACGGATCAGTGTTCATACTCTCTGGCTAACCCAGTGGTAAAGAGGCATTTTGCTGGTTTAACACGCCTTTACCCTCCAGTTCGTAATCCGCACCCGCCATGGGACCTGAATGTTGTCCTGACGGCGCTGTGCCATAAACCCTTTGAGCCGATGGCTACTGTGGACCTCAAGTACTTGTCTTGGAAAGTGTCCTTTTTTGTTGCCGTCACATCGGCAAGGAGAGTGAGTGAGCTCCAGGCATTGTCGGTGGAGAATCCTTTCTTGGTCTTTCACAAGGACAAGGTAGTCCTTCGAACTAATCCGGCTTTTCTGCCGAAGATAATGACCGAATTCCATTTGAATCAATCTATCTCCATACCGGTCTTTTTTCCGAACCCCGCCTCTGAGGCGGAGAGGGTTCTACACTGTCTTGATGTCCGAAGAGCTCTTAAGTTCTACCTGGATAGGACTTCCGAGTTTAGAAGTTCTTCTCAACTTTTTGCGACTTTCGGCAACCCCCAAGGCAAACAGGCATCTAAGGTAACTATTTCTAGGTGGATTGCCGCCTGTATCACGGAGTCTTTCACTGTCCAAAAGCTGAAACCTCCTAAAGGTATTCATGCACACCTGGTGCGGGGCAAGGCAGCTGCGGTTGCTTTTCAGAAGTATGTTCCCTGGGAGTCCATCGCTAGGGCAGCTACTTGGGCCTCTCCATCTGCTTTCTCTAAGCATTACTGCCTCGATATGAGTTCTAGAGCTGATGCTCAGTTTGGTCAGGCTGTGCTGAAGAACCTTTTTCAGTAAGGGGTATTTCTCCAGCATTGGATCTTTCATGGATTCACATGCTTAGAATATTCCCCGTCGTCAGGCTGGGAATCCCTGGTACATTATATAGACCCTTTCCCGTAGGAAAACTTTTTCGACGCTTATGCGTCCTATCCACCTCGTTTTGTATCATGCATGCCCGCGCCGTCATGACGCCATGATATAAATACAGGACCCGCCCCCGCGCTCCCTCAGATTTCAACCGTCTTTCAAAGTAGTGGGATCCTCGCGGTTACTGCTAATTGAAGCTAGGTTGTGTTTTCGTTTCGGCGAAGTTACGTTCTAAAGAAAATATGTCTGGAAAAGCTTTATTCCGTCCTTGTGCGACAAAAATCTATGAACGTGATGCCCACATGGATTGTATCTACTGTCTCCACCCGCACCACACGGCGGATACATGCAAGATATGCCAGGGTTTCTCCCAAAAAACCCTTAAAGACCGAAAAAGGAGGTTGGCCGACTGGCTTAACGACGGAGCGGGGGCCTATCCGGCATCAGAAGTTGGCTCCACGGCCTCCAGGAGCAAGTCGGAACCTCCCTCGAAGAAGGTGAGGCCTGTCGAAAAATGTCCTGCGGACAAGCATGCGGGGAAGCATGCTGGGTCTTCCTCATCACACAAAAAGTCCTCCTCCTCCTCATCCTCTAAGACGGAGAGGCAAGCGGCATCAAAATCCTCCTCAGGGGACTGTCCTAGGTCTTCCGTGAGTCGAGACGCTTCAGCAGGGAAGTCGGCAACAAAATCGGCTACGAAGTCTAAAGGCTCGGTGCCGGTGACTGGCTCGTCGACACCGGTATCGCTGACGATGCCAATTACTATTCAGGCAGCAGCAGTGGGGATTCCTTCGTCGACGGGGACTCAATTTATGGCCTGGCAGCCAGAGGTTTGTGAACCGGCCCCCCCTGAGGTCCTGCTGCAAGACACGGCCTTGCCGGGGTCGTCGATGGAAGGAGAAGGTGACATGGTTATGCAGCCGTCGGACTTGGGCCTACGGCCCTCCAATACGTCGACGACGAGTGCGAGTGGGGGTGTGGTCCCTCTATCCTCGACGTTGCTGACCCCCCAGACGGTTTTGTCTCTGGATGTGCTTAATACACTTCAGAAGCTCCTGCAGCGTCTGGATACGCAGATCCCTCAGCCTGGCAATTCATCATCAATATTTTCTGCACCTTCCGTCGACGAACAAGCTCAAGCAACTCGCACGACGACCAAAAGCCCTTCGACCTCCCAGGTGGTGAAGGATCGTCCTCGAGCGCAGGAGGAGGGTGAGCTATCGGAGTCCGATTCTATATGAGGTGACTCGGGGTCGGACATCTCCCTGTCACCTTCGAGAGACCCAACATGGAATTCGGATGTAGAGGTAGAGTCTACGAGGAGCCAGGCACAACCGTCTCCGCCGGATGATGTGGGAGCCTTCCATGCAATGATGGGAAAAGCGTGTTCCGAGTTCGGCTTAATTCCTGAGGAGCAAAAGAAAGATTGCTTTCTTTTTGATCACATGGGTCAAAGGAGGAAATCGGTCTTTGCCATCCCAATCCTGGACCACGTATGGCAAGAAGGCCTCAAGACGATGCGTCATCCGTTCTCGGAACCGGCTATTAAGGGGCGTATTGAGAAAAAGTTTAAAGCTCCAGAGTCCACTCCAAAATGTCTAACATCACAGCCACTGTCAGACTCTGTGGTATCGGCGGCAGCGGCTAGGAAGGCCAGAGTACAGCAAAAATGTTCAACCCCTCCAGAAAGCGAGGCAAGAAGACAGGACGCCTTCGGGAAAAAGGTGCTCTCAGTCGGCGCCACGACGGTAAGAGCAGCCAACTCCTTGGCGATTGTATCGCGTTACGATAGGGAGATGTGGCATAAAATAGCTCCTATCCTAGAACACCTGCCGGAAGAACATCGCAAAGCAGCCATGTTACTAGTACGGGATGGTGAGGAGGCCTCGAACCATGCAATCAATATTGCGGTGGACCTAGCAGAGTCGGGGTTCAAACAAATCAATCATGGTGTAGTACTTCGTCGACAAGCGTGGCTCAAATGTACTACTTTTAGACCTGAAGTCCAGTACAAAGTTCTAGACATGCCATGTGAAGGAGAACATCTGTTTGGAGACAAGGTCGATGAAGCCTTGAAGGGGATGAAGGAAGACACGGATACCGCTTGGTCTCTGGGCGCCCTCCAGACAGGTAGAAGTTTTCATTCTTTTCGCCCCTTCAGGGGCGCCTCCGGAAACTCCCGCTTTGGAGCCTCTAGGGACCGTGGATTTAACAGGCCCTCATACTCTTCACAAGGCTACAGACGGGCATCCCAGTCGGCACGTAGAGGCAGAGATTATCAAGCCTCCAGACGTCGAGGCTCGGGTCCCTCGTCGACGAAGGACAAGCAATCCAGCAACCAATGACGGCCTTCGGAACGTCCTGGGGGGTCGAGTCGCTCATCATATCGACCAATGGGAATGCATCACCACAGATCGATGGGTTCTGGACACGGTTCGCATGGGTCATGCGCTGCAATTCAAAAACAAGCCTCCAAGTCTTCCGCCAGTGTTTTCGGCCCAGCCCCACCTTCGAGTTCTAAGACAAGAGGTGGCGCTTATGCTACAAAAAGGAGCGGTAGAACGGGTTCCTGTGGCACAGGAAGGACAAGGGGTTTACTCCCGGTTCTTCGTCGTCAAGAAGCCAAATGGAAAATGGAGGCCCATTCTCGACCTGAGGGTACTCAACAAATGGATAAAGAGCTCAAAATTCAAAATGCTAAAACTCCAGGGGGTTATCAGGTCAGTACAACCCATGGATTATCTGTCGTCGCTAGATCTTCAGGACGCATATTTTCATATCCCAATACGTCCACGACACAGGAAATATTTAAGGTTCGTCGTCGGTCAAAAGCATTTTCAGTTCAAGGTCCTCCCGTTCGGTCTCAAGTCCTCCCCCAGGACGTTCACCAAGTGCTTGGCCCCCATAGTAAGGAAGGACGGTCACCATGTCTATCCATATTTAGACGACTGGCTGGTCAGAGGATCGTCCATGGAACAAACACGAAACAGTCTGGGGGCCACGATGTCCCTTTTACAGGAACTGGGCTTTGCGATAAACTTCAGCAAGTCCTCCGTAGAGCCCTCGGGGACCTTGGTCTTTCTAGGAGCGGAGTTTCATACGCACACAGGCCTTGTACGACCATCCAGCGAAAGAACACAGAAGCTAATAAGCAAGGCATCGGAATGGAAATGCGGTACCAGGGAGTCGGTGCGCAAATACATGTCCCTGCTAGGGACCATGTTGTCCTGCATTCCGTTGATAAACAACTGCCGCCTGTTTATGAGACCTTGCCAGGAATTTCTAGCGGACCGTTGGATGCAGAGCCAAGGTCGCTGGTCCGACAGACTGGTCATCGACGAACAACTGGTACAAGCTGGTGGAGAGTTTCTACTCATCTAACGAAAGGAATGCCTCTGGTGGAACCGGAATTCCAGAAGACGGTGGTGACGGATGCATCGCTGAGCGGATGGGGAGCTCATCTGGAGACGTTACAAGTACTAGGCCGGTGGTCGTTACAAGAGTCCTCCCTGCATATCAACCTGCTAGAACTGAGAGCAGTGCGATGGGCTCTAAAATCCTTTCTTCCTCAACTGAGAGACTCTGTGGTGCGTGTCATGACGGACAACACGACTACAATGTTTTACTTAAGGAAACAAGGAGGAACACGTTCCAGGTCCCTGTCAACGGAGGCACAGAAAATCTGGCATTGGGCTCTGCAACACAACATGCTCATCTTGGCGTTCCACCTACCAGGAGTGAGAAATGTGGAGGCAGATGCCCTCAGCAGGGAAATGAACGAGATTCACGAATGGGTGCTGAACGACCAGCAACTACAACATGCATTCAAGAAGTGGGGACATCCTTCCATCGATCTGTTCGCGACGAAGGACAACAGAAAATGCCCGCAGTATGCAAGCAGATGGCCTCAGCAGGGCTCACTGGGAGATGCGTTCTCCTTCCCATGGACGAACAAATTCCTGTACGCATTCCCTCCTTTTCCTCTTATTCGGAGGACGTTGCAATGGATCCTCAAGTACCCATGTCGGGTGATTTTGGTAGCCCCGTATTGGGCCAGACAAGTGTGGTTCTCAGACCTGCTGCACTTGGCTGCGGCGGAGCCAATGAGGTTCAAGAAGATCCCCAACCTTCTGTCTCGACAGGAGGGTATCGTCTGGCATCACGACCCGGACAGCCTCAAGTTGACGGCCTGGCTCCTGACTTCGCCGAATTTGGCCAGCTAACGATTCCGGAGGAGTGTCGTCGTATTCTGCAAGCGGCAAGAGCACCTTCCACGAACACTTCATACTCGTACAAATGGAGGAGTTTCTGTCAGTGGTGTGGGGATCAACCAGGTTTGGATCCGCAGTCGATTACGCCGGAACAGCTCCTTCCATACTTGCTGTTCTTAGCTCAAAAGGGCTTATCGGTGTCGTCGATAAAAGTACACCTGGCCGCCATCTCCAGGTTTACACGTCAACGACATTCCGCACCGTTATTCAGCGACCGCCTGATTAAGCACTTCCTTAAAGGATTGTTCAGGAGTTTCCCTCCCGAGAAGAGTTTTCCTCTGGTGTGGAGCCTCAATCTGGTGTTAGCGTCTCTAATGAAACCTCCTTTTGAACCAATGTCATCGGCGTCTCTGAAGTTTTTGTCCTGGAAATTGGCCTTCCTGGTGGCCATCACTTCAGCCCGACGTGTTTCGGAAATCCAAGCTCTAATGGTAGACCCACCATACTTAAGATTTTTTAAGAACAAGGTGGTCCTGGCCACTAACCCACAGTTCATACCGAAAACGCCTTCAGTGTTCCATAAACATTCCTCTATTGTCTTACCTATGTTTTTTCCAGAGCCATGCTCGGGAGCAGAGCGCACGTTACACACATTAGACGTGAAGAGGGCTCTCAAGTTTTATCTTCATCGCACGCAACCTTTCAGGGAAACAAGGCAATTGTTCGTGGCCTATGGTCTGGGTACTAAAGGCAAAGCCATTTCAAAGCAAGGACTGTCAAGATGGGTATCGTCTACCATTTCGTACTGCCATTCCAAGGCTGGGAAGCCTCTTTCGCGACGCCCAAGAGCTCATTCCACTAGAGCGGCGGCATCGTCGATGGCGCTGTGGTCTGGAGTCCCTCTGGGGGACATCTGCATGGCGGCTACCTGGGCGGCTACACACACGTTTACCCGCCATTACTGCCTGTCACAACAACATGCCGAAGATACTCGGATGGGACAGGCGGTGCTTCGACACCTATTCCAATAAGGTAAGCCCCGGTTGAGGGGTTAGATCTGGTTGCAATTATGATTGAATATTGTTCGTTCTCTATGTTAACTATTGCTATGGGTACACGACCATAGAGAACTGGCATTGTGAGGAAAGTATGTGAGTTTGCATGCACACCTCCTCTCTTCGGGATGGTACTGCTATGTAATCTATTCTAAGCATGTGAATCCATGAAAGATCCAATGCTGGAGAAGGGAATAGTTTCTTACCTGTAACTCCATTTCTCCAGCATTGGTATCTTTCATAGATTCACATGCGCCCGCCTGCCTCCCCTGGCCATGCAAACTGGTTCCCCCACTACTTTGGGGGCCGAAATCTGAGGGAGCGCGGGGGCGGGTCCTGTATTTATATCATGGCGTCCTGACGGCGCGGGCACGCATGATACAAAACGAGGTGGATAGGACGCATAAGCGTCGAAAAAGTTTTCCTACGGGAAAGGGTCTATATAATGTACCGGGGATTCCCAGCCTGACGACGGGGAATATTCTAAGCATGTGAATCCATGAAAGATACCAATGCTGGAGAAATGGAGTTACAGGTAAGAAACTATTCCCTTCCATCCACCCGTAGTTCCTGTAAGGAGTGCTTGGGAATCTCCCACAAGTATGGAGGAAAGGGGACGGGACGTAGGAGTATTACCAGGTTACTCACCGTAGTGACCACCTCACTCCTAGTCCATAGTCCCCTTTCCTCCTATATACGCCCGCCCGCCGTCCCCTCTAATAAGGTTCCTCTGTATTGGTAATGGGTCTCTGACCTGGCAAAGAAAAGGACTGAGGGCCGATGCGTGGATGCGTGGATGCTTTTTACAAAGTGCTCCGGTCCCGTCCCACAGGACAGAGAGATGTCCCATAAGTATGGAGGAAAGGGGACTATGGACTAGGAGTAAGGTGGTCACTACGGTGAGTAACCTGGTAATTTTCTTACCCTAAATGTCAGAAAGACTGAAGTCCTTTTCTTTCCTGCTGTTGTTCTTGCATCCCGTCTCCTCCTCCTCCTATCCTTTTTCCTCCCTCCAATCTCTTGATTTCTCCTACCGCTCACAATCTAGGTCTTTACCTTAACTCTAATCTTTCCTTCTCCCATCATATCTCACTCACCTCATCCGCCTGTCGTTTTCATCTCTATAACATTCGTAAAATTCACCCTTTTCTCACTTTTCATGCGGCTAAGCTTCTGGTTTCTTCACTAGTCTTTTCTCACTTTTCATGCGGCTAAGCTTCTGGTTTCTTCACTAGTCTTTTCTCTTCTGCTGCTCTGTTCTATTCTTTGGTCTTACCTGTTCTCGCCTTGCCCCTCCTTAATCAATCTATCACTCCTCTATTCGCTCACTTTGTCTGCTTTCTTACCGTCACTCAATCGCTTGCTCTCTTGACTTTCTTGGATGGTTCTCTTTTCACTTTTCAGCTAAAATACAACTACCTCTGTCTAGTATTCAAATATCTCTATGTTCTTGACCCTGATTACCTTGCTTCTCTTCTCTCATTCTACTCTCCCCCTCAGCCACTTTGCTCTGCTGTACTTTTCCTATTTACTTTTCCTCGTGCCCCCTGTGCACAATCCCGCTTCTGTTCTTTCCAACTTCTTGCCCCTCTTCACTGGAATCTCCTTCCTCTATCTCTCTGCTCCATTACCTCCTATTCTTTGTTTCGCTCTTCCTTAAAAACTCATTTACGTCAGTCATCTGTCTGATTGTTACTGGTTGATTTTGAACAACATTGTCTATGCTGATTTTACTGTACTGTTGACTATCCTCTGTAAAGCGCTTTGGTAAAAAACGCTATCTAAAATATAGTAAAATACAAATAAAATACAAATACCCGCAGAGTTGAGCGTGCCATGTCACGGAACTGGGCCGAGACAACTGGCAACACATCTGTCCTGATACTGTATGGACAACGTGTCAGGAAAATGCCTGAAAGCCATCCATCAGAGCACAGAGGTGCAAAGGCAACAAAACGTGGGGACAGGCTCTGTCCCATTCACACCCACAGAGGGGTCACAGCAGGGCACGCCACAGAGATACTCAGAGCGCGTTCTGTGCCCAAAATCACCAGGTGCTGGGTAGAAGCCACGGTTGTGAATTACTCTGGGACACTGATTTCTATGAGTGACCATGCTGGGGTGTTGGCGGAAGGAGGGTGGAGGGGGATAGTGTGATGGGGTTTTGGTGGGGTGATGGGATAGTGCAATGGGGTGTTGGTGGGGGGATA
This sequence comes from Ambystoma mexicanum, assembly GCF_040938575.1. Taxonomy (NCBI): domain Eukaryota; kingdom Metazoa; phylum Chordata; class Amphibia; order Caudata; family Ambystomatidae; genus Ambystoma; species Ambystoma mexicanum. Next base: position 68,853,267 of record NC_090923.1, on the reverse strand, counting down.
GAGTAATGGGGTGTTGGTGGGGGGGATAGTTGAGGCACTTCATTCCATAAAAACAGTTAAAATTCATCATTGCATGGATATTCCTGATTGTGTCATTGTCGTGTTTATTGATTGTGGTGGTGTCACATGGTGGTGGAAGGCTTGTGCCATGTGAAAGTGTCAAAAGAAATTGTCTATCAGTCCCTGGCATGCCATTCTCCCATCCCTCATGTCATCTGTGGCAATGTGTGCATTTGCCTCGGCCACTGGAACTGTATCCTCTGGGGGTAGCATGCCCACATCGGGGGGTAGCGGAACATTTCTCTTCAGACAGATATTTTGCAACATTGCACTCACAAGCACAATTTTGCCAACTCAGAACTCTGAGCTTTTACCTATCTCGACTACCTAAACTACGTATTGACGACCAGCTTTTTTATAGGCTATACAGGTCACAAACTGGGTCAGGCTGTGACAAAACAGACCTTATCCAGGTGGATCATTCTGGCAATTTCGGAATTCTACAGACTGGAAAGCAAGGATACTCCAGAAGGATTAAGGGCCCATTCCACCAGGGGTATGGGTATCTCTACAGCCCTGCAAAAGGGATGAGCTGATCAAAAACATTTGTGGGACAGCTACATGGTCTACTATTCACAAGTTCATAAAGAATTACTGCCTTGAGTCTTCCCTTGTTCAGGATGGAATGTTTGGAAAAGCTGTCCTCATCGCCCTCCCAGCCTACCCCACAGTACCAAATTCCCATGCTACTACAGCTTTTGCTCCTTCAAAGTTTAGTACGGTCAATCCCGTGGTTATGCGGGTAGTTTCTACTGTAAGAAAAACAGATCTGAAGCAAACAGGTGCTGCGCGGGCCATCTATACCTTCAATTACATCATCCTCGAGACGGAGGCCCTCGAGGGACATCGAGTCAACTGCATCGACGCACATCGCCCTCTGCCAAAAAGCTTTTCCGAAGCTGCTGAAGCCGGATATCTAATAGCAAAGATGAGGAACATGTGGGAGGAACATCCAGTCGAAAGAACGTTACCAGGGTTAAGTAACTTGTTCATCTCCTTGCCACCAAGTTACCCTCTTAATCTACCGCTCAACTGCCTTCTAGCTAACATGTTTTTCTCGCCTCTATCCTGCCTCTGTCCCTCACTTTCTCTGCCTCCACTGTAGCACATTATCCATCATGTCCACATCTCTTAACACAGCTGGCCGTACTGCATGCCTGCACTTAAAAATGCCTATAATGTTGATTGTCCTTCATCTAGGTATGTCCACCTATGTATTGTCCCTGGTGCCAGTTCCATTTACTCCCCTCCACAACCTAGTCAGAATGTCCCTCAAACTCACCTCATTGTAAGACGCTCACTGCTGCCCATCAATTTTGATTTCTTATTTATGTATGTTCTTTTGTGATCCAAAGTGCATTGTTCCTCTCTGCCTATCAATAAATACATAAAATAAGTAAATATCCATTGCAGTATTTTCCCTAGCATAAACTCAATTAGTGCATAATTCACAGAGATTAGACGATTTACTTTGATCATTGCCAAAGATCTCACCTAGCAAAGTGTAAAGGGTAAGTAGATAACAATAAGTATACATAGGTGCAGATGAGAATACCTGCCACTGCTCTACCTGTCTTCACGATCATGCAGGAGGGTGTTTAGCAAATTTAGTCTATGTCCCTTTTCCCTGCTTGTGATGGAGATGGTGGATTAGGACATCATTACTGACTCTATTATACATGTCGGACAAATAAAGTTGGTCAATGACTGATGTTGCGCTACTGTCTAATAGAGTTGATTATGTGCCTCTTTTTGGCATGAAGGGTTTATTGGTAGTGCAAGCAGCTCCCCATTCCAGACTCTGAGCCCTACAAAGGGAATGACTTAGGGGATCAAGTGTCTCACCAAGGCAGTGGATCATGAGCTTGGGTGGAGATATTGGGAGGCTCCCCATGTAACTCTTCATTTGTCCCTGGCACTTTGCCTGAGTCAGTCTCAGTGGCACCCTAAATGCTCCTCCACCCCTCGCTAGGCAGACCTAAATGGCTATAGGGAGAAAACAAACAGTTTAACCCAAATTCGATTTAATTTACAGGGTGCACTGTCGCAAACTTGTGGTTCTTTTATCTGCTCCAGTATCCAACAAGGTATTTCCCAGCTCCAGTGAGAGGTTCTGTGTTTAGTGAAAGAAGAAGAAAAGGAGTAAGATGAGGATGGAGTAAGATTGGAGGCGAAGGTGGTGGAAGGAGGACACAAGGAGCATCAGAAGGTACTAAGATCTTATGAAGATGTGGTAAAGGAGGAGCAGAGAATCAGATCTAAGGAGGGAGTGATGAAAGGAGGAGTAGGAACATAGGTGTAGGGATTAGGATGGTAGGAGGATGAGGTGAAACGAGAAGCTAAAATGAAGCATGGGAGTAATGCCATAGCCAGACAGAACAAGAAGGTTTCAGCATACTGGATCAGCCCTAAATTGAACCATGAGGTGGGAGGAGGAAAGATACTTAGTTAAGGAGGCCTGAAGACAGTCATTGCAACCTAGGGTGATATACCCAAGGGTTAAGTGAGAGCCTAGAACGGAAGACAGCTAATAGCTTCTCTATCGCATCCTGATGCAAAAGTTACATCTGTATTACCCGATGATCAACCTAATAAACAAAGTCATCTGGAGAGTCTTGGCAGAATAAGAACTGGCAACTGGGTTCAGGATCTGCTTGGGAACCCGCAATAGAGAGTCTTTGAAGGGTTCCATCAGAAATCTGCAGCACCACTGGGACATGAGAGGATATTGCACTGGTTGTGTTAGAGTTTTGGTTTCATCATTAATCTGCTGCTTTTGCCCCATTTTGTTAATGAAAGCCTCTGGGAAGTGTCAAGACTGTTACAGAAGACAACTCTGCCCCTAAATGAAATGCTGCGCCTCTGTCTCAACTACCCACCCAAGCCATCCTGGGCTCCTCAAGATGGGACTTATGTAGTATGGCCAAGGTGAAGATAGGCCTGAAATAGTGCATGCCTATCGCCACATGTTTAAAGGTCACGCCACATGTTTAAAGGTCACGCTGCCAGGATCCTTTGGACTCTTGGTGCCAAAGAGTTGTCTGGCGGTTAGATACAGGATAGATTTGGGGGACAGGGTGATGGATCCAGCCTGCAGTGGGGTGATTACTGATCTCCTTTTTAGGCAATGGACAGAGAGTATCCTGATGTGAAAAGGAGACGCTTTGTACCATATAATCTGGAAAAACTACACCCTCACCAATGCCGAAGTTGTCTTTGATTTGGGCAAGGCTGAGAGGGGGAGCTCAGGTTTTGGTCCCGCCTGTTTCCTAAAGAAGGAGGTAGAAATACTGAGAGAGGACAAGAGCCTCCAATCCCACTTCATTCTATCCCTGGCGATTTGGCCCTGTATCTACTGAACACTGCACATTTATGACATCAATTTTCCATTCAACAAAAAGACCATCTTGATCAACCGTTGCTGATGTCACTTACCGCATTCCTAACTGTTATGTGTTTACTTGACTTCTGGTTGAAAATTCTTTGGGTTCAAATAAAAATAAAGAGGGGCAAAGAGCGTTGCAGTTCCCATAACCTGGGGCGGAGGATGATTAGATATCTTTAACTTACAATGCCCCTCCTATTTAAAATAGTGACACACAGTATTGCTTGTCATAAATGTATTCAGATTTCCTTGTTGGTTGGGCACGTTCCTAACGTCTTTCCATCCTGCAAACCGGTTATTCTTTCAACTGCCTTCGCCCACCTCCCAAATTCACGTGCAGATCCCAATCCAATGCTATAACAGAAGAGACATTCAATTTTATTCTGCCATTTCTTTCTTTTTGTTCTTGACAAGGAAAACAATAATTCGCAACCGCCACTTGTTCCATGATTAATTTAATTTGCCACCCTTAGATGTTGCTGATGTTTGTGCTGATGTTTGTGCATTAGCCATTGACCAGAAACAGACAGCTTCCTTAGGCACCTTAGCATAGCAGAATTTTGAGCAAAGACAATCTTCAAAGGATCCAAATAATCTGCTGGTGATTCATCTTTCTTCTGTTTACAGGTTTTTATCTTTGCCCAATGTTTTCCTGGCACACCATTGAAATGTTATGTATCAAATTATGCTGGTCTTGTATTAACATACTACTGGTTCCCTTTTCTTCAGTGGGCCAGCCACTCAGTTGATTTAAATGCTGGCGCTCCTCAGTGGACATTATCACCCTCATGAGCTGATTCATATAATTTTAGAAGGGGTGAAAAAAACACTATTATCATTTTCAGGTCATCAGTAAACCTTTCCAGTTCTTCCCTTATATTTTGATATTCTTTACAAACGTTTCTCAAATCCTCAGGTGTTCACTAGACTACCAGCAACATGATCATTCACGTCTGATAACTGTCTCAGTGGGGCTTGTTATTGCGAACTCTCTGTGCCATATATTTCACCTGCGCAGGTGTGGATTGGGCTTACATTAGTGGATATTGAAACACTGCTTCCTTACTGGATTGTGGATTGTGTTTGGTGATGGTTTTGCATACCTATGGTGAAAGTGCCCATGTCCTTCATTCCTGCACTTTTTGCCCTAACCCCACCATTATTTATTTCCTCACAGATCACTTCAGTACCTCCCATTCTTATCCCAAAAATGTACCCTTCCCTTAATTCCTATTTTACTAATGTCCTTAACATTTCTCTCGCTACTTCTACTTTCCCTCTCTTCTTTAAACATGCTATTATCCTTCCTATCTTGCAAAAACCTTCTCTGGATCCATCTCTTGTCTATAATCTCCATCCTGTTTCTGGTCTTCCTTACCTCTCTAAATTACTGGAACATCTTGTTTATTCCCATGTCTCTTCCTTTGTCACTCAGAGCTCTATTTCTTTATTTCTTTCATTTCAACTTTATTACCATTTTCTAATACATAACAGAAACTAAAGAGTACAGCGATATTGCAATTTCCCCTGACTCACTCAATACCTCCCAGACTTTGCAACCCAACCATCCTACAAGATGCATTTTATCTGAAAACCACTCCCCTCAACCCACCACAACCTAACCATCCTCCCCCCGCTCCTTCCAAATCTGACCTAAGCTCCACTTTTAATTACATATTGTGCCACTCTCAGTTATGCCAATAGTTATGGTTCAATTCCCGTTCAGGTATGGTTCCTTCCTATTTTCCCTATTTCCTTGCTGTGTTTCTGCAACCCTGGTCTATATATGCCGAGCAGAAGTCCGACCAGTCTGCCTCAATCGACCCGAGGTCCCCATGGAGAGCCGCCGTTATTCGTTCCATCACGTACATATTTCGGGCTATGCTAACCCACTCGCTCTTTCCTGGCAATTGAGCTCCCTTCCAACGTGTTGCCAAGCAAGCCCTTCCCGCCAAGAGAAGGCTGTGTGCCATTCGCGACTCCCAAATATGTTCTCTTTCTCTCACCTCCAACCTAAAGAGCACCAACATGGGAGCTTTCATCCCAGTAAGACTGGACCTCCGAACATCCCCACCAAATATGCCAATAGTCGGCTCTCGAGCCACATTCATGCCAGCACATTGGCCTTGCATCCTGGTACATCCTTGTAAGTTTGACCGGGTCATATTGCCATCTAGGTAAGAGCTTTACTGCGTTTAGTTTATATTGACAGGAGACAGAGGTTTTGAAGGCCATGACACATCTTTAGCCACGTTTGCGGGTCTAGTTCCAACAAGGAAGAACAAGAGCAGGAAGGTAAGTAAGTGGGCACCACTTGTTTAAATTCACTTTCAAACAGATCAAAAAAGGTTGAGGTTATAAATCATCTTTCAAAAAATTCACAGGAGCTGGCTACGATGAGTCTGGAGACACCCTGACTCGTGGAACACAAAAATATACAGAAGACCAGGTAACAAACCTGGCCACACAGCCGCTCTCTGTATAAGCCCTACCAAGGGCAGTGCAATTTGCAAAATTAGAGTCAACTAGTAGATGTTCACTGTATTTACAGAATGTAACTCATCCAAATAAATCTCTTAGTCGGATCCAAAAGTAATATGCGTTTATCAGAAAGAAAATTCCAAGTTGGTCACTAATAAAATCTTAGTGAGGCCGCGGCTAACTCATCCCATAATTGTTATAGACATAAAGTGCCAATGCATTTCGGAGCATACAGCTCCTTCATCAGGGCAGGTCTAATTTACACAAACTGTGGAACATTTATACCAAAAGCATCAAGTTTTGAAAAACATAAACAAAATCGTGATTGTGTTACAAAATATAACCATGCGTGAAAACAATATAAAAATATCATACCAATTTTCGATGAGTTGCAAGGTAAATGGAAAAGGTGAATTAAGCCACACAGTAGGTAAAAGAAAAGATGCCAAAATAAATAATGTGTAAATGAAATAACACAGTTAATTTGAACATGATCAGAAAACCAAGGAAAGTTACCTCAAGGGATCGAGGTAGCCCGTGGAAAAAATGTGCGGGGAGTTGACAACAACTTCACGCAAGATCAAAGGTCTGGAAACCAGACCAAATCAATTCTTCAATCTGTAGGTGCAACAACATGTGTTTTAGTGGGTTGTCTCAGAATTTATGATAGACATTAGTTGTAGAGGTCTGCAGGCTTACCTGTACTCGTAAAGCTACGAGTGTACTGAGGCTGGGATTGCGGTCAAGCAGGGGACGCCATTCCGCATTGCCAGGGAACAGCGTTCCCAAGGTTACTCATACTAATATAAACACGTGACCCAAATGTGTCCATTGATCGACACGATGCCGATAACAGTTGCACTCTATGCAATCAGGCAATCAAGGCTAAGAATCATAGAAATAAAGAATTTGCAGTAGAGCTGATGATAATTACGGAATTATAGAAGGAAAGAAATCGACAATTAAATATGAGAAAAACGGCTGATAGACATAGAAAACATACTGCCGATTACACTCTATGTAATCAGACAATTCAAGCCAAGAATTCAAATAAAAAAGAATTTGCAGTAGAGCTGATGATAATTACGGAATTATAGAAGGAACAGAATTAAAAATTAAATATGAGAAAAAAGGCTGATAGACATAGAAAACATACTGACGATTGCACTCCATGCAATCAGGCAATTCAAGCCAGGAATCCAGATAAAAAAGAATTTACAGTAAAGCTACTGATAAATGTAGAATTGTAGAAGGAAAAGAACAGAAAATTGAATATGAGAAAAAAGGCTAATAGACATAGAAAACATACTGACAATTGTGTATAAATGAGTGAAAATGTCATAGATAAAATAAACAAACATTGTGATAATAATAATAATGATAATAATAAGCATATTAGACACACTGCGATATATGGAAAAAATCATGCAAGGGTAGCATGTGTATCTAAACCATTACATAAACAACTAATGGGTGTAATCGTGGATATATCATGTACATTTATCATAAATACACCAGTCGCATGCGGTAGCCCCCGGAAGGCGCTACCTTGGGTCCCAAACCTAAGTTCGGGAAGGGCGACAATGGTGTGTAAACATTGGTGATTGGATCCTAATGTGATAACAATTCATATTGAATCCTAAAATAAAAGACATGAATGACCCCCTTAAAAAGAGAGGTCATCCAAAGTGTCCCGGTATAAATGTACATTGGTAGAGGAAGGGAATCATGTACTAGTCACTCATGTATCAACATAATCCTTTTAAGTCAAGCATGGAAAACAATGATTCAAATGTAACAGTGATAGTTAATCTCTTCATTTAGGCCATTTGGGTAGAGGCTCCCAAGTTTGTCTATCCAAAAGGTTTCTCTTTGGTTGAGTCGCAGGCCCAAATCCTCATGGGGATTCAATTTCTTTAACACTTCAAGAATGACAAATCTAATTTGAGTCAGGTTGTGGCTCTCATCACGCCAGTGGCGTGCCACCGCCGAGTTGGTGTTACATGTACGTATGCACGAACGGTGCTCGTTCCAACGTGCCTTTGCTGATCTCGTGGACTGTCCTACATAATACTTACCACAGGGGCATTTTATACCATATATAATGTTCACACTATCACACGTACCAAATGTCTTCAGGAAAATCTTGTTGCCTGTTCTGGGATGGTATATCGTGTCACCCTTGATCACCAAATTACAATTGATGCAATGTAAGCACGGATATGTTCCTGTGCGTGAAGTAATGGGTTCTTTCATCGGTGGCCTCGTGTGGACCAGTTCATCTCGTAGGTTTTTTCTCCTTTGATAAGCAAAGACTGGAAGTTGTTCAAATAGATTCTGGACCCTTACATCATTCTTAAAAATGCTCCAATGTTTCTTAATAGAATTCTTTATTTTGTTACTCTGAATGGAAAATTTAGAAACATATACTGGAGTTTTGAGTTCTTTCTTGGGTTTAGTAGTACTTTTCAATAGGCTGTCACGATCAAGGGAATTAACCCTCTGGACTGCCAAATCCAATTCATCCTTTCTGTATCCACGTGCTTCAAATTTCTCTCTCATGTTCAATTGCTGTGCTAAGTAGTCTTCAGGATCGCTCACGATCTTTTTAACTCTCAACAATTGACTGTAAGGAAGATTTTTGAGTAAACTGGACTGATGGAAACTCAGGCGGTGAAGTAAGTTATTGCGATCTGTGATTTTTCGAAATAATGTAGTAGAATAGTTGGCGTCTTTTTTCTCAATCTGAACATCAAGGAATGTGATTCTGTCTCTGGAGGTCTCTTTGGTGAACTGGATGCGCTGGTCGATGTTGTTAAGATATGTGAAAAAGTCACTGAAGCTCTCATCCGTGCCTGTCCATATTCCAAAAATATCATCGATGAACCGTAACCAGAGGTGTATATTTTTGTTCCATTCCTGGTTATTCAGTATATGGTCCATTTCATACTTATGCATAAAACAGTTTGCATAGGATGGTGCCATAGTGGCCCCCATTGATGTACCAGACACTTGAAGGAAGAATTTGTCTTGAAATTGAAAATATGAGTTCTCTGAAATAAAGTGAAGGAGAGATAGTATAAATTCCTTCTGTGCTCGAATTTCTGGTGCTTTTAACAGCAGCCATTCAACTGATTCTTTCCCAAGGTCATGAGGTATAGATGTGTATAGACTCTTCACATCAATGGTAAACATCAGGTGATCACAATCAAAAATAACAGAGTGTAGTTGCTGTAAGAAGTGTGTGGTATCTCTAACGTATGTGGAAGTTTGTTGTATAAGAGGTTGCAGAAAAAAGTCAATATACACTCCCAATGGTTGATTGATGCTACTCATTCCAGCAACAATAGGTCTCCCCGGTGGTTTAACAAGATCCTTATGAATTTTGGGCAACGTATAGAAATTGGGAACCCTTGGGTGTGGGTTGTTGAGGAATTTATAGGTGTGTTCATTTATCCAGTCTAATTCCATGGCTTTATCCAACAACATCTCAAGGTTCAATTTGATAGAAAGAGTGGGGTCTTGGTCTAAAGGTGCATAAATGGTCCGATCTTGCAGTTGTCTGATGCATTCAATGTTATAATCTGTAGTGTTCATGATGACTAGGGCGCCTCCCTTATCAGCTGGGCGTATGGTGATATCCTTATCACAATATAAATCTCTGATGATTTTCATTTCATGAGGTTTCATATTTCTATGCGGTGGAGTTTTATAACTGATCCGTTCAATGTCTCGAGTAACAAGTTTTTGAAAAATATCAATTGATGGTACTGAGATTGGTGGTATGAAGCCACTCTTAGTTCTGAATTCTTGAAAATCTGGGGCATCCGAGGTGTTCTCGTATGGTTCTAACTCCTCAAAGAATACTTTCAATTTAAGTTTTCTTATGAATTTGTACAACTCAATCTTGGTATTAAATAGAGTGGTACTGTAAGTGGGTACAAAACTCAACCCCTTTTGTAGGGTATCCTCTTCAGTTTTATTCAGAGTTTTATGAGATATATTTATGACTAGGTTTTCCTCAGTTGTAATCTTGTTTGTGGTTTGTTTTTTAGATTTCCTCCTCCCCCTGCGGGTTCTTTTGGGCGAGCTCCTAAAAAAGGTCCAGTCGTAGATGTGCGTGTGGACGGGCTGGCCGTTTGGTTGGGATCGCTCGATGCTTGTTCTGTCGGGACCTCGGTCTCCCTCTGTGCGTCTGAATCGGAGCTGGAAGTGTTATCTGATGGATACCTGTGGAGTTTCTTTGGTGCTATCGGGCCATACTTCTCCATCCATGTATAAACCTCTTCATTGATATAATCATATGTGTCCCTTTTAAACTTCTTCACCTTCTTTTGTTCCAACTCGTTCTTGTAGTCTTCCAGTTTCGCATTGATGTCAGTTAGAATGATATCGTATTCTTCTTTTCCTAGTGAACCTACAAGTTCTTTCTCAATTTCCTGAATTTCAGTGTTTAGTGTAACCAAATTTTTTGATAATTCCTGTATGGTTAATAAAATCAGGTCAAGGGAACACTTATTCAAAATAGCCTCCCATTTCCGTACAAATTCTTTGCTTTCCTTGCAAAGTGTTGGGCGAAGTTGGATCCGTAACCCTCTTGGTATACGTTGATTCTTGAAATAGCGGCCTAGAGTGATCGCATGTAGTTTGCGGTTTATCTCCTTCCGTATCTGTGTGGCCAGGTTTGTTACCTGGTCTTCTGTATATTTTTGTGTTCCACGAGTCAGGGTGTCTCCAGACTCATCGTAGCCAGCTCCTGTGAATTTTTTGAAAGATGATTTATAACCTCAACCTTTTTTGATCTGTTTGAAAGTGAATTTAAACAAGTGGTGCCCACTTACTTACCTTCCTGCTCTTGTTCTTCCTTTTTTGAGACACACGTGAGTGGAGGCACACAGTGATAGAGATTGTAATTTATACTCATACGACAATTTTAAACAACATAATGTCCTTTGAAGACATTGAAGGTCTTTCATCCAAATGCGCAGAAACCCTAGGGTTTTCCACAGAGGAGGCGGCAGCCATTCTAGAACTGATTAGTGAAACAAGCATTGGCACACACTCCACCACAACTAAAGACCCGGCTAAACGCATTAAACAACTTGAATACTTGATACGGAAGGAGATAAACCGCAAACTACATGCGATCACTCTAGGCCGCTATTTCAAGAATCAACGTATACCAAGAGGGTTACGAATCCAACTTCGCCCAACACTTTGCAAGGAAAGCAAAGAATTTGTACGGAAATGGGAGGCTATTTTGAATAAGTGTTCCCTTGACCTGATTTTATTAACCATACAGGAATTATCAAAAAATGTAGTTACACTAAACACTGAAATTCAGGAAATTGAGAAAGAACTTGTAGGTTCACTAGGAAAAGAAGAATACGATATCATTCTAACTGACATCAATGCGAAACTGGAAGACTACAAGAACGAGTTGGAACAAAAGAAGGTGAAGAAGTTTAAAAGGGACACATATGATTATATCAATGAAGAGGTTTATACATGGATGGAGAAGTATGGCCCGATAGCACCAAAGAAACTCCACAGGTATCCATCAGATAACACTTCCAGCTCCGATTCAGACGCACAGAGGGAGACCGAGGTCCCGACAGAACAAGCATCGAGCGATCCCAACCAAACGGCCAGCCCGTCCACACGCACATCTACGACTGGACCTTTTTTAGGAGCTCGCCCAAAAGAACCCGCAGGGGGAGGAGGAAATCTAAAAAACAAACCACAAACAAGATTACAACTGAGGAAAACCTAGTCATAAATATATCTCATAAAACTCTGAATAAAACTGAAGAGGATACCCTACAAAAGGGGTTGAGTTTTGTACCCACTTACAGTACCACTCTATTTAATACCAAGATTGAGTTGTACAAATTCATTAGAAAACTTAAATTGAAAGTATTCTTTGAGGAGTTAGAACCATACGAGAACACCTCGGATGCCCCAGATTTTCAAGAATTCAGAACTAAGAGTGGCTTCATACCACCAATCTCAGTACCATCAATTGATATTTTTCAAAAACTTGTTACTCGAGACATTGAACGGATCAGTTATAAAACTCCACCGCATAGAAACATGAAACCTCATGAAATGAAAATCATCAGAGATTTATATTGTGATAAGGATATTACCATACGCCCAGCTGATAAGGGAGGCGCCCTAGTCATCATGAACACTACAGATTATAACATTGAATGCATCAGACAACTGCAAGATCGGACCATTTATGCACCTTTAGACCAAGACCCCACTCTTTCTATCAAATTGAACCTTGAGATGTTGTTGGATAAAGCCATGGAATTAGACTGGATAAATGAACACACCTATAAATTCCTCAACAAGCCACACCCAAGGGTTCCCAATTTCTATACGTTGCCCAAAATTCATAAGGATCTTGTTAAACCACCGGGGAGACCTATTGTTGCTGGAATGAGTAGCATCAATCAACCATTGGGAGTGTATATTGACTTTTTTCTGCAACCTCTAATACAACAAACTTCCACATACGTTAGAGATACCACACACTTCTTACAGCAACTACACTCTGTTATTTTTGATTGTGATCACCTGATGTTTACCATTGATGTGAAGAGTCTATTCACATCTATACCTCATGACCTTGGGATAGAATCAGTTGAATGGCTGCTGTTAAAAGCACCAGAAATTCGAGCACAGAAGGAATTTATACTATCTCTCCTTCACTTTATTTCAGAGAACTCATATTTTCAATTTCAAGACAAATTCTTCCTTCAAGTGTCTGGTACATCAATGGGGGCCACTATGGCACCATCCTATGCGAACTGTTTTATGCATAAGTATGAAATGGACCATATACTGAATAACCAGGAATGGAACAAAAATATACACCTCTGGTTACGGTTCATCGATGATATTTTTGGAATATGGACAGGCACGGATGAGAGCTTCAGTGACTTTTTCACATATCTTAACAACATCGACCAGCGCATCCAGTTCACCAAAGAGACCTCCAGAGACAGAATCACATTCCTTGATGTTCAGATTGAGAAAAAAGACGCCAACTATTCTACTACATTATTTCGAAAAATCACAGATCGCAATAACTTACTTCACCGCCTGAGTTTCCATCAGTCCAGTTTACTCAAAAATCTTCCTTACAGTCAATTGTTGAGAGTTAAAAAGATCGTGAGCGATCCTGAAGACTACTTAGCACAGCAATTGAACATGAGAGAGAAATTTGAAGCATGTGGATACAGAAAGGATGAATTGGATTTGGCAGTCCAGAGGGTTAATTCCCTTGATCGTGACAGCCTATTGAAAAGTACTACTAAACCCAAGAAAGAACTCAAAACTCCAGTATATGTTTCTAAATTTTCCATTCAGAGTAACAAAATAAAGAATTCTATTAAGAAACATTGGAGCATTTTTAAGAATGATGTAAGGGTCCAGAATCTATTTGAACAACTTCCAGTCTTTGCTTATCAAAGGAGCAAAAATCTACGAGATGAACTGGTCCACACGAGGCCACCGATGAAAGAACCCATTACTTCACGCACAGGAACATATCCGTGCTTACATTGCATCAATTGTAATTTGGTGATCAAGGGTGACACGATATACCATCCCAGAACAGGCAACAAGATTTTCCTGAAGACATTTGGTACGTGTGATAGTGTGAACATTATATATGGTATAAAATGCCCCTGTGGTAAGTATTATGTAGGACAGTCCACGAGATCAGCAAAGGCACGTTGGAACGAGCACCGTTCGTGCATACGTACATGTAACACCAACTCGGCGGTGGCACGCCACTGGCGTGATGAGAGCCACAACCTGACTCAAATTAGATTTGTCATTCTTGAAGTGTTAAAGAAATTGAATCCCCATGAGGATTTGGGCCTGCGACTCAACCAAAGAGAAACCTTTTGGATAGACAAACTTGGGAGCCTCTACCCAAATGGCCTAAATGAAGAGATTAACTATCACTGTTACATTTGAATCATTGTTTTCCATGCTTGACTTAAAAGGATTATGTTGATACATGAGTGACTAGTACATGATTCCCTTCCTCTACCAATGTACATTTATACCGGGACACTTTGGATGACCTCTCTTTTTAAGGGGGTCATTCATGTCTTTTATTTTAGGATTCAATATGAATTGTTATCACATTAGGATCCAATCACCAACGTTTACACACCATTGTCGCCCTTCCCGAACTTAGGTTTGGGACCCAAGGTAGCGCCTTCCGGGGGCTACCGCATGCGACTGGTGTATTTATGATAAATGTACATGATATATCCACGATTACACCCATTAGTTGTTTATGTAATGGTTTAGATACACATGCTACCCTTGCATGATTTTTTCCATATATCGCAGTGTGTCTAATATGCTTATTATTATCATTATTATTATTATCACAATGTTTGTTTATTTTATCTATGACATTTTCACTCATTTATACACAATTGTCAGTATGTTTTCTATGTCTATTAGCCTTTTTTCTCATATTCAATTTTCTGTTCTTTTCCTTCTACAATTCTACATTTATCAGTAGCTTTACTGTAAATTCTTTTTTATCTGGATTCCTGGCTTGAATTGCCTGATTGCATGGAGTGCAATCGTCAGTATGTTTTCTATGTCTATCAGCCTTTTTTCTCATATTTAATTTTTAATTCTTTTCCTTCTATAATTCCGTAATTATCATCAGCTCTACTGCAAATTCTTTTTTATTTGAATTCTTGGCTTGAATTGTCTGATTACATAGAGTGTAATCGGCAGTATGTTTTCTATGTCTATCAGCCGTTTTTCTCATATTTAATTGTCGATTTCTTTCCTTCTATAATTCCGTAATTATCATCAGCTCTACTGCAAATTCTTTATTTCTATGATTCTTAGCCTTAATTGCCTGATTGCATAGAGTGCAACTGCCTATCGGCATCGTGTCGATCAATGGACACATTTGGGTCACGTGTTTATATTAGTATGAGTAACCTTGGGAACGCTGTTCCCTGGCAATGCGGAATGGCGTCCCCTGCTTGACCGCAATCCCAGCCTCAGTACACTCGTAGCTTTACGAGTACAGGTAAGCCTGCAGACCTCTACAACTAATGTCTATCATAAATTCTGAGACAACCCACTAAAACACATGTTGTTGCACCTACAGATTGAAGAATTGATTTGGTCTGGTTTCCAGACCTTTGATCTTGCGTGAAGTTGTTGTCAACTCCCCGCACATTTTTTCCACGGGCTACCTCGATCCCTTGAGGTAACTTTCCTTGGTTTTCTGATCATGTTCAAATTAACTGTGTTATTTCATTTACACATTATTTATTTTGGCATCTTTTCTTTTCCCTACTGTGTGGCTTAATTCACCTTTTCCATTTACCTTGCAACTCATCGAAAATTGGTATGTTATTTTTATATTGTTTTCACGCATGGTTATATTTTGTAACACAATCACGATTTTGTTTATGTTTTTCAAAACTTGATGCTTTTGGTATAAATGTTCCACAGTTTGTGTAAATTAGACCTGCCCTGATGAAGGAGCTGTATGCTCCGAAATGCATTGGCACTTTATGTCTATAACAATTATGGGATGAGTTAGCCGCGGCCTCACTAAGATTTTATTAGTGACCAACTTGGAATTTTCTTTCTGATAAACGCATATTACTTTTGGATCCGACTAAGAGATTTATTTGGATGAGTTACATTCTGTAAATACAGTGAACATCTACTAGTTGACTCTAATTTTGCAAATTGCACTGCCCTTGGTAGGGCTTATACAGAGAGCGGCTGTGTGGCCAGGTTTGTTACCTGGTCTTCTGTATATTTTTGGGTCTAGTTCCAAACCCATGTCCCTCTCCCACTTTAATCTTCAACCGCTCCACCGTCCCCTTCCGCGCGCCCACCAGTGCCTTGTACAGTGCCTGATCACTCCCTTCGACTCCGTAAGTGTGTCCAGTAGTTTCTCGACGGCGGTGAGCTCCCTCTGTTTCTTACTTTTCCATGCCTCCTTCGTCAAGACCCCCTTGAACTGCAAGTACGTAAAGGCAGTGAGTTTACCTATCCATTGGGCCTCCTCCAGTTCCTATATCATTATAAATGTCCCACCGTTCCACATTTGCCCAATCCTTTCCAGATATGCCTCATACCATGCCTGAAATCTAGAGGGATCTGGGAGCTCCCGACCCAAAAATGCCCATAGGGTGAGGGGCACAAAGTCACACCAGACATCTGTTTATCCTGTTGTCAAATGCTCCAAATAGTACCCTGGATTGGATGATGCCATATCCTATGTAGTAACTGTGCCCTAGGCACCCATAGCTACTCCCCCACCATTGCAGGCATCAGGTAGTGATTGTCAAGTGCCACCCATTGTAAGTCTGTCTGTCCTCTAAGATGAGGGATCAATATTCTTAACTGAGTTGCCTTGTAATATAGATATATATCTGGGAGCCCAACCCCTTCACTTTCCTTCGAGGAGATTCAAGACATCACTAGAAACTCTAGGTTTCTTCCCTTTCCACAAAAAACATAACATAACCCCTTGGTTGCCCTGAAGTAGAGGTTGGGGAAATGAATAGGCAGCATCTGGAACAGATATAGAATTTTGGGGAGGACTACCATCTTGAGTGCGTTCAGCCGTCCCATCCAAGAGATGGTCAACTCATTCCATTTTCCCAAATCCTTCTCCAGGACTGTTATCAGGAGGGGAAAGTTGGCTTCATACAGCCCCTCAAGCCCTCTTGTAACACTGATGCAGAGGTCCCGCAGAGACCCCGCGTTAACCACTATGCCCAGTTGAAGGAGGCATCCCAAATTGTTGTCCTTACCTCGATCACAGGAGAAGAGTACCGACTTGCCCCTTTACATTTTAAAGCCTGATCATTTCCTGTACTCCTCAATCAACTCCACTGCCATGGGGACCGATGTCAATGGATTTACCAAATGGAGGAGCATGTCATCAGCATACAGCCCTACCTTATATAGATTCTCACCAACCCTAATCCCCTCCACTCTTCTGTCCTCCTTTATCCTCTTGGCCAAAGGTTCTAGCAACAGTACAAATAGTGTTGGGGAGAGCGGGCACCCCTTTCTTGTCCCTCTTTCCAGGTTAAACCAATGCAAGTATCCCCTGTTCACTGCCACACATGCCCTGGGGGACGCATAGAGCACCATGTTACGAGTCCCTTACTTACCCCAAACTTAATCAGCACTGCCTCTAAAAAGTCCCACTCCACCCTGTCAAAGGCCTTCTCGGCATCTATGGAGAGAAGCGTGGGGTCATCCTCCCAGCCCTGTACCTCATTAGTCAAATGCAGTTTCTTTCTCATGGTATCGGCACCTTGCCGCCCTTTTACAAACCCCACTTGGTCCGAATGAACAAGCCACAGCATGTGTCCCTCCAACCTTGCAACTAGTACTCTGGTGTAAATCTTGGTGTCAATTTTCAAGAGAGAAATCGGACGGTAGGAGCTGCACGCATGGGGGTCCATGACCTCCTTCGGTATCACCGTGATTAGAGCCTGTGTTAAAGATTCCCGGGGCTGTCCAAATGTCATTAAACAATTGTGTTAGGAAGTGGAGCAGGGCCGCGAGAAAGGATCTATGGAAACCTGATGTTAAGCCATCATCCCCCGGGACCTTACCTAGCTTCAACCGCCCGACAGCCACCCTAATTTCCTCCCCAGTGATTGGAGCTCCCAGGCTTTCTGCTTCCGTTGTTGTGAGCAAGGGGAGATTGGAGTCTGCCAAGTATTTCCCAATGTCCTCAATGCCCGCTGTCCCTTCAGTCCTGTACAGTCCCTCATAGAACATTGCAAATGCCTCCTGGATCCCTTCAGCCGAACCCTCAAATGTACTCCCCCTCCCTCCACATCCACAACCCACCTCTCTGCTCGCTGACCGTGTAGCCTAGCCGCCAGAAGAGCATCCGCCTTGTCCCCTTTCTCATAAAACTTCTGTTTAAAAAATTGTAGGCTGCAGGCTATCTTTCCTTCCTAGAGGATTCTCAAATCCTCCCTCACACTCTGCACCTCCTAGATGCGGTCCCCACTGCCACCCATGGCCAGCTGTGCCCGCTTCTCCAAGACACTTATTTTATCCCTCAGTCCTTTCTCTATGAGAGTGTGCTCCCTCTTCCTGCGAGCCCTCTCTCTGATCAATATCCCTCTCAATATCCCTCTCCATGTAGCCTTCGCCGCATCCCACACAATGTCCTCCTGCACCTCTCCAGTGTCATTAAGTAAAAAAAATTCTGTGATACCCTTCTCCAGCTCTTCCCTAAAACATGGGTCCTCCCACAGCGATTCATTACATCTCCACTTCGAACCCCTGGGACAAAGGCCTTTCCAACTAATATCAACCAGCACATGTCATGGTCCGACCAACTGATGGGATGGACAACTGACTCCTCTGCCAAATAGGTAGTCTGTTCTCGTCAGGGTCCCATGTGGGGCAGAATGAAAAGTTAACCCCCTGTCACTTGGGTGAAGGTGACGCCATATATCCTGCATCCTGTATAGTTCCTGATCGTCGTTCACATTTCCCTGCCCGCCAGATTTTGGTGCTCCTGCTCCCCGGAGTGCCCGGACTGTCGGTCAATGCTTACATCGCTCCAAACATTGAAGTCTCCCCCAGTATAAAATGTCCCCCACCGTCAGTCAATATCTTTTACAGGGTTCTCTGCAGGAACCTCCTTTGACCCTGTTTGAAAGCATACATCGGAGCAAATGTGAACCTGATTCCTCCAATCTGGTTTCATGTGTTAATATCCCCGCAAAAATATTGCCATACAAAAATATCACCATATTTTTGCGGCGATATTAAGGCATGGAACCTGTGGGTGACACCCCTGCAAACCCCGTATTATTTTAAAAGGAGCGTGGCACCCCCCTGCTCCCAAAAAACCCTAATATTATCCCCACTAAAAATATCGCCTATGGCCGTTC
Organism: Ambystoma mexicanum; assembly: GCF_040938575.1. Classification (NCBI taxonomy): domain Eukaryota; kingdom Metazoa; phylum Chordata; class Amphibia; order Caudata; family Ambystomatidae; genus Ambystoma; species Ambystoma mexicanum. The sequence continues at coordinate 68,834,388 of NC_090923.1, read as the reverse complement.
CCGACGACCATATATACGGCAATATTTTTGGTTGGGATAATATTACCTTATACCTTCAATCTGACCCGAGAACAAAATCGCCATTCCCTTAACATCCAACCACACTGTTGTAGCCTCCAGTCAGAGCCCCCTACGAACCAGAAACCCAACCCCAGCCTTTTTCGTTATCCCAGAGCCCCAATACTGTCCCCCACCAGACCACAGGGGATCCTTTGTTTTTCTTCTCCTGGAGGAATAGGACATCCATCCCAGATCTTCTAAATTCCAGAGCAACCAGGGATCTCTTAGTTGGAGAGTTCACCCTTCTACATTCAGCGTACATACTCTCATGCTGTCCCCCTATCCCTTCTTGTTGAGTCAGCCATACCCTAATCCTGTTTTCCACCACATTAATCACCATAAAGTTGACCCTCCCCATTGCCCCGCATCAGACCGAAAGTGTGCGTATATATATCATTGTCAGTTCGATAAATTCCAATACCCTTTTAACTCTCGAACACCCCACGCCCCCTTAGGTGCCAATCCCCCTTCAGTTACTTTCACTAGAAGAGTGCTGAACCACCAGACAGGCCGAGACCCAGGACCCAACTCATGACACCACAGTCCCCAGTCCCTCCACTCATGCCCCTAGCTTCAACTAGCTTTCAAAGCAAACAGCTGCTTACATACCCAGTAATCCCTACTAACCAAGCTGTAGTAGTAAAGTCCTCCACTCCAATCCCCCCAGCCTCCCACTCACCACCCCCACCATACCAACCGCCCCGCCAAACCCCCTAAACAACTACAACCAATGTGCTTCCCTGGCCCGTAATGTGTTCCGGGCGTGCAGTCGGGGGAGTATTCAGCATCTGGAACTTCCGCTGGCCACTACTGGAACTCCGGCTCCTCCCTCAACCGTTCATCCGGGCCCCCAAGAGCGTCACACACCACCTTAGCAGAGCACCCTGGGAGGCGGGCACAAGCCCCTATGTCGGGGTCCCACTCCTCTCGGGCGCCTGTTCTGTGTGGCTGGGCCTTCTTCCTTCCCAAGAGTAAAAAGAACTAAAAATAACATTTTTGGGCAGGTTAGCCCTGAGGTCCTGCTGAGCCTCTTGGTCCCTCCTCACCCGATCCGGGTGGACTCTCAATGGACCCTGTGTGGTCCTGTGGTTGCTCTCTCAAGCAGGGATGAGTCACTGCGCTGCCCAAGTTCGTCCCTCTCTCTGCACGTTTTCCCTCTGTGCAGGCCTCCGCCGGGCCCCAGCTGCCTGTCTCCTCTTGGTGGTGTCGGGCTGCCCACCTCTGGCTCTGGAAAAGGAGCAGAGGCTGGGCGGCCCACTCCCATGTCAGGACCACAAAGTCTCAGCTGCGGCTGTCTCCGTGTCCCTCACTCCTGTTCTCTGTCACGCCACACACCGGCAGTAGGAGAGAGCTTCAACTGCTCCTTCCCGGGCGCGCGTTTCTCTGGGTTTCAGCCATTGTAAAGCACATAGGCTCATATGTCCCCCTGGGGGGTGCACACACCTCTTGGGGGCTTAAAGTAGGGGCATATTCACTCCAAAAAGCCCGGGTGACGGAGCGGTACCTTTAGGCTACCGTCATCCTCGCACCCCGTGGTGGCCTCTCAGAGCTATAATTTATCTTGTTTCCAGTGTGGTTTTCGACCACTCCACTCGACTGAAACTGCTCTTCTCACTCTCTGTGACTCTCTGCTGTCTGCTTGTTGCTCCAAACAATGTTCTATTCTCATACTTTTGGATCTATCCGATGCCTTTGGCATGGTGGACCACTCACTACTTCTCCAGCCTCTCTTTTCTTTTGAGTTTTCTGGTTCTGTGTTATCCTGGTTTCAATTTTACTTGTCTAATTGTACTTACTCGGTCTCGTGCTCCTGTACCTGTTCTGATCCTCTACCTCTATTGCATGGTGCCCCACAGGTCTGTCCTTGGTCCATTACTCTTCTCTCTTTACACCTCTCCACTGGCTACTATTATTTCTTCATTTGGGCTGTTTTCATCACATCGATACTGATGACACCCAACTCTTTTTATCTTTGTCTTCCTTTATATCTACTATTTGATGAATCTTTCAGCCTGTCACTCTGCCATCAAAACCTGGATGTCTGATCATTTTTTGGTTCTTAATCTCTCTAAAACTGAAGTTCTTTTCTTCCCAGTTGGTACAATTCCTTCTCCTGTTCCCCCTGCCTTCGTTCTGTTTCCACCCTCGCGTCTTCTTATTTCTCTTACTGCTCGTAATCTTGGTCTTCACCTTGACGCCGATCTTCCTTTTGCATATCACATTTATATCACATCACGCTCCTGTCAATTCCATCTCTTTATTATTTGAAAAGTTATGGCTTTCCTAACCTTTAGTGCCACTAAGCTTTTAATATCTTCTCTAATTTGTTTATGATTATTCTACTGTTCGGCACTTGTTTTTGGTCTCCCTGTTTCTCGTTTACCTCCTTTAAAGTCTGTTTTTAATTCTTCAGTTTGTCTCTTGTATTCTGCACCCATTTGTCATTATATCTCTACCTCTTTAGCCTATCCTCGTTGGCTACCTTATCACTCTCAACTGAATTTTCTTTGTATTGTATTCAAGGCCCTTCATGGTCTTGCTCCCATCTCTCTTGCATCTTTGGCTTCTTCTATGTCCCCTCTCTGCTCTCCGCTCTCAGTGTAATTTTCTTTTAACTGTATCTCGTCCTACTTTTGCATCTTCACACATTTGCACTCTGTTGTCTACTAGAAAGTATCCATTATCCATGATAACTTGTACCCCACATCGATCATTGACGCTTTTTAATATTAGAGTAATGTCAGTGATTTAAACATGTAATGAACTTGAAATTTCTGTAGAATAACCCTTTTTGTTATTTGGTGAAAATGAATTTCCTTTATTGATCAGTGCAAGAAAATGCAGACCACTATGTATCAATACTGAATGTGTTGAAAACTCGACCAACTGGAGAACATGTACTACTGGAAATGGAGGAAAAACTAATGACTGTAAGTGTAAACATATTGTCAACTATTTGTATTGTTTCTTGTTTTAATAGATTTCGTTTTCTATCAGTTCAAATCATAAGGGACATGTGCGTCTTACTCCATCTAGTTTTCAAGCCATTGCCACTTGTATTTTTGGGTGCAAAAATAAAGAAAACATCAGATCAAAAAAAGTATTAATTGTTTTTGTCTAATGGTAGTCCCTATACAGGGCACTCATTGCTAATTCATGTATTGCTCTGTCATTAGCCTTCTTTATGAACGAGTTTAGGTTATCATTAGCTTTTAGATATGTTCCGTGGATTCAGTAGTTCTCCGATCGATGTCCCAGCATGCTAGTCACAATGCATGCAGTTATCTGAGATGTTAGTTATGAAATGAAATGGTCACTGTTACTTGTCAGCTGTCCAACCAAAATCCAGAAATCCATTACTTTACCTAGTTCATGGGCGTGCTACCTTCGCTGTCCCATACTGTGATTCTGAAAATCAGAATCAATGTAAAAGTATTTGTCATTTAGTGATTAGGAAATGGGCCTGAAATGAAAACGATGGTACAATCCACTAACTGAGTTTCAGCGTAATATTTAAAACTGTGCTTGCGTTGCCCCAGCAATTCACACAATTTTCTTGACTGTGACAGCATAATAAGGCCAACCAGCACCTCTTTCCTTCGTGGTGCACATCCACATTTTCCTGAATCCAATCTGCTTCTTGTGCAATAAACTCAGAGGTATGCAAAGGGTTCTGGCTGGTAAGACTCTTTACTGGAGGAACCAGTGCCCAGACTACACATATCTCTCAGTTCAAAGTAACAGAGCCCTTCCATCAGAGATCAAGCAAAGGTTCATAGCGCGACAAACATGGAGGCAAAGAACAGGTGGAGTTGCAATTCAATATATTTTTTTGTTACGATCCTTAATATACTTGTTGTGTTTTCCTTTGCCCTCCCCCCAGATGGTACAAGGGACTTGTTCCCATGAATGGCATGGTAATACTGCAGGATAAAAAACACAGAATTCCAATTGTTGTATGCCAACTCAGCTCTTTCGGATAACTAGCAAATGAGGTGGCACTACATGGCTTCATCTAATCAAGAAAAACACCCATGCAGTGGTCTCAGTATGCCACTTTATGTGGCTAATTGATGAAAAGGCAAATCCAATCTTTGACAATTCCTTACCTTTGACCAGGTCAACATGCATTATTTATATGAAAATTACAATAGTTTATTAAGTACAACATAGAGGTTCTTTAACTTCAGCTTCTTATTTATTTATTTTTAGAATTTGTTTAGTACAACATTCACCACCTATGTGGTCTCTTGGCATTTCCAGCATTTCGAAGATTGAGTCCATTGGAGACAGTAGCAATTTTTCATACGTTTAGTCTATGAAAGCATTGGTTTTATTAAGGGCACAGAGGTGAGTATTGTGTTTCTTTTTCTTTCGAGTAACTAGCATAAGAAGCTCCAGCAGCAAGATAAATAAAACAAACGTTCCTAGTAACTCTAATGACAAGCAACAAAACACTGAAAACCAGTACTAGAAGTCCCATGAGTTTGAGCACCAGTGTCTTCGACATCTTTCATCTTTCATCTTTCTGTTGCTCTGTCCTCTTTCCTTTGGTGAAAAGTTGGTGGAGGGATAATCATGAACAACAAACAGTAGAACATCCTTGCCCCACATCAGGCAATACTTGATTCATGACAATGCCATGTTCTTTCAAGCAGACTTCTTCTAGTCAACTGAGAAGAGAACGCAATCAAGAAAAATACCAAGAGAGGTCAGTGTGTTAACACATTGCTAAAACATGGTCAATTCCAACATGACACTGTCAATAAGTGGTCAATTCCAGCAGTACCTTTTGGATCAAAGTGCACAACCCCCTTATCAAACCATAATGCTGTACCAAACAAGCCTATTGCGGTTTCAGACAAAAGTCTTTGAACAATGATTCTTCTGACCAGTCTGCTGCATTCATGGTGTTGTCTAAAAGCTGAATGTGTCCCCAATATGTTTTGTATCGACCCCTGGTTGATTAAGCACCCTATGTACGTCTTTTGCCAGTATGTAAGAACTTAACAGCTTGTGGGGGAGGTGGGACAGCATGAGCAGCTAAGCATCTTATCTTCCACGATGAGTCTTCATCATCCTCTTATATGCTTGACTGCACCTTACCACACAAATTTGCATAATCTGGAAAACTCAGATAGGAGATCATTCTCGAATTGCATTTGATGTGGCAAAAGACTTGCCAAATAAAGCCTTCCACAGAAAACATCCTGCTAGTAATGTCCAACATGCACAAATTGTATACAGTGCTGCAGGATTTGAGACATAGGAGCATTGTCAGCTTACAATACAGAGCCATCATAGAAAGCTGTTTATTACAGTCACATGAAATAAGTTGAGTATGCTGTTCAGCTCCAATAACCCTAAATATTGTGGATTATTGAGGAGCTGTGGTACCTATTCGCGAATACCCAATGTACAAATCAGCAGATTCTTGCTGATCAGAACCCCCTCCAGAAGAAATGTCCTGCCGGAGATGAATGAGTGGTGACTGTTCACTGTCTGATGAGTTTAGCCTGTTTCTACTAGTTTTGCTAGATAATTCAGCACCAAAGATAACAGTGCTAAAACGGGATCGGTACACCTCTCTGCACACCACCAACATCAGTTGCCCAATGCGGCATAGTAGTATTTAAATGTGGAAATGGCCCAGGATTTCTTGTTAAGGTCCTGAGATTTACCTGAAAGTCCTGGTATGGATCTTTCATAATAATAATAATTTGGCATTTATATAGCACTACGAACCCTCGGGTATCTGAGCGCTGCTTATTATTACCCACGGTGTGTGGTGCTCATTTATCGACCTCGGAAGGATGAAAGGCTGAGTTTGGCCCCGCCGGGATTCAAACCTGCGTTAGCAGGCTCTGCACGGATGTCAAAGCGAGTGCTCTACTTGCTGTGCCACTTGACCGGCTTTGTGACTGAAAATCCTCCAAGTCACTAGCACTATTGAGCCTGCATTTATTATTGTGTGAGGATCATCCTAGAAGACCTGAGTGTGGATGAGGGATCTTTAGTAGTTAGATTGGAAAATCTAACAAACATTCCTTTCAAATTGGAAACCACACTTGCGAGATCCAAAATGGGGTGATCACCACCAGTTCTTGACTTATCTTTGCCAAGGCACTTGCTATGGTTGCGAAATGGAGAAATGCATTATTCATCTGCGTGTACTAGGGTTATAGAAACTCGTATGAATTTAGATCCTCTGTCCTCCAACTGAAAACACTCATTAATTGCCTGCTGAGACAGGATGCAAGCAGATATGTCTGCAGAAGTCTGTAAGTGTCCTGAAAGATTTGAAACACAAACAAAGCTAACCACAAGCTAATGGAGTCTTCCAGATACCTCAAATGCCAATCTGCTCCCATATTTAATAGCCCTGGAATATGCTATGTATTGACTTCTATCTTCCTTTCTAGGTAGCAATGCCAAAGATCATGTACTATCTCTGCCAGTAACGTGCATTGCGTGTCCTCCAGATGATGTACATAGCAGACGGTGGGCACATTGTCCATATTGAACAGGACGGACCAGCAAACTATTTCCTTGGCCAACGCCTTGTTTGTGAAAGACCCGACTAGTAACTCTAAGCAACTCAGATGTATATTCAATTCCTCTTGAGAAGAAATGCCTCACGTGACTGTATTTATGCACCATGCACCCAGCTTGTATCCAATTCTATCACTAAAACCAGGGTCGCACCAAAGACTGTAGTGCCAGTAAAGTTCTACTACTGATTCTTCCGACAGATGCACCATCTAGGGTTGTCCTAGCCTCCTCTAAGGAAAAGCAATCTTGACTGTCTGAAGGTCCGATAATGCAATGGGCACACAAATATGGTGCCAGTGTATGCCGATAACAACTCTATCACTCTTGCTAACTCTTGAAGGAAAGCGCACAATGTCTCCAAGAGCGTACAGCCTCCCTTCCTGATTTTTCAGATTTGTTCTTGCGGATGTCTGCGTGTTGCTTCAAACATATTTACAGTGAACCCTAGAGAATCCAACTTGTGTGTCAGGACTCCTCCAATTTTTCAGGATCTTCCACTCCTGTAGAAAATTCTTAGCCATCTTCACTTGCTCTAGGAGGAGGTTCCTGTCCTGCGAATGAAGATCATGTCATCCATAAAAATGATGAGTTGCAACTCACCCCTTGAAGATCAGCAACTATTGATCAGAGACCCTTCGTGAAGCATCAACTAGCTGATAAAAACTCAGCAGCAGCCCTCACAGAAGAATTGAAGTAAAGGCTTGTGTGGGCCGTAGAACAATTCGTCAGAATTGAGATAGCAGTTGGCACGTCACTTTCTTTAGCTTGTTGTGCCAAGTTTAGGCTTTTGGACAGATGCCCTGAAATGTCTAGCAGCTTGTCGTTATGTGATCTCCATCCTCTATTGATTCCCTTTCTGAAGTCCTTCAGGGATTTCCCCACAAAGATAGTCATTTTAAGGTAAATCTAAACTCCATTCTCAATTTTTCGCTAGGACACTGTGCTCAAAGCCTAGCGTGGACCACATAAGCAGTGTTATCATGAAAAGGACAGTGAGGTGACCGGTGGACCCTTGAACCAGCTAGCTAAGGTACAACTTAAAATCTGTCCCTGTATATGAGCCCAACACCTTGCTACCTCCACTGTAGTCAGTATCATCCATGGGTCCCAAGGGTCAAAGTGATTAGGGATCACTCTTCCCTCTGAGAAAGGCCTCAGTTAGTCTAAGGAAAACATCCCTTGCTCCTGAAGTGGAAGGAGCATCCATTGCAGCTGTGCCGGGGTTCAAGCAGGGTGCATGTGTCAGTACTTGCTCCATCCCTTCTTGCTCATGATCACCTTTCACTGATGGCTCCTACACTGCATATATTCCTAAACGTCATCTAGATGTAACTGGAGGGGGTTTATGTCCTCTGCAACTGTTCAGCACACTGCCATGCACAGGATTCCCCAGCACTTTCGTAACCTTTCATAAACCTTAGGGTGCAAGCAGAATTCTGCTTCCAGCACTTTGCATCTAGCCATCACCATTATGGTCTGTGTAGCTGCCGACACTGAGATTTACGGCATGGATGTGTTGTTCTCTCAGAGTGAAACCTCAGAGCTTTGTTGCGCACAGATGGGGAGTAGCTTCTCCTTGAAGTGTGCTGTGCAACAAAATAGTCAATACAATGATAAGAGATAAGCACAATAAAGCCTTAAACTGTGCAAGTGCACCTGGGTTTATGTAATAACAATGGGAGATCAAGTCTGTTTGGGGTAAAGTCTGGACAGGCAGACCTCTACATGCACAAAACACTTCAGAAGTTGCGTGCCCTGAATGAAGCCTATATATATCTGTGATTCCAGATTATCTTTTACACATGGATCAAAATCCTTCCGGGCTTCAGGGAAAATTCTCTGCTGTCTGTGTTGTTTTGAGGCACTGAATGACCTCCTGCACGGGGACTGGTGGGAAAATGACAAGTCAATCATAAGGTAGAAATCATAATTTATCTATCTGGATTTATTTACTTTATTTTGTAATATTTTATTTTGTAATATTACTCTGTTTAGCAGCATCAAATACATCAGGTAAAAATAAAAAAAAATCTGTTGAGGTCACGCAACATCTTTTGTTGGTTCCTTGCCTTTCAAACCATGTTTATGTTAAGGTTAGTCATTTTTTCTTTTTTGCTATTGTCAGTTTTTTCCTCATGTCTCCTCAGTCAATATGCTGGTTCTTTCTGTTAACTGTACATCCATTATTTTTTCAGCAGAGAGCGTTGTGCGTCGATGCCTGTCAACTCGATGTCCCTCGGAGGCCTCTGCCTCGATGTCAACATCACTGATGGCATACATAGCGCACGCAGCGTCCGTTGGCTTCAGATCTGTTTTTCCGCACTAACACTTTCGGATACGGTACGCTTCGGTTTCTTTGTGAGAATCTTCGAAAATGGCTTTGTCATCAGCGTCTTCTACTGTGAAATCGGGATTTAAGAAATGTCGTGACTTTGGGTCGAATGAATATGCTTGTGGTGTCTGGGATCAGCTCATCCTTTGTCTGAGTGTGAGGACTGCCTGTCCATGACATCAAAATCCCTGAGAGAACGCAGAGGGAAACATGCAGCAGGTAGGATCCATAAGTCCCCAATGACTCTGTCGAAAGGACAGACATCGGACGAGTCAAGAACTGTTTCTCCTCGGCGTGAAAAAATAAACGATCCCAATCACGAAGTGGCTCCCACCACTTGTCATTGTCAAGACGCTCGAAGAAACGGCGCCATAGGTCGCCATCTTCGACATCTTCGAGTTCCTCTCCGGAACGGGTCGTATGTACAACAAAAACACTCTCTCCAGCTGAGTGGGAAGAATTTAGGCTGAAGATGATGAAAGTATTTCAGAATGCGGCCTTGACACCCTCGAGTACTGTCTAAAGCCATGCTCAGATCGAAAGAACCGATAAGCATAAAAATAAGACCTGTGCGCCTTTGGGCCCGGCAAGCAAAACTCCTCGAGAGCGTTCTAAGGATCCCTTGAGTCAAGAAAAAGTCCCTTCGAGGACTGAGTCGTCGACGCCATGGGCGCCAAAAGACACGTCAACGACGCCATTGGTGCCAAAAGACCATTTTTCAACGCCATCGATACAAAAATATAAGCAAAAGTCATCAATGCATCAGGCTTCAAGCTCCTCGATGTTACAGGCGGCGAAGTCATCGACGCAGGCTTCGAAGCCTTCAACGTCCACATCGACGGTATCGACAATCTGTGCACCTTTGTCGACAAATATCATGACACCATTGGGTATCATTGAAAAATCATATACCCCATTACCTAGGGCAGTTTTTTTCAAGTCTCTTTTTACTCGATTTATGAGGATGCAGAACCATCATCTGATGAATCAAAACCTTTTGGCCTCCAATATGATACGCCATCAGTTCCTGAGGCCCTAATATCTGAAGAGTCCAGGATAAAAGAACTTCAAGAATGCCTACATATTGCCAGTGGTTTGGACACCTCACCAGAGGTAGAGTTTGGCAGAACAGCCCCATCTGATCATGCAAAGGTACCCTATAGGCAGTTAATGTCGAGGGTAGTTGAGTACATGGGATGGAGTAGACCAAGCCCAGTTTTCGAACAAGATGTTCTGAGAGAAATTCTGGACAGGGGACCTCAGGAAGACCCAATTGTTCCTTTTCATGCAGCTTTACTAAAGCACATAAGTTTCAATCGGGAGGCACCTGAATTGAATCCGGCAGTCAACAAAAACTGACTTCTAAATACTGGGTACCAGCAGTGACCCCTATTACTTATCAAAGCACCCAACTCCAGGGATTCTGCTGGTACAGGCTGCCACCTCAGCCACAAGACACAATGCCTACCCTATTATCCCTCCTGATAGGGATGATAAACGTTACGACGTACTAGCCAAGAAGGTGTTTTCGTCTGGAAGTATGGCCCTGAATTCAGCAAATGCCACATGCATCTTGGCTAGGTTCACTCATGCCATTTGGGAGTGTATATCTATGGCGGTTGACCATATCCCAAAGGGAAAGAACCAGACAGGTTTTTGAAAATAGTCAAGGATGGTAAAGACACTGTGTGTGAATCCCTCCAGACTGGTCTCGACTCAGCAGAGCAATGGTGGCTAGTACAGTTATGAGCCGATTTGGCTGGTTGAGGAATTGAGAATTTGCTCCATATGCACAATCCAGACTGCTTAACATGCCCTTTGACGCACAAATGTTCGGTAGCAAAGCTGATGAAAGTCTGGAGAAACTGCAAACTTCAAAGGCAGCAGCCAAATCCCCTGGTGCTACAATTAGACAACCTCCAAATCGCGCCACAAGTACGCCCTGGAGGGGTAGGTCCTTTCGTCACTACTCCACATTTGGAAGAGGCAGAGGGCAGTTGATTCAAAGAGGCCAAGGAAGATTTCCCTGTGGTGGACTGGGAAGAGGTACTAAGATCGCCTCAGCAGCGGCTACTTTGCTGGCATCCGGAAGTGTACGCAAGCGTCTGGCTGTTGGGCTGTCCCGTATGACCTGCGTATTGTGTTGCCTCATAAGGACTGTTTCCTGCCCGTGATAACTTCTACTTCAGTGACTGCAACTGAGCACTAGTCGGCAAGAGGAAGCACGACGGTGCGGAAACACAAGGATTCACTTTCATCAATCTCACAAGTAAATATCTTGGGTTTGGGGCTCGTGCACCCATTTGAGGGTGCGTGCCTTTTTTTGTGCGCGATCTGTGAAGCATTTGAAAATCTCATACTGTCCTCGTTACTTTCCAGCCATGTCCTCCAGTGACCCGTCCACTGTGCATCCCATTGGTTCAGCGTGCACATAAGAATCCGGTGCACGCGAATCTCGCGCGTGCATCTGGAAGTGTACGCAAGAGTCTGGCTGTTGGGCTGTCCCGTATGACCTGCGTTTTGTGTTGCCTCATAAGGACTGTTTCCTGCCCGTGATAACTTCTACTTCAGTGACTGCAACCGAGCACTAGTCGGCAAGAGGAAGCACAACGGTGTGGAAACACGAGAATTCACTTTCATCACTCTCCCAAGTAAATATCATGGGTTTGGGGGTCACGAACCCATTTGAGGGCGTGCACCTTTCTTTTTTTTATTTTTTCTGTGCGCGCGTTCTGTGAAGCATTTGAAAATCTCATACTGTCCTCGTTCCTTTCCAGCCTTGTCCTCGAGTGACCCGCCCACTGTGCATCCCATTGGCTCAGCGTGCACATAAGAATCCGGTGCACGCACATCTCGCGCGCGCATCCGGAAGTGTACGCAAGTGTCTGGCTGTTGGGCTGCTCGGCTGGTGGGGGCTTGGGGTGGAGATACAGTAGAAGTAAGTTTTCATTGAATATACCTGGAACGCTGTTTACTTTCATAGCAACACGTGTATATGGCAATTGTCGGTCTACGGACCTCCCCTTAACCATGAGGAAGAATAAAATTCCATTGTTGAGAAAAGAACCGCGAGCTGACTTTTTTGCCGCCGTTAGCACAAGAGGCGCTAATGTCGCCAGAGCAGCGGCATTACCTTTACCTGAATCTAATGATGATGAGGACACACTACTGCAATGTGCGCAAGACTGTTCCTTAATGGGCAAAACCACGCAGGATCAGATTGACCCCTCCCAAACACTGTTTATGGAGGAGGAGTCAACTGACCCTGTAAAAAACAAACATGATGTGACATCTTGTATTGGTTGTGTTGAGCTATACCTTCGTAGTGCGCCGAAAAATAATGGAATAGGCAAGCAGTTATGATCAGAGTTATAAATTCCTTTTATTTTTGTGATATTAGAGCCTTTGTGGATGACACATGTTTCGGCAGAGCTGCCTTTTTCAAATCCAGGCTATATGGTTAGCTCATAGGTCACTGCATAATGCATGAAGAAGCTGATGTTCACAGGGATGAATCCCTCCTGGACAAATAAGTCCTCCGTATATTCGAGGTTTTGATGGCATCCCTGTGAACATCAGCTTCTTCATGCATTATGCAGTGACCTATGAGCTTACCATATAGCCTGGATTTGAAAAAGGCAGCTCTGCCGAAACACGTGTCATCCACAAAGGCTCTAATATCACAAAAATAAAAGGAATTTATAACTCTGATCATAACTACTTGCCTATTCCATTATTTTTCGGCGCACTATGAAGGTATAGCTCAACACAACCAATGCATATTGTCACATACGGAGTGGAGGGGCTCTAAGTCTCCGTAGTAGCTAAACCTGGTGCGAAGCAAGATCTCTAATGTCACCTTAACTCTCAAGGACAAATCCTTCTAATTCAACGGGGCGCGTAGGTACCGCAACAGGTGTCATCACAAACAGTCCATCACTAGCAATGCATGATGTGACATCTGCATTAGAGGATTTGTGTAAACCGAGTAATTTCAACTATGATAATTTTTTGGACTCACCGAACATCTTTTTATTAAAAGATTATAATTCTGAAGGTAACAGAGCTGCAAGTGTGACAGATTCATTCCAACCAGCAGCGGGCTCCGATATATCAGCCATGCTGGGTATCTTCAACAGACTGATTCTGCTAGAATTAAGAAAGCAGACGGCTGCTATTACCAGCCTATCTGATGAATTGGGGAAATTACCCCTGAGAATGGGTGAAACACTAATTCATGTATCTAAGAGTGTACTTGCTAATCCCTATATAGATGAGAGAGGTTGCAACCTTGAAAAAGTCAGTAATGGACAAGGTAATTTACTGGCAACTGATGAAACAATAACAATACCTACAACACAGGAAGGGCAAGGGGACCCATCAGTAATTGACATAGAGGAAACAAACATGGTTTGTGGTGACAAAGGTAATCACGTTAGTGGCGGAGGTGGGATTCAGAATCATGCAGCTATTGATCATTTTGAATTAAAAATATCCAAAAGACAGCAAAAAAGTAGCCAAAATGAAGAAAAAAAACGTGGCAAATAACAAATCATCAAGAACATTTTTTAGGGATCATGAGCTCAAACATACCATCCAAGAGGCTGCGGATGTGATTTTGGCTCCAGAAAGTAAAGTGGTAAAGCTAAGGAAAGGTATGATTGATTCTGGTTTGCAGCTGTGCCTTAAAGTAACCGCAGATCAAGCCTCACAGAGTGTATTTTCCGAGGGGGTTTATGCACTCTACGAAGTAATGAAAAAGAAAAGGGACAATGTTTTTGATATTTTCAAAGGCTCGACTCCAATTGCTAACAACCTTGAGATAGGTAATCCCAATTTTGAATGGGGGTCAAAGGGTTTTGACAAGCCTCCCGCGGCCTCCGTTATGAAAGTAAAAAAGACTGAATCTATTGTCAAAACATATGAATCAACTGATCAACCGAGGAAATTTGACAGAACTACTGTTAACACAGGCCTTGGCAACTCAGAGTGGAATGCCGCCTATGACACGACGGGTATTAACTTGGTTACAGAAACTGACCATGTATCCACCCATGCTGAAAATGGTGATCTATCGGCCCCAAAGTTAATAAAAGATGTGCGGAAAGTGCCCGGACAAGGTTGACCAAGCCATTAAGGAAGATGACTTGCGTCAACTGAATTTTAAGATGTTTAAAGAAAATCTTCCTTTAGAGAATAGGTGTAATTCGGTTGATACACCACTGCCAATTACTACAGCAGAAACCATCCCAGGTAAAAAAATAGTTAAGGAGAGGGACGGGATTAAGGACTTTGGTTACTGTGAGAATGTGAACGAACATGGGAGTGGTAGGGTTTTGATGGCTCCAACTAACCAGGATACAGATTTGAGAAAGCCTGTCAACACAGAGTAACCTGGGTTGATTATGAGATCACTATTTAATGACAACGTTAACATATCCCTAAATAGATCCTACATTGTATCCTTATTTGCAGACATACATTTAGTCGATTTTATACACAAATTCAGATACGACTATATACGTCTGTTTATACCCTCCCCCTTGGTGAGGTCCCTTCTTTTGAAAGAAGCAGAATTGTAGAGGTTTCGACATTTTAGAACAGAATTCTACTGTGCCTAGTGCCCAAACAAATGCACCAAGGTCAATAAGGTATGATCAGGGTTACCAAGAATCCAACCCAGAAAGGGTTAACTCCAATCTGGAAGCCAATCTGGATAAACAGGATTGGAGGTGGCTGGCACTGTCTCTGCGTGAGTCCGTCGACACTCTGAAACAGTTGGGCAAGCCCCTTTAGCTCTCTAAACAGCTTAAAGTTACTGAGTTGGAGTTCGAGAGGCTGCTCCAATCTAATGCATAACGAGAAACTGATGTTAGATCTGGCACAGTTTGACTTTATTCTCATTCATGAGTCATGGTCTAGAGTTCAACTATGTTAGGAAGGTTTTATTATGTCATCATCACTTTGTGCACATGGTGTAAATGAGGGCCGTCCAATGGGTCGTCTTATTATAGCAGCCAAGGATTCGAACCAATTGATTAAAACTGGCGAATGTTGCTTTTCCCACTTTTCCTTGTGGCATCATATCAGGTGCGGGTTAAAGAAATAGGTATTCCACTACTTGTTGTGAATGTATATTGGAGTCCTAGTGAACAGTCGGATCAATAATTAGAAAAGGAATTGACCAGTTTGGGAGCCTCCATCGAAGTATGGATCCAAGAGAACCCCGGGGGGCAGCTTGTTATTGCTGGGGATATGAATGCTGACTGTTTTGGCGATCGATTGTCTGGGGATGTGATTATCTCTAACACTGGGACACAGTTTGGAGTTGGGGGGAATTCCAAATTGCGAGGAAGACTATGGACACACTTTGCTGAAGTGTGGGGTTTTTAGTTGTTGTATAATGAACATTATACCTGGAAAGCTAGGGGTCATGAGTCAATAATTGACTATATTTTCCTCTCAGGTGGCTTGGCAAATTGCCTGGGGAAATTTGAGATAAAGGAGTCAGCAAGTAGTGACCATTGTATGCTTTCCATTGAAATATTGATTCATTTTCAAGGGCCAACGGTCAATACTTATAAACAAGGCTTATTGACAAATACTAAGGGAAATATAATCAAATGGACCCAGAAAATAAACTGTACAATTTACAGCCACTCTGGTAAAAGATTATGATGCACTGCCCCATTATCAAAGGGTGGACCACTATTCAGCCTTTAATTTCACACATTATATAACAACCACTATCTCAAAGTTGGATGAGAGTTTATGTAAGAAGATAGTGCCAAACAAAATACATAACCACCACACTAATACTGAAGTACATGACCGTAAATGTTTGTACAGGAAAGAACTAAGACACTTACATCAATCAGGGCTATCGGCAACGAGTATTCTGATTATGAAAAAAAAATCAAACAAAGGTATGAGAATTGGATAATTAACCACAGAGGGTGTTGATCACAACGGGACGGAGAAGCAATGTTGCACTCTTTATAGGGAGCAAATTCCTCTAATTTCTGGAATTTGATCAACGAGCTAGAAAGAGCCTTAGGAGTCCCTTCCCCTTCTCAAAACAGCGACGCCATAACCCACCGTGCGACCGTTGCGCTGGATGTATGCTGCAGGGTCAGCACTACGCCTGATCCTTTCCGCCGTAAGAGTGAAGGCACTTACTGCCTAACAAGTGAATATCGATTGAATCTTGCATACTGAGCAGGTTCAAACATGCCCATACCCAGATGGTGCTTGTGATCTTGATGCACTGATATATCTAAGATGGCCGCCCTGCCGACGAACTCCGCTTCGCTTCATTTTTGCTAACGACATGTTGCCTAACAACATTGAGTCTCTGGCTACATAGCCAATCAGCAGAAACCGGAGGCGGAAGCCGGCCTCTACAGACAAAGGCCAAGACAAGAACAAGGCCACTATCCTGTCTGCGACCTGTCCGCGACTGGAAGCGTCTCTTCGCGTCCAAGTCATTCGAAGGTACTCTCTGATAGTCATCCTATTCACTATCTTTATCTGCCAATAGTCTATTTGCTAAACTTCTGTTAGGCAGAATCCCGTGCAGTGCCCTTAGGGACCACTACACACAATTAAGACTACAGATGGAAATACAAGTTTTACCTTTGGTACAAGCCTGTATTACTATGTTAAAGTGGTAGCAGTAGCGGAGCAGCCAGGCTTATCTCAAGAGTATATGAGCAGTACCAGAGATTACACAAAGGGACCACAATTACTGTGACTCAAGCAAACACTTACTCAAGGTAAAATATAAGTACACTTATTTCTAAACCGTTTGTTATAAACACGATACTTCTATTAATTCGAAAACCACACGTAAAATATACAACTAACCAATTCACCTTGTACGGTATACTTCAAGGTAAGTACCCTGTGTTTTAGCGGACTGGTGTTATGGAACAAAAGACGTTACCGAGAATACACTTGCGATCACTTTTTGACAGTAATGAGAGTTCGGTCTTACTAAAGAAACGAGTATCCGCAGCAAGAAATGTTACCGGGGCAAAAACACACTTAGCACCTGAGATACCCAGAGAGAGTTGGGGGCAAAAATCATAGGCAATACTTTTTTCAAGGCAGACAGAATCAGAGAACACTCTTAGACAGAAATTCAAAAGTCAATAGGCCGGAGCCAGTGGCAAGTGGAACCGGGTTCCTGTTGTCGAGGATCACACAGTCAGATAGTTCACGATTCGGCGGAACCAAGAGTACTTAGATATTGTCAATAGAGGAAGCAAAAGTTATAAGAAGGAGGGAAGACAAGGGCAAGCCTTGGAGACGAAGAAAAAAGGGATTCACCCAAATTCCTCGAGCAGAACACAGTACCTTATTCAAGGAAGAAGCTGGTGCCACGGCAGTTGTTCCTGGTAGTTTCCTGCAGACCCTCGGTTCCTGGAGCTTCGATCCGAAGGAAGACGTCTAGAGGGGTCTGCACCACACAGGACTGAAGCCGGCAGCAGCGACGGTGAATAAAAGGTGCGCTCCTTAAAAAAACAGGAGAGGCTCTTCAGATGGCTATCTGGACCACTACAGCAGTGTGCAGCGATTTCGACCACGAAGAGGATCCTCTGGCTGTAGAAGATGAGCTGGTTATCCCCACCAACCTCAAGGGAAGAAGACTCCGGACTGGATCTTCTCTGGTCGTCGAAGGGTAGATAGCTCAGGACTGCAGCAGGGCTTCACCGGGACGGGACAGTTGCAGCAGTTGACTTCTTCTCCGCTTCTCTTCGGTTCCTTGTAGTTCCAGTGGCGACTCTGTCTTCTAGACCAAGAGACCTGCCTTTTATGCGAAAATCCCCCATTCACACAGCCTGGCTATAAATCACGCAGCAGGGGGGTTGTCCAGCCCGGACAACCACCTCAGCCAATCATGGGAAAGTGCGACTTGGGTTTCCTAGGATACCCTGTGCAGGGGGTGACTACACCCCTCCCTCACATTCAGCCCACCTAGACACCCAGGCGCCTAGGGGAGGGCTTCTGGGCAGAAGCCCGCCAAAAGGTAGTGAACAAAGGAGGCAAACCTGGTTTGCCGCGCAAAGTAAAACACAAGAAGGACTTTAACAAAAAGAAATGGCGAATAAACCCAACCGGAGCCAAAAGAAAAAGCCTTTGGTCGAGCGGGTTTAAGTTTGAGGGTAATATACCAGCCGAAAACAATACTACATTTATCTAGTATAATCGCGGTAGAAAAGTTAGGGTAGATACCACTGCCACCAGCCAAGTCTAAATGTTAAAAGAGCAAAAACAATGCTCTAGGAGGTACAGATAACAAGGGCTAACAATTAACCCTTTCCAGTACTCCAAGTAAGATGGGTGTACTGGATCTGTGGTTAAATGACTAAGTAAAGTGAATGGCAACTTTACCCTTTTCTGGGGGACAGTAGTCAGCCTCAGAAATGGAGTCTGTTGGAAGTCTAAAAGACAACCATATGTCACTGCACTGAAGGTGCCGTGGAAAACACAAAAGAAGGGGGCTACTGAAGTGGTGTACTCCAGAGTGCACAATCACAAAAACAGATGAAATACACATGGCAAAACACAGGTAACAGTGGAAAGAAAGGGGTACACTCTTTCCAAGTGGAAAAATAAACTCCAGAGATCTAGCAAAGCTGCTGGGGGACTCACTAGGTAAGGGAAATTAGCCATTGAATGAGAATTCTCCATAACAACTTCCACTTCACGTGCTCTTAGTTTGGTTGAATACTGCTTCGAACATCAATATTGACTTATACCACCACTGGTAGAAATATACAGATAACTTTATCATGTTTTATATTCCATTTAATTTGCCGGTATCATGACACTCTGATATATTCACCCATCGTCTGATATTCTTACCTATCTACTTAGCTTGCTTACCAATTATTCCTCTTCCACTGCTTTGATCTATGGTGTCAGGTAACCCTTTAGTATTTAGGTTGCATTTGATTTTAATCACGGCCGTTGCTGTGCACGCCGGAATTAGCTGCCTGAAGTAACCATCCTTTGCTGACTTGCATCGTATGTCGAATATAATGCTGTATATATAACTGTATCTGATCCAACTCAAATCTAGCCTGCTTTGTTATCTTACTGTGCTACATTTTGAACCAGCCTTTAGCTGCATTCGCTCACAATGTTAATCACTGACTAAGTATTATGGGATGTAATGTCCAAACTGTGGAATATGATACTAAATATATCTGTGCATAATGGTCTAAATTTGCACTCTGACCTATAGTCACCTTACGTATTTGCACGGTCTACCAAACTAGTCACCATGCACCTTTCATATTAGCCGCTGACCGCCTCTGTATTACTCACTATGTTAGCCTAATGAAACTCACGACGTACACTAGACATGATGTTGTCACAATTAGTGCTATTCCTAGGCCTCCTTAGTGCTCCAACTGATTTGAGCCTATGCAATTTATCTATTGAGACTACTATCCTATTCTTCTATATGCAAGAACATTCCTGTTATAAATCTTGCAATGTCAACTTACCTACCTTTATCTAATGACATTCAGCCATCGAGATTCCTAAAACCATGCCTTGCAAGTAACATTTACGCTACTCCTAGGCTCCATCCACGATGCCACGACCATCTAGCTGGTCATGCTATTGGCGTGCCCCAGCCCTTTGATAATGAGGCATCTCCGACACTAGACTGTCATTACCTCAAATATGCAGCACCTAATCATCGTTCTCTGTTCTGTAATATCACTAGTCTACCTTGCCCCACATTATTGAGAAATCAAAGACTCAGTTATAGATCCCCACGGCCTCATAAACTAAGATATACTACCCACAAAACTAGGGGTAATGCCAAGAAGTCTGGCACTACAGAACCCTCTACCATAGTTCCCACCAAAATTGACGACACCAGTACTATACAATCACCATCACTAATCAACCCTACTAATATACTAAAGGTAGGACTCATCAACGCTAGATCCCTCCAAGCACATGCCCTAGATATAGTGGATATCCTGACTAGCAATGACCTTGATATTATCGCTATCATGGAAACATGGCTGAAACCAACATCAGGCTCATCGTTAGCATTAGCCCTTCCACATAACTATTCCATTTTCCGTGCGGATAGAGAACTTAACTCAACTAAAGGGGGTGGAGTCGCATTTATTTACAGAACAGTACTGGAACTAAGAATGGTAAATAACCTGCAATTCCCATCCACCAAACTACTTTCAGTCAAACCTGCTACATCAGCCACCTCCACCATTACCATGCATCTAATCTGTGGCTGCCAGGCACTACTACCACCTTTGCAGATGATATTTTACAACTACTAACCTCTGACATAAAATCTAACTCTCAAGTTATAATCTTAGGCGACTTTAACTTAGGCCTTGATGACCCCACTGATTCCAAAGCCACTACCCTGAAGGATACTATCTCTGAGTTGGGATTTACACATTGTATCTGAAACCCAACGCATAATAAAGGTTGCATTATTGATTGGCTGGCGGACCTCAACTGTAACATTAAGGTACTATCCAACCCTCCCTGTGCATGGACCGACCATCACTTAATAACATTCAATATAGATAAAGCTGCCCCCTGCATCACACCTACTATAGCCCCAGCATCAATGACACGCAGTAAACGAAAACTTACTCTAGAAAACCTACTTCCTCTTCTACGCCCTATAACATATTTGACTTCAACCTACCAAGACCTGTCGGACTTAGTTAACCTCCACAATGAAGCGATTCTTAAAACTATTGAAACAATTGCACTCCTCAAACTACAGAAATCCAAGCCGCTAGCACATATCAACAAATGGTACACACCTCAACTAAAAATCCTGAGGAAAGAGTCAGATCAGCTAAATCTATCTGGAAAAAATCTCCTTCCCAACAAAATAAAGATATCTTCCAGGCAGCCTCATTTAATTACAAAGTTGCTATTGTCCAGGCGAAAAAAGATAACGTTAATGACCGTATAACCAAAGCTAACTCTAGTACTAAGGAACTATTCAATATTCTTAGAGAATTAGTACCATACCGGACTCTTGTATAAAAGACACTGCTTGGTGTACTAGCATATAGAATGCCCTTCAAGATAAAGTTACTCTGCTACTCAATAAAATAGCTATCAAGAAAACTATCATAGATAACACCATAACACAGGACAAGCCACTGCATCCTACCCCCAACTTAACACAATTTAATTTCAAACATCTAACAATCAAAGAAGTTGAGTTGATTATTCGCATACTCAAACCTTCCAATTATAAGGGTGATGTGTGTCCAGCCTCACTTATCAAGGAAGCTGCTACAGTACTTGCTCCCTTCATTACCTCATTCATAAATGCCTCATTTGACACAAATTCAGTACCCACCAACTTGAAAGACACATGGGTACTCTCGCTACAAAACAAACCTACATTAGACCCGAATAACCTGTCTAATTACAGGCCTATCACGACCGTCCCTTTCTTATTGAAAATATTAGACCGTGCAGCCTACCTCCAGATCCAGCAATATTTGGAAATTAACAACTTATTAGGACTAAGACAAGCAGGTTTCAGACCAAGACACGGGACGGAAACTGCACTGATTGACCTGAAGACTCAAATTCAGTCACTAAAAAACAAAGGAAAATCTGCACTACTCCTACTACTCGACTTATCTGCGGCATTTGGTTTAGTGAACCATGAAATCTTATGCAAACATCTTTCATCAGCCGCACACATCTCAGACCAAGCCAACGCATGGATTCAATCTTTCCTTAATAATAGATCTATGAGGGTCTTTGCACCAACTGCATCAGCCTCACCTTCACCAGTCTCTTGCGGAGTCCCCCAAAGATCCTGCGTATCCCCAAAGCTCTGCAATGTTTTCACCAAGCCTCTATTCGATATTCTGGACTATCCAGGTGTCACGTATACGAATTATGCGGATGACACTTAGATACTCATCCCTATCACTGGTGATTATGTTGCAGATAGTAAACTACTGAACGATATTTATAGCACCATCCAAATTTGGATGGCCAGGCACGGTTTATGTTTAAACGACGATAAAACGGAATTACTTATTCTTGGTTCCTCAACCAAACTAGTCAAGCTTGGTACCTCATTCAAAGCCTTTACTATCGATGGTAATATTATCAAAGTAGCTAATGAAGTGAAATCTCTAGGTATCCACATGGATTCTACACTATCATTCACAAGACAAACTAATGCCTTAGCATCAGCTACATCCTATACATGTAAGCTTATAAGAGCATGCCGTCCATATCTCTCACCATCTAACTGTACAACAGCAGCAAGAGCATTAGTACTATCCAAATTAGACTATTGTAATGCTCTCTATTTAGGAACATCCCAAAACAATATCAACAAAATGCAAGTTATGCAAAACAATGCAGTTAGATCAGCATGTAACATTCTGAGGAAACATCATATAACTACAGTCAGACAGAATTTAAAATGGTTGAATATTAAGCAAAGAATAGAACTCAAATCACTCTCACTAACACACAAGTGCCTCTATAACCAAGCTCCGACATACTTATGTAATTCCTTTACACGTCACTCATCTTCACGACCCATTATAACAGCTCAATCACATTGTATTGTTATACCCCGATTTAACCAACTAAGGGCAGGTGGAGCTAGTTTCCCAGTCCTAGCAGCAAAAAATGGAACTCACTTCCTATCTCCTTAAGATCAGAACCCTCCTTCTTGCTCTTCCGCAATAAGGTCAAAGCCTGGTTTCGGGACCAGGACTGCAACTCACCCACACCTTAACTCATGTCCTATAGTCCAATGTATATAAAACTGTTTTATTTGGATATTTTCCAGTCATTAGTTTGCATAGGCTGCTTTACTATACATTCATGGCCGTGTTACTGTGCCTTATGAAGTACCTTTAGTACAATTGTTTGTACATAAATTGTATATATATATTGTCATGTATTCATACTGCATTAAATTGTAAGATCAGCGCTCAGTTGCCCCAGGGTTAGACGCCCTCTACAAATAAATAAAATACAAATACAAAACAAAATACCTCAGAAAGATCGCAACATTGAATCCTATCACAGAAGACACATGGTTAAGGTCATTTCTCCAAACTTTACATTAATAATGAGTCGATTGAGGTAACGAAGATCGATGTGGGTTCGAATTGATCCCTGGAGCATTCCATGGAAAATATTGTGGGTTTAGTAAAAAGATCGAAAAACTTAAGCTAAATCCAGTATTATGGGCTAAAATACTGTTTTTGTTGTTTGAAAACATCCTGTACTTTAAATTATCCCACAATCTTGGACAGTCTCAATTGTCATACTTGTGTTCAAAAAGGGATCCCGTTTGTGCCCCACTAGTTATGGACCAATTGCCATAGCAGATCCTGAGTCCAAACTGTTTGCCTCCTTGGTTCTTCTTGACATACAAAAATGGATCTCGAGTAATCACATTTTGGATCTCAAACAAATTGGGTTTAAAAAGAACATTGGTACGGATTGTGGTGGTTTAATTCTAAAATGCTTAATTGCCAAATCGATGAAAATAGGAGCAATGCCTCCTTTTGTTGCGTCTATGGATTTAAGTATGGCCTTTGACCTGGTCGACAGAAATACTCTATGGCAGTTATTGAGAGATCTCGATATGCCAAGAAATCTACTTGATATTGTAATTGTTCTCTATTCTGACACCAGATTGAAGGTCCGCCTAGATTCTGAAGGTCATCTTTCTAAAGAATTCAAAATACCGAATGGCCTTTGCCAGGGCTGGATGTTGGCCCCAACCATATATAATCTATATGTCAGTGTTGCGGATATTGCATTGAATAATAAAGGTTTAGTTTCCCCCAGATTGAATAATGTTAGTTTCTCATGGATGGCCTATGTGGATGATTTCTTATTGATAGATAACACAAAGGTGGGTCTTCAACGATTAATAAAAGCAATTGAGAGGTTTGTATTTAACTTATCACTTAAAATTAATCCAACCAAAACAATAATTGTTCGTTTTGGGAGACCTAACAAGAGGGAAAGTGCCTTTTCCTGGTCATGCGAAGGCAAACTGATTAGATCTCAACCTGCTTTTAAATACTTGGGCTATCCCTTTTCTGGGGTTGGCTCTACTGCCCTAATTAGAAGTCAACTCAAATTAAAAGTGGAAGTTGCAATAAGGCAATGCGATCTATAGAAACCAAATTTGGGAAATTTTCCATGGTACCTCTTAGGGAATTTTATATCATGAAAGTCATACCGAGATTAGTGTATGGTATGGAACTATTTTCAAATGAATTCAAGGATACTTGAAGTATTTAGAAGGTAACATTTGCAGGTCGGTGTTATTTTTTTTAACCTAAATGCATTCCGTTTGACTTGATAAAATATGAATTCGGCCTACAATCCCTTTCAACTTTCAGCTTTGTTTAGTCTTTATTAGCCTGATATGTCCCATACGGCTTTACCAAATGATACCATATGTATTCTGCCTCCCCACTCTAGACCAACTGCCTATATGCAATGCTATCAGGTGCCACACTGCATATCCCATGAATGCATAGTGATCTCCGCCCAACCCTATTAGCAAGCGACCCAATCTCGCCAACCCACTTGCACCTATAGTCACCTTAGCCAGACGCCTTTATCATTCAGGCCAATTATACGTACCTGCATTTATGTGCCACTATGTATCTGCCACCATTCTACACTGTTCTACTAAGAACTATCCTCTACATAATCACTTTACAAGACTTCAACATGCCCCAGCCTACAGGCCAACTAACGCAAGTACTTGCACTACCTAAACAGGCCGATATGACCACTAAACCCTGCAGCCTCCAACAGAGAAACCTCAAACTCTGTGCTAGACTCCCAAGAATCTTTGATCCCCTAACTAATGCACACTTCACCACTAAAAGTCCAAGGGACGTTCAGCCCACTACCAACAACTCCGCACACAAAGATACTAATGGCCAACACCCACTTCATCTTAACTGCCGACTCTTCAGAGATCCTACCACCCCTTTGAAATGTCATCTCAAGTCCCAGCCATTATCTGTTCATCCCACTCAAATTGGCATAAAAGGTGCACTAATTAACGCCCGCTCCATGGTTGCCCACGCCACAGAGATATCTGACCTCATCCACAATGAAAATATCGACATTCTGGCCATTACTGATTCTTGGCTTCACTCTGCAGCAGGTCCCGCTATTATGCTAGCTATCCCAGACAATTACACTCTTATAAGACTAGATCATACCACTTCCAGAGGTGGAGGTCTTGCCATAATTGCGAAGAATAATCTAACCTTAAGACTCTCTACACCCCATAATACATATCCTGTGAATCCCTCACCGCCAAATTTACTATCTCCAATACTCAGACCATCACCATTCACTTGATATACAGACCACCAGGCCCTCGGGGTTCCTTTGAGGAAGATCTGACGAATATACTATCAGACAACCTCAAAAATTCATCACAATGCCTCATCCTAGGAGACTTTAACCTCGGTTTCAGTGACCTACTAGATCCCAACGCCTCACAGATTAACAATTCCTTAGAGGAATTAGGATTCACCCAAAAGATCACAGGTCCCACTCACATTAAAGGAAGGACCCTTGACTGGATTGCTGAACACAATTGCCCAACTTCTATCACTTCTATACTGCCTCAGCCCTGGTCTGACCACTACCTGATATCCTTTACGCTAGAGACCGCATTGCCCACAAATACCGGTAGCATAGCACCCACTGTTCCTACCAGAAATAAAAGAAATATTACTCCTGAAAAACTTATCCCCCTTATTCTTCCCACATTGAACTCTATCTCAGACCAGACCGACCCTTCTCCTATGGTAGACATGTACAATAAAGTGATGCTTGCATCCCTAGACGTTATAGACCCACTGAAAATTAGAAGGAGCAAACCCCGTCAACAATTAAACACATGGTTTTCGCCCAATCTGAAAGCAATTAGACAAGAGAAACGTCTAAGTGAAAAAATCTGGAGATTAGACCCCTCAGATCTCAATAAGAATAACCTGAACAAACTAGCCACTCTTTACAAAAAAGAAATCATCCTAGCCAAACAAACTTCCTACAACCTCTGAATCTCCCAAGCCAAATCAAATACTAAAGAACTGTTCGCTATCCTTAAAGAGGTAGAATCACCAATTCAGGTTCCCGAATCCGGTCTCAGGGACAAACATTTGTGCACGAGCATACAAAATGCCCCGGCCAATAAGATAACAACTCTTCAGGTCAAGATCAACAACAAAAAAGACACTCTTACTGTCTCTAAGACTGGCACTAATGCCATTGCCTCTAAGACTGGCACTAACGCCACTGCCTCTAAGACTGGCACTAATGCTGCACCAACACCGCAGACCACCCCGATCCCACCTACACTGCCGACTCCCTGTTTCTACTTTCACAAAGGATCTATTAAAGAAGTTGAAAAAGTAATCCTCACCCTCTAACCGTCAAATTTTCATGGTCACCCATGTCCAGCTCAAATCATAAAAGATGCTGCCCGTGAAATCTCCCCTTTCATCACGAAACTTATAAAGGCTTCCTTCACATCAGGCACCATACCCAACAACCTGAAACATTCCTGGGTCCTCCCCCTCCTTAAAAAACAAACCCTCGACCCATCCATCCCTACTAACTACCTCCCTATCACCACAGTGCCATTCCTACTCAACATCCTGGATAAAATAGCATATCTGCAAATTCAGCATCATCTGGAACAAAATCACCTCGTAGGAGTTCGACAGTCTGGCTTCAGACATCAACACAGTACTGACACTGCGCTCATAGACCTCAAGGCACAAATAGACGCACTAAGAGACGAAGGCAAGGCAGCACTCCTGCTACTCCTCGATCTCTCAGCTGCGTTTGATTTGGTAGATCACTCGATTCTCTGCAAACACTTGGATTCCGCGGCTCACTTCTCTCAGGAGGCAGTCGCCTGGATCCAGTCCTTCCTTGATAACGGATAATGCGAGTTTTCTCTCCTCTAGCAGATGCTGACCCTGCACCCATATCTTGTGGTGTGCCTCAGGGCTCCTGCGTTTCCCCTACTCTGTACAACATCTGCACAAAGCCCCTTTGCGCTGATCTTGATGGTGTAGGTATCACCTACACAAAATATGCCGATGATACCAAGATCCTCATCCGGTTGACGGGAGATTATGACAAGGATTTGGCCTTTGTGAACAGAGTATACCTCATCATCCAGGCATGGATGGCATCTCACGGTCTATGCCTGAATGATGACAAAACAGAATTCCTCATTCAAAGGGATTGTGTCCTCTGACGTATTCCTTATCTTTGAGGTTATCCATTCCGGCTTGCTGGCCTCGGAAATATTTTCAGTAGAGAGCGCTGCGCGTCGACGTCCCTCGAGTTGGTGTCCCTCAACAGCATCCGTATCAGCGCCGACGTCATCGTGCGTATAAATAGACTCGCGCAGCGTCCGTTGCTCAGTTCCGTTTTTCCGCGCTTCGTGGGCCTCGGAAACGTGTCTCTCAGTTCTTTTCCTCAAGAAGATTCTTCTTATTCTTCGAAGATATCATATAATTCGATGGCTTCTTCATCCGAACCATCGACCCCATGGCCCGGTTTAAAAAATTGTCGTGACTGTGGGATGAAAATGTCGTTGACGGATCCTCACAGGATCTGTGGTGCCTAGGATCGGAGCATCACTGTTCGGAATGCGAGGACTGTATGTCCATGATGGCGAAAGCCTTGAAGGAGCGTAAGGGGAAGCTAGAAAGAGGTAAGACTCTTAAAACTTCTACTCCCTCAAAAGTTTCTTCGGCAGAGTCGAGTCATTCATCTCCTCGTCGTCACAAGAAACATTCCCGTTCAAGGTCTCGAAGCGGTTCCCATCAGTCTTCAAGATCAAAACACTCTAAGAAGAGGCGTCGTAGATCTCCCTCTTCTTCTTCTTCCTCTACTTCCCCAGAAAGGGTCACCTGCCCCACGAAACACAGCTCTCCAGCTAAGTGGGAGGAATTCCGTAAGAAAATGCTTAGCGTCTTCGAGAAAGCAGCCTCGACCCCCTCGGAGACGTCTAAAGGTGATACCCTGGGTGAAAAGCCCGGAAAGTCAAAACGCCTCGAGTCGTTGAACCCGGCGAGAGAAACTTCCCGAGGGCATCATTAACCCTCGAGTAAAGGCAGGAAGACCACGTCATCGACGCCGTCATCGAAGATTGCCTTGACGCATATATTTGCGTCATCGACGCCTTTGTCGAAGGGCCCTTCGACACATAAATCGGTTACATCGACGCCCTCTTCGACGCCACTGTCGACACTGATAAAAGACAAAAGACAAACCTACAACTGTCACTACATCTCAGACAGTAGAGATGTCAAGGTTTTCGACCATTACATCGAGGATACCGTTGACAATTTTGACGACACTGAGTAGGATCCCGATCCTCTCGAGTCCATCGAGGTCTTTTCAAACTTTTTCAACGCCCTTTTCAGAATTGTCGAAGCCTTTGACTTCCACGTCGACAACCTCAACGTTTTCTCAGCCAGTGACAACCAGTTTGGCTCCTTCTGCTTTAGAAATGGGTTTTAAACCATATCCTAGGTCTGACTATTTTGGAGCCTTGTTCTCTATATATGAGGAAGGGGAGGATTCCGACCATGGGAGACCCTTTGGTTTACAAAGGACTACAACACCCATGCCAGATGAATTCATATCTGAAGAGAACAGGTAAAAGACCTTCAAGACTCTCTACATGAGGAAAGTGGTTTAGATACTTCTCCAGAAGTAGAGTTTGCTAAACCAGACCCTTGGGAGCATGCTGAGACCCCTTATAGGGCTCTGATGACCAGAATAGTTGAATTCATGGGGTTGTCTACACCTACACCATCTTTCCAACAGGATGACCTTACTGATATTTTAGATAAAGGTCCTCAGGAGGATCTTGTAGTTCCCTTTCATACTGCCCTGCAGAGAAAACTCTCTGCAAATTGGGAAACTCCTGAATTATCCCGGCAGTGAATAAGAAACTTTCTGCTAAATACAGGATATCTGCTTCAGATCCAGAATATTTGAGCAAGCATCCAACTCCAGAGAGTTTAGTTGTACAGGCAGCAACTGCATCAAATAGTAGGCCTGCATACCCTACTATTCCACAGGACAGGGATGATAAAAGATTTGATGCCATGTCAAAGAAGGTCTTTTCGGCATGTAGCATGGCGCTTAAATCTATTAACGCCACTTGCACGCTAGCAAGATTCAGCCATACACTTTGGGAGTGTGCTTCATCTGCGGCTGACTGCCTCCCGGAAGGAGAGGAAAGGGAAGCATTCTTAAACATCATCAGGGATGGAAAGGATGCAATGTGCAAATCCCTTCAAACAGGCATTGATTCTGCTGACAGTATCAGCAGGGCCATGGCGGCAAGTACCACAATCTGCAGATTTGTGTGGTTGCGAAAGTCTGGTTTTGCTCCAGATGTACAAGCTAGACTTTTGAACATGCCCTTTGATGGCACTTTTTTATTTGGTAAGACGGCTGATGACAGCCTGGAGAGATTACAAACATCCAAGGCAGCAGCGAAATCTCTTGGGGCTGCAATCCGGCAGACTCTGAATCGCCCCACAGGAGCTTCCTGGAGGGGTAGGTCCTTTCGCTTTTACTCCGCATTCGGAAAAGGCAGAGGACAACCAGCTCAAAGGGGCCAGAAATTATTCACCCGTGGTGGACGGGGAAAAGGTACAAAAGCCGCAGCAGCAGGTGCCACTTTACCCTCGGCATCTGTGTCAGCCGCTTCAAAACCCCTCTGAGGTCACCCCTCACAAGACACCAGTAGGGGGCAGGTTAAATCAACATCTGGCAGAATGTCAGGCTATTACGTCAGATGCTTGGGAATTGGAGACAGTTGCCTAAGGTTACTGCCTGCCCTTCCTACACACCCCTCATAGTCACCGACCAGGGAACAACTCTTTGAAGTTTCCAGATCCGCTCCTTATGCAGGAGATTATAGACCAGCTAGAGAAGGGTGCCATAGAGCCGGTACCTGTAGCGGAGAGGAACAAGGTTTGGTATTCCCCCTACTTCCTAGTACCAAAGAAGGACGGAGGACTTAGACCCACCTTGGACGTGCGAGAATTGAACAAATTCCTCAGGAAAGACAAGTTCAAGATGGTAACTCTTTCCCAGATTCTCCAGGCCCTCCAGCTTCAGGACTGGTAGGTATCTCTAGACCTTCAGGATGCTTATTTCCATGTGCCAATCCATCTCAAACACAGGAAATACCTGAGGTTCGCAATTGGCAACTCTCACTATCAATTTCGAGTTCTGTCATTTGGGCTGACCTCCGCCCTGAGGCTCTTCACCAAGCTAATGTCGGTAGTGGCGGCAAGTCTAAGGAGGCAAGGGATCCATGTCTACCCCTACTTGGACGATTGGTTGATCAGAGCAGTATCTTCGGAACAAGCTCAGATCCAGCTAGATTATGTCTGCTACTTCCTTCACAAGCTGGGCTTCTCCCTCAACTTAAAGAAGTCACCGATTATACCATCACAGAGACTCCAGTTCATCGGAGCGGTCCTGGACATTTCCCTGGGGAAAGCCTCGCCACCAGAGGTGAGGGCTCAAGATATTCTGCAGATGGTCAACAAGTATCAAAAGTCCCAAGGTCTTCCAGCCTTCGACCTTTAGAGGTTGCTAGGCCTCATGGCATCCTGCATCTTCCTAGTGCCAGAGGCTCGCCTGAGAATGAGATCCCTCCAGGGGGCACTAAGAACCCAATGGTCGCAATTCTCAGGAAGAATGTCAGATCTCCTTCAAGTCCCTGACAGAGTAGCTTGAGACCTTCAGTGGTGGGCCTGTCGGGAGAACATTTTGAAAGGAGAACAGTTTTGGCAACCATGGCTGGAGATAACAGTAGTCACGGATGCCTTACTCACGGGGCGGGGAGCCCATGCCAACGACTTAGCGGCCGTTGGTCTCCATCGGAGTCCAGACTACATATCAACCTGTTGGAGCTGAGAGCAATCAGACTAGCGCTGAAAGCTTTTCTGCCATCAGTACAGGGGAAAAATGTCCTGATAATGACGGACAACACAGTATCCATGCACTACCTCAACAAAAGAGGAGGCGTAGGGTCACTGCCACTGTGCAGAGAGGCAATGCAGCTTTGGTTTTGGGCAATTCAAGAAGTAATCTCTCTATCGGCAATTCACCTAGCCGGAGAGAAGAACTTGACGGCGGACGCTCTGAGCAGGCAGAGCACAGACTTCCACGAGTGGGAGCTAGCTCAGGAAGTCCTTCAAGAGATCTTCGCCCTTTGGGGACCCCCTCAAATGGATCTGTTTGCCACCAGCATCAACAGGAAGTGCGTTCAGTTCTGTTCAAGGGAATTTCCCCCGAGAGGAGCTCTAGGGGACGCGTTCGTAGTAGACTGGGAATTACCACTTCTGTACGCGTTTCCTCCAGTCCCTGTCATTCCTCAAATGATCAGGAGGTTGAGAAGATTCTGGAAAACTATGATCCTAATTGCCCCGGATTGGGCCAGGAGAACGTGGTACCCGGACCTTCTGGACATGTCCATCTACCCTCCAATTCGTCTTCCGCAAATGGAGGATCTTCTCTCGCAGAAGGGAGGTCAGGTTCTCCATCCAGATATCAGAACCCTCAACCTTCACGCTTGGTTTCTGAAAGGTTGAGATACAAGGATTGGGATCTCCTGGAGGACATCATGGAGGTGTTGCTTTCAGCTAGAAGGCCAGCAACAAAGACTTTATACCGCTGCCGTTGGAAAAAATTCTGCAGCTGGTGTAGAGAAAAGAATATCGAACCCTTCTCATGCAGTACACAAATGGTGTTATCTTTCTTACTTTACTTAGAAAATTCAGGTCTTCAAGTTGCTACGATCAAGGGTTACCTTGCAGCGATGTCAATCTTTAAGCGCACTGCGGAGCAGCCTTCATATTTCAAATTACCCCTGGTAATCTAATTTCTGAAAGGATTAACTAATGTTTATCCCCCAAAGCCTTTTCAAATTCCATTGTGGGACCTAAATCTAGTCTTAAATTTTCTGATGGGTTCTCCTTTTGAACCACTCCATTCTTGTTCATTAAGGTTTCTGACTCTTAAAACAGTATTCTTAGTGGGTTTAACATCTGCCAGAAGAGTTAGTGAATTACAAGCACTATCTTGCAAACCTCCTCATACAACCTTTCATAAAGACAAGGTTGTTTTACAAGTGAAGCCTCATTTTTCTCCTAAAAGTAGTTTCTGAATTCCACATTACGCAGAAAATAGCTTTACCTTCATTCTATCCTCCTCCCACCCAGGGAAAGGGGAAGAGAGGTTACATAGGCTGGATCCAAGGCGGGCCTTGAGTTTTTATATCAGCAGACTTGCTAGGATAAGGCAAGCAGACCAATTGTTTGTAGGTTATGCAGGACTCAAATTAGGATTACCAATCACGAAACAAACCATTTCAAGATGGATTATTTTAACCATTCTAGAATGCTACAAATTGGCAGGGAAAGAACCCCCTCAACATCTTAGGGCTTATTCAACCAGAGGTATTGCAGCCTCTTCGGCTCTCCAAAGAGGGGTTCCGATTCAAGACATGTGTGCGGCTGCCACATGGTCATCCGCAGATACCTTTACAAGATTTTACAACCTCGATTCCCCCTCTAGCCAGGAGACAAGATTTGGGAAAGCTGTGTTACATTCTGTACATTCTTTTATAAAACTTTTATATTTGGTGGCAGAGGTTGACTAAGCACATACATCAGGGCAACAAATATACATGATAAACATATGATGGAACAACACATTAATCATAGTACATTAATCACAGCAATGATGAACGAGCTTCACATGAGAGGAGAGTACATAGGAGTTCATGATGCAGGAATGGTCCCTGATTGAATGGGGGACGAGCCGGACCCAGGCGTGCCCTCACTTTGATTGTTAAGATACGTATTGAATTCAACCCAGATGATCTTGGGGCGGGAATGGGTGGGGAGCATGGACAGGTACTCCTCCTCACAGTTTTGTGACCAAGTTAGCATGTGGAGCCATTTCTGGTAGACAGGGAGGGAGGCACTTCTCCAGCTCTGAAGTATGCAATCTTTGGCTACCATACACCCTATGTTCAGAAATTTGAACATAGGGTGTATGGTGCCATCCGTTTTCCAGGCTCCAAACAGAACTGCCAAAGGATCAGGATCAACCACAGTTTCAGTGATAACGGTGAGTGTTTCTAGAATGCTTTCCCAGAATCCAAGCTGTTTATCGCAGGTCCAGAACGTGTGTAAGTGGTCAGCCCTTGTCGCTCCGCAACGTGGGCAGGGGTGCACCATGGCGTGGGTGAACCTCGAGGTCCTATGTGGAGTATAATAAAGCCTGTTTAGGAGTTTATATTGCATGGCGCGATGACGGAAATTAAGGGAGACTTTTTGGGTGTGTAGGCACATTTCCCCCCAGACCCTGTCGGATATCTCTAGGTCCAGTTCAACAGCCCATTCATCGCATGCCCTAAGAGCAGGGGTAGGGGTAGCATCCTGTAGGATCTTATATAGTGAGGATACTACTCCACGGGCGCCAACAGAGTTGGCAATATATGCAATCGCTGGATCGTCTGGGGGCTCATCTGGGAATGTGGGCCATTTGGTGCGAAACGCAGCCCGCAGTCTATAGTATTGGAGGGTCTCTAAGGCGGACCTGGTATGCCCTTGTTTACACGTTTGGGGGTCAATAAACCTGCCTTCGGGATAGAAGTCCGACAGTGCCTGGTATCCCAACGCCCCCCAGTGTCGGGGCAACGTTATGTCATGTGTGGGTTACAGGCCAGGGAAGGCACAAACAGGGAGCCACTTATAGTATGGGGAGGTTTCAGGCGTCTGGTATGGCAAGCGCGTCCAGGCTTGAAGAGTTGTGTAGATTGGATCAATGGGAGAGTCAGGTGTGTAATGGTGGTGTAGGATGAGGGACATTAGGTTGATGCCAGCGGCTGCCAGTCGTTCCAGTTTGACATTGGGACGCGCCGGAGTGCCAGGGTACCAATGAGTGGCGTGTTGGGCCTGGGCCGCAACCCAGTAAAGCGTCAGATCCGGAGCAGTGAGTCCCCCTTGACTGTATGGGAGCGCCATGTCAGTCCAGTTCTTGCGTACTGTGCCAGCATTCTGTACATTCTTAAAGGGAAATATTCCAATTTTACTCCCACCTCCTCTTTACATCACTGCTATGGGAGGCTATCAAAGATAAGGAATACGTCGGAGGACACAATCCCTTCGAAGAACAACTTACTTCTTACCTTGTAACGTTCTTTCGATGGGATGTTCCTCTGACGTATTCCTTATCGCCCCTCCCATCCGTCCCCGCAGTAAAACTTCCCTTGTAGTTGCAGTTTATGCTCCTTCAAGGTTAATAACCAATTCATGCACAGCTAATTTTAAGCTTCAAAACGGAACTGAGCAACGGACGCAGCGCAAGTCTATTTATACGCACAATGACGTTGGCGCCGATACGGAGTCTGTCGAGGGACACCAACTCGAGGGACGTTGACGCGCAGCGCCCTCTACTGAAAACATTTCCAAGGCCAGCAAGCTGGAATGTATAACATCAAAGATAAGGAATACGTCAGAGGAACATCACATCGAAAGAACGTTACAAGGTAAGAAGTAACTTGTTCTTCTAGGCACCCCATCTTATATTAATAAACTAGGCCCGAACTACTCATCCTTCAAAATTGACAACAATAACATTACTGTGGCTAAGGTAGTCAAAACCCTCGGCTTCTACATAGACTCCACGCTTACCTTCGGTAAACAAGTAAATGCCATGACCTCGGCCACCTCCTACACCTGCAAGCTAATCAGAGCAGCTAAGCCTTTCCTCTCACCCAACAACTGCATTATCTTAGCAAGAGCCCTGATCTTGTCTAAATTGGACTATTGCAACACCCTCTATGTAGGCAGCAATAAATGCATCATGTCTAAGATTCAGACCCTTCAAAACAATGCCTTAAGAGAAGCTTCCCAAAAAATGCTCACATATCTCACCTTAGGAGATCTGTCAATTGGCTTTCTACGAAAGACAAGATTCTCCTTAAAACTGCATCTTTGACACACAAATGTCTTAACCAATCAGCCCCACACTACCTCACAGCCAGATTTACCAGACAAGTAGCCACTCGCCCTCTGAGAAAAGTCAACACAAACCTTCTATTAGTACCTAGATTGAAACGTACTAAATCCGGCGGGAGCAGCTTCCCCATTAAAGCAGCACAATACTGGAACTCCCTCCCCCCTTCCCTAAGGGAAGATCTACCTTACCCACAATTTAGATTGAATCTTATCCACTGGCTAAAGGAGCACGACTTCTGACCTTACATCACTTGCAACCTCCTAGCATCTCTTGTATACATGTACCCACCACTGTATTTAATGTATATATGTGTCTCACAGTAATCCACTGCATTTATTGTATTTATGTATCCTAAAGCAGTGCATACTACCTCTGTATAACCTTTGCTATGCCTGTTGCTCTTGCGTACAGCACTGTAACCATAGCTGTACTTCATCCTGCGTACTAATGTAACATAAGCTTAACAACCCTCTATATGCCTCGCTCCCTAATACCTTCGGGTCTGGTGTGCAATATAAAAAATAATTTTTTTAAAAAACTTGTGTAACCTGGAAAAGAATGTGTTTATGGAGAAAATGTAAAATGTCGGGTGAGGGCGATCTATGTATGTGTGCAGACAAGGAATCTACCAACCCTTTCATAAACACTTTGCACTTGGAGACGATGCAATGTCTAAGCAAGCTAGGTATGCCTGTCACATCAATGCTTAACAAACTTAGTAAAATCAAAGAAAGTCTTATGTGCTTTGATTGGCATAACACTATGAATAGAATTTTAGAGTCAAAATTGTATAAATATGCCTGCTCAACTTGGAAATGGTCTCCGGCTATGGAAGGATATCTAAAGAAATTTCCTTGTAAGAGGCTACGCAATGACTTTATGCAATTTAGATTTAATGTGATCCAAACCAACCAAATCAAGTGCATCAGAAACTGTAGTTCTGATGATTGGTTATGGTGCCGATTTTGTAAATCTGAGGGGGTTATCGAATCATTGCAACACATTCTTCTTATATGTCCAGCACTTAAGACCCATAGGATTCACTATTTTGCGCAATTTGTACGCTCAACCGAAACTGTTAATAGGGAATTTATCTGGAACAGAATGTTGCATGATAATACTGCCAATTTAAATATACGGGAAACCTCATTTTTGCGAAATGTTTGTGATCTATGTTAATACTTTGTTTTATTGACATTATTATTATTCTTTGTGTCCTAAAGATTTAGGGACTCATGTTGGTTTTTTGGATTTCCTATAAAAACTTATTAACACAATTTGAACCTTTAATATACTTTCTTTTTTTTGCCGTAGAGTATTGATATCTCTCTTGATGTTTGCGACTTTTATATGCTCAATGGAAGGTATAGTAGATTGTGTAAGATCCTTGTGAAATCTACAGTTTATCTATCAGTCGGTAAACACACAGAGTTGTAAATAATTGTTATTACTTTCGAATTTGGTCAAATTTGAAATTTTTAAGAAAGATTTGAATTCTTGTTTTTTCTTCTCTTTCTTCCTTTCTGTAAATATCTGTAAGATTGTGCAATCTTCTTAACACTTTTGTAAAGGTTTATAATAAACCAAAACAAATAAATACAAATAAAAAACTTTGCTGTCAGCCATTGCGTCAGCCACCCCAAAACCTCTCCGAGGACTTAGTTCACAAGACTCCAGTGAGAGGCAGACTCTCACAGCATCTGAAAGAATGGCAGGCTATGGTACACAACACATTGCCTCCGTTTCGGTAGCCATCTTTTAATGTCCTTCATTCATTTTGTTGCTCGCACACTGAAACTTCGTTGTTACTATTGACGTCCGTACAGGTAAGACGTTTTTGTACGATCCCCCGGGCTCTCCCTTGTTTAATCAAGACCTTACCATATATACAGAGCACTTAATAAACTAATTGATGCCTGTTAATTAATACGGATAGGAGGTACGCGGCATGCTTACTTCTAAGTACTGGCACATCCAACTATTCTCCTTTGGATGCTGCGCATGTGTATTTTTACTCACATTGTATTTACATCTCATTATTCAGGAAGCTCAGTAATTTTCCTTTCTTTATCCCTTGTTTTTCTCCATTTTCAAATTTCAGCCTTACCGCAATTGCGAAGCATCAGAGGTAGGTTTTGTTTTCAATTGTTTAAGGTTTTCTAATTTACTTTGCTTTTTTGATTGACTTTATTAATTATATTACGGTGTCTAATTCCTGTAAATTTCCTCTTGGCACTGGCCCTTACTCTGCAATTAGAGTCTTTTTGCAATTTTCAAGTCAAGGTAAAATCTTTTGTCATATTCATATTTCAATAGAATTCTATACCTACAAGGGCTTGAAGGAGCTTGTTTTTTGATTGCGCTACTGCAGCCACTTTTAATTTGGTATATTGTTTTTTCTCCTTCTCTCTCTCGGTTATTGACCATCTACCAATTAATGAACATCAACTATGTGCGGTACTGTTCTTTGATATTCTTTCATTCTATATGTCTAATTTGATTTAACTGTCTGTGCACACTGTTTTTGCACCAACTGCTTTATAACATGTATCATATTGCCTTGGCAAACTACCGCTTGTATTGCCCCTGTGCGTTTGGCCTTTTGTTGTTATTTTTGGTTTGGTTATTCTATTGTTCAATTGCATTTATCCATTAATAATGTAATGTCATTATACATTTGTTTGTGGCAATATAATATTTGTTTTCTTTTGGTGATATCTCAGCCTCAGATGAAGAGCTGTTTCAGGCTCGAAACACGTCAGGCTGTTCCTTCCTTTAATACATTTGGGACTTTAATCCTTAATTTGCATACCTTCTTGGCTCAGTGTGACTGGGACCTGCTCTTGTTTGAATTGTACTTTCTCAGTGGTAGTAAACTGGTAGTATAACCACACACCCAGACATCTGCAGCCTTGGGTTCCATCCCTAATTCTTCATAGTACAAGCGCTGTGGATCACTAACTTTTCCTGCCAACCTTTGCTTCTGTTATGGAAGTGGTATGTTGCTGTTTCTAGTTTCTTTTCACTGGTCGAATGACAACTTAATGTTGTGATGTTTAGATGATGGGCACTTTTCAGTGCTTTTGCGATTGTGTACTGTTACCCTGTTGCTCACAGTGCAGTGACTGTACCTCACAAAAAAAACAGAACAAACAAAGGTTTTTGGTAAGCCAAATCCTTTGGATTCTACCTCC
The DNA here is from genome assembly GCF_040938575.1 of Ambystoma mexicanum. Taxonomy (NCBI): domain Eukaryota; kingdom Metazoa; phylum Chordata; class Amphibia; order Caudata; family Ambystomatidae; genus Ambystoma; species Ambystoma mexicanum. The sequence goes on along the minus strand of NC_090923.1, from coordinate 68,796,114 downwards.
AGGGCTGCGGAGCTCGGAGGGAAAAGGATGGGCAACAGAGCTACGGGGCATAGTGACGAAATAAATGTAATACCGACGTCACGTCCGGAGCCAAGGAGTGCTACAACCGAGTCAAGATGGAGTCGACTTCGAACCGCACTACGCCCCTTGTCGAAGGTTTCCGAGCAGCTGACACTGGGAGGGATATCTATAAGATGAGGAATCTGCGGGAGAAAAATCCATAGAAAGAACATTACTGGAAAGTAATTCTCCTTCTGGGTTCAGAAACCACAGTGTCTGACTAAATTTGGTTAAATTCCATCTAGTAGATTTTAGCCAAGTAAACTATGAATAGTCTTCCCCAATTCTGAGCACCACTAGCCAATGGTTGAGTGTAAATATAGTCAGAGATAAGCCACATTTCTAGTTCAAGATTCCGGGAAAAAACTGAAGATACTTGCAGTAAGCCTAACAGAATCCTTTAGAATTTGTTTTCTTGAATCATGACGCATCCTTGTGGCCCAGATTCCTTCTGCATATGGTGTGACTTCTACAGTTTTGGCACAATAGATTGACATCATGGGATTGACTGGGAAATTACCAATATTTTGGGAAAAACAAACTTTCTGAGTCATACATGAGAAGTACACACCTGTCAGCCCACTACTGGTATGCCCCTAGTCTATATTCAAAATTGATCCCGCACAGCCTTTTCAGACATTGTTTATCATTTTGCCACTTGGTGCCTCTGCTATTGAACATGGGGTGCAAGCCTTTGGTGCCTCATTTGCTTGGCATTGCCATGGCCACGGATTGGGATACATACCTACCTGGTGTACCGGTGACAGACTGGGGTCCAGGACTTAAATCTGTTGTGAGCCTCCTCAGCTGGACAAATGCCTCATCATTTGGGTGACCCCCATACAAGTGAGTTCTAGGATTCCATCTGCCCACTGCTGCTACGTTTAAGGCATTAATTAATTTGCACATTTTGCACCAGCTGCATTTATTTAGTATGTATTGCTTAAAAGCGCTGTTCGACTCAAACTGCTTTCGCCTCAAAGCCATTAATACCTTGCAGTGCATCATAACAATTATTATTTTCTTATTGTTTTTTTGAGTTCTTGATGATAGCTAAACAAATGAAGCAAACTATTTTCTTTAAGAAAAAAGACTATTCCAAATGGAGATGGCGCAGGGGGAATTGTAGCGCAGCATTTTGCTACTGGAGGTGAAACCTCTCACCGTTTCACAGCTAGCACTGTGACGATGATGCCCAGTGAGGTGTAAATGTGCTTCAACCTATTTCCATACATGACAAACTATCAAAGTAAAAATCACTTTCCAGCGTACCATGTTTTAGTACAATATAGTGTACATTCCCTACATTTCCCCGTTCTGCCAGCACCACATTCAGCACTGTTCTTGTGTGCTACATTTAAATATAGTATGGTCAAGGAAGTTGCGCACACTCTCTTAATTATGTCGCCTCTCTGCAGCAGAATTTCTCTTACAGCAGATCAACACGTTCAACCCAGTCTCCCCTGCTATCGAATTTGGTAATCACCTTACCAGGATCCAAGTTAGTGGGTGATTGAGTGCCAGACTCTATAAACCTTGCCCCTCTCCTCTGGCAGCTTCGCTTTGCTATCCCGTTTAAGTAATTGTTCACTTGCTACCATTGCGTTGCCCCTTCCTACAAAGACACTGAATTTGTGTGATTGCCCGTGGGCAGGCAAGACACGGTCAGGCGCTTGCACTTCAACATTAAATATAGAACAATTATAGACAAGAGTATTTTTTCTTCCAAGTGACTTAAGTCGTCAGCGAGCACTCTGAAGTAGGTTATATGCATATAAGAGCGGTGCACATACCCAACTGTGGTGGGAACAGTGACACTAGAACACGTATTTGAAGAGATGTGTTTTGTATTTTGCATTTTAATAAGGAAGCATGATTGTTTTAACTCGCGCGTTACACAGTGGACACACGCCTTGTTTTTACCATGTAAGAACTAAAAATACAATACAAAATCAGCAACAAAATAAAACAAGTGCCACAATAATATAATAAAGTGCGCTGTACATTTCAATAATGAAGTCTGTTTATTGTCTCTTTATAGTAATGCTGTAGTTTCCTACCAAAATAAAACAAGCATTGGCAATGCCAACAGTTTGGGCTTTTGTGTTGGGCGTGGGAAAGACACTTTCTAGGCATAGCCATAGTAGTATCAACTGCCCGCTGATGGTAGCAGGTGTTAAATGGTGCGAGTGCCTGGCCATCTAATAGCAATGCCTGACAAATGTCTAATACCTATAAACAAGCCAAAACTGTTGGCTTTGCCAGTGCTTGTCTTTAAAAGGACTTCAGTGAAGGACAGCCACACTGAGTGCTTATAAATTGAGTGGCTGAAGTCAACCTGGTTAGGACATTTTTATAACACCAGTAGCAGGTTTACAACTCCAATTAAGTAATTAACTCTCACAAGACTGCTTTGAAGAAAATAACTGACAGGCCCTTTGAGTGCAAAGTTGGATGGTAAGGCTTCATTAAAGTGAGCTCAAAGAGTTCCCATGAGGAGATGTTTTGGGTGGGGAGGGGCAGGAACTGGTTGGGAATGGCCATAGGAATTAGCATGGCCATGGGCAGTCAATGGGTTGGAAAATAACCAAACAACACCTAAAAGCGATGTGTCCCTCCTCATATGTCATTCCTCTCCAGCTGTACTGTAATGTAATAGCTTGAGCAAGCATCATCTGTTAGCCAAAACTAATTGAGCTCTTTTTCTGTTTGTACGAGGACCTGCTGGGAGTTATGGGGAATGCTGCAGGGCCGCCCCAAGCGAGGCAGGGTAACTGCTGTTACCAACAGCAAGCCTGGAGAGGGGCAGCATAACCCCACCCCCCCTTTTGTCTGCTCCTCTCCTTCCCCCAAGCCGGAGAGACACGCAGTCTGTGCAACACAATACTGAGGAAGGGTGAGGTGTGAGCAACCTTCATGCAGCAAGGTGCTAAGCACCTAAGGAAACTAACAGGCAGGCAGGGATCAGGTTCAAAGACCTGCCCCCCCAGGGGGCCAGGTAGTCAGCTATCTGGCTGGGGGCTGAAACATAACAGCCCCCACTACTATACATATCAAAGACCCAGGGCTTCCCTGGGTCTTATAAATACAGAGCGGCATGCTCTGAGAAAACACAAACAGTTTGTGGACCCTGAACGGGGACCCAAACACACTGGAGGTGCACTGTTTACACAGTTCCTTCCAAACCTTTGCTTCTTTAGCCAAACTCTGAAGTTCGTTGCATTCGCAGCGTCTTTGTTTTCCCTTTGAACATTGCACTGTTCAAGAACCTCGGCGCGACGAGCGAGCGGCGAACACTGAACAAACAAACAAAGTCTCCCAGGACGAAGCAAAGGGAAGCAGGAATCCAATTACCAGCGCGAGTGAAGGAAAGGCCTGCAGTTTCAACCCGGCGTAGGCAGTGTCTTCAGGAGAACGGTCATTTCGAGGTAAGCCGCCACGACGGGCGCCGAACACGTAATAGAAACATTGTTTCCCTACGCGAGTAAGCAAAAGTAGACATCCGCAGTCAGCCGCTCCCCCGACAGACGCGGGACACGCGCTGTGCATCTATTTCCATAGAAACTTTGCACATTTCGAGCACAGTGACTGCGGGGAAACCTCATTCTGGGAAACACTATTTCAAGGCTAAAGAACTTTGTAAACAGGTCTTTTTTGGCAGAATACATACATTGTATGCATCATACAACAACGGGGGCATTCTTTAAGCCCCAGGCAAACAACAGGCACACGCAATTAAATCACAGCTAATAAGAAGCTTTAATAAGCTACCCAGAAAGTGAACCTGGCACAAGAGATAAATCTACATTCAAAGTCCACTACATGCATTTCTCGAATCGAATCATTTATAGGACAACATTAGACAGTTTCCCAGCACGGGAAACAGCATACCTCTGATAGCTCACAACGAACCCACAAATAATATAAATATGCATGATAGCTGGTGCAATTGAGCAGTGAACAGGGAACTCCTTTATGACATCTGTACAGAGACTGCTGACACATTTTCAAACCCCTACAGGGCCAAAACACAGCCATTTCAAAACGTATTTTTTCTTCTAATCGAAACAGGCTGAAAGGAAACATGGGTCCCAAATGGAAATCACGGGAATCCATCGTACCAGCACAGAAACCCAAATCACCCCACCTACTGGCAGCCATCGAGGCAGCGGAACACTACGGTTGGGCTTGGGTGAGGGAGATTACGCCATCCATCCAAGATGACGTCACTACAACGTCAAAGAGACAGAAAGTGACAGATGGCCCCAGAAAAGGTAACAAAAAACTGGTGAAATTGTGCGAGAACATGCCTGAAATGCAACAGTTATTGCGGGAAATGAGGGGGAAACAATTATCCCAAACAGAGGAACAGGGGGCCACAAACCACATCATACCCCTAGAACCTACCATAGTAGTGACCCCCCCGCACCGGCAACAATCCAAACAATAGCAGTACCAAACACATTACTGCCACATGTGCCAGCAACGCCAACAGCTGCCACCACTGTTGCACCAACGGCAACCACGGCAGACCAAACAGGTGATCTAAAAGCATGGGTAAGCCCCAGTACAGAGCTAGTGGGACAAACTGGACAAAGCAACAGCAACCCAACAGACATAGCAATGATCTTCAATGCCCATTTAGATTTAAAAATCCTTTCAGACTGAAATACTGAATAGATATAAAAGATGACTAGCATGGAACATTAACACCACAATCAAGGAAGCCATATGGGCCAAAGAGTTCATAGAAATCCTTTCATTGATAGAAGCCCAACGTAAAGGGAAAGATTCTTTTAGGGATCCCAAAAAGATTGAAGAGAAAGCCATAGCCAGAAATGCCCAGGTAGAACAAAACTGGGACAACTGGCTTCAGGCTTTTGCCATCTTGACAACAATATACGAGGAAAAATGTCCCCATGATGGCAGAAAAATATGGGCTTACATGGACAAAATAAGAGAAGTGAAAGTAGCTCAGAAGGGGAAGGCCTGACTAGCATACGACATCAGATTTAGAAGATGCATGTTAGAGAGGCCAGCCATAGAATGGGACGAGGTCCAAAATGACTTATTCATGTTAAATGCTGAGCCCCCAGTGGAGGAAGAAGTTTCACAGAATTCCTCCAAAAATAACAAAAATACACAAGGTCCCAGAAATAACGATAATGAGAAACACAAAAAGGGGGAACAGCCCTTTTGGAAGAACCAGCCATGGGCGGCTAAGTCTAATACCCACAGGCAAAACAGGAACCACTCTGCAAAAGCCAACATTCCATGCAGGAATTTTGGGAAAAACCAGTGTACCTGGGGTGAGGAATACTGGTACAAACATGCTTGCACAAACTGCAACTGTGATCACGCAGCAGGAAACTGCACCAGACTACCAGCCAAAAATTCAAAAGATTAGCACCAACCACGCCTTTCCGACCCCAGGCCTGGCACCAGGCAAAACCCCCATCAACCCATCCAATTTTAGAGAAGCACTCTTGAATTACCCAGTCAGGGGAACCAGCGAGGCAATCTGGCAGGATTTTTCTAAGGGTTTTATCATCCCATTTAGGGGCAAAGGGTCACAGAACATCCCATTGAACCTGAAACCGGCCAGGGACAACCCCCAAATAGTGGAGAATAAAATCAAAAAGGAACTGCTCCTGGGCAGGATTGCAGGACCCTGGGACCACATGTCCCTCAAAGATTACTTAATATCACCACTAGGTCTGGTCCCCAAAAAAGAACCGGGGAAAATGAGGCTAATTCACCACTTATCTTATCCCAAAGACCAATCACTGAACGACGGCATTCCACACACGGAATCCACAGTATCCTACATACACTTCCAGGAGGTGGTAAGACTCTTACAGGAATGTGGCAGGAACACCCTGATGGCCAAAATAGACATCAAATCCGCTTTCAGATTATTGCCAGTCCACCCAGACTCCCAGCAATGGTTAGGTTTTACTTTTAACAACAAATTCTATGTAGACAGATTCCTCCCCATGGGGTGCGCAGTATCCTGCGCCCTATTCGAGCAATTCAGCTCATTTTTTCAATGGGCTTTCCAAAAACAGAGACCAGGGACCAAAGTAGTTCATTACCTCGATGAGTTCATGGTAATGGGCCCAGAAAATTCTGAGGAATGCAACGGGGCTTTGGCGAAATTAGAAGGAATGGCCTCGGGAGGATAGCTCAAGGGCAACGTGCTCGCCTTGGAAGCAAGACGACACGGAGCAACATGGGTTCGATCCCCGAGTCCGCACTTAGAAACCTCTGGGTATTAAGCGCGTTATAAATAACCTATCATATCACAGTGGGGCATACCTCTAGCAAGGGAGAAAACGACCAAACCAGCCACCAATATAGTTTTCCTAGGCACTGAAATTGACTCGGTACAGGGACTATGCAAGATACCGAAACCAAAAATTGCTGAACTATTGGAGAAAAAACAAAAGACAAGGGCACAGTTAAAGAAATTCAATCATTAACAGGAAGTCTCAACTTCACTGCTAGAATAATCCCTCAAGGGAGGGTATTTTCCAGAAGCCTGGAACTAAAAATCAAATCATACACCAAACCCCACCTACACATCCGACTAGGCACAGATGTGAGACAAGATCTGGAAATTTGGGGGAATTTCCTCAAAGATTGCAACGGGACCTCACTTTGGTGAACGCCTTTGAACACATGGACAAAAAGGGTCCTTTTCACCGATGCAGCCGGGGGCAAGGGGTTTGGAGCCATACTATACACAGAGTGGGTGGCAGGACACTGGCCCAACTCATGGCAGCAGGCAGGGTGGACTAAAAACATCACCCTCCTAGAAATATTCCCCATCTGGCTAACATTACACATCTGGGCCAGGCAGCTAGCTAACATGGAACTCTTGGTCTGGTGCGACAACATGGCCGTAGTAGGCTCCATAAACAGAAGGTCTTCCAAATGCCCGCTAGTACTAAAAGTCCTACGAGCCATCACAACAGTCACACTACAAGAAAATATTGTGGTCAAAGCAAAGCACATAGCTGGGACGGATAATAACATTGCAGATGCTTTATCTCGCTTTCAGTGGTCAAGATTCCAAGAGCTAGCGCCTCACGGCCAGGAACAGATGACGCCGATACCAGCAGAATGCTGGGAAATAATGGGAAACCAAAAATAACGGCATCAACGCCAGCGCCAAAGAGCCCAGGCCGGGATGCCCAACAAGAATCAGGCACCTCAATCACGGGGGCCAACAAAATAACGGCATCAACGCCAGTTCAAGAGAGCCAAGGTGGGATGTCCAACAAGAACCAGGCACCTCAGAGACGGGTGCCAACAACTCCCTAGGCTTCCTCACAGAGATGTCAGGGAAATCACTGGCAAGCACCACCGTAGCGCAGTACAGTAGGTGCTTACAAACAGTTTTTAAAGCCACAGGCGTAAACCATGTAGAGTTAATAACGATTAAAGACATAGAAATATTTTTAAAATGGGCGCATGACCAGGGTTTTAAGAGAGATTGGGCAAAAAGACATTTAGTCGCAATCTCATATTTCTCAAAAATCTGGGGTGATTCAGACCCTACTCAAAGTGCTCTCATTTCTTACGCATTAAAAGGTTGGGGTAGAATAGAGGGGCCCCAGGTAGACACCCGCCGCCCCCTGGATTTCAATAAACTGGTACAAATCGCAAACCAGCTGGAAGCCATATTTCGGGGCTTTCCGTGTGGGAGAGCTCATCGCTTCCAGCACCAAGGCCAACAACAGCCTGGGTGTCATGGAAGTCAGGGTCAGACAGGAGAGTGTCAGCATAGAAATCCAACAATCTAAAACTGGGGCCAAAAGAACTATCAACATGTGTTGCATTGATGAGGCAGTAAACTGCCCGGTATGGAGCACCAACCTATATCACACACAAAGACCCAAGGTTGGTGGGAGGTTTCTAATCCACAAGGACTCATCGCCACTAAGCAGCTATCAATTCAAAGGGGTTCTGATGAAAGCAAAAAAGTATGTTACCATCATGATATGTGAATATTGTTATCTCCATAACCATATCTGTACAATAAAAACCTACGGCCTTTTATTGCCAACACTTGACAAACAATGTGTGAGCCAATTTATTCTGGTTGAGGGTATTGGGCCGGCAAGAATGTATGCATGCATATGGGTTCAGCAGTTATGGGCAATGCTGCAGGGCCGCCCCAAGCGAGGCATGGTAACTGCTGTCATCATCAACAGGCCTGGAGAGGGGCAGCACAACCTCCCCACCCCCACATTTGTCTGCTCCTCTCCTTCCCCCAAGCCGGAGAGACACGCAGTCTGTGCAGCACAATACTGAGGAAGGGTGAGGTGTGAGCAATCACCTCATCCTTCCTTCATGCAGCAAGGTGCTAAGCACCTAAGGAAACCAACAGACAGGCAGGCATCAGGTTCAAAGACCTGCCCCCCCCCCCAGAGGGCCAGATGGTCGGCTATCCGGCCAGGGGCTGAAACATAACAGCCCCCACTACTATACATATCAAAGACCCAGGGCTTCCCTGGGTCTTATAAATACAGAGCAGCATGCTCTGAGAAAACACAGTTTGTGGACCCTGAATGTGGACCAAAAAACACTTGAGGTGTACTGTTTACTCAGTGCCTTCCAAACCTTTGCTTCTTTACCACAAAACCCTCCCACCCTACAAATAAGGGAGAAGAACAAAGGAAAAGAAGTACAAGGCACTGTACGGTGCCCCCTACAAGTCGTGGGACATGAGGAGGCAGGCACGGGCCGGAGTGGGGTAACCCCAAGACCCGGTGCCCAAAAGTATGTTACCATCATGATGTGTGATTATTGCTATATCCACAACCATATCTGTACAATAAAAACCTACGGCCTTTTATTGCCAACACTTGACAAACAATGTGTGAGCCAATTTATTCTGGGTGAGGTTATTGGGCCGGCAAGAATGTATGCATGCATATGGATTCAGCAGTTATGTGTGGAAATGTAAATTAACAAAACGTCATGGGCCTGCTTGGCTCTTTGGAAGTAATTCAGGGGACACGTGGGGGTGGTGGGTCATGGTTTGCCCAATAAAGTGTGGAGGCGGAGAGACCCCCAAGTGGCTAGTTTCTGGGGAATAGAGAATTAGAGTCAGTTGAAGAGGAACAGGGGCAAAGCAAGCTTTGCTTCATTCCAATTCGCTGGAAATTGGTCTGGCTAGAGGCACTATCCCATGTTAGTCCATTGGCTAACACGGCGGGGCACACAGTCCTCTACGATCTGAGCCCTATGAGAAAACGCAGGCACTGAAGAGCAGATGAAAGGGGACTTGTGATAAGAGCACCCACTTCCAGCAGCTTTGGGGAGCACGACAGCTCGGTGTGGCCCATAAATTCTGGCTATGTTTTGTTAGGTGAAGAGGATTTGGAGGTTGAAAATGTTAAGGGCCACAAAGTCCAAGATCACAGGAGAAGCTAGTTGTGCCAGGACTTCTGCAGCACAACCTCATAAACAGTAGATTCTCTGCCGATGTGGAGGAACCAGTGTTAGAAGGCAATGTGGTGATAACACGTCTGTATGTCCCGAGGGAAGAGAACATGCTGCTTTAATGCGAGTGCTGCAAAGCGCATATTTTAAACCCCAGAACGGAAAAAGAGAAATTCATTTTTTGTAGTGTTCCAAGACTGCTTACTGGCAATACGGGGAAGTTTCTGGAGGCACACTTGGATTGAATGACCCTGATGCCGTCCCTGTCTTCTAGCTATTACCCTCCCAAACATAGGCATACAAAGCTGCCATTACAGATACATGCAAATCTACTTGACATCACTTAAAACATAGGTACGAGTGCAGGTGCAGTTTACAGGCAAGTGATTCTGAGTTAGAGACTCAGGGAAGCGCCATTTTGCCTGCTCCCAGCCAGGGCGGGTCAACCGCAAACCCCAAGGTCTGCTGGTGTCCTAGGATGCCCAGAGGCAGCACGGGGCAATGAGCAATGCAGTGCATTCACAGTGCTGCCACACATTACTTGCAATCTGCACACAATATGTGCTTGTGCACCCTTCACAATCGGCAGTCAATTAAATCCGAAATGCACTAAATCGATAGAGTACACACTGAGAAGTGCACACCCAGTACTAACAAACAGCTGCCCACAGCAAAAGCGGCAGTACTAACACAGCATAGTGATATCCCATCCAGAAGAGTATACACAAACACACAACCAGCACAATTCTGCAGTGCACCTCCAGACACTACTGACACACAATAATTGCACACAGCACATTCTACATTGCACAGTGCAAGGTATTGCTACCTGATCTCTCGATGAATGCTGCTCCTATTTTCCCGAACGCCAAACGAAAGCTGCTGTGAATCCCACAAAGGCCCGCAGAGCCTGCCAGTGTCGGTAGGCAACGAGCTCCTGGCCTTTAAACTGGTGGCTACCAATTCCACCTAGTGTAGTTCCAGCTGAACCGGAGCATGGGAATCTTGCATCTGTTACACAGTATGCTCGCCTCTGACCCCATCATGCAGCCAGCTTCGTGGTCCCGAGAAAATAGCTGCCTTGGGGTCACAAGCAGGGTAAAGAGTGCAAAAAAAATAGATTTGACTTAGAGATGGGCGTTAAATGCGTGGGACACATAGCCAAACAACACACATCTATCCTCATATGTCATCTGCATTGAAAAGCATTAGAGACCCTCATTCAAAGCCCCTATTTGAAGCTCTTAAGTTAAAGCTCTTGTTTTAATGACAATAGTTTCGGCTTAATAGCCCAAACTAACAATTTGAGGCTACTTCCAAAACGGCATTGAATGCCAGAGGTGGTATTCGGACCATGCCCTTGGCAGAGCACATTGTAATGTATCGGGATTGGTTGTTGCTGGAAGCCAGCTGAGCTGTGCTTAGCTCTCAGTCTTACCAGTGACTCTTTTGTATTTGCCATTCTATTCTTAATATTATTTTGGAGCTTTAGTGCTGATGTCTTCAAGCAATTATAATACGTATAAAAAAAAAAACAAAGACTAGTCAAACCCTTGTTTATGGTGTTTTGGGTAAAGTAATAGTTGTAGTTTGTGTCTCTTTATCGTGACAACTTTGTTGAAATTGTTTAGGCTGCCTTTTTCATTTCTTTCCTTGCGTCATCATGCGCATCGACTCTAGCAAAAACATGCCCATGGGAATGCTTTCCGTCTAATTGTGGGGTACATTTACCAGCCGAGCAGATCTCCCCTGCATCACCAAACTGCATTTTTAGCAGTTACAAAAATAATGGCTCCGCTGTCTCTTCTGAGCACATATGGGGCGGGATGGAACACGGAACACCCCGAGAATGGCTACATTTATTTTCTTTAAATACACCAAAGAAAATAATTCGAAGGCAACCTGGCTCAGCGCTGCTATCTTGCCAGCTCAAGACTTCCAAATTAAACAGAAAATGTTCTGGGCCTCATTACGAGTTTGGAGGTAGCCATGTTGCTATTTGCGGCAGGGTTGCCTCCAAACTCGGGTCCGGGTCTGAGTTCCTTGAATGATGAATTACCGGGCCATTGGAGGACCCGGTAATTCCTCATTCAATTTACCCATCCCCATTCCCATTTGAGCCCCCATAGGGCTCAATGGGAATGGGGAGGGAGCTAGCAACAGGCCCGTTAATGACGGGCCTGTTGCTAGCTCCCTGGTCCCCTTGCAGGACCCACAAAGGACGTCTGGTCTGACCAGATGTCCAGAGCGGGTCCCGCAAGTGAACCTCTTAATAGGGCGGAATGGGTTTAACGGCACCAGCACCTTTACCGGCGCCGTTAAACCGATTCCGCCTGGGTCGTAATGAGGCCCCAGTGTTTTAAATGACTTTGCAATGGTGCTATTTTCATCTTTCAACATTAAACAGTTAGGTTCCGGTAAACACAGCCATTCCCATATATCTTCCAAATGAACCCTATCTTTTTTTTATTTTTTTTATTTATTGTTGTTTTGATCAGTAAAACCTGACCATTCAACAAATCATTACAAATTTAGAAAAAAAATTATAATAATTAGGTATATAAAAATAAATTACATTCCATTTTTTTTACAAACAATAATTCGTAATTAAACAATAATTCATAATAAAATACCATCAGTTTTTATGCAATTGTTACATAAATCACTCTCAACATTATTCAACAGGATATAGATAAATTTATCACACCACTCTTTCTTGAGCTCTGATGACTTGAGTTTCGATGATTTTAGACAATTCACCTTCAGTTTTGATACAATTGGGACATACTTCGCAAGATAATTCAACATGATATGCATATAGTTGTCACATCTCTTCTACTTGAACATCATTAATCTCTGGTAACCTGATTTTCAATGAGTTTAGATAATTCAAGATCGCAAACCTTATTTGTTTTGAATGTCCTCCAAATAATATTGTCCATAATTCATCATGCATGACCACCATCTTGTTAATCAAGTGCTTAAAGTAAATTATTCTTGTTGATAAAAGACTAACACATTCTACCACCAAATGTTTCATCGTTTCCACCTGTTGATGACAGAAGCGACAGGTTTGAGCAGATGTCTTCTTCCATCTAAACAGAATCTCTCTCGTAGGCCAAATGTTCAATCTGAAGCGCATGAAATCAGTACGATGTCTAGGATTCGGGGATTGTTTTAGATAATTTTCTATATGACCTTGTGCTTTTAAGGCAAATGGATTCAACCCGAATTTAATTATTTTCATGCACGCATCACAGGTTTTGATCCAATCGGATTCCCATAATTTGGTTTTGGCTTTATTGGGATTTTCCATAAGCAAGATTTCAGAGACATCTGCGCCTTTCAAAAATTTTCTAGCACATGTACGCCATTTCTTTGAAAAGTTTTCATCTGATAACAATAAATAGCTAGATATGATGTCAAGTAGCCCATTAGTGCTGTCTTTCATGATGCATTTTCTATATAATAGACAAAGCTTCCATTTATACGCAGCGTAGAGGGATGTAAGCCCCAATTCTTGTCTGATGATTGATATAGACTCAGAATTTGTAAGCATGAGCAATCTTTTCCAAAATGTGCTTTCATATTTAACCCAGTATGTGTATGATTGACATATCTCAACTTCAGACCCATACAGGATAGTGGGCACATATTTTTGCTTATAAAATGTGATCATAGGATCAATGGTAAATTTGCTATATTTTGCCCGGGTTATTCGTAGTTGGGATAACGCACTCAAATGTTTTAGTTGCAAATGATGTTCCTGCGTTTTATCGGACAATTGACTAGCCACACAGACCCCCAAGTAGATGTATGATCTTACAAGCAGCAGGTCGTTGCCTTGAAGTTGCCAGTGACATGTTTTTTGACCTTTGTTAACACCAAATTGCATTACTTGTTTTTTTTTAGTATTAATGCTAATACAATTACGTTTAGCATATAAATCCAATGCATTTAGCATATTACATAGGCCAATGGGTGTTTAGGACAGTAATACCATGTCATGGGCGTACAAAAGCCACTTAATGGCTACGCCTTGCAATTTAGGTGGCTCAACAATCAGCCCTTCAATGCTGGAGCCAAAATCTAGAAGAAAATAATTAAACAAGGCGGACACTAACAGGCATCCTTGTTTCAGACCCTGAGTAGTCTGTATGGGTTCAGACAAGAGGCCCTCTTTGTTCAGGCGAATACAAATTGAGGTGTTTGAGTGTAATTGAATGATCCATTTAAGTATATACCAGGGGCACCTTAGATCCATCAATTAATTTCTTAAATAACAATTCCCTTGGGACAAGGTCAAAAGCTGCCCTAAAATCAAGAAAGGCCATATAAATTGGTTGATTGCGTTGTTTATTCAAGTAAATAATAGCCTTTAAAGTAATCAAGTTGATGGCAGTGCCTAACCCAGGGACAAACCCTGTTTGAAAGGGGTCTCTATGATTCAGTTGGTTTAGCCAGCGATTAAACTCACCCAAGATCAGGTGGGCAAAGATTTTTCCCGGACAGCCCAGCAAGGCAATAGGTCTATAAGACGCTGGATTTGTCCTATCACCTTTCTTAAATATGGGGAGAATAATAGATGTTTTCCAATTCGCGGGCACTAGACCTGTCAACATGATGTGGTTGAACATATAAAATAAAATGTCCGACCACAAATGTTTATTTTGTTTAATCATGGCATTATGTAGCCCATCTGGTCCAGCAGCTCTGGATACACTCAATTTTGATATGAGAAATCCTCGCGATCAAAATTAACATTATGATTAGCTGTGATGGTGTCCCAGGTTATACCAAGATCTAGAAAAGGTGAGGTGTATATATTACCATAGAAGTCATTCCAAGATTCTTGGGAGATGGAATTCACCTGCAGTGAATGTTGGTTTTTAAACGCGGTGTTGTTTAACAAAGCCCATATGCCTGCAGATGACTTGAGGATGATTTGTTTCAACATTGCCTCCCCATCGAGTTGGTATTGGGAGGCACACCGATGTCTAATCCAGTTTTTATACTCCTTTTTTATTTGTTTGATCTGTTCTTGATTAGACCCTGGGACAAGAGTGTACCTATTAGATAGCTTCTTGGCAAGCCTTCTTAGTTCGCTTTTCTTGTATTTTACTTCTAAGTCAAAAGCATGATGATGTACCTGGGTAGATCCTTTAGGACAAGCCCTCCGTATTGAAAAGCGCTGGATGGCATGTACATAGCAACCACTAAGACATTCATTGTCACCAGCATATTGTTCCCACAAGGTATCACTGAACCGGCATAGTTTCCGCAGAGTCCATTTTAATCGATTACCAGCATTGTGAACGTGATGAATGATAATTGATCAAGGATCATAGTCAGAGTTTCAAAAAATACCTTTGAGGATATATGTTTTTTCTCCCAATAGATGTTTACCATGGCACAGAAGGTTTCTCCAACATGGAGCTTCACATACTGGAAGCAGGGTGACGGTGACCTATGCCAAATAATTTCAATATTGTTATTCTTTCGGAAGGCCATAAGGAGCCCAGCCATGGGGCGTCCCTTCACCGGCTCAATGGCTGGTACCACAAAGATATTGTACTGATCCCATGTTGGTGTATCGCGAAGCCATGTCTCCTGGAACACTAATATATCAAACTGAAGGAGGTCCTTGTTTCCATTATTAATAAAATGTCTATGACCTCTAGTGTTCCATGAGAGAAGACTAACTGATTCCATCTTCTGGGATGGTTACGATCTCGGATTATCACTGTCACAGGTCCATGGGCCTCATTACGACCCTGGCGCTAATCGCCCGTCATTACCGCCATGGCGTAATGAGCGTTTACGCCGTGGGACGATGGCGTAAAGAGCGCCACATTACGACCCATCGCGCACGAGCATTACGCCATGGCGGTAATGCAATTAACGCCATGGCGCAAAAGGCCCCTACCGGCATCGTTAAGCGAGCAAGGTGCACTTCCGCCACCGTAAGTAGCGGCCACCGTAAGTAGCGGCCACCATAAGTAGCGGCGGCCGTAAAAAGTCGAACCGGAAATAGCGTCATCGCGCCGGAACGGGAAACAGCCCGTCGGCCATCTTGAAAAACACAATCCATCGCCATCCTACCAAACAACACCAGACCCAACCCTGACACCTGTCCCAACCAACCACCCACCCATCCAAGTACCCGAAAATGCCTAAATCTGTGAAAAAGGCATGTGACCGCCAGCGCCAGGAGAGATTCAGCCGGGAGGAACTCTGCATGCTTGCGGAGACCCTGCAAGACAACGCAGGTGTCGTTTTCTCCCCGGACATGACCAGGACAGCGATCGGGAAAAAGAAGGCCATCTGGGCCCTGGTGGCTGAGCGCGTCAGCGCGGTGGGGACCGTACCCCGCACACCACAGCAGTGCAGGAAGCGCTGGGATGACCTACGCATACGGGTCAGAGCTGTCATCTCAGCAAACCGCAACCTTGCCATGGGTACCGGTGGAGGGTCGGAATCCCCCCTGAAACTCCAACCGTGGGAGGAGATCTGTGCAACCACGATTGGCATGGAATCCATTGAAGGCGTCGGAGGGATGGAAAGGGGAGCTCCGACATCAGGCGATGAAGGTAGGTGCCTCAAACAAGACATGCCATAGTCACAGCAGTCCAATCATGTGTAGCACAAGGTTGCCCTAGAGTGTATATGCAACACATATCAACACTGCCCATAGCCACATGCGAGCACCACCCTGCATACACTGCTGGCACCCGCATACCTGCATCCACATTCCACACCAAAAGGAGACAACCTGCATGGCACTGCCTGAAATCTTCCTCATCCACTGACCACAATAATGTCAAACAGTTCATTCCAAAGTACGCAGACCCAACAATAACGCCCTCCCTCCTTTGCTCCACCACAGGCACAGATTCACACCCAGAGGACCAGGACACCCCTGCGCCAAAGAGAGCCAAGAAGGCCATCAACAACGGCCCTGCACCCTCAACCTCAGCTGCAGTGAGGCAGACCCCACAACAAGCAGGTCCCACTGCAGGCATACCGGAGGTCCCACCGGCAAGCACCCCTGTTGGCAGCAGGCCAGCAGCAGCTGCTCCACCTCCACCGACATTGCCTGCCACAGGAGGCAGGGGGTCAGCGGCCAGCAGCAACATCGGGGAGACAGCTGCAACAGCTGCATGTTCAGACTCGGACATGGAGCACGAGGTCAGAAGCCCCACTGACCTACTACATTCCCCCTGTTTCTCAGACGCCAGCCCCCATGAGGGTCACACACAGGGGCACACAGAGGTAGAGGAGTGGCCATCCACCCCATGCCCTGTCCACACTCCACAGGAGGGGAGCAGCCCCTCCATCACTCCACCAGCACTGGCCATGGGCCAGCACGGCCAGCAGTCCCTCCAGGACATCACTCAACGGCAGCATCAACTGTCCGCAATGCTGGATGAGCATGCCGCGGAATGTGTGGGGGCTAGGTCTAGCATTGAACAGGCCACGGAGACACTAAGGGCGGAAGTGGCGCAGAGCACTGCCACCCTGAGGGATGCCATGCAGGCCATGTCCAGGGACATCTGTGCAGAACTTGCGGCCTTGCGTCGTGCGGTCACTGGCCTCACCCACACAGGACAGGACGTGCATGCACAGGGGCAGCCAGGGACATCCTCCACTGCCAGTTCTGCGCAGAGCAGCCCCGTGCGACGTTCCGGTCGTAACCTGCGCTCCACAGCCAGGGGTGCCCCGGGGGCCGGGAGAGGGGGCTTGTAACAGCCTGTGGCCACTGTCACAGGCATCTGTTGACACCTAGAGGGTGTGTGTTGGGGTGTGCAGGGGGGAGTTGGGAGGGTGTGTGTTGGGGTGTGCAGGGGGGAGTTGGGAGGGGGTGTGTTGGGGTGTGCAGGGGGGAGTTGGGAGGGGGTGTGTTGGGGTGTGCAGGGGGGAGTTGGGAGGGGGTGTGTTGGGGTGTGCAGGGGGGAGTTGGGAGGGGGTGTGTTGGGGTGTGCAGGGGGGAGGTGGGAGGGGGTGTGACACGACATTTCATAGTTTCAATACACTTTATTCTTTCCCAAAAAGTAATGTGTGGACATTTTCTTTGCGTATGTGTGCTTTATTGGTGTACAGTCCACAGTGTGCATGTCCCAGAGACACACAGTGCCCCAAGTGCAGTCTCCATGTGATAAACACCAGCCGTGTGTGCTAGAAGCAGTGGTCGATGATACTTTGGCGCATTGCACGCCCCTCCTGTGCATCGCCTCCTCCATGGGGTGCCGCCCCATCTGCACCCTCCTCATCCTCATCGTCAGGTGGTTGCAGTTCTGCGTCAGGGGGCAGGGGCACATTCCGTCTGACGCACATATTGTGTAGCATGACACATGCCATGACGATCTTTGCCACCTTCTCATGGCCATACAGGAGTGCGCCACCAGACCTGCTGAGGCTTCGGAACCGTGCCTTCAATAGGCCGAATGTCTGCTCTATGACCACACGAGTACGTGTATGTGCATGGTTGAAGTCCTCCTCGTGCTGGTTCTGCGGGTTCCGGACTGGTGTAAGGAGCCACCTCTTCAGGGGATAGCCTGCATCACCTGTATGTAGGCGAGAATGTATGTGTCAGTCATGACGTCTGATCAGGAACATGATGTTCCGCCATGGCTCGCATCCAACTATTACTTTGGCTCACTTCTACATGCACTGATTGATTCACACAATGCAACCAGTATATTCTCATGGCTCCCATGGCCTGTTTTGCATGCCATCACCCAATGTATGCAGAGGGGTTGTGTGCATTGTGAGTGCCCATCCGCTGTCTCCGTTCTCTGTGTTACTCACAGCCAGGTGGAGTATGCATCATCCCCCCCCCCCCTTTCTGCCAGGTGGAGTATGCATCATCCCCCCCCCCCCTTTCTGCCAGGTGGAGTATGCATCATCCCCCCCCCCCTTTCTGCCAGGTGGAGTATGCATCGGTACGTCATTCACCTGCCCACTTCCATGACATTGGACTCACCGAGTAGCCAGGATCTTGGGCCTGCATGTCGCTCCATGTAGCGTGGTATTGTGGAGTTCCTCAGGACCATTGAATCATGGGTTGATCCGGGGAATCGGGCACAACAATGTGTGATGATCTTGTTGGAGTCACAGACCATTTGCACGTTGATTGAGTGGAACTGTTTCCGGTTGCGGTACGGTACCTCCATGGCACGTGGAACCACCAATTCCACATGGGTGCAGTCGATGGCACCAATGCAACCGGGTATGCCGGCTAGTGCATGGAAACCCACTTTGGTGTTTGCAATCTCCTGGCCAGTCCGTGGTAATGAGATGTGGTCGTCTGTGTGCTTGAGGAGGGCATCGAGCACTTGGATGAGTGTTCGTGAGAATAATGGTTGTGAAATGCCATGCAGGTGCCCCACTGTGTGCTGGTAGGTGCCTGTGGCCAGGAAGTGGAGTACAGACACTACCTTCAGTAGGGGGGGGATGGCGGTTGGACTTTCTATCATGCTGACGATGTCGTTGTGTGTCATGTCTACGATGGCGGTGATGGTGTCCCGGTCCAAACGGTACAGGGTGTGGATCTGCTCAGCAGTGAGGTTGAATGGATTGGCTCTGATGCGTGGGATTGGGGGCTGCCTGCGTGGTGGCACTGGCTGTGCTGGTGGGGCTTGCTGGGCCTGCCTTGCCCTCCTTCTCCTCCTGCGTCTCCTCTGTGCTGCCTGTTGTTGTTGTTGTTGTAGTTGTTGCTGTTGTAGCACATGCATTGCTATCAGGTCCTCCAGCCCCAACATTGCTAGTCGTATTGGCATCATTGTGGAGTGTGACTGGGTGTGGGAAGGGGTGGGGTGTGCTCTTTTTGTGCTTCCCTGAGTCTGTATTGCCTTCACCTGTGCTGTTTCTGTGCACCTGTGGCAGCTGCATTCACTTAACATGGCCCTTTACGGTTGGTTCGCGATGGCGTTATTTGCACCATGGCGGTAAGGTACTTAACGGGCTGGGTGATGGTGTTAGGTGCATGTCCGCTTGGGTCGGCATTTGCTTACCTTTCCGCCATGGCGTTAAGTACGGTGTGGCCGGTCGCGTGCGCGCACCCTTGGCGCAGTTAGCGCCAGCGTTAACTACGATGCCGCTAATGGCATCGTAGTTAACGGTCACGGGTCATGATCGGACCTGGCGGAAAACGATGGCGGTAACCTTTTACCGCCATCGTTTTTCACTTAGCGCCAGGGTCGTAATGAGGCCCCATGTATCATAAGTAGTTCCTGCCCCTGATATTGTGGAGGTTACGTTATCACCATACGTTCAACCTTTAGGATGTTTAATATTGGTTTGTTTCTGATTGTCATGAATCACATCTTGGTGTTAATGAGAAACCCAAATTATAAAATGCAGTTCGAGCCAGCCACAACGTGTTTAATACCACTCTTGATTGTATGTATAAACGTGCTTCTGTTAGATCTTGGTCATTAATAAATTCAACCAAACTAATATCAGCTGATGTTATATCTTCAAGTGCGGTAATATCAGCACAGATATTCAAAAGGCTAGCTTGATTAAGGTCATAAGTGGGAAATGGATGATCACAACATTTTATAAGAAGGCGATGGTGATTTTTAAATTGAGCATTACCAAGATGCCTAGACGACCCTAAAATATGCTCACTCTGTTGTCTCATGGGGAGCATGACAGAGGATGATGAACCCCTAATTCCCACATCCACACGCTCCTGTGAAGTAATTTTTTGTAATTTTTTAGGTCCGAGTAACAAGGGTTCAGTACTGGGTATGTCCCTTCGAAAATCCTGGGTGGGTAGATCGATTTTATTCAGTGAGCCCTGATTAACTGACCTAATAGTTTGCGTAAGAGCTTCATTTTCTCTGGTGTATCTTGTCAAAGAAGCTCGTATCTCCTCACACAGATCTTGTAGTATCACATCAGAGTGAGGTGCTTGTGTTTTAGCTTCTTGCAAATGGGTGATATTCATTTGTTTAACCTTATTCTCAGTAGGTGGAACAATGTAACGCTGTACAAGAGCCTCATTGACTTTGGTCTGTTTGTCAAATGAGGCTCGTAGTTCAGCATAAAAGTCTTGTAAGATATCACCAGTAGTATTTGAAGCATTTTCAAAAGTAACAGCAGATTTAACTCGGTCAACACATAAGCTTTTGGTCGACGTCCTATTTTCAACAGATGGTCGTTGAGGACCCCCTACGGTTACAGACTGAGATGTAGTAACCCCACTTTGGGTCTGATTACTCTGATATAATGGATTTAGGGATGAATTTGTTACACTGTCGAGCAAATCATCAAGTGGTTGATATTTTAAAGCTTCTTGTCTAGTCAGCTGATTTTCAATGTCTGCGCTCAATTTTCGTTTTTTCCTGGCAGATGTCACAAGTCTGGCAGCCTTTTTTGCTTAGTATTAATATTACCAAATGATTGACGCTTTATTGGTTCTGGTTCAACTAGGGTTTGACCCATGATGGTCACGGGATTAACTTTCAAATTACTAAACATTGGTGCAAATGTTACACCTTGTACTTCGGGGTTATCCCGATCGTCATAGCAAGAGCTGACTGCGTAGGAGCTTCTTGAATTGGAAGCAGAGTACCCTGATCTTTCAGGACTGCCTCAGAGGGATTGATAGGCACTAGTTGAACTCCAGCATCTAGGATGGTAGTTGGAGCAGATTTTATATTAGGTATTAAATTTAACGGCAAATCTACCATCACATCTGGTGCGTGACTTATGTTTGTTTGTATGGATTGATTTGTCATCTTATGTATAGTAGAACCAGATGATAATATGCGTGTCTTCTGTTCTTTTTTAAGGAGCATGTGTAGCATATGTAGCTCGCTATTCTGGCAACGCATCTTTTCGTCTAAGGATTCATATAGCTTGGCCAAAGACAATAAGGCAGTGTTCATGGCACTCAATGTATTGTTTAAGGCCGGTGCCTCAGAAAAAGAAAACCTATTTTCTTTAAATGGCATCGGACTATCACGAATGAAATATGGGTGGCTAGTATCAGGTTCTATAAACCTGGTACGTCTAGGTGTTGGAGCTGCGAAAGATGTATTTGAAATTAATGATGGAGATTTGTCAAATAATACCGGAGATTTGTATAAGTCAGGATTCTCGGACTCAGCTGGTAAAATGGAATTTAGTTTTTGAGTATGGTTTATGCATTCACTTGTATGAACGTGTGAGTGATCAGCCAATTGGATCAGATCGCCCGTATTTGAGCAAATATACATTATGTCAGGTGTTTCAGATTCATGAGGACTGGACGCTAGAATAGATGCTAAGGTATCATCTCCAAATTCACCTACCGCTGTTAGTTTAGCATATTCAGTTCGTAATAACTGCTGAGCGCAACAGAGTACAATGGCACAGAGGGGGGGGTTCATTCGATTTAGCCGCGGCAGTGAATGCTGCTTGTGATGTGCATATTTCGCCTGATGTATAGGCTAGTGCAATTGTAGCATCTGCTACTTCTGTTCGTACATGTTTTGGTTGAACACTGGTAGAATATGCTTTTGGCTCAATTACATCCTTCTCTGAATTAATACTTGAAGTCACTGAGTTTGTCACGGACTCCTTAGAGGCAAGATTTAGGGGCAACGGGACCCTGGGCAGAGATGTAGTGTTAGGACAGACCGCCTGATGACCAATGGCCGTCTCAGACACATTAGAACAAATCACCTGGTGAACCCTAGCTAACTCTGTCACCGAGGGAATGATTATTGAGTTTTCTCCGTTTGTAAGGACATTGATGAAATCTTTTCGGTCCCCGCAACATCTGCTGTACAATAGGAGCGAATATCCACATTAAGGGAGATCGCTCGTTTCCTCTCTTTAGTTTCTTTAATTCTTTAAGTGATTAGGGTATTTTTAGACAAAGGGGGCACTAGGTGATACGTGTTAGCTACAGACTCAGGCATTCCCGTTTTTAACGAGTTGATTTGACGTAACATAGGGAAAGGTTGAAGAAAACTGCAGATGGAAACACAGGTGTATTATAATTTTAAAAAAAAATGAAATAAAACACGGCAAACAAAAAATCTCACTTTGGAACCTGAACCCGCTCTCCCGCTAGACAGTGAGACAGCAAAACACTTTGCAATTCACTTGTGCAACTTGCGCGCGCATTCGCGCATGCGCTGTGTTTTTAAGGCAAAACTGCGGGATTTGCGTGATGGGCGGGTTCAGTTAGCTAAGCAGAAAGAAAAAAAAAATGGGTCACAGTCTAAAATTCAAAAGACTCTTCAGTTCGCAGCCCAAAAAACAACTCTAGCTGCGCCTACCCAATAGGATCAGTCCATCAAAGGCAGAGGGGCGTGTCCAGCAAGTCTCAGCGAGGCAGGTGAATCCGTTCGGCGAGAATCCTCTGGCAACCCGGCAAGACCCAGCGAGACAGCAAAACACTTTGCAATTCACTTGTGCAATTCGCAATGAACCCTATCAAATGAGGGACCTTCCTCCCTGAAAGGCATTGTGTGTCAAGTAAAATCTGTGAAAGAGCAGAGAAATTCGTTTCAGGCCGTAAGGCAAGCGTTTACTTTTTGCAACAATTTGTCACAGGCAAAACTCTTCACAAGAAGCTTTCTCTCTCCCTTTGCTTATGTTAGTTTCAAAGAACCCTTTTCTTGAACATATCCCTGTGTACAAAAATTGACTAGAGCTCTAGAAGCTTCAGACAGCAAAATGTGAGGAAAACTGCATTTGTTAAATGGATAAAAATAAAATGAATCTGTGTTACTTTGCCTTGCAGAGAAATGAAAGGACATGATTGAAGCTAAATGGGAAAGAATACTGTAAAATGCCCAGAAACACAAATGTACATTGGGGGAAGAAAAGCTGCAAAAATATAATTATATTTAACTCTGTGTATTTTCTTTTCTTTACAAAAAGACTTCAGCAGCCTAGCTGAGGCTGACATTTGTTTTAGACCAGTTTGGCTAAAAGACCAAATCTCACACTTCCCCTTGATTTCCTATTGCCAGAGCAGGGACTCGTTTCTGTGGACTGCCAAGTGTGATAATTACAGGGTACCACAGACTGCATGGCAGCGATGCTCTTAAGAACTAAGGGGGACTCCAACCCATGTGTTTCCCTCAGAAGTATGGAAATCCTCTGCATTCAAACTAAGGACTTCAAAGGAGAATCCATGGCAACTTCTGTGCAAGGTCGACCAGTGAAGAACATGTGACTGGGGGGTTGAAAAGACTGGCCACTTTTGGGAACAAAGCCAGCCCACTTGATTCAAAAGACTTTTTATATTAAGACATTTATTTCCGCAATCTGAAAACGCAGTAATGTGAAATTATGATGGGTTTTAATGTGATTTTCGCGCCATTAAACTAAGACGATGTGGATCTTCCTAGCATGTGGGGACGTGAACGGCATTACAGTGACATTTCTGGGGAAAGCGTTTGTGGTACAGTTATGAAACTTGTTGCAAATATGCCCGACATTGACAGGCTTCTGTGTATCCAGTTGTTGATTTATAGGGGAAATATGTTCCATAGAAATTTGCGAAAAGATTGCCAGAAGGACAAAACAGCATTGTACGAACTTGGGGTTGGGAATGGCATTTTCTTGTAAAATATGGGATCTGCCTTTTTTCAAGAGGCTAACAATTGTAAAAATAAGTGTTTTGTTTCATAACTTGTTTTGGAAAAAGTAACTGTAGTATAACAATACACATCATAAAACAAACACCCTAAAGCTGATGTCACTTCCCTGGGTCCAATCTTCTTACAGGGAGGTGGTGACATCCACAGACCTGAACCTATCCGATTTTAGCGGTATGTCCAGCTCAGTTCAGCCCACGTAGTAAAAACCCTCTGATGTCATCCAGCCTATATAAAGAGGACAGACATTCAAAATTCAGGACATTCAAAAATCCAACCCACAAAATCCAGAGATCCAGACATTCAACATTCACCCTGCAAGATTCCAGACTCCAGAGCCAGGTCAGAACCTCTTATCCAGGCAGCACCTCCTATCCAGGCAGAACCACCTATCCAGAATTAAACCCTACAAAAATCCCAATAATTCAGGAAGAAGGGGGGGAGAGGTTGCAGACTCCTTTTGGCATGATCCAGTGACCCGACCTGCTTTGCCCAGCTGATGCACCCCACTGTCTACTGTGACCAGACTCCGGTTGCCCCGCTGTGTCCCTAGCAGAGAGCCCAGATGTTGCCCAAGTGACCAGATCCTTGTCCCGTTGTCCAGTGGCCCGGCTGGCTGTCAAAACTATCCCTTCTAGTGTAAGTCTCACCCTTCCCCAGTAACCAAAAAGCTGCATCCAGTTCTTTGTTACCTTGTATTATGTCCAATCCCATAGAAATCCTATCAATACCCTAGTAAATTCTTAAATTGTCTGTGTAACCTGTCCTTAGGAAAATCTGTGTTAATCTCCATGTGTTAGCGCAATTCTTTCCAAATCATTTTAGTATGTTGTATAAGTCCTTAGTACTATTTGGAATAAATTAATTAATTCCCATATAAAGAGGCACACGGCGTGAATGGGTTACCATTGCAAAATAACCTTCTCGCGGGCAGTGTCCTTCTTTAATATTCTAGCCACTAAAAAAATTGTCTCAGTAGAACCCGTCATCTTCCTCTTAAAACCGATTTTGCCTGTGTAACTGCTTTTATTATAAAATCCAATTTTCTCTCCCTATCAAGAATCCTATACTCTCTGTCACCCATCCAGAGTCCTATTACTTAGGGCCCAATTCACAGAATCGAGCGCAGAAATAGCGCAAGCACTGCGCGCCAAGATGGAGCGTGCGCCACGCCTGCACCAGCCATGGTGCAAACCAGCAATTTGTGCAGCATGCGTATTCATGGATTTTCCAAGGCAGAAATAGCCGTGGTGTAATGCACATAAAGCAGCACCAGTAACGCCCCCCAACACGCCATTGAAATGGCTACTACGCCGCAAGGCCCAGTGCCATCCGTGGGACAGCACACAGCCCCCCAATCTAATTGCGGGGAAAATCATTGCATACCCCGCTCGCAACTGCCAAATCGCGTGGAAAGGGCCGCATGTACCCTGTCCGCACCCCTGCGAAATCTCGTACCCTGCTCGCAACAGCCAAATTGCGTGGAAAGGCCTGCACAAATCCCGTCTGCACACCATCGAAATCGCGTAACCCTCTCATAACAGCCAAATCGCGTGGAAAGGCCCGCGTGTACTCCGTCCACACCCCAGCAAAATTGCGTACCCCGCTCGCAACAGCCATATCGCGTGGAAAGGCCTGCGCATACCCCATCCGCGCCCCATCCAAATCGTGTACCCTGCTCGCAACAGCCAAATTACGTGGAAAGGCCCACGCGTGCCCCCTCAGCACCCCATCAAAATCGCATACCCCTCTCGCAACAGCCAAATTGCGTGGAAAGGCCAGCGCGTACCCCATCTGCACCCCATCGAAATCGCATAACCCTCTCACAACAGCCAAATCGCGTGGAAAAGCCTGCGTGTACCCCAACCACACCCCAGGGAAATCGCGTAGCCCACTCGCAACAGCGAAATCGCCTGGAAAGGGCCGCATGTACCCTGTCCGCACCCCAGCGAAATCTCGTACCGTGCTCGCAACAGCCAAATTGCGTGGAATGGCCTGCACAAATCCCGTCTGCACCCCATCGAAATCGCATAACCTCTAATAACAGCCAAATCGCGTGGAAAGGCCCGCGTGGACCCCGTCCACACCCCAGCAAAATTGCGTACCCCGCTCGCAACAGCCATATCGCGTGGAAAGGCCTGCGCATACCCCATCCAAATCGTGTACCCCGCTCGCAACAGCCAAATCGTGTGGAAAGGCCCACGCATGCCCCCTCAACACCCCATCAAAATCGCATAACCCGCTCGCAACAGCCAAATCACGTGGAAAGGCCAGCGTGTACCCCATCTGCACCCCATCGAAATCGCATAACCCTCTCACAACAGCCAAATCGTGTGGAAAAGCCTGCGTGTACCCCGACCACACCCCAGGGAAATCGCGTACCCCACTCACAATAGCCAAATCGCATGGAAAGGCCTGCGCGTACCCCGTTCGCACCCCATCGAAATCGCGTACCTCGCTCACAACAGCCAAATCGCTTGGAAAGGCCCGCACGTACCCCGTCCGCACCCCATTGACATCTCGTACCCCGCTCGAAACAGCCAAATCGCGTGGAAAGGCTTGCATGTACCCCATCTGCACCACATCAAAATCACGTACCCCGCTTGCAACAGCCACATCGTGTGGAAAGGCCTGCGCGTACCCTGTCCGCTCCCAGCAAAATCGCATACCTCACTCGCAACAGCAGGCAGCCCACACCACATGGGACCCCCCATCATCTGTGACCATACCCCGCAGGCAGCCCACACCGCATGGGACCTCACCCGTCACCATACCCCGCAGGCAGCCCACATGGGACCATACCCCGCAGGCAGCGCACATAGGACCTTACTGCATAGGCAGCCCACATGGGACTATATCCCGCAGGCAGCCCACACCACATGGGACCCCCCTTCACCCATGACCATACCCTGTCCCATGTCCCCCTACCCTGACCAGTGACGGCAACCTGCAGGCAGGCCCCGACTTATGTCCCTCCACCCCCACCAGTGACGGCAACCTGCAGGCAGGCCCCGACGCATGGCCCCCACCCCCACCAGTGACAGAAACCTGCAGGCAAGCCCTGACTCATGTCCCCCAACCCCCACCAGTGACGGGAACCTGCAGGCAGGCCCCGACTCATGGAACGCATATGTCCATTAAAATGCCACCACACGCTGCACCCCCACCGTGCACCTCAACACCCATTCATTGGTCCTGCTCCCCGGTACATGCCCCATGGCATGAGAATTAGAAAATCACACATGCATGCATGTTTGCACACACATGAACAAAATTGCTCAATAGCACGGACACACAACAGAGTCAAGGAAGAGTGAAACATGCACCAAACCATTGAGAGCAGACATCACTTTGATTTCAACATATAAAAATATATTAAAGAACATGTATAAAAGTCACACTCTGACTCTAAAAAATACAACCAGTATAATCATCATGAATCAAATCCAAATAAAAATGAAAGTGAAAACAAAAACAAAATGGGAAGTAAAAAAATGACAAACTCAAAAATGTGGTCCATATCCATTGATGCATCTCAAAATGAAAGCTCAAATCATAGGAAAACCATTCCTACATGTGAAAAAAATGTCCCAAAAAAGAAAATAGCCAACTATATACAAAGATCCGTAGTCCATGATCCCAAAACATTCATGAACATCCTTAAGAACTCCATGAAGAAAGAACTATGTACAAGATGTGGAGCAAAGTCCATGAACTCCAAAAAAAAAGGAATAAACAAATGAAACCTACTCCTAAATAACTATATGCAAAGGCGATGGTGAGTCATGCCCCCTGTGTCTGCTGCCGCTCTGCTCTGTTCTGCTGGCCAATTCGCCTCAACACGGAAGGCATCCTTGGTGTAAGGTCCACGTTTCCCTCCTGCCTGATGGCCGATACCTGCCCCTCTGTTGGTGATTCCCCCGACTGTTGCCTCCTACGCTGAGCATGCCGCCACCGAAAAGCCCGGTGCCTGTGCCTCCGGGACAGCCTCCAGGATGATGACAACCCCCGGGACTGTCGTGCATGTGCCCTGCTGCATGTTGCCTGCTCCTCCATCATTGCCACATCTCCTGTCACCGGATGGATCTCTGTGGTGACCACCTCTGCTGATCCTCTGTTGACTCCCGATCCTGGCAGGGATATGGTCTCCACCAGGCTGGCCACCGGGGTTAGGACAGGTGCACAGGGGTCCCTGGTGGTATCTATGCCAGAAGACAGCAGGGAGGACGACTGGCACACAGAGGAGTCAGACGAGGAGGGGGTCAGATAAGTGGCCAGCCCACACACCCATTGCGATACCAGAAACTGTGCCAGCCAGTTCACAAGATGGCAGACCTCCTCGTGATGACATGCAAGCGCCCGATTGGAAGCCTGCACATCATCACGAAAAGAGTCTATCCACCCCATGTACCAGCTACCACAGGCTCCACCCTGTATCGAATGGCGACATCCACAGGCATTGGTCTTTCCGTCTGGGTGGAAGCGACCGCCACCTGTGGATGGGAATAGCATGGGGCATGCCCACAGGTGCATACTGCTGCAGTCGCAGTACCAGGGACAGGATTAGGCACGGGACCCTCCACGGCAACCTGCACTGCATCTGCCCCCTGACCCTGGACTGCAGCAGTCATACCTACATCATCACCCCCGGTGTGCCCCATGGACTGGGCTGATGTGGCCTCCTCCTCCTCTCCATCTCTGTCAACCTGGATGCCTCCCCACTTTTTACTGCAGTGTCTTGCCCCTGTGAGGGTTCACCTGTCCCTCCCACTGCTGAGGAGTCTGCCACCACCTTCACCCTCTTGGACCTACCCTTAGCAGCTGTGGCCGTTGACTCAGACGCGGCACCAGTATCCTCGCTCCCAGAAGTGTCTGAGAGGATGACTGGGCCTTGCGTCTACGCCCGGTGGAGGCATCCCTGCATCCCTGCTGCTGGGCTCCACAGAGCCTTTTCTGCCCTCTTATTCCATTGTCACTGTGGATAGGGAAACAGAACATTACATTAGGGTACTGGACATATGTGTGTTTGTCACAATGCAAAAGTACATCATTCCCACTGTCATAGGTCAAAACCATCATCACCGTCCACTATACACTTGTGTATAGAAGCGTTATAAATGCCATATCATATCATATCATACACACAGGAAAGTGCCATTTACACACATGCACAATCATGTCTGTCATTCACACCAGACATTCACATCCTTGGACAAGGCACTGCCAGCACATCCAAATTGTGCATACACCTCACACGCATCATGGCACATACACATCTCACACACATCACCTGATAGCCATGAAGCAGGCCATGGATCCATCATGTCAGAGGGCACTTGAGGTCAAATTGGAGCATGAGGCAATCACACATGCAAAAGCTAAGAATCACAGACATCCGGGAGTGTTCGCCACTCACACACTCACTTCTCATACACATGCACATGTACACCATGCATGTCCATGATGTTGCCGAATGCACACATATGTCCCACCTATGGCATGACACAATCCACATACAGGGATACAAACATGTCCACATTGTGACATAAATGCGCACATCACGCATTTCCACACAGACACCATTGATGTTGCACATGCATCAATGAACTCACATGCAGCAGTGCCTGGGACATGCACACGGACATCTGTACAGTAGGCATGCCAAACATAAGGGCAGGGTGCACAAACCAACCACACGTCTACATGCACATGCACTATGGTGGACAAGAACACACGGACACTTACCAGTCGACTCCGGATGGAGCTCCAACTCCAAGACCTGGGCGTGCAGCACTGGGTTGAAGCGTTCCAGGACCATCGTATTGGTGGTGAACCTGCCCCGGTGCCCCACTCGATCAGCCCCAGGCTTGAGGGGGCGCCAGGCCTTGTTGAGGGTCCTGGACTTGAAGTCCTCCCAACGCTTATGGACATGTTGGTAGTCGCGGGGTGCCACCCCCTCCACGTTGATGGCACCCACGATGTCCGCCCAGATCTTCCTCCGTCCTTCCTTGCTGACTTGCAATGGTCCAGGGAAGATGGCATCATAATGCCCCAGGACTTGCTCCACCAGTATGCCAACACCTGTGGAAGAGAAGCTGACAGCCCTCTGCCTCTCTGCCGGGGGGTTGCCACTTGCCTCAGATGGTGTTGTGTCAGACATGGCAACCCCAGAGGCAGGTGTGGATGGGCAAGGGGTTCCTGGGGCTGGGCTGTGGAGTGGTGGTATGGCAGTCGGGAGTCTTCAGGATCAACAGAGGTGGTCACAACGACAGGATCACTGGCAATGGCGTCAGAGCAGGCACCAAAATGCAGGGCACACGGGCCGCAGGCACACAGCGTGGGCTGGCAGCAGCAGATGGCTCGTAGGAGACCGGGCAGTTGGAGGCAGGTAAATTGGCTGGTAGGCAGGAGCGTGAGTCTTCCGTGTTACTCGCATGGCCAGCCGGAAACAGAGTGATTCTGCATGTGCGGAAACAGCATGTTTGCATGGAATTTGGGGAAAGGTCCTAAGCGCGTAAGTTATGTGACACGTGCTGTACTTTGGGCGTTGCCGTTCAGTATGGGATAAAGGTGTGCGTAAGATAACAGTGCAATGTATGTGCTTTTCGTGGGGACGTACGCGTGCACTTCAGAGATTTTGGGGTCACGCGATTAGTTCACTATTGTGGCAGTGCGTACTTCTTGCTTTGGCGGGGGAGTTGCCTATGCGCACACGCGTGTGTAATTGTTTTCTTTCTACGAGGCAGACAGTGAGTCGCACATGCTTTTTTCATACTGTGGTTGTCCCTGAGTGTCGCGTACCCCTTTTTTGAGGGCATAGTACCCTACGTGTTCCTCGCGTATGCGTTTTTTGTGCTGCTGGGTGCCACAGCATACTGTGTGACGTTTTTTCTTCACATGTGGGCTACCGAGGGGTCTCGTACATGTGATTTTTTGTTTTTGGAATGCCTGTGCGCTTTGCGACCCGACACCAGGGATTACATAGAGCCTTAATGGAGCACAGTGGTACATTTTACATCAGGTACCCTGCCCCATCACTAAAATTGCCCAGGGCCATTGTTAGCTGCACCTCCCATAGCGCTAGTCCATCAGTGCCATGTCTGGGAGGGCATCAAGTGGGAAGGGAGGCAAAGGTGGGTGACCTGGCAGAGGTGGCCAAGGTGGGCGAGGTGGCCAATGTGGGCGAGGTGTCTAAGGTGGTCGACT
Source organism: Ambystoma mexicanum (assembly GCF_040938575.1). Classification (NCBI taxonomy): domain Eukaryota; kingdom Metazoa; phylum Chordata; class Amphibia; order Caudata; family Ambystomatidae; genus Ambystoma; species Ambystoma mexicanum. The sequence goes on along the minus strand of NC_090923.1, from coordinate 68,764,789 downwards.
TGGGCAAGGTGTACAGGCACATGCAGGTAGGGCTATGGCCCCCGGCCAACAGGGTCAGGGAGATGCAGCTACTGCTGACATCCCCAGAACCCGTGGTCCCGAACCAGCAGTGCCATCTGCTGTCCAGAGCAGCCAGGGTGTGGAAGCTGCAGGGGCAGCTGTGGCTACCACCCCCCAGGCCAGGGCCAGGCAGGCCAGACTGTAGTGGTCCCGCCCCAGCCCTGAGTGACTCAGGGGACAATTTCAGGCTCCCCAAGGGCAAGAGACGTGCAGAGCAGGCTACTGGCACCAGCACCCAGGGTCACAGTACAGCAGTGGCATCTGCTGTCCAGAGCAGCCAGGGTGTGGAAGCTGCAGGGGCAGCAGTGGCTACCACCACCCAGGCTCAGGGTCAGCCAGCCCGGACAGTAGTTGTCCCGGCCCAGGCCCACAGTGACTCAGGGGCAGACGTCCTTGCCCGTAGGGGCAAGAAACGTGCGTTGCTTGCTACTCGCACCAGTGCCCTGGTACGGCTACCTGCAAGCCAGCCTACTCTCGTCCCATCAGTGTCTGATGCCATGTCCCAGTCCACCAATGCTCCAGCCCCTACTGACCAGAGTGGCACAAGCGACTCTGGGTCTACACATCCTTGCAAGAGGCAAAGCATGCAGCTTCGGAACAGGCTCCAACCCAAGGCACGGCACAGGAGACCCACACATCGAGGAAGAGGAGCTTCTGTGATGAGGAGTTGGACATCCTCATGACTACGTGTTGGGACACGAACGTGACATGCTTGTGCAGTCAGGGTACAGATATATGCCTGCTCAGCGCATGGCCCATTGGCAGGCCGTCACGGATCGTATAAACGGCATGGGCCATGAGAGGCACACACCACAGGAGGTGATCAAGCGTTGGAATGACCTCCGACGCAGAGCCAAGAATAAGATGGGTGCCGACTACTCCTCTACTCTGGTGATTGGAGGTGGGTCACAACCAGAGGACGAAGGACTCATGCCACATGAGGAGATTGTCAGTGATCTCATTGATGTGGAGCAGATCCAAGGTGTGTGAGACCTGCCGATCTATGAGGATTTGTCCGGTGAGTGGTGATGCATGTGTGTCCGGGACATGTGTATGTTGCTTGGATGAAGTGTAATGATTGTTTTTTCAACATTTTCATGACTCACATGGGTTGACCATGTCATGGTGGACTGGTATGTGCCTGTTGCTATACAGGCTGCATGCGGACAATGTGCTGCCCACTGGGTCAATCCTCATCCCCACTCGTAATCACTCATTCCATGTCACTCTCTCTTCTGCCTCTCTTGGCCCTCTTCCTGCTGAAAACTGTCATGGCGTATTGCTTGTGCTTCTCATCCTATGCACACTCTCATACTCTTGTCGCATCTATTGACGTCTGTGAGAGGTCACCCTGCCAGCTGTCCCTCCCCAGAGGTATTGTGCCTTACGGCTCATTCCCCCAACAGCTCACTGTCTCAGGGGGACTGGTGAATCCTATGCTGGATTACTGCGACTGACTATACTGATATTCAGGTGCTTCTGCTCTCTTCCCTCTGCAGCTTACACAGGAATGGGCTGGGTGTATGGTCCCTTGGTTTATGGGCCAGGTATCACACTAGGACTGTAATGATGGAATTGGCTCCCAGCCAACACCCACACTTGGGGGTATTTGCTAGATCCCTACAACCCACTGACGGCACTTGCCACCTGAATCATGCACTTGCCCTTACACTGCCATCGTCCCACAACTTTGCCTTTCCGGGAAATGTTGTTTAATTGTAAGTTGAGCATGTTCCCATGTACTGCAATGGCCCTGTACAGTTCCATGCCCAGATCGCACCTTCTTCATGGCTATTCTCTTGGATTCTGTCAATGTGACCTGAACACATGGAATCGGTGTGCCTGCCTTGGCTCTGTTCCATGTAACCTTTGTGTTCTTGAATATTAGTATTTCCAGTTAATGTCATTTCACATGCATTGTACATGGATCAGGGGAAGTGGCCATCACCTTACATGTCATGCAGTTTGACGGTTCAGGCATGGCCATGCTAGTGTCATCTGTGTGTGTGTGCATTAGTACTGCTGGTGACTCAACTATGCCTGTCTGGTGCTTGTGTGTGAAGCAGGTGCTATGCACCAAGCTCTACATGTGGTGTTGTGCCCTTAACATGCATTCATGTCTGATTTCATGATCTGCTTGCCTTCCAATTAGACTGCGTACCTGGCAGAGTTTGTGTACTCACTGACATGGCAGGTTGATGTGTTGCATGACTGCATTATGATACCTATGTGTGTGGACTGGGCTCTCTAACAGTGTCTTCATGTATTTGGCTGTCCTTCTGCAGGTGATGAGCCACTGGGTGCATGCGAGGAGTTGGAAGAGGTGCAGGAGAGTGTGCCGCAACAAGGCACCAGTGGAGGATGTGGCGTGATGGGCCATGAGAACTCACTGGTGCTGCAGTCCATCCTGGGAATTGCTCACTCTGACTCTGCCTCTGAGGAAGCCTATAGCTCTGGTTGTGAGTCGGACAATGAATCATTGGAACTGTCGCAGGTGAGTGATTCAACTCTGGGTGCTGACCTGTCACAAGCATCTGTGGTGGGGGATGAACCTTCACAAGGCCAGTCAGTGTTGCACGTCGGTATGTGGTGGTTACGGCTGCAAGGCCACACTCCACAGTATTGGCTTCTGTTCCTGGGACAGCTGTTCAAGGGAGGGATGCAGCCCTGCAGCCACAGACTGTACAAGCACATCAAGGGCCAGGATTTCTTGGGCTGAGCAGGCGTGGTGCACGCCAACGTGGTGGTCGTGTGCCAACAGACCATGATGTGTGGGAGCAGTCCATGTATTGTGTTGCACAACAGCAGGGGGCTGCTTATGAGATGTTGGCTCAGGTCATGGATAGGGTGGCCAATACCATCCCCCCCGAAAAACAGGCGCAGCTCAGGCAGCAGGCAGTGCAGTCCACATGCCGCTCACACATGCTCCAGATGCAGGCCAAAACAGGTGTAGGCGGGCAGAAATATGGTCCCTGCACGCAGCCATGGGTGCAGAGGGTTGGTGCCCACAGAGCTGCCTTGAGGGCAGAGGTTAGGTCACTGCAGAATACACTGACTGCACTAGAGGCAGCACGCAGTAGACTCTCAGAAGTGCTCATGCAACATTTGACACACACCATATCAGTGGAACTGCGAGCAACCCCTGAGCTGTTGAAAGCAGAACTTTGTGCATCCTGGGAGGTGTTGAAAGCTGAACTTTGTGCCTCCCGTGAGGTGTTGCATGCAGACATCATTGCCATCATGTTGCAGATGCGGACCTCACAGTCCCGAATGACCGCTGCCATGGAGGACCAGGCCAGGGCTACACGTGGTCAGCCTCCCATACCAGTAATGTAACACCTTCTATTGCTACACCAGAGGGTGCCGACAGCAGCAACAGCTCTCCCAATCCATGATGGCTGAGCAGACTATGAGACCCAGGGAGGGGTTATTTTTTTCTTCAGCATCAACACATGTGGGTGTTGAAGTGCACCCTGCCCCTCCACCCTCCTGGATGTCCCCTCCCCCCCGGTCCACCATGGGCATTTTTGATTTTTCTTACTTATTTTTTGTCTTTTGTGCATTTATGTTACAGTGTGTTGCTTTGTGTGGCATCCAAGGGCATCCACTGTAGATTCCAGCTGGGCCCGTACAGGCTTGTCTCGTGTTTGTACCCACCTTGTTTGTGCCTTAGGGTCCTGACACATATGCGACTCGTGCTTCCCCTTTCCATGGGCTTGCAAGGATTGCACCGTGTGAAAGTAACTTACACAGTGGCATTGAGGTTCTGTTTCATCTGTGGGCAGTCTCAGGTCCAGTCTGTGTATACACCCTTAGTGGGATTCATGATTGTTTGTCCAGTGCATGTTTGGCATCCCTTTTTTTTCCTGATGCTCAGATAGGCCCTTGTAACGCTCACCTGATTTCCACGGAGGCGCTGGGCTGGACTGAGCTGTCGCCGTGTCTTCTAGTGTTCTCCTAGGGCTGGTCCCCTTCTCACGATGTACCGGACATGTAGAGTGAGGTGTCTGCAGACGGAAGAACAAGGATTTAGGAACTGGATTGACTGAACTTCTCCTTCCTCTGTCCTCTTATTCGAACCAAGGGCGTGGCTTGCTCACCTTTGATATATTAAGGCCGGGCTCTCCATCCTGCGTCTTTGCAGGGGCGCAAGTACCAGTTACTTCACTGGTTCACTGACAATCCTCTTGATTGCAGAGGTTGATGTTGGAAGATACCGCCGTTTACCGCACGAGCGGTTTCTTGATAGTTATTGGAGCACCCTTAATTTAGTCCCTTGCTCAGTCTCAGGGTGTCAAGATTGAAATTGTAGAGGAATGATGCGGCGAGCAGGTGAGTAGGAAAGATGACCGGTTGCTGTCACCCTTTCTAATGTCTCTCTTTGTCCTGCAGGTTTAGGTGCAATGGACGCTGATGAATAAGTGCCCAGGATCGTGCAAGCGCGTATGTACGAAGAAGATGAAGCGCGGTGCACGTAAGTAAAATGACTGCTGTTTGTTTCAAAAGCACGCCTTAATGTCTCTTTTGTCCTTGCAGATCATGGATGCAGAGAGCGTTGCTAGATGGATGCCGGCCAACGTGCGAGCGCGTAAGTAGAAAGTTTATGGTTGGTTTAGAATGCGCCTTAAAATGTCTCCCTTTGTTTTGCAGAGGCCTGCATGCAGCGCTTCTTGAAGTTCAGAACGTGCGGAGCGCAGGTAAGCAATTCAAGAATGCAATGCTTAATCAAGTCCTTTTCTTTGCAGATGTCGATGGGGAGCCGAAGAAAGCGGCAGAAGGCTTTGGAAGATGCCGCCGTATTTGGTAAGTAAGAGCGCTGCTCTCGAATTGAATTCTGCTAACCTGTTGTTTTGTCTTGGCAGGTGCAGCTGAGGATCGGATCTCTAGCAGGTAAGGAATTCGTTTTCCCAGGAACTGGAGCTGAAGAATCTCAGGAAGACTGGAGCTGACACGGTGAGCGTCCTGCTGCAGATGCAGAATAACGCGAAGCACGTTTCATCAATCGAGTGTGTTTTAAATAGCCTTCTATAGTGCTTAGGCGTCTTCTTCCACAGCCTCGCCCAGGTAAGAAAAGAGTTCCTGTGTTCCGATTCCAGGGAGTGGCTCCTGCCCCACCCAAACAGGAAAAGTAGTTCCAGGCAGAGAAGGATCAGAAGACCATCGAGCTGGTAAGTAAGCAGCATGGTCTGCTGCAGGTAGGTCCACCCAAGCACTCTTAAGCATTATGAGCCCGGCGCTTCCAGCGCCGGGACCGGTCATCTTTATGAGCCTGGTGCCACTGGCGCCAGGACAAGGTCCAAAAGGTCCCGATAGGGACTGGCTGGTACCCAGGATCAAGGTTATGGGCCTGCTTCCAAGGATGTGAGGCAGGTCCTGACCCTTGGAAGCAGGGATCATGACACCCTTTGTCCATGCTCCATCTTCATGTATTTGCTTGCCCATCTCCATTGTTGTTGCCCTTCAGGATGTATGCGCTTCCATCCAACCTTTATTTGGAAGGATGTCACTACTGATGGAAAGATGCCATGGGCTACTTAGGGCACATTGATTCACTTATGGTATTCTGATTGGTGACTGTCAAACATATTCATTGTTGTGTCCTGTGTTTCTGGTATGTCATACTGGCCAATTGATGTTCCTGTGTACATTATTGTTTTGATGTGTGTGAGTTGGTTCTTTGAGTGTTGGGACAGTTTGCTGTTGACCACTTTGTGACAGTGATGTTATGCGTTGGGCATTTATGTGACACTATTGACAATGCATGCCATGGTATGGCATGGCAATCAGGTGTCATGGAGCTTGGGGGCCTGGAGGTGACATATTGTCATTTTAATGTGCATTTCTGCATGGGGGTGGTTGAATACTGCATCTTCTATGTGTGCCTTTTGTGCACACAAGATTGTTTTTGTTTTAGTTGTAAGGGAGGCACTCAAAGTAGCACTTCCAGGGACAGTTTCTCAGGGTGGAACGGTTGTGACAGATGATTGTCCCTTTGTCATCATCAATTGTCACCTGGTATGTGCCAGGCCTGTGTGCACTCTGCAGGGGTTGGATTTTAGGTGAAAAATGTGCCACAAGCTGGGTACGGGCAGCCTCACCACGTGCCCTTTCCCCTCCCATGCACAGCAGCGTGCATGTGGTTGGGGATGAGGGGGCAAAACCATGTCAACCGGTATGCCCCGCCGTGTTACAACATTGTGCAGGACACATGCTGCCACAATGGTCCTGCAGATTACTGGTGGTGCATATATTAGCTCGCCGCCAGAGTGGTCAAGGGAGCAAATGTGTGACTTGAGCACTCCAAATGTGTGCTCCACTATGGCCCGGGTTGCAATATGGGCTGCGTTGTATTTTACCTGGGGTGGTGTGGCGGGGTTCAGTAATGGCGCCATCATGTAGGTGCTCAGTGGGTAGGAACTGTCCCCTGTGGTGGTGAGATGGCTTGTCATTAGTGTGGTTTGGTCTGTGTGAGACATGCATACCTTTGCAGGGCAATTTGTACTCACCAATGAGCCATGTGTTGCCATGCCTCCCAGCTTACAGGGCCCGGTGTAGTGGTGACATTCTGAATATGAAACTATCGTGGGTGGACCCTGGATAGTTAGCATATACAGAGGTAATGATTCCCTATGCATGACATACAACTTGTACATTGATGGAATGCCAGTGCTTGCGATTCTGGTAGATGTGCTCAGTGGCCCTAGGTGGACGTAGGGCGACATGGGTGCAATCGATAGCACCAAGCACTTTAGGGAAGTGCGCCACCCCATAGATGTCCTGGACCACAGCCTGCCTTTCTGCAGGTGTTCTGGGCATGTATATGTGCTTGCGGACTGAGGGGTGTGTAGTCATGATTGCCAACACCTGGTGTAGGCAGCGTGACTGCGTGGCCTGTGAAACGCCCCTGACTATGGCAGTTGTCCGAAGAAATGACCCAGTGGCTAGTGGCTTCTCCAAGGGCCTCAGTGCTTGGGAGCACAGGGTGGGTGATGTGAGGTCATCATCCCACTCCCTGACCAGGTCTAGGATGATATGAGGTGGGAACATATACCTGCCATAGACCTGGTCATCAGGCATCCCAAAAAGGCTGGTCCTGGTTAAAAGAATGCAGGCCCTGGCTCTCCTCCTCCTCCTCCTGCTGTGTCCCACGATCACTGCTGTGAGAAATGGCATGTTTATCGTCACTGTATATGCTCATTCGTTTTTTGCGTGTCTATTTATGCATTGTATTGGTGAGCTGTGATGCTTACGCCAGCTTTCGCTAAGCGGCTGTGTTTCCGGGTTTGAGTGTCTTTTCACGCGCGCCGGTGAGCCCTGTATCATTCCATGAATACGTGTTGTCGGCGCGCGTGTGACCGTTGCGAGTATTTCGCTGCGGTACTTCCCACGTAACACCCACATTTACGCTTGTTGTTCCCCATTCCACATGTACTGCCCCCTTTTTGGGTGAATGCGTAGGACGGTGCGCCTCTTCGCTGGGTGTCTCCCGCAATGCTTTCGTGAAGTTGCCATGATGTGTTGGGCCCGCGGGGATTCCTCGAAGGTCTACAGTGAGCCACGCGCATTGTGTTCCATGAATTGGTATACCAGCGTTTGCGCCCGTTTTCACACGCAAGTCCCCCTTTTTCGGCGCAGATTTTTCCATGAATCGGCCAGTTAGTATCATACCTGTTATGTGCCTTTGTACCTCTTCAGCTAAACCAATTTTTGATTCTGTCTGTTGTGATGCTGGAAATGCATCTGAGGGACAGGGCCTCTGAATCCTTGTCCTTTACTGCTTTTTACCGTGTGTTCTGTCATGTTTTCTGCCCAGGAGTCCATGTGGGACTCCTGGCAGTGCAGCTCTCTCTTTTGGTTTGGTGAACAGACCCATGGGATACCCTTATGGCACCCATGGGTAGGGGTACAACCCTGTGCCCCTAGTGTATGTTTTTGGGCACCTGTGGGTGGCCCACAGAGCAGGGTATGGGCTGGTGGCAGCTCCATGCTGAATTCGACAGGTGCTCTGGGTGTCCTCCATTTTGGGATACCCAGGCCCTGCCATTGGGATCTGTTGATTCCTGATAGGAAACAAGATGGCCCCTGTGGCCTCTTGCTTTCTATTGCCTGTTATCTTGTTTTCCCAAAGTCCTGGGAAGCCCTGACTCTGTCCCTTCCCCCTGACTGGCTGTTGGGTGGAAGTTCCATATATGGCGTTGTTGTGAAGGCCCAGCTAGACTGACTGGAGCCTTCCCAGTGACTGTATGTTGTGGGAACCTCCTGTAGGTGGGACCTGGGTGAATGGAGAGTGTGACCAATATACACTCCTTGTTGTGGTTGTCTGGTTTCTGGCATGAGAGACAAAGACTGAGACAGCCCTGCCCGAAACTGGCCTGAATGCAGTGTGTAGTGTTGAATGGCTGGGTACTTGTCCCAATCCACATTCCTTGTTGTGAGTGTCTGAAAGGGAGGAGTGTGGCCTGAATGCACTGTGTGCCTGATTGGCTGACTGACTGCATGAATGCCCTTTTGTATGATTGGCTGCTGAGTGTGTGCCAGCAGTGTGGATGAGAGGCAGAATAGTATATCTGGGGACCTCTCACCACTGGTAGTTGTTCAGGAACGTGCAGACACGTTCAGAAGCAGCCAGGAGTTCAGGAACGTTCAGAAGCGTTCTGGAGCTGCGTCTCCACTCTAAGAGTAACTGGAACTGCTGATCCTCGACGTCCAGCTGGAAGAAGAAGACTTGCTGTGGCATTTGCTTCGACCGATCCGAAGGCTGTCGAAATCGTCGAAGACTGACCCGAGAGAGGACCTGGTAAGGCGCCCTCTTCCCGTGCTCCGAGGGACCATCGAGCACCGCTCCATCTTCGCCGAAGCGCCCTGGAAGACAGACCCTCGAAAGGCTGTCGACCCGAGACGGGACCGCCGAGGAGATCGAAGTGAAGCACCCGGAAATCGACGCCGTCGAAGTCCATCGCCGTCGACCAGGGTTCGCAGGTTTGTGTAACCGCTGGAGGCCCGTCGAAGTTGTGTTGCCCAGCCGTGGGAACCACTTGACGCCGTGCCGCCGACGACCGGAGCCGTCCGCTCCTTTGCCTAAGAACATTCAATCGAAGGACTCTTTCGACCGCATCGTCGTCCGCTTATCCTGCCGGAGAAAGTCGAGGACGACCAACGCGCCGAGGAGAAACCTGCCGGTGGGTTTCCCGCCACCCGAAGACCACAAAGACTCGAACGACTCGACGCCCTTGCTGGGCCTCCGTCTCCACAATCTTTGCAGTCCAGAACTATTGTCACCGAGGTGCCCCGCACGCCTCTGCCTTGCAGGACGCCGATGCTCCGACGCCGACGAGCACCGCTCGGACGAAGCTGCCGCCTCATCGACGCCGTTCTACCTTGTTTGTTGACAGACGTTCGACGCCCCGTGCCTCCCGCTTGAAAGGGAAGGCATTCAAGAAGGGCCGTCGATTCCCCGTCGCCGAACACCGAGTTCCTCGACGTTTCTCGACGCCTCTCGACGATCCGTGACTCCCGCTTGAAAGGGGGGTCGCTCAAGAAGGATCTGTCGACGCCTCTTCAAAGAACTCGACTCCACCAGGTACATTGGGGGGTAAAAACATTATAGGAGGGAATAAGACTTACAGAACAATATATGGACTGGGCTTGCGCTATATCTTTGTTTTACAGGTTGCCCAGGTGGGGGGATCTCCACACAGAGCTGTGCCCAGTGGTAGGGGCCAGTACTCTGCCTATTTGCTCAACCATCTTATTTCCCCTCCTCTCTCTATTGCTGGTTTCACTCTGTTGATCTGTGTGACATTGTTACAGTATTGTTGATGCACTTTAATAAGATCTAATACAAAGGGTGGTGCCACTTTAGAATTGTAGATATTTGCCATTGTTGATTTTCCGGAGTACAAAGTGAGTTATTATGATAAGTGTACATAACCTTGACTATTGATTATATAAAGACTGTGTTCTAACCAATACAGTGTGTGGATATTCCTTTGTGGGGGCTTGGGGATCACACTGTACTTAAGAACCAGCCTGCATCACCTCCTGAGAAGCTAGGCCTTGATTGCTCGTCCATTGCTACCGTAATAGAGAATCTTGGCTGGGGTCCTCTGTGCCTCTCTTCTACCATATAGAGAGCAGAAGTACAGACACCCCCCACCGGTCGTCTCTCACATCTGTTTAATTCATTTCTAAAATTGTTCTCCTACTTTAAACCCGTAAAAACAAAGAAATTTCAATTTTGCCACGTGTGATTCTTGCTGTACTGTTTTCCCTTCACAAAATCGATTTTCTAAACTGTAAGCCTGTTGTTTACTACTTTGCCTTGCAGCTTGTAAGTTTTCTTGCATCTTTAGTACAGCCACACAAATTCTTACCTTATCCATTCAACCGCACATGTAAAATAACTATGCGATTTTGCTCATATTTCAAGGGAGTTCAATCCAATTTTTGCCTCCAATTCAGGGGAGGTAGGTTGGATTTTCATTCTTATTTTTGCCTAGTATACTTGACTCCTTGCTACTCCTCTCCACCCACACGAAAGTTGGTTAACAGGGGTTTGAAGGAGTGATACAGGAGGAATGCCTAACTGTGGTGCCATTTAAAAATACTATCCAAAAAGTAAGCTTTCATTCAGTTGTGCATTGTGTATCTGATGCTAGAAAGTAAATTAATTGTACCCTATAATTTTTCTGTGTAAATTATCACCACATTGGTGATTGCTGCCTGATATTAAGTCTTTTTGAATTTCATTTGAATCTAAAAATAAATAAATATTCTATTATTACACACCGGCCTGGTTCATGGTCCATTGCGACACAGGGTGTATGTTGAGGGGTGTGTGAGACGGGTTGGCAGCCTTCTCAAAGCTGAATCCAAATTCATACATTTAAAAGCATTTTTATTGTGCGCCACATCCCTTACCAGTGAAAAGAGTCCTAGTCTGGAGTGTGCCGCGTCTTTAAATTCCACTACATAATGGAGAGAGTGGAGATGTGCAGTTACTTTCTCTTGCGGCATACAGCTCACGGGAAAAAAGAATCAAGCAGAGTTCATTCAAGGTGACAACGGGTCTCGCGTCATGACAAAGGGCACATCACGTGTCGGCCGATGTTACATTGCTTGAAGACAGGGACTATAGTAATTGGTACATAAAGTAAGGTCAAAATGAATCAGATAATTGGGTATCTTGTGATGGTATTGTCTGAGAATGGAGATTCCATTTTGTGACCAGTGAATAAGGTGTTCGGTTCCTGGTGGTAAAGTGCAGGGTGGCTTGGCACATGCAGATGGCTTGCCATTCATCACTGCCCATTTAAATGATGGCATCATAAATAGTGCCATTTGTGAAATAATGCAAACCAGAGGAGGATTCTGTTAATTTCAAAGCGCATCCTAATGCAGAAACAGGAGGTGATTTTAAATGCACAGAATACAAAAACAATCCCCTGCTCTATTTGGAAAAGTCCAAGGGTGATGCTCAATGAATAAGAGGGTAACTTCTGACCCTTTCTTGAATGTTTCTTTAGGTGCTGTCCCACTTGCTTTCCTCTCCATCAACCAGAAATAGAATTGTAGTTTTTGTTTTTATGCATTTCACAATCACATGAACTTTAATCCTGTCAATTTTAAATGTATGCGTGTTGAGAGCTTATGGTATATAAGTGTCACTAGAGTGCTTCCTAAACTAATATGTGCAAAGGGGCTGGCCATCGCATCATTTACGCTAGTGCACGCCCCCTTGGAATTGCACAGTTCAACTTTGTGAATAAAGTGACTGTACATTTCACCTTTGTGAATAAAGTGACTGCACATTTCCTAAAATTGGGCATCTAAAAAAGGCATTTCCACTGTGCTATTAATTAGAAGCCCGATTTTTTAGATTTTTCCCACTAATTTGTATCTTTATTCACTTTAACATTTGTGAAATGGAATATCCACACACACCTGTTTTACTTATGGGACAAAGTACCCCATACTGTACGTTATAAGGATGTTGCAACTAACCAAAGAGTTTTGACCAAGAAGAGGAACAAGCCCAAAGGCTAAACTCTGTTATAAGGTCACAAGATGACTTATAATATCCTTTTTAGTACAAGCTATTAGGTGGCGCTAAAAGCGCTACCTTTAAGCTGAAACTATTGTCATTAAAATAAGAGCTTTAACATAAACTTAAAATATGGGCTTTGAATGAGGGTCTGTAATGCTTTTCAATGGAGATGACATTTGAGGAGGAATAAACAGTGTATTTGGTGTTGTTTGGTTATGGATAGCTACCATTCCCTGCCCCTAGCCATGCTAATTGTAGTATAATACTTGCAATGATGACAGGAGGCTTCTTGATAACAGTGATGTCCTTTATTCAGCAAACGACATCATTCAACACTTAACGATGGGTAGATGGCAAGTCCCTTCGGTTAGCTTGCTCCTAAGATAAGAGGTTACAGTTGGGAGGCCGTAAATGACTTTATTTAGGCTGGGGCCTAAATCTCGGAGGAGCCGGAGAGGACGTCTTTACACGTCCTTTGCTGCTCCCGAAAATGCGCGCCGAACGCGCGGGGGCGGCCCTAGTGGCCGCGGTCGAGATCTCGCGAGAGTGGGAGCTCTCGCGATATCTCTACACACCTCCCCCTGATAATGCAAAGGCAGTTTATTGCAGTACATAGTCATTGTATCTCACCGGTCTTCTGTGTTCTCTTCTTGGCCGGTCACCTCTCTCACTGTGGGCATCCTGGTGTTCCAGTTCTCGTTCTGCTGTGGGTACATCCGGTTCCATCTCTGTTTCCTCCCTTTCTCTGTCGTCAATCTCCGGCTCACGTTCTTCTTCTTTCTCGCAGTCCATACTTCCTTCCGCTTCTGATCTCTCCGGGGTCCTTGCTCTCTCTTGTCTCTTCTGGAACAGGGCCACTCTTTCCAGGTTCCACGTGCGCCCGTCTTCGGTGCGGACGTGGTTGGTTCCTCTGTGGATCACTTTTATTGGTCTGCTGTAGCGAGAGCCCGTGATCTGATCCTTTGTCGGTAGACGGATTTTGATCCAATCTCCCTCTTTAATGTCTGACGCTTGTTTGGTTCTTTTTCTCCTGTCACTCCACATTTTCATGCGTGATTTGCTGTTTTCGATTCTCCACACCACCTCTGACATGTCTACTTCTTCATCTTCCCTTACTTTGGTCAGCCATGGTGGTATAAACGTCGAAGCTGCTCTTCTCCCTCTTAACATACGGAACGGGGATATTTGAGTGATCCCGTTAGGAGTAAGTCTGTGGGCCGCTATGGCCTCTTTGGTTGTCTTGAGCGGGTCCATTCCGGAAGCTGTTGCTAGCTGGATGGCACCTTTTATAAACCTGTTCGCTCTCTCTACCAATCCGTTGGCTTGAGGATGATACAACGCTGCTTTCTTCTGGTGTATGTGGTGCTTCCTCAGGAATTGTTCCATGTCCTTTGAAACTAGTTGCACCCCATTATCCGTTACCACTTCGTTGGGGAGTCCTTCCCTTTGAAAAATTTCCGTGAGGACTTCAATTACTGTCGCTGTCGTGATGTTTGGGACAAACTCAGCCTCAACCCACTTTGATAAGTATTCAATACAAAAAAGAAGGTGGGTGAGGCGCGCACTCCCGGTCCTGGTCAATTGAACCTGTTGTAAAAAATAAGTAGCTGGGTCAAATCCCAAAATTGACAAAAGTTCACAGGGTTAGATCCCTTCTGCTGCAATTCAGGTACTTAGTAATAACAGGGTTAAATCCCTTGCTGCAAATCAGGTACTCAGTAATAACAGGGTTAGATCCCTCGGCTGCATTTCTGTGGTCTGTAGTTGTTCTCCTCCTAGCGCTTTCTTATCTCAAATAATCATCAGGGAGGCTGTTGAGCAGGTGTGTCTAATTAGACTCAAAGGATTCTGGTAGCTGTAGTGAAAACGTTTTTTTCTGTTCAGGTGACCAGCAACCGACACCCCTCCAAAGCACAAGTCCTTCCCAAATTTGGGGGAGGGGAGAGAACCATCTTTATGATTCTCCAAAGTGGGGCACAGTCACCCCGTGGCGCTGCCTCTGGAGCCCGGGACTCCCATAGCATTCAATACAAAAAAGAAGGTGGGTGAGGCGCGCAATCCCGGTCCTGGTCAATTGAACCTGTTGTAAAAAATAAGTAGCTGGGTCAAATCCCAAAATGGACAAAAGTTCACAGGGTTAGATCCCTTCTGCTGCAATTCAGGTACTTAGTAATAACAGGGTTAAATCCCTTGCTGCAAATCAGGTACTCAGTAATAACAGGGTTAGATCCCTCGGCTGCATTTCTGTGGTCTGTAGTTGTTCTCCTCCTAGCGCTTTCTTATCTCAAATAATCATCAGGGAGGCTGTTGAGCAGGTGTGTCTAATTAGACTCAAAGGATTCTGGTAGCTGTAGTGAGATAAGTAGTCCACTAGTACAATGCCATAGCGATGTTCGGGTGTCATCGCCTCCAAGGGTCCTATAAAGTCTATGCCGACTTTTGACCACACCGCTTCTGGTACTTCTGTGGGAATCAGAGGCGCCTGTCTGACCTTTAAGCGCTTGTCGCTGTTGAGGCATTCATGACATCTCTCTATCATGGTGCGAATCTCTTGATCCATGGACGGCCACCAGTAGGCCTCTCTCACTCTGCGACGGATCATAGTGTTCCCTAGGTGGCCCGCGTGGGCTCTGCAGAGAATGGTCCTTCTCATGCCTACGGGTGGGATTATCTGGTCCGTTTTCAATATAATGCCATCTATATCTGATATCTCGTCTGCTACCTTCCAATAGGGCTTCATGCCTTCTGGCATCGCTTTTTCATTTGGCCACCCTTCCCTGATCCATTCTCGTATTCTCGCCATGGTTGGGTCCTTTCCATCTTCTTCGGCCCAATGCTTCTCGCTGAGTTCTAAGTAGTCCGGTGCTTTGAGATCTGTGATGGATGCCACGATGCATTCCTCTTGCAAAAACGTGGTGGCCTTGTCTTTACCCTCAGGTAATCTTGACATGCAGTCTGCCTGCGAATTCTTCCATCCTGAGATGTGCTGTATCTCAAATGTGTACTCCTGCAATTTGGCTGCTATGTGTGCCAGTCTGGGTGTTGACGCTTTGGTGCCTCCTGGGCTGAGCATGTGGATGAGGGGTTTATGGTCTGTTACCAACCTAAATTTTGTGCCCACACGTATGTTCTGAAATGTTCCACCGCCCATGCACACGCTAACATTTCCTTTTCTATGGTGGAATAATTCTGTTCGGCCGAGGATAAGGCTTTCGAGGCAAAGGCTACCACATGTTCCGTGTCACCTTTCTTCTGCGTTAGGACAGCTCCCAATCCGTACGCACTGGCGTCTGTGGTGATGACAGTACTCCACTCGGGGTTAAATGGTTGAAGGCACGGTGCTTCCATTATGTGCCTTTTTATGCTTTCTACGGCTTTCTTTTGGGGTTCTTGCCACAAGTACTCCGACCCCTTTTTGAGGAGTTCGCGGAGGGGTGCTGAGGTTTCAGAGAACTTAGGATAAACTTTGCGTAGTACTCTGCCAGTCCGAGGAATGACCTTACTTCTTCTTTGCTGGTGCGTTCCGGTGCCATTATTATGGCCTGCAGTAAATTTTGTTTGGGACTTATCCCTGGCTCAGATATCTTGTACCCTAAGTACTCAACTTCTTTCGCCTTAAATACGCATTTCTCGTAGCGTAACCTCACCCCAGCTTCTTGCAGCTTGGTTAGAACCGTTCTCAGTGCGGCATCGTGTGTCTGTTCATCCCTTGCATAGACAAGGATGTCATCCTGAAAATATGCCACATTTTCGACCTTTCGTAGTAGGACATCCATCATTCGTTGAAAAGCCGATGCAGCCGACGATAAGCCGAAAGGCATCTTGGTAAACTGATAAGTGCCAAACGGAGTGATGAATGCTGTGAGGGGTTTGGATTCCTTGTGCAATTGTATTTGGTGGTATGCATTTCTCATATCCAATTTTGAGAAAAGTTTTGCTTCTTTCATCATTAGAATCAGTTCATTTATGCTCGGTAGCAGATAACTGTCCGTAATGACTTCCAAGTTTACACTGCGGAGGTCAATGCAAACCCTTAGCTCTGGTGAGTTGGGTTTCTTTATGAGCACGACTGGGCTCAGCCACTCAGAAGCTTCGACTTCTTCAATGACGCCATCCATCCTCATTTTGTCCAATTGACTCCTGAGTGCGTCTCTCGCGGTTGCTGGTACTGGCCTCACGCGATGTTTGACTGGGACCGCATTCCTTTTAAGCATTATTTTGTGAACAAAGCCTTTGATATGCCCCGGCTCCTCCGAGAAAAGTTCAGGATAATCGCTCTTGACTATCGGTACGCTTCTCCCACAGACAGAAAGTACTTGATCTTCCATGCTGGGATCCAGTTTGATTTTCAGTTTATCTTGGTCGTCCCATCCTAATACTGCTGGGCCCTCTTGGCTGAAATATACTCTGGTGGTGGTTTCCCTTCCTTTAAACTCGACCTTCCCATTGATATAGCCCAGAAGGTCGACTGACGCACCTCCAAAAACCGTGGGTTTGTGCCGTGTGGTGAGCACTTGAACCTTTTCCATCCCCATCATTTCCTTGTATGTGGGTAGGGGAATTATGGTGAGGTCAGAACCAGAGTCTGCCATGACTTTTGTTTCCATCCCGTCAATTTTGATAATGCAATGGGGTTTTTCTCTCCTGGCCCGTGTACTGTTCACCATGATGACGGTGGGTCTCCCTTCATCTTCCGAGGACAACTCTTTTTCCGAGTTGCGACTCACGTTGACATTTGTAACTTTCTTGTTCCTCCACCGACACACAATTGAGAAATGGCCAATGCGTTTGCAGATAGAGCACTCCTTATCTCTGGCCGGACACTCCCTGTCAAACGCCAAATGTTTCGTGCTGGTACACCTGTGGCATTTCAGTGGTTCTCTCGTGCCCCCTTTGTCCTCTTTCATGTTCGATGCTTGTCTCTCTTTCTTCGGACGAAACGCCACTGCTTGTATTTCAGTGGAGCTATGGCTTCCCGTGAGTTCTTTACGCCTCCCAGCTGTTTCTTCGACTGCTCTGGCAATCTCCACTGCTTTCTCTAACAGCAGTTCTTTCTCCATGATGAATTTATCCTGCACTTTCCTGCTGTTGGTGTGAACCACCAACATGTCGCAGATAAGACACTCAGCATTGTCGCCAAAGTTGCATAGCGCTGCCAATTCGCGTAGCTTCGTGATGTAGTCGTCAACGGGTTCTGAGGCTTCCTGTCTGCGACTATAGAAACGAATTCTGTGGAGAACCGTGTTCTCTTTACTGGCGAACCTTTTTATGATTCTTCTTACCGCTTCCTTAAATACGTCATCGTTGTCTCCAACCACCTGGCCCGGGGTGAGACTTTCAAACACCCTCTGTCCTTCTACCCCTAGGGCGTTAAGTAACATTGCCCTGCGCTGAGCAGCCGAAAATCCTGCACCGCCCACTGCTTCTACGTATGTCGTAAATAGCGGTTGCCATTGCGGCCACGGGATGGCGGGTTTACCTGGAGTTTGTAGGAAGGGCGGAGGTGGTGTCGCGCCTTGCATGGTTCACGTGGGTTGTAGTGGTGATCCTTGTCGCCAATTTATGTAGTATAATACTTGCAATGATGACAGGAGGCTTCTTGATAACAGTGATGTCCTTTATTCAGCATACGACATCATTCAACACTAAACGATGGGTAGATGGCAAGTCCCTTCGGTTAGCTTGCTCCTAAGATAAGAGGTTACAGCTGGGAGGCCGTAAATGACTTTATTTAGGCCGGGGCCTAAATCTCGGAGGAGCCGGGAGAGGACGTCTTTACACGTCCTTTGCTGCTCCCGAAAATGCACGCCGAACGCGCGGGGGCGGCTCTAGTGGCCGCGGTCGAGATCTCGCGAGAGTGGGAGCTCTCGCGATATCTCTACACTAATCCCTATGGCTAATCACAACCCTGCCTGCCTTTCTCCGCCTCGACACTGCCTCCACAGCACAGAAACTCTTTAAACTCCCAGCTCTTCCATGGTGGTAGCCATCTTGGATGACTGTCAGACATCTTTGAATGGTAAATATACCATGCATCTTCCAAATAAAATGATACATTTTCATGCGATTACCGCATTTTTTTACATTTATATATTCCATTTATGTGCAGAGCAAATTTCAAATATATGTGAGATACGATTTCACAATAACACAAATTAATGTTAAATAACAGATGAACCCTCTTTTTGACTTATACAAATATTTCTTGCGTTTTGTTTTTCTTTTATATGCATACATCCTGTCGTACATTCCCTTTTTTCTTCTTTAATATAACATGAGGACCGACTGCAACTCATTTCCGTGGCTATTCTCCAAACATTGGCTATTCTCCAAACTGCTGCCTCTCTCGGTGTTCGGGCTTTAACCATTCTATGAAAGTCATAAAAACAAGAGCTCGTAGGCCAATTCCTGCTGTATGTACAGTACAGATTATAATCTTTGTGTCCTCTTTCTATCTCTCTATAAAGGCATGTGTAGTTCTATTATTACCTGCATCCACATTTCCTGCCACTTAGCGCTCAGCGGCTGGAGTGTACTCATATAGGTGTCACTGTGGTTCTCAGCCCCCCGGATTCGAATCCCTCATTTAGCGGTTCTGTAATTCTGGGTTGGATATCACAGACTGGTTAGCTCCTCTGGGGCGAGCCCAGCCAGTATGCGCTCTCGGACTGGCTTTTTGGTGATCTTTGACACCACAACATTCTACCTTTACTTGCTTTGCACAAGTTTGCGCCCGGGGAGGAAAGGTGCAGAGGGCAGGTGAATACGGGAGACTTTGAGAGCGGCGGAAAGTCCATACTTACTGCTTTAATTGCAACTTGAAACGTATCCCCAGGCATTCGCGGGAGGGTTTATAGCACTTGCTGAAAATATCACATACTTAAAGTGAGCATTTTCCTCTGTGCATCTTGTATCAATATATATATATGTGTTGGTACTAGAAAATACTTTATGGATGATTTATGTTAAATGACTTGCATTCTTAGCTTTTGTGGGCGACCCTAAGTAAAGGACTTCACTACCTGAGATTGAACCAAAAACGTTGGGCCGGGGGAGTTAGCGGGGCAGTTAGCATTCCACGTTAGAGTGTGGACCATGAGAGCAGAGTTGAGTGTCAACATTGCCTGAATAGAAAAAATACTAGCGTTGCCATGGTTTCAATTACTTAATAACAGGTTGAAAGAGGCAGCGTGTCAAACCCTTTTGACTGCTGCACTATTAACACCGGGAGGATGTCAAGACATTTATCACGGCCTGCTTCACAGTTAGCCAAGTGAAGTGGTCTCCAGTGTTAGAAAACTTACATATTATCAGGGTGTATTGCAGCTCGATCAACGCTATGATCTCTAGGCAATCTGGCGGATTTGACATTACACTTTCACATGTCACTCTTTAATGTAGCACATTTAAATTTACGTTTTATTGATTGAGCAATTTTAGCAAATTATTTAATTCTCTGCCCGTTTGATAAAGTATGCATATTCATAAGGCCTCAACCAACATCCTACTAATCTGTTCACTCAATGCCCTATTTTGGCAGCTCAGTAAATACATGTTATTGGTAAATACATACGTACACAATATTGAGAGTATAGTCCTTGATCAATTTTGGATATTTTGTATTTCGGAAAGATCTTTGTCATTGGCAAATGCACTTTATATGATTGCAATTTAATTGTTTTGAGGGTAAATAATTAATTGTGTTTCTGTTTCTTTCCTTGCCTTTGGTGCAACACTATTTTCATTCGGTATACATAGATATCATGCTTCTATCTCTTTGTGTATAATAGTATTGTAATTATTTTAATGGTTTGCACTAAGATTGAACCACCTCTGGTTAGTAAGGGCTGTTTTTCTGTGAGCACTCTAAAGTGATTGTGAGCAGTTCTGATAGTGTTCTGTCTTCAATATATATATCAGGCATTTACCAGGTACTGCTATTGGATGGGCATTTATTTACACCATTTGGCGCGCATTTGGAGAAGTGCCTTTGGAAGTGCTGTCGGCTGTGGAGGCCCTGAACGGCTGCCTGACGGCGAAAATTTTACTTTCTCCTTTAACGTTGTGGAAGCGTGTGTTTGGAATTAACTTAATGAACGTACTTCAAGGACTTTACTAAGGCCTCATGTTTACCACTTAAGAATAATAACATATACCCCTGTATTTCACTTTTAGTTTGTTTGGAAAGATAAACCACGCCCACTTTCCCAGAATCCCTTATAAGGCACTGGCCGCACGCATTTGGCATGCGCACATTTGGAGAAGTGCCTTTGGAAGTGCTGTCTGCTGGCTGCGGCTCTGTGGGCGGTGGGTTAAAATATCTTCCCTCTATCATATTGCAGTGCAGTCTGTTTACTTGTCTGTGGTCACTCTTATCGTTATCTTGTGACTGACTGCTATATATTGTGGAACCTTATGCTATCCTTTGTGATCTATTGAAGCATTTGTTAGATAAGATCAACGGGTGAAATTTGTCAGTATCGCTACTATTGTGATAAAAGCTGCTGGGGTTTATTTTAGCAAAGTCAGCATCTTGCAAGCCGTGGTTTCAAGCAATTTTTATTTGTTGTCTTTTATAAGCTTTGACTACTGAGAGAGCGAGGCTACGTTTAGTACAGAGTGATCTATAACATTCTTGTATAGAATTGTGTAAACAACGGCCTCTAGCAGAGTCTAAGAAATGGTAATGACATTACGAACAGGCATGTCGGCGCAGGAAGTAATTAATGTCTGCTCTCGAGAGGCTATTCGAATGCTGAAACTGTCCTCGCGGACGATAAATCTAGCGCGAGCCAGCAAATTTGCCTCAAATATACGAGCCTGCGCTGTCATGGCGGATATAAGAAAATACTGTGCGCCCGGGGTAAAATTGGGAGAGGATGTTCAAGAAATGCAGCCAAGTGGGATTAGTTGAGATTCAACCAAGCAGGGCCCCCGTGTTTTGCTATAGAGGATGGGGATGCCCCCTTGGTTGCTTCCCAACCTGACTCGCTAATTGCAGCAAGAGCTCTTGCGTTGATGGAGTAACAACGAGATACAATAGAGGAAGGACATTTCACGAAAGACCTGGCAATAAACCAAGTGGTTCCAACAAATATTAATGATGTAACTAAAAAAGTGAGTGATATGACAGCGATAACCACTATTGTAGGAAGTGGAGATATGGACGTTGTGGAAAATGTTCATGATACCACTCTGGCTAGCTTGCCAAAAAACAAATCCAGTATAAATAGTTGTGACTTTGATGAAAGTTTAAACAAGTGTGAACCATATCTATCGCCAGTGATGTTCTCTCCAACTGCAAATGTGTCCTCATACAATATCCTGCTCCTTCACCAACCCGACCCCCCGTCGGAATCACTCTGCCCCTACGGAGAAATTACAACCGATACCAGGAAATTTTGTAATTGGTCTGGAAACATCATTACAGACGATGAATGCGGCTTTGTTTTCACTTACTCGCTTATATGACACTATAGACACAAAAATAAATGAGCAACACGTGCTGCTAGCCCAACTATTACAGGCGAATAAAACTAGCCAAATTCATTGTGCATGTTGTGAAGAACAAAATAAACCAGTGAATAACTCTATAGTGGAAATAAAAATGGGGATGGAGAAATCAAGAATAGAACAGGATGAAGTGCTATTAATTTTCTGCACACAAGACCAACAAGCGCTAATACAACTAGATGCAAAAAAAAAAGGGGGAAGCCTGACCGAGCTTGTTAATAAATCGTCTTCCATGGAATCATATAAAGAAAAATGTGCGACAGATACTGTCCAAGACAAAAATGATGAATGTAAGATAGGACAGACTTGTACTAAAAAAAAAAAAAAATGTAAAGCTAAGAACTTGGAAAGTTTGAATTCACCCAGTCAGAGTAACATACAAATGCCCTTGAAGACTCTGTAGTTGAGGTACCTGAGAGCAGTAATGCGCCTACCTATAACATCTTTGATATGAAAAAGAAAAAATGGACCCCAAATTCGAAAATAATAACAAAGAAGCCAAAAAATGTTCTGACTGTACAAATTCTAAGATCACAGGTACTCGACAATTCATTCGTTCATTAACAACGCCAAAATCTGCTGCAGCCCTTGCTCGTACGGCAATTGCTAACAAATATCGCAATGTGCTATTTTTAAAAACAGGGCAAGGTTGTCAGAAACAAGCAATGCCAGTAGCGTATGAACCACTGGACAATTTAGTCCTACTGGCCAAGCAAGAAAAGCAAGGGGCTCTAGACATTACACAAAGTGATGAAAGTAAGTTGAATACCACCTTAAATTTGAATAACACTGCTGAAACGCTGCCAAGCCAAACATCCAGTGATTTAAAGTTGTCTGTTAAAATGACATCGAATGTGCAGTCAGGCCGGAGCTGCGAGGGGGACAGTGCGATACAGCAGCTGATTCAGGAGAAGATAATATCAATGGGTGAATGGAAAACAGAAATGGAGCAATCATTAAAAAGAATTATTGCTAAAGCAAATAAACAGGAGAATTACACATTGAATGGCGAATGTAGTTCGGTTCAAACTCCGATCATGAACAATCATGATTGCCAATCAAAATTGCAATTTCAACCTAAAGTAAATCAGGCGACTAAAGGTGGTTATCGCACACCACAGAGAGATATGACTTCAAACTCCTTAACGATGAAGTGTCGCCCCCACCCTTATCGTAGTTTCGACCTGAATAGACAATCAGTGATGGAACATATTTGCTGATGTTCCAGCTCTTGAGGGAATATGTTCGGAGGACATAGATCATATAGAGTTTGTACACAGAAGTGATCTCTCTGTAGTAAAACTCTTGATGAAATCAGATTTTGTAAAAATGCGGTGTAGCAGGCGCAAGATGAATTATATCGACTAGGCTTTGTGTTGTTGAATCCATCATCTCCTGATCAACAACAGCCTCCAATATTGAGAAACCAATACATCTCTAGAGCTAATCTATACACCTCAAATCAGAGCACAAATGCACAAGCTGTAATAACAAGAGATGATGGATCAATGAGGGATGTTGGAGAAATGAGAATTAATAAAAACTAACTAGATCACCAGGTGAGAACTATTTCCCTAGCCTCTTTAAACACACAAGGCTTTAAGCACCTCACTGAGTCTAAAGATAGCATGTTGATAAGGTATGACATAGTAGCATTTCAGGAAGTATGGCTTGCTACAGTCCCAATTTGGGACAAACACTCGGTATTACTGGTTCCAGCCATTGTGCCAGTCAGGGGTAGACCAATGGCTGGTCTTATGGTAGCGCTAAAATCATCACCTCATATGCAGATTGAGCCATGGTTTTCCCCTAACAGTTTTTTGGAGATGGTGAAAATAAAGTTCCAGTATTCAAATATGGCTTTAATAAATGCTTACTGGAACTATGCTGCAATAAATGATAATGATTTTCTTGATGCTATGGATGATCTGCTGAAATTAACAATATTGGACTCGTGTTGTGAGAATGTAATAATTACAGGTGATCTAAATTTAACCTGCATAGCTTATGAGGGAAAACCTTTAACACAACAGCTGCTAGATGGAACTCCTTTATGGAGGAACGTCAGTTCTTGAGATTAAATTGAGCCAAAAAGGGAGATATTCCTCCCAAAACCACATGGCATAGAAATACTCAAGCTGCTCTGATCGACTATACCATTGTTGACAGAAATTTGTTTGCCTGTATAACTGAGTTTCAAATAATATCGCTGAACAAAAGTGACCACAGCAATGGTCCTGGTGTGTCAAAACAAAAATCCAAGAACTATCCTTAGCATGTAATATGAATTTAAATTCTGCTCAAAATAGATTTTATTGGACTCCTTTTTCTTTGGAGACCTTGAATAAAAATTTACAGTGGTCATTAAATCACAATCTTTACTACGGCTCTGAGACGCTGACCTCTTATATTGATGAAATGCAAAAGTTTAAACATAAAAAAATATCAATCCAGTAGGTTCTTACAAGGTGCATACATATGATCATGAGATTGCTCTTCAAAAAACTCAATTTAGAGCTGATAAAAGGAAGCTCCTCAAAGTAGGTCTGCTAGAGCGTTTGACAAAATTGAAGACATTGGGGGTCATTACGAGGTTGGAAGTAACCATGGCGCTTTTAGCGCCATGGCTGCCTCCAAACCCATACCGACTCCGCCCTGGTGAATGGAGCTATTACCGCCCCATTCCAAGGTTGGAGGGGCGGTAATTCCCCATTTACCAGGGCCCTTCCCCATTCCCATTTGAGCCCCCATAGGGCTCAATGGGAATGGGGAAGGCGCTAATAATGGTACCGCAAATTGTGGTACCGTTATTAGCTCCAAAGTCCCTTTGCCGGTCCTTCCTTAACGCCTGTAAAACCAGGCGTTAAGGAAGGACCGGCAAAGGGACCTTGGAATAGGGCGGTAAGGGATTACCGGTACCGGTGCCCTTACCGGTACCGGTAATCCCTTACCGCCCGGGTAGTAATGAGGCCCATTGAAGTCTAAATTCTAAATACAAAAACTGTTTGAAAACAAGGCAAGCTTATATATACCAGCGGGACGCAGAGTCCATGCTAATGACTCTGCAATCAAAGAACTCAGCTAAAATCTGGGCGCATCTAAAATATACACAAAGCAAAACACAGATGATGATCCATATAAATCCGATTCCACAGGAAGTCTGGGCGTCCTTCCACAAATCCCTATATGCTGACACATAAAGCAGTATATTTGGGGATGTTTTGGAGGAGAGACAGAAAGAAGATCTAGCCTTTGATTTTGATGACATACTGTTATTCATATCTAAGTTATCAACATCTCGTGCACCGGGTCCTGATGGATTATCGAATTTCATGATAAAAAAAAATCCAGCTGCGTGGGCCTTCTGGTGACCATATTCAATCAAATCTTAATAAAATCTGCATATTCCTAGCTCGTGGAGAAAATCCATCACTATACCCATTTACAAAAAGGGGGATAGTGCTGATCCAGCGAACTATAGACCAATATCCTTTTTGCATATAGCGAGCTAAATATTTGCACAACTTATATTAAGGGACCTTAATAAGTGGCTAGATGAAGTTGGAATGAGAGATCCAAATCACACTGGTTTCATGCCAGGCATGGGGACGGCAATTAATCTTCATATCCTGGAAGTCATAAAGGACCAAGAACAGCAAAAGGGCCAGTTGGTTTGTATGGCCTTTATTGACTTCCAGGCTGCTTTTGACTCAGTTTGTAGGAAATTTTTACTAAACAAACTGAGAAAGGCAAATTGCCCGAACTATTTGATGTTCTGGATAAATGTACTCCACTCTAAAACAACAGTCCAAATCAGACTAGCCTTAGACGGCACGCTATCAGATCCAATTGAGACCTGCCGTGGCTTAAAGCAGGGGTGCATTCTGGCTAGCACACTATTCAACTTTATCATGTCGGCTGTGCGTCATGATTTCTTGGACATAAGATCCGTATCGGCAGTCATGCGGTCCCCTGGTTGTTCTACGCTGATGACCTTGTGTTATTAGCCAAGACACCAGGGGGCTTGCAAGCTCTATTGTCATGCTTGAGCAACTATGCCGAGACATTGAAAATCAATCAAGCAAAGTGTAAAATTAGGATCCTTGGCCATAAAAAAGTGGGATACATAATTTAAATCAGTGGTATATACAGAATGCAAATATTGAAATTGTATCTGGTTATAAGTACTTGGGTCTAACCATTAGTGATGATCTTTGTGATAAACCATACTACAGAAAACTGGAAAAATAAATGACTACGGGCATAGCGCAGAGAAAAATCATACAGGCGAAATTCGGGAAATTCTAGTTATTACCAGCTATAACATTCTTTAAACAGAAAGTCACCCCGGTAGTGACCTATGGGGCAGAATCGAGAGGTATAGTTTCGGAGAGTGTATGGGTAAAACTGGAAGGCCGATTTTGGAGGAAAATATGTTGTCTTCCGATGTCTGTATCAGTTTGCTTAATTAGAAATGAAATGGGTCTACTATCCGTGAATGCAATTTACCTATGGAAAGCTTTGGCTTTATATCGAAAATATTTGATTGGCCAGTAAACAAAATTGTATAATGTACAAAATGGGATAGTACATGTTGGAAACAAAGAATCCCAAAATCGTGCGATGGCCAAACTGGCTAAAAGTCTTGATGGAAAGGGCTGGTATTGATAGAGATCTTCGCATCACAAATCCTGAGAGAGCTAAAAAAAAATTGTGGCGGAGGGATTGGATTGAAACTAGAGATTCATGTATGAAACTGACAGGGTAATTCATGGAATTTCGCACAAAAGTGTCGCACGCGGCTGGTGCACAGCGTGCTCGTGCGAATGTCTGCACCAGCCACGTGCGCTAAAATCGATTTCCGCGCACAGCGTATTCATGGATTTTCGCATCCAAAACCAGCCGTGGCACAGCATGGTGCAGCGACCCTGCAGCAGCGCCAGTTACGCCCCCAAGAACGCCCTCGCGCAAGGAAAAGCCATCAAAATCCCCAAACCGGCGCAAAGGGCTGCGCCAACCCTGGACCAGTTTACCGGACTGCCAAACAGCAAACGCCAAGCGGGGAACGTGTTTTACGGGTTTCACGGTAACACGCGATTGGCCTGGGTACATGTATTTCAGGGGTGCGCGGGAAGTTCTACACGCGATTGGGCTGGGTATGTGTATTTCAGGGGTGCGCGGGTATTTTCACACGCGATTGGCCTGGGTACGTGTATTTCAGGGGTGCGCGAGAAGTTTTACACGCTTTTGGGCCTGGGGGAGCAGTGTACGTGTATTCCAGGGGTGCGCGTGAAGTTTTACACGTGATTGTGCTGGGTACGTGTATTTCAGGGGTGCGCGGGAAGGTTTACACGCGATTGGCCTGGGTATGTGTATTTCAGGGGTGCGCGGGAAGTTCTACACGCGATTGGGCTGGGTACGTGTATTTCAGGGGTGCGCAGGTGTTTACACACGCGATTGGCCTGGGTACGTGTATTTCAGTGGTGCACGGGAAGTTCTACACGCGATTGGGCAGGGTACGTGTATTTCAGGGGTGCGTGGGTGTTTTCACACGCGATTGGGCTGGGTACATGTATTTCAGATGTGCGCGGGACGTCCTACACGTGAATTGGCAGTGTGGGTCCTCCCAGGTGTCCCCTCTACCCCCTCCACGGACCCTGCAGCCAGCCCATACCACAGGGGACTACCCTGCACCCCTGGTCATGTCCCGCAGGCAGCCCATCCACCATGTGCATGCCCCCCAGCCAAGCCACATGTCACGTTTCAATATGCTCAACAACTCATGTCTCCCAGCAGCCCCACCCCCCAGCAGTGCGGGGCACCTGCCAGCAGGCCCCCACTCATGTCCCACTCATGTCCCCTTGCACCCCCACCCCCCAGCAGTGCGGGGCACCTGCCAGCAGGCCCCCACTCATGTCCCCTTGCACCCCCACACCCCAGCAGTGTGGGGCACCTGCCAGCAGGCCCCCACTCATGTCCCACTCATGTCCCCTTGCACCCCCACCCCCCAGCAGTGCGGGGCACCTGCCAGCAGGCCCCCACTTATGTCCCCTTGCACCCCCAACCCCCAGCAGTGTGGGGCACCTGCCAGCAGGCCCCCACTCATGTCCCACTCATGTCCCCTTACACCCCCACCCCCCAGCAGTGCGGTGCACCTGCCAGCAGGCCCCCACTCATGTCCCCTTGCACCCCCACACCCCAGCAGTGCGGGGCACCTGCCAGCAGGCCCCCACTCATGTACCACTCATGTCCCCTTGCACCCCCACCCCCCAGCAGTGCAGGGCACCTGCCAGCAGTCCCCCACTCATGTCCCCTTGCACCCCACCCCCCAGCAGTGCGGGGCACCTGCCAGCAGGCCCCCACTCATGTCCCCTTGCACCTCCACCCCCCAGCAGTACGGGGCACCTGCCAGCAGGCCGCCACTCATGTCCCCTTGCACCCCCACCCCCCAGCAGTTCGGGGCACCTGCCAGCAGGCCCCCACTCATGTCCCACTCATGTCCCCTTGCACCCCCACCCCCCAGCAGTGCGGGGCACCTGCCAGCAGGCCCCCACTCATGTCCCCTTGCAACCCCACCCCCCAGCAGTGCGGGGCACCTGCCAGCAGTGTCCCACTCATGTCCCACTCATGTCCCCTTGCATCCTCACCCCCCAGCAGTGCGGGGCACCTGCCAGCAGGCCCCCACTCATGTCCCCTTGCACCCCCACCCCCCAGCAGTGCGGGGCACCTGCCAGCAGGCCCCAATTCATGTCCCACTCATGTCCCCTTGCACCCCCACCCCCCAGCAGTGTGGGGCACCTGCCAGCAGGCCCCCACTCATGTCCCACTCATGTCCCCCTGCCCCCAGATCATGACCATCCTCAACCATGGCCCTTATGGCCAGCATAACCAGCACAAAGACCCAACCAAGTATTGCATCCACCCACATAGATAAGGCAATTACATTATACAACCCCAATGGCAAGTATGTAAATGAACACATGTCCGTCACACACACATACACAATGGGTGCAAGTGAATGTCAAAACCCATATAATGACATGCATGAAACCAATGAGATAATACCACACATCGAAGTATGAAGAAAAAAATGTATTAATCACAACATGAATGGAATTAAAATCAAACAAACAACAATGGGAATAAAAAAAAGAAAAGCAGCATGTCCGCGAAAGAATGAAAAACAAGAACTCAAAATCCAAAGAAATCCAAAAGAAATGGTGTCCAAAGTCACAGTCCAACAAATCAAATCCAAGGCAAAAAATGATATTGAAAACCATTGCTCCATGGTGAGAAAAAGAAAAATATAAAGAGAAGAATCCAATGGTGAACTATATACAGATGAACAATCCAGGGTCCATGATCCCAACTGAAGAAATGAAACCCAACAAAAATCCTACCTACTAAAAAAATATATACAGAAACGTGGTGCATTGTCCAAGCGCAACCAAAATAAAGAAAAAACGAAAGGAAACTTAACACTAAAGAACTATTTACAAGGGCAGCCGGCTAGTCTGACGGCTCACTTCTGGATGTCCCGGGCCAGGGCATCATCGAACTCCTGCTCTATGTCCCGGAGGCGGTCCTCTTCCATGTCCCTGAGGGTTCGCAGGGACGATGACATCCGGACCCCCAAGTCCCTGCGAATCGCCTCGAGGCACTCGGCCCGCCTCAGGGCCCTCCGCATGGAGTTCTCCGCCCTGACCATCATGAGCCGTGCCTCTTCCGCCCGCTGCCGCTCCGCATCTATGGCGTGGCCCAACCGCTGCCACACGGAAGACACTTCCCATCCTGGGTCCTCCTGCCCTCCGGCCGATGCCTGCCCCTCCGATGTCAAAGGCCCCGAGCCATCATGGCTCCCACCTTGTTGCTGCTGCTGCTGTGCCTGTGCCCTTCCTCCTGCTGCCTGCACATCCTCCTCCGGCTGGGGTGCAGTTGTCGAGGTGGCCACCCCTGCTGGACGTCCGACTCCCGACTGTGGCAGGGATGTGTCCTCCACCAGCCTGGCCGCACAGTCAGAGGCAGCTCCACAGGGCACCCAGCTGATACATGGGTGGGAAGATGGCACGGAGGACGACTGGCGCATAGGGGGTTCAGGTGAGGAGGGGGTCGTAGCAAGTTCAAGTAAACGGAGGATTCCGGCATGGGTGACCTGTCCCAGTAGGCTGATGTGGTCAACGAGCCATACGAGATGACCTGAAGTCTCCTCATGAAAAGACCGCAGGTCACCTCGCATGGCCCGTTGACGCGTCGCCACCACACTCAGGACAGGCTCAACCCGGTCCCGGATAGCCACGTCTGCAGGGAGAGGAAGGCCAGTTGTTGTGCAGCTATCCCCTCCCTGAAAACGGGTCTGGACGTAGGCATCCCTGCTGGTGCGAGATGATGCAGTCACAGGATCGGGGACAGGGTTACACACAGGCACCTCCGCGGCGGCCTGTGCTGCCTCCTGTCCCTGCCCCTGCGCTGCACCACTAGCACCAGTGGAATCCCCACCTCCAGACCCCGACTCTGTCCCTTGAACGGCCTCCTCCTCCCCCAAACCCCCCACCAACCTGGATGACTCCGTGCCATCTTCTGCCGTCGGACCCTGTGGGGTCTCAGCTGCCCCTTCTGCTGCCGAGGAGTCCAACTCCGACCTCCGCCTCTTGGACCTTCCCCCGGCAGCTGCGGCCTGGGACGCGGCACCAGACTCCTCACTCCCCGACAAGATGACAACCCGGGAGGGGAGCCGGGCCTTGCGTCTTCGGCTGGTGGTGTGATCCCCGCCGCTGTTCTCCACAGCACCCTCTCCGCCCTCTTCGTCAGTTGACGCTGCAGACAGGGAGAGATAGGAGACAGGCATCAGGACACTGTACAATGGACTGATACACACATGACAGTTGCACATGAGTGGCAGTGTCAGACTTCAGACATGGCATCACAATCCCCAACACACATGGCATGTCAAGTCACACACATGAGCAATTCCACAGCCATATGGAAACAGGCAGCAACATCCATACACATACAACAGCATGAGCAGCCAAAGGTGAGCCAGACATCACATGAAACACAGGAAGCCCACTAGACATGCACTCACACCACCACACCTACATGCATGTGTACACCTCCACCAACTGTCGCAGTGATGAGATTTGCACCCATGTCACATCGGGCAATCAGTCTTCTACATATCAGTGACCAAAGCATCCATGTTGCATCACTGTTGCACCCTTGTCAGATACACACACATGGCCATGTACACGGTGCAGATACATGCAGCTGGAGCCGACATCCATGTGTCACACCACAACCATGATAACTTACATACACAGTCATTCAAACATGTGTGCTCAGACATCTGCATTTGCCATGCAAGCTTACACACACATGCACCATCCATGTGTCTCACAGAAGAGAGGACTTGCATGTGTTAACCCCCCGGTGGCACTGAAGCTGGTGGCCCTCTGCCTCTCTGGCTGGGGGTTGCCAGTGCTGCCAGATGGTGTTGTGCCCGACATGGCAACCCCAGAGGCAGGAGTGGGTGGGCAACTGGGTCCTGGGGCTGGGCTGTGGAGCGATGGAATCCCAGTCGGGAGTCTTCAGTTCCAGCAGGGGTGGTCACAGCAACTGCACCCCTGGCTGATGTGCAGGCAGCAAATAGCAGGGCACGTGGGCAGCAGGCAGTCAGGCAGCAGCAGATGGCAGGTGGGAGCGTGCTCGGGGCTCTGGGGGGCAGCAATTCGGCCTTCTGGGCAGGAGCGTGGTCTTTTGTGTGCATACGCTTGGCCAGCTTGATACAGAGTGATTTGGCACGTGAAAATTCTGCACATCAGCATGTGATTCGAGGAAAGGCCCTTAGCGCGTAAGCGCGCATACGTGATTTCATTGGACCAA
This sequence comes from Ambystoma mexicanum, assembly GCF_040938575.1. Taxonomy (NCBI): domain Eukaryota; kingdom Metazoa; phylum Chordata; class Amphibia; order Caudata; family Ambystomatidae; genus Ambystoma; species Ambystoma mexicanum. Next base: position 68,733,291 of record NC_090923.1, on the reverse strand, counting down.
AGGCTCTTAGAGTGTAAGCACGTCTGTAACGTATCGCGCCCTGGCAGGGCTTGAAGATCCCACGTGGATTTCCATTGCTCTGTACGTGCTTTTCGTGGGGTGCGGTGCGTGTGTTTTCCAGGCGTTGGGGTTCACACGCTATTACTTCACAGCGGGTGGGTGTTGGCTACGCGTTCTTCTACACGCAAGGCAGACGGTGAGTGGTACCCTGCTCCCCCAGGCCCGATCGCGTGTAAAACCACCCACGAGCCCCTGGAATACAACTACCCGCTCCCCCAGGCCCGATCACGTGTAAAACTTAACACGCACCCCTGAAATACACGTACCCAGGCCAATCGCGTGTAAAACTTCTCGCGCACCCCTGAAATACACGTACCCAGGCCAATCGCGTGTAAAGCTTAACGCGCACCCCTGAAATACACGTACTCAGGCCAATCGCGTGTAAAACTTCGCGCGCACCCCTGAAATACACGTACCCAGGACAATCGCATGTAAAACTTAACGCGCACCCCTGAAATACACGTACCCAGGCCAATCGCGTGTGAAACTTCTCGCACACCCCTGAAATACACAGACCCAGGACAATCGCATGTGAAACTTCTCGCGCACCCCTGAAATACACGTACCCAGGCCAATCGCGTGTGAAACTTCTCGCGCACCCCTGAAATACACGTACCCAGGACAATCGCGTGTGAAACTTCTCGCGCACCCCTGAAATACACGTACCCAGGCCAATCGCGTGTGAAACTTCTCGCGCACCCCTGAACTACACGTACCCAGGCCAATCGCGTGTGAAACATCTCGCGCACTCCTGAAATACACGTACCCAGGCCAATCGCGTGTGAAACCTCTCGCGCACCCCTGAAATACACGTACCCAGGCCAATCGCGTGTAAAACTTCTCGCGCACCCCTGAAATACACATACCCAGGCCAATCGCGTGTAAAACTTCTCGCGCACCCCTGAAATACACGTACCCAGGACAATCGCGTGTGAAACTTCTCGCGCACCCCTGAAATACACGTACCCAAGTCAATCGCGTGTAAAACTTAACGCGCACCCCTGAAATACACGTACCCAGGCCAATCGCGTGTGAAACTTCTCGCGCACCCCTGAAATACACATACCCAGGACAATCGCATGTGAAACTTCTCGCGCACCCTTGAAATACACGTACCCAGGCCAATCGGGTGTGAAACTTCTCGCGCACCCCTGAAATACACGTACCCAGGACAATCGCGTGTGAAACTTCTCGCGCACCCCTGAAATACACGTACCCAGGCCAATCGCGTGTGAAACTTCTCGCACACCCCTGAACTACACGTACCCAGGCCAATCGCGTGTGAAACATCTCGAGCACTCCTGAAATACACGTACCCAGGCCAATCGCGTGTGAAACCTCTCGCGCAACCCTGAAATACACGTACCCAGGCCAATCGCGTGTAAAACTTCTCCCGCACCCCTGAAATACACATACCCAGGCCAATCGCGTGTGAAACTTCTCGCGCACCCCTGAAATACACGTACCCAGGACAATCGCGTGTGAAACTTCTCGCGCACCCCTGACATACACGTACCCAGGACAATCTCATGTGAAACTTCTCGCGCACCCCTGAAATACACGTACCCAGGCCAATCGCGTGTGAAACTTCTCGCGCACCCCTGAAATACACGTACCACCCTCCCCCAGGCCCGATCGTGTGTTAAACTTCCTGCGAGCCCCTGAAATACACGTACCCCGCTCCCCCAGGCCCAATCGCGTGTTAAACTTCCCGAAAGCCCCTGAAATACACGTACCCCGCTCCCCCAGGCCCGATCGCGTGTATAACTTCCCGCGCACCCACGGAATACACGCACACGCTATTATTCACACAGCGGGTGTCCGTGTTTGTCGCATACCCCTTTGCACGTCATTTGTCCTAGAGGGCCACAGTATGGGACATTCATCAGAGCTGTGTATACGTGCTTTTTGTTAGCGCACATTTTGGCGCACATTTTTTTCATGCGCAGGGACGCTACCGCCTGCTTTCGTGTGGCGGACGTGTATGGGCCTGTGCGCGTCTTTGCCCGTGCGCTGGTTTGCCCTATTTGATTCCATGAATACGTGTTGTAGGCGAGCGTGTGGGCGTTCTGCGCGCTTGCCTCCTGTACTTCCCCCGTGACGCCCACATTTTCACGAGTTGTTCCCCATTCCGCGTGTCACGCCCCGTGTTCCGCCTACTTTTGTTATGTGCGCCGCGCTATGTGCGCTTTCGCTGTGGCCTTAGCGCACGCCGTTAGATGACCTGTGCGCCGGCGTGCGCCGTGCACTTTTTCAGCGCACATCCCACATTTTACTCGCGCACGGGGTTCCATGAATAGATGTGCGCTGGTTTCCCTGAGATATTCGCACTTGCACCGCGATTTTTCCAGTAGCGCTGCGAATCGCACGTTTTCGCACGCGTGCGCCGATTTTTTCAGCGCACATTCATTCCATGAATCGGCCTGTGAGAGTATTCAAACAACAACCGTTTGCAATTAAAAAACTGCATGTCATGGAAAGATATCTAGTTAAATTCCCTGATTCTAAGAACAGATGTGCATATATGAGAATAAGATTGAAAATTTGCCTTACGAATGAAGTTCATTGTATGAGAAAAAGTACTATAAATTCCAACTGTAGATTTTGCCTTAGTCCTTCAAAAATGGAGACGTTGAAACGTCTGATTTCTGAATGTCCAGCTTTATTTAACCAAAGATGTGTATTGTTTAAACATATGTTTGAGATCTTGCATATGCTGGACGCGGAAACCCCTATGGAATATTCTGTATTATAGTCAATCAGTAAAGATGAATATTGCAATGTTATTATTTGTTGAATCTCTAAATTTGATAAACCAGTCTCATATTGTCGACCATAAAATGATACAAAGCATCAAATAAGTATTATAATGAAGCATGTAACAAATCTTCAGTATGGCATTTCTGTTAAAAGAGAACATTTATGTCTGGATGAGTTTTGTATTTTTGTACAAAATAATCAAGTTGTATTTTGTTTTATATGTAATTAATTGTATTTTAGCATATTTCGTACTGCATATTTTATTGTAACTTTTATTATCATTGAACTATGTTTATTTTTGAAAGGCTGTATATTTACAGCCATATTTAAAAAAAACAAAAATGTACACCATTTTCCATCTGCTTTTGTGGCATTCTGAACCACTTAATGTCCCTTCCCACACATAACTCATCCTGCTGTGAACTTTGAGCTAGCTATATCAAGCCTCACCATCAAACGTTGTGCTTGAAGTGTGTCAGAGTGTTTTTTTAAAGCAGTGTAATGAGAGTTAGTCTACTGGTGTGCTAAAAATGTGTTATCTATTAGGCATTTGCCAAATAACGATATCAAACTGCCATGTACTTACAACATTTTTCTTCTTTGTGCTCAAAGTGTTTGACAGTGTTCTTTTAAAGCATTCTTCTGAGAGTTACAGTGTACTGGTGTGATAAATATGTGTTAACCAGGTCTATCTTCAGGCACTCTATTTATAAGCACTAAGTGTGTTGTTTTGGCTTGTGTATATGCATTAGGCTGGCCATGCATTCATGCCATTTTGCATCTGGTTTCATGCCATTCCCAGCCACTTCATGCCCATCCCCACCCAAAACACATACTGTTGCGATCTCTGAGCTAGCTTTTATAAGCCTCACCATCAAACTTTGTGGTTGAAGTGTGTGACAGTGTTTTTTAAAGCGGTGTAATGAGAGTTACAGTCTACTGGTGTGATAAAAATGTGTTAACCAGGTCTGTCTTCAGCCACTATATTTATAAGCATTATGTATCTCCTTCTCTGAAGTCCTGTTAAAAATACTCATTGTGAAGGCCTACTGCTTTGGCTTGTGTATATGTATTAGGCATTTGCCAGGTACTACTATTAGATGGCCACATACTTACACCATTTTACATCTGCTTTTATGAATAGGTAGTTAATATTACTATGGCAATGGTAGGCATGTCCCTTTTCTATGCCTACACAAAGGGCCAAACTATTGCTATTGCTTGTTATGTATGCATGCTGGGACTTATAGTTATTAACTGGCCTCTGAAAACCCCATTGCGCTCTACTGGACTTTACTGGATATATCACAGCCCTTTCGGCATCTAAAATAAATGGGCAAAACAAACATTTCAAGATTTATCTTGAAGTACACTATGTGTTTATGAAACGTGAAACCAACACCAAGTGTTTGGCAAAGACATTATTACATTTTCTTTATTAAAAAAGGACAATTTTATTAAATGAATACATTTTTTTAAACATATCCAAACAATTAAAGAAAATACCAGTGCCAAAACTATTGCCAATGCTTGTTATGTTGGCACAGATTATTTTATCCTTACAATACATAGTTGATCCTTCCTCCTTCAATACATGCTTTATTTACTCTAATGTGCAAGATGTGCCAATTGTTGGTGCTTAATCAATATTGAATCTGTTCAGCGGAAAAGCACTAATAACCAGCCTGTAGTGTTTGCAAAAAATAAAATAGGCAGCTTAATACAGTGCATTTAAAAGATATTACAAGGTTGGTTGTAATTTGATATATGATATGTAATTTATAACGTGCCTGTGCCAAGTGTTTCAAAACAAGGAAGGGAAGACAGAGGGAGTATAAGACAAACGATCTTACTAAGCCTTGTGTCATTCAGATTGTGCAAGTGTGCCAACGCAAAGTGCAGGGGGAAGGTAGAGGGGGAAGTGTCAGAGAGAGGGTAGGGGTAAGTGCAATCAGGGCAGAATGAACTGAGTAAGTGCAGCCAGGGCCACACAGCTCTAGGTAAGTGCAAGGAGAAAGGGGACTGTAGGGGTTACAGTTACATCCCCTAAGTGCACAGTTGGTCCAGATGCAGTGCAGGAGGGACCTATAATGGAGAAGCCTGGTACCCAGTGAGACTCCGTGGGTAGCCAAGCAGCCAGCTGGCGCAGCAGACAGATAGGTGAGCAGGGGAGGAGAGAGAGAAAGCAGAGGAGAAAAGAAAGGTCTTGAGCAGCTTACGGAACTTCAGGTGGTCTGGCTCGTGTTTGAGAGGAGCAGGGAGGCCCTTTCAGAGGGAGGCACCCGCAGAGGAGAGGGATGTACCCCCATGCTCTCCCTGGAGAACCGTCTGACCCTCAGAGAGTTAGAGGTGGCTGAGCAAACGGCTCGAGAAGGAAGAAATTTTGGAAGATAGAGTTGGATTTAGTGCGGGCCCCGGCCCCAGAATGCCTTGTGGATGATGCAGAGGGTCTTGAACTTCACCCTTGCAGCCACCGGGAGCCAGTGGAGAGATTTCAGGGCTGGAGAGATACAGTCCCTGGGCCTGAGGCCAGGGATAAGCATTGCAGTCCTGTTGTGGATTAGTTGCGAAGGGTGGAGAGTAGAGGAAGGCAGATTGAGAAAGAGGCTCTTGCAGCAGTCCAGCCTATAGAGAACCAGGGCACTGGAGACAGTGAGCTTCAGGGGAAAGTAAGAAAAGGAAGAATACCTCTGAGGAGGTGCATCTGGTAGTGGGCCTTCTTGGCAAGGTCCGTGATGTGAGGAGAGAAGGAGAGGATGGAGTCAAAGATGACACCAATGTTTTTTGCCTCACAGGAAGGAGAAGGAAGAGAGCCCAAGCAGTGGAGCCAGAGTGAGAGATGGAAAGCGGTAGCAGGGGTCCCAATGAGAAGGATCTCCATCTTACTGGCATTAAGGCAGAGATTGCCGGAGGCGCACCAATCCTGAATCGCAGAAAGACAGTCAGGAATGAGCGAGAGAGGAGAGGATGCTGAGGGGAGACCGAAAGAGAGCTGAGTGTCATCCACATAACCCTGATATTATTTGATGATACTTCCACAGAATTACCACCAAATTCATTTTACCATTAATGCTACTCTGTCCTATTGAATTACTGCAGGATTATCAGTAAGGCGATGTCCCCATTTTTGGAATACATAGAACTCCAATGGGATTTTTGCAAACTTGCCACAAGCAGTAATTCTGCCGCAGTAAATCTGTCGATTTTTGTCTTATACTGGAGAATTTCGCTCAGTATTATGCCGGACATAAATCCACCAGTCCAAGGTCAACGCTCGAGATTTGTAGATGTGCTAAACATTGGCAGCAAGGTATTAACTGCCACTTTTTACCACATTGAAGACTTTTTTTTATCAATCTGTTTATTGTTTTCATAACGTGGCAAAACAAGACTCAACAAAGTACGACGTGTGCATGGTGCAATACATTCCATACAGTATATCAACAGTGGCATGGGGTCAGAGCTGTCTAGGGGCCCTGGCAAGGCAACTTGTAAAAGCAGCGTTCAATGTTTGGGCCGTCCATGCAATGCAGCCATTTAACCTTCTCCCTCCCACTTCCCCCATATCTTCGTAAATTTCCCCGGACAGCCTCTAGCTCTATACACTCTTTTTACAATGCCAAGCATGGGTCCAGCTTCGCAGTCCACTGGCTCAACCTCGGGCGCTCCGCTGAACCCCAGGACGCTGCAATCAGTCTTTTCGCAAATCCCATTGCTAAAGCCAGGAACGTTTTCCCATATTTCGTGAAATCAGTATCATCTCATATGCCCAGCAATGCCTGTTTCGGCTCTAAGGGAACCAGAGTCCCCATCACAGTGGACAGTTTCTGTGTGCATTTTGTCCAGAAGATTCTGATTTGTGCACACTCCCATAGAGTGTGATAGAAAGTTCCCCTTTCCCTACCACATCTGAGGCATGCATCACTGTCCGCCCTACCCCATCTGGTCAGCATTGTGCGGGAATAGTACACTCTGTGAAGGATATTAAATTGTATTAACCGCAGCCGCACGCCATTCCCAGCTGCCCCGGGAACATCAAGGCCTCCACCCATTCTTCCGGTTCTAGCTTTCCAAAGTCTCGCTCCCATTTCTCTCGCAGGTTGGTAAGCTCTGCAGACCCAAATGCCGTAAGCACCTGGTATAACGTGGACGTGACCTTAGCAGAGATGCCAGTTGAAAATAAGTTAGCTTCCAGCGGGGAACTACTTGGAACTTCTCCCAGGGAGGGGGACTAGGCCGAGATGGCATGAGATATCTGTATATACCTAAATCTCTCCCCGGTTGATAGGCTGTATTGATCTTGCAACTCCACAAACGGCCGGCGGCGCCCGCCTTGTATTACATCCGCCAGGGTATCTATACCGCCCGCTGCCCATTTCTCAAAGTACCCCGTCTTTGACAGCTCTTCGAGGTGCATGTTGTGCCATATGGGTTGGTCCAGAGTCGGTTTCCGGCCCCACCCCAAGTCCTGGTGAGCCTGCGCCCATACTTGGCGTGTGCGTCTCATTGGCCTGGGAAGGGACCTCACATATCTTTTCCCCCCATACAGAGCCTGTTTGGGCGTCCGGCCTTTCATCCTTTTCTGTTCCGCAGCGATGTTCGGGAGTGACTGGTCCCCATGTAACCAGTCATTTACCGTCCCCAAATGGGCAGCCCAGTAATATCCGTGCAGATTGGGCAAGCCTATCCCACCCTCCCATACTGACCGCTGTAGCGTCTTCAATGCCACCCGTGGTTGTTTCCCCGCCACAGGAGCCCCCTCAAGGATCCCTCAATTTCCACAAATACCTTCATCTAAATTGGGAGCGGGACATTCTGTAGAGCGTATAGAAATGTGAGTAATCTTAGCATTTTAAATAAAGCTGCGTTGCCCAGCACGGTTAGTGGGAGGGACTGCCAGTGAATTTCTTTACTACCGGGGTGAGATTGAGCGGGACATAGTCTGTCAAGCATGGGCTAAGATGTATACTTAGGTATGTGAAGCCTTCCTCTGCTATTGTGTATGGGCATTCCAGGGGGAGCCAAATTACCTCACCCTGTAGTGGGAAAAGGACCGATTTCTGCCAGTTTATTTGGAGCCTGCTAAAGATTTGATACGCCTGGAGTATGCCTGTCACGACTGAGCACAAGTCCTTGGGGTTGGTCATATATATGAAGAGGTTGTCTGCGTAAAGCAAGACTCTATAATCCCCCCCCACACCCCAGGGCCATTTGCATCCCTCCCAATTCAGACTTTCCCTGAGTTGTATTGCTAGTGGTTCTATTGCCAAAATAAAAAGCAGCAGTGAAAAGGGGTATCCCTGCCGCAGGCCTCTCCCTAGATCAAAGGCCGGGCGGTGACCCCGTTTGCTCTCACCACCACTGATGTGTATAATAGGCGGACCCATGCAAGGATGTTTTTGCCAAATCCCATGCAGCCCATAATGCCCCAAAGAGATTCCCAACGCACAGAATCAAATGCCTTGTTGAAGTCTATGGCAAGGAAAACCAACCTGTCTGGTATTTTTCTTTCTTTTTTTTATTGAATTTAGCTGAGAAACTCAACTTTTATCAAATTTAACAATTCATTTACATTTTGCAGAAATAAAAGCAAGATATATAAAATATTTATTTTTGTTTTGGAGAGGAAAACAGATACCAAGTGTACAAAGTTCCAGATACCAAGTGTACAAAGTTCCAAAGAGATACAAACAAAATTTGATCTCACATCGAAAGGTGATCACACACCTTAACCTAGTCACTAGATCGAGCAATCATAGGAATAATCAATAATCAATTAATACACTCAAAATAAAAAGAGGTGCTCTAGCTAAAATTAGCAGACACCTACATATGCACATAAAATATTTACATTTAGATTAAAAATTCATCATTAGAAAACATTCCTATACCTGAACAAATCCATATTAACAGTCCGAAAGGTGTATGAACTCTCAACACATAATAACACTTGGTAGCTTTCCTCAAACAAAACTGATTGTATAACAATAAGAATATGAATCTGGGACCATTCACGTTAGTCTTATCAAAACTTACACCGCTTATAAACTTGAAGTGTTAGTTTGTCATTGAATCCACACATAAATTTAGCGCATTCACAAAGTTATATGTTGCGATGCGAATACTAATAACTTTTGTAGCTACAATAGTAGGCCATCTGTGCTCTGGGGCCATCCAGCCAAAGAAAGTCAGATGTTTCCAAAAGAATTTTATTCTTAGATTTATCAATGCTGGACATTCCACTATGAGATGCTTTAAATTTTCCTTAATGTTCGGATCCGCACAAAATCTACAAAAGTTCACTTCTCCGCCAAGGAGATGTCTTCTGGATAGCACATCCCTCGTGGGGATTAAATTAAAGCGGAGACGCAGAATGCAAGATCGTATCTGAGGTGAGGGAGCTCTATACAAATAGCTTTCCAGATCTCCTAGTTTCTTATGTACAAATGCATTTGCATCAAAATCTTTATAGCCAAGACACAGGTTTCTAGTTATGATCCAATCCCTCTTGAAGATTTTGTCTTTCGCTTTGGTCGGATTCGTGACAAGAGTTTCTATACTCACATCTGCATTAGCGAGAGTTTTCATAATATGTGTTGACCAAATCCTCACAAATCTGTGAGACGATGATAACATATAGGCAGAAAGAGTTGTCAAAATATTGTCTGTCCGTATATATGTTAAGCATTTGCGGAAAAGAGCGCATAGCCGCCATTCATATTCTGCCATCATAGAGGTAAGACCCAACTCATGTCTCAACCATGGACCTGGTACACAGTGCGGCACATGCAAAACCGCCCGCCAAAATGTAGCTTCTAGTTTGTTTAGAATAGATGTTTTGATTATATTTGTCATCTCCAAACCATAGAGTAATTTTGGCAGCACTTTCTGTCGCCAATATACAATTGCACAACTAATTGAAAATGTACCATACTTGAATAGTATCAATCTTGCCTGTGAAATTGCTAAAACTAATTTGCAATCAAGAGACCTCAACTGTGAATTTGTTTGTGCAGATCCGTCAACCAGAATCCCCAAATATAAGTAGTTCTCAACCACCTTCACGCTAACATTTTTGATCTTCCAATCCATCTGTGCCCTTCTGGTCATTTTCGGGGCATAATACACTATCTGAGTTTTTTTCATAGTCATCACTAACTCATTAGCATCCAAATATGAACTCAGAGAGGACAACAGAAGTTGGAGACCTATAGGAGTTTTAGAGATTAGCACTAGATCATCAGCATACCACAATGCCTTGATTGTTACACCATTCATCTTTGGAGAATCTGATGATATCTGAATAAAAGCCTGCATCACATCGTGTATAAAGAAATTAAAGAGGGCCGACGCAAGGATACATCCCTGTTTTAGCCCTCTTGACGTGCAAATGGCTGCTGACAAAAGACCCAACACCGATAACCTCACTTTAATTGATGTCAATGAATGCAGACCAAAGATAATATCGCACATGGCGGCAGGACAATTTGCAGCTTGAAGTTTATCAAATAGCTTTACACGAGACACAGAGTCAAAAGCTGAGTGGAGATCAACAAACGCAAGATAAATCGGTTGTCTTAGGGTCTGAGCCTGTGCTTTTAAGGCATTGAGAGTTAACAAATTAACCACCGTGCCCAACCCTGCGACAAATCCTGTCTGGATCGGATCGCGCTGATCAGAGGCTAATTCACAAATTACTTCACAAAGTCTCTCAAGACAAGTCTTGTCTGGTGCATCAAGTAATGCAACCGGACGATAACTAGATGGTAAGGCTCTATCTCCCTTTTTAAAGATGGGAACAAACAGGGAGGATCTCCAAGACGTTGGTATGGTCTTGGAGATCAAAATCTGTTGAAAGATATTATACAAGATAGAGGCCCATCTAGATGGATTTTGCTTAAACGTAGCATTACTTAGGCCGTCTGGCCCCGCCGCTCTAGAGGAAGAGGATTTTGTTATGAGTTCTTCTATTATTTCCTCAGAACACTCTAGGCTCCAGGTGTCTACACTCTGTTCCTCGTACTTATAGCTATCAAACTTTGTATCTGCATAAAGATTCGAGAAGTGTGCAAGCCAGGAGGCTTCAGTCACCCCAATCAATTGGTCACACGCTTGTATTGGATTAACTGTTTTGTTCAATAGAGCCCATACTTGTCCAGAATCCTTATTCTGTATCGTTTGCATGAAGATTTTGCTGTCGGACTGGAAGAGCCTTGCCTTCCTCGCCCGAGTCCAGTTGCGATATCGACACCTAATTCTTCTTCGAATTTAGATCTCTCCTATACATAGCTCTGGCTTGTTAGACAACGCTATCAAAGGTATGCCTATGGGACTGATGTGGTTTCCTATCAATATAGATGTTATGCAAAGTAGATAAAACATCCACATATGATCCAGTCCTCATGCCAGAAAGCTGCCGCGTGCCCTCCTCAAAGTCATCAAGTGATTTCTTTGACCACCTAAGGCGAGTTTTCTTAGAGTTAACATCAAGATTTTGTATATACCAATGTTGATTAAGCTCATGCACATAGCGATTCCATTGCCAAACCACTGTTAGTGGTTGATGATCGCTTGCAGGCTGATTAACAACCTCAAAATGAACCACTTTGGAGAACAGGTCTGCGGGCATGAACAAATAATCAATGATTGATTTGGAGGTTCCCCTTTCCCATGTATAATTGGGAGGGGTATCTCCCAAAAAGGCTCCATTTGCCATGAAAAGATTATGATCTAAAGTGAATCTAAGCCACCGTTCTTGGACAATAGGAGTCTTTTTTGGGCAGAAGCAATCAAGGTTTAAATAACCAACCACACCGTTGCAACAACACTTTGATCTTAGGCAACCTTTTCCAAGACACTTGCCAAGTCTCTATAAAACATATCATCAGAAATGCCCATTGGATTACAATACAGATTTATCAGGGCCAGCAAGCCATTAGTGTCACTTATTTTAACCAATTGAATAAAATTGTTGTCTGGTATTTCAGAGGCAAGGCCAATAGCTAGCTGTGCACAGCGTAAGTTCATTTGAGTGGATTTGGAGGGCATGAACCCGCATTGGTCCGGGTGTATCAGCGAGCCTGTCATCCCCATTAACCGATTGGCCAACACTCGGGCCAAGATCCTAGCCTCCCCGTTTATTAGGGATATTGGCCTATAGGAGGCGCATTTAGGACCTAAATGGTCCGCTCAGGAATCTGAACTGCGCATCAATGTCCTAGAGCTCAGGGCAATAAGGTGGGTGCTGAAAGCATTCCTCCTGGTATTAGCCGGGCAGGTGGTGACCATCCAGACAGATAATACGACCTCCATGCATTACACGAACAAACAAGGAGGCACCAAGTCAGAGATCTTGTCAGAAGAAGCTCAACTGCTATGGGCATGGGCATTGCACCACAGAGTCCAAATCAAAGCGGAACATCTTCCGGGAGTGGACAACGTACTAGCGGACAAACTAAGCAGAGAGTTCATGACATTTCACGAGTGGGAACTAGATGAGAAAGAAGTCCAACAAATATTTTCCGAATGGGGTCATCCACAGATTGACCTCTTCACCACCAAAGCCAACAAGAAATGCCACGAATTTGCCTCCAGGTACCCAGAGCATCGGTCAATAGGAGATGCGTTCTCAGTTGATTGGACAGGGAAATTCCTTTATGGTTTTCCCCCCATCCCTCTCATAGCGAGAGTGCTACGCAGACTGAAAGAACAGAATTGTTCAATGATCCTGATAGCGCCGGATTGGACCCGGCAGATCTGGAACCCTACAACGCCTCTCCCGTTGGCCCCCGATTCACCTCAAAGCTCATCAGGAGCTTTTCACACAACAGAACCGCAAGGTCCTCCACCACGACCCAGCAAGCCTATCACTCAAAGCCTGCTTCCTGAGCAGCGAAAGCTAATGAATCTGGATCTCCCTGCAGATTGCTGGAATATTATCAAGGCATCTAGGGCTCCTTCTACTCGGATCACTGATATCCGGAAATTGACTTGTTTCTTCAAGTGGTGCGAAACATCATCATTGAACCCACTCACAGCATTGGTCGAACAAGTTCTACCTTACTTACTTGACTTGGCCAAAGCATGATTATCTATATCCTCTATTAAGTTTCATCTATCGGCCATAGCGGCATATACGACGAATCCAGATAAACAGTCATTTCTCACTCAACCAGCTGTTAAGATCTTCTTGAAAGGGCTGGTGCGTACTTACCCACCTATGCCAACATCGGTCCCATCCTGGAGCCTAAGCACGGTACTGACAGCTCTATTGGAACCACCTTACGAGCCTATTCATAGATGTGACATAACATTCTTATCTTGGAAAACAGCTTTCTTGATAGCTATCACATCTGCCAGGAGGATCAGTGAGTTACAAGCTTTATCATCAGAACCTACTTTTACCTTGTTCCATAAAGACTGCGTCATTCTGAGAACTCATCCAAAATTCCTTCCCATAGTTTTGTCGGAGATGAGTCTCACGGAGCGCATTGTCCTCCCAATTTTCTTCCAGAATCACATCTCTGACGCAGAGAGGACTTTGCATTCACTAGATGTGGCGAGGGTTTTAAAGTTTTACTTACAGAGAACTAAGGAATTCTGCTCCTCCAACAGATTGTTCATTGCTTTTTCTGGCCGAACTAAAGGTCAACATATTTCAAAACAAAGTTTGGCACGTTGGGTTTCTCAATGTATCACCCACTGTCACCAGTCTAAAGGCAACCCCCTCACCAGGCTTCTTTCGGCACCCTCCACCAGAGGGAGAGCTGCTTCAGAGGCATTTCACGCAGGGGTAGCATTGAGGAACTTTTGCAGAGGCTCTATCTGGAGCACTCTGCCCACATTCACCAAGCATTACTGCCTAACAGAAGATACCAACAAAGAATCTGCCGCCGGCCAGTTTGTGTTCCGCCACCTCTTTGTATAAGGTAGGATCAGCCTTCTTCCCGCCTTTCCCTTGGTATGTAACCTTTGTGTTGCTGTATGGCAAAGGCTTGCACAAGTTTTCTGCATATCTATATTTATTTTATTTTAAAATTTGTTTATTGGCATTTTTTAATAATAGCGGTTACATATCTTCCACATTGTGCCTTAGTCATACTCAAATGCGATACATTTTACTTTTAACTTTAACAAACAACAACAACTGTCTCCTTGATATTTTCCCAGGTTTCAGCTTCCCTCGTGCCAGGGGGAGGGGAGGGTGGGAAAGGTCTTTCAGGTTGCTCTTGGGGTGCGGGGGGGTGCTTTCCCGGGGCTCATAGTGTCTCTTTTGGGTCCCATTGGGTTTCCTTGCCTGACTTGCAGGTATGTTCGTTTCTGGGCATAGGCTCAGGGTGGTTTGTCGTCGGTGGGGAGAAGCATGTTCCTAGTGAGTTCTTTCCATGCCTCGAGGGCTCTGCTTGACTCGTCTGTAGATCTGGCCACACTTTCCTCCCAGGCCTTAGTCTCGGCCAGCAACCATCGTTCTGCCTCTCCCTGCCATGCTTTATATTGTGGTCCAGCTGTTTTTTTCCAGGACATGGCTATAGTTCTTTTGGCCAGTATGCACGCTATGTCCATAAGTCTGACTGTGTGCTTTAACTTGGCTAATCTGGGATAGGTTCCCAACAAACACTCCTCGGGCGACCATTTGTATTTGGTCATGCATGTTTTCTCGCTCGTCTGTTTCACTTTTTCCCACAGTGTCTTCGTTTTTGGGCATTCCCACATCCTATGGATTAGATCTGCTTCTTCCCTCGTGCACCAGGTGCAGTTTGACTGCGTTTGTCTGCTAAATTTGGCTATCCGTTTCGGAGTTAAGTAAGTTCGATGCAGTACATTCATCTGTATTTGCCGAAATCGGTGGTTTCTTGACACCTCTTTGGGAAATGTAAGCGCTGTGTTCCACTCCCCCTCTGTCAATTCTCTGCCTATATCTATTTCCCATTTGCTTTTCATCTCCGTGCTTCGGGGGTTAGGTATATCACTCAAGTGACTGTATATTAGGGATATTGGTCTGCATCCCTCTCCCATGTTGTATAGCAAGGTTAATAGTGATTCAGTATCCGGTTCTTCCGGCCATGTTTCCCATTTGCTTTGTGCCGCAGCACGGACCTTCTGGTACCAGAGGAACTGTCCCGGGGGGATGCCTTCTTTGTCCTGTAGCGTGGCAAATTCTCTGAAGGTGCCTTCCTCGTATAGGTCTCCCCAGGTGTACACCCCCTCCCTTTCCCATGATCTGATTTGTTTCAGGTCGGTGGCCGTTGTGTATAGATCTGCAAGCAGTGGGATTTCTGGTGCGTAAGCATTCTGCGTGTGAGTGAATGTTCTCGCTCTGCGCCATATGTCCCTCCCCAGGGTCACTGTGGGGTGCTCTTCCCAGCAGTTTGGAAGGGTACCCAGACCAGTTCTTTCAGGTGGAGCGGGAGAATCATGGTCTGTAGCAGGGGATTTTCATCGGTAGGTTCGTCAGAAAACCATTTAGATACAAAGCTAAATTGGGCTGCTAAGTAGTATTTTTCTAAATTAGGAAGCTGAGTGCCGCCCTGTGCGTATGGCAGGGTTAGTGTCGACAGTGCTATTTTGTGCCTGTTTTATCCCCATATGAACTCCTTTATTAGTGACTCCAGCAGTTGGAAAAAGGTTTTTTTGATATAATAGTGTATGTTTTGGAACCCATATAGGAATCGCTGTAATACAATCATTTTGACTATTGAGGCCCTCCCCATCATTGACAGGGGGAGTCGTGCCCAGAAGCTCATGGACCTGCGCAGGGCCGGGAGTGCTGCCTTTGTATTATGTTCATGCATTAGTGTGGGGGGGTGCATTATCTGGATGCCTAGGTATCTGAATATGGTGGTTTGCCATTTAATCCCTACCATCGGAAGTGCCCCTATTTCTGCACGTTTCAGGGCCGCCAGGGGGAACATGCAGGATTTTGACTTGCTGAATTGGATACCAGATACTTTGGAGTAGGTATCCAGGACTTCTAGCATGGTGGGCACGTTTAATTGTGGATCTCTACCATATATGAGGACGTCATCTGCGTAAAGCGAGATGATGTGGTCTACCCCTCCTAGCCTTATACCAGCGTCAAAGAACTGTTTTCTAAAATAGATCGCTATAGGTTCCAGCCCCAATATGTACAGCATTGGGGATAACGGGCAGCCTTGTCTGGTCCCTCTTTGTATGTCCCAGACTTCTGATATATATTTCCCGGACTTCACTCTAGCTCTTGGTCTGGTGTATAGTATCTGAACCCATCTAATAAACCCGGGTCCAAAGCCGAATCCCTTGAGCACAGCCTCGAGCCACTCCCAATAGATGGAGTCAAACACCTTTATGGCATCTAGGGACATTAGTGCATATGAGCTCCCGTCTTCATTAGTTTGCGCTATGATGTGTTGTAGCCTGCGCAGATTCATTGATGTGTTTCGGCCTGGTATGAAGCCGTTCTGGTCTGTGTGTATTATGTCCCCTATTATTCTGGACAGTCGCTTGGCTAGTATTGTGGTTAAGATTTTCGCATCATAGTTTAACATTGCCAATGGGCGGTAGGAATCACATAGATCTGCCGGCTTGTTTGGCTTGAGGATCGGGACCACCAGTGTTTCCCTCATGCTTTCGGGCAGTACTCCCCTCTCGTATGCCTCTTGATATACTTTTTGTAGCAGAGGTGTAAGGGATGGCTCATATGTTTTGTAAAACTCTGAGGGCAGACCGTCCGTTCCAGGCGCCTTGCTTGTGGCCAGGGACCTAATGGCCTCTGTTATGTCTTCGGGCGTGATTGCAGTGTCTAGTGTCAAGGCTTGTTCGGGGGACATCTTATGGAGCCCTATCTCATCCAGGGTGTCAGTGATCTGTCCTGGAGGGACTTGTTCCTCATGTGAATAGAGTTGTGCATAGAAGCGTTTAAAGGTGTTGTTTATGTTCTGTTGCATGTGATGTATGTTCCCGTCCTCATCTCGCAGTGAGGTGGTAGGGTGTCTGGGGTGTTCCCTTTGGCATAGCCAGGCCAACAGCCTGCCCGGTCTGTCCGCCTCAGTGTGTGTTCTATTCATTTTGGCCGCGTAGTCGAGCTTTTCTAGTCTACTCCACACCATATCATTTTTCTCCCTGAGTTTCCGAAGTTCCGTTTCCCTATCACGAGCCCCTGTGGGCGCTGCTTCTAATTTTTCTATCTCCTTCTCCAGCTGATCTAGGTCCCTCCTGAGCTGTCTTTTGATTCCCCCTGCCTTCGCAATGATTCCCCCCCTTATCACTGTTTTCAGGGCATCCCACACCGTGCTGCTATGCTCTACGCTTCCCACATTAATTTCTATGTAGCTGTCTATGGATTCTTGTAATTCCTCCCTAAAATCTGGGTCTTTGAGCGCTTCCGCCGGCATTTTCCACATGGGAATCGGGGGCCTAGGGCCATTGTGGTTCCATGTTACCAAAAGTGGGGAGTGATCAGATATGGTTCTTCCCAAATATTGCGCTCCTTCCAGTTGGGGCAAATGTTCCCTGCCTATGAGGATGTGGTCCAATCTCGTGTATAGCGTATGTGGGGACGAGTAGTATGTGTATCCTCTTAGTGTTGGGTGTGCTTCCCACCATGCGTCTGCCAGGTCCAACCTGTCTATCATTGCGGTCAGTGCCATCGTCGCTGCTGATGGGCCCTTCGGGTGGGGAATGGATCTGTCTAGTGCAGGATCACATACACAGTTAAGATCAT
This sequence comes from Ambystoma mexicanum, assembly GCF_040938575.1. Taxonomy (NCBI): domain Eukaryota; kingdom Metazoa; phylum Chordata; class Amphibia; order Caudata; family Ambystomatidae; genus Ambystoma; species Ambystoma mexicanum. The sequence goes on along the minus strand of NC_090923.1, from coordinate 68,715,773 downwards.
CCCCCCATATTAGCAGGTTATCTCTATGTTGCACAATTTTGGGATATAGTGAGTCCAGGTGGGCCGGTATATTGTTGTTAGGGAAATAGGAATTCATTATGCATATTTCTGTCTGCTCTATGTGCCCCCTTATCATTACAAACCTTCCCTCTGGGTCAACTTCAGATTTAGTCAGGCGAAAGGGGAGCTGCGAGTGTATCCAGGTGTATACTCCTCTGGCATATTTGGAGTATGTTGTGCCAAATCCCTGCCCGCCCCAGTGTGTTTGGAGTTTGGCCAGTGAGTCCGCTGTGCAGTGGGTCTCCTGTAATAGCGCTATCATCACCCCTTTTCTATGCAGGTAAGTCTTGATTCTGTTTCTGCAGATATATGTCCCCAGACCTCGCACATTCCATGTCAAGATTTTAATTGCCGTTGAGGCCATGGTGGTTTAAAGCAGGTATGGTGGTCGTTCTGTTCTCTCCCTCTTTGTGGTGTTGATGATTCCTTCCCCGTATGGGTCAGGGTGTGGGTTTCCCCCTCCCTCAGCTCATCCCACACTGTTTCCGTAGGGGTGGGTTGCTTCTTCGTGCTCTTGTGGTCCTTCGAGCTCTCGTCCGATCCAGCTTTCGTCTCTATAGAATTCCGCTGTAGTTTACTGTCCGCTTTGGTGGCCTCGCATGGGGAGGTCTCCCTATTTTTCTCGTTACGGCGGGTAGGTCGTCATCCCATATCTGTTCTCGCTGTGTCATCTTTGCCTTCAGCCAGGTTGTTATGTTCCATCCACAAATTTGCTGCGGCGTGGCTCTCCAGGAATATCGCTCTGCCTTTGTGTAGGACCTTGAGGCGTGACGGGTATAGCAGCATGTATTTTAGGTTGAGTTTCCGTAGTTGTGCTTTTATTGGAATGAAGGAGTTCCTTGCTCGTTGCACAGTGGGTGTATAGTCCGGGTATATGACTATTGTCGAGTCCTTCCCCTTGATTTCCCCTCCCTCTCTCGAGTATCGTAATATGGTTTCACGATCATGGAAATTCAGGATTTTGGCTATAATTGGCCGTGGGTGTGAGCCTGGCGGTAGGTGTTTCTGAAGGGATCTGTGGGCTCTCTCCACGGAGAACCCCTGGGAAAGATTCCCTGGGCCTATCTCTTGTAGTAGCAGTGTCTCAATGAACTCGGTCGGGTCTGGGCCCTCCGAGTCCTCAGGAACTCCTAATATGCAAATATTATTTCGGCGGGCTCGGCCCTCAGCATCTTCTGAGCGAGCCTCCAGCCTCGCCACCTTTTGCTCAAGTTCCTGTACTTTCGTTTTCAATTCCTGGGTACCCTCCACAGTGCCCTGTAGTGTATTTTCTGCCGTCGTGACCCTTTCAGTGAGGTTGCGAGCATGCTGACGCATAAGTTGTATGTCCGATTTCACCTCCTCTATCTTCCCCTCCACCGATGTGCCGAGGGCCGATATTGCTTGTAAGACCTGCGCGTGTTTAAGGTCCTCTTCCTGTTGTGGGGGTTCCCCCGAGGTTTCCTGGGCCTGTTGTGGTTGTCTCTGGGGTTTGGCCGTCGTGAAAGAGTCCATCGTGACCAGTTTCAGTTTTCCCTTGGGGGGTGACATCTCTCTCCCCGGGGCCCTTCGGTGGCCTGTTCCAGGTCTTGATCCGCAGGTTTCGTGGCCCTTATTTACTTCCGTTAGTTAGTGCTGTAGATCTGGTTCCCTTTCTGGCCAGTGACCAGCTTCTTAGGTTGTAATGCGGGCTTCTCTGCCTCACTTTCTTGCCCGCTGATTTGTGCTGATAGTGTGTGTTTCAAGCTGGTCTTCTAGTTGGTGTTGGGCGGGCCCCGTCTCTCTCGGTGGGGTGACGGTCTTCAGCCACTTTCAATGCAGTCCATCAGGGGGATCCCCAGGATGCTCCTGTGCCTTTATTATTGTGCGCGTGGGCTGCGTTGTTAGGTGCAGGCCCCGGCGCCTCCCCACCGCCCAGGGGCCAAGGTAAAGCAGGTTTTCCTCACACTCCCAGGTGCTGGGAGGTCGTGTGAGGCGAGTTCGAGTGGACCCGTGGAGGAGGGATGTGGAGGGATCCCGGTCCCGTGCTCTGCGTTTTATATGGGGGCTCGCCGCCTTTTGTTGTGCCCCCCGTGATTCCACTCGGTCGTGCACCTACCCGGTCTCACCCGCTTGCAGTCGGATCAGCGCCGCGGGCCCAGCTCCTCTTCTCCTGTTCCTCCGTCCCCAGCGGGCTGATCTCCTTCCCGGCCTCGCCCGCGCACCAGTCTCTCCTCGGGCCGCGGCCGCCGCGGTCCCCGGCTGTGGTTTTCCGCTCTCAGGCGTCCGCCCGTCTAGGCCGGGATGCGGTTGGTGGAGCAGGCGGCTGGCTCGTCCGCAGCGGCGCCCCTAGCTGCGGTAATCCATAGGATGGCCCAGAGGGCCGAGGTTGATTTAGTTCTGCTCCGCGTTGGGCGCGGCCATCTTGGATTCCTAGGGGCTCGGCTTCGGGCTTCTCGTTCTATGGCTTCTTTTCTCCGATTCCGCCCTGGATTGCTGTCGAGTGCCGGGAATCGGTTCCCTGCAATATTCTGTTTTTGCTTCGCGTTGCAGGCTTAGAATTAGCGATAGTTATTCATTTAACTAAGGATCGCGGACGGAGCTCTGTGGATGCCTGTCCTCACGGCATGCGTGCTGGCCACGCCCCCGTTTTCTGCATATCTATGTATATATTATGTGGGCATGTTTTAACTGCTTGGTATTCTATTCAAGCATCTGAATCTATGAAAGATCCAATGCTGGAGAAGTCTAAGTCATTTACCTGTAACTGTATTTCGAAGGGATTGTGTCCTCCGACGTATTCCTCATCTTAGATATATCCTTCCAGCTCTGCTGGCCTCGGAAAAAATTTTCTCCAGAGGGCGCTGCGCGTCGACGTCCCTCGAGTCGATGTCCTTCGACAGCCGCCGTATCGACGCTCGACGTCATCCTGCCTATAAAGGCCGCGCGCAGCGTCCGTTGTTCAGTTCCGTTTTTCCGCGCTACTCGGTGCCTCGGAATACCGTTGCTCAGTTCTTAGTCAGATAATCCTATTTACCTCGAGTTATTCGATCCGTACTCGATGGCTTCCTAGTCGGAACCGACAACTCCTCGATCCGGCTTCAAAAAATATCGAGATTGTGGGAAAAAGATGTCGTTGACCGATCCTCACAGAAATTGTCTGTGGTGCTTGGGAGCTGAACACCATTGTTCGGAGTGCGAGGACTGTATGTCCATGGCAGCTAAGGCCCTGAAGGAGCGTAGGGGGAAGCTGGAGAAAGGTAAGACTTTTAAAGCTTCTTCTTCGTCGACGAAGTCGAGACATTCGTGTTCTCGTCACCATTCGCGCTCCAGGTCTCGGAGTGGGTCTCATCACTCCTCGAGATCGAAGCACTCGAAGAGGAGACGTCGAAGATCCCCTTCTCCGTCTTCCTCTTCCTCTGTTTCGCCAAAAAGAATCCCTTGCCCCACGAAACATAGTTCCCGGGCTGAATGGGAGGAATTCAGAAAAAATATGATGAGCGTCTTCGAGAAAGCGGCCACGACCCCCTCGAAGACTGCCGAGAGCGATGCTCTGGTCGAAAGACCCGAAGGTCAAAAACGCTGCGAGTCGCAGTACCCGGCGAAAGAAACCTCTCGAGCGCGTCTCGAACCCTCGAGTAGGACTATGACCTCCAAACCTTCCTCGAAGGTTCCGTCGACGCCGTCGACGAAGGTTCCGTCGACGTCGAGGTCGATGTCTTCGACGCCGTTGTCGAAGGGACCTTCGACACACGGGTCTGTCGACTCGACGCCGGCCTCGACACCGGCGTCGACGCCGAGAAAAGTCACGGTGACCACACATCCAGTGACGATCCCCAGGCCCTCGACGTCGATGGCGTCGATATTGTCGAGTAGAATTCCAATTCTGTTGAGGTCCTCGAGGCCTCCACCTCTGTTTTCGACGCCACGCTCGAAGCCTTCGACGTCGGCGTCGACGACATCGACGTTTTCGAGGCCAATAATGACAAGTTCGGCACCCTCTGCCTTGGAAATGGGATTTACTCCCTTTATGAGTTCAGAACAATTGAGAACTATATCCTCAATTTTAGAAGAGGGTGATTTGTCTGAACAAGACACATTTGAGTTACAGGGACCTGTAACCCCAGTTAGAGAGGAATTTTCCTCTGAAGAGCGCAGATTAAAGGATCTTCATGATTCTTTACATGAGGCAAGTGGGTTAGACACTTCCCCTGAGGTGGATTTTGCTAAGCCAGGCCCGGGGGAGCATGCTGAAACCCCCTACAGAGCCTTAATGGCCAGGATTACAGAGTTCATGGGGTGGTCTACACCTTCACAATCTTTCCAGCAAGATGACCTCACGGATATTCTTGACAAAGGCCCACAAGAGGATCCAGTGGTGCCCTTTCATAAAGCTCTTCAGAGAAAGATCATGACAAACTGGGAAACCCCAGATGTAATACCAGCAGTAAATAAAAAACTGTCTGCAAAGTACAGGGTATCTTCCCCAGACCCAGAGTTCTTGTCTAAACATCCATCCCCAGAAAGTCTGGTGGTACAAGCAGCATCCTCTACCGATGTCAAGACGGCTTATCCTACAGTCCCACAGGACAGGGACGATAAAAAATATGATGCTATGGCAAAGAAAGTCTTTTCAGCATGTAGCATGGCGTTAAAGTCTGTTAATGCTACTTGCACCCTTGCTAGGTTCAGCCATACACTTTGGGAGTGCGCTTCTACAGCGGCTGACTGCATCCTGGAGGGAGAAGAAAGGGATGCGTTCTTGAATATTATACAGGACGGTAAAGACGCTATGTGCGAATCCCTCCAGACGGGCATTGATTCGGCTGACAGTATCAGCAGAGCAATGGCGGCAAGTACATCAACCAGGAGGTTCGCTTGGTTGAGAAAGTCGGGTTTTGCCCCAGATGTGCAAGCCAGGCTCTTGAACATGTTCGGGAAAAAGGCGGATGACAGTTTAGAGAAACTGCAAACTTCAAAAGCAGCAGCAAAATCCCTAGGAGCTGCAATCCGTCAGACTCCTTTTCGTCCCACAGGAACCTCTGCGAGGGGCAAGTCCTTTCGCTTCTACTCCGCATTCGGAAGAGGTAGAGGACGACCGGCTCAAAGGGGTCAAAGAAGAACTACCCAAGGTGGACGGGGTAGATATTCTAAAGCCGCAGCAACAGCAGGTGCCTCTTTACCATCGGCATCTGCATCAGCCGCCCCAAAACCACTCTGAGGACTCCCCTCACAGGACACCTGTAGGAGGCAGGTTGACTCAACATCTGACGGTATGGCAGGCTATCACGTCAGATGCTTGGGCATTGGAAACAGTCGCCCAAGGTTACTGCCTGCCTTTCCTACGTATACCTCAGAGTCATCCACCGGGGATCAGCTCTCAGAAAGCTCCAGATCCGCTCCTCTTGCAGGAAATTTTGGACCTGCTAGAGAAAGGTGCCATAGAACCGGTACCTGTAGCGTAGAGGAACAAGGGCTGGTACTCCCCTTACTTTCTCATTCCGAAGAAAGACGGAGGACTGAGACCCATCTTTGACTTGTGAGAATTGAACAAATTCCTCAGGAAAGACAAATTCAAGATGGTCACTCTTTCTCAGATCCTCCAGGCCCTTCAGTTTCAGGACTGGTTGGTATCTCTGGACCTTCAGGACGCTTATTTCCATGTGCCTATCCATCTCAAACACAGGAAATACCTGAGGTTCGCAATTGGCAACTCTCACTATCAATTTCGAGTACTGCCATTTGGGCTGACCTCCGCCCCGAGGGTCTTCACCAAGTTAATGTCGGTAGTGGCTGCAAGTCTAAGGAGGGAAGGGATTCACGTCTACCCCTACCTGGATGATTGGCTGATCAGGGCTGTTTCTCCGGAGCAAGCTCAGATCCAGCTAAATCACGTGTGCTACTCCCTTCACAAACTGGGCTTCTCCCTCAATTTAAAGAAGTCTCAAATGATACCATCGCAGAGACTCCAGTTCATAGGAGCGATCCTGGATACTTCCCTGGGAAAAGCCTCGCCACCAGAGGTGAGGGCTCAAGATATTCTACAGATGGTTACCAAGTTCCAACATGCCCAACGTCTCCCAGCCTTTGACTTTTTGAGGTTGCTAGGCCTCATGGCATCCTGCATTTTCCTTGTGCCAGAGGCTCGCCTGAGAATGAGATCCCTCCAGTGGGCACTGAGGACTCAGTGGTCACAATTCTCAGGGAGAATGACAGATCTTCTTCAGGTTCCCGGCAGGGTGGCTCGAGACCTTCAGTGGTGGGCCTGTCAGGAGAACATTCTGAAAGGAGAACAGTTTTGGCAACCCTGGCCGGAGATAACAGTAGTCACGGATGCCTCACTCACGGGGTGGGGAGCCCACGCCAACGACTTGACCATCAGCGGTCGTTGGTCTCCATCGGAGTCCAGACTACACATCAACCTGTCAGAGCTGAGAGCCATCAGACTTGCGTTGAAGGCTTTCCTGCCAGCTGTACAAGGGAAGAACGTCCTGATAATGACGGACAACACGGTGGCCATGCATTACCTCAACAAAAGAGGAGGCGTAGGATCACTACCCCTGTGCAGAGAGGCGATGCAGCTCTGGTTTTGGGCAATCCAAGAAGGAATCTCTCTATCGACAGTTCACCTAGCCGGAGAGAAGAACTTGACAGCGGACGCTCTGAGCAGGCAGAACACAGTCTCCCACGAGTGGGAGCTAGCTCAGGAAGTCCTTCAAGAGATCTTCGCCCTTTGGGGAACCCCTCAGGTAGATCTGTTCGCCACCAGCCTAAACAGGAAATGCGACCTGTTCTGCTCAAGGGAATTTCCTCCGAGAGGAGCTCTGGGAGACGCGTTCATAGTGGACTGGGAGTTTCCGCTTCTGTACGCATTCCCACCGGTCCCTGTCATTCCTCAAATGATCAGGAGGTTGAGAAGATTCCGGCGAACCATGATCCTAATTGCCCCGGATTGGGCCAGGAGAACGTGGTACCCGGACCTTCTAGACTTGTCCATCTGCCCTCCAATTCGACTTCCGCTCAGAGAGAACCTACTCTCACAGAAGGGAGGTCAGGTTCTCCATCCAGACATCAAAACCCTCAACCTTCACGCTTGGCTTCTGAACGGCTGAGGTACAAGGATTGGGACCTCCCTGATGATGTTATGGAGGTGTTGCTTTCGGCAAGGAGGCCAGCAACAAAGTCTTTATACCGCTGCCGTTGGAACAGATTTTGCAGCTGGTGTAGAGAACAGAATATGGACCCATTTTCATGTGGTACACCAATGGTTTTGTCCTTCCTACTATATTTGGCAAATTCAGGCCTTCAAGTTGGCACCATTAAGGGCTATCTCGCAGCGCTATCTATCTTTAAGCGTACTGCGGAGGAACCATCCTATTTCAAATTACCCTTGGTAATACAGTTTCTAAAGGGGTTAACCAATGTTTATCCCCCAAGACCATTCCAAGTTCCCCTATGGGATTTAAACTTAGTACTAACTTTCCTGATGGGTACACCTTTCGAACCTCTCCATTCTTGTTCGTTAAGATTCCTTACCCTTAAGACTGTTTTATTAATAGCACTTACATCTGCTAGAAGGGTGCGCGAATTACAAGCTCTTTCTTGTAAACCCCCTCATACAATCTTTCACAAATACAAAGTTGTCCTGCAAGTGAAGCCTAATTTCCTCCCAAAGGTAGTTTCTGAATTCCATATCTCTCAGAAAATTACCCTACCATCTTTCTATCCTCCTCCTCACCCGGGGAAAGAGGAAGAGAGGTTACACAGACTAGACCCTAGGAGGGTTTTAAGTTTTTACATTAGTAGACTAGCCAGGATAAGACAGGCAGACCAGCTGTTTGTAGGTTACGCAGGTCACAAGCTGGGGTTACCAATAACTAAGCAGACCATTTCCAGATGGATCATTCTAGCCATTCTGGAATGTTATAAACTGGCAGGGAAAGAGCCCCCTCAAAACCTTAGGGCTCATTCGACCAGAGGTATTGCAGCTTCATCGGCCCTCAAAAGAGGCGTGCCGATTAAAGACATATGTGCGGCCGCTACATGGTCGTCTGTCCATACCTTTACACGTTTTTACAATCTGGATTCCTCCTCTAGTCAAGAGACTAGGTTTGGAAGGGCTGTACTGCATTCTATTCATCAATAGAAGACAGCGTGAAGTCAGTACTCCCTCCTCCGAATATAGAATACTGCTATGGGAGCCTATCTAAGATGAGGAATACGTCGGAGGACACAATCGCTTCGAAGAACAAGTTACTTCTTACCTTGTAACGTTCTTTCGACGGGATGTTCCTCCGACGTATTCCTCATCGACCCTCCCATCCATCCCCGCAGTTCTACTTCCCTTGTTGTTGCAGCTTACGCTCCTTCAGGGTGATTAGTCTAGTCCAGACAGTAATACTGTGGGCTACAAAACGGAACTGAGCAACGGACGCTGCGCGCGGCCTTTATAGGCAGGATGACGTCGAGCGTCGATACAGCGGCTGTCGAAGGACATCGATTCGAGGGACGTCGACGCGCAGCGCACTCTGGAGAAAAAGATTTCCGAGGCCAGCAGAGCTGGAAGGATATATCTAAGATGAGGAATACGTCGGAGGAACATCCCGTCGAAAGAACGTTACAAGGTAAGAAGTAACTTGTTCTTCTTCAGCATTGGTATCTTTCATAGATTCACATGCGCCCACCCGCCTCCCCTAATGGCTGCTCCTACGCTCAGCATCCATCATACTGTAGTCTATACGGTTCAAAATCTGATGATGGCTGACTGGGGCAGAGTTTGAACCCTGCCACCTCATTGGTTAGGCCCATAAAGGACCAAAGTGAGGTGGAGGGACTATACAAGTGAATGGCTCATAGACCATAATGGGTAATCTACAGTCATATTTCTATGGAAATAATGTATATATTTAACATTATTAATAATTATTTAAATCACTGAGGATTCCCGGTCTGGCGATGGGGAATATTAAAGCATGTGAATCTATGAAAGATACCAATGCTGGAGAAATACAGTTACAGATAAGTAACTAAGACTTACACAGAATCTGACTATAAACAACTTTGAGAGCGTTCCCTGTCCAAGGTCAGATCACTACCTCTTAGAATGGAATATGTCATTAGCTGCTCAGCATAAAATCAAGCCCAAAAATGTATGGACATCGTATGGAAATGTGCGCAAGCTGTCCTCTCCTGCAATGACACCCCTTTTCTCTCTCATCATCGACAATCTACCTAACCTGAATATGTCTGAGGAGTTGGCAAAGGCTTTTTGTAATATGCTTGAGAATGCTGTTAATACTCTAGCCCCAATGAAAACTAGGTTACTCAAATCCCAACACAAAATAAAATGGTATTCCTCTGAGATTCATACTTTAAAGACAAGAAGAAATAGAGTCTTGAAGCAATGTGAAAAAACTCAGACAATCGATGACAAAACCACATGTGTTGCTACAGCTAAAAAGCATTAAAAAGCCATACCAGCAGCAAAAAAGTGTTTCTACAACCAAATAATTTCAGGGGCAGCCTCGAGTTCGAAGGAATTGTTTAGTATACTTAAAGAACTGGAGGACCCTTGTCCTATTCCATCGCTGGTTACACAGGACTCAAGTGGGGTCTAACCATCCAAGACTCAATGATAAACAAACTGAAGAAAACCCAAAAGGACATATTGATGAAACCCAAGCCAGATCAGGGGACTTGTTTGACCTTCTCACATCCCAGCACTTGCGTGGACCATCTGGAATTTGATTTTCAGCCCATTAGTGAGCAACATCTGGCTAACGTCCTGAGGCAATTAAAACCTACAAATTGCAAGGGTGATATCTGTCCTGCCCTGACTATTAAGGAGTGTGTTCCGCAACTTGTTACAGTGATCACAAAGTTTATAAATGCCTCATTTAGGGAAAGCTCTGTCCCTAATAACATCAAACAGGCCTGGATTTCCCCGCTGATAAAAAAACACATTGGACGCAAATGTTCCAGGGAACCACTGGACAATCACTAACGTCCCCTATCTCCTCAAGATACTATATAAAGTAGTACAACAACAAATTGAAGATTTTATATGTAAATATAACATCTTGCGACAAAAACAATCCGGCTTTTGCTGTACCATTAGTACAGAGTCTACTCTTCTAGACCATAAATCCAACATCTTTAACATATTTAATAAGGGGAACACAGCCATGTTGGTGCTGCTGGATTTGTCCGCAGTGTTTGATCTTGTTGATCATACCATCCTTGCGGACAGACTCTGCAGTACAGCACACTTCTTAGTTGCAGAAGCAGAGTGGGTATGTTCATTCTTATCTGAACGCAGGGCTAGAGTTTTCTCTCAGCAGTCTACCGCAGAGGAGTTTCTCATCTCTTGCGGTGTCCCTCAGGGCACTTGTGTTTCACCTTCTTTATTTAGCATCTTTATGCTTCGAACAATTGGATGCTGCTGGCATCATTTATGCGAACTATGCTGATGACACGCAGTGCCTTGTTCCGCTGTCGGATGATTACGATGCAGACTCCTCCTCTCTTAATCATACATATAGCCTGATCCAAGCTTGGATGCTGGCTAACAAGTTAGCACTCAATGATTTCAAGACAGAACTCAAGGTTGTTGGTACGGAACCCAACTTCGGAAGCTAAGCCAAGAATACCAGCAATTTGACATTGTCGGCTGCTTAATTAAAGCACAATCCACAGTAAAAACATTGGGAGTCACCCTGGACCAGAATCTAGCCATGAAGGCACAGGTGAACAGTTTGGTTGCAGGTACCTCTTATCACCTGAAGTTGTTGGCACAAGTACGTCCGTTCTTGAATGCCAACAACTGTGCCTTGGTTGGCGTGCCATCATTGGGGAAAAACTGGATTATTATGCCAGTCTCTTGCTAGGCATCACTAAGGGGGCGTCCAGGTTATCCAGAATAATGCGGTCCACATAGTGGAGGGACTGTCGGCTGCATGGGAGAATCGCATACTATTTTGGGTACAATGCATCTTACATCGTTGCATTTATGGCCAAGGGCCTGAGTATTTGGCCAAATGTCTTACTTGGCTCCCAGCATATAGAACATTACGGTCTAACAACACCTGCTTGCTGAAATCTCCACACGCCAAGCTTTCCTGTGTTGCACAGAGGTCTTTTCCACATATCGCTCCTGTACTATGGAATGCCCTTTCCGCAGATTTGCGAGCATGTTCATCGTTACCGGATTTTAAACGGAAACTGAAAACTAGGATGTTTTGCTGACTCAACACCTTCTGCCTTGATCTGATAGTCTTCTGTTTGCCCCTCTTTCTCGTTGACTGTTTGTTCGTCATGTTGAAGCGCCACTATGCCTCTGGGTTTTTTGTGTTGCGCTGTAGAAATAAATTAAATAAATAAAAGAAAAAAAGAAAAACAGATCCAAACCTAGAGACGTCTGATGATGTCCATAGTGCAGAGTGTTGTGCTGACTGTAAGCCCTTAACCTGTGATTTTAGAATGTACTCCTGTGACGCAGACTGCATCAGATTCTTCAAAACTAAGAGTGACAAGGATGAGGGTCATACAGCATCGTCCTATGCTCAGCAGCGCCAACCAGCACTGTCAAAGAGTTAACATTTGTTTCAGGTAAGTACTAATGAAGGTACCATGCCAAGAAGAATTGTCTTATCTAGAAATGCAACACCAAATCTGTTGACTAGAGCGGGTCAAGAGGACCAAAACACGCAAGCACATCTCTATAAGTGCCAAAACAAGGAAATAGCACACAAATGAATATTTGTTTGGACTAGTTATTACATGAGTTCCTGTGTGGATTGTCCTAAATATAAAGGTTGCTCATAGGCCAGGTTGACGATGCAGATGCAGGGAACTAGAATAAAGCAAGCACCGACTATTTTCTTCAGGGATCGAATGGAGAATAAGGGAGCTCAATCATTTGAGGATTGTGTGGAACATCCCGATTGAGTCCCTGAACCCCTATCTCAGAAAATTCCATAAAGTACTTCAGCAAGTTGAAATCTGAAGGTAAAAACAAGCCTTAAAGTTCGAGCATCAGTGGGCAACATGTAAGAGGACATTTCTCAACATTCTTGGTTTACAACAAAAAAGCTTGTCAAAACGGTTGTCCAAAACCCCCAAAAATAAAGTTCTGCCATGGTTACAAAATAAAGTAGAAGCTGGGATGGTATGATCTTTTGAACAGAATCCAGCCCCACGATTGAAATTCTTTTAAAGATAGACACTATATTGTTGTTTAATGTGATAAGATCAACCTTTCCCAATTCCTAAGGTGGAGCCAACTGTAAACAAAGAAAGCCGCGTTGTAGTACATAAATGTAGACTAAAATAGGCACTATCACATGCAGTTTTAGATGGGGATACATCTGAAGTCGTTATTTGCTTATTTCCAAACAGTGTGCACACATGCTGTTGAGTTTCTTTAATATTGTCTTTGGTGCATGGTTTGAGGCATTATTTTTATCTGCTAAGATATCTCCTCCTAATCCTCCTTCCTTTGTTAATGCAACAATGTACCAGTATGGACTAAGGGCTGTACAGCGGCATGTGTTTAATCAACATGTTTTGTTTGTTAATAATTGCCAAGCCTGGAACTATGACTATAATATTTCATTGTTTTATTCATGTTGCTTGCTTTTTCTCGGCAGAAATATACAGAAGTCATAGAATTAAAATCCACTCTGCAGATCCTCAAGGAACGCATTGATGTTTTGAAAACTGATCAGTGTGAACAGTACATGAAGCTTTCTGAACAAGTAAAATCTATGCCAGATCAGTTACAGTATGCCAACATCCTGACAGAGCTCCAAAAACTGTCTTCAACCCCAAGAACCCAGATGCATTTGAGGGATAGCACTTCACAGACATCACCATCGTTGATCCAAGACCTCTGCCTTGTAAGTCAGGAACAAATGTATCATACAACTACAAAGGTATGTCAGAGCAACTCATTACAAACACAGCATCCAATGACATTAAGCACATCCAAACAAAGGGGCAGTGTGGAGAGTCACATTGCAAAAACTTTAAACTACTTAAATTCAAATGATGTAATCCAGTTTGACCACCCTGCGATTTGTTTAAATGACAAGGGAAACTCTAATAAAATAATTTCATCACATGTCTTTGAATCTCATATGTCTGATAACCATCCTCACGTTGATTCTAACACCAATGAACAGTTTTCTCAGAATGTCTCTGAAAACAATTCTCTACAGTCACAGGAAAACACACCAATTGTACAAACAGAAAAAACAAAGAAAAAGAAAGCTGCCAGGACTTTGCAGCAACACCATACTTGTCAACGTCGCCCACGTCTCAAAAATGATCCCAAGTCTCTGCTTAAAAGAGACCAGAACATCACCATAAAAAAAACAATTGTGAAGAGTAGTTTAGAAAAATGTGATGATAAAAACGGGAAGGCAAAAAAGGCATGCACGCGCAAAATGATTATGAGAAAAAGCAAGGAAGGCTTTTTAGAGAGAAAAAGGAAAGTGACCAATTCAAAGACTTTAACCAGCAATGTACATAAGCTGCCCCCTTGTGAGACGACAGCCAACTGGGAAGACTTTATAAGAAATGATTTTCAGAAGAACTCTGCAATCATTCATTCAGATATGCATGATCCTTCTTTCATGTTCAGCCATGATATAGTACGCAAACCGCAGTGCAAAAAGGCAGTGGCACGTTCTAAGCCATCATTGGAACCGCCTGCATCCAACAAAGAGAAAATACTGGAAAACCCCAGATGCAACATTCGTACGACAGAAAGAAACCCTTTACTTTGGGATTACCCCTCAGAGGACACTTCAGTCTTTTATTACAATGTTAAAAGCACAAATAAGATGAGCTGGTTGAGTCCTTCTAGCCCTCTACTGTACAACACTACCCAATCCAGTGTGACAAAAAAAGATTCTAAATCAGCATTTGAATCTCTGTTTTTTGACAGCAGTGACGATTCTAATTAGGAAAAGCTAGCACATTTAAAATGATATTACATTGATTCCAGACAAGAAGTTTAATTTTCTGTTGGCCATGTCTCAAAAATGCATGCTGCTATTTTTGAAACTACAACCACTGGGGTCTATTTACTTTTTTAGTAACTTCATCCCTCAGAGCTTGGAAATTCTAATATTTAAATGCTCTTTACCTGCATCTCAATTGGATTTTATAGCTTTGTATTTCCTTCGTGTTTCCCGTCTCTTATCATGATAGCAACTTTGGTTTGCAAAGGAATTTCTGCAACTGATATGTTATCTTTTCATTTGGCCTAAACCTGCCTCTTTGAAACTTCAGATAGGTGCAAGCTGCATCCCCTACCTCTCTCCTAAAAATAGACTCAAAATGACTATATGCTCCCTGGCTACAGTCACCAGAAGACCAAGTGTACGTTGACGGTCTAAGATTCTAGACCTGCCCCTCTTTTTTTGGTGAATCAGAGAAACTTGGCTTTAACCTCTTTCCAGGTGACTTTATTACCAAACCTTGTAGAAGGCTTACAGTGCAGATTATTAATGTGTTTGCCAAGAAAACTCTCAAAATATGTCCAGTGGTTTCTAGGACCTTTGTTAATTGAACTATAGCACATTTCTGCATAGTCGGATTACAGGCATGCCCCATTCAGGTCATGGTGCTAGTTAAACCCTACCTTGTACTAAATCCATCCTTTGATCGTGTACAAGCATCCTTAGATGCTGGGTTATGAAATAAAATATGGTAGAAAGTGTTTTCTCTCCATATGACCAACCTTCCATCACCCGACTCAATCAGCTATATAATATGGGGGTCATGGCCATGGTTGCCGCCGGTATTTTACCGATTGCGCCATGGTGAATGGCGGAATTACCACCCCATTCCAAGGTTGACGGGGCGGTAATTCCCCATTCACCATTCGCCCTTCCCCATTCCCATTTTTGCCCCATAGGGCTCAATGGAAATGGGGAAGGCGGTGGTTACGGTACCGCAAATTGCGGTACGGTAAATACCTCCAAGGTCCCATTGCGGGTCCAATCCTTAACGGCTGGTAAAAACCAGTCGTTAAGATTGGGACCCGCAAAGGGACATCATAATTAGGCGGTAAGGGGTTAACGGCGCCGCCACCTTTTACGGCGCCGTTAACCCCTTACTGCCTGGGTCGTAATGAGGCCCAATGTATTGAATATGATGAATTGCATATCTAGCAGATGGGCTTTAATTCCTGACATACTGGTCTTTAAATTAGTGTTACATTATACCACGTTTTACATCTTCCATGGGTTGACATTCTGTAGTTGAATGCATATGGACCATATTCTACATATTTTAAGTTGAAATTAATTAAAATCGATTATCAGCCATTGAAAGATCATCTTTTTAAAACTGTATGAGTTATGTTCTAATCCAAAATTATTGCATAAAAGTTTGTATCATTCTATGATCCAGGGACTCTGGAATAAAGGTGGCCACATTACTCCTAACCTTAAATGTAAAGAGCAAGGGACATTGAATTTCAATATAGGGGTGCCAGTGGGGCCTATGCATAATCTGCTGCTCAATTGAATGGGGTACTGATTAGTCATTGCTCTGACTCGGTTTATGCTAGTAGTGCCTCTGATCTTCTAACATGACTGAAGAGGGCGGAGGCGACCATGCTCCACCTGTAAGCATATTGTGAGTGGTATTATTGGGTGACACCTGATTAGCTACTCCCTCTGTCCGGAAAATATACAGCAAGAGGTTGGACCTTCACAATATGTGCCCTTTCTTTGTCCCCCAGAAACAAGAACATTTTGATATGACAGTAGCACCCCTGCCTACTTGTTAAAGCACTAAATGGACAGCATGCAATACCCTTCCCCTGTGAAACAAGAACATTGTGATATTACACTAGATTTCCTCCTTCCTTGTTATAGTATTAAATACATTGCATGCCATACTGGCCTCTTTGGGGGCTAGCTTACAACCCATTGTAATGTATTGGATTCCTATTTTCCTTTACCAAATGGAGATTACATTTCTTGCATACCTCCAATACGGGCTATCAGTTGGCTCATCAACTCTATTAGGAATGCCTGAGATTAAACCATGAGTATTGTGGAGATATTTTACTGCAGGCCAGTACGGCCATGTTTATATGTTTCTGGGGCACATCATCTTCTTTGTAAACATTTCGAAATTGTCCGATATCCGCCTTTCATTTACTCGACTTTAGGAGCAGTGACATGCAACGATGGAGTTTACAGTTCTCAATATTCATAATGAAACAGTTGCCTAAACTGGATGTACACTGTCCCACTACAGCTAGCAGCTGTTATCAGATAATGCCGCACTGATATGTGGTAATAGAAGAGCTCCAAAAAAAATCTGCTTTTTGCATTAAGTAGACCTCTGACTAATACGCCTCCTGGATAAACACTTGAGTGCCACAGGCCACCTCATCTAATGTTACACCAGCTGTAATGAAGGTAAATTAATTTACAGCTCTCCAGCTATAGTAGTCCGCCCGCCAGAATAGATTTGGACAGGCTAACCCTCAGTGTTCCATAGATGGACAGAAGAAAGATGCAGTGAATGACTTGCTGTCTACTGCAATCCATTTTTCTGCTCATCTTATTTTTGAAGTAAGCTGGACATACTTAACCTCAAAGCTGCACAATGCACTACACCCTGAGTATATTTCAGATCCTCTCACTGACCAGAATGTAGAAGATGTTGTTTTCTGCACAACTTGGTGTATGAGTATAAGTAGGATATATCCATCCTGCTTGTAGATCGTCCCTCTTGCTCAGTGCACCCCAAGAAAGTCGTCATACTCTACAACCAGACTGTTTTCATAGTTCATATCTGTGAATATATAATGCAGCCTTATGACCTGTTTCAGTTTAAAGAATGCCCCTATGGGGCGAAGTCTAGTTCATTAACTGACATGGGTCAAAAGCAGAAGAACAAGTTTCACATTGTTCATGCACTTTGCTGTGATAGTCCCGTCCAGGTTCTGTTAATCTCTCCCAAGATAGAGGTGGTAGATGCGCTTGAAGAGAGAAAGGTTGGCAGAAAGAGACCCCTTACGGGCAGTTGAATGTAAAGGACTTAACTGTAGTTCAAAATTACGGTGGTGGGGAAAGTCTTCAGTGATGAGTGAGTCTGAAACTTAAATTCCAGAAGCATGGGCCAAACACGGTCCTGCAAAGCCTTCAGTCAGGCACCGGGTGATGACATTTTCTATACATTGGCTGATGGTACCTCTTAAAGCTGGGAGATGGGCCAGGGCCTTCCCATTCAATCCAATAGGTTACTCGTCATAATACAGCTTGAGCCAAGAAAGTCACATGTTGTGACATGGGAGGGATGCAGGGCCATGAATGACGTGCACTTAACCATCTTATTCTAGTCAGGTGGTCCAGTGGATTGAAAGTAAGCCACCTGTGGATATCCCGATGGCCTCTCCCAGACTCCTAATTTGGTACAATCAACCAGCACTGCCCCCCTATCCCACTCTCACCTCTCTCCGCCACTAAGGACCTGTTTTCGCCAAAATAATGTCTTACTTTGGCATATTGGTATTCAGATAGTTTTGCGCAAAGTGTTAACATGTTTTGTTTTAACTGTTGTTCTTATTTCATAATGCAGATGTTGATTTTGTGTTATCAGATCTTCGGACTGAGGAAGTGAATACCTTAAAATATAGCATTAATACAATTTGATTGAATCCTATAAGAACATGTACATTTTAAAAGCCTATCGTGCTTCAAAAGCAGGATACTTCTTCTCACAATGTGTTTACTCGTTTTCTGTTTTAAAATGTCCTTTTCTGAAGTCTTATTTATTCATCCTGCCCCAGTTTTCTATCTACGATACTTCAAATTGACTATAAAACAGTAAAACAGCGTTCTATTAAAAATACTCTGGCAAGATATCCGTAAAAGTAAAACAAACGTGTAGCCAAGTAATTTCCTCCACACCTACTCACGCCTCAAATTGTCCACTACATTCTCTAGATTTAATATTTACATACACTACTTACATTTTCATTAGGATGTTATATTTGACCAAAATGCAACCGTGTGCACTAACAGAGAGGTTTTAGAACCAGGTAAAGCAGTAAAGAACGATGTGGGCATGAGCATATACATAAACCATGAAATTGTAAGAGATTTAGCATGTCTTCTAGCATAAGTTTGTTTAACATTACCACAGCAAGTGTTTTGGTATTTTGGATATTGAATGATAAGATGTTTCATTGAATTTAACAATGGTTACAGTAACATTAAAAACAATGAATAGACATGCAGGAGCGTGCCTCGGTGTACTAGTCTTATTTTACTCTCAGATTACAGCAAAATAAGGTTTAATTCTTCATGTAATCTGCATTTCATAGTACAAATAATGTATTGGTTATTGTTCAATGTACTGTTGTACCGCTATGGCACTTGGGAACTACTAAGGGGCAGTTCCTAAAAAACATGCATCTCAAAAAATGTAGCTTTAATAAGACAGTGCAATTAATTGCACAAAAGATGTGCAAATAAGTAGCCATTAATTGGCACATCTGACAGAATGCACATATTTAATGAGCATATTGCACCGAAAATGTGTGCATCAGGACAGAAGCCTGAAAAATGGGTGCAATTACTCCCAAAATCACATGCAAACCAAAAAGCGTGAAAACTCTTTTTAACACCGGTACGTTGACTTGGAAGGTTACAAAGTTAATCCAAATCCTTCCAGAATTACCATTTGGCATTTAAATCTGATCTGGGTGCAAGGATGAGAATACAGAGGCAAGATCCAAGAATTTCAGTTCTGCAAAGTTGGACCTCATGATAGATTACATGGCAGAGATGAGGGCAACACCTTTCAGATGCATGGAGTATGCCGAGGTGCCGCGAGCTTGAGCACCAAGGGAGCTCTGGGGGCACTGGGGAATAATCAGAGGGGGGGACACAGCTAGGGAACAAGACACCAGACAAGGCCCTTGCAAAACAACAGTCAGGGGAGGCAGCCCGGGGTCACCGCACACAACAACCCCCCCACCCCTCCCACAACACTTGACACACTGCTGGGAGGGAAGTAGGAAACAAAAGGGGAACATCAGGGCCAAGATGTAGGCAGGAAGGGAGGTCCAAGATCACACAACTAGGTGTGATGGCCGTCGGCGCCAGCCAGCCATGGGGCAGGAAGCCTTTAGTGTGATGCATGCCTGCAGGCAAAAAGAGAATATAAGGAGAGGACTGGCTGAGGAAAGGCCAGATCTCTTGGGTACTCTGCACTGAGTACCAACAGTCATCTGCGCATGTAGAAGACTCTTCTTTGCATTGTCCTGCCAGCTGCTACACTGTGAGCTTTACCTTGCACCAGTATCCCAAACTACTAAGTGCTCAGGAGCTTTGACGTGCTCCGAGCAGTGCCCGACACTGAGAGGTTTTACTTGCTCTGGTATTCCAGGTCAAGAGCTTTGTCTTGTTTCAAGCGGGGCATTGGAACGCTCAAATAGTGCACTCCGTAAATATACCAGGAGCATTTTGCCTTGCTCCGGTCTGGTAGCTGCAACCTGTTGGCCTAGGAAGCAGGACAACGCCGAGCAACACATCGGCGTGCGGTGGAGGGACACCCAGTAGCTCCAATCGGCAGTTGCAGCAAACGGCACGGCTGCCACATTTTTTGTTGATAAAAGCAGCAAAATACGTTTCGGACAAAGGAAAGCAGAGAAATATTAAGCAGCGGCAACGAGTAAACGAAAAGAAAATAAACGTGGCCTTACCGAAGTAGAAAGTGCAGGAACAACTCCAGTCAAACGGCAAGCCTATACAGATCTGTGAATAAGAAGCGAAGGCGTTCGCGAGAGCGGGAGAATTCGGGTGGGCAGGCGTTAGCAGAGCAACCAAGGTACTCATAGAGAGCAAGGAAACGGCTGACAGAGCAAATCAGCTGCAGCAGACGCGCACACGTTTAAAGGCACGCAGTGAAAAACACACTGGGGTCGATTCATGGAACAAACGTACGCCGAAAATCCCAGCGCACGTAGGTGCAAGGAGGCGCAAGTGTGAGAAATCAAGTGCACGCGTGTGATACAAGGAAGGCGCTTCGCTAGTTTCCCGCTGGTCGTGCACCAAATCCATGCATGTCGCACACGGGCACACACGTCTTCAAACGGCGTGCGCTACGTGCACAGCAAAAGCGCACATAGCGCGGCACACACAACAAAAGTGGGCGGAACAGTGGGCGTAACACGCGGAATGGGGAACAACGCGCGAAAAAGAAGGCGTAACTGGGAAGTACTGCATGGAACTATACGTAACGCCCACACGCACGCGAACAACCCGTATTCATGGATTCGAATACGGGAAACCTGCGCACGGCAAAAGACGCGCACAGGCATCAACGCGTCCCCCACACGAAGGCAGGCGGAAGCGTCCCAGTGCACAGTATAAAAGTGCGCGCAAACAACAAACACGTATATACAGCTACGATGAAGGCCCCATTTGTCGCAGCACTGATCGTGGGACACCGCAGGAGGAGAAGAATATCCAGGGCACGCATTTTCTCACCACGGACAAGCCTTTTTGGGATGCCTGACGACCAGGTCTACGGCAGATATAGGTTTCCACCCCACATCATCCTAGACCTGGTCAGGGAGTGGGAAGATGACCTTACATCCCCCACCCTTCGCTCCCAAGCATTGAGCCCCTTGGAGAAGGTGGTCAATGTCCTGCATTTTTTGGCCACTGGGTAATTTCAGCGGACCACTGCCATAGTGGGGGGGTCTCACAGGCCACGCAGTCACGCTGTCTACACCAGGTCTTGGCAATCATGACAGCGCGCCCCTCAGTCCGCAGGCAGATATACATGCCCAGAACACCCGCAGAAAGGCAGGCCGTGGTCCTGGATTTTTACAGGGTGGCACACTTCCCCAAAGTGCTCGGTGCCATAGATTGCACCCATGTGGCCCTACGTCCACCTAGGGCCACTGAGCACATCTACCGAACCCGCAAGCACTGGCATTCCATCAACGTACAGGTGGTATGCGATGCAAAGGGAATCATCACCTCTGTCTATGCAAACTACCCTGGCTCCACCCATGACAGTTTCATATACAGAATGTCCGCCCTGAGCCGGGCCCTGGAAGCTGGGCAGCATGGTGACACAGGGCTCCTAGGTGAGTACAAATGCCTGTGCACATGCATGCAAGTCACACACAGACAAATACCCAAACCCTAATAATCTCAACTATTATCACCTCCCCAGGGGACAGTGCCTACCCTCTGAGCAACCACATGATGACGCCAATCCGGAACCCCACCACACCACCCCAGGTAAGATACAACGCGGCCCATATTGCAACCAGGGCCATAGTGGAGCGCACATTCGGAGTGCTCAAGTCACGCTTCCGCTCCCTTGACCGCTCTTGCGGGCAGCTACTCTATGCACCCCCAGTAGTGTGCAGGATCATTGTGGCAGCATGTGTCCTGCACAATGTTGCAACATGGCAGGGCGTACCGGTGGACATGGTGGTGCCCCCACATCTCCAACCACAGGCGCTGCCCATGGGAGGGGATAGGGCACGTGGCGAGGAAGCCCGGACCCAGCTTGTGGCCACATTTTTCACCTAAACTCCCACCCCTGCGGAGTGCACACAGGCCTGGCACATACCAGGTGACAATCGATGATGACAAAGAGACAGTCAACTGTCACAACCTTACCACCCTGAGATTGTTGCCATGGAAGTGCAACATTGTGTGCATCCCTAGCTACTTAAACACAAGCTATCCTGTGTGACCAAAAGGCACACATATGATATATGATATGGCATTTGTAACACGCCTATACACAAGTGTTGCAAGGCGCAACGAGGCAGGAGGGGGGAACAAGGGAAGACAGACAACGATCCTACTAGGCGAGGTGTCATTTAGATCGCGCAAGTGCAGGGGTAGGTGGAAGGGAAAAGTGCAAGGGGAAGGGGAGGGGGGGTGCAGTACAGGGTAAGTAGAATAAAAAATAAATAAATAGGCCAGCTGGGGGCAAGTGCAAAGGTAAGTGCAGACAAGTGCTGGGAAGGGGGGGCTGTAGGGATACAGAGACAGCCCCGCAGTGCAGGGGTTGCCAGGGAGGCAGTGCAAGTGGAGAGTGGCTGGGCCAGGGACCGAGGTCGGTGAGAGTGGCCCAGTTTCAGATTCAGTGCAGTTTCAGTGAAGAAATTAGCAAGGGAGAGGGAGAGAGAAAGCAGAAGCAAAGAGGAAGGTGTTGAGGTGCTTCCTGAAGTGGAGATGGTTCTCCTCAAGTTACAGGGAGGCAGGAAGGCCGTTCCAGAGGGAGGCCCCTGCCGCGGAGAGAGATCTACCCCCAGCTCGTTGCTTCGAGAAGCGGCTGACCATGACATGCAAGGTGTGAATCACACAGACCTGCAAAACAGGCCATGACCATCACTGTTATGTCACTCAAACCCTCCCAAACCACAACATGACATGGCAAGCAATAGCCATACACCAACACAGTACCAATAAGGTACACATTGCCATGTGAAAAATGTAAATTGGCATCAGACAATGATGCCTGACATGGAATCAGATGAAATGACTGACCAACAACCTCCCACCCAAAACTAAGTCATTCCCAAATGCATCACAAAAGTAGTAGCCGCAACATAACAAAGAATGCCTGTCTACATGCACATTGTGCATTGCAAAATCAACACTGCAGCTTCTGTGTGATGTGTCCAACTCCTGCAACACACTGCTCAGCGCACAGCACAGTGAACAGCCATTGTGTGTGATGCACACCCTGAGCATCACATCTAAGCGACAAACCACATCAAAAAGCAAAATAGGCATGTATAGGATCCATAATTGGTCACAGAACATGTGCTGCAGGGACACAGTGGGCAGCAGAAGGCAAACAGAGTGTACATGTGGATATCGAAGGGCGGTTGTACATGTAGTGCATCATAGTGCGAGTGTGCGGGTCAGCAAGGACATGCACTCAACATATGCATGTGCAATCAATTGACCATCAGTGTCCTCTACACATCACATGTGAACATTCACCATGTGTACACCCCAGCATGTCAAATACAACTATCCCCTCACACCTGAAAGGTAAATACAACACATGAACATGCATTGATCAGCAGAACACATCATGTACATAGGATACCACAATTACAATGTCAGGGTTCCCATCACACTGCAGGCAAGGCAACTATCAACAACAAAACACCCCCCCTCTCTCACAAATGACCATGACCCACTGAACAACTGCACCTGGGTCATGGAGCCTTCAACCCTCAATTTCACCTGGCCACAGGATCACCATTCCCCTTCGTCACCATCTCCCACCTTGTGTGTCAAAAGTTGCCAGCACCCTCAGAGTCCACCTTCATTTGCAAAGACACAAAATCCAAGGCAGAAAAACGAACCATAACAGCCTCCAGTAGATGACTTGAAGTAGCAGTACCTCACAAAGTCCAAGTACTACCACAATGATGTAACAACCAAGGTAGCACAGTAAAACAATGTCACAACAGGATGTGAACCATGTGTGGTACAGAACATAGAATGATGCACCACGAACGGATGTGTACTGTCACAGCTCCCGTGTACAGGCGCAGGAGTGGCACGAAACAACCAACCCCACCGTGGCCTATGTGCCTGCAAGGTCAAACTCACACAGGCCTCTGAGACCCTGGTGGGGAAAGAGGGTCAGGGATATGCAGTTGGGACAGCCGTTGGCATACTGGATAACTGGAATGAGGGGCAGGAGAGGGGAGTATGAATGATAACTGAAAGTAGGGACTGCTCTAAAATGGAGTACTTGCATTAACACATACACAATCATAACAAACTTGTACATCATTGTCAGGGCCTTCCGGAGTCCAGGCGCAGGAGTGGCACGAACCAACCACCCCCTCTAGGGTTTTGGCGCCTGCAAGTTTGGGGCTTACACAGGCATCCGCAACCCCAGCAGGGAAAGAGGGTTAGGGAAGGTTGGTTGTATAGGTACGGGAAGCAGGAACACCGGGTGGAGGGTACAGGGTTTAGAATTGGATAGGACTCGGGGTGATTATGGAAAAAAAACCATACCAAATTGAATTACGCATTCATCCATGCAACAGTGCACCCCCCAGCAAGCCTATGTAGAGCAGTTTGAAAGAAAAACAACAAGACACTCAGCTCTGGTTTTGAGTGCTGGCCTCCTGCCTGCGCACTCTCAGGTCCGGTTACAGGAGCACTTCAATGCTGCAAAGAGAGCCACAGTTAATAATCTGTGCGTGCCCATAACACACAAACACACCACCAAACATGCCCCATAGCAACAAACTACTCTACAAACAGACAATCTGGTGTGTATGCTTCGTACCCATACGTAACATTCCCCCTGTGATTGTTCATACACAGTCAATGCAGTAAGTCAGGCGCCGGTGGGTGCGTGGCAAATGGAACACCAATGTGTCACGATTCACACAACATGCAATGTTCCCTGGGTAAGCAGAGACGCATATAGCAAGGTATGACTTCAGAAAAAGTCGTGTCCCACCATGACCATAAAAAAATAGGCAGTGCATGTTTCAAAATGTACATGGAAATGAAATGCACTGCACCCGAGTCTGTCCCTTGCTGTATGTCCCTGTGAGCTGCTCCTTTCCAAGTCTCGGAAGGCAGCATGGGTGATACAAGTGCCTCAATGGCCCATGGTGGACCGGAGGGTATGTGCCACTGCCCCTGCAGGTGCCCCAGACAACCTTACAATCAACTAGCCATCAGTCCACCAACACATCTGAGCTGTATTGTGTGCTTCAACACCAATATTCGTCCAAGCTCACCCTCAGTGCTGCTACTAAGCCTGCATGTGCAACTGGCCTGGTGGAAGCTTTGCTGTGCTGTGGCCCCCCTGTGCTGCTCACCTTGCCTGGAGTTCCTTGGAACACGTCAGCAGTTCTAGGATGTATGTCTGCAATCCCTGTGCCTCTGCTTGCGCACACATGTGCATGTGGGCACCAACAAACGTGTCCAGAATCCAGACGTCCAATGGGCCATGTCTGCTGGCAAAGGTGGTCTGGAGGCTCATCCCCCTGCAGAAAGGGCATGAAACACATGATTAATGCTTTACAGTCATCTGTGTGTGTCTCTTCAGGCATCTCATTACTGGACCATGTCAGAGACGTACATCAGAAATCACACCATCAGTCCGTCTTTCACATCCAAAGTGTGGAACACACTATCTACAGCATGAATTGCAACAAGCACGTGTACAGTAAAGATAAGAAACATACAACACAATGCATAGCAATGAATGTACACATTAATCATGAAATACCCTATCTAGCAAAAGCAGAACAGTGGTCAATAACACCGCAATCATCCCCACTAGGGGTGTTAACACAAGTTACACAGCACCAGACATGCCACAGATTTGACAGTCCTTGTGTAATAGGCTGTTACACCGAACCATCCTTGCGAGCCCATGGATAAGGGAGGCAGGAGTTTCATATGTGAGTCAAGGACCCCAAGCAGCAAACACATACACAAGACAAGCCTGAAGGGCCCAGCTGGAACAGACAGTGGATGCTTTCAAAAGCCACAAAGCACCGCACCGTCACATGAAAGCACAATAGACAAGCAATTTTAAACTTTATTAAACTATATTAACTAATTACACTAACTATGAAAAACCTACATTACCTAATTAAACTAACTATCAACAGAAACTTAACTAACTAAACTAAAATAAAAATAAAAAATGGCCACATACGACCCGGGGGGGGGAAGGGAGGCACCCAGGAGGGGGGAGGTACAGGGTGCTGCTCAACACCCACATGCGATGATGCTGAGCCAAAAAAAAACCCTCCATGGGCTCAACGCCTGCACAGCCCAACCCATGTGGGAGATAGATGGTCGTCCGAGTCTGGCTCATCCTGGAAAGGAGGACGTGGCACAGTAGCCTGGCCACGCCTAGCTGCAGCTTGCCCCTCGACGGCAGCAAGTCTGCCGGACGGGTGAGCCTGGTTCTGTGTGGCGATGTGACGTAGGTCTGCATGCAGAACCTCACGTGGACAACCGCTGCACCTCCCGGCAAGCCTGTAGCTCAGCCGAGATGGTACGCGAAAGCTATGCAAACCTCTCCTCTGCCCGCTGCCTCTGGGACATCAGAAGGACACCCAGAGTGGATTTGAGGGAAGCATACTCCTCCCTCAGGGCATCCATGTGCGCCTCTGCGTGAGCAGCAATTGCTTGACGCAGAGACGACATCTCAGCCTGGCGTGCCCTGTCTGAGGCCGCCATGCCCAGCCTGAGCGAGCGGGCCATGGACCGTGCCACCTGCTGCTGGAGAAGCACCTGCCTAGCAGGGGGGAGCACAGATCGGGCCACACGCTCCATGCTCTCAGCGATGTTCTCTATTGCTGCCCCCTGCCATTCTGAATTGGCAGTCATGTCTTGCTCCCACTCAGTATACTGCGGTTGCGCGTGGCAACCGCGTTGCTGGGCTTGACCCCTGCGGGACCCAAGGACCGGGGGTCCTCGCTGTGTTGGCACCGCCCGCGGCTGCACGACTACATGCCCCCGTCGACGTGATGTCCCAGGCACATCAGTGACTGGTGTGGAGGGTGACCCTGCGTCCCGATCCACCACGGGCGGAGGAAACAAGACTGTCCGACCCCTCAGTGCAGGTGTCGCGGACAGAGGAGTGTCCACATCAGAATCACTCACCCCTGACACATGGACTTGATGCTCATCCAACTCGACATGGACGTCAGAGTCGTCATCAGGACTGGACTCATAGGCAGCCAGAGACACGATGGACTGTAGCACTTGGGGGTTTTCGTGGCCTACCACCCCACGACCCCTACTTGTGCCGGGTTGATGTGGTGGTAACAACCCTGTGTCTGGCATGACAACACCATCCTCCGCCTCCATTGCGTCATCACCTGAAAAATAGAGAGAGAAAAGGTCACTACACATGTCAGAAGCAAACAACACACACACACACCGACAACAAACACATCAGGCAGACATGTGACACACAAAATAGAACCTGGCATGCATGCTGGGTCTACTTTGAATTGCTTCTGTGATCAGACCTGTTGAAAGGTGGCAGTTTGCATAGAAGTGGGTCTATGCAGTGCAGCAAATGTGTATGTCACTCACTACCTACATGTACAAGGACTCCATGGTGTGTGTCAGGAAATGTGAAGGCAGTGCAAGGTCAAATTCAGGCATCACGTGCACTGTGCATTCAATGGGTAGCATATCTACAAGCAAAGCACTCCTCCACCCAAGTACAAAAGCAGGGATGCCTAGCATGGTATCAAAAGGCTGACCATAGACCTGTGTATTGACAGGCAGTGTTGACTGGCATCAACAGCTTAATGTGATTCAAGTGACAACACTGCAAATGATGATGGGACAGTAAGCAGGACACATGATGAAAACTCTGGAGGCCGCCCACGTGTGAAGAAGACACTACAACAGTCGGACAGAGTCATTGGCCATTAAACAGGCTGAGGCCTGTGACCCAGACAGATTGTCAGACCCTAAACATGTGTGCAACGCAGTACTGAGCCACAGTTGACATGGGAAGGCTGATGAGATGCCATGCAATGTATGTCACCCAGGACTTGTATTACAGTGATCATCCAGTCAAGGACACATAGGGGCATGCGTACAATGCACATGGAGCATGAATGGGCACTCATGTCCCTACGGGGCATCTGACCTATGCACAGTACAAGTGAGATACCCTGCATCAAGTACTAAGGCTGTACCACACAGCATATGTCTGGTAGATTGTATGCTGGAAGTTAGCATGTACACAGTACGCATGAACAGGAAAGTACACAATGGCAAGATTGAAGCAGACCAGTGCAAAGGTGGAACTGGGGTGCAGAGTGGCAGAGGAGGGGCAAGAGAGCATGCCTACATGGAGTACCCGCATGCAGGCAGAGGACACATGCACGTTAGTCATGCTATGACATTATGCCTGGGCTGAGAGGAACGCCACATGCAGAAGGGTCAATGAGCTGGAACATGGACCGGAGGGGTATACTGGTAACCAGCATGTGAATAGGGTGCAATAGTTTTGATGCGGACAGTCCAAGTCTGCTCCACATATCCACCATCCAGCAGAGCAGACATGCATCACGGAAGCATTGCATTACTTGCACATCAGAACCATGTACACGTCACATGTAGTGGCAATCATGCACAAAACATCCCACAAGTAAAACGCACACATCCTCAACAAACACGCATCAACACTCACTGGACTGGGCATCAAAGTCCAGCATCTCTCCCACTCCTTCGACCGATTCAGGTGGTATGAACTCCGCAACGAGTGACTCATGCGGAGTGAGCTCTTCCTCCTCTGGTGCAGGCCCACCGCCAGTCACCAGAGTCAAGTTGTAATTTGAGGCACACTTAGCCTTAGCGCGGCGTTTGAGGTCATTCCAATGCTTTTTGCACTCTTGCGGTGTGCGCACCTCATTGCCGAATGAACTGACATGTTCCGCAACATGCTTCCAGTGGGTGTCACGGTGGGCAGCCGTAGTCTGACTATTGGCACCCACTACCATGTCACGGCTGTGGCCCTGCACGTAGTCCACGAGGAAGTCCAGTTCCTGCTTGCAGAAAGGCTTCTTCCTCGACGTGCAGGAGGTCGTGGCTGTGTGTGGGGTCCCAGCCTGTGCTGCAGGTGCAACCTTCCTCCTCTGGGACTGTGGCGCAGACCCTGGCTGGCTAATGCCGCCCTGACCAGTATGGCCAGTGGGTTCGTTGGATTGAGCCAAGGGAGTGGCAGGTGGAGGGACGACCAAAGGCCTGACTTGTGTCAGTGGCAGCTGGGTGCCCTCTAATGGACCCTGCGCAGCAACAGCCGCTGTGGCAGGGTCATTGACCGCAATGGTCCTGGTTGGCAGACTCACAACCGGGGTGTTGTTGGGTGCATCTGCCCCTGCACTTGCCAACACCCGGCTGTTCGGGGCAGCAGATGACATAACTGCCCCAGGGACACGTCTCTTGGTCAGAGCAGCCCTGCATGCCCCTACGGTTTCCCTCCTGGCCTGTTGTAAATCTTCCAATGGCTCCTCAAGTGCCAACGCAGCCTGCGCTGGCAGGCCCTGAGCCTGGGTGGCGGTGTCGACAGCTGCACCTGCAGCTACCACTACCCTTGGGCCTGTGGCAGTCGATGGAACGGACTGCCGGGTCACACGGGCGCCAGTGCCAGATGCAGAAGCTGCATCTCCCGGAACCATGACTGCACCGACACATGGCACAACATTGTGCTCAAGTGGCGCACCCCTGCCTCTTCCCCCTCTGTGGCCGCCCTGGATACCCTGGAGTCCCCCTACTCCCTGGTCACCACGGCCATGTCCCCGACCACGCCCGCCACGAGGAGTACGCCCAGCTGAGGCGCCCCTCACCTTTGCTGGCCTCCCAACCATGGCTCAGATGGAGTAGTGCCGGCACAGATGGAGTAGTGCCAATGGGAGGTGTACAGCACAATTGACCTGGGAAATTGGGGTGAAAGGGGTGGGAAGCGAGATGTTAACAACCCCCCTGCACCTGCAAGGCTGTATGTGACCCCGGTGATGTAGTGAAGGGTCACGCAACGCTCAGGCACCCCAAAACTGCAGTAAAACCGTGCACGCAACCCTGCAGCCTACGTGCGTGGAATCAACCTCCCGCTGTACGCGGTGGCACCCAGTAACACGAATAAGGCATACGCGTGGGACACGCAGGCTACTATGACCTCAAAAATGTGTGCGACACACAGGGGCACCTGCAGTGGGAAAAATAGCGCGTGCGACTCACCGTCTGACTAGCGCGATGCAGAAAAACACGCGTAGCCAATACCCCCGCCAAAAGAAGAGATACGTCCTTGATAGCTGTGAAGTTGTGCTGGCGCGTGAAACAACAGGAAGCAGCAACACACGTCGGTCTCCACGAAAGGCACGTACAGCGAACTGCTGCCCCCACTCACCTTTAACCCGTGCTGAGGGAAACGCCCGCGCCCGTCACGTCACTTACGCGCATGGGCTCTTTCCTCGGATTACACTCATTCACACGCGGACGTGCAGTTTTTTCACGCGCGCAGAACCACTATGCTAACGTCACGAGGGAAAAGCCTGCGCACGCCCGTGCGCGTCACATCACAGAGGCGCTTACGCTTGAAGGGCCTTTGGTCCAATGAAAGCGCGTACGAGTGCTGATGCGCTTATGCGCTAAGGGCCTTTCCTCGAATCACATGCTGACGTGCACATTTTTCACGTGCCAAATCACTCCGTATCAAGCTGGCCACACGTTCACTCACAGAACACCACGCTCCTGCCCAAAAGGCCGAATCACTGCCCCCCAGAGCCCCGAGCACGCTCCCACCTGCCATCTGCTGCTGCCTGACTGCCTGCTGCCCACGTACCCTGCTATTTGCTGCCTGCACATCAGCCAGGGGTGCAGTTGCTGTGACCACCCCTGCTGGAACAGAAGACTCCCGACTGGGATACCATCGCTCCACAGCCCAGCCCCAGTTGCCCACCCACTCCTGCCTCTGGGGTTGCCATGTCGGGCACTACACCATCTGGCACCACTGGCAACCCCCAGCCAGAGAGGCAGAGGGGCACCAGCTTCAGTGCCACCGAAGTTGGTGTCCTGGTGGAGCATGTCCTGGGGCATTATGATGCCCTCTTCGGAACATCACGCACCAACAAGGAAGGACGGGAGAGGATCTGGGACGACGGAGTGGTTGCCATCAACGCGGAGGGGGTGGCAACCCGCAACATCAAGCACGTCAAGAAGCGCTGGGAGGACTTCAGGTCCAGGACCCTCCACAAGGCCCGGCGCCTCGCGGAGGGGGGCCGGGCACGCCTGAGTGCCATCCAGATGAGGGGCCTGGAACGCGTAGGCCCAGCGCTCCGCGCCCAGATCCTTGGGAGGCAGACCCGTCAGGAGTTGAGCGGTGAGTGGCCAAGCATTCCTGTGTGAGACAGGGCATGTTGCAGTGTGCTGGTAGTCTGATGCTTGCCTGTATGTGTGACATAGGCCATGTATGGATGTGTGTGTGTGCAGGGACATCATGGTCATGCATGTGAGACCAGTTATGTGTGAGCCACATGGTTGGTGCATGTGTTTTAAAGCAACATGGGGAGCTCTATGTGGAATGCACACATGAATGCATGGCTGTCTCTGTTCCTGGACATGGAGGGGGGGTGAGGAATGGGTGATGATGTCATGTACATGTATGGTGCACATGTGTGTGTGTGTGTGCCTGAGAAGTGTGTGTGTTACTTTGAAACGCCATGGATGCATGTGACTTTGAAGGCAACATCTTGGTTTACAGAGGCCCTTCTACATGGGTGTTGATGTTGATTGCAGGTGCCCGGACTGTTTCTGCATGTGTGTTGTGTGCATTCATCCATGTGTTGTGGAATGACAGGATGGAAGTGACATTTGACAGTGCCACTCATGTGTTATTGCTTCCTGTCTAGGGTATTTTGTACTGTGCCCTGATGCTTGTGTTCTGTGTCTCCCTCTATGCAGCGTCAAGTGAAGAAGAGGGTGGAGACGGCGCTGTGGAGCCAAGCGGCGGGGATGCCTCCACTGGGCAGCGACGCAAGGCCCAGCCACCCTCCCAGGAATTACCATCATCCGGGAGCGAGGGGGCTGGTGCTGCGTCTGCCTCAACGGCTGTGGCGGAGGGGCAGGCATCGGCCGGAGGGCAGGAGGACCCTGGACGGGAAGTGTCTTCCGTGTGGCAGCGGTTGGGCCATGCGATAGATGCGGAGCGGCAGCGGGCAGAAGAGGCACGGCTCACAATGGTCAGGGCAGAGAACTCCATGCGTAGGGCCATGAGGTGGGCCGAGTGCCTCGAGGCCATTCGCAGGGACCTGGAGTTTCAGATGTCATCGTCCCTGCGAACCCTCGGGGCCATGGAAGAGGACCGCCTCCGGGACATCGAGCAGGAGTTCGATGATGCCCTGGCCCGGGACATCAACATGTGAGCCGTTGGACTTGCCCACTGCCCCTGTAAATAGTTGGATAGTATTAGGTTTCCTTTGGTTTTTTCTTTATTTTGGACCTTTAGGACAATGGACCACATTTTTGTATATAGTTTTTTTTATTAGGTAGGAGTTTTTGATAGGTTTCATTTCTTCAGTTGGGATCATGGACCCAGGACCTGGATTGTTCATCTGTATATAGTTCACTGTTGGATTCTACACTTTTTTGTTTGGATTTCCCCATGGAGCCATGGTTTTCACTTTTGTTTTGCCCTTGGATTTCATTTTTGGAACTGTGACTTTGGACACCTTTCCTTTGGATTATGATCTGTTGTTTTTCATTATTTTACAGACATGCATCTTTTCTTTTTTAATTTCCATTGTCGTTTGTTTGATTTTAATTCCATTCATGTTGCTTTTAATACATTTTTTTCATCCAACTTTGATGTGTGGTATCATCCCATTGTTTTCATGCATGTCATGATATGGGTTTTGACATTCACTTGCACCCATTGTGTGTGTGTGAGGGACATGTCTTCATTTACATACTTGCCATTGGGGTTGTGTCATGTAATTGGCATTTCTATGTGGGAGGATGAAATACTTGGGTGGGTGTTTGGCATGTGGAGGCTGCCCATAAGGGCCAGGGATCGAAATTGTGATGACGTGTTGCCTGGGGGACATGTGTCGGGGCCTGTTGGCAGGTGCCCCGCACTGCTGGGGGGTGGGGGTGTAAGGGGACATTAGTGGCACATGAATGGGTTCTGCTGGCAGGTGCCCCGCACTGCTGGGGGGTGGATGTGCAAGGGGACATGAGTGGGGGCCTGCTGGCAGGTGCCCCTCAGTGCTGGGGGGTGGGGGTGCAAGGGGACATGAGTGGGGGCCTGCTGGCAGGTGCCCCTCAGTGCTGGGTGTGGAATGGGACATGAGTGGGGACCTGCTGGCAGGTGCCCCTCAGTGCTGGGGGTGGGGGTGCAAGGGGACATGAGTGGGGGCCTGTTGGCAGGTGCCCCACACTGCTGGGGGGTGGGTGTGCAAGGGGACATGAGTGGGGGCCTGCTGGCAGGTGCCCTGCACTGCTGGGGGGTGGGCATGCAGGGGGACATGAGTGGGACATGAGTGGGGGCCTGCTGGCAGGTGCCCCGCACTGCTGGGGGGTGGATGTGCAAGGGGACATGAGTGGGGGCCTGCTGGCAGGTGCCCTGCACTGCTGGGGGGTGGGGGTGCAGGGGGACATGAGTGGGACATGAGTGGGGGCCTGCTGGCAGGTGCCCCACACTGCTGGGGAGTGGGTGTGCAAGAGGACATGAGTGGGGGCCTGCTGGCAGGTGCCCCTCAGTGCTGGGGGGTGGGGGTGCAAGGGGACATGAGTGGGGGCCTGTTGGCAGGTGCCCCACACTGCTGGGGGGGTGGGTGTGCAAGGGGACATGAGTGGGGGCCTGCTGGCAGGTGCCCTGCACTGCTGGGGGGTGGGGATGCAGGGGGACATGAGTGGGACATGAGTGGGGGCCTGCTGGCAGGTGCCCTGCACTGCTGGGGGGTGGGGATGCAGGGGGACATGAGTGGGACATGAGTGGGTGCCTGCTGGCAGGTGCCTCTCAGTGCTGGGTGTGCAAGGGGACATGAGTGGGGACCTGCTGGCAGGTGCCCCTCAGTGCTGGGGGGTGGGGGCGCAAGGGGACATGAGTGGGGGCCTGTTGGCAGGTGCCCCACACTGCTGGGGGGGTGGGTGTGCAAGGGGACATGAGTGGGGGCCTGCTGGCAGGTGCCCTGCACTGCTGGGGGGTGGGGATGCAGGGGGACATGAGTGGGACATGAGTGGGGGCCTGCTGGCAGGTGCCCCGCACTGCTGGGGGGTGGATGTGCAAGGGGACATGAGTGGGGGCCTGCTGGCAGGTGCCCCACACTGCTGGGGGGTGGGGGTGCAAGGGGTCCTGAGTGGGGGCCTGCTGGCAGGTGCCCCTGACTGCTGGGGGGTGAGGGTGCTGGGGGACATGATTGGGGGCCTGCAGGCAGGTGCCCCGCACTGCCGTGGAGGGTGTAGAGGGAACACCTGGGAGGACCCACACTGCCAATTCCCATGTAGGAATCCCCTGCACCCCCGAAATACACGTACCCCACTCGCACAGGGCCTATCACGTGTGGAACTTCCCGCGCACCCCAGAAATACACGTACCCTGCTGAAATCGCGTGGTAAACTTGCCCCCACCCCAGAAATACACGTACCCTGCTGCAATCGCATGTGGAACTTCCCACGCACCCCAGAAATACACGTACCCTGCTGAAATCGCGTGTTAAACTTCCCGCGCACCCCAGAAATACACGTACCCTGCTGCAATCGCGTGTGGAACTTCCCGCGCACCCCAGAAATACACGTACCCTGCTGAAATCGCGTGCTAAACTTGCCCGCACCCCAGAAATACACGTACCCTGCTGAAATCGTGTGTTAAACTTGCCCGCACCCCAGAAATACACGTACCCTGCTGCAATCGCGTGTGGAACTTCCCACGCACCCCAGAAATACACGTTCCCTGCTGAAATCGCGTGTTAAACTTCCCCACACCCTAGGTATACACGTACCCTGCTGCAATCGCGTGTGGAACTTCCCGCGCACCCCAGAAATGCACGTACCCTGCTGAAATCGCATGTTAGACTTCCCCACACCCTAGGTATACACGTACCCTGCTGAAATCGCGGGTGAATCTTCCCGCGATCCCCAGGAATTCCCCGCTTGCCGTGTGCTGTGTGGCGGCCCTGTATACTGGTCCAGGGTTAGCGCAGCCCTTTGCGCTGGATTGGGGATTTTGATGGCTTTTCCTTGCGCGAGGGGCGTTCTTGGGGGCGTTACTGGTGCTGCTGCAGAGTCGCTGCGCCACTCTGCGCTGCGGCTGCTTTTGGTGGCTGAAATCCATGAATACGCTGTGCGCCGAAATGGATTTTGGCGCATGCGGCTGGCGCAGACTATCGCACGCGCACACTGTGTGCTAGCCGCGTGCGCCACTTGTGCGCTTAATTCTATGAATTACTGTGTCGGCACAACTGAAGGGAGAAAAAAAATCTAAAAAGACAGCAGTGTCGTTTGTCATTAAAACAAAAGATGCAGGAAGCAGCATTAAATCGAGCAAGATGGCAAACGTGAATAAGAAAAAGAACACAGCAACAGGGAAAATACAAGCAGCAGCTGCAGAGAAACGTGGGAAGAAGCTTGTAGAATAGGCAGCAGAAGCGGAAAAGATACATTGATGCCTTCGGTGCGCAAAAGGCTAGACAAGGATTCTGATGAAGAGGAGGAGATCGTGGAATTAGATGAAAACGAGCCCCTAAAGAAAAAGGTAGAAAATGGGGAGATAAAAACCATAGCCGACGAATCATCCAATGACGGGTCAGCCAAGAGGATTGAAGGTAACAATGTCACTGATATTAATGAATTTATGGAACTGTTTACTAGTAAATATATAGCACAACAAGAAGAAAAGGTAAATGCAAAATTTGAAAAAATGCAAATAATAATGTCAGAACTGGGGGGGGGGGGAACGAAAGGCATTAGAGCTGCCTGAAAAGAATGGGACACCCATAAACAGCCACCTTCTGGCGTGGGTGGGGGCACATAACACCCAGAGCATCCCAATCAGAGAGAATGCCATAGAAGGGGATATGGCACTCACGCCAAGAGTAATAATAAGCAACCTGAACTGGGGGGCCAACTGCAGTAGAGACTATAGAACTGAACACAAGCAATATAGGGGATAACACTACCAGCGAGAGTAGCAGCTGCGCATCCATAGAGGTAAGTGAAGGGATTCAGGCATACCATCAATAATCAAGCAGGTTGAAAAGGCACTGCAGGACAAATTCACGAAATCACTAGGTTGGAACATTGAACAAATAGCCAAAGGAAAAATCTGGAAGCAGGATTTTATTGAGATCTTTTCATTGTTAGAAGCAGAATAAAAGGATATGATATGTATACAGACCCCAAAAAGATATAGGAGAAAAACGTAACACGTAATGCCCAGGTGCTCATAATTATGATAATCGGTGCAAGGCATTTAACATCATGGCATCTGTAATATTCGAAAAGTTCCCAAATACAGGCATGGAGCTTTTTGCATATCAAGACAATACTCTACGAGTTACGGAATCATTTGAGGGGGAACATGGCTCACGTATGATTATGAATTTAGAAGGAACATGGCAACTCACCCAGAGATAGAATGGGATCAAGTAGAGGCAAACATATATATACCCGAAGTTTTGAAATCCAAATCTACATGTTGTGCTGAAAAAAGCCCAGCGCAGGCCAACGGCACACAGAATAACAGTGTAAAGAATACTGACAACGAACAAAAGAACAAGGGAGAACAACCCTGTCGTAGAAAACAGCCATGGGGGCTAAAGCAAATACCCGCAATCTAAACAATAGCAAAACTTATAACAGCCAATAAAAGTAATACCACATGTTGGAAATTTGAAAATGGTTATTGTTCATAGGGCAAAGAGTGCAGGTTCAAACATGCATGTACCAAATGCGGGGGTGACCACAGCAGCAATGGGTGTACTAAGCTACCCAATAAGAGCATGAGAAGAGACAAACAATAAAATAGCTAGAAAGGCAAAGGGGGCGGGGATGAGGAGCCATAAACCGGCCACCCAGACCGAATGCAAATGACTCCAGGTAAAAAACCCATAAGAGTAAACAAATGTAAGGTTTTTCTATACGCCTATCTGATAGAAGAGTAAGCCAGTGCATAGAAAGTGGTTCCACAGAAGGGCTTGGCATCCCTTTCAAAGGACAAGTATCCAATATAATACCAGCTAATCCTGAAATCCGCCAGAGAAAATCCCATTCTGGTAGAACAAAAAATACAAAAAGAACTGAAATTAGGGAGTATTGGGGGTCCCTGGGAAAAAATGCTGTTTAAACAGTTCATATGTTCACCGCTGGAATTGGTGCTTAAGAAAGAGCCAGGGCAGTACAGGATGATACATCATCTATCATACCCAAAAGGCGGATCAGTAAATGACGGAATACCCACCACAGAAATAGCAGTGTCATACACGCACTTCCAAGAAGTGCTCAGAATAATAATTAAAGCAGGAAAAAATCCATTAATGGCAAAATTAGACATTGCAGCAGCATTTACATTATTACCAGTCCATCCCGCATCACAGCCCTCGCTGGGTTTTACATTTGGGGGAACATTATATACAGACAAGTGCCTACCCATAAGGTGCGCTATATCATGTTCACTTTTTGAAGAGATCCCAAGGGCACAGGTAACACACTACCTGGATGATTTCTTACTGGTAGTTCAAGCAGATTCAAAGGATTCTGAGCAACCACTAGTGAAAATGATAGCTATGGCAAAGCACTGGGGCATTCCACTAGCAGAGGAGAAAACAACACATCCCAATACAAACATAATTTTTCTGGGAATAGAAATAGATTCAATGGTGGGGGAATGCAGGATCCCAGAGACAAAAAGAGATGAGCTACTTAAAAGCATAGCAGCCTTGAAAACGAAAAACAAGGGTACAGTTAGGGAATTGCAGTCATTAGCGGGCAGCTTAAATTTCGCCGCTAGAATAATATCACAGGGAAAAACCTTTGCAAGAAGTGTGGAAATGAACACTAGAGGCATAGAGAAACCTCATCTGCATATAAGATTAGGGGAAGATATAAAGAAAGATTTAGAAATATGGGAGACATTTCTGAATGACTTCAACAGCAACAAAATATGGTGGACGCCATTGAACACCAGCAATAAACGGGTTCTGTTTACGGATTCAGCAGGAAGCAAAGGCTTTGGAGCTATTTTTTGAGAAAGCCTGGTTTGCAGGACCATGGACAGAACATTGGCACGCACAAGGATTGGCCGGGAACATAACTTTACTCGAGCTCATACCGATATGTCTGGTGCTCCAAGTATGGGGTGATCGTTTGGCCAATTCAGAACTAACAGCATGGACAGACAACATGGCAGTGGTGGGAATCATAAATAGAAGAGCAAACTCATGCCAGTCAGTATTGAAAATTCTAAAGGCGATGACCTTAGTGACTCTGAAAAACAATATCGATGTAAGAGCTAAGCACATAGCGGGCACAGACAATAATATTGCGGATGCTTTGTCTCGCTTTCAGTGGGCCAATTTTCGCAAACTGAATCCAGAAGCAGAATCCACGATGACAAAGATACCCGAGGAATGCTGGGACATAATGACATGATGATGGCGAGCTCGCACATGTGAACGCTGAATGGCGGGGAACAAGGTGAGCAAGATGTCAGAATAGGCATCTCTGACACGGGTGCCAAAACTAGCCCAGTGCAGAATGGGGGCACAGACCCTGCTACGGGGTTCCTAAGAGGACAGGCCAAAAAAGCACTAGCAACAAATACTGCAAGGCAGCATAATAAGTGTCTGACAGTGGTACTAAAAGTCACACAGATTAAGCAAGTAGAAATGTTAACAACAAATAATATCAATCTGTTTTTAAGGTGGGTTTACAACCAAAAACTGAAAAATGAATGGGCAAAGGGACACCTAGCATCTGTAGCATACTTCTCAAAGATTCAGAGGGATGCAGACCCAACCTGGAGAACACTGATAACATATGCATTAAAAGGGTGGGGAAAAATAGAGGGCACGCATAACGATAAGAGGCACCCTTTAGATTTTGAAAAATGTGCAATCTTGTTGAATTTACTAGAAACAGTGTGCACAGACAGGTACGAGGCTCAGCATTTCAAAACTGCTTTTTCCATGGCTTATTTTGTGGCCTTCAGGGTCAGCAAACTCATTGCTTTAAGCACCAAGGCGGTTGACGGCCTGGGCATGCTGGAAGTGCGGGTGGAAGAGGGGTACATGTCAATGGACATACAGATGTCAAAAACTGGGACCAGTAGGATATATAAGATTTATTGCATTAACGGCAGGGTTCACTGCCCAGTCTGCATAACAAACCAGTACCTCAGACTCCATCCCAAAATAGGAGGTTGTTTCCTAGTGCACAGGAGCGGGAAGGCCTTAAGCCAGTAACAATTTCAAGCAGTCCTCAAATCAACCATAAGCATAACAGGATGGGACAGGAGTGAATTCGGAACACATGGGGCAGCCACAACAGCATGGCAGGGAGACCAGGGGGCAGAAAAAGTAAAGAAAATAAGAGGGTGGAAATCTGATTGTTATAAACGATATATAAGGCAGATCTCATGTAACAATGAGTCTTTCCCAACAGAACGTAATTCCCCACTGAAGTCTGCTTGGATCATAGGTCATTCATTCAGTTTTAGGAAAGGGAGATTGTCCGAAGAGACAAACGAGAAGCCAGCATTTAGGAACACCATCACATCATGGCGGGGCTATAGGGGTCTAGAGTGGGAAGACATCCATGACAGACTAGCAGATCTGGTGGCCTTCACGGACCCACCAGAGTTTTTAATAATACACTTGGGGGGCAATGACATGGTAAAGCAGGGCAGGAAAAAGCTGCTTACTGACACCTGCGCCTCATTAGCAGGAATTGCACACAATTGTAGTGACACAGACATATTTTATTCAGACATGCTACCAAGGTAAACATGGCAAGGACAAATTCCTACAAAGCAATCTACACTGCAAAAAAAAAGCTCAACAGGGGGATAGAGAAATGTTGCATCACCAGTGGAATTCACTTTGTACGACACACTGCAATCACACTGGCTGACCCCGATCTGTTCCACCCAGACGGAATCCATCAATCATAATTGACAGTTTAGCAGAAAGGAGGTGCAAGTAACACGCAAACCTTTGGGGTAACCTGGATAGCCAGGAACCCATCCAGGTGTGGCGGCAGGGGCCAGGTAGATGCCACTGGCCTAGTGACCAAAAGAGAACAGTTGTTTAGCATTGTTTCTTTGTTTTGGAGAAATAAAGGTACCCAAATTGTTTTATGATATAACTGTCTTGCAATAAAAAACCACAGCCTTTTTATTGCCAACCACAAACATGTCTCATGTCATTTTCTTTTTCACAACCACAAAGGTAGCAAGTTCGGACGGCTCTGGCGTCCTCAGATTATGATCAACCATTGCTGTTTGGAATGCAATATGAGTGGAACTAACCACCAGTCTAAATGCCCTAGTTGTTGCCCAACCGGACACCCAAAGAGGTAAAGAAGTGCTGGGATGGCTTTAAACAGCACACAAAGGAAAGGGTCACCATCCAGGCCATGCCAATTTCACAAGGGGAGAACCAGCCATGGAAATCTGCCTTACAACTGCAAAGGAGGTAGTTTTCATGAAGATTAGTACCATAGCTGTGGTTGGCTTTGGGGAATAGAGACAACTTCTGAAGAGTCAAGTGAACAGCCGCAAAAGTGCATTGCACCTTGTGCCTGGCTAACATTTGCTGAGTGAAGGAGGGCGTAAACTAATATTATCTGGCAGAGTGCCTCTTCAACAGTTCCTTCCTCCCTATCATATGCAAGCCGCTAAATGAGTTGACAGTCCAGCAGGATGTTCCCTGGTTGAGCGATTGTGTTTACCTGACTGCCTTTTCTACTGTGTAAATCGGGCTAATTTGTATGGCGTGTCACTTAATTTTTCAGACTTTCCTGGACCTCTTCCACAACTTTTTCTGGAGCTGCTGGAAATGGGTATTTTTAGTAGCAAATATTTTGCTTACCATTTGGAGATATGACCCTGTATGACCCTACGTTTTCTGGTCACATCAATCTTTCATGTGTAATTTGCTGCTTTATATGCTTTCTGGTCACTTTGGGCATCTTTTGCCCCTCCTATGCCATCTTTTTTTTTTTTTGAAGTAGCACATCTCTGAGATGCACACTTCTGAGAATCGTGCACATATATTGTTGCACATTTCTTCCACATCTAAGAATTGCACTTTTTTATTATTGAGAATCTGCTCATAAATGCGTAAATTATTTTCCATGAAAATGTATCTCATTAACATGTTAGAAATCATCAAAACATTATTTTCAGGATTGGAGTTCTGCACATCTGGGTATTCTCGCCTTTGGAGCACTTCTTGCTAAGGAGGTAGAAAGCCCCCCACAATTGTGAAATATATCGTTTTCAACTTTTCAATTTGCAACATTTAGCGATATGATTTTCCCATGTTCTGTTTTCATCTGTCAGATTTATGCTAAATTCATTGCCCTTGCCACAGAGGTCACATCCTTTCAAATAAAAGTTGAAGATGATTGTGGTCTTGATGTAAACCTCGCTTCTTGTTGAATGATCTAGACATCTCATAGTGCCGATGAATAAAATCCATGGTTGGCTATGACAGGTGATTCACTTATATGATATTATAAAATTCATGAGACTTATGGGATCTTGGGTAGTAGACTGACACACATGTTTTAAAATATATATTGCGCAAAATTAATTTGGAAGCAAAAGAGCACTGTCCAGGATTAGGGCAATTTTAAAGTGTTCCCAAAGTGAGTAAAAACCATTGATCAAAGGAACACTTCCAAAATTGGAGCTAGACTACTGCACACATACTTCAAGTAATACAGCCTTCTCCTACAAGGGCCACACTGAATAAGCTGCTCCATATGAACGTCGGACGCAACAAATACCACGCAGGAAGTATAAGGTGTAAGAGCTGGTAAAAGTGGGTCCATACTGGCAGTATAGGAAGTTTGAGAGGCAGTCCTCTTAAGGAGAAAGGTTTAGAGTTTTGGAGTAAAATTTACTTGGGGGCAGTACAACTGGTAGGGTGCATGTAACAGGCGCTTGGTGGGACCCTTCAAAAAGGGTGGCAGAAAGTACAGACCACTTCATACGAGCAACAGGAAGACATAGAATGCACTGAACAGTAAAGCAACATTAATCAAATGAATTAGAAATGTATGAAAACATTTATTTTACCGAAGTTAGCAGAAATGGAAGAAATAGTAATCATAGAAATGAAACAACATAATTCATTTAAACAATTAGAAAGGAAATAATATAATCAATCAGACTGATACACAGTTATATGATAACATTCACAAATCTATATATATAAAAGTCCTGACTGACTGACTGACTGACTGACTCATCAACGCCCAGCTCAAACCGTTTGATATTTGGAAGGTACATTGTTTTCATGACGTAGGCCCCCAATAAGGAAGGATTTCTGAAAATTCTGAACTAAGGAGATTAAAAGGGAGGGAGAATTTTTGACTGACTCATCAATGCCCAGCTCAAATCATTTAACCTAGGAACGTGAAATTGGGAAGGTACATTGTTTTCATGACGTAGGCACCCACTAAGGAAGGATTTTTGAATATTCCATCTATAAGTGGGTGAAAAGAGGGGGTGAATTTTTGAATGACTCATCAACACCCAGCTCAAACCGTTTTACCTAGGAATGTGAAATTTGGAAGGTACATTGTTCTCATGGCGTAGGCACTGTGAGAAACCAGAGGGTGTCTCACCCGCTAGTCCCCAGGGATCTCTCTCTCGGGTGGCCAGGGCACAGCCATCGCCTTTGGATCAAGACCCTGGGGGTGGATCACCTGGGTGAAGGGTGAGACATCCGATGGTGAGACACGGTATTCCCCCTTTTTTTACACAAACACTGGGACGAGGAAGAGGGTGACTGAGAGTAACCAGACTAACTCTCTAACATCGTACTGGACATGTCTCGTTAATCGGGTCAGGCACTTTACACTAAGTGAATGCACCTGATACCAGTTATCTCTCCTCACGCAAATAAAATGCAACACCTAAAGACACACTCTGAGCAAGGTGGAACATGAGTACGAGTAGAACCTCTGGGACAAAGGCACATCTACTGAAGCTAAGCAACGGACCAAGGGACAAGAGCAACGGGCCAAAACCCCCAAGGCTTCCCTACTGGAGATTGTTGCCTCCAAAGGACCATGAAAGACACGTGAGAAGGCCAGATCCCACAATTGAAGATTGCATTGTGTTTCAGGACGCCAGAGACCCTCCCGGGTGAACGGCAGAGTTGGGGAGGCGAGGCCAAGCCTACGGTACTAACCTTGACTCGAATATTGGAAATCGCAAAACAAGAAAGAAGTGCACACAGCGGGTGAATTGGAAAGCAACCTGAGAGACCTGTGTGTGTTAAAGTGAATGATGTAGCAACATTATATCTCAAGTGAAGGCTGCACGCGTGTGGGTGAGACACAAAGAAAGGCAGACCTGTGAATGAACTTTAAAGTAAAATGCAACTGTGAGATCAGCGATACTAAGTAACGGAGTGGTCCGGTGAAAGGAAGTAGCCCATTCAAAAGTCCATGTGAAAGGTACATTGTTTGAAGCTAAAAGGCGAACAAACAGCAAAGGTGAAAGTAAAACAGTGAATGTTGAGTCGAAGTGGACCTGCGGTGGTCTGTAAAGAAAGCCACGCACACTTGAAAGACATTGACATCCGAAAGGGATCCAAGCCCGACTGAGGGAGATCCGAAGTATAATAAGCTTGGGGAAGGAAGCCCGCTTGCAACTTTGTGTTCAAATTTATCGTGAGAGGTCCGAGCCCGACACAGGGGGATTTATGTGAACGATTTGGTTGAAACATTATTTTGGAGGCTAGAGAAAGCGACTTTAATGTGGAAGGCCAGGCGGGCATCGATCCACGGTTTTGAACTGTGTATTGTGTTAGAAACCAAGACAAGAGTGTGTCATCCTACCTACAAGGATCACCTTTCTCTGTGAGGCCTAACGTGGGGAGGAGAGCTGGTTCAGCCACATTTTCATTTGGACACTGATTTATTCCTTTTGCATACATTTCTCCTTTTTACACTTTTTGTACAAAATATGGGGCAGGCATTAGCTTTTGCTAACATAGGCCATTTTGATTTGACGGACTCCACTAGGACTGTTTTCTTTATCGTTTGATGGTCGAGACTACTCACATCTTAGTTATAGGGCAAAATAGGAGTTTCTCCAACCCCAATATTTTCAATAAAGGTTTTACAAATTGTATCCATTGTGTCATTGTCAATACTTGTGATACCATGCTGTCCCTACAGCACCCACTAAGGAAGGATTTTTGAAAATTCTGTCCCTAAAGAGGTTAAAAAGGGGGGGTGAATTTTCAACGTACTGATCAACGCCAAGCTCAAACCGTTTGACCTAGGAACATGGACTTTGGAAGGTACATTGTATTCATGACGTAGGCACCCATTAAGGAAGGATTTTGGGAAATTCAGTCCCCAAAAAGGGTCGTGAATTTTTTTGAATGAGGATACCTATATTTCAAAAATAGAAGTTGTTACAGACGTGAAAATTAGTATGTAGTTCTTCTTCAAAAATAGAGAAACACGTGTTTTACCATTTTCCGAAAAAACAGTTAAGGGAGGTGGAAAAGGGGGGTAACTCATTTTGAAGGATACCCATATCTCACAAACCAAAGATGTTAGAAAAGTAAGCATTCACATTTTAAATCTTCACTATGAAATGAGTTTCCAAACTGCTTCTTAAAATTGGTAACAGAGAGCATCCTGTATTTGAGTGAAAAATTGTCATCCCTTCCGGCCTAGGCACAGTCGTCGATTATCTAGCAGACCTTACCTCCAAAATATACCCTGAC
This sequence comes from Ambystoma mexicanum, assembly GCF_040938575.1. Taxonomy (NCBI): domain Eukaryota; kingdom Metazoa; phylum Chordata; class Amphibia; order Caudata; family Ambystomatidae; genus Ambystoma; species Ambystoma mexicanum. The sequence goes on along the minus strand of NC_090923.1, from coordinate 68,671,246 downwards.
ATAAAAAATCTAATGGAGAAAAGTACAGAATGCTTATGTGAGCATGCCATTTTAACGCAAAAGAACAGCATGGCTGCCGTAATCAATAAGATACTTATTAACTCTTTCGGAGGAGTCCAAGAGGAGTACAAATGCGTAAACTCAGTGGTTCGAAGTGATTTGTCTCGGGAGGATAGCTCAGGGGCAGCGTGCACGCCTTGGAAGCAAGACGACACGGAACACCACAGGTTCGATCCCCGGGTATGCGCTTAGAAACCTCTGGTTATTAAGCACGTTATAAATAACTTATAATATATCATATATGACGCAGTCCACAACCCTGTTGAGTTCTTGAACACTTTAAATCCTCCTGGTCTTCCCAAATACAAACTTCTACCCAAAGTAGGAGCACCTGTGACATTATTGTGAAACCTCACCCCACCTGAGCCCGGTAATGGCACCAGAAAGCTCTCCACAGAAATGTGATTTCAGGCTGCGTTGCTAACCGGTTCTGGCCTAGGGAGTCTGTGTTCATTCCACAAATAACTCTTATACCTTCAGAATATCTGTTTGAATTCAAAGGACTTCAGTTTCCCTTAAAGGTTTCTTTCGTCATCACCATCAACAAATCTTAGGGGCAGACTTTGAAGGTAGCAGGGATTGATCTATGGGAAGACTGCTTCTCGCATTGGCAGTTTTACGTGGCCTCTTCCCGAGTGAGCTCACCTAACTCTCTGATAATCCTAGCACCTGAAGGGAGAACCACTATTGTACCAAATTCCAAAATCCGTGCACGCAATGCCACGGGCAATAGCTAGTCTGATACAACATTTTTTAAAAATAGCCAGATATGAGGTATTTAAATAGTGCCACATTATGAGTTTGGAGGGAATTCAGTGAAATTGTCCCAACCTTGTTTACCGTTACTGCCACTTGTGGATTTACTGCAGGATCAAAAGTGGTAGTAATGTGGTGTTAAGTCACTTATTTCTGGAGTTCTTTGCACTTCTTGGGAATTTCTGCACATTTGAGTGAGTGGTAATTCTGCTGTGGTAAACATCCTGTTCTCTTTTCTCCATACTGCATGGGTGTCCCTGCATAGGGACAGGCCTGGAACAATTTTGACCAGCAAAAAGTGCTTTTCACCATTATATTTATAGGGCACGGCAGCGTGCCTGACCACTCTCCATTAGCCCTGCACTCCGGCACCTAACCTCAGCCCTCTTTTCGGTTTAGATCAATTTTACCTAACCCCAAAAGTTTGACTCCCAAATGTTCGACCCCCAATTTCCTATATATATATATATATATATATATATATATATATATGGTAAGGTGGGGGGCTGTGGGTGGTCGCCCCCCACATATATATTTGCGGGAAATAAAAAAAAAAGTCGAACAATTGGAAAGTTGAACCTTTGGGTTTGGTAAAATCACTTAGATTCCTCTTTTCCACATGGATGGGATTGAATCAACCCTGTTTGAGCGTAAGTTTGTTTTATTGTTTACTTTTGCTTTTCCCCATACCATTTTTGTATCTCACTGGCGTCAGGTGCCTCGCTCCATCCAGCGCATGTCAGGCGAGACCAGGTTCAGCAGGTGTGCTTCCTGTGAGGGCTCCTTGCCAGCCTCTGACCCTTACATACTGTGCCTGGAGTGCCTGGGGTCCGATAACCGGTGGGAAGCTGCACAGCGTGAAAGGCTATAACACCTTGTATTGTGGATCATTCAACCGCCTCACGGGCTCTGTGCTGGGCCACAAGACACTGCACCTCAGGTCGCTGGGATGTTGGTCAGCAACACACGCACTCAGAGGGTCTGGCAAACATCACTGTGTACAAGGATGACCAATTTCCTCAAGAATGTGGCAACGTCGCGTGCGTCCAGTGCTGCTAAAATTATGACACCAGTGATAGATGAACGGGGAAACAGGTCAGGGGCAGCTCTACGCATGGTTTCTACCACGTCGAGTGCTGTGGATGGGTGATGCTTGTGGTGGGCACTCGTTGGAGTCGGTGGTGGGTTCTCGGCATGGTGATCCACAGCAAGGGGAGCTTGGAGCTCATTGCCAGTGTGGGGTTCTGTATAATAACCACGCTGGAGGTCTCGTTGTGCAAGAAGTACTTTATTTACAGATCACCATCTGTCCTGCTACCAATCTCCTTCTCTGTCTCTCACTAACCGTCCTGTGCGCTCGTGCTGCTCATCCATGTTCAAGAACGTCAGCATGAGAGCACAAGATACACAGTTAGCATAGTTGCAGTAACTTCCGTTTGTAGAGTCAGTGAAATACAGGAGGCTGCCAGCTCAGACCATTATACAGTGTTCTACAATGAAAAGAAAGTACTTAGCACACACCCTAAATTCTTTCCAATGGTTGTAGCAGCTGTCCATGTAAACGAGGAAATTATACTATCAACTTTCTTTCATAATCTAAGGCAGAATGGTCTCTGTATTGCGTGGACCTAAAAAGAATCCTTATGTTTGATCTTTTTAGAACTAAACCATTCCGCAAATCAGGTTCTCTATTTGTCATTTTTGGGGTGAACTTCCTCAGGCGCCGAAAGCCTCCATAGTGAGATGGATCATGTGAAGCCATTACAGAATTTTACAAGCTTCAAAACAAACCTGTTCCTACAGGCCTTTATGCACATGTGGTCTTGGCAAAGGCATGGGTAGTAGCATTTCACAGACAGGTTTCGTAGGATGTAACAAGTAAGGTAGCTGCTTGGGCGTCACGTCAGTATTTTATAAATACCATAGATGTGAGTGCCAGGTTAGATGCTGATTCAGCCAAGCAGTGTTGAGTAACGTGTTTGCTTCATAGACTGCTAACTATTCTTCCTCCCATTGTGCTAAGTCTATTGTAATCACCCATGCAGTATGGAGGAAAAAGGAAGGCACATAGCAGTAAGAAAATGTTACCATAGTGACAAATGTACTCCTAGTCCCCTTTCATCCATACATTCCATAATCCTCCCCCCTAATAAATGTAATCTAGGATGTGACCTCGCGTCTGACGAATAAAAGGGGGACTGAGTTTAGACGCCAGAGGGAAGGGCTAGAGGAGCGTGGTCATGCCCGCAGCCGTGTCTCTGCAAGCTCTAAATTTAATGGAGAAAGGCCCTTTTTTGGTGGTGCGAAACAGTTCTGTTCCCGTCCCTATGTAGGGGCGCCCATTCAGTATGGCTAAAAGGGGATGATGAACTAGAAGTACATTAGTTACCACAGTGAATGCAATTTCTTTATTCACCATGGTGTCTACTGTTCTTAATCTGCAGTCCCCTTTCTTCCATACTTATGGGTATTGTCCCCACGTTGTGGATGGGACTGAAGTTTGGTGCAGAGTGGCAAGTAATCTTAAAAAAAATCACAGTGCACATGAATGATGACATATGTCTGTGAAGTGGTAATGGTTGCAGAATGCATGTGGGGTGGCGTACATGATGATCTTGTATATGTCTTCCATCACCACATGCGAATGTGTGCCCTTTGAAGAAGGCCTTCTAAATGTACATATTAGTTTACAATAAAATAATATATTTCAGGAATGGTTCTGCAGAATATAATGAGGCAGTTCACTGATTCAGCTGAAGAAGGCACTGCAAGGGGCTGTAACAGGATCCTGGAATCCCAATAGACCCATAAAATACCTCTTTATCGTTGGGGTAGCAAGGCAGAAGCTAAAAGAGTCCACACTCAGACATGCTGAGAAGGCTGACTAGTAGGTCCTATGAGTACATCTTAATCCCTGATTTAGCAAAGTGATTCATAAAAATGACAACATTGTCTAGAGATGTTTTCTGAAGGTGTTCCTGCTCCATGCCCAAATGATAAACCAGGACCGCTTACTTGCAGTGATCTAGTTTTAATCTATTTATCTGTCTTAGTTACTGTTGTGTTCTTCTCCAACAGGCCTAAAGAACAAATCATCAATTCATAAGGTTCCAGGTTGCCATGTAAAGAGACTTATGGAATAGTTGTGAAACCAGCCTACCTCTTGAGAGAGAAGTTTACCTGCAAGGGGGAGAGTGTGGTGTGAAGGATGGTGAAGGTCTAAGCACCACATTCTGTTGTTTCCCTAAGAGCTAATCACAATTAAGGGACGGTTGTTGCAGTGATGAGGCTTCTTTATCAACCTGCTCAGAAGAGATAGGGGGGTATGTGTAAAGGAACTGAGTGGTCAATGTATAGGCAGGTATCTTCAAGGGAGTCTCCACAATTGACAGGAAAGCATGAAGATATCCCTTCGCATTGGACTAATTAGCAAAGAAATACCCAGGAGATCAATTGAAGAAGGATTGTGGAGCACATTGGTGCATAATACCCACTCATGAGGGCCTCCTGTTGAGTTTGTCTTCCTGTTTGTTGACCCTTCCTAGAGATGTATCCAATATGATACCAAAGTACAGAATCCTCTTATTTGGAGACATCTATGGTTACTTGAGATTTACAGATAGGCCCATTGAAGAGACCAAACCCAGTATCATCTGGAGGGAGTGTGTGGGCCCCAAAGAGGAAGTCTGAATCATCCAATTCTCACACAAGGGTAATTTTGGACATTCTTAACCATGAACCATGCTGTGACAACAGGACAACGTTTTGGGGAATAGCCGAGAGGGCCACACTGAGTTTGAAGGGGTGCACCTGAACTGGAATGAATGCTGGTGAGAGGATAACACAAGGAATTTGTGAGGCGGAGGCAAAATTGGAATGAGAATACATCTACATACTGCTAGTCCAGGAAACACAACCAGTCATACCGATATGACCTGTGCTGGGGGGATGATCTTGAACAACTCGATCAGACAAAGCAGTGAATTTCAAGAGGCCCAAAACTGTCCTCAACACCCCCTTCTCTTTTTTCAGAATTGCAAAGAAGCAGTAATAAAAGTCACAAAACCCTTCAATGCAGATCTTTCTGCATGGTCCTCATAAGTAGAGATTTCACAATCTCTCTGTATAGAAAGTTCATATTGTCACTAGAGGATAGCTCATGGGCAACACACTCGTCTTGGAAGCAAGACGACGTGGAGCAACACAGGTTCAATCCCCAGGTCCATGCTTAGAAACCTCTGGGTATTAAACGCGTTAGCGGTCCACTGATCCAGGGAGAGCTTCATCCAAGCTTGCATCTGAAGAGAAATTTGCCCCCAAATGAGGTCTCTTAACATTGGGTATTGAGCATGTCACTTTTTCTGTTTGACAGATAGGGTAGTTGGGCTGTTCAATAACCCCATTGTACTACCTCTGCCTATTCTGGGGGTGGGCCCCTGAAGAGCAATCTTATCTGTCTCTTGTCTTCCCTCTTTCCTGGAAGCACTTATAGCCCGTTTCGACCTACTCTTTCAGCCTATTGTGAAAAGGTCAAATATCTGAAAATCAGCCTGGTAATGCCCGATAAAGATGTTGCTCTGATTGTATTACTCTTTTCTTTTGTTAATTCATCATTTGTTGATGGATGAAAAACAAATGTAGCTCCCCAAAATGTAGGCTTTTGATCTTGTCTTAAGCCTTTAAATATGTTTGATGTGTTTCAACCATGCCTTAGGCACAACCCTCAGACTGTGGTGTCCACATACTCTGCCACTGCTCCCAACATATTGAGGGCCTCCTGTTTCAGCAAGACCTGCCTCAAATTGATTTCTTTTCTCAGGAGGGACATCACTAGAATATTCTTCTATCTCCTGCAATAACCTGACATTATAGGCCACCAAGATATTATTGACATTGCCTTAGCTTAAGTAAAGCAAGCTTTTCATCAGAACATTTTCCTCTTTGCTTGAGGCTTCAATGCCACTTGCCCTGATGTTGAGCGGTTGAGATGGTCACCCTGTGCCACTACTGCCAACACCACAGCTGAATGAGGGGGTGGTTTAGTCAACATAGTTTTTCATCAAGGACTGGCCAAATTTGGCATTGAGGATCTTGTTCTTGGGCATTACCTCATTTGGGGAATACCAGATTGTTCTTGCTCCGTTGAGGGCATCCTGCTGAACATTCAACTTGTAGAGCAGACAAGACTGTGGCCAGCACTCAAGTGTGTGATTGTGGAGCCACTAGGACATCCAGTTCTAGGAATCCCATCATTGAAAGTAATTTATCATAGCATGCCATAATGGAAGGTCTTCCTCAACATCATCTTGATTAACCACCTTCATATACATATTTCACTCATGTTCTCTTGTATTTGGGGGTGATTAAGTATTGAAAGGATCCCCAGAATCGCATGAGGTGTCAGCCCTGTTGGTGGTAGTGGGGATGTGGGTAGCTTGGCCAGCGGCATCAGAGGTGTAGGGGAAGGAACTGTTGGTAGTGAGGCAGAGTAGGACAGGACCATCTGGATGGTCAATAGTGCCTCTTTCACAATATCTTTGTAGTTTGTTTCTCATTTGGAGAGAGGTCATAATTGTGTGGAACTTTGCCCAAAAAGAGGCCTTCCTGCATGGGCCCTGGATCTCATATAAGGGATCAGACCCAATAGTAATCCTTGTGTGGATATGTGTATGGCATGCTGGAAATAGAAGGAGTCTGGAGCCTAAACATTGATGAGTGTGAAAACAATGGGTAATGTGCATCCCACAGAGTGGCAGACTAGTCAACTCAGAGGCCCAACCTGGAGCCTAGAGCTGTCTGTGATAGTGAATCAAACATTGGTATGGCAGGGTAATCCCGTGGTGGAGGAAGCACATCCATTGCCGGGGTATTGCTGTACCCCCAAGTTCAAAGCCGCGAAGACTCCCTGAAGCTGTCTTCTCCTAGGGGTTGTGGAGGCTAGGAGCACACCAACTGATGCTGAATTGCTGGCGGTTACCTTCTTGATGTCTGCCTGAAGATATTTCCCTTCTTGCACACCCATTTGCTTACTTTGGTAAGCTATTTCATCATTAGTTGGTAGTTATTGAGCATGGGGTAAGAAGTTAGAGTGAGTGCGCACCACAAGTATTTAGTCTTCGGGTGTAAGTTAAATGATTTTCTTGATATTAGATGGTTATTTGGTCCTGTTGCCAGAAAGCCCCCACCTGCATTTCAGGGTATGGCCCGTATCTAGGGATGTTGCCTGGGTTGGGATTTCCCAGGCGTGGGGAAGGACCTGGTGTGAATATAGCATATATAACAGACATTTATGTCACATAGATAGTTTCTATTTAAGTTCCGGAATATTGCATGCAAAATTTGTCACAACTGTCAAATGTCATTTTCATAAAAAGACACTTATTCCAGAGATATAGGCGTTCCTAGTATGTAAGCATTTTCCTAAGGACCATCTTCAGGGACAGAGTTCTATAAAAGAATAATCAAATGCATTATGTAAGTGAATTGTGATTCATGATATTGTTCTCAAATTATTGCGTGTATTTGTTTCATGTGTCTTAGTTAACTGGCTATATTATTTTCCCTTGTATGTCTGCTTCATCATCTTCAATCAGGCTAAAGAAAGTATTTTCTTTTTCTGGTCTGCTTCCTAGACCTTGGATCTTCATGTGGGACCTATGGTGTAAAGCATAAATTAGCTCTATTTCTGAATAGCAAATGTATTTAATGGAATTCTTGACTAGTAGTTTAAAATATATTACCTTGTTGGTGGAAGGACTTTTTCCTACATCGTGGTTTCCTCCTGGTGACCTGCACACACAAATTTAAAGTAGGCAGTGTCCCTTGCTGGGGATCTATGTTGGTGCATCCTGATAGATGGATAATTGCAGTGCCTGACTGTTCTTACCTTTAGTTTCCTTCTTTGACGCCTATCCTGGACACTAGGAATGCTGGGCAGAAGTTCCCTGTGTCCTGGACAGCATTTGTATCTATGCATGATGACACCATTTGCGTGATGGCGTCATCACGCGCCGACCGCCATTTTGTTGTGTTGTTTTTTTTTGTTACATGCTAACTGTGGGGGTAACTAGACTTACTGGGGCTATATGTGCTTGGTACATACGCTAATAATAGATTACAAGGGATACTGTGTGACCATAGGTCAATCTGCACACATTTGAAGCAATGTCTGTTCTGTATATAGTGTAAGTCTCATTTTGCTATATTTCTCGTGGAGGTAGAGGTCTAATGTACACTGTGTGTTATATATGTCAATGTGACATATTTACATTTACATTCCTGTCAGTTTTCATGTATATGAATATTAGCAGTTTATATGCAAAATAAGATGACAACATGCATTGGTATGCATTCAAGTACCGTACTGGCGGTTACACAAAATGTCACAGTATTATGTCTCTAACATTCAGCTATTACATACAACGTTTAGAGGTACAGTTTGGCAACAAAGCTTTCCATATTCGCTTACAACCTCTTTTTTTGTAGGTGGTTACGTATTGTTTGTTATAGGGTAAATGTGTGGCAGCGGTCCACAGTGTGCTTTTATATACATTCAAGAACCGCATATATGGTGTCACACGTCATCATTACATTCTGTGCAAGTATGGTATTCGCTAACATATGGATGTCAATTGCATTAAGTCTTCCGCAGTACATTCCAACAGCTAAGTATTTCATTGTACATAATTATGGATATTTGGCAAGTCTACATATAAACAGATATTACTGCGGTACATATTGGTTACCAACATTTCTGTTGTCAGGTGTTTACATTTAACATTATGTTGCGTTATCTGTCTTGCACATTGGTTATCAGGTTTCTTGTTTTCGTATTTTCGGAGTTACGTAAAGAATATATGTTCTACTACTGGAGTACTCAATTACTCTTTTGTCGACCTTATACTTTGCTTTTTAGAGAAAACAGGCAAAACTGCATTCCTCATGTATAACTCCTGGGTGTAAAGAATTAAACTTTTCTACCCAGTATATTTCTCTTTGGTCTGAGAGTATGGAGAAATCGCACCACCCTTTTCTTTTTTGACTGTTTCTTCATTAAAACGTTTTACTCTTTTCATGTATTTAAACGACTTGGAAACATTCCAGTTTGTTAAGACCATTTTGATGTGTTTTGATTCTAAGGCACTCCTTATAGGAATGGTGGTAATGGTGAAACATACATTATTTTGAATACGTACTTTTAAAATATATCAACTAATTATGAAATGGGATCACAAGGCATATTTACTGCATGGTATCCTGGCCTTATGTGTTCATGTAATCCATGGGGTCTACTATCCCTTGTGATCCCAGCTCATTCTTGGATGGCTTTCATAAAACAAAGTGGCATTAAAATTCTGTGGGGCTAACTAATGTTATGGTGGTAGCAGTAAACATGTGAGTTTTTAAATGCCTCCTGTTTTTTAAATGGCACCTAGTTAGGAGGTTGGGATTGCATGTTATATTTACCACAAGGAATTCATTGAAAGTACTGCATGAAGTAAATTATCCATATTTATCTCCATGCAGTAGTTTCTATGCACACCATGCAGGAAATATCCCACCCAATACTATCTCATAGTTATACCCTATTCTAAAAATATGACACATTTAAAATGCCACATGTGTATACCATTAACACCATACTCATAATGAATCTATACATGTTTTACTGTTGCCACCGTACTCATAATGAGGTCCTATGTAAGAACGTTTGCTCGCACTGTGACAGTAAATGTTTGTAAGATTGTGTTCATTTTTGAAAATCTCCAATGAATATCTGTATGTGTAGGTTTTAACTCCAAGTATCATGCAACAGGGATTGCCTCCACATTGCAACACACTTATGATGTGTGATCAATGTTTTCCCAACGTGTAGTATATAGCATGAACATTGTATGCAATAAATTGCATTTTGTGATGATTCAGTGTCAAAGTCTTATCATTATAATGCGCAAAGGATATAGATTAGTTTTTAAATGGACAGGAAACACAATTTCTCCAGCATTTGATCTTTCATGGATTCACATGCTTAGAATATTCCCTGTCGTCAGGCTGGGAACCCTCAGTACCTTTACAAAGACGTTTTCCATAGGAAAAATTTCGACACTTATGTGTCCTATCTATGTCGTTTTTGGTCCACTTACGCATGCCCCAATAGGACGTAGCGGTATAAATGCCCCGCCCCCGTGCCTCCCATCGGATTTCAACTGTGTTCCGAAGTAGTGGGATCACCTCGCGTCATCTATTATTTTTGCTAGGTTGTTTCGTCGTTTTTTCCTCATGTCTGGAAAAGCTCTTTTTCGTCCGTAAGTTACATGCGGATTAAAGAAAGTGTATGAAGGAGATGGCAATATGGACTGTATATATTGTCTCCACCCTCACCATTCGGCAGACAATTGTGACATCTGTAAGTGCTTCTCCCAGAAGACTCTCAAAGACCGGAATCGGCGGTTGGTGGCTTGGTTGAACGACGGAGCGGGTGCGTACCCCCCTTCGGAGGTAGGCTCCACGCATAGCGTGGCCTCGACAACTAAATCTTTAGGGGCCCTCCGCCGTTCAGCATGGGCTGAACCTCCGGTGAGGAAAGCTCATCCGATGGAGAAAGGCTCATCGGAAAAACATTCCACGACAGAATCTTCGCTAAAAGCGAAAACCTCGTCGTCATCCTCCTCGTCTAAGAAGGAGATATGATATGATATGATATGGTATTTGTAACGCGCCTATACACAAGTGTTTCAAGGCGCGACGAGGCAGGGAGGGAGGGAAACAAGGGGAAGACAGACAAACGATCCTACTAGGCCAGGTGTCATTCAGATCGCGCAAGTGCAGAGGTAAGGGGAAAAGGAGAAAGTGCAAGGAGAGGAGGTGGGGGGAAGTGCAGTACAAGGTAAGTAGCGTAATAAAATAATAAATAATAAATAATAAATAAAAAGGGCCCGCTGGTGGCAAGTGCGAGGTAAGTGCAAAGCAAGTGCTGGGAAGGGGGGCTGTAGGGATACAGTGACAGTCCCACAGTGCAGGGGGAGCCAGGGAGGCAGTGCAAGTGGAGAGTGGCTGGGCCCTGGACCGAGGTCGCTGAGAGTGGCCCAGATGCAGGTTTAGTGCAGAATTCAGTGGGGAGTTAAGCAGGTTTAGCAGGGGAGAGGGAGAGAGAAGGCAGAAGCGAAGAGGAAGGTTTTGAGGTACTTCCGGAACCGGAGATGGTTCTCCTCAAGTTTCAGGGAGGCAGGAAGGCTGTTCCAGAGGGAGGCCCCTGCTGCGGAGAGAGATCTACCCCCAGCTCGTTGCTTCGAGAAGCGGCTGACCATGAGGGAGTTGGAGACGGATGAGCGAAGGGCTCGTGAAGGAAGATATTTAGGAAGAGAGAGTTGAAGGTATTTAGGCCCCAGGCCCCAGAAGGCCTTGTGGACAATGCAGAGGGGTTTGAACTTAATCCTCGCAGCCACTGGGAGCCAGTGAAGAGATTTCAGTCCTGGAGAGATACGGTCCCTGGGCTTGAGGCCAAGGACAAGTCTCGCAGTTCTGTTCTGGATAAGTTGCAGAGGGCGGAGAGTGGAGGCAGGCAGATTAAGATAGAGGCTGTTACAATAGTCCAGCCTAGAGAGAACCAGGGCTCGGGAGACAGTGAGCTTCTGGGGGAAGGAGAGGAAGGGAAGAATACCTCTGAGGAGGTGCAGCTGGTAGTGTGACTTCTTAGAGACGTCAGATATATGAGGAGAGAAGGAGAGTGTGGAGTCGAAGATGACCCCGAGGTTTTTAGCCTTGCAGGTAGGGGCGGGAAGGGGGCCAAGGGAGGCCGGCCAGAGAGCTGCAGGGAAGGAGGGAGTGGGTGTGCCGATGAGTAGAATCTCAGTCTTACTGGCGTTAAGGCAGAGGTCATTGGCGGCACACCATTCCTGGATAGCAGACAGACAGTCGGAGATGAGGGAAGGAGAGGAGGAGGCCGAGGGTAGCCTGAAAATGAGCTGGGTATCGTCCGCATAGCACTGGAAGTGGGGGCAGAGAGCGGCGATGCGGTGGGCAAGGAGTGCCAGATATTGGTTGAAAAGCCAGGGAGAGAGGATGGATCCCTGGGGGACACCACAGGTGGAGAAAAAGATGTCAGAGAGGAAGGAGCCCATTTGGACCTGGGAGGGTCGACCGGAAAGGAAAGAGGTCAGCCATGCCAGAGCCTGACCAGTGATACCCAGGTTATCACGGAGACGGTTGAGCAGGATGGCATGGTTGACAGTGTCAAAGGCAGAGGAGAGATCGAGCAGAATGAGAACGCAGGGAGTGTTGGAATCGAGGTTCAGGAGCAGGTCCTCACGGATGTTCAGGAGAGCAGTTTCCGTGCTTCTGGCCGCTCTGAAGCCGGATTGATGGTCATGAAGATTACCAACAGATTCAGCATGGAGGTTAAGCTGGGAGATGGCCAGTTTCTCCAGGAGCTTGCCCAGGAAGGGAGTAATGGAGATTGGGCGATAGTTGGCCGGGCAGGAGGGGTCGGAAGAGGGTTTCTTGAGGAGGGGGTGCACAAGGGAGTGCTTGAGGGGGGATGGGAAGACTCCAGAGGCGAATGAGTGGTTGCAAAAGTCAGCCAGGGCAGGAGCCAGGGAGTCGATGTGGTCCTTGATGGTTTTGGAGGAACAGGGGTGAACCTGTTTAGACGAGGCTTTCATAGATCGGACTTGTCTGGAAACCTCATCAGCAGAAAAAGGTGGAAAAGCAGAGAAGGAGGGCGGAGGGGCGGCTGCAAGAGAGCAAGAGGAAGAGCCGGGAAGAGAGGGAGGGAGGAGAGCGGAGGAGAGCGAGGACAGGATGTCCTGAGTTTTTGAGATGAAGTGCGAGGCCAGTACAGTGCAGAGGGCCTGGGAGGGGACAGGAGAGGTAGAGACTGCAGCAGGGTTGGCCAGCTCCTTGCAGATTTTAAAGAGTTCGGACGAGTTGTTAGATGCCTCAGAGATGCGGGCTTGGATAAGGGCTCTCTTCTTGGTGAGAACGGAGAGCCGGTATTGCCTTTGGAGCAGGCGGCAGGCCAGTTTGTCAGAGGATGAACATGAAGCACGCCATTTCCTCTCTGCCACCCTGCACTTGCGTTTTAGGGTGACGAGATCCGAGTCATACCAGGAGTTACATTTGGCTTTGGGCTTCAGGCGGATTCTCATGACGGGGGCAAGGATATCGAGAGTATCAGATATAGAGGAATAGAGCATGGAGAGGGCTGTGTCAGGGTGGGAGTCAGCCGGGGGGGAGGAGGGGGCGAGAAGGTAGCAGCGAAGGCCTCAACTGACACGCGCTTCATGGGCCGGATGACCGAGAAGGTGGGTGGCAGTGAAGAGGGTGGCTTTGCCTGTGGGGTAGGGAGGGAGAGGTGGGAGGATAGGAGAAAGTGATCGCTCCAGGAGAGAGGAGTGGAGAGAGGGAGGGAGAGGGGAAGGTCAGAAGAGATCAGAGCATCAAGAGTGTGCCCTGCAGAGTGAGTAGGCCCAGACGGGAGAATAGAGAGTGAGAGAGAGTTGCAGAGTTCGCGAAAGAGACCAGTGAGGGGACAAGAGGCATCGAGGTGGATGTTGAAGTCACCGAGAAAGAGGAGTTGGGTGGTTGAGGACAGGAGTGAGGAGGAGAGGTCAGCCCACTCAGAGAGGAAGGAGGAAATTTGACCAGGTGGCCGATAGATAGTAGCCACGGTAAGGGAATGGCTAGGAGAGAGAGAGAGTCGGCAGACAAGATATTCAAAAGAGGAGTAGGTCTGCGTAGGAGTGACAGTGGCAGGAATCCACTCAGGGAAGATAAGGGCAACACCACCCCCTGAGCGGTTGGGCCGGGGCACGGAGAGGATCTTGTAGCCGTCAGGTAGGAGTGTGTCGAAGCTGGTGGCAGAGCTGGCAGTGAACCAAGTCTCAGTGAGACCGAGGACGTCGAGGTCCAGTTCCTCAAGAAGGCGACAGATATCAGAGGAGTGCTTGATGGCAGAGTGAGAATTTAGAGTGGCAATGTGGAGAAGGTTGCCACCCTTGAAAAACTTCCGGGGAGGGGTACAGATCAGAAGTACGCCCTGCGGAGGTGTTAGAGAAGGAGTTGAAGAGGGAGCAAGAGAAGGGGCAGGGAGGGAGGGGAGAGGCAAGGTAGCCGAGGACAGAGGAGGGGGGACAGCGGGAGGGGAGAGGAAGTTGATGAGGCATGGGAAGCGTCTATCAAAGAGGTGAAGGTTGGCCTGAGGGCCTTGGACCAAGACGGTCCCGTTAGCATAGACATTAATGATGGCTTTAGAGGAGTGGAAAGGGGCCAAGAGGACATCCCAACGGGTGCCACCATTAATGGGAGAGGTGGAGAAAGGAGAGAGCACAGCGACCATGTGAGGGGTCCATAGGTCAGGTGAAGGCACGAAAAAGAGAATGTCAGTGAGAGTTTCCTTGGAGCAGGCGCTCGTGTAGGTGTCAGCGATAGGGAGGCCTGGGTTGGAGACCAGGATGTCCTTTTTAAACTTTTTCCTACCGGATTTAGTGAGGAGAGCAGGATAGTCAATGGAGAAGCAGTTAGAGTAGATAGGCGAGATAGAGAGCACCATGGAGTAGGAGGGGAGGCGGACGCCACGAGTATGCAGACAGGAAGTGAGTGGAGGGCACTAGTTTACCACAATGCAGAGCAAACAGTAATGTGTAGTAGGTCAGGGCCACCTAAGTTTGAGAATCCTGCGAGGGGAGAAAAACACCCTAGTTTAACACAATGCAGAGCAAACAGTAATGTGTAGTAGGTCAGGGCCACCTAAGTTTGAGAATCCTGCGAGGGGAGAAAAACACCCTAGTTTAACACAATGCAGAGCAAACAGTAATGCGTAGTAGGTCAGGGCCACCTAAGTTTGAGAATCCTGCGAGGGGAGAAAAACACCCTAGTTTAACACAATGCAGAGCAAACAGTAATGCGTAGTAGGTCAGGGCCACCTAAGTGTGAGAATCCTGCGGGGGGAGAAAAGCACCCTAGTTTAACACAATGCAGAGCAAACAGTAATGCGTAGTAGGTCAGGGCCACCTAAGTGTGAGAATCCTGCGGGGGGAGAAAAGCACCCTAGTTTACCAAAGAATTGGAATAGGGGGGCGAGGCATCATGCGGATGAGGTGAGCAAGGTGAGGAGGGGTGGGCCGGAAAGCGGAGGAGCTGGCGCCTGGCGTCCCCTGCGGACACCTGCAGACACACAGGGAGCCGCACTGAAGGAGTCGCCCTTGGCTTGGGGCCCTTAGCCGCGGGGGCTGCCGGGCAGAGGGCTGCCCAGGAGGGGGGAGGTTATAGGCAGAGGGAGAGGAAGGGGGGGGTGTGGGCGGGCAGGGAGGCGGGGAGGGAGGGGAAGACCAGGAAGTGGGAGGGGGGAGCAGGAGCAGGCCAAACACCGCGCTGGGAGCGCGTGAAAACAATTCACTTTCTTTTCCCTTTCAAAGCACAAAGAAAACAAAAACTCACGGAGGCCCAGGCAGGGCTTTCCAGGCCTGCTGATCCCCTCAGGCCACCGGCGACCGCTCTCCACGCTCAGCTGGAGAAAAGAAGCGAGCGTGGGGAACGGCCGTCGAGTAGGCCAGAGGGGAGGCAGGCACACAGCCAATCAGAGGGGGGGGGGTGGGCGGGCAGGGAGGCGGGGAGGGAGGGGAAGACCAGGAAGTGGGAGGGGGGAGCAGGAGCAGGCCAAACACCGCGCTGGGAGCGCGTGAAAACAATTGACTTTCTTTTCCCTTTCAAAGCACAAAGAAAACAAAAACTCACGGAGGCCCAGGCAGGGCTTTCCAGGCCTGCTGATCCCCTCAGGCCACCGGCGACCGCTCTCCACGCTCAGCTGGAGGAAAGAAGCGAGCGTGGGGAACGGCCGTCGAGTAGGCCAGAGGGGAGGCAGGCACACAGCCAATTAGAGGGGGGGGTGGGCGGGCAGGGAGGCGGGGAGGGAGGGGAAGACCAGGAAGTGGGAGGGGGGAGCAGGAGCAGGCCAAACACCGCGCTGGGAGCGCGTGAAAACAATTCACTTTCTTTTCCCTTTCAAAGCACAAAGAAAACAAAAACTCACGGAGGCCCAGGCAGGGCTTTCCAGGCCTGCTGATCCCCTCAGGCCACCGGCGACCGCTCTCCACGCTCAGCTGGAGAAAAGAAGCGAGCGTGGGGAACGGCCGTCGAGTAGGCCAGAGGGGAGGCAGGCACACAGCCAATCAGAGGGGGGGGTGGGCGGGCAGGGAGGCGGGGAGGGAGGGGAAGACCAGGAAGTGGGAGGGGGGAGCAGGAGCAGGCCAAACACCGCGCTGGGAGCGCGTGAAAACAATTCACTTTCTTTTCCCTTTCAAAGCACAAAGAAAACAAAAACTCACGGAGGCCCAGGCAGGGCTTTCCAGGCCTGCTGATCCCCTCAGGCCACCGGCGACCGCTCTCCACGCTCAGCTGGAGAAAAGAAGCGAGCGTGGGGAACGGCCGTCGAGTAGGCCAGAGGGGAGGCAGGCACACAGCCAATCAGAGGGGGGGGTGGGCGGTCAGGGAGGCGGGGAGGGAGGGGAAGACCAGGAAGTGGGAGGGGGGAGCAGGAGCAGGCCAAACACTGCGCTGGGAGCGCGTGAAAACAATTCACTTTCTTTTCCCTTTCAAAGCACAAAGAAAACAAAAACTCACGGAGGCCCAGGCAGGGCTTTCCAGGCCTGCTGATCCCCTCAGGCCACCGGCGACCGCTCTCCACGCAGGAAGGAACAGTCAAGATCCTCCTCAGGTGATCATCATAGATCATCCTCGAGCCAAGACTCTGCAAAACACAGATCAAGTTCAAAAAAGGCGGGAACGCCTCAAGGATCTGAGCAGCTACCAGCGTCATCGACGGGAGGGCGATCGTCAACGCCCTCACTTCCAGTGACGCAGATCGTCTCTTCAGGTGTTCCGCCGCAGGTGACGGCGACGACGGCAGTGCAGAATTTAACCTCGTCGACGGAGACTCCACAGGAGGCCTGGCGACCGGAGGTATACGACCCGGTTTTACCTGAACCTTGTTGCAGCAGGAGGCGGCCTTGTCCATATGCTCTGTGGACGACGAGCGTGAGCAGGTGGCTGGACCTGCAGAACTTGGGTTGCAAGGGTTAGCAAGCTGACTCTTTCAAGCGGGACAAGTATCCTGATTACAACCCTGTTACTTAACCCTCAAACTGTTTTATCTCTGGAAGTTCTATCTACATTGCAGACCTTGTTGAAGAAATTGGATGAAAAAGTACCTCAGGTCACAGCTCTGGCGAGACCAGGCGTCGACGAGCCAGGTCCTTCCCATCGACCAACTCCGATGGCGTCGACGGCGGTGCCGGCCCGAGAAGGCCTTCCATGTGCACGCCCGGAGGAAGGAGAGCTGCCGGAATCCGAGTCAGAGAGAGAGTCCATATTGGATATATCGTTATCCCCCTCTAGGCACCCGACCTGGGAGTCGGAAGCAGAGATGGAAGCTCCGAGAAGCCCAGCCCAGCCGTCACCCCCAGATGACATTGGTTCTTTCCATGCAATGATGAATAAGGCTTGTAACGAATTTGGACTGGCCCAAGAGGAGGAGAAAAAAGACTGTTTTTTGTTCGATCATATGGGAAAGAGAAGGAAGTCGGTGTTTTCGGTCCCCATCTTAGATCATGTATGGCAAGAAGGACTACAAACGATGCGTCATCCCTTCTTGGAGCCGGCAATAAAAGGTAGACTGGAAAAGAAATTTAAGGCTCCCGAGTCCACTCCGAAATGTTTGTCCTCTCAACCGGCCCCAGAGTCGGTGGTATCAGCGGCTGCGGCGAGAAAGGCAAGATCTCAGCACAAATGCATGTCTCCTCCGGAGAACGAGGCCAGGAGACAAGATGCGTTTGGCAAGAAGGTGTTGTCAGTGGGTGCAACAACAGTGAAGGCGGCCAATTCTCTGGCTATTATGGCCAGGTATGACAGAGAGATGTGGCATTGTTTAGCACCCATACTAGAACATCTCCCAGAAGAACACAGAAAGGCGGCGATGTTACTCATCCGAGAGGGGGAAGAGGCCTCTAATCACTCTATAAATATTGCTGTGGACCTGGCAGAATCAGGCTTTAAGCAGGTTAACAACGGCGTGGTTCTGAGGAGACAAGCATGGCTCAAATGCACCAACTTTCGACCTGAAGTGCAATATAAGGTGTTTGATATGCCCTTTGAGGGAGTCCTTGTTTTTGGTGAAAAGGTGGACGAGGCCTTGAAAGGCATGAAAGAAGACTCTGACATGGCACGTTCTCTGGGAGCTCTCCAGAGTGGTAGAGGTTTTCGTTCATTTCGCCCCTTTAGAGGAGCGTCAGGAAATTCCTGGTTCTCGTCATCAAGGGACCGGACTTTCAATAGACTGTCGTACTCCTCTCAGGGCTACAGGCGGGCTTCTCGGACCGCAAAAAGACGTCGGGACTATCAGGCCTCTAGGAAGAGGGGAGGTTACTCCTCGTCATCGAAAGACAAACAATCAAAAGACCAGCAATGACGGGTTTCAGAACATCCTGGGAGGCAGGGTGTCTCACTGTGTCGACGAGTGGGAAAAGATAACCTCAGACCGGTGGGTATTGGACACTGTGAAGTTCGGTCATTCCTTACAATTCAAAAGCAAGCCGTCGCGCATTCCACCAGTGTTTTCTGCTCAATCCCACCTGAACGTTTTAAAACAAGAGGTAGTGCTTATGCTATAAAAAGGGGCTATAGAATTGGTACCTGTGTCGCAATGGGGTCAAGGAGTGTATTCCCGATACTTCGTGATGAAGAAGCCCAACGGAAAATGGCGTCCCATTCTCGACCTGCGAGACCTCAACAAAACGTTAAAAAATCTAAAATTCAAAATGCTCACACTTCAGGCATCGTTGGATCTCCAGGACGTGTACTTTCATATACCAATGCGTCGACGACACATAAAGTTCCTAAGGTTTGTAGTCGGGCGGACCCACTACCAGTTCACAGTGCTCCCCTTTGGACTGAAATCGTCTCCCAGGACGTTCACGAAATGCCTAGCCCCGGTTGCAGCATGGTTAAACAAACAGGGGCATCATGTTTACCCGTATCTGGACAACTGGTTAGTGAGGTAATCGTCCCCTATGGCCACTCAAGCAAGTCTAGAGGCCACCATGCAACTTCTGCGACGACAAGGATTTGCTGTAAACTTCGAAAAGTCCTCATTGACTCCGTCAAGAAGCTTGGTGTTCTTGGGTGCACAGTTCGAAACTCAGGCAGGATTGGTGAGACCATCCGTGGAGAGGATCTACAGACTCAAGCAGCTGGCAAGGCAATGGAGAGTCTACACCAAAGTGTCGGTAAGGAGATATATATCGATACTGGGCACCATGGCTTCATGCATCCCTTTGGTGAACAACTGCCGCCTCTTCATGAGGCCAATTCAAGAATTCCTGGCAGACCGATGGACCCAGAGCCAGGGACTTTGTTCGGACAAACTGACCGTCAACAACAAGCTCCTGCGAGCACTTCAATGGTGGCAAGTCTTCGAAAACCTATCCAGAGGGGTTCCCCTGCAGGAACCGGAGTTTCACATGACCATAGTGACGAAGCGTCGCTGACTGGATGGGGGGCACATCTGGGCGCTCTCCAAACACAAGGCCGGTGGTCGTCGGAAGAGTCGCTCCTTCATAACAATGTGCTGGAGTTGAGGGCAGTGCTTTGGGCCCTGAAAGCTTTTCTGCCGCACATAAAAGGGTCAGTGGTGAGAATACTGACAGACAATACAACAACAATGTTTTACTTAAAAAACAAGGAGGTACTCCCTCCAGAACTCTTTCCATCGAGGCTCAGGAAATATTGCAGTGGGCTCTACAACAGAATATAACCATGGTAGCCCACCATCTTCCGGGAGTAAAGAACGTGCAAGCGGATTCCCTCAGCAGGGAAATGGATCAGATACACGAATGGGAACTTCAGTTGTCAAAGATTTTCAGAAAGTGGGGACAGCCTTCTCTGGATCTCTTTGCGACGTGGGAGAACAAGAAGTGCGAACAGTATGCCAGCAGATGGCCACAGATCGATTCACTGTGGGAAGCTTTCTCCTTCCCGTGGACTGACAAGTTTCTGTATGCCTTTCCCCCGTTTCCACTCATACGACGGACCCTGCAGTGGATTCACAGATACCGATGTCGAGTGATCTTGGTGGTTCCTTATTGGCCGAGACAGGCGTGGTTCTCCGACCTGCTACAGCTTTCAATAGCGCGGCCAGTAACGTTTCAGAAAGTCCCAAACCTCTTGACCAGGGACAAGGGAACGGTGTGGCACCACGATCCGGACAGTCTCAACCTGACAGCATGGCTCCTGACTTCTCGGAGTTTGGTACCCTGACTATTTCATCGGATTGCCGTTGAATTCTGCAAGCTGCGCGGGCTCCGTCCACGAACACTTTGTATGCATGCAAGTGGAGGAGATTCTGCATGTGGTGTCAAAATCAGCCGGGGTTGCAGCCCCTGAATGTAACTCCGGAACAGCTTCTGCCATATTTGCTGCATTTAGCTGAGAGTGGGTTATCTTTTTCATCAATAAAAGTACACCTGGCAGCCATTTCAGGGTTCACGCGGAGAAGGCAGTCGTGTCACCATTGTTTAGTGATAGGCTGATGAAGCATTTCATGAAAGGTTTATTTTGTACATTTCTACCGATTAAAAACTTTCCACCGATCTGGAGTCTTAACCTAGTGTTGGCGGGACTAATGAAAGCTTCCTCTGAACCTATGGCTTCCTCATCTATGAAATTCTTATCGTGGAAGTTGGTTTTTTTGGTAGCTATCACTTCAGCACGACGACTCTCGGAGATACAAGCATTGGTCATCGATTCTCCGTACTTGAGATTCTTTAAGGACAATGTGGTGCTGGCAACCAACCCTCATTTTATTCCGAAAGTTCCTATTCTCTTTCATAAACATTCGTCGATTGTACTACCTACATTTTCCGTGACTCCTTCATCGGTTGCGGAAAAAGCTCTCCATACATTGGACGTGAAAAGAGCTCTAAAGTTTTATCTTCATCAGACTCAACTGTTTGTGGTTTATGGTCCGTTGACGAAAGGAAAGGCAATCTCAAAACAAGGACTAGCTCGATGGGTCTCATCGACGATTGCCTTTTGTCACTCGAAAGCGGGGAAACCGCTGGAAAGGCGTCCAAGAGCCCATTCCACCAGATCAACTTCATCTTCGGCGGCGTTGGGGGCCAGAATTCCGCTGGGAGACATCTGTCAGGCGGCATCCTGTTTGGTGCCACATACATTTATCCGCCATTATTGCCTCGAACGGCAGCATGCAGACGATGTACAGATGGGATGAGCAGTCCTGCGTCATCTGTTTCAGTGAGGTAGGCCCTGTTTAAGGGAATGTCCTTTACTCTATGTGCATGTATGTGTATGTATATAAGTAGACGTATATGTATATATCGTAATATGTTATAGTTGCTGGTATTCTTTGAAGTTAGCGTGTAACCGCTGAAGTTATAAGGGAGAGAGGATATGGTTGAGTGTTATTGGTTTGCATTCACACCTCCAGAAATCAAGAGTACTGCTATACAATCTATTCTAAGCATGTGAATCCATGAAAGATACAATGCTGGAGAAGGGATTCGTTTCTTACCTGTAACTCCATTTCTCCAGCATTGGTATCTTTCATGGATTCACATGCGCCCGCCGGCCTCCCCTACATGCCAACAATATACACCCCTTCCTACTTTGGCGGGTTAAAATCTGATGGGAGCCGCAGGGGCGGGGCATTTATACCGCTATGTCCTATTGGGGCATGCGTAAGCGGCCCAAAAACGACATAGATAGGACACAGAAGTGTCGAAATTTTTCCTATGGAAAACGTCTTTATAAAGGTACCGAGGGTTCCCAGCCTGACGACGGGGAATATTCTAAGCATGTGAATCCATGAAAGATACAGGTAAGAAACTAATCCCTTCTACAAGAATACTATCGCTAGACGGCTGAAATGCCCCATGCAGCTGTTAGTCTGGAAATTGTAGATCAGGTGTCCTCAGGGCATATACTAGATTTTATCTGAAATTGCCCCCCTTTCTAAAAAAAGAAAATAACAATTGTTATTCAGAGGACTGCAGAGCTAGGCTGGTGACTGTATCACGGGGGGTTAAATACTCACATAGAGCCCAATTCATGGAATTATTTTCACGATTCAAAGTGACCTTGCACTGCTGAAAAGTGACTTTGCACTTCCACCACAAACCCTGATTCATGGAACTGTGCAAAGTGTATTTTTGCAGTGCAAAGTCAGTACAAAGTAATTTTTGCAGTACAAAATAACTTCCTCGAAGGCCTCCGGTTGTCCTACGTTGTGCCCCAGCGAAGTGTCTTACACGTGGCCGCATGCCTCATCAAGCGTCTATGCAGATACAACCACATCACCCCAGCCATCAACCTTCACTGGCTGCTACTGCATGTTCACATCAGATTCAAGTCTTGCTGCATCTTCTATAAGGCAGTCACTCTCAAGTTACCCAGCTCCCTCGCAGAGAAACTAAGCATCTCTGGCCGACAGCGCATCACCAGAAGCCAGGAAACATGCATACTTGAAAGTAAAGCCTTCTCTGCCTACGCCCTAAGACTATGGAACCTCCTTCCCGTCAGCATCAGACATGTACTCAAGACCCACCTCTTCAAGGAGTCTCTCCTCCTCCACACCTAAGCTATCACATCAACACCTCCGTTATCCATCTGTACTGTTGTATACCTCTATAAAGTGCTCCGTTGCTTCTCCAGCATTGGATCTTTCATAGATTCAGATGCTTGAATATTCCCCGTCGTCAGACTGGGAATCCTCGGTGATAAATTTAATAATAAAATTTTTTTTTTTTTTTAAATATACACACACTGCTACCTAGCAGTGCATGTACATAGCCCATTATGGCCTATGAGCCATTTCATTGTGTAGTCCCTCCACCTCACTTTGGTCCTTTATGGCCCCAGCCAATGAGGTGGCAGGGCTTAAGCTCCGCCCCCGGCAGCCATCTTCAGATTTTTCACCGCAGTCTAACAGACACATGGAATCCTCAAGCTCTCTGAGCTTTTTCAAATTCTTTCTACTTTTGTGTGGAATATATTTGGAAAAATATATTCCATCTTGTTCCCCTTCTTAGGGGCTTTGTTTTCAATTACCCTTGGAGACAAAACTTGTTGTTTTCCTCTCAAAATCGTCGACTGAACTTCTCTTCAGAAATGGAGGCACCTCAGGCTGTCAGGAAGCCTTCCCTGTTCAGGGACTGCACGAGGTGTAAGAAGAAATTGGTTTACTACAAAGACCCCCACGAGCATTGCATTTATTGTCTGTACCCGCATGACATTAAAAAATGCGAGATTTGTAGAAGTTTTTCCACCAAGACCCTTCATGACAGGCATAGAAGACTCCTTTCATACCTGGAATCCAGGGATCAATATTCGGACGAAGAGTCTGTCAGAACAGCTCCTGTCCAATCCAGCACTCCATCTGAGAGACAAACTTCAAAGAGAAGGGCCTCTTCAGTGGAAAAGTGTTCCTCTCCCAAGTCCAAAAAGAGGAAGCTGGAATTGATACCCTTTCTGCCTCCAGTTGACTTACCAAGCCAGAAAAAGTCAGCAAAATCTGCCTCCAGAGGTAAGGAGGAGTTTGGAAAAAACGGGGGGGGCAGTCGTCGGCGGGTAAACCGTCCACGAATGAAGAGAAAGGTAAAGGCCTGTCATCGGCCATACCGTCGACGAAACCATCATCGACGACGACGACGCTTAAGACATCGTCGACAATTAGATCATCGTCATCGGACATGTCGACCACGAAGCAATCGTCGACGAGCAAGAAACACCACTCGTCCACGAAGCATTCATCCATTACGCAGTCGTCCACGGAACATACTCCACATTCGTCAACAAAGCCCTCGTCGACGGGAAAATGTCAGTCGTCGACGAAGCCCTCGTCGACGGGAAAATCTCAGTCGACGGCGAAGCCCTCGTCGACGGGAAAACCTCAGTCGTCGACGGGAAAATCTCAGTCGGCAGCGAAGCCCTCGTCGACGGGAAAATCTCAGTCGTCGACGAAGATAGAATCGTCCATAACACCTTCAGAGGCACCACAAATTTCGGCAGTTACGGAGGAATTACTGCCGTCCACATTTCAAACTCCTGTCATTGAAAGCAATATCATTGAGAAGAATACTGAGACTGAACCACTGGTACAGCAATTTTCACCTTTGGGGCACATGACAGAACTTCCGGATGTAATTCTTCAGGAAGAATTCTCTGATGCGGAAGTGGTGGAAGAGTCCATCGGTCCCTTACCGAAACAATACAGCCCTCCTTGGCACCCGTCCACGGGAGAATCCGAATATCCTCATGACCCGATACTCATGTTATCCGTGCAGAGGATTGTAGAAGAATTTTACAAACGGCAAAGGGAGAAGCAAATCCCGATTAATCCCTTAGAAGCAGGAATTATTCCTAGAGAGTCATCTCCGATTCCAGGCACATCTGGTTGCTCTCCTCACAGGAGTAGACCGCAAAAACGGATGAGATCACCTGCTCGAAGACCAAGGAGCAGCACCCACAGTGCTTCACCTACAAGAGTCCCGTCACCACAGTCATCGCACAGACCGCGATCTCCGGACGTGGATCCTACGATGGTACCGTCCACCATCTCGGTATCAGACTGGCAGGAGGATCCTTTTGGAGAATTCTCGGAACCAGAAGAAGGAGAAATAACACAGGAGCCAGACGCACCCAGTGAGTGGGATGACTACGTAGTCGAGAAGCCCAGGAGGAGAGACTCGCCGGGCAAGGCCTCACCGCCGGATGATCTCGTCTCTTTCCCCACCATTATAGGTAAAGCCGCAGAATTGTTTAAAATTCAGGTTTCTTCGGAGGAAAGGCAATCAGTGCTCTATGAGCACAGGGACAAACGAAGGAGGACAGTGACCACAATTCCTCTCCTCGATACCATCTGGGATTCCGGATCCAAGATCCTACCACGCCCTTATCGACTCCGGCGTTGGTGTCCAGGCCAGAAAAGAAATATAAAGCTCCGGATTCGGCACCGCTTTGTTTGAGGGGTCATACGAAACCAGACTCGGTTGTTACAGTGGCGGCCAGAAAGAAACTCGCCAACCCCTCCTCACCGTTGTCGGCACCACCGGATAAGGACGGACGTAAACTGGAAACCATGGGCAGGAAAGTATCATCTTCTGCATCCCTTACAATCAGAGCGGGCAATGCGCTGGCCATGACCGCAAGGTTCGATCGCGAGCTTTGGCTCCGCATGTCTAACTTGGCGAAGCAATTACCACCGGAGCTCCAGGAGGAGGCAAAATCGATAATCGCGGATGGTGAAGCAACATCGGATCACATGATCGACGCAGCGGTTGATGTGGCCGAATCAGGCTTCAGGCAGATGGCGCACGGCACAGTGCTCAGAAGGCAGGCCTGGATGAAGGCTGCTAACTTTAGACCTGAAGTCCAGGCGCAGATATTAGACATGCCGTTTGATGGCCAAGATCTCTTTGGAAAAAAGATAGATGACCATTTGAAGGCAATCAAGACAGACACGGACACAGCCAGAGCCATCAGTTCTTTAAAGGACAAAAGTAAGGACCAGCGGTCTTTTCGTCCCTTTAGAGGTTCATCTTCCAAGTTCAGAGGATACGGTCGTTCCTCCTATGGTCAAAAAGCACAAGGCGGCACGTACCAAGACAATAAATATCAGTCATCCAACAGATACGCCCATAGAGGCAGACGTGGCTCCGCCCAAGGGAAGTCACAAGGCAAGCAAAACTGACGACCAATTTTCTCCCCCCCTTCACCACACCCCGGTGGGGGGAAGGGTGAGCCAGTTATTCCAGCGCTGGCAGTCAATTACATCGGACAAATGGGTGTTGCAGGTGATCCGAAAGGGTCACACCTTAGAATTTCTGGACCAACCTCCTTCTCTGCCTCCAACATCTCGCAGAGTGCATATGCTAAGACAGGTCATGTCCGAAGTGCAAAAACTGCTCCAGAAGGCAGCAGTAGAACCAGTACCTTATACTCAGAGGGGAAAAGGTTTCTACTCCCGATTATTCCTCGTCAAAAAGAAAAACGGTCAATGGAGACCCATCTTGGACCTGAGGGCACTCAACAAATTCATCAAGCGCATAACTTTCAAGATGGTAGCTTTACAAGGGGTGCTACCTTGGTAAAACAAGCACGACTTCTTGGCCACTTTAGACTTGGAGGACGCATACTTCCATATTCCGATCCATCCAGCGCACAGACAGTTCCTCCGGTTCACAGTGGGAGAGCTCCACTTTCAGTTTCGAGTGCTCCCGTTCGGGCTAAAATCGGCTCCGAGAGTTTTCACAAAATGCTTGGCACCGGTAGCGGCAAGTCTCAGGAGGGCAGGAACAGACGTTTTTCCATACCTGGACGATTGGCTGATAAAGGCAAGTTCCGCTGCAAAAGCTCGCTCGGCAGTGTCGAGGACTGTCAACCTCCTAAAAGAGTTAGGTTTCTCCATAAACCAGACGAAGTCCTGCCTCGTTCCCAGCAAGGTAGCTCTCTTCCTGGGAGCCGAACTCGACACCAGCATTCCCAGAGTGAGGCCATCCACAGAAAGAATAGCAGCGATTCTACGCTCAACTTCGAACTTCCTACAGAAAGAGACAACATCCGTACGCTCTTGCAAATCCCTATTGGGCATGATGTCATCATGCATATTCCTCATACCGAACTGCAGGCTTCGCATGAGACCGGTTCAGGAAGCTCTGGACCACCAATGGAAACAAGCTTTCGGATGCTGGGAAGACATTGTCCAGATTCCATCGACGTTGCACAAGGCCCTTCGATGGTGGAATGTTCCGAGGAATCTTCTGCAGGGAATGCCGTTTCAAGCACCGACATCGACCCTCCTGCTGCGGACGGACGCTTCCTTATCAGGCTGGGGCGCTCATCTGGCGGACCTCCAAACCAAGGGATCTTGGTCGGCACAAGAGTCCCAGCTCCACATCAACGTGTTAGAGCTCAGGGCCGTAAGGTTAGCGCTGAAAGCTTTCCTACCGGTTATAGCTGGTCAAGTTCTTACAGTCCAGACAGACAACACGACCTCCATGCACTATACAAACAAGCAAGGAGGCACGAGGTCTCAGATCCTGTCGCAAGAAGCCCAACAGCTATGGGCATGGGCCTTGCGCTACGGGATACAGATCAGGGCCGAGCATCTTCCAGGAGTGGACAATGTCCTAGCGGACAGACTAAGCAGAGAGTACACAGCGTCACACGAGTGGGAGCTGGACGAAAAAGAAACCCAACGGATCTTTGCCTTATGGGGCCATCCGCAGATCGACCTTTTTGCCACCAGGAACAACAAAAAATGCAAGAGATTTGCTTCAAGATACCCAGAGCACCAATCACTGGAAGACGCGTTCTCAGTGGATTGGTCGGGGAAGTTCCTCTACGCCTTCCCATCGATTCCCCTCATGTCGAGGGTACTTCGCAGGGTAAAAGAACAGGATTGTTCTTTGATTCTTATTGCACCGGATTGGGCACGGCAAGTCTGGTACCCGACGCTGAGGCACCTATCCTGCCGACCCCCGATTCGTCTCAAGTCACATCAATATCTACTGACACAACAGAACCGCAAGGTCCTCCACCACGACCCGAGGAGATTGTCTCTCAAAGCATGGTTCCTGAGCAGCGCAAACTGATGCACCTAAAGTCACCATCAGAATGCTGGGATATCATCAGGGCCGCTAGAGCCCCGTCCACGCAACTTACCTACACCAGGAAATGGACCAGGTTTTCCAAATGGTGCGAGACCTCTGCGATCGATCCCCTCTCGGCCTCGGTTGATCAGATTCTGCCCTACTTGTTTCACCTGGCTAAGTCAGGGCTCTCACTGTCCTCTATCAAGGTCCATCTGTCAGCCATAGCGGCATACACAGTAACCGCGGAGACGCAAGCCTTTCTTTCCTTACCAGCGGTTAAGATCTTCCTGAAAGGACTGATGCGTACTTATCCGCCTACACCTACACCAGTTCCAGACTGGAGTCTCAACACCGTCTTAACAGCCCTCATGCAACCTCCCTTCGAACCCATACACAGATGCGATATGAAATTCTTGTCCTGGAAGACATCTTTCCTGATAGCCATCACTTCAGCCAGAAGGATCAGTGGGTTGCAAGCTTTGTCTTCAGAACCTCTGTTTACTCTGTTCCAGAAGGACTGCGTCATCTTAAGGCCTCACCCGAAGTTCCTCCCCAAGGTACTTTCGGAGATGTCGTTCACTGAGCGCATTGTTTTACCAACCTTCTTCCAGAATCACGCTTCTGAAGCGGAAAAGACATTACATTCTCTAGACGTTGCTAGAGTGTTGAAGTTTTACTTGCAAAGAACCAAGGAGTTCCTCTCCTCAAACCGGCTATTCATTTCGTTCTCTGGCCGTACCAAGGGTCAGCATATATCCAAACAAAGTCTGGCACGCTGGGTATCATCCTGCATCACCCACTGCCATCAGTTGAAAGGCGACCCTTTAACTAGACCGCCATCTGCGCACTCCACCAGAGGAAGAGCGGCGTCAACAGCATTCCACGCAGGGGTGGCCTTGAAGGACATATGCAGAGCCGCCACGTGGAGCACTCTGCATACTTTCGCGAAACACTACTGCCTGACTGAAGATACCAACAAAGAAGCTGCAGTTGGACAGGCAGTGCTCCGCCATCTCTTTGTATAAGGTAGGATCAGCCTCCTTTCCCACCTTTCCCGAAGTATGTAACCGTTGTGTTGCTGCATGGTAAAGGTTTGACCAGAAATATGTTTTTCTGTATTTATGCATATATGTATATTATGGTGGCATGTTTTAACTGCTTGGTATTCTATTCAAGCATCTGAATCTATGAAAGATCCAATGCTGGAGAAGTCTTAGTTACTTACCTGTAACTGTATTTCTCCAGCATTGGTATCTTTCATAGATTCACATGCGCCCGCCCGCCTCCCCTGAGAGGCTGCTCCTATGCTCGGCATCCATCATACTGTAATCTCTACGGTTCAAAATCTGAAGATGGCTGCCGGGGGCGGAGCTTAAGCCCTGCCACCTCATTGGCTGGGGCCATAAAGGACCAAAGTGAGGTGGAGGGACTACACAATGAAATGGCTCATAGGCCATAATGGGCTATGTACATGCACTGCTAGGTAGCAGTGTGTGTATATTTAATTTTTTTTTTTTTTTATTATTAAATTTATCACCGAGGATTCCTAGTCTGACGACGGGGAATATTCAAGCATCTGAATCTATGAAAGATACCAATGCTGGAGAAATACAGTTACAGGTAAGTAACTAAGACTTCTCAGGGCTATTTCCAAGCTCAATAAATACAAAAATAATAAAAATAAATAAACACTAAAGTACTGTAAGGAAGGTGTAGTATTAAGAATAGACAGACACAAGTGACCACAGTTCAAGGGTGTTTAGGTTGGAAAAACGCCTAATCTAAATCTAAGATGGAAGCAAGTTACGACCATCAAATAATAATAAGGCTGTCCTAGTGGCGTCTTGTCAAATAAAAGGGCCTATACTAAGAAAAACCTATTGCCAATCCTTACAATTAAATACAAAAGAATGTGGGATAGGATTCACAATCAGGCAAGAAATGTTCACAAATGATACGTCGGGATGTGGTAGCCAGGGGCCTCCCTTCTCCATGTTTTGAGCATGGGATAAGGTGGGAATCCAGAGCACAACACAATCTCGAGCTTTCCCAGCATGAGATGAGACGACAGCTCCGCTTCAGATATCGGGACCTTCAGTGGTTAAGTCTCTTTTCTACAAAAAGTCTCTTGCCTCTGAGGACCTGATGGATTCCAAAAATAACAAACAAAAAGTTCCTTTCCAATGTACGTTGGGTGATTACTTTACCCCTGGATCCCCATCCTCCGGGCTCAGACCCTTCTCAACTGTTTGCCTCTCTTGGGTGATGCTTCTTCACCCCTGGGTCCCCCTCCTCCGGGCTCAGACCCCTCTTGACTGTCAGCCTCCCTCTGGTGGGTTTACTATGGCTTTTATGCAAAGATATTTTCACTTTTCGTATTCACAAATCTTACTGTCTTTTTAAACAGTTCACTGTGGACATCCCTCTATCGGGTTTACTCTTTGTCCTCACAATGTTCATTGGGCATCATGCTTTGCCCCGTTCTGGAGGCATCCCTCCATCGAGTTAACTCTTGCCAACCTTACAGTTCCTTTTACTTACTCACTATGCAGGATTTGCTTCCCTTGGATTGTAACAGTTTGCCGGTCGAAGACTTTCAACTGTATAGAGGATTTTGCAAGTACTCTCTATGACCACTATGACCTTTTTCTTCCGGCTTTCCTACGGCCTTCTGGTTTCAGTAGTTTCAACAGTAGGGGGAATTTACTAGAGTCTCTTGAGTGAGCACCCACATGGTGCCTGACCCCTCTGCAGCAGGTTTCCACTTTTAAAGTTAACAGTTGTTTGATGTCTTTAGCAACTTTCATTCAACACAGTTCGGTTTCTTATCGGTTCTCTCCTCACTGGCTGTGATGGCAGAATGGTGAAAAGGTGTTAGAAGAAGGGAGATACTGTGTCTCTCACATCAGTGTCCCACTTCCACTCCCCGAGGACCCCCCATCCAGGTGACCATCCCTCACTGGTCCATCCCCAGGAACTGGATCCAATAGCGATGGCCGTGTCCTGGCCACCTGGATGACAGATCCCAGGGGACTAGTTAGGAAGACACCTTCGGGTTTCTCACAGTACGAAAGAAATAAAATTATTTTAGTTCACATAGATTAAGATCTGAGGTGACCAGAGAGTCAGGGCTCTGGTCTGACTTCAAAGAATACATTATTGCACTTAGAGTGTGCACATGCACCTTTTGACTCTGCCTTCATTAGATAGCCCATATGGTTATTCTAATGGAGTGAAAAAGGGACCTGTGATAGGACCCAAATCAATATTGGTTTAGAGACCTTCTTGCATCATGAGTTTCATTACTCCAGAAACAAAACTAAGGCTGGAAATCCATAGGAAACAATAAACCATTTAAGAATTGGCATGACACTTACACATGCAACCCATTTTGGCTCATCACTTTGAAACTATCCCAGGAACGAATATGGGATTGTGTTTGTTTTGAGGCTAAAACGCTCCTTTTCGATTTCTTATTACATTCCCATTTTCTATGATATTGTATCATTAACAACATGATTAATGTTAATAGAAGTATTAACATGCACAGCATAGAGGGCAAAGAGGTACACAAAGGACAAACAATGACAGACAACAAACAAAGTAAGTACAACGACTTGTAACAAAATGAAAACAACCATAAAAACTGCTTAAAGAAGTACATGTGATGAGATTTACAATAAATGTCAATCAATCGGTCAAATCCAGAAGTAGATTAAGTGAAGAAGTGGGTCTTGAGACTTGATCGAATGTCCTCTTCACTACCACCAGCATCAATAAAGCAAGAAATACAGTCTGCAGAGGCAATAGTGCTGGAACCCCATCAGAAGAGTGTTCCCCATCAAAGGGTGCTATAGCCAACGCCTGTAAAACTGCTCAAAATACACCTGGTGGCAAAAAAAGGTTATTTTCTTCAGTAGATGAGTTGAGAGTAGGCAGCCTGGACCTTTTCCTCTAAGTGACTTTTAAAGCTCATTTGTGGATCTAAGTAAAAGTAAGTTCATGGTGAAACAGTGCACGTGCCAAGGCTTATGCATGTGTGGCGGTTTCTAAGGATTATGCGCTGTCCCTCTTCATAGGACCCGTTCCTTTTTTCAGCCAGTCCTCTGTCTACCAATCCTGGAGAAGATGTCCAAAACACTTCCTCTTTATTCCTCCATACCACCACAGTCACACACTTCCACCAACCCCTTTGTTCCCCACGATCATTTGCTGTGTGCCAGCGTGTCCCCCTCTGGCTGTGTCTCGCCAGCGCTCTTCACTCTGTTTTGAATCTTACTGCTCCGGTTTCCTGTATCCCAATAGTATGCTCCTTTAAACCCCGCTGTCGGCCTGGTCCCAGATTCCCTAGTCTCCACTGCAAACAGCTTTCAAGTTCGGACTAGCAATCCCTGAATTATTTTCCGCACAGTGTGTCTACCTTTACATTGAACAAGCTTTGTTATTAAGGAGTCACTTCTACAAATGGATGAGATTTAGCTGAGTATAGACTTACTTTTAAAACAAAAAGTCAAGTTCCCAAATCTGGGAACTCACGTCCTCTGCACTCTGGGTGGCTCAACGATGAGTCCTATTATGAATTCTTTCTATTAAATAGAAGATTGGGTAATATATTCGATTGAGATTAACAGTAGAATGATCAATAATAATTGTTCAATTGCATATGTACAAATAGACACAATGACAAAAACGTATATTAGTTTAAATCCAATGATTTATTTAGGAGCCCGACGCGTTTCGTGAATTGGTTCACTTCCTCAGGGGCAATTTTCATAATTTTCAAACTTTTCAAACAATCTCTGAAAAACATAACATTCAAATAAATCCACATTAGAACAAATCATCTCAATGCAGAGTATCTTATATATTATCACAAAGGTAATCAAATCAGTCATATCATAACGCCTAATTTTGTGGATAAAGATCCAAATAGAAACCCATATCACGCTCATTCATTTGTTCCTTACTAATAGTCATAGACACACTGGGCCTCATTACACGGTAGGCGGTAACCATGGCGCTATTAGCTATTAGCGCCATGGTTGCCGCCGGTATTTTACCGTGTCCGCCTTGGTGGATGGTGGAATTACCGCCCTACTCCAAGGTGAGCGGGTGCGGTAATTCCCCATTCACCACCCATTCACCAAGGCCCTTCCCCATTCCCATTTTTGCCCCTCAGGGCATAATGGGAATGGGGAAGGGCGCTAATTACGTAATTAGCACCAAGGTCCCTTTGCGGGTTCGTTTTTTAACGACTGCTAGCAGGCGTTAAAGTACCAACCCGCAAAGGGACCTCGTAATAAGGCGGTAAGGGTTAACGGTCACCGGTAGCATTACCGGTGAACGTTAACCCTTACCGCCTTCCGTGTAATGGGGCCCAATGTGTCCTATCTGTACAGAAAAGTTCATCACCAAGTAAATCACATATAATAATGTCTATTTGGTATGTTGTTTTAAACCCAATAGTCAATAAAGTAATTGCTGTCAAAAATAGGGCATGTCAATATTCCAAGAGAACATTTACCTATGGTTTAGATTAAATCAGTCATCAAAAAGAAGGTTTTAAATCATAGAGAAGGTGGGAAGTAGATCCTCTGTCTATTCGCGTCAGAATATGCTGAGGTCCTATTCGAAAAAATGTGCAAAAAAAATTGTACAAAATTATTAGAATGGACAGGTAGGTAAGAAAAAGTAAGGATAGTAAAGGCAGACATAGCTGTATCTTACCAGCAAGGGTCTCAACACCATTAAAGAGTAAATACTGAAGCGGGATCCAGTTTAGTAGTGTGGTCACCCATTTTGTTCAGCAAAGAATGGGCCAGGGAAAACCCTTGTTCTGAAAAGAAAACCCCAAAAAAAGGGGAGGGTTAAATGACCCTAGTGGGTTTAAAGTCAAACAAGTATCAAGAGTCGAAGTACACTCACGTTGGACGAAATAGTATAAAAGAAAAGAAGAAGAACACAGTCTTCCGGGAGGAGCTGTCTCCTGGCAGAATCCGCTACAAAGGCGGTCACTGGAAGCAGTCCTTAAATACTCAAAATACCATTGTGGCGGGTACGGAAATAATATTTCACCCATTGGCTATATATTTGGACAAGGCACTCCAGCCCTTGGTACAGAAGACAGAAACTTACTTAAAAGACACTTCACATTTCTTGAACTTGTTGGATGAACTACATTTAAATGAATCCCAAGTCCTTTTGTTTACACTAGATGTTACCAGCCTTTATACGTCAATTCCACATGCAGAAGGTATAGCCTCATTGGAATGGTTCTTGTTACAACATGATGACGTTCTGATACATAAAGAATTTGAAATTGAAATCATCAATATTATTCTTTACAATAATTACTTCCGCTTCAACAACAAATTCTATCTCCAGATTTCGGGCACATCAATGGGCTCCTCAGTGGCCCCTACATATGCAAACATTTTAATGTACCATTTTGAGAAAAGATTTATTCTAAACAAAGAACCTTGGAACAAGAACTTGATTTTCTGGAAACGATTTATTGATGACATTTTTGGCATCTGGAATGGGACACAGGAGGAACTGCAACAATATTTTGTCTACCTTAATGGGTGTCACAGAAAGATTCAGTTCACATTGGAAATAGGCAATCCACAAATACATTTTCTGGATGTTGACATTGCCAGACTAGACAACACATTCATCACAAAAATATATAGAATACCTACGGAGGCCAATAGTACCCTGCATTACGCAGGTTTTCACCATTCACATTTGAAACAGAATTTACCATACAGCCAGTGCCTAAGGGCTAAAAGAATCACTTCAGATGCAACCCAATTGACACATGAATTTGAAAAAATGCGAACAAGGTTTAAGACAAGAAGATTCCCTGAACATACTAACAATAAGGCTATTGAACGTACTGCAACCTTGGAGAGAAAAGAACTGTTGAAGAGAAGCCAAGAAATGAAAACACGAGACTGATACACACACTCAAATTTTCAAGTCAAAGCTTTCGGATCAAAAAGATTATTCTAAAGAATTGGGACATCATAAAGTCTGATAGCAATCTCAACAAACTATTTCCGGAACCTCCAATGTTGGCCTTTAAAAGGGGCAAGAACTTCAGAGACTCACTGATCAGAGCTGAAAAACAAAAAAGTCAACAGCAAATGTTCCTGGCTAAACCAAAACATGGCACATTTGCCTGTTTTAATTGCCAACATTGTTCTAATATTTTGAAAGGAGACCACATCCGACATCCCAATAGTGGCAAGAAAAGTCCTCTAAAAGATTTTGCAACTTGTGACAACAAAAATCTAAGTTACGCCTTGAAATGCCCTTCTTACAAATACTATGTAGGCAAAACCACGAGAAAAATAAAGGAAAGACTTACCGAGCACAAATCTAATATAAGAACAGGCAATCAGAAGTCACCAGTATTTAGGCATTTCAATGAGAACCGACATAACATCTCACAGATCCGATGGGTGGTCCTGGAAATCATGAAACAATTACACAGGGGAGGAGATAATGCAAAAAGACTTGCACAAAGAGAATTATATTGGATCCACAAACTTGATGCATTAGCCCCATTGGGTCTAAACGAAGACTTCTATATGGGTGCTTTCTTATAAATCCTACCAGAGCTAAGACAAATCTAGATGATAATTAACCTCCCAAAATACTACTTACAATTATATTAATTTCAGCAGACCCTTTTTTTCAACCCCCCAGGTCTATGATTCTTGTTCCCGTTATTCAGAGTCTTTAACTCCAGCTTAAACAATCCTACTGTTCCTGTTGATGTTTTCCTCATTATATGTTTTTGAGATTGTGAGCTTGCGTAAAGACAGTCTCACTTTTACTAATGGTCTTTTTTCCATTTCATCTCTCTGTATACAATTGTAAACACCTTACAAAACTGAACGGTTCTGATTATGTTGTGATTTCTATATTATTGTCATTTTTACCATTTATTACAAATTAGATAGATTTAGTATTAGGGACATGTGAATTCAAACCATGAAGACGACTGATCTTTTGAGATGCATCCCACACAACATGACTTTTTTTACATTTTTTTCTTAATTATTCTATTTTTACCATCTCCTGCCATTTTTTATTACTCTGACGATGTTGACCACACTTATTATCTCATACTATTATCCCATAATACTACTTTATGCGCATCATCCAATTTCATTGGCTCTTACTTTGTTTTAGATGCTTTTACTCGTTAAACATCAATCAGATGTTTTCTGCCAGTCAAGTTTGCTTTCAGCATCCATTAAATATTCTTTTACTTATCCTTTTGTGTTTACCCAGACTCTTTACATCGGAATATACATGTTCCTGCTTTTACACACAATATCAAACCCCCCCACCCTTTTTTTCATTCGTTACTAAACAGATCTTTTCCAAGGACATCCTCCAACAACTCTGGTTTCTTCATATCTACTTCGATATTGACCTCAGCTGCGCATGCGCGTGATGACGTCACAGTGTTTACACGGTGACGTCACACGTTCTCTCGACGCAGTATGTTGATTTGCATCGCTATACTTCTGAGTATTTAAGGACTGCTTCCAGTCACCGCCTTTTTAGCGGAACGCGTCGGGCTCCTAAATAAATCATTGTATTTAAACTAATATACGTTTTTGTCACTGTGTATACTTGTACATATGCAATTGAACAATGATTATTGATCATTCTACTGTTAATCTCAATCGAATATATTACCCAATCTTCTATTTAATAGAAAAAATTAATAATCGGACTTACCATTGAGCCACCCATAGAGTGCAGAGGACGTGAGATCTCAGATTTGGGAACTTGACGTTTTGTTTTATGTCTTTGCAGCCCATATGCCAGGGCTGTCATCTTTCTCCTCCGCACCTTAAAATGTATTATTCTCTTGTATAAAATCCACTTACTATATACACATAAAAATCAGGTGTGTTGATTGATCTAATCATATTGTTTGTATATAGACTTACTTTTATCATGTTTACTTATTTAAGAATGCATTATCGATTACGTAATGCATTTATATTGTTTTAATCTTTTCATGGAAATGGTTCATTTTAGAATAAAGTATATTGACTGACTGACCCTCTATTTCTGAATCAGCACATACTTCACTACTGCAATGCTTGTTACTGTCCACTTGGAGTGCAGATGGGGTAAAAGGGCTGCCAGGCAGTCATAAGGTGACAAGGTGTTCCTTGAAGAGCAGTGCCTTGCCTTCCCTTGTGAGGTTCAGATGAGATGGACCAATTTTCTGAGTTACCCGGAAGCTTATGGATATCGGTACTGTCTGATTATCTCATTTATTATTATTATTGTATTTATTGAGCACAGACCTAGCTTCGAGAAGTAATGGAATGTTTTACAGAGGTATACAACAATACAGATGCATAACGAAGCGCTTTTCTGAGGTAACAACAGAACAGATATAAAGCGGGGGAAACAGAGGGGCGCAGAGGAGAGGTACAGCTGTACCGTGTGGCTTGGAGTAGAGGGGTGGGTGGCGTCTAGCGAGTCAGGTGGCACGAAGGGTGATGTGATGGCCTAGGTGTTGAGGCGAAGAGATTCCTTGAATAGGTGGGTCTTGTGTTCTTTTCTGATTTGTGGGAGCACGGGGGCGACACTGATGCTGACGGGGAGGAAGTTCCATAATCTTGGGGCATAGGCAGAGAAGGCTTGTTTCCTGGTCGTTTGCTTTTTAATGCTGCAAATTTCAAGTCTGCACATGTCCTAGCTTTTGGTGGTGTGCTGTCTGCTGGAGATGCTAAGTTTCTCTGCAGGGTAGCTGGGTGATTTGAGGGCAACTGCCTTATGCAGCAAGACTTGAAGGTGGTTTGTGCATGCAGTGGGAGCCAGTGAAGGTTGATTAGGGCTGGGGTTATGTGGTTGCATCTGCATAAACCCTTGATGAGGCGTGCAGCCATATGTAGGACACTTCTGAGGTGCACAAGGAAGGATAATGGGAGGCCTTCGAGGAGTGCATTGCCCCCATCCAGGTGGGATAGGACCAGTGCTTGAGCGATGGATATAAAGCTGTCTGGAGGGAGGAAGCGCTTGACCTTCCACAGGAGGGAGAGCTGATACCAAGCTGTCTGAGTTTTCTTAGCTATGTGTGTCTTTAAGGAGAGGTATTTGTCGATGTGGGACTTGAGGGACTTGGCGCAGGAGGTGAGCTCTGGTGTGAAACCCTCAGAGTTCTTGGTTGACAGCCACATCGGTATGTCTGGGTGTTAGGTGTTGTTGGTGAGGAGTAGGAATTCTGTCTTGGAGGGGTTGAGCTTCAAGTATGCACTGGACATACCAGGCTGGATCAGCGAGAGGCAGGGTTTGAGCCTATGGATGTCCTTGATGCAGTCGATCTTGCGGTTTAGATGTGTGTTGGTGGCGTATTGGTGGATGTTGTGTGTGGCTAGGAGGGCTCCCAGAGGCTCCATGTACAGATTGTATATCAGTGGAGAGAGGATGGAACCCTCCGGGATTCAACAGGTAACAGGTAGCACTGGCGATCTAGACAAGTCCATCTGAACAAACTGCTGGTGGTTGGTGAGGTAGGACCTGAACCAGCATTGGACAAGGTTGCTGATCCGCATGCGCCGATGTTGGGAGTCTATAATTGCCTTTTGGTCTACTGTGTCAAAAACAGCTGAGAGGTTGAGTAGAACCAGGAGGCTGGGGGGGCCGTCATCAAGGATGTTGACGGCCATGTTGACCACCTGTATGGTTGCTGTCTCCATCTGCATCCGTGTATGAAGCCAGATTGGTAGGTTTCAAGGAGATTGTTTGTGTCGATGTGTTGCTGCAGTTGTGCAGCTACCACTTTCTCAATGACCTTTCCCAGGAAGAAAGATGGATGATGGGATGATAGTTACCTAGGTTTTAGGGATCCAGAGTGGGGTTTCTTTAGTAGAGGGAGGATTTGTCATGTTTTTAGGGTCGATGGGAAGGTGCCTTGAGTTAGGGAGGTATTGATGATCTCCACGTAGGGAAGGAGAGCTGCAGGGAATCTCTTGAGGATGGATGCTGGGAGGATGTCGTCTGTATACGATGTGGCTTTGAAGGCAGCCAGGGTTTCTACGAGGTCCTCTGTCTAGAGTGTCTTGATTGTTATTCCAGGGTGCGGAGAGTTTTTACAAGGAGGGACGCAAGGTGGGTCTGTTGATGCAGAGCTGATGTCTAGGTGCTGGCGAATCTTGCTGATTTTGCCGAAGAAGGGGTTGATGGCGATGAATTTTTCGATGGATTGTGGTATGGCAGGGGCAGGTAGCGGTTTGATACAGTGATTGCCGCTTTGAAGAGGGCTCTACTTTTGTTGTCTGCTTTTGCTTTTGGTGTCTGCTTCTGCTATGGTGTTCTGATAGTAGGAGGCATTGACT
The DNA here is from genome assembly GCF_040938575.1 of Ambystoma mexicanum. Taxonomy (NCBI): domain Eukaryota; kingdom Metazoa; phylum Chordata; class Amphibia; order Caudata; family Ambystomatidae; genus Ambystoma; species Ambystoma mexicanum. The sequence goes on along the minus strand of NC_090923.1, from coordinate 68,632,392 downwards.
GTGATGATGAGTTGTCTGCGGGTTGCTCGGAGTACCTTGAAGAGGGCCAGGTCGAATGCGGTCCAGGAGCGGCGCCAGGTTTTCTCTTGTTTCCTGATGACTCTTTTGCTGAGGTTGAGTTATTATGTGTACCAGGGTGCTGATGGTTTTAATTTGCAGTGTTTCAGAGGCACGTGTCAGTTGATGGAGGCTGAAAGGGTGTTGTTGAGTGCTTCCAGTAGAGAGTCGCAGTTCGGTTGGGGGTGTTCGGTCCATGTCAGCTGGAGGTTGGCAAGGTCTTCTGTGAGGGCTTCCAATGGGAAGTTCTTGAAGGTCCTGAAGGTTTGTCTGATGGGTTTCTGCTGGGAGTGCTTGACTGGGATGATGTGCAGGATGTTGAAAGGTGGTTCGACCAGTCAAGTTTATGAGGAGAGCTGTAGTGGAGGAAGACAGTGCAGTGATGATTTGGTTGAGGACATTACCTTTCTCATGTATTGGGTCTTTCATGTGCTGTGTGAGGCTGAGGGTGTCAAAAGACAGAAGAGAGCTTTCTTCATCAGTTTGGTGGCCTTGCTTGTCATTATAAGGAAAGCTCATATGTGTTCTGAAAAGTCACCATGAATGCAAACATCTGGGTGTTACTGCATCAAGGCTAATTTGATCTATTGTTATGGTTGTGGAAATTATGGTATTTATTGAGTGTGAGCCTAGCTTTGAGAAGCAATGGAGCGCTTTGCAGAGGTATACAACAATACAGATACACAACAGAGCACAAAACAGAGGTGTACAAAAGTATATATGCTTAACGTAGCCCTTTTCAAAGGTAACAACAGACAAGATATACAGCGTGGTTAGGATACAGAGGGGTACAGCTGTACAGGGTGGAGGGCTGGCGGGGATCTATAACCATGAATCTCAGAAACCCACTAATTGCCTGCTGGTGGGCATTTATCTTGCTCGAGTAGTGTAATAAGCTAAAAATCAGTATTTACACCGCTGAACTAATCTATACAGGTCACAATACATGTAGTGGTTATGCATTAGTAAATAAGCTCAGAATTGGAGATTGTGGATAGAATGGGAACATTTAGGGGCCGATTCATGGAACAAACGTGCGCCGAAAATCCATGCGCAAGCAGGCGCAAGGTAGCGCAAGCGCGAGAAACGCAGCGCACGCGCACGTGTGCGATTCAAGGAAGACGCTGCGCGTGTTTCCTGCTGTCCATGCGCCCTATCCAGCCATGGCGCACGCAGGCATACACGGCGTGCGCTACGCGCACAGCAAAAGCGCACATAGCGCGGCGCACACAACCAAAGTGGGAAGAACAGTGGGCGTAACACGCGGAATGGGGAATAACGCGTGAAAAAGAAGGCGTAACTGGGGAAGTACTGCAGGGAACTACACGGAACGGCCACAGGCACGCGAACAACACGTATTCATGGATCCGAATACGGGAAACCCGCGCACGGCAAAAGACACACACAGGCGTCAACGCGTCCGCCACACGAAGGCAGGCGGAAGCGTCCCCGCGCACAGTATAAAAGTGCGCGCAAACAACAAACACGTATATACAGCTACGATGAATGCCCCATTTGTCGCAGCACTGATCGTGGGACACCGCAGGAGGAGGAGAATAGCCAGGGCACGCATTTTCGCACCACGGACAAGCATTTTTGGGATGCCAGACGACCAGGTCTATGGCAGGTATAGGTTTCCACCCCACATCATCCTAGACCTGGTCAGGGAGTGGGAAGATGACCTTACATCCCCCACCCTTTGCTCCCAAGCATTGAGCCCCTTGGAGAAGCTGCTCAATGTCCTGCATTTTTTGGCCGCTGGTTCATTTCAGCAGATTACTGCCATAGTGGTGGGGGGGTCTCACAGGCCACGCAGTCACGCTGCCTACACCAGGTACTGGCAATCATGACAGCGCGCCCCTCAGTCCGCAGGCACGTATACATGCCCAGAACACCCGCAGAAAGGCAGGCCGTTGTCCTGGATTTTTTCAGGGTGGCACACTTCCCCAAAGTGCTCGGTGCCATAGATTGCACCCATGTGGCCCTACGTCCACCTAGGGCCACTGAGCACATCTACCGAAACCGCAAGCACTGGCATTCCATCAATGTACAGGTGGTATGCGATGCAAAGGGAATCATCACCTCTGTCTATGCAAACTACCCTGGTTCCACCCATGACAGTTTCATATACAGAATGTCCGTCCTGAGCCGGGCCCTGGAAGCTGGGCAGCATGGCGACACATGGCTCCTAGGTGAGTACAAATGCCCTTGCACATGCATGCATGTCACACACACACACAAATAAACAAACCACAATAATCACAACCATTTACACCTCCCCAGGGGACAGTGCCTACCCTCTGAGCAACCACATGATGACGCCAATCTGGAACCCCACCACACCACCCCAGGTAAGATACAACGCCGCCCATATTGCAACCAGGGCCATAGTGGAGCGCACATTCGGAGTGCTCAAGTCACGTTTCCGCTCCCTTGACCGCTCTGGCGGGCAGCTACTCTATGCACCACCAGTAGTGTGCAGGATCATTGTGGCAGCATGTGTCCTGCACAATGTTGCAACACGGCAGGGCGTCCCGGTGGACATGGTGGTGCCCCCACATCCCCAACCACAGGCACAGGCGCTGCCCATGGGAGGGGACAGGGCATGTGGCGAGGAAGCCCGGACCCAGCTTGTGGCCACATTTTTCACCTAAACTCCCACCCCTCGGAGTGCACACAGGCCTGGCACATACCAGGTGACAATCGATGATGACAAAGAGACAGTCAACTGTCACAACCCTACCACCCTGAGATAGTTTCCATGGAAGTGCCACATTGTCTGCATCCCTAGCTACTTAAACACAAGCTCTCCTGTGTGACCAAAAGGCACACATATGACATGACATGATATGGCCTATACACAAGTATTTCAAGGTGCGATGAGGCAGGGAGGGGGGAACAAGGGAAGACAGACAACGGTACTACTAGGCCAGGTGTCATTTAGATTGTGCAAGTGAAGGGGCAGGGGGAAGGGAAAAGTGCAAGGGGAAGGGGAGGGGGGGGAGTGCAGTACAGGGGAAGTAGACCAAAAAACAAATACATAGGCCAGCTGGTGGCAACTGCAAAGATAAGTGCAGACAAGTGCTGGGAAGGGGGGGGTGTAGGGATAGAGAGACAGTACCGCAGTGCAGGGGTTGCCAGGGAGGCAGTGCAAGTGGAGAGTGGCTGGGCCAGGGACCAAGGTCGTTGAGAGTGGCCCAGTTGCAGATCCAGTGCAGTTCCAGTGAAGAATTGTGCAAGGGAGAGGCAATGAGAAAGCAGAAGCAAAGAGGAAGGTCTTGAGGTGCTTCCCGAACCGGAGATGGTTCCCCTCAAGTTCCAGTGAGGCAGGAAGGCTGTTCCAGAGGGAGGGCCCTGCCGCGGAGAGAGATCTAACCCCAGCTAGTTGCTCTGAGAAGCGGATGACCCTGACATGCAAGGTGTGCTTCCCACACACCTGCAAAACAGGCCATGGCCATCACTGTTATGTCACGCAAACCCTCCCAAACCACAACATGACATGGCAAGCAATATCCATACACCAACACAGTAACAATAAGGTACACATTGCCATGTCCAAAATGTACAGTGGCATCAGACAATGATGCCTGACCTGGAATCAGATGAAATGACAGACCAACAACCTCCCACCCAAAATAAGTCATTTCCAAATGCATTACAAGAGTTGTAGACGTAACATAACAATGAATGCCTGTCTACATGCACATTGTGCATTGCAAAATCAACACTGCAGCTTCTGTGTGCTGTGTACTACTCCTGCAACACACTGCTCAGCGCGCAGCACAGTGAACAGCCATTGTGTGTGATGCACACCCTGAGCATCACATCTAAGCGACAGACCACATCAAAAAGCAAATTAGGCATGTACAGGATCCATAATTGGTCACAGAACATGTGCTGCAGAGACATAGTGGGCACCAGAAGGCAAACAGTGTACACGTGGATATGCAAGGGTGGAAGTACATGTAGTGCATCAGAGTGCAAGTGTGTGGGTCAGCAAGGACATGCACTCAACATATGCATGTGCAATCAAGTGACCATCAGTGTTCTCTACACATCACATGTGAACATTCACCATGTGTACACCCCAGCATGTCAAACCATAACTATCCCCTCGCACCTGAAAGGTAAACACAACACATGAACAGGCACTGATCAGCAGAACACAATATGTACATAGGATACCACCATTACAATGTCAGGGTTCCCATCACTCTGCAGGGCAAGGCAACTATCAACAACACCCCCCCCTCCCTCACAAATGACCATGACCCACTGAACAACTGCACCTGGGTCATGGAGCCTTCAACCCTCAATTCCACCTGGACACAGGATCACCTTTACCCTTCGTCACAATCTCCCACCTTGTGTGTAAAAAGGTGCCTGCACCCTCAGAATCCACACTCATTTCCAAATCACAAAATCCAAGGCATAAAAACGAACCAGAACACCCTCCAGTAGATGACTTGACGTAGCAGTACCTCACAAAGGCCAAGTACTACCACAATGATGCAACAACCAAGGTAGCACAGTAAAACAATGTCACAACAGGATGTGAACCATGTGTGGTACATAACATAGGATGATGCACCATGAACGGATGTGTACTGCCACAGGTCCCGTGTACAGGCGCGGGAGTGTCACGAAACAACCACCCCCACTGTGTCCCGGGTGCCTGCAAGGTCAAACTCACACAGGCCCCTGAGACCCTGGTGGGGAAGGAGGTTCAGGGATATGCAGTCGGGACAGGTGTTGGCACACTGGATAAGTGGAATGAGTGGCAGGAGTGGGGAGGAGGAATGACACATGAAAGTAGGGAATGCATGAAAATGTACTACCTGCATGAACACATACACAATCCAAACAAACTTGGACATCATTGTCATGGCCTTCTGTAGTCCAGGCTTAGGAGTGGTACGAACCAACCACCCCCTCTAGGGTTTTGGCGCCTGCAAGTTCGGGGCTTACACAGGCATCCGCAACCCCAGCAGGGAAAGAGGGTTAGGGAACGTTGCTTGGATAGGTACGGGAAGCAGGAACGCCGGGTAGAGGGTACATGGTTCAAAATTGCATAGGATTCCGGGTGATTAGGGGGAAAAAAACATACCAAATTGAATCACACATACATCCATGCATTAGTGCACCCCCCAGCAAGCCAATGCAGAGCAGTTTGAAAGAAAAACAACTAGACACTTAGCTCTGGTTTTGAGTGCTGGCCTCCTGCCTGCACACTCTCAGGTCTGGTTACAGGAGCACTGCAATGCTGCAAAGAGAGCCACAGTCAACAACCTGTATGTGCCAATTACACAAAAACACACCACCAAACATGCCCCATAGCAACAAACTACTCTACAAACAGACAATCTGGTGTAGATGCTTCGTACCCATATATAACATTACCCCTGTGACGGGTCATACACAGTCAATGCAGTAAGTCAGCCGCCGGTGGGTGCGTGGCAAATGGAACACCAATGTGTCACAATTCACACAACATGCAATGTTCCCTGGTAAGCAGACAGACCCATATAGCAAGCCATGACTTCAGAGCAAGTTGCGTACCACCATGACCGAAACAAAGTTGGCAGTGCATTCATCATAAAGTACATGGAAATGAAATGCACTGCACCCGAGTATGTCCCTTGCTGTATGTCCCTGTGAGCTGCCCCTTTCCATGTCTCGGAAGGCTACATGGTTGATACAAGTGCCTTGGTGTACCGGAGGGTATGTGCCACTGCCCCTGCAGGTGTCCCAGACAACCTTACAATCAACAGCCATCAGTCCACCAACACATCTGAGCTGCATTGTGTGCTTCAACACCAATATTCGTCCAAGCTCACCCTCAGTGCTGTGACGAAACCTGCATGTGCAACTTGCCTGGTGCAAGCTTTGCTGTGTTGTGGCCCCCCTGTGCTGCTCACCTTGCCTGGAGCTCCTTAGAACACGTCAGCAGTTCTAGGATGTAGGTCTGCAATCCCTGTGCCTCTGCTTGTGCACCCATGTGCATGTGGGCACCAACAAACGTGTCCAGAATTCCGTCGTCCAATGGGCCATGTCTGCTGGCAAAGGTGCTCTGAAGGCTCATCCTCCTGCAGAAAGGGCATGAAACACATGATTAATGCTTCAAAGTCATCTGTGTGTGTCTCTTCAGGCATCTCATTACTTGACCATGTCAGAGAGTCACATCATAAATCACACCATCAGTCCGTCTTTCACATCCAAAGTGTGGAATACTATCTACAGCATGAATTGCAACAAGCACGTGTACAGTAAAGATAAGAAACATACTACACAATGCATAGCAATTAATGTACACATTAATCATGAAACACCCCATCTAGCAAAAGCTGAACAGTGGACAATAACACCAAAATCATCCCCACTAGGGGTGTAAACACAAGTCACACAGCACCAGACATGCCACAGATATGACAGTCCAAAGCCCTTGTGTAAATGTTTGTGACACCGAACCATCCTTGCGAGCCCATGGATAAGGAGTGGCATATGTGAGTCAAGGACCCCAAGCAGCAAACACATACACAAGACAAGCCTGAAGGGCCCAGCTGGAACAGACAGTGGATGCCTTCAAAAGCCACAAATCACTGCACCATCACATGAAAGCACAATAGACAAGCAATTTTAAACTATATTAACTAATTACACTAACTATGGAAAACCTACATTACCTAATTAAACTAACTATCAAACAGAAACTTAACTAAAAGAAAAATCAAAAAAGGCCACATACGGCCCGGGGGGAGGGGAGGCACCCAGGAGGGGGAGGTACAGGGTGCTGCTCAACATCCACATGCTGAGCCAAAAAAAAACCTCCATGGGCTCAACACCTGCACAGCCCGACCTATGTGGGAGATAGATGGTCGTCCGAGTCTGGCTCATCCTGTAAAGGAGGACGTGGCACAGTAGCCTGGCCACGCCTAGCCGCAGCTTGCCCCTCGTCGGCAGCAATTCTGCCAGACGGGTGAGCCTGGTTCTGTGTGGCGATGTGACGTAGGTCTGCATGCAGATCCTCACGTGATACACGTGCTTCCTCTTGCAAGGTAGCACGTGTAACACGGAGTTCCTCCTGCAAGGCCTGGCTGGACAACCGCTGCACCTCTCGGCAAGCCTGTAGCTCAGCCGAGATGGTACGCTCAAGCTGTGCAAACCTCTCCTCTGCCTGCTGCCTCTGGGACATCATAAGGACACCCAGAATGGATCTGAGGGAAGCATACTCCTCCCTCAGGGCATCCATGTGCGCCTCTGCATGAGCAGCAATTGTTTGACGCAGAGACGACATTTCAGCCTGGCGTGCCCTGTCTGAGGCCGCCATGCCCATTCTGAGCGAGCGGGCCGTGGACCGTGCCGCCTGCTGCTGGAGAAGCACCTGCCTAGCAGGGGGGAGCACAGATCGGGCCACACGCTCCATGCTCTCAGCGATGTTCTCCATTGCTGCCCCCTGCTGTTCTGAATTGGCAGTCATGTCTTGCTCCCACTCAGTATACTGCGGTTGCGCGCGGCGACCGCGTTGCCAGGCTTGACCCCTGCAGGACCCAAGGACCGGGGGTCCTCGCTGTGTTGGCACCGCCCGCGGCTGCACGACTACATGCCCCCATCGACGTGATGTCCCAGGCACATCAGTGACTGGTGTGGAGGGTGACCCTGCGTCCCGATCCACCACGGGCGGAGGAACCAAGACTGTCTGATCCCTCAGTGCAGGTGTCGCAGACAGAGGAGTGTCCACATCAGAATCACTCACCCCTGACACATGGACTTGATGCTCATCCAACTCAACATGGACGTCAGAGTCGTCATCAAGGCTGGACTCATAGGCAGCCAGAGACAAGATGGACTGTAGCACTTGGGGGTTTTCGTGGCCTATCACCCCACGACCCCCACTAGTGCCGGGTTGAAGTAGTGGTAACAACCCTGTGTCTGGCATGACAACACCATCCTCCGCCCCCATTGCGCCATCACCTGAAAAATAGAGAGAAAAAAGGTCACTACACATGTCAGAAGCACACAACACACACACACACTGACAGCAAACGCATCAGGCAGACATGTGACACACAACATATAACCTGGCATGCATGCTGGGTCAACTTTGAATTGCTTCTGTGATCAGACCTTTTGAAAGGTGGCAGTTTCCATGGAAGTGGGTCTATGCAGTGCAGAAAATGTGTACGCCACTCACTACCTACATGTACAAGGACTCCATGGTGTGTGCCAGGAAATGTGAAGGCAGTGCAATGTCAAATTCAGACATCACGTGCATTGTGCATTCAATGTGTACCATATCTAGAAGCCAAGCACCCCTCCACCCCAGTACCAAAGCAGGGATGCCTAGCACGGTATCAAAAGGCTGACCATACACCTGTGTATTGACAGGCAGTGTTGACTGGCATCAACAGCTTAATGTGATTCAAGTGACAACACTGCAAATGATGCTGGGACAGTAAGCAGGACACATGATGAAAACTCTGGATTCCGCCCATGTGTGAAGAAGACACAACAACAGTTGGACAGAGTCATTGGCCATTGAACAGGCTGAGGCCTGTGAGCCACACAGATTGTCAGACCCTAAACATGTGTGCAACGCAGGACTGAGCCACAGTTGACATGGGAAGGCTGATGAGATGGCAGGCAATGTATGTAACCAAGGACTTGTATTACAGTGATCATCCAGTCAAGGACACATAGGGGCATGCGTGCAATGCACATGGAGCATGAATGGGCACTCATGTCCCTGCGGGACATCTGACCTATGCACAGTACAAGTGAGATACCCTGCATCAAGTACTAAGGCTGTACCACACGGCATATGTTTGGCAGATTCTACGCTGGAAGTTAGCATCTACACAGGACGCATGAACAAGAAAGTACATATTGGCAAGATTGAAGAACACCAGTGCAAAGGTGGAACTGGGGTGCAGAGTGGCGGAGGAGGGGCAAGGGAGCATGCCTACATGGAGTCCCCGCATTCAGGCAGAGGAGACATGCATGACGGAAGCATTGCATTACTTACACATCAGAACCATGTACACGTCACATGTAGCGGCAATCATGCACAACACATCCCACAAGTGAAACACACACGTCCTCAACAAACACGCATCAACACTCACTGGACTGGGCATCAAAGTCCAGCATCTCTCTCACTCCTTCGAGCAATTCAGGTGGTATGAACTCCGCAACGAGTGCCTCATGCGGAGTGAGCTCTTCCTCCTCTGGTGCAGGCCCACCGCCAGTCACCAGAGTCAAGTTGTAATTAGAGGCACGCTTAGCCTTAGTGCTGCGTTTGATGTCATTCCAACGCTTTTTGCACTCTTGCGCCATGCGCACCTCATGGCCGAATGAACTGACATGTTCCGCAACATGCTTCCAGTGGGTGTCACGTTGGGCAGCCGTAGTCTGACTATTGGCACCCACTAGCATGTCACGGCTGTGGCCCCGCAAGTAGTCCATGAGGAAGTCCGGTTCCTGCTTACAGAAAGGCTTCTTCCTCGATGTGCAGGAGGTCGTGGCTGTGTGTGGGGTCCCAGCCTGTGCTGCAGGTGCAACCTTCCTCCTCTTGGACTGTGGCGCAGACCCTGGCTGGCTAATGCCGCCCCAACCAGTATGGCCAGTGAGTTCGGTGGATTGAGCCAAGGGAGTGGCAGGTGGAGGGATGACCAATGGCCTGACTTGTGTCAGTGGCAGCTGGGTGCCCACTAATGGACCCTGCGCAGCAACTTCAGCTGTGGCAGGGTCATTGACCGCAATGGTCCTGGTTGGCAGACTCACAACCGGGGTGCTGTTGGGTGCATCTGCCCCTGCACTTGCCAACACCCGGCTGTTCGGGGCAGCAGATGACATGACTGCCCCAGGGACACGTGTCTTGGTCTGAGCAGCCCGGCCTGCCCCTATGGTTTCCCTCCTGGCCTGTTGGAGATCTACCAAGGGCTCCTCAAGTGCCAACGCAGCCTGCGCTGGCAGACCCCAAGCCTGGGTGGCGGTGTCCACAGCTGCACCTGCAGCTACCAAATACCCTTGGGCCCGTGGCAGTCGATGGAACGGACTGCCGGGTCACACAGGCGCCAGTGCCAGATGCAGAAGCTGCATCCCCCAGAACCACAAGGGGTGGTGGCATGACTGCACCGACACATGGCACAACATTGTGCTCAAGTGGCGCACCCCTGCCTCTTCCCCCTCTGTGGCCGCCCTGGACACCCTGGAGTCCCCCTACTCCCTGGTCACCACGGCCACGTCCCCGACCACGCCCGCCAGGAGGAGGACGCCCAGCTGAGGCACCCCTCACCTTTGGTGGCCTCCCAACCATGGCACAGATGTAGTAGTGTCAGCACAGATGGAGTTGTGCCAATGGGAGGTGTACACCACAATTGACCTGGGCAATTGGGGTGAAGGGGGTGGTAAGCAAGATGTTAACAGCCCCCCTGCACCTGCAAGGCTGTATGTGACTCCGGTGATGTAGTGACGGGTCACGCAATGCTCAGGCACCCCAAAACTGCAGTAAAACCGTGCACGCAACCCTGCAGCCTATGTACGTGGATTCAACCTCCCGCAGTACACGGTGGCACCCAGTAACACGAATAACGCGTATGCGTGGGACACGCAGGCTACTATGACATCGAAAATGGGTGCGATACACAGGGGCACCCGCAGTGGGAAAAAGAGCGTGTGCGACTCACCGTCTGCCTTGCGCGATGCAGAAAAACACGCGTAGCCAATACCCCCGCCAAAAGAAGAGATACGTCCTTGATAGCTGTGAAGTTGTGATGGCGCGCGAAACAACAGGAAGCAGCAACACACATCAGTCTCCACGAAAGGCACGTACAGCGAACTGCTGGGCCCGCTCACCTTTAACCCGTGCTGAGGGAAACGCACGCGCACGTCACGTCACTTACGCGCATGGGCCCTTTCCTCGTATTACACACGGACGTGCAGTTTTTCACGCGCGCTGAAATGCCAATGCACGCCTGTGCGCATCACGTCACAGGGGCGCTTGCGCTTGAGGGGCCTTCTGTCCAATGAAATTGCGTATGCGTGCAGACGCACTTACGCGCTAAGGGCCTTTCTTCGAATTACACGCTGACGTGCAGAATTTTCACGTGCCAAATCACTCCGTATCAAGCTGGCCACGCGTAAGCACATGGAAGACCACGCTCCTGCCCAGAAGGCCGAATTACTGCCTCCCAGAGCCCCGAGCACGCTCCCACCTGCCATCTGCTGCTGCCTGACTGCCTGCTGCCCACGTGCCCTGCCATTTGCTGCCTGCACATCAGCCAGGGGTGCTGTTGCTGTGACCACCCCTGCTGGATCCGAAGACTCCCGACTGGGATTCCATCGCTCCACAGCCCAGCCCCAGGACCCAGTTGCCCACCCACTCCTGCCTCTGGGGTTGTCATGTCGGGCACTGCAACATCTGGCACCACTGACAACCCCCGGCCAGAGAGGCAGAGGGTCACCAGCTTCAGTGCCAGGGAAGTTGGTGTCCTGGTGGAGCAAGTCCTGGGGCAGTATGATGCCCTCTTCGGAAGTTCCCGCGCCGACAAGGAAGGACGGACTCGGATCTGGACTGACATAGTGACTGCCATCAACGCGGAGGGGGTGGCAGTCCGCGACTTACAACATGTCAAGAAGCGCTGGGAGGACTTCAGGTCCAGGGCCCTGAACAAGGCCCGGCGCCTCTTGAAGGCAGCGGATGCTAAGGGGCGCCGGGGCCACTTGTCGGAAGATCAGATGAGGGTCCTGGAACACCTATCCCCAGCGCTCCACGTCCAGGTCCTTGAGAGGCAGACCTGTCTGGAGTTGAGCGGTAAATGTACATGCATCATGATTGTGAGCTGTGCGTGTGGTGATGTTTCAGTAGTGTGCAGGTTGCACATCTGTTTGTATGGGGTCGAGTATGGGTGGGGGTGTACAGGGCCGTGAGGCTAACACATGCGAGGGCTGTAATGTGTGAGACATGGATGGTGCTTGTGTGTGTAGGCTTGCATGCCAAATGCAGTTGTGTGGGCACACATGTTTGGATGAATGTGTATGTAAGTAGACATGTTCGTGATGTCACGCATGTATGTTGTTTTCAGCTGCATGTATCAGCACTGTGTACATGTGCATTTGTGTGTATTTGACAAGGGTGCAACAGTGATGCAACATGGATGCATGTGACAGCGGGATGTGGAAGCCTGATTGGCAGATGTGACATGGATGCCAATCTGAACACTGCGACACTTGGCAGAGGTGTACACATGCATGCAAGTGTGGTGGTGTGTGTACATGTGTAGTGCACTTCCTGTGTTGCATGTGATGTCTGGCTCAGCTTTGCCTGCTCATGCTGTTGTATGTGTATGGATGGTGCTGGCAGTTGCGATATGGCTGTGGTATGGCTCATGTGTGCGAGTTGAAATGACATGTGTGTTGGGGATTGTGATGGCATGTCTGAGGTTTGCCAATGCCACTCATGTACAACTGTCATGTGTGTATGGGTCCATTGTACAGTGCCCTGATGCCTGTGTTTTATTTCTCCCTGTCTGCAGCGTCAACTGATGTAGAGGGCGGAGAACGTGCTGTGGAGCACAGCGGCGGGGATCCCACTGCCAGCCGGAGACGCAAGGCCCGGCTCCCCTCCCATGTTGTGATCTCGTCGGGGAGTGAGGAGTCCGGTGCCGCGTCCCAGGCCGCAGCTGCCGGGGGGAGGTCCAAGAGGCGGAGGTTGGAGTTGGACTCCTCGGCAGCAGAAGGGGCAGCTGGGACCCCACAGGGCCCAACGGGGGAAGATGGCACAGAGTCATCCAGGTTGGTGGGGGGTTTGGTGGAGGAGGAGGCCGTGCAAGCAACAGAGACGGGGTCTGGAGGTGGGGATCCCACTGGTGCTAGTGGTGCAGTGCAGGACCAGGGACAGGAGGCAGCACAGGCTGCCGCGGAGGTGCCTGTGTGCAATCCTGTCCCTGATCCTGTCCCTGCATCATCTTGCACCAGCAGGGATGCCTACGTCCAGACCCGTTTTCAGGCAGGGGATGAGCTAACGACAACTGGCCTTCCTCTGCCTGCGGACGTGGCTATCCGGGTCCGGGTTGAGCCTGTCCTGACTGGTGTGGCGTTGCGTCAATGGGCCATGCGAGGTGACCTGCAGTCTTTTCATGAGGAGACTGCACGTCATCTCGAATGGCTCGTTGACCGTGTCGGCCTACTGGGACAGGTCACCCTGGCCGGATTCCTCCGTTTGATGGGGCTTGCTACGACCCCCTCCTCAACTGAACCCCCTATGCGCCAGTCGTCCTCCGTGCCATCTTCCCACCCATCAGTCACCTGGGTGCCCTGTGGAGCTGCCTCTGACGGTGCGGCCAGGCTGGTGGAGGAGGCATCCCTGTCACAGTCGGGAGTCAGACGTCCAGCAGGGGTGGCCACATCAACGACTGCACCCCAGCCGGCGGAGGATGTGCAGGCAGCAGGAGGCAGTGCACGCGCAGAGGTACAGCAGCAGCAGCAACGTGGTGGGAGCCATGAAGGCTCGGGGCCTTCAACATCGGAGGGGCAGGCATCGGCCGGAGGGTAGGAGGACCCAGGACAGAGAGTGTCTTCCGTGTGGCAGCGGTTGGGCCACGCCATAGATGCGGAGCGGCAGCGGGCGGAAGAGGCACGGCTCACAATGGTCAGGGCGGAAAACTCCATGCGGAGGGCCCTGAGGCGGGCCGAGTGCTTCGAGGCAATCTGCAGGGGGTTGGAGGTGAACACGTCGACGGCCCTGCAGACCCTCGGGGCCATGGAGGAAGACCGCCTCCGGGACATTGAGCAGGAGTTTGATGATGCCCTGGCCCGGGACATCCAAAAGTGAGCCGTCAGACTAGCCCGCTGCCCTTGTACATAGTTATGTAGTTAGTGTTAGGTTTCCTTTGTTTTCGAATTTATTTTGGACCTTTTGGACAATGGGCCACATTTTTGTATATAGTTTTTTTTTTATTAGTTAGTGTTGTTAGATAGGTTTCATTTCTTTTGTTTGGATAATGGACCCTGGCTTGTTCGTCTGTACATAGTTCACTGTTGGATTTTCTTTTTCTTTCACAATTTACCCATGGAGCAATGGCTTTCAATTATAATTTTCCATTGGATTTTCTTTTGTGGACTGTGACTTTGGACACCATTCCTTTGGATTATGATTTTTGGTTTTGCTTTTTTTCACAGACATGCTTCTTTTCATTTTTGTACATTCCCATTTCTCTTTCTTTATTTTTGATTCAATTTATGCTTCCTTTAATACATATTTTTTGATCGAACTTCAATGTGTAGTATCATCTCATTGGTTTCATGCATATCATGATATGGGTTTTGAGATTCACTGACACCCATTGGGTGTATGTGAGGGACATGTGTTTGTTTCCAAACTTGCAATTGGTGTTCTGTCATGTTATTGCCATTTCTGAGTGGGTGGATGCAATACTCGGGTGGGTGTTTTGCATTTGGAGGCTGACCATAGGGACCAGGGATCTAGATTGTGATGACATGTTGGCTGGGGAACATGAGTTGGGGCCTGCTGGCAGGTGCCCCACAGTGCTGGGGGGTGGGGGTGCAGGGGAACATGAGTTGGACATGAGTGGGGGCCTGCTGGCAGGTGCCCCACAGTGCTGGGGGGTGGGGGTGCAGGGGAACATGAGTTGGACATGGGTCGGGGCCTGGTGGAGGCTGCCCCTGGTGGCTGGGGGGTGGGGGTGATAGGGGACAGGAGTGGGGGCCTGGTGGAGGCTGCCCCTGCACTGCTGGGGGGTGGGGGTGGTGGGAGACATGGGTGGGGGCCTGGTGGAGGCTGCCCCTGGTGGCTGGGGGTGCAGGGGGACATGCATTGATGGGCAGTAGTGCAAGTTGACATGTGGGTTGGCTGGGGGGCATGGCCATGGTGGATGGGGTGCCTGCAGGACATGTGCAGGGTAGGCCCCTGTGGTGTGGGCCACCTGCAGGGGCCGTGGAGGGTGTAGAGGGAACACCTGGGAGGACCCCCACGTGCAATTCACGTATGTGCTCCCCGCGCACCCCTGTAATACACGTACCCTGATGGAATCGCGTGTGATACTTTCCGCGCACCCCTGAAATACACGTACCCTGCTGATATCGCGTGTGAAACTTCCCGCGCACCCCAAGATACACGTAGCCAGGACATTCGCGTGTGAAACTTCCCGCGCACCCCAAGATACACGTAGCCAGGACATTCGCGTGTGGAACTTCCAGCGCACCCCTGGAATACACGTACCCTGCTGATATTGCGTGTGGAACTTCCCGCGCACCCCGAAACACATGTAGCCAGGACATTCACGTGTGGAACTTCCCGCGCATCCCTGATATATACGTACCCTGCTGAATTCACGTGTGAAAATTCCCGCGCACCCCTGATGTACACGTACCCTGATGGAATCGCGTGTGGAACTTCAAGCGCACCCCTGAAATACACGTACCCAGCTGAAATGACGTGAGGTACTTCCCGCGCACCCCAGTGATACACGTAGCCTGCTTGCCGATTTTGTACAGGGTTAGCGCAGCCCTTTGCGCTGGATTGGAGATTTTGATGGCTTTTCCCTGCGCGAGGGGCGTTCTTGGGGGCGTAACTGGCGCTGCTGCAGGGTCGCTGCGCCACTGTGCGCCATGGCTGGTTTTGGTAGCTGGAATCCATGAATACGCTGTGCGCGGAAATGGGTTTTGGCGCACGCGGCTGGCGCAGGGATTCGCACGTGCACACTGTGCGCCAGCCGCGTGCGCCACTTGTGCGCTAAATTCGATGAATTACCCCCTTAAACTTGGCATAAGCATTTAATGTTTGTTCTCTGTCCTGTCTACTGTAAGCTGAGTGTGAACACTTTTTAAAGTCTGTGCTTAGTACCTGTAATGCATCCACAAAAAGATCTAAAGAGGTTGATTTAGGTCTTAAGAACCTGTGGAAACAGTTGCAATTTACCAACTGCAACTCAAAGATGGTGATTTATGCAATATGGTGCCCTTCATAAATTGTATATTGGCATGACTGAGAGAAAAGTTAAGATCAGAATCTCAGACATAAGAGCTGCATAAGAAATTCAGTACTTTCTGCTCCCATGGTTGGCCATTTTCTAACAATGGGAAATACTTCAGAGTCATTGGTGTGGACTGTATTGGTACAAGTTCCGATATCGGGGGACAAAGAAAAAACTACACTATAAAGAACAGAGATTCATTTATCTGTGCAACAGCGTTGAAGTTGGTCTGAGTGAAATGATCCATTGGTCCGCAATTCGAAGTTATGTAATTGAGATTTCAATGGATACAATGCTTGTTGTAAAGTGGTTGACACATTTTGTGCAGTAAAATAATGTTTATTCCTTAGAGTTGCTATAGGGGCATATTCTGACGAAAAGAAAAACACTTGATGTGTTTTGAAACACATACAGGCCGATTCATGGAATAATTAGCGCGGCGCAAGTGGCCACAAACGTGCGATTCGCAGTGGAATAGCGAAAATCGCAGTGCAAGTGCGAAATTCGCACGAAAAGCAGCGCACATCGATTCATCGAAGGCCGTGCGCGAGAAAACCATCGGATGTGCGCTAAAAAAGTGCGCGGCGCACGTTGGCGCACAGGCCATCTAACGGCGTGCGCCAGGTCATAGCGAAAATCGCACAGGCCACAGCGAAAATCGCACATAGCGCGGCGCACACAACAAAAGTAGGCGGAACACGGGGCGTAACACTCGGAATGGGGAAAAACTTGCCAAAATGTTGGCGTCACGGGGGAAGTACAGGGTGCAAGTGCGCGGAACGCCCACACGGTCACCTACAACACGTATTCATGGAATCGAATAGGGCAAAACAGCGCACGGTCAAACCAGCGCACAGGCACAAACACGACCGCCACAAGAAAGCAGGCGGTAGCGTCTCTGCGCCTGTAATAAATGTGCGCCAAAAGGTGCGCCAACAAATAGCGCCAACAAATAGCACCTCTATACAGCTATGATGAATGTCCTATACTGTGGCCCTCCAGGACAAATGACGTGCAAAGGGGTACCCACAAACACGGACACCCGCTGACTGAAAAATAATGTGTGCGTGTACAGGGTACGTGGATTTCAGGGGTGCGTGGGAAGTTTCACACGCGATTTGGCAGGGTACATGGATTTCAGGGGTGCGCGGGAAGTTCCACACGTGATTTGGCCGGGTACGTGCGCGGGAATTTCCATACGCGATTTGGCTGGGTACGTGTATTTCAGGGGTACGCGGGAAATTCTACACGCGATTTGGCTGGGTGCTCCCAGGTATTCCCTGTACACCCTCCACGGCCCCTGCAGGCAGCCGGCACCACAGGGGACTACCATGCACACCTGCTCATGTCACCCAGCACCCCCACCCCCCAGCACTGTGGGGCACCCTCCACCAGGCCCCCACTCATGTCTCCCTGCACCCCCACCTCCCAGCAGTGCAGGGGCAGCCTCCACCAGGCCCCCACTCATGTCTCCCATCACCCCCACCCCCCAGCAGTGCAGGGGCAGCCTCCACCAGGCCCCCACTCATGTCTCCCACCACCCCCACACCCCAGCAGTGCAGGGGCAGCCTCCACCAGGCCCCCACTCATGTCTCCCACCACCCCCACCCCCCAGCCACCAGGGGCAGCCTCCACCAGGCCCCCACTCATGTCTCCCACCACCCCCACCCACCAGCCACCAGGGGCAGCCTCCACCAGGCCTCCACTCAAGTCTCCCACCACCCCCACCCCCCAGACACCATGGGCAGCCCCCAACAGGCTCCCACCCGTGTCTACCACCCCCCCACCCCCCAGCAGTGCAGGGGCAGCCTCCACCAGGCCCCCACTCATGTCTCCCATCACCCCCACCCCCCAGCAGTGCAGGGGCAGCCTCCACCAGACCCCCACTCATGTCTCCCACCACCCCCACCCCCCAGCCACCAGAGGCAGCCTTCACCAGGCCCCCACTCATGTCCAACTCATGTCTCCCTGCACCCCCACCCCCCAGCAGTGCAGGGGCAGCCTCCACCAGGCCCCCACACATGTCTCCCATCACCACAACCCCCCAGCCACCATGGGCAGCCCCCACCAGGGTCCCACCCATGTCTCCCACCCCCCACCCCCCCAGCACTGAGGGGCACCCTCCACCAGGCCCCCACTCATGTCCCCTATCACCCCCACCCCCAGCAGTGCAGGGGCAGCCTCTACCAGGCCCCCACTCATGTCTCCCACCACCCCCACCCCCCAGCCACCAGGGGCAGCCTCTACCAGGCCCCCACTCATGTCTCCCACCACCCCACCCCCCAGCCACCAGGGGCAGCCTCCACCAGGCCCCCACTCATGTTTCCCACCCCTCCCCCCAGCACTGAGGGGCACCCTCCACCAGGCCCCCACTCATGTCCCCTATCACCCCCATCCCCCAGCACTGTGGGGCACCCTCCACCAGGCCCCCACTCATGTCTCCCACCACCACCACCCCCCAGCCACCATGGGCAGCCCCCACCAGGCTCCCACCCGTGTCTCCCACCTCCCACCCCACCCCAGCACTGAGGGGCACCCTCCACCAGGCCCCCACTCATGTCCCCTATCACTCCCACCCCCAGCAGTGCAGGGGCAGCCTCCACCAGGCCCCCACTCATGTCTCCCACCCACCCACCCCCCAGCACTGTGGGGCACCCTCCACCAGGCCCCCACTCATGTCTCCCACCACCCCCACCCACCCCCCAGCCACCAGGGGCAGCCTCCACCAGGCCCCCACTCATGTCCAACTCATGTCTCCCTGCACCCCCAACCCCCAGCAGTGCAGGGGCAGCCTCCACCAGGCCCCCACTCATGTCCAACTCATGTCTCCCTGCACCCCCACCCCCAGCAGTGCAGGGGCATCCTCCACCAGGCCCCCACTCATGTCTCCCACCCACCCCACCCCCCAGCACTGTGGGGCAGCCTCCACCAGGCCCCCACTCATGTCTCCCACCCCCCCAGCACGAGTGGCACCCTCCACCAGGCCCCCACTCATGTCCCCTATCACCCCCACCCCCCAGCAGTGCAGGGGCAGCCTCCACCAGGCTCCCACTCATGTCTCCCACCCACCCCACCCCCCAGCACTGTGGGGCACCCTCCAACAGGCCCCCACTCATGTCTCCCACCACCCCCACCCCCCAGCCACCAGGGGCAGCCTCCACCAGGCCCCCACTCATGTCCAACTCATGTCTCCCTGCACCCCCACCCCCAGCAGTGCAGGGGCATCCTCCACCAGGCCCCCACTCATGTCTCCCACCCACCCCACCCCCCAGCACTGTGGGGCAGCCTCCACCAGGCCCCCACTCATGTCTCCCACCCCCCCCAGCACTGAGGGGCACCCTCCACCAGGCCCCCACTCATGTCCCCTATCACCCCCACCCCCCAGCAGTGCAGGGGCAGCCTCCACCAGGCCCCCACTCATGTCTCCCACCCACCCCACCCCCCAGCACTGTGGGGCGCCCTCCACCAGGCCCCCACTCATGTCTCCCACCACCCCACCCCCCAGCCACCAGGGGCAGCCTCCACCAGGCCCCCACTCATGTCTCTCTGCACCCCCACCCCCCAGCAGTGCAGGGGCAGCCTCCACCAGGCCCCCACTCATGTCCAACTCATGTCTCCCTGCACCCCCACCCCCAGCAGTGCAGGGGCACCCTCCACCAGGCCCCCACTCATGTCTCCCACCCACCCCACCCCCCAGCACTGTGGGGCAGCCTCCACCAGGCCCCCACTCATGTCTCCCACCCCCCACCCCCCCAGCACTGAGGGGCACCCTCCACCAGGCCCCCATTCATGTCCCCTATCACCCCCACCCCCCAGCAGTGCAGGGGCAGCCTCCACCAGGCTCCCTGTCATGTCTCCCACCACCCCCACCCACCAGCCACCAGGGGCAGCCTCCACCAGGCCTCCACTCATGTCTCCCACCACCCCACCCCCCAGCCACCATGGGCAGCCCCCACCAGGCTCCCACCCATGTCTACCACCCCCCACCCCCCAGCAGTGCAGGGGCAGCCTCCACTAGGCCCCCACTCATGTCTCCCATCACCCCCACCCCCCAGCAGTGCAGGGGCAGCCTCCACCAGGCCCCCACTCATGTCTTCCACCACCCCCACCACCCAGCACTGTGGGGCAGCCTCCACCAGGCCCCCACTCATGTCACCCCAGCACTGAGGGGCACCCTCCACCAGGCCCCCACTCATGTCCCCTATCACCCCCACCCCCCAGCAGTGCAGGGGCAGCCTCCAACCGGCCACCACTCATGTCTCCCACCCACCCACCAGCACTGTGGGGCACCCTCCACCAGGCCCCCACTCATGTCTCCCACCACCCCCACCCCCCAGCCACCAGGGGCAGCCTCCACCAGGCCCCCACTCATGTCCAACTCATGTCTCCCTGCACCCCCATCCCCCAGCAGTGCAGGGGCAGCCTCCACCAGGCCCCCACTTATGTCTCCCACCCACCCCACCCCCCAGCACTGTGGGGCACCCTCCACCAGGCTCCCACTCATGTCTCCCACCCATCCCCACCCCCAGCAGTGCAGGGGCAGCCTCCACCAGGCCCCCACTCATGTCTCCCATCACCCGCACCCCCCAGCAGTGCAGGGGCAGCCTTGACCAGGCCCCCACTCATGTCTCCCACCACCCCCACCACCCAGCCACCAGGGGCAGCCTCCACCAGGCCCCCACTCATGTCCAACTCATGTCCCCTATCACCCCCACCCCCAGCAGTGCAGGGAGAGCCTCCACCAGGCCCCCACTCATGTCTCCCACCACCCCCACCCCCCAGCCACCATGGGCAGCTCCCACCAGGCTCCCACCCATGTCTACCACCACCCCCACCCCCCAGCAGTGCAGGGGCAGCCTCCACCAGGTCCACACTCATGTCTCCCACCCCCCACCCCTCCCGCACTGAGGGGCACCCTCCACCAGGCCCCCACTCATGTCCCCTATCACCCCCACCCCCCAGCAGTGCAGGGGCAGCCTCCACCAGGCCCCCACTCATGTCTCCCACCCACCCCACCCACCCCACCCCCCAGCACTGTGGGGCACCCTCCACCAGGCCCCTACTCATGTCTCCCACCCCACCCACCCCCCAGCACTGTGGGGCAGCCTCCACCAGGCCCCCACTCATG
The DNA here is from genome assembly GCF_040938575.1 of Ambystoma mexicanum. Taxonomy (NCBI): domain Eukaryota; kingdom Metazoa; phylum Chordata; class Amphibia; order Caudata; family Ambystomatidae; genus Ambystoma; species Ambystoma mexicanum. Next base: position 68,611,215 of record NC_090923.1, on the reverse strand, counting down.
TCTCCCACCCCCCACCCCCCCAGCACTGAGGGACACCCTTCACCAGGCCCCCACTCATGTCCCCTATCACCCCCACCCCCCAGCAGTGCAGGGGCAGCCTCCACCAGGCCCCCACTCATGTCTCCCACCCACCTCAGCCCCCAGCACTGTGGGGCACCCTCCACCAGGCCCCCACTCATGTCTCCCACCCACCCTACCCCCCAGCACTGTGGGGCAGCCTCCACCAGGCCCCCACTCATGTCTCCCACCCACCCCACCCCCCAGCACTGTGGGGCACCCTCCACCAGGCCCCCACTCATGTCTCCCACCACCCACACCCCCCAGCCACCATGGGCAGCCCCCACCAGGCTCCCACCCATGTCTACCACCACCCCCACCCCCCAGCAGTGCAGGGGCAGCCTCCACCAGGCCCCCACTCATGTCTCCCATCACCACCACCCCCCAGCCACCATGGGCAGCCCCCTCCAGGCTACCACCCATGTCTCCCACCCCCCACCCCCCCGAGCACTGAGGGGCACCCTCCACCAGGCCCCCACTCATGTCCCCTATCACCCCCACCCCCAGCAGTGCAGGGGCAGCCTCTACCAGGCCCCCACTCATGTCTCCCACCACCCCCACCCCCCAGCCACCAGGGGCAGCCTACACCAGGCCCCCACTCATGTCTCCCACCCCCCACCCCCCCAGCACTGAGGGGCACCCTCCACCAGGCCCCCACTCATGTCCCCTATCACCCCCACCCCCCAGCAGTGCCGGGGCAGCCTCCACCAGGCCCCCACTCATGTCTCCCACCCACCCCACCCCCCAGCACTGTGGGGCACCCTCCACCAGGCCTCCACTCATGTCTCCCACCACCACCACCCCCCAGCCACCATGGGCAGCCCCACCAGGCTCCCACCCATGTCTCCCACCCCCACCCCCCCAGCACTGAGGGGCACCCTCCACCAGGCCCCCACTCATGTCCCCTATCACCCTCACCCCCAGCAGTGCAGGGGCAGCCTCCACCAGGCCCCCACTCATGTCTCCCACCCACCCACCCCCCAGCACTGTGGGGCACCCTCCACCAGGCCCCCACTCATGTCTCCCACCACCCCCACCCCCCAGCCACCAGGGGCAGCCTCCACCAGGCCCCCACTCATGTCCAACTCATGTCTCCCTGCACTCCCACCCCCCAGCATTGCAGGGGCAGCCTCCACCAGGCCCCCACTCATGTCCAACTCATGTCTCCCTGCACTCCCACCCCCCAGCATTGCAGGGGCAGCCTCCACCAGGCCCCCACTCATGTCTCCCACCACCCCACCCCCCAGCACTGTGGGGCAGCCTCCACCAGGCCCTCACTCATGTCTCCCACCCCCCACCCCACCAGCACTGAGGGGCACCCTCCACCAGGCCCCCACTCATGTCCCCTATCACCCCCACCCCGCAGCAGTGTAGGGGCAGCCTCCACCAGGCCCCCACTCATGTCTCCCACCCACCCCACCCCCCAGCACTGTGGGGCACCCTCCACCAGGCCCCCACTCATGTCTCCCACCACCCCCACCCCCCAGCCACCAGGGGCAGCCTCCACCAGGCCCCCACTCATGTCTCCCTGCACCCCCACCCCCCAGCAGTGCAGGGGCAGCCTCCACCAGGCCCCCACTCATGTCCAACTCATGTCTCCCTGCACCCCCACCCCCCAGCAGTGCAGGGGCAGCCTCCACCAGGCCCCCACTCATGTCTCCCACCCACCCCACCCCCCAGCACTGTGGGGCACCCTCCACCAGGCCCCCACTCATGTCTCCCACCACCCCCACCCCCCAGCCACCAGGGGCAGCCTCCACCAGGCCCCCACTCATGTCTCCCTGCACCCCCACCCCCCAGCAGTGCAGGGGCAGCCTCCACCAGGCCCCCACTCATGTCCAACTCATGTCTCCCTGCACCCCCACCCCCAGCAGTGCAGGGGCAGCCTCCACCAGGCCCCCACTCATGTCGTCCACCCACCCCACCCCCCAGCACTGTGGGGCAGCCTCCAACAGGCCCCCACTCATGTCAGAACCCCCCCACCCCCCCCAGCACTGAGGGGCACCCTCCACCAGGCCCCCACTCATGTCCCCTATCACCCCCATCCCCCAGCAGTGCAGGGGCAGCCTCCAAACTGGCCCCCACTCATGTCTCCCACCCAACCACCAGCACTGTGGGGCACCCTCCACCAGGCCCCCACTCATGTCTCCCACCACCCCCACCCCACAGCCACCAGGGGCAGCCTCCACCAGGCCCCCACTCATGTCCAACTCATGTCTCCCTGCACCCCCACCCCCCAGCAGTGCAGGGGCAGCCTCCACCAGGCCCCCACTCATGTGTCCCACCCACCCACCCCCCAGCACTGTGGGGCACCCTCCACCAGGCCCCCACTCATGTCTCCCCCCCCCAGCCACCAGGGGCAGCCTCCACCAGGCCCCCACTCATGTCTCCCACCACCCCCACCCACCAGCCACCAGGGGCAGCCTCCACCAGGCCCCCACTCATGTCTCCCACCACCCCCACCGCCCAGCCACCATGGGCAGCCCCCACCAGGCTCCCACCCATGTCTAACACCCACCCATCCCCCAGCAGTGCAGGGGCAGCCTCCACCAGGCCCCCACTCATGTCTCCCATCACCCCCACCCCCCAGCAGTGCAGAGGCAGCCTCCACCAAGCCCCCACTCATGTCTCCCACCACCCCCAACCCCCAGCCACCAGGGGCAGCCTCCACCAGGCCCCCACTCATGTCCAACTCATGTCTCCCTGCACCCCCACCCCCCAGCAGTGCAGGGGCAGTCTCCACCAGGCTCCCACTCATGTCTCCCACCCCCCACCCCCCCAGCACTGAGGGGCACCCTCCACCAGGCCCCCACTCATGTCCCCCTGGAACCAGGTCCTCACAATCCCCAATCATGTGCGTTATGGTCAGCCTCCACAGCCAAAAGGCCCTACCAAGTAACCCATTCACCCACATGGAAATGGAAATTACATGTTACACCCCCAATGTTCATAAAGCAAATGAACCCATGTCCGTCACACACAATGGTTGCAATTGAATGGGAAAACACCCAACATGACATGCATGAAACCAAAGAGATACCACACAGTGAAGTATGAAAACAAAATTGTATTAACAAAAATTGAATGCAAATGAAATGAAACAAACTACAATGGCAATAAAAAAAAAATAAGCTGCATGTCCGTCAAAAAAAATTAAAACTACAAATCCAAATTCAAAAAAATGTTGTCCAAAGTCACATTAAAAATAAAATCAATCCAAGAGAGAAAAATAAATGCAAAGACCATTGCTCCATGGTGAATAAATAAAAACAAAAAAATAAAACAATCCAATGAAGAACTATGTACAAAACATCCAAGGGTCCATGAGCCCAACTGAACAAAGGAAACCTACAAAATACCCTAACTAAAATGCAACTATATACAAAAAGTGGAGCAGTGTCCGTCGACTCCAAATCATAAGAAGAAACAAAGGAAACCTGAAACTAAAGAACTATATACAAAGGCGGCGGGCAAGTCCAGCGGCTCACTCCGTGGTGTTCCGGGCCAGGGCATCATCAAACTCCTCTTCGATGTCCCGGAGGCGGTCCTGTTCCATGGCCCCGAGGGTCCGCAGGGACGACGCCATCTGCTCCTCCAACCCCCTGCGGATTGCCTCGAGGCACTCGGCCCGCCTCAGGGCCCTCCGCATGGAGTTCTCCGCCCTGACCATCGTGAGCCGTGCCTCTTCCGCCCGCCGCCGCTCCACACCTATCTGCTGGCCCAACCGCAGCCACACGGAAGACACTTCCTGTCCTGGGTCCTCCTGCCCTCCGGCCGATGCCTGCCCCTCCGATGTTGATGGCCCCGAGCCATGATGCCTCCCACGTTGACTCTGCTGCTGCCTCCGACGCAACCGCCTCTGCCAGTACGACAGCATCCAGGCTGATGGAATCCACCGACGCCGTTGTGCACGTGCCCTGCCCGATGATGCCGGCACATCCTCCATCTGCTGGAGTAAAGTTGCTGTGGTGTCCACCCCTGCTGGACCTCCGACTCCCGACTGTGGCAGGGATGGGATCCCCACCGAGCTGGCTTGCATTGGTCAGGGCAGGTCCACAGGGGGCCCTGGTGGCATCTGGGCCGGAAGACGGCAAGGAGAACGACCGGCGTATAGCCTCCACAGAGGAGGAGAGGGCCGCCAGATTGGCCGACACATGCAGGAAACCCCCGAACATGGAAGATCCCAATTGGGCCACGTTGGCACGGTGCTCTTCGTGATGACGTGCGTGCTCCTCCCGGGAAGCACGCACGTCATCACGAATTGCACCCGCGTGCATCGCGACCCCAATCAGGACCTTCTCCATACGACCACGGGTCCCCTCGTCCACAGGTGGAGGGGAGTCAGGTGACATGGACATCCCCTCTACCTGCGGACGGGCCTGGGACGGGGCATCCCTGCTGGTGCATGGTGGTGCACTCACAGGGTCAGGGACAGCGACATGAACAGGCCCCTCCATAGTGACCTGTGCTGCCTCCTGCCCCTACCCCTGGACTGCACCACTTGCACCAGCAGGGATGCCCCATCCAGGCCCCATGTGCGCCTCAGTGGCGGCCTCCTCCTCCTCTGTGGAAACCACCAACCTGGATGGCTCCTCACCGTCTTCCGCCGTAGCAGGCCCCTGTGGGGGCTCACCCACCCCTTCCGCTGCAGCCGTGGGGGCATCCCCGCCGCCTTGCTCCACAGCGCCGTCTCCGCCCTCTTCTTCACTAGCCGCTGCGTAGAGGGAGACATAGAACACAAGCATCAGGGTACTGTACAATGGTCCCCTAGACAGGAAGCAATAGCAGATGAGTACCACTGTCAAAGTACACTTCCATCATGTCCCTCCACAACACATGGGTCAGTCCAGGCAAAACACACACAGTAACAGGCATGGTGCATGCCATGGACATTTCCATACATGTCCAATGGACTCCTGAAACATACAATGATATGGAACTCACATGCATCATGGGTCATGCCTACCACATGCACACACTTCACCTCAGTCACATCCATCTGGCCTCATACACCCCAAACACAGCGGATACAAGGATAACTAGGCTGCATCAGTGAATCTGTGCATTGTCACAGACATGTGTCATGCATCCATGGCATTCACAAGTCACAGACACGCAGGTCATGCACACAGACATGGCTAACATATATGTACCTGGCATCAGCACCCATCCCTCACCCCCACCCATGTCCAGGACAGAGACTGGCATGCTCTCATTTGTAAAATCTGCATAGGGCTCCACATGTCGCATTTAAACACATGCAACGTCCATGTGGTTCACACATCACTGGTCGCACATGCATTACCATGATGTCCCTGCACACATACATGCGTACATGGCCTATGTCACACATACAGGCAAGTATCAGACAACCAGCACACCGCAACATGCCCTGTCTCACACAGCAATGCTTGGCCACTTACCGCTCAACTCCAGACGGGTCTCCATCTCAAGGATCTGGGCGTGGAGCGCTGGGCGTACGCGTTCCAGGACCCTCATCTGGATGGCACTCATGCGGCCCCGGCCCCCCTCCACGAGGCGCCGGGCCTTCACGAGGGTCCTGGACCTCAAGTCCTCCCAGCGCTTCTTGATCTTCTGGACGTTGCGGGTTGCCACCCCCTCCGCGTTGATGGCAACCACACAGTCGGCCCAGATCCTCTCCCGTCCTTCCTTGCTGGCGCGGGACGATCCAAAGAGGGCATCATACTGCCCCAGGACATGCTCCACCAGGACACCAACTTCGGTGGCAGTGAAGCTGGTGCCCCTCTGCCCCTCTGGCCTGGGGTTACCACTGGTGCCAGATGTCGAAGTGCCCGACATGGCAACCCCAGAGGCAGGAGTGGGTGGGCAACTGGGTCCTGGGGCTGGGCTGTGGAGCGATGTTATCCCAGTCGGGAGTCTTCTGTTCCAGCAGGGGTGGACACAGCAACTGGACCCCTGCAGATGGCTGATGTGCAGGCACCAAATGGCAGGGCACGGTGGCAGCAGGCAGGCAGGCAGGCAGGCAGGCAGCAGCAGCTGGCACGTGGGAGGCTGCTCGGGGCACTGGGGGGCAGTAATTCGGCCTTCTGGGCAGGAGCGTGGTCTTCCGTGTGCTTTCGCATGGCCCGCTTGATACGGAGTGATTTGGCACGTGAAAATCCTGCACGTCAGCGTGAAATTCGAGGAAAGGCCCTTAGCGCGTAAGCGCGTCAGCACTCATATGCGATTCTATTGGACCAAAGGCCCTCAGCGCGTAAGCGCGTCTGTGACGTGACCCGCACGGGTGTTTCCCTCATAGCACGTGATGACGGAGCACACGTGGAAAGACTGCACGTCAGAGTGTCATCGCGTGTAATTGGACACAAGTGCGCGTACACGCGATTGGCCTATGTACGTGTATTTCAGGGGTGCGCAGGCACTTACAGACTCGAGTACATCAGCGCACGTGTATTCCGGGGTGCGCGGGAATTTCTACACGCTATTGGCCTGGGTACGTGGATTTCAGGGGTGCGCGGGAAGTTTCACACGCTCGCCTACAACACGCGCAAAGAAACACGTACGCCAGTAGGAAGCAGGCATACGTCGACCCGCGACGCATAACTTTGCGCGCAACAAACTAACAAGCTCAGACGCCAGGATGAATATACCGTTCCTAGCAGCAGTGGCAGTGGGCTAACAAAGGAGGAGGAGGAGGATAGTCAGGGCCAGAATTTTCACACTCAGAACCAGCCTTTTTTGGATGCCTGATGACTAGGTGTATGGGAGGTACAGGTTTCCACCACATATAATACTGGACCTGGTGAGTGAGTGGGAGGATGACCTCACATCACCCACCCTGTGCTCCCAAGCACTCAGCCCCCTGGAGAAGGTCCTCAATGTACTGCACTTCTTAGCCACTGGATCATTTCAGTGGACAAGTGCCATAGTGGGTGGGGTGTCACAGGCCACGCAGTCACGCTGCCTACACCAGGTCTTGAACATTATTACTGCACGCCCTTCAGTCCGCAGGCACATATACATGCCCAGAACACCTGCAGAAAGGCATGCTTCCGCCCTGGATTTTTACGGTGTGGCACGATTCTCCAAAGTGCTAGGTGCCATCGACTGCACCCCCCCAGGGCATCTGAGCACATCTATAGGAACCGCAAGCACTGGCATTCCATCAACGTGCAGGTAGTATGTAATGCCAAGGGAATCATCACCTCAGTATATGCCAACTATCCCGGGTCCACCCACGACAGCTTCATTTACCGAATGTCCACCCTAAGCCGGGACCTAGAAGCTGGGCGGCATGGCGATACATGGCTGCTTGGTGAGTATGAATGCCACTGCACATGCATGCATGTCAGATACTGAGCAAGGTCACAACCCCACCAATGATACCCATCACCGCCTCCACAGGGGACAGTGCCTACCCTCTCAGCCCCCACATGATGACGCCAATTCGGAACCCCACCACGCCACCCGAGGGAAGATATAACACAGCCCACATTGCAACCCGGGGCATAGTGGAGCACACATTCGGAGTGCTTAAGTCACGCTTTCGCTCCCTTGACCGTTCTGGCGGGCAGCTGTTATACGCTCCCCCAGTAGTGTGCAGGATCATAGTGGCAGCATGTGTCCTGCACAACGTTGCGACACGCCGGGGCCTGGCCGTGGACATGGTGGTGCCCCCACATCCCCAACCACATGCACGCCCGCTGCGCATGGGAGGGGAAAGGGCACGGGGGGAGGCAGCCCGTACACAGCTAGTGGCTAATTACTTCACATAGAAATCACCCCCCTGTGGAGAGCACACTGCCCTGACACATACCATCTGACAATCAATGATGACTCAACCTGACAATGATCCTGAATGTCTGGAGAATCAACCGTCAAAACCATATCAGCCTGAGATTGTTCACCTGGAAGTGTTACAATGGGCCTCATTAGGACCCTGGCGGAGAGGGTTTTACGCCAGCGTAGTGCATGGCGTACCTCTCCGCCATACTACGAGTTCCCGTAGCGCCATGGCGGCCTTTTCCGCCTGGTTTTACCAGGCGGAGAAAACCATGGCGCTACGGGACCTCGTTGTTAATTACGCCACCGTATTTTACGGTGGCGTAATTAACTCCTTCCCCACTCCCATTATACCCTATGGGGCAAAAATGGGAATGGGGAAGGGCAGAATGGGGATTGGGGATTTACCGCTCCGCCGAGGTCGGAATGGGGCGGTAAATCCGCCAACCCCCATGGCGCTATCGGCGGCTTTCCGCCATGCTTCGCGGTGCATTTAGCACCGCGAAATCCGCCTGGGTCCTAATGAGGCCCAATGTGTGCATCCCTACCTACACAGACACCACCAATGCAGTTTCGTGAAAAAACACATTCATGCAGCTAAAATGAATACCCACTTGCAAAATGCAACATGAGGACAGTGCCATGTCACCCAACCCATCCCCAGCACTGCCACACGACACACCATGCCATGTCATGCTATGTGCGGGTAAACAAAGTAATCCCCACAACATGACACAAGTGTCACAAAGTACAGTGTCCATAATTGAAACTTGCGACACCTGAAATGCTCACAGTAATGCAGGACCAACAACACACTTGAGCAGGTATTTAGCAATAACACTTATCAGCTACTGACCCTCAAAACTACCATTAACATGACATTACGAATGTAAGAAATTAGTAGTCTCACCACCTGGAAATGCCTGCACTCCCACCACATCCAACTGTACAGTGTTGCCGCCATGTAGAGTTGTAGGTGCACTGCTGCCAACATGGACTCCATCTACAAAGTAGAGGGCCTTGTGTAGACATGAGGAAAGGACCTGCAAATTAGGAGGTAGACATGGATGATGAGTTACACATCTATGCAACATGCAGTGTACAACACAACAGCAATATGCACTAGGAATGTATACACAGTATTGACTAGACTATCCACACATGTAGTGGGAGTCCAATGTCACCATGTACGTCAATGTCACTTGGGCACACCCTTTGCAAGCCCATGGAAACGGGAAGCAGGAGGGGTGTGTGTGACAAAAACCCAATCATCTGAACCAAATACATGACAAGCCTGCATGTGCCCAGCCACAATGCAGCGTATGCCCACGGGAGGCACACAAGGCAACACACTGTCCCAAAAGAAAATAAAAAAATAAAAAATAAAAATAAAAATAAAAAATGGCCATTAATGGGCCCGGGGGGGTTGGGGAGGCCACCCAGGAGGTCCGAGGACAGGGTGCACACCAAAACCCACCTGTGTGGATCTTGCGAGAAAAAAAACACCTCCATGGGCTCATGGCCCACACGGCTACCCTATTGTGGGAGTATCACTGCTGTTGCTATTCTCACCCTGTGCAGCTGCATCCGGAGGTGGTGGCACTATGGGAGGCAGCCCACGCAAGGCCCTAGTCTGTTCCTCCATGGCTGCAAGCATGCGGGTGTGGTAGGTCTCGTTCTGGAGGATGAGTGTGCGGAGGTCCCCATGCAACAACTCACGGGATGCCCGGACCTCCGCCCTAGTTGCCTGCATCTCAGCTGAGAGCGTACGGGTGAGATGCTCCAGCTGCTGTTCCGTCCTTCGGTTTGTTGAAGCCTCAAGCTCAACAAGAGTCGTCCTGAGGTGAAGGAGTTCCAGCCTCAGGGCTTTCCTGTGGCCCTGGGACTCTATGGAGATGGCTTCCTGCAGAGTCACCAGTGCCGCCCGCCTGTCCCTGTTGGACACCAACATGTCCTCCCTGTGTGACTGGCAGATGGAGTCGGTTGCCTGCTGTAGTCCCTCCATCAGCCTTTCGGGGGGGACAATGGAAGTGGCCACCCTATCCATGGCCTGAGCCATCATCTCTGATGATGCTGCCTGTCGGGTTGCCATACCGTAAATGGATTGCTCCCATGCGGTATTGCCAGGTGGCGTACAGCCACCACGTCGGCGGGCACCACACCTGTCTGGGGCAAGGCGAACTGCGCCTTGCTGTGCCGGCACTGCCTGAGGCTGCAGGACTGCATTCCCCCTCTGATCTGCTGGCCCAGGAACATGATCAGATGTCGCGGAGTGTGACCCTGCATCCGTAACCACCAAAGGCGTACCTGCCAACACTGACATCCCTATTGAGGGTTCTAACCCTGGTGCAGGTGGGTCAGACAGAACAGAATCCCTCCCAGGAACACTCACCTGCGACGGCACGTAGGTCTCATCATCCGAATCAACACCTGAGTACAGCTCGGGGGAGGTGCAGCCAGAGACACCCCTTGAGAGCACGACCTGCAGCAGTTGTGGGTTCTTACCCACCACCACACCACGTCCCTCACTGGTGGTCGGTCGGCACTCAGACCCCTCCTGGGTCTGCACCATCTCCACAACCCCAGCAGTATCAGGTGCGTCTTCCCCTGCAAAGACATAAAAGAAAACAAATGGAAACAGGCATTAGCACCATGGCACACAATGAGGGCTGAGAAGCAACAGAACCAGTACTTGATTGACACATGTCCCACATGACTAAAACCCTCCCATGCATGCACCCTCACTGCGTATGAAGGGGAGGCAAATGGCACACATTGATGACACCAAGATGGAAGATCAACACATTTGCTGCATGCTGCCTAGCAGTAGCATCACACATTGGCCTGTGATTGCCAGGTGAAATACACATGCCATCACACAGATGGCATGTACCATTGCTATTGAGTGAAGATGGAGAGGAGGGCAGCACTTATTCTTTCAGGCCAGTTCCCTCATGTAATAGCTTTTCTAATTCAAACAGGTCTGATTTTTCACCTGGAGCTGCCAGTCCAAAATGGTCCGATTGCACAGGGACATGTCTAAACAAATGATATCCAGGTAACAAAGTCACTCCACTTTACCATAGCCATCTCAGACATGTGACTAGAGGACTGAGAAATCCCTAGTAAAAGTGGTGCAATGCAAACAATCTGCCTGAATGAACAGAGAAAAATAAGCAACAATGCTGTGGCAAGGTGACACTTCAAGGGCAACTGGCGTGCTGTTGGGCTAGATGTCTACTGTTGGCAGAAGGGATACTGCTATGGCCAAATGCTGCTGCGCAGAATGTATTGGATGAAGCACATGGGTGACCCAAACAACTCAGGCGCACACACCCTCACCTGGCACACAAACAGAAGCCCTCATACACACACCATGCACATGGATGACACACACATGCATGTGCACTCACCGGACAATGCCTCATAATCTGGCAGATCTCCCACGCCTTGGATCTGTTCCTCCGTGACGTAGGTCCCAGCGACTGACTCATGTGGAGTGAGTTCCATGTCTTCTACTGGAGACCCACCTCCAGTCACTAGAGTTGCGGCATGACTTGAGGCCAGCTTATTCTTTGCCCTGCGCTTTAGGTCATTCCAGCGGTTATAGCAATCATTGGCTGTGCGCCTCACGATTCCAAGGGCACTTACGATGTCCGCAACGGTCTGCCAGTGTGCCTGGCATTGTGCAAGTGTGGTCTTGGATCCTGCAACAATGACCATTTCGTTATCATGTGCGGACACATACTCGACAAGTGCATTCAGTTCGGCATCGGTGAAGCTGGGCTTCCTCGACGGGCCGGACTGTGTAGCCGTGTCTGGGGCATCAGTCTGTGCCGGACGAGCACTCTTCCTCTTCCGCTTGGAAGGTGGTTGGGATCCTGAGTGTCCTACGCCGCTCTGGACACTAGGGGCAGGAGCCCTGGTGGACTCTGTATCAGGAGTGTGGGATTGCACACTCAGCATGGGAGTTGGTGCAGGCATTGGCTCAAGTGTAATGGTGTCAGGGGGAATGTCAGCAGGATGGACTAGGACCGACACTGTCCTGGCTGGGTGTGTGAGAGCTGGGGTGGATGGAGCCGCAGCTGCCCCTGCAGCCTCTCCACCCTGCCTACTTGGGGCAGCAGATGACCTTGCTGCCCCTGATCCACGTGGCCTGATGACATCAACGTGCACCAGCGCACGTGTCATAGGCCTGCTGACCTGGAAGTCAGCCATGGAGTCAGCCAGGTCTGGTGCCACAATGGGCTGGTCCAACAAGGGCTGAGCATGGATGGTGTCAGCCACATCACCCTCAACCAGGGGGGCTGGGAGGTGGGATTATGGGTGCCCTTGACTGGTCCTCCACACATGGGGGGACAGGGTCACCCTGCAAGTAACGACCACGTCCCCTACCGGATCCACCACGGCCACCACTTGTGGCTCGTCCACCTTTGCCACCCTTACGGATTCCTCGCCTCCCAACCATGGCACTGATGTTAATGTGCGTATGGGAGTGGCTGTAAACTATTGTCCTGGGCAATTGGGGGTCAAAGGGGTTGGGTACCAGATGGTAATCGTACCCTAGTGCTCTAGCAAGGCTGAATGTGACCCCTGGGGAAAGATGACTGGTCACGCAACGCACAGGAAGCCCAAAAAAGGGAGATAACGTGCACGCAACCTCTCCTAGACCACGTGTGCGGAAAAATAAACCTGCACTACGCTGTGGCACCCAGTAACACAAGAATGAACGTATGCGTGTCACGCGCAGCCTAGAATGACCTCTGAAGGGGTAGGCTACACACGGGGCAAGCACAGATGTTAGATACGTGCGTGACTCACCGTCTGCCAGGAAAAAGACCGTGAAAAAGAAGCGCGTGTGTGCGTTGGCAACACCCCCGCCAAAAGAAGAATTGTACGCTGTCTGAGGAGACAGGACAACAGTAGAAGGGAACGCTGTTTGAGGGAACAGGCCCAGGAAAACCAGAAAAAGAGAAAAAAGAGAAAAAGCTGTCAGAGGTAACAGGGAGTACGAACTTGAAACGCCGTGAAGTAAATCGCGTGTGAAACGACAAGAAGTACAGATTTCACCCACTCGCTCTCCACGAAAAGCACGTACAAGGAAATGGTGTTCTACACGTACCTTTTATGCAGGCCCACACGTCCAGCGTCACTTCCGCGTGTACGTGCTAGGGCCATTTCCACCAATTACACGCTTTGTCACTTCCGCGTGTACGCGCTAAGGCCATTTCCACCAATTACACGCTTTGTCACTCGGACGTGTCTTTCATTTTTTTAACACACAACATTTCAAACGTGTGCCATATTCAACGTGCACGTGACTTCATAGACGCGCATACGCTGGTGGCCTTTGGGCCAATGAATGTACAGACGTGTGCTGATGCGCTTACGCGCTAAGGGCCTTTCCTCAATTACACGCAGACATGCTGGATTTTCACGTGCAAAATCACTCCGTATCAAGCTGGCCACGCGTTCACACACGGAAGACCACGCTCCTGCCCAGAAAGCCGAATTACTGCCCCCAGAGCCCTGAGAACGCTCCCACCTGCCATCTGCTGCTGCCTGACTGCCTGCTGCCCACGTGCCCTGCCATTTGCTGCCTGCACATCAGCCAGGGGTGCTGTTGCTGTGACCACCCCTGCTGGAACCTGTTCTGACTTGAGTGTCGTGTAGATCGATGAGTCCTCTGTCCCCAAGTGACGCACAGGGGAACTTAATAGAAACCCGCTGTGCGACCTTTGAGGCCACAGGTGGGAGATGTCTTCCCAGATCCACGGAGCCTCTGGAACACCGATGCTGCTGTCGAGAAGGAACGGGGTTAAGTACCAGGCAATCACAACACAGTCAGATAAACAAAAGGATCTAAAATGTCTTACCTATCTGGTGTAAGGGTAACCCAGGTAACCTAGTAGAGAGGTTCGAGACTCAGTTGATGCGGCGGTCCCTGGAAAGGTAGAACCGCAGGTTAGCGTGGATGAAGGGCTAGCCACCTGTAGGAGAGAGGGCTTGACTTGAATCCCAAGAAGGGAAAGGGCGTAGAAGTTCAGCAAGGTAACCAGGGATGATCCAAAGGCAAGTCAAGGTGAAGTCCAAAATCCGGCAACAGGTCAACAGTTCCAAGCAAAGGTACAAAAGGGGTGTCCGAGGGAGTCCGAGGTAGAGTTCCGTGATCAAGATAGCAAGGAGCAAGTAGTAACGCCAAACAGGGTCTGAAGCCAGCTGAGAAGCAATGAGTGTTCTGTCTCTCAGACCTTTATACTGTGTGTCTGGGAGTCATGTGACGTCTCTGGATCATGTGACGTCCAATAAGGACACGTGACTCTGGATCACGTGACCGACGTGGTGACGTAACACCGCCCCTTCTGCCATACGCTCTCCAAGGCAATTGCCAATGCAGAAAGGGCTGCAATCGAGCCCGTACACCAAAGCTGGTACGGGGTTTCCGGTTCTTTGGGTTAACCGAATCACCTGAGCCTGGAACCGTGGGAGGGGATGGTGGAGATATGTGAGCAGTGTTCTGATGTGTAGCGAACTGGTGTGCAGAGGATCGTCTAACATAGCCCCCCCCCCAACGGCCCACGACCCCGTGGGCTGGACGGATGATCCTTATGGAAGCGGGTCACCAGCCGAGGGGCGTTCAGATCCAAGGCGGAAACCCATGAACGCTCCTCCGGGCCGTAACCCTTCCAATCCACCAGATATTGGAGCCTACCCCTAAACCATCGGGACCCTAAAATGGCCGTCACCTCAAAGACATCAGGAGAGGACAGGGACACCGGTGCAACAGGGGTACGAAGGCGGACAGAATCGGGGCAAGGCTTGAGGAGGGACACATGGAAGACAGGATGGATACGCCAAGAACTAGGAAGCACCAGACGAAAAGCCACCGGATTCACTACCTGTGAGACTACATACGGGCCGACAAAACGAGGTAGCAGTTTCCGGCAACCCACTAGGCGAAGGTGACGTGAAGACAACCAGACCCTAGAACCCACCACCAGAGGGGGAGCAGCCAGACGTTTGCCATCCACACGGGCCTTCATGGCAGTCTTCGCTTCCGTGAGATGCACCACAGTACTAGCATGTACAGCAGACAGATCCCTAACACGTCGTGGCCGCAGGATTCGAAGAACTAGAAGCATCAGGGACTGGCAAGACCTTGGGATGTTGGCCGTAGAGGGCGTAGAAAGGAGAATAACCTGTAGCTGAATGAGCCGCGTTATTGTACGCAAACTCAGCAAGCCGCAAAGCGGCCAACCAGG
The DNA here is from genome assembly GCF_040938575.1 of Ambystoma mexicanum. Classification (NCBI taxonomy): domain Eukaryota; kingdom Metazoa; phylum Chordata; class Amphibia; order Caudata; family Ambystomatidae; genus Ambystoma; species Ambystoma mexicanum. The sequence continues at coordinate 68,596,135 of NC_090923.1, read as the reverse complement.
AGGTCTGATGTTGCAATATAAGGCAGCGAAGATACTGCTCCATAGATTGATTCGTCCTTTCGGTCTGCCCATCGGTCTCAGGATGATATGCCGAAGAATACCTGGTATCAATGCCCAACAATTTAGTCAACGACCTCCAAAACCGAGAGGTGAACTGCGATCCTCGATCGGATATAATGACCGAAGGGAGGCCGAATAACATGAACACATGTTCAAAAAACAAGTCCGCCAAGACCGGGGCCGAAGGAATACCTTTACAAGGGACAAAACGAGCCATTTTTGTAAACGTGTCCACCACTACCCAGATGGAGTCAAAGCCTCGTGATTTGGGGAGATCGGTAACGAAATCCATAGTCAGTGTATGCCAAGGCCTGGGAGGAACTGGAAGCGGAAGTAGCAACCCAACCGGTCGGCCTCTCCGATGTTTAGCCTGAGCACACACTGCACATGAATTGACATAGCAGTCTACATCGCGCCTCATAGAGGGCCACCAACACCAGCGCTTGAGAAGATCTAAAGTGCGCTCTTGACCGGGATGGGCATTAAAAGGGGCATCATGAGACCACTCAAGGGCCAGATTACGAGTATCAGGTGTGGGAAGGAATAGACGTTCATGTACGAAAGGCAACCCATCAGAAAACACGGGGTCCCATTCTCGCAACTGGTCGGAGTGATTGCTAGTCCAAGATCGGACCGAGTCTAATAACGACAATGAAGGTGTACAAAGACAAATCACATGACTCTTTCCGAGAACAGTGTCAGGAAAGGTTGGCAACACGACCCCCCCTGGGGAACGTGACAAGGCGTCTGCTTTTCCATGTGCAGTGCCAGGACGATGCATAATACGAAAATCAAAAGAGGAAAAGAAAAGATGCCATCGGACCTGTCTCCTATTAATGCACTTCAATGAGGCCAGATCCTGTAAATTCCGGTGATCTGAGTAAACCGTGATGGGATGTTTGGCCCCCAGAAGATGATGGCGCCAAACACGAAAGGCATCCATGACAGCCAAGAGTTCTTTCTCCGTAACAGTGTAATGAGTCTCAGTACTGGAGAACTTACGGGAATGGTATGCCACTGGATGTAATTTGCCTGTTGTAGGACACGTTTGTGACAATACCGCACCAAGAGCAAAAGAAGAGGCATCTGCCTCTACTATGAACGGAAGATCAGGATTGGGGTGCTGGAGTACCGGTGCGGTAGTGAAAGCAGTTTTCAGAGCCTCAAAAGCCTCCTGATGTTCCCCGTGTCAATGATAGGGTACCTGAGGACTAGTCAGAGCCGTGAGCGGCGCAACAATTGTGGCAAAAGAAGAAATGAAACGTCTATAAAAGTTAGCGAATCCCAAAAAGGCCTGCAAGGACAAGAGTGTTTGGGGTACTGGCCAATCTAATACTGCTTTGACCTTAGATTCGTTCATGGATAACGCCCCAGGGGTGATATGGAAACCCAGAAACTCAACAGAAGTTTTATGGAACTGACATTTCTCAGGTTTGGCAAATAAGGAATGTTCTCTCAAACGGGATAGTACTTCTCGAACATGCTTTACATGGTTATCAAGATCACGAGAAAAGATTAAGATGTCGTCCAAATACACAACCATGTAAACGTCCAGAATATCCCTGAATATGTCATTCATGAATCGTTGGAATGTGGCTGGGGCATTACATAGGCCAAAAGGCATGACTAAATATTCGTACAAGCCGTAACGAGTACAGAAAGCCGTTTTCCACTCGTCTCCCTCGCGAACGCGTACTAAATTGTATGCGCCACGTAGGTCAAGCTTGGTGAAAACGGAAGCATGAGTTAAATGGTCCAGAAGTGGGGTGATTAACGGGATTGGATATCTATCCTTTTTTGTGATAGCGTTAAGACGCCGATAATCCACACAAGGGCGTAAATCCCCCTCCTTCTTGGGTACAAAGAATATGGGACTTGCTGCTGGTGAAGTGGAGGGACGGATGTGTCCTAAACGTAAGGCGTTCTGTACATACTCTTTCAATGCTTGTTCCTCCGAAGGGGACAAAGAATAGATCCTGCCCGAAGGGATAGCGGAATCAGGAAGTATTTCGATTGGGCAGTCATATGGTCTATGTGGAGGAAGTACCTCGGAAGAGCCCCGATCGAAAACCGATTCGAATGCATTGTACTCAGGCGGAATCCCAGACACCAACCCCCCAACAGTATGCGAATGAACAATCTCTGGATCATCAACAGTGAGTTGAGCTAATGCTCCTAAGGCCCGAGAAGGTGTGTCAGAGGCTTGATGGACCGGGAGACAGTAATTCTGACAGACTTCGGACTCGAAGAGTACAGTGCCTGACTGCCAATTGATCAGTGGGTTATGTTCACGTAACCATGGAATTCCTAGTATGATACCGAATTGGGGTGTGGTAATTAAATCAAAACATATGGTTTCTGTGTGTGTTTCTTGTATGTTCAACAAGAGGGGTGCAGTTTGGTGTCTAACAGGACCAGAAACCAATGCAGAGCCGTCTACGGCTTGGACATGTTCCGGTCGTGTTTTTACCACTAAAGGTAGGTTGAGGGAATGGGCCAAATCCATATCTATGTAATTACCAGTGGCACCTGAATCAATGATGATATTGACTGCATGAAGAAGGCCTGTAGAGGGACATAGAGTAGCCTTTACAGAGACGGGTTGGACACGAGCAAAGGCAAGAGAGGTACCCGGAGATGATGACGGGACACTCGACCTGTTCTCCGGATCTAAGGTCGAGCCATCCGAAAAACCTGGCTCTTCTTGGGACGTCGAGGGCACTCTTTCACAATATGCCCAGTGGTGCCACAATAAAAGCATGCATTGTCCACCCTTCTACGTTCCCTCTCTGATGTTGTGATAGGACTACGTAAACCTCCCACTTGCATAGGTTCTTCTGTACTGGAAGCAGGAGTGCTAGCAAGAGTAGGATGGGAGGAGACCCCCAATTCAGCTCTACGCTCTGATCTTCGTGCATCTACCTGCAAGACGAGATCAACCAATTCCTGATACTGAGTAGGCATAGAAGGGATCACTGATAAAGCATCTTTCATGGTATTACTCAACCCCCTATAAAAGACCACCGCCCGCTTGTTTTCTGGCCATGATGTTTCTGCAACTAGCTGATTGAAACGGGTGATGTATTCTATCAAAGTCCTTCTACCCTGAGTCAGTTCCAAAAACTCCAAATCCCTAGACTGCGCCTTGTGTCGAGTATCGAATACTCGGGACATTTCTAGAACCAACAAATCAAAGTCGTAAAGGACTGGGCTATTATTCTCTAGCAGGGGATTAGCCCAAGCGGCAGCCGTTCCGGCTAAATGGGAGAGGGCGAAGGCGGCTTTAGTAGTGGAAGTAGGAAAAGCCAAAGGTCTGCATAAGAAGTGTAACTTGCACTGATTAACAAAGGTTCTGAATTTCTTGGGGTCACCTTGATAGCGTTCCGGAGCAGCCAGGGGGGAAGGAGATGGGAGGATCATTGGAGTTGGGACTGTAGAAGTAGCCAAGGGAGGGGGTGTAGTGAAGGAGCTGGCATCTCCAAACTCAGGGTCTGCAGGAAGGGAATGCTGAACACTTTGTATGGAATCCAACCTTTGGTGGATCACTGTGTTCGCGGCTGCCATATCTGCCCTTAATATTGTAATTGCCTGGACTAAAGCAGCTATGGGTTCTTCCGTGGATCCCTGCATCGTCAAACACGACTATACGGCTTCTCAGTCTGTTCTGACTTGAGTGTCGTGTAGATCGATGAGTCCTCTGTCCCCAAGTGACGCACAGGGGAACTTAATAGAAACCCGCTGTGCGACCTTTGAGGCCACAGGTGGGAGATGTCTTCCCAGATCCACGGAGCCTCTGGAACACCGATGCTGCTGTCGAGAAGGAACGGGGTTAAGTACCAGGCAATCACAACACAGTCAGATAAACAAAAGGATCTAAAATGTCTTACCTATCTGGTGTAAGGGTAACCCAGGTAACCTAGTAGAGAGGTTCGAGACTCAGTTGATGCGGCGGTCCCTGGAAAGGTAGAACCGCAGGTTAGCGTGGATGAAGGGCTAGCCACCTGTAGGAGAGAGGGCTTGACTTGAATCCCAAGAAGGGAAAGGGCGTAGAAGTTCAGCAAGGTAACCAGGGATGATCCAAAGGCAAGTCGAGGTGAAGTCCAAAATCCGGCAACAGGTCAACAGTTCCAAGCAAAGGTACAAAAGGGGTGTCCGAGGGAGTCCGAGGTAGAGTTCCGTGATCAAGATAGCAAGGAGCAAGTAGTAACGCCAAACAGGGTCTGAAGCCAGCTGAGAAGCAATGAGTGTTCTGTCTCTCAGACCTTTATACTGTGTGTCTGGGAGTCATGTGACGTCTCTGGATCATGTGACGTCCAACAAGGACACGTGACTCTGGATCACGTGACCGACGTGGTGACGTAACACCGCCCCTTCTGCCATACGCTCTCCAAGGCAATTGCCAATGCAGAAAGGGCTGCAATCGAGCCCGTACACCAAAGCTGGTACGGGGTTTCCGGTTCTTTGGGTTAACCGAATCACCTGAGCCTGGAACCGTGGGAGGGGATGGTGGAGATATGTGAGCAGTGTTCTGATGTGTAGCGAACTGGTTTGCAGAGGATCGTCTAACAGAACCGAAGACTCCCGACTGCTTTTCCATTGCCCCACAGCCCAGCCCCAGGACCCAGTTGCCCACCCACTCCTGCCTCTGGGGTTGCCATGTCGGGCACTGCAACATCTGGCACCAGTGGCAACCCCCGGCCAAGGAGGCAGAGGGGCACCAGCTTCACTGCCACCGAAGTTGGTGTCCTGGTGGAGCATGTCCTGGGGCAGTATGATGCCCTCTTCGGAAGGTTGCGCGCCGACAAGGAAGGATGGACCCGGATCTGGATGGACATCGTGACTGCCATCAACGCGGAGGAGGTGGCAGTCCGCGACTACGAACGTGTCAGGAAGCGCTGGGAGGACTTCAGGTCCAGGACCCTCAACAAGGCCCGGCGCCTCCTGAAGGCAGCGGATGCTAAGGGGCGCCGGGGCCACTTGTCGGAAGATCAGATGAGGGTCCTGGAACGCATATCCCCAGCGCTCCACGTCCAGGTCCTTGAGAGGCAGACCCGTCTGGAGTCGAGCGGTAAGTGTACATGCATACTGATTGTAAGCTGTGCGTGTGGTGGGATGCCAGGAGTGTGCATGTTGAACATGTATTTTTATGTGGGCAAGTAGGGGGGGGGTGTACAGGGCCGTGAGGGTGACACATGCGAGGGGTCTCATGTGTGACACATGGATGGTGCTTGTGTGTGGGCTTGCATGGCACAGGATGTGGAGGAATGATTGTCAGGTGTGACATGGATGTCGATCGGAACACTGCGACAGTTGGCGGAGGTGTACACATGCATGCAAGTTTGGTGGTGTGTGTGCATGTGTAGTGTACTCCCTATGTTGCATGTGATGTGTGGATGACCTTTGGCTGCTCATGCTGTTGTATGTGAATGGATGGTGCTGGCTGTTGCAATATGGCTGTGGTATGGTTCATGTGTGCGAGTTGAAATGACATGTGTGTTGGGGATTGTGATGCCATGTCTGAGGTTTACCAATGCCACTCATGTATAACTGTCATGTGTATGAGTCCATTGTACAGTGCCCTGATGCCTGTGTTTTCTTTCTCCTTGTCTGCAGCGTCAACTGATGAAGAGGGCGGAGAAGGTGCTGTGGAGCACAGCGGCAGGGGTCGCACCACCAGCCGGAGACGCAAGGCCCTGATCCCCTCCCAGGTTCTGATCTCGTCGGGGAGTGAGGAGTCCGGTGCCATGTCCCAGGCCGCAGCTGCCGAGGGGAGGTCCAAGAGGCGGAAGTTGGAGTTGGACTCCTCGGCAGCAGAAGGGGCAGCTGGGACCCCACAGGGCCCAACGGAGGAAGATGGCACGGAGTCATCCAGGTTGGTGGGGGGTTTGGAGGAGGAGGAGGCCGTGCAAGCGACAGAGGTGGGGTCTGGAGGTGGGGATTCCACTGGTGCTAGTGGTGCAGTGCAGGATCAGGGACAGGAGGCAGCACAGGCCGCCGCAGAGGTGCCTGTGTGCAATCCTGTCCCTGCTCCTGTCACTGCATCATCTTGCACCAGCGGGGATGCCTACCTCCAGACCCGTTCTCAGGGAGCGGATTGGCTTTCAACACCTGGCCTTCCTCTCCCTGCGGATGTGGCTATCCTGCACCAGGTTGAGCCTGTCCAGGGTGGGGTGGCGTTGCGTCAACGGGCCATGCGAGCTGACCTGCAGTCTTTTCATGATGAGTCTGCACGTCTTCTCGCATGGCTCGTTGACCGCGTTGACCCACTGGGACAGCTCACCAGGGACCTTGTTCCGACCCGCTCCTCAACAGAACCCCCTATGCCCCAGTCGTCCTCCATGCCATCTTCCCACCCATGTGTCACCTGGGTGCCCTGTGGAGCTGCCTCCGACCGTGCGGCCTGGCTGGTGGACAACAGATCCCTGCCACAGTCGGGAGTCGGACGTCCAGCAGGGGTGGCCACATCAACGACTGCACACCAGCTGGAGGAGGATGTGCAGGCACCATCGGACAGGGCACATGGACAGCAGCAGCTGCAGCAGCAGGAGGCTGTAGGTGGGAGCCACAATAGCTCGGGGCCTTCAACATCGGAGGGGCAGGCATCAGCTTGAGGGCAGGGGGACCCTGGACGGGAAGTGTCTTCCGTGTGGCAGCGGTTGGGCCAAGCCATAGATGCGGAGCGGCGGCGGGCGGGAGAGGCGTGGCTCACGATGGTCAGGGCGGAGATCTCCATGCGGAGGGCCTTGCGGCGGGCCGAGTGCCTCGAGGCAATCCGCAGGGAGTTGGAGGTGAACATGTCGGCGTCCCTGCGGACCCTCGGGGCCATGGAACAGGACCGCCTCCGGGACATAGACGAGGAGTTCGATGATGCCCTGGCCCGGAACACCACTGAGTGAGCCGCTGGACTGGCCCGCCGCCATTGTATATAGTTATTTAGTGATCAGGTTTCCTTTATTGTTTATTTTTATTTGGAGTCGACGGACACTGCTCCACCTTTTGTATATAGTTCCATTTTAGATTAGGTTTTTTTGTAGCTTTCATTTCTTCTGTTGGGATGATGGACCCTGAATACTTTGTACATAGTTGGACTTTGCATTTGGATATTTTTTTTACTATGAATATTTTTTTCCATGGAGCAATGGTTTTCTATTTCTTTTTTCCCTTCATTTCCTTTTTATGGACTTGAACTTTGGAAGACATTTTTTTGGATTTATTTTTATTTTTTGAAAAGGGACAGCCAGCTTAATTTTTTTTTTTTTTACTTGTGTATTTTGTTTAATTTTGATTGCCATTACTGTTGTTTTTAATACATTATTTTTATTTTTTCATTCTTCAATGTGTTTTTTCATCTCATTGTTTTCATGCATGTCATGATATGGGTTTTCAGGTTCACTTGCAACCATTGTGTGTGCGTGAGACACATGTGTTCATTTACATTGTTTCCATTGGAGTAGTATCATGGGCGCATGTAATACTTGGTTGTGTCTTTGGGCTGTGGTGGCTGGCCATGAGGCCCATGCTTGAGGATTGTCAGGGCCTGTGGGCAGGGGGACATGAGTGGGGGCCTGGTGGAGGCTGCCCCTGCACTGCTGGGGGGTGGGGTGGGTGGGAGACATGAGTGGGGGCCTGGTGGAGGCTGCCCCTGCACTGCTGGGAGGTGGGGGTGGTGGTAGACATGGGTGGGAGCCTGGTGAAGGCTGCCCATGGTGGCTGGGGGGTGGGGGTGGTGGGAGACATGAGTGGGGGCCTGGTGGAGGTTGTCCCTGCACTGCTGAGGGGTGGGGGTGGGTGGGAGACATGGGTGGGGGCCTGGTGGAGGCTGCCCCTGCACTGCTGGGGGGTGGTGGTGGGTGGGAGACATGAGTGGGGGCCTGGTGGAGGGTGCCCCACAGTGCTGGGGGGTGGGGTGGGTGGGAGACATGAGTGGGGGCCTGGTGGAGGCTGCCCCTGCTCTGCTGGGGGGTGGGGGTGGTGGTAGACATGGGTGGGAGCCTGGTGGAGGCTGCCCCTGCACTGCTGGGGGGTGGGGGTTGTGGTAGACATGGGTGGGAGCCTGGTGGGGGCTGCCCATGGTGGTTGGGGGGTGGGGGTGGTGGGAGACATGAGTGGGGGCCTGGTGGAGGCTGCCCCTGCACTGCTGGGGGGTAGGGGTGGTGGTAGACATGGGTGGGAGCCTGGTGGGGGCTGCCCATGGTGGCTGGGGGATGGGGGTGGTGGGAGACATGAGTGGGGGCCTGGTGGAGGCTGCCCCTGCACTGCTGGGGGGTGGGGGTGGTGGTAGACATGGGTGGGAGCCTGGTGGGGGCTGCCCACGGTGGCGGGGGGTGGGGGTGGTGGGAGACATGAGTGGGGGCCTGGTGGAGGCTGCCCCTGGTGGCTGGGGGGTGGGGGTGGTGGGAGACATGAGTGGGGGCCTGGTGGAGGCTGCCCCTGCACTGCTGTGGGGTGGGGGTGATAGGAGACATGAGTGGGGGCCTGGTGGAGGCTGCCCCTGATGGCTGGGGGGTGGGGGCGGTGGGAGACATGAGTGGGGGCCTGGTGGAGGCTGCCCCTGGTGGCTGGGGGCTGGGGGTGGAGGGAGACATGAGTGGGGGCCTGGTGGAGGCTGCCCCTGCACTGCCGTGGGGTGGGGGTGATAGGGGACATGAGTGGGGGCCTGGTGGAGGGTGCCCCACATTTCTGGGGGAGGGTTGGGGGTGGGAGACATGAGTGGGGGCCTGGTGGAGGCTGCCCCTGCACTGCTGGGGGGTGGGGGTGGTGGTAGACATGGGTGGGAGCCTGGTGGAGGCTGCCCCTGCACTGCTGGGGGGTGGGGGTGGTGGTAGACATGGGTGGGAGCCTGGTGGGGGCTGCCCATGGTGGCTGGGGGGTGGGGGTGGTGGGAGACATGAGTGGGGGCCTGGTGGAGGCTGCCCCTGCACTGCTGGGGGGTGGGGGTGGGTGGGAGACATGAGTGGGGGCCTGGTGGAGGCTGCCCCTGCACTGCTGGGGGGTGGGGGTGATAGGAGACATGAGTGGGGGCCTGGTGGAGGCTGCCCCTGCACTGCTGGGGGGTGGGGGTGGGTGGGAGACATGAGTGGGGGCCTGGTGGAGGCTGCCCCTGCACTGCTGGGGGGTGGGGGTGATAAGGGACATGAGTGGGGGCCTGGTGGAGGGTGCCCCTCAGTGCTGGGGGGGTGGGGGTGGGAGACATGAGTGGGGGCCTGGTGGAGGCTGCCCCTGCACTGCTGGGGGGTGGGGGTGGTGGTAGACATGGGTGGGAGCCTGGTGGGGGCTGCCCATGGTGGCTGCGGGGTGGGGGTGGTGGTAGACATGGGTGGGAGCCTGGTGGAGGGAGCCCCACAGTGCTGGGGGGTGGGGTCGGTGGCAGACACGAGTGCGGGCCTGGTGGAGGCTGCCCCTACACTGCTGGGGGGTGGAGGTGGTGGTAGACATGGGTGGGAGCCTGGTGGAGGCTGCCCCTGCACTGCTGGGGGGTGGGGGTGGTGGTAGACATGGGTGGGAGCCTGGTGGAGGGTGCCCCACAGTGCTGGGGGGTGGGGTGGGTGGCAGACATGAGTGGGGCCTTGTGGAGGCTGCCCCTGCACTGCTGGGGGTGGGGGTGATAGGCGACATGAGTGGGGGCCTGGTGGAGGGCGCCCCACACTGCTGGGGGGGAGGGGGGTGGGAGACATGAGCAGGTGTGCAGGGTAGTCCCCTGTTTTGTGGGCTTGCTGCAGGGGCCCTGGAGGGTGTACAGGGAACACCTGTGAGGACCCACCCAGATTAATCGCGCGTGTAACTTCCCGCGCTCCCCTGTAATACACGTACCCAGCCAAATCGCGTGTCATAATTCCCGCGCAGCCCTGTAATACACGTACCCAGCCAAATCGCGTGTGATAATTCCCGCGTACCCCTGTAATACACGTACCCATCCAAATCGCGTGTGATAATTCCCGCGCACCCCTGTAATACACGTACCCAGCCAAATCGCGTGTGATAATTCCCGCGCACCCCTGTAATACACGTACCCAGCCAAATCGCGTGTGATAATTCCCGCGTACCCCTGTAATACACGTACCCTGACTAATCGCGTGTAAAACTTCACGCGTACCCCTGTAATACACGTACTCTGGCTAATCGCGTGTAAAACTTCCCGCGTACCCCTGTAATACACTTACCCTGGTTAATCGCATGTAAAACTTCCCGCGTACCCCTGATATAAACGTTACCCGCTTTGCGTTCCTTGTTTGGCAGCCCTGTAAACTGGTCCAGGGTTAGCGCAGCCCTTTGCGATGATTTAGCGATTTTGATGGCTTTTCCTTGCGCGAGGGCGTTCTTGGGGGCGTTACTGGCGCTGCTGCAGGGTCGCTGCGATACTCTGCGCCACGGCTGGTTTGGGAGCCTAAAATCCATGAATACGCTGTGCGCGGAAATCGGTTTTGGCGCACGCGCCTGGCGCAGACAATCGCACGCGGACACTCTGCGCCAGCCGCTTGCGACACTTTTCTGCGAAATTCTATGAAGTACCCTGATAGTGTTAGGTGTAGAAAAAAGGTATGTTTACCCTACAATGTTATGGCTAGATATGATAAAAATACAGGAGAAAGTAAAAAGAAAGTAAAAAGTATAAGGGTAAAAAGATCAAAAGAAAAAGTGGACGGCCATAGGCCACAATCGGCAAGGTATGGCGAATCCATTTATCTTCATGAGGAATACTTCAAACAAAAAAAATCCTTTAAGTTTCTGTCAAAACGAAGGATATAACGTTGCGAGTGAATGTATATGCACTTTTGACAACATGGATAACATATTCTGGGTAGAGAGATAAGCAACATTGCACGCACTAGTGTTTCGGGTACAATGGTAATTTTGGCTCTGCCTCTTCTGGATCAGTCGATAAGATAAAGAAAGGACTGACCGTGGTAGTTTGAAGGCTTGGAGTCGACGATGCTAGATCGTAATACTACAGACATCAAGAAATCAGATTGACAACAAAAATAAAGGTGAGCTTTTTAGAGCCCTACTTAGGTTTCAGAGAGCGATATGTTTGCACGCTCAGTTATCATGCATACTAAATTAGAACAAACCGAAATAGAAGACTTTGTAGCATGGCGACTTGGTTGGATATTTGACTCCAATTGATTTCTCCATGCGGAAAAGAGCACATTGTATGCGAGCAATAATAGACGCGTTGTTTTGCTTCAACAGAACCATTCAGGACTTTTGCATGCTGATTTAGTAATCGATACATTCGAGTCATTGAGACGAGTTTATCTAAGAGGGATCAAGCACAGTTTGAAGTGGATGGGAGTCTGGTAGTAGGTGCTGTATTCGCTCCGGACGGGCCACACTTTCTATTGAAAGATTCCTGCATCTTGTGAGTAGTCTATCCTCCCTAGTTTCGTTACTTTGTCATGCACAATACAAATGAACTACTTAAAAGAATACTGATGCAGAGTTAGTGCATTAAACGAATATAGTAATGACATGTTTATGATTACAAATAACATCGAGTAACCTGAAATTTTAATACGATAGTTGCGATGTTTCTTTATTTGAGCTTTATCCATACAATAGGGCTGAATAACTTCCAACCCTGGGTGAGCTCGCTCTTTCTCCCCTCGACGGGTTTCAATTCATTTTCATTAGTGATTTATATTTCTTCGTTAAGTAATCCACCATTTTTGTTATAATATTTCCAATATTTCAATTGTTTATTTATTCCTAACCAATCAGTGTTTCAAAATTATTGCCAATGCATTTCGGACATCCGTCCATCATCAGGGCTATCAACACTTTTTGTTATCAATCAATGATATTCACAACACCATGACCCATTGATTCACCCAAACGTGAAATCGTAAAGTAAATGCATGCACATACCAGGTTAAAGTTGTGTTCCATCATGGGGTTCACATCAATATAACACGTTGAAAACATATACAAAAACATCCATTATAGATCATTGTTAAACTTCATTTCACAATATAGTATCATAATATACCAAACGCTTTCTACCTGTTTGGTTTTTCGTCCCCAGAGTGTATGTTCACCTCTGTTGCCAGTATCCTTATCTAGCGCGTATCATCTGAAACAGATATTTATACATATATGTCTAACTTTCTGTGGTCCCCCTCCTTCAGTATTCCCACTCAACCTCCTCTTCCGCTATGCTTACCTCTACTCTCCTCTCCTGCTCTCCGTACGCGACAGCTATTCAAAAAGAGCTGCCGCCACTCGTAACAACATTTATCAACACTTCTCATTCCCGCGCATGCGCATTACTATGCGCGATGCCGTAATGTGTTTCACTGATCTCCGCGCATGCGTAAATTTGTCTTTACAACACTTCAGAAATATTATACATATGACTATCCCTAGGATCAATATGTACTTACCAATAAGATTGAGTTCACTGTTAGGCAGCGATAAGCTGCCTTACGTCCCACAGGGAAAAAACCCCCTGCGGGACGTACTGTGAACTCTAACATTAGACACATTATTACAACTTACACCCTTAATAAGTAGTGTTAAGCTGCCTTAAGTTCCACAAGGCATAAATTCCACCATTTTATCAGTCACGATTCTTCTATACTTTTCACACATATTTTTCATCATAGAAAACACATAAAATTCAACTCCTCATTAATGCCCCCTGGTCTCAGGGAGTCAAGCCGGTCAATCCAAAACGATTCTCGTTGATTCAATCTTCTTCCCAGATCCTCATGTGCATTGTTCTGTCTAATAGTCTCCAAGACTTGAATCCTCATCTGGTTAATGTTATGCTTCATTATATTCCAATGTCTGGCTACTGCCGAATTCGGATTGTTATTTCGAATACACGATCTATGTTTGTTCCATCTCAACTTTCCTGGTCTCTTAGATTGTCCAACATAGTAGATTCCACACGGGCACTTAATACTGTATACTATATTCGAAGTGTCACATGTTGCGTATCCCTTAAGTTTTATTTTTTCACCTGTACGAGGGTGATCAACTGTATCCCCTTTTATTATGAAGTTACAGTTACTGCAATGCAAGCAGGGATAAGTTCCTCTTCTCAATATATCCATTGCTCTTTTTTCAGGTCTTGTTTTTACCAATCTATCTCTCAAGTTTGCACTCCTCTTATACGCGAAGGTTGGTGATTCCCTGAATAAGTGTTCAACTCGCATATCATTGGTCAATGTACTCCAGTTCTTCTTAATTACACTCTTTATCTTGTTGCTTTGTACTGAGTAACATGACACATATACAATATTTGGTTCCTTCTTCTCTCTCCTTGTACCACTTACTGTGGATTCCATCACTCGTTCTTTAGCAGATTCTATCTCCGCTGGTTTGTACCCTCTTGCTTCAAACCTCCTCCCCATGTTCTCAATTTCTACCGCACATGTTCTTGGGTCATTAACAATCCTTTTTACTCTCATCATTTGACTGAAGGGCAAATTTCTGATTAGACTCGGTTGGTGAAAACTTAGTCGATGAAGTAAATTATTTCGATCTGTTTCTTTTCTGTAGATGCCGGTCAGAAAATCATTGTTGTGAATGCGTATTTCTACATCTAGGAAGTGAATCCGTGTTCTTGAGGTTTCTTTTGTAAATTGTATACGTTGATCAATGTTGTTGAGATAGGTGAAAAAATCATTAAAAGATTCTTCTGAGCCATTCCATATTCCAAAGATGTCATCTATAAATCTGACCTACATTGTTACATAATTTCTCCATACCGCATGATCAAGTACATATTCCTTTTCAAATTTGTGCATGAAAGTATTTGCATATGTGGGAGCCATTGAGGCCCCCATCGCTGTTCCAGATTTTTGAATAAAGAATTTGTTCCTATATTGAAAATATGAATTTTCAGATATAAACTGTAATAATACCAAAATTAATTCCTTCATAGCTTTCAAGTCACCTTCCTAGAGGAGTAACAATTCTATTGCTTCTAGACCCAGGTTATGTGGAATAGAAGTGTAAAGGCTCTTCACGTCAATTGTAAACATAATCGAAGTTTCTGTAAATACATTTTTCTCCAATATTTCCAAAAAATGATTAGTGTCTTTGATGTAGGTATCTGTCTTTTGTATCAATGGTTGTAAAAACTGGTCAATGTATTGACCCAATGGCTGTAGTACACTGTCTACTCCAGAGACTATCGGTCTACCTGGTGGTTTTGTGAAACTTTTATGTATTTTGGGTAGCGTGTAGAAGTTCGGTATTCTTGGATATTTATTCGTGAGAAAAGATCGTGTTTTGGCACTTATCCATTCTAATTCCTCTGCTTTCCCCAGAAGTTCTTCTAAATTCTTCATTATCTCAATAGTTGGGTCATTATCTAGCTCAGAATATACATCCGTGTTTCTGAGCTGATTCATACATTCGTCATGATAATCTTGACTGTTCATTATTACAAGTGCTCCTTCTTTGTCTGCTGGGCGTATAGTTATCTTGTCATCTCCGTATAAATCTTTCAATAACTTAAACTCATTCGGTTTCAAATTTCCATATCCCTTCCGTTTAAATGACACTTTCTTAAGATCTTTGAGTACTTGTCGATGAAAAATATCAATAGATGGTACATTTATGGGTGGCATAAAATTACTTTTTTTTCTGAACTCCTGTAGTTCCTCTGGGTCTTGTTCTTTAAGTTGTGATGTATCGAGTTCATCAAAAAACACTTTTAATTTTAATTTTCTCACCAATTTGAATAAGTCAATCTTAGTCTCAAATAAAGTTGTGCTATGCGTAGGTACATAACTGAGCCCTTTTTGAAGTAACATTTCTTCACTTTTGGTTAGTATTCTGGACGATATGTTCACAACTAACTTTTCTTCTGTCTCGCTCCCCGGGTCTCTACTCTTTGACTCCTTTTTTCTCTTCCCTCGTCTCGTTCTCTTTCTTCTGTCTCTCGTCCTAAAAAAGGTCGGGCTGCTCTAGATGCTCTTGCAGATGTGGTAGGTTCTGCTTGTTGTTCTATTATCCTCCTTCCTTCGACTGTACTTTGTTGCACTCTAGAATCTTCAGAATCCGTGCTGGAGGTATTGTCTGTACTCCCCTGGTGTTGTTTCTTTTGGAATGGGGTTTAATGAGGAGTTGAATTTTATGTGTTTTCTATGATGAAAAATATGTGTGAAAAGTATAGAAGAATCGTGACTGATAAAATGGTGGAATTTATGCCTTGTGGAACTTAAGGCAGCTTAACACTACTTATTAAGGGTGTAAGTTGTAATAATGTGTCTAATGTTGGAGTTCACAGTACGTCCCGCAGGGTTTTTTTTCCCTGTGGGACGTAAGGCAGCTTATCGCTGCCTAACAGTGAACTCAATCTTATTGGTAAGTACATATTGATCCTAGGGATAGTCATATGTATAATATTTCTGAAGTGTTGTAAAGACAAATTTACGCATGCGCGGAGGAGATCAGTGAAACACATTACGGCATCGCGCATAGTAATGCGCATGCGCGGGAATGAGAAGTGTTGATAAATGTTGTTATGAGTGGCGGCAGCTCTTTTTGAATAGCTGTCGCGTACGGAGAGCAGGAGAGGAGAGTAGAGGTAAGCATAGCGGAAGAGGAGGTTGAGTGGGAATACTGAAGGAGGGGGACCACAGAAAGTTAGACATATATGTATAAATATCTGTTTCAGATGATACGCGCTAGATAAGGATACTGGCAACAGAGGTGAACATACACTCTGGGGACGAAAAACCAAACAGGTAGAAAGCGTTTGGTATATTATGATACTATATTGTGAAATGAAGTTTAACAATGATCTATAATGGATGTTTTTGTATATTTTTTCGACTTGTTATATTGATGTGAACGCCATGATGGAACACAACTTTAACCTGGTATGTGCATGCATTTACTTTACGATTTCACGTTTGGGTGAATCAATGGGTCATGGTGTTGTGAATATCATTGATTGATAACAAAAAGTGTTGATAGCCCTGATGATGGACGGATGTCCGAAATGCATTGGCAATAATTTTGAAACACTGATTGGTTAGGAATAAATAAACAATTGAAATATTGGAAATATTATAACAAAAATGGTGGATTACTTAACGAAGAAATATAAATCACTAATGAAAATGAATTGAAACCCGTCGAGGGGAGAAAGAGCGAGCTCACCCAGGGTTGGAAGTTATTCAGCCCTATTGTATGGATATTGTTTTAGAACCTAGTGCCTAGGTTCAAGGGTGAGCCCCCACAATTGATTGCAGAAAAGTGAACAGGTAGCAACAAAGCAGTGCCCACCCTATCCTCTAATTGTATATTTGTTTCCAGTGGCACACTAATTGGGTGGAGGCACGCGTTAATATGTCCTTTGAAGATATTGAACAACTTACAAATGTAAGAGCAGAAACCTTAGGTTTCACATCGGCAGAAGCCGAGTCAATCCTGACACAAATCAGTGATTCAACATGGAAAACTAAAACTAATGATCCTGATCCTACAAGAAGAATAAAACAACTGGAATATTTAATCCGTAAGGAAATTAACAGAAAGCTTCATGCAATTACTTTAGGACGCTACTTTAAAAACCAGAGAATCCCTAGGGGACTAAGAATTAATTTAAGACCAACGTTATGTAAGGAAGATAAAGAATTTGTGCGCAAATGGGAAGCGATTCTGAATAAGTGTTCGCTAGACTTGATTCTTTTAACTATTCAAGAGCTTACCAAAAATGTCAAAACTCTAAACAAAGAAATAGAGGAAATAGAAAAAGAATTGGGTACAGTGATTGGTAAAGAAGAATTAGGAGCAATATTGGTTGACATCAACCATAAACTTGAATCATACAAAAGTGAAATTGAATCCAAAAAAGTGAGGAAATTTCGACGGGATACTTATGATTATTTGAACGGAGAAGTTTACACTTGGATGGACAAATATCAAACCCCATTCCAAAAGAAACAACACCAGGGGAGTACAGACAATACCTCCAGCACGGATTCTGAAGATTCTAGAGTGCAACAAAGTACAGTTGAAGGAAGGAGGATAATAGAACAACAAGCAGAACCTACCACATCTGCAAGAGCATATAGAGCAGCCCGACCTTTTTTAGGACGAGAGACAGAAGAAAGAGAACGAGACGAGGGAAGAGAAAAAAGGAGTCAAAGAGTAGAGACCCGGGGAGCGAGATAGAAGAAAAGTTAGTTGTGAACATATCGTCCAGAATACTAACCAAAAGTGAAGAAATGTTACTTCAAAAAGGTCTCAGTTATGTACCTACGCATAGCACAACTTTATTTGAGACTAAGATTGACTTATTCAAATTGGTGAGAAAATTAAAATTAAAAGTGTTTTTTGATGAACTCGATACATCACAACTTAAAGAACAAGACCCAGAGGAACTACAGGAGTTCAGAAAAAAAAGTAATTTTATGCCACCCATAAATGTACCATCTATTGATATTTTTCATCGACAAGTACTCAAAGATCTTAAGAAAGTGTCATTTAAACGGAAGGGATATGGAAATTTGAAACCGAATGAGTTTAAGTTATTGAAAGATTTATACGGAGATGACAAGATAACTATACGCCCAGCAGACAAAGGAGGAGCACTTGTAATAATGAACAGTCAAGATTATCATGACGAATGTATGAATCAGCTCAGAAACACAGATGTATATTCTGAGCTAGATAATGACCCAACTATTGAGATAATGAAGAATTTAGAAGAACTTCTGGGGAAAGCAGAGGAATTAGAATGGATAAGTGCCAAAACACGATCTTTTCTCACGAATAAATATCCAAGAATACCGAACTTCTACACGCTACCCAAAATACATAAAAGTTTCACAAAACCACCAGGTAGACCGATAGTCTCTGGAGTAGACAGTGTACTACAGCCATTGGGTCAATACATTGACCAGTTTTTACAACCATTGATACAAAAGACAGATACCTACATCAAAGACACTAATCATTTTTTGGAAATATTGGAGAAAAATGTATTTACAGAAACTTCGATTATGTTTACAATTGACGTGAAGAGCCTTTACACTTCTATTCCACATAACCTGGGTCTAGAAGCAATAGAATTGTTACTCCTCTAGGAAGGTGACTTGAAAGCTATGAAGGAATTAATTTTGGTATTATTACAGTTTATATCTGAAAATTCATATTTTCAATATAGGAACAAATTCTTTATTCAAAAATCTGGAACAGCGATGGGGGCCTCAATGGCTCCCACATATGCAAATACTTTCATGCACAAATTTGAAAAGGAATATGTACTTGATCATGCGGTATGGAGAAATTATGTAACAATGTAGGTCAGATTTATAGATGACATCTTTGGAATATGGAATGGCTCAGAAGAATCTTTTAATGATTTTTTCACCTATCTCAACAACATTGATCAACGTATACAATTTACAAAAGAAACCTCAAGAACACGGATTCACTTCCTAGATGTAGAAATACGCATTCACAACAATGATTTTCTGACCGGCATCTACAGAAAAGAAACAGATCGAAATAATTTACTTCATCGACTAAGTTTTCACCAACCGAGTCTAATCATAAATTTGCCCTTCAGTCAAATGATGAGAGTAAAAAGGATTGTTAATGACCCAAGAACATGTGCGGTAGAAATTGAGAACATGGGGAGGAGGTTTGAAGCAAGAGGGTACAAACCAGCGGAGATAGAATCTGCTAAAGAACGAGTGATGGAATCCACAGTAAGTGGTACAAGGAGAGAGAAGAAGGAACCAAATATTGTATATGTGTCATGTTACTCAGTACAAAGCAACAAGATAAAGAGTGTAATTAAGAAGAACTGGAGTACATTGACCAATGATATGCGAGTTGAACACTTATTCAGGGAATTACCAACCTTCGCGTATAAGAGGAGTGCAAACTTGAGAGATAGATTGGTAAAAACAAGACCTGAAAAGAGAGCAATGGATATATTGAGAAGAGGAACTTATCCCTGCTTGCATTGCAGTAACTGTAACTTCATAATAAAAGGGGATACAGTTGATCACCCTCGTACAGGTGAAAAAATAAAACTTAAGGGATACGCAACATGTGACACTTCGAATATAGTATACAGTATTAAGTGCCCGTGTGGAATCTACTATGTTGGACAATCTAAGAGACCAGAAAAGTTGAGATGTAACGAACATAGATCGTGTATTCGAAATAACAATCCGAATTCGGCAGTAGCCAGACATTGGAATATAATGAAGCATAACATTAACCAGATGAGGATTCAAGTCTTGGAGACTATTAGACAGAACAATGCACATGAGGATCTGGGAAGAAGATTGAATCAACGAGAATCGTTTTGGATTGACCGGCTTGACTCCCTGAGACCAGGGGGCATTAATGAGGAGTTGAATTTTATGTGTTTTCTATGATGAAAAATATGTGTGAAAAGTATAGAAGAATCGTGACTGATAAAATGGTGGAATTTATGCCTTGTGGAACTTAAGGCAGCTTAACACTACTTATTAAGGGTGTAAGTTGTAATAATGTGTCTAATGTTGGAGTTCACAGTACGTCCCGCAGGGGGGTTTTTCCCTGTGGGACGTAAGGCAGCTTATCGCTGCCTAACAGTGAACTCAATCTTATTGGTAAGTACATATTGATCCTAGGGATAGTCATATGTATAATATTTCTGAAGTGTTGTAAAGACAAATTTACACATGCGCGGAGGAGATCAGTGAAACACATTACGGCATCGCGCATAGTAATGCGCATGCGCGGGAATGAGAAGTGTTGATAAATGTTGTTACGAGTGGCGGCAGCTCTTTTTGAATAGCTGTCGCGTACGGAGAGCAGGAGAGGAGAGTAGAGGTAAGCATAGCGGAAGAGGAGGTTGAGTGGGAATACTGAAGGAGGGGGACCACAGAAAGTTAGACATATATGTATAAATATCTGTTTCAGATGATACGCGCTAGATAAGGATACTGGCAACAGAGGTGAACATACACTCTGGGGACGAAAAACCAAACAGGTAGAAAGCGTTTGGTATATTATGATACTATATTGTGAAATGAAGTTTAACAATGATCTATAATGGATGTTTTTGTATATTTTTTCGACTTGTTATATTGATGTGAACGCCATGATGGAACACAACTTTAACCTGGTATGTGCATGCATTTACTTTACGATTTCACGTTTGGGTGAATCAATGGGTCATGGTGTTGTGAATATCATTGATTGATAACAAAAAGTGTTGATAGCCCTGATGATGGACGGATGTCCGAAATGCATTGGCAATAATTTTGAAACACTGATTGGTTAGGAATAAATAAACAATTGAAATATTGGAAATATTATAACAAAAATGGTGGATTACTTAACGAAGAAATATAAATCACTAATGAAAATGAATTGAAACCCGTCGAGGGGAGAAAGAGCGAGCTCACCCAGGGTTGGAAGTTATCCAGCCCTATGGTATGGATATTGTTTTAGAACCTAGTGCCTAGGTTCAAGGGTGAGCCCCCACAATTGATTGCAGAAAAGTGAACAAGTAGCAACAAAGCAGTGCCCACCTTATCCTCTAATTGTATCTTTATTTGAGCTTGCCTGAAAAAATTGTGGTAATCAGGTGAAGTTTGAGGTCACAAGTCCCATGCTAACGCATGTGGTTTTTCATTCTAGGTGGAATGTAGTTTGGCGATTCTAACCATGGTTAACATAGATTTTAATGGCTTTTTTAAAAAAAAGAATAGGGTGTTATTTTGTATTGAATTTAACATTTAGACCTAAGGTAGCTATGGTCAAAATCCTGTTGGTTAAGTTTTCTTTGGGAGACGTAATTAGCTGTGTACTATTTGGATACTGTCCTTTTACTTCTTTTTAGATCCGGTTCCTAATTATAAGGAATTCCACTCTCTGCATCGTACTAGAGATACTCATAGTAGTGCAGTAAGCCTCGCCAGAATTATTAATTCATTGTGGCTGAGAAGTTGCATGATTTAAGGTAATGCAATGAAACATATACTTAGTGTTGTGCTATTTCCTTAGGTCGCTGTGTATTTAGGGAGTTTACCCTAATGAGGAGCGGTCAGAAGTGCGTACCCATTGGAAGATGGATGACTATCAAGCCCATGTTATGACACATTGCAATTAACTTGTTTCCCCTGAAGAATTTCCCTACAATCATTTTGTGGTATAATATTGGGAATGAAACATGTTGGAAGTGTTTTCACTGTCATATTAACCATTACAGTTGTATTCAGAGATTGATAGCCAGTGCCAGGCATGCCGATAAATGTACTTGACTTTGATTAAATACGGCGTGTAACTACACACAGGTATTTTTGATTAAGACCAAGTGCTAGTATCAAATAAATGTGTCATTTTTTACTCACTTTTTGAATCCTTTTTTATCTTTTTTTCGGTATTTTGCTTATTTCGAACTGATGAGCATATGTTTGTAATGTCCAGGCTGCTATCATTTAGTTTATTTTTTGAGCATTTTCTTTGTATAATTGTTGGTTTCAAATTTCTTTCATATACTTGTTGTATAGTATTTGAGTGTATGAATTTTTTGCAATAAAGTAATAATTATTGATTTTTATCAAATAAAACTTTTTCGAGAGTTTACATTTATAATGCTGACTCTTGAGTTACAAAATATCAAATATAAAGAATTGTAGAGGGGTCAATTTGGGCACGCAATGCTGACTTTCTATCATGATAGGGTGGGTCTTCACATAAGAGGACTTGGATCTTTTAAGGTGTAGCAAAAGAGGTGACAGGACTTTCTTTGGTAAAATGATTGTTGTTGAAGGGGCACAGTCCTGTCCTCTTGTTTAAAATCTTCGCCAGGTCCTTTTTGAGATTAGAATTGTGCTTAGAATTATTCACAAGCTAGCGGTCTGCAGTTGTTTCATCAACAATACTTTGAATATGGATTGTTTGATCGTGACATTTTAACCGTAACATACCAAATATATATGGACAGGGGTTAGGGAGAAAGGAGATTTTCGCTTGGTGCACACACACGCTCTAGTTTCTTTCCCTTTCACTGTTGTGTATATATGGGCAAGAGCACTACTGCCATGAACTTTCTTCCTTTATCTCTCTCTCAGTGGGTGAGAGGTGTGGTGTGCCTCTTTTGCTCTCTCTGCATCAGTGTGTTTGATCTCCTTCTCTCTCCCTCTATCGTGAACGATATTTTTTTCATGCCTTTTTAAACCCACCATAACTTTGTTGGTGTTTTGAAAACATTCCCCAATGCTCCGACCACAAAGAAGGCTTTGTATACTATACTGCACTGATGATCCCTAATAAGGGTGAAACTGGTATATAGTTATCTTCAGCCTTGAGAAATGTCTGGTTTGGGTTGATTAAGCTATGTATAAAGCAGCACTGCCCTGTACGAAAAAGACAATTTCATGGAATTCCGGCCCTCTGATGGGCAAGAAGTTGGATGTCTTTTAAGCAGTGGGACTCCAGCAGAATTAAACGCGTGGGGCTCTGGTATTATTGAGAGTACACATTGCAGAAAGAATATGATCTTGGATGAGAAATTCTTTCTTAAGTGCATGTTCTGAGGTAACGATCAGCCACTTGATGTTGGACCGTGTCTAATAATATTGGCGTGATCACTACTGAAAGGAAAGCTTGCCCTCTGACGGGCAGGTTTTTAGGGGGTCTGTGTATCGTTGTACCCTGGCAAGTGGAAAGATCTAGCTCTGTGTTCGTAGAAGAAAAAAAGTGTGCTCTTCTATAATGACGGGGGCTGAAAAAATATGACGGCTGCCACAAGAAAATGTCAGTCATTATGATTAATTCAAAGCTTTTTAGCCATAATGTATTGTTGCAAAGTCGCCCAAAGTGCCAGGGGCATATACAGACGTTGGGCCAAGCTCATGACGTATATGGCCCCAAGCTATGTAGAAGAGATTTCATTTGGGCTAATTTGCATACCCACAATGCCTTGCTGATGTGGCTGTGATCTTGATCTATCTATCTGCTCTTTTCTATAGCACCACTAACCCGTAGGCCTCAGTGCGCTCACAAAGAAAACATAGAAGACACTAAAAGGGGGAAACCCCAGGCACAGAAAGGGGTGAGCCAAAGAAGATCCATTATTTTTTTTTATTATTTAACCAAGTTCTTCATCGAAGAGGAACTTATTCAAATGTTTTTTTTAAAAGAGCAGTCAAATTAGTGCCAGCAAGATGTTTGGGAAGTACATTCCACAAAGCATGGGCCCAGGAATGAAAACTGCCTCCCCCAATTTTCTTCAGAAGAGTATGTGGTTGACTCAATTGAGTAGTGTTATTGGAGCGTAAAGTACGGCTGATAGGATTGATTGTTATTCTGGTTATTAGATAGGAGGGGGCCTGACAGTGGAGGCACTTGAAGACTGTAACTAGACCATTATATTGCAGCCTCTGCCGAATTGGCAGCCAGTGTAAACTCTTGCAAGCTTCACTGACGTGTGTGTGAGGCTTCAAGCCACAGACAGCGCATACAGCGCTATTCTGAACAATCTGCAGTTTTTTTTATATTGGCATGTGAGGTCCATATCAATACACTACTGCAATAATCCAGTTTAGAATTTATAATTGCAGCTGCAATTAATGCTTGATTTACATCAGTTAAAAAAGGTTGAATATACCATAATAGCTGTGTGTAATAGTAACATGTGTATTTTAGGTGACTAACCTGCTGGTTAAAGGATAACTGGGGGGTCAAGAAAAACTTGCAAGGTCTTCACTGATTTAGAAAAAAGAATAGTGAGTTGAGCTATTACAAAATTCTCATATTTAGTATCAATCGTTTTCAGTTTTTGTTGAGTGTCTAGAATAAGACGTTTGATCTTAGAGTTATTCAAGGCCAAAGTATACAGTGCCATCCATTTTTGTATTACCATTAATATATTATTTATCTGCTCAGAATCATCAGTGTATACTCCAGACAGCCTTACTACAATCTGGGTGTTGCCAGCATAAGTTGCAAAATACATCCCGAGAGTACACAAAGGATCACATAGGTGTCTTGAGTGAACATTAAAAAACAAGGTGATAGACAAGACCCCTGGGGGGCTCCTCAAGTAAGAACAGTCCTGCTTGAATGCACAGTTCCCTTTACAACATTCATGCTTCTTGGAACAAGAAAAGATTTAAGCCATAGTGTGGCAGAGGAACTATATCTTCCAATGGTAGATAGTCTGTCATCCAAAAGACAATGGTCCACCAAATCAAAGGTGGCAGAAAGATTCAGAAGCAGGAGCAGTGCTGCATTACCATCCTCTATAATACCAGTGATATGTGACATTAGATCCAGCAAAGCCGTCTCTGTACCGTAATTAGGGTGAAAGCCAGATTGCTGAGCTGTAAGGATATACTGACCTTCATCAAACGTTTAGTATTGTATGTATGCTATTTTATCAAGAATCTCCAAGATAAAATGTAACATTGGTGATGGGACTATAATTATCAACCTCTTCAGGATCAAGATTTTCCTTCTTCAACCAATGAGTGATCCACTCCTCCTTAATGTTTTTAGGCAGAGATGCTTCTTGAAAAGAGTGATTTATGAACCTGCTAACCCAATGTACCAAGTTCTAGATAAATTCTTTAAATAAAGTGGCTGGGAAAAAGTGACGTTTACAGGAGGTAGGTTTAAGTTTATGGACTACTTCCAGGACTTCCTTTTCAGATACGGCTTTAAATGCAAAGAGTGCTGACTCAGAATCATGTCCCGTATCTACATTGGGGATGGGGTCAGCTGTGTTGGCCAATACATTTATTTGGATCTTGTATATTTTTTGGGTGTTTTGTGTCAGTTATTATCTATGGGTGTCGTGGAAGTAGGATTCTGGTATTTAAATTTAAAACTGGAAGTGAACTTCCAGCGATGATTACTAGGCGGCGCTATGGCGTTTGTAACTTGCCTAAAATTGCTTTTTCTTTGATCGGTAGGTGAGGAATGCATTGTGTGGTATGTTCCGTTTGCTGTTTTTGCTGTGTGGCATGCACACACTCTCTTTCTCTGCGTCAGTGGGTCTTTCTTGTTCTCTCTCGCTCAGCGTATAAGCGGTCTGCTATGTGTGTGCTTTCCGTGTCTGTGCAGTCTGATTTATGCTCTCCCTCTGTCAGTCTGCCCCACCCCCCTCCCCGTAGCAGGCTCTGAGGTCCACTAAGGCTGCTTTTCCTCCCATGGCGGAGATCCGGTTCTGTTCAGCTTAGGAACCCATGTAGAGGGACAGGCTTGGGTGCTGGTGTTACTGGAGGCGATCTTGTGGAAAAAAGGAATGTTTTTCTAGAGTCCCAATTGTAGTGAAAAAGTGGTAGGGAGTTCTGCGGCCAATCACGTGGTAGTGTGGCCACCATTCCTACTGTGGTAACTGGCAGTAGGGTTTCTGGCCCTGGATGTCTTTTAAGCAGTGGGACTCCAGCAGAATTAAACGCGTGGGGCTCTGGTATTATTGAGAGTACACATTGCAGAAAGAATATGATCTTGGATGAGAAATTCTTTCTTAAGTGCATGTTCTGAGGTAAAGATCAGCCACTTGATGTTGGACCATGTCTAATAATATTGGCGTGATCACTACTGAAAGGAAAGCTGGCCCTCTGACGGGCAGGTTTTTAGGGGGTCTGTGTATCGTTGTACCCTGGCAAGTGGAAAGATCTAGCTCTCTGTTCTTAGAAGAAAAAAAGTGTGCTCTTCTATAATGACGGGGGCTGAAAAAATATGACGGCTGCCACAAGAAAATGGCAGTCATTATGATTAATTCAAAGCTTTTTAGCCATAATGTATTGTTGCAAAGTCGCCCAAAGTGCCAGGGGCATATCCAGACGTTGGGCCAAGCTCATGATGTGTAGGGCCTCAAGCTATGTAGAAGAGATGTGAACTCACCGTTTTCTGGAATGGGACTATTAATAATTTGCCTATGATTTTACCCATCCTGTAACTGCCCATTGGTCTGTTGTTCAATGTAGGAATGGAAGTTTGTCCAAAGTAATTGCCAGTGGTTATTAATTCAAAGCTATCCATCCATCAGCTAGGTTTTTCTAGGGGACAGCACAAAGTGTCTTGGAACGCTTTGAATCTACTGCGCTTAACACAGTTAGCAAAAATAATATAGCAGCTTCTACAGTACATTTGCCAGCCTTTTAGATTGATTGAACCATCACCCTGTTTCTGGTTAAGAAATAAAGTTGAAAGCACTTATCCCCCTGATGCCCCAACACATCCGCTCTCCATGAGCCACTGTCCACTGTTCAGCTGATTGCAGTGTCAGCAATGTACAGTGATATTCTACAGCAAGTTCCAAGGACCAGTGAAGGCTTGTGTCTTTAGTTCTTTCTTGTTTGGGCCTAAAAATGTACTTTTCGTGTATTTTGAAGGAGTAGATTAGTGCTGAAATGATAGAATGATCTCCACAGTAAGGCGCTTTGTTCACCGCGGTGGCTGGTATTGCACTAGATCCAGATTTAGAATTACTGTGGCGTTAAGCCCCTGTGCCAAGGGCTGGAACGGGGGTAAATGTCCGGCAGCCGAACTTAACGGGCCGACTGAAGCTAGGGCCAATAACTAGAGCTCCGGCCGTTACCCCGGTTACAGCCCTGGGAACGGGGGATTAAGGCCATTAGCACTCCAAGCTAACAAAGCAGTAACCCGGGGTGCTAAAAAAAAGTATTTTCCTTTGTTCAACGGGACGCGTGCGGCTTTCCATTGAACAAAAGGAAATACTTTCCCAAGATGGCCACCATGGACAGGGAAGAGTGGGTCTTTGTGGAGCTCTTCCCTTTCCAGGGCGGCCTGCAGGGGCGGAGAGGAAGGAGCAGCGGCGGCGGGGAGTGCTGCCGTCACAGAAATAGGGTAAGTGGGGGATAGGAAGGGACAGACATTTTAATAACGGGACGGAGGGTAGGGAAGATGGCGGTAATGCCAGTGACGACGAACACGAAAGCAAAGCAAAATGGAGGAGGCACCCTGATAACCCGGGCAGTGTCCTCCTCATGGCCTCCCCCTCCAGCCAACGGGGAGACGGCGGAGAAGGCGTGAGCAGCTGGGCCGGACGAACCAACAGCAGCAGCGGACATCGCGGCGGATGGAACCACAGCACCAGCAGACATCGCCGCCATCGGGGGAGAAGAGCTGCTGTATGCCCAGCCACCAGAGGAGCCGTTGAAAGGAGCGGCGCGATCAGGAGGCTGCAGCTACAGCGAGGAGGCCCCACTGCCGACGGAGAGACGATCCGCAGGGTGCCCTGCAGCCACAGGTATAGCTGAGTGAGCGGTGGTACCACGAGGGCCGGAGCAGCAGCCGGAGTCGCTGTGGAGGTCGGGTCAGGCCGGTGGGGGAGAGGACAACGGCCTGGGAAAGCCGCTGATTAAACACAGAGGTGCACGGCAGGGATCCTCCGGGATCAGTCCCCCAACGTGCAGTCCTGCTCTGGCTACGCACAACTTTCTCAGGCAATATGGGGAAAGGCTCAGGCAACCAGCTCACACCGGGGTCCCACTGCCGCACTCACCGGCCACGCAGGTGCGGGGCAGCTACAAGAGGTGAGGCAACACGTGAGCTAACAAGCTCAGGCAGACACGACGCCTCCACTACTCTTTCAAGGAGGTTCACGTGGACACAGGGGCACACATGGCCAGACAAGCAAGGCAAGGATCAGGCAAACATCGCAATTTACAGCCTGCCTTGCACAGGACAGCCAGCAGCAAGAATGGACTTGGATGCTTTCATCACGATGGCCAAACTAGGGGTGGCCAAGCATGGCAGCAACTGGATGGAGGCCTTGGTCACACAGCCAGGGGACGAGCAGCCAGGGCCCAGTGAGAGGTCTGAATCCCCATTGATGTTCCAGGAAGATGAAGAAATACAGGAACAAAATGGGGAAGGACATGGGGAAGAGGAAGAGGAACCAACGGGGAAAAGGAGAAGAGTTATGATGCAAAGGGCCAAGGCAAGCAAGAAGCAAGCTGCAAGTAGCAAGAAATCCAAGACAGCTGGGACAAGAAGCAAGGGAAAGACACAGGAGGTTGTAGCCGTACTGGCATCTGCACCTGTGGAAGCGCCAAGGAATCAGGGGCCACCCAGCACGCCTGCAACCAGACCGGTGGCTGCGAGGGAGGACGGACTCACATCCTTGGAGGCGGTGAAAGGTATGGTGATGCAATGTATGCAAGCATGGAGGAATGGTGGCAGCGGGCAATTACTGAGTGGAAATGTCAATGCATTTAACCAAATGGGAAGTGGGGCAGCGGTACTACAACAGAGAGGGGTGGCACCGGGAACAGGGGCCGGGGGCACAGTGGGCTATCAGCAGCCAGGGAACTTTTCCAGCATTGAGGTGCTGGGAGGGGGGAGCCAGTGGCCAGGGGTGTGGCCCATAACACCATCCTAGGTGGGGTGTTTCAACAGGTGCAGGGTCAGGGGGCCGACACGGTGGCTAGTGTTGACACCGGGGGCCTCGCCACAACACAGTCTGCCCAGATCCAACAGCCCATGCCAGTAACCAGTGCAAACCCCACAAGCGGGGGCGTTCCAGTGACCCATTTGGGGTTATCAACAACGGGGGCTGGACAGGCACCCACATGGTGGGGTAGGGGGTGGCAGGCGCAGGGTTACCTCTGTTTCCCAGCAGTAATGCCGGACAGGAAGGGATATGAGGTACAATGACTCAGTGTGGGAGAATAATGCCTGGTTTTGGCCCGGTCAAGGTGGCAGTTAACTCTTTATCATGGCACATACCAGTGGCGGTCAAGGAAAGGGTATGGAGGAAGGAGTTCATAGAAATCCTGGAGTTTGTGGGGATGGAACCACTGGGAGACGGGATAAAGGAATTATCTGAGAAGGAGAAAAGGGATAAGGAGACACCCAAAACTGAGGTATCCATTCATAATTGGCTGAAAGCATTCAAGGTATATACATCAATAATGATAGAAAAATACCCGCAGGATGCTTTATCAATGCTGGCATAAGAGCAGTACATCCATGATCTTTATTTGAAACAGGGGGTGGGAGGGGGGTGGCTGCATTATGATCGGGTTTTCCGTTTCAAAATGCAGGTATGGCCAGAGTTATCTTGGTACGAAATGGATGTGGGCGGAATTTTGGATAAACTGGTGCTCACAGGAGAAGGGGGTGAAAAACCCACAGGGGAGAAGCCTCATGTATGGAGGGTAGGGGGGGGTCCACCCGGCGGGGGAGGGCGTCCTTTCACGGGTACTCCTCCTGGAACAGCAGAGCCAGCTACCAAGGGGAGCAAGCTGACTGCTGGAGGGTCAATTCAGAGGAAGGGTGCCCTTTTGGCAAAACATGCCGATTTAAGGACCCTCGGGGAGGGAGCTACAAGGAACAGCCCAAAAGGGAAAGATAAGGTCAAAAAGGAATGAGGTTAAGAGCATGATATGAAGGTCTACCCCAAAACAAATGTGTAATGGTTTAATTAAAATTGGGCTGCCAACTCCGGTTAACCTGCAAGCAATGACTCTGTGGTTGAATATTTATCATAACTGTGAAGATGCTAGATTGTTGTGGGAAGGTTTCAGGTGGGGGTTCAGGATCCCATGTGCAGAGGTAAAAAAGGGCACGGAGGCGCGCAACCTACAGTCAGCGCTGGCGATGTCAGAGGTGGTGGCACGGAAAGTAGCCAAAGAGGTGAACTTGGGCAGGGTGGCAGGTCCATTAACACAACCACCAATGCCAAACCTGGTAATATCACTACTGCGACTGGTCGCCAAGAAGGAGGAGGGGCAATACCGGCTGATCCACCACCTCTCTCTTCCTGTAGGAGAGTCAGTCAATGATGGGATTAGCTTTGAAATGTGCAGAGTGCATTGTTCATCCTTTGAGGAGGCAACGGCGGTGGTTAGAGCGGCAGGAAAGGGAGCCCTCAAGGCGAAGGCTGACATAGAGTCGGCATTCCGGTTGTTACCCATTCATGAGGAAAGTCAACAATTTGTTGGGTTTTAAGGTGCAATAACTATACTATTATGATAAATGTTTACCGATGGGGTGTGCCATCTCCTGTGCCTATTATTATGAAGCGTTTAGCACCTTTTTAGAGTTTGCGGTTAAAAAATAGTGTCAGGAGGGGGCGGTGGTACATTACCTGGATGATTTTCCCTTTATCGGTAAAAAAGGGTCCAAAAAGTGTGAGGACCTCATGGGTACATTTCAGAGGCTGATGAAGGTAATGGGGGTTCCACTACCCTGTGAGAAAACAGTAGGGCCAGTGACCTTTCTGACCTTCCTGGGGATTGAAATTGACACAGTGAAACGGGAATGCAGGCTGCCACAGGACAAGGTAGCAAAACTGAAGGAGATCATCAAGGGGCTAAGGTGTAAGAAGAAGGCTACCCTGAGGGAACTCCAGGTCTTGGCAGGCTCACTTTTGCAGGGAAAGTCATCCCGGTAGGTAAGGCATTCGCAAGAAGTGTCGAGCTGAAAACAGTAGGGCTGCAACATGCAGGCCAACATGTCAGGCTGGGGTCTGAAGTGCGGGAGGACTTGGCTATGTGGGACACATTCTTGGACAACTTCAATGGGGTACTATTGTGGAGGAGTGAAAGTAACAACAAAGACAGGCGTAAGCTGTTTACAGACTCATCTGGGGCCTTGGGGTTTGGGGCAATCCTTGACACCAAGTAGTGCGGCATGGCATGGCCGAAGGTATGGCATCAGCAAGGGGTCACCAGGGACATCACGCTGTTGGAACTCTTCCCCATTGTGGTAGCATTTAAACTTTGGGGGTAGCAGCTGAAAGACAGCAAAGTCATGCTCTGGTCAGACAACCTAGTAGTAGTCCAAATCCTTAACCAAGGTTTTGCCAGTGGCTCAAGGGTTTTGCGGTTGCTAAGGGAGCTCCATAGATGCATGCTGGAAGGGAATATCGAGGTACGAGCAAGACACATTCCTGGGGTTCAGAACACAGCAGCTGATGCTCTCTATCGTTTACAGTGGGAGAAATCTCGAGAGAGAGTTGCCCTGGAGCAGAAAACACAGTGGTGGGACATGATTGGGGCAATCTGAGTAATCTGATTCAGACGGCACTGGCACCAGGCACAACAAGGAGATACAAGGCATGCTGGGAACAGTACCTGAATTTCAAACGAGAGGTATTGGGTATTGGGAGAAGGCCAGCAGGAGATGCCGGTGAGGGCCTTTGTGGGTTGGGGCTGGCATGAAGGTAAAACCAGGTCATGGATGGCATACCACCTGGCAGCCATCGCTCATTTTTCTAAACTGGAAGGGAAGGGCGATCCTACTAAGGAACATTACATTTCGAAGGGATTGTTAGGACACGTACCTGGAAGGCTGCGGGTCGCTACGTTCCTTGGCAGCTCTATTCTAAGGTATCGGATCAGTGGGAGGGAGTCTCTCCGATGCCCCAATCAGCTGTGTGGTCCAGGCTACGGGCGCACGCGTGAGCTGCGGACCAAGACGATTGAAGGCTTGCGCTTCAAGCCTCATTCTCGCCTCGGAAGGACCGTGGCGCATGCGCGGTTCTCTACGCGCTACAAGCCTCGGTTTCGCACCGCGGCCGTAAATAGCGATCGGGTGCAGGAACGAATCGCGTCTTAACGCGGTTCGTTCCTGACTCACAGTTGTTTCGCCGCCGGCTCCTGTTTGACTCTGCAGCCCTGCTTCCCTTCTCTGCCTGGATCCCTGCCCTTCCTTTGCCTGGTCTTCTTGTTCCACTACCAGACCTTCCAGTTGTGCCCGCCTGGGTGCCTGCTTTCCTGCCAGGCCGTCCTGCCCTTCAGCCTGGTTCTCTAGCATTTCCCACCGGACCCACTGCCTTCTGTTGCTTGGTTTCCCTGCCTGGTTCCCTCCTTTTGCCTGGAATCCCCGCTTCCCAGTTTTGCTCCCTATCCCTTGTCTGGCCTCCCTGTTTTTCCCTTACTGCCTTCCCCTGGTTAAATCCTTTGAGGTTTCCTGAGGTCAATCTGCCGCCTCCTTGGTGTCCCTATCTTGTTGCCTTGCTGGGGTACCAGTCTACTTGCCTGCTCCAATTTAACCTCAACACCTTCCGGATGTGCCTGGGCCTGGACTCTCTCCGTCAACTTGGCTACCCATCCTTCCACAGCCTGCAAATTGACTATTGTTTGGAACTCCTTTGAACTGAGTGTTTCTGGCTCTCCTGGCGATCTTCTGAGCTCTCTCCCCTGGGCCATTCTACGGAGCTCTCTCCTCTAAGGACTTCTCGACTTCCTGGTTGCCCGTCTCGCCTGTGCCAGCTACAGCAACCAAGGTCACTACAAGAAGAAGATCTTTGGTGCTGGGGGGTGGTCCCCGTCCAATCCTGTACTATCAGGACGGGGCTGAGGCCGCTTCCTTGAACCATATTCTCTACTGGTTAATCCGAATTTCAGACTGGCTTCCCCAAAGCGGACATCATCCGGAAATAGAGGTACGTCCAAGTTGCGAGACGTACACCTTAACAGGGATTGTGTCCTCCGACGTATTCCTTATCTTTGATAATTCGTCTCCAGCTTGCTGGCCTCAGAATTTTTTCTTTGTAGAGGGCGCTGCGCATTGACGTCTGCCGAGTTGATGTCCCTCGACGGCCACCGTATCGGCGTCAACGTCACCATGCCCATAAATAGCCACGCGCGGCGTCCATTGCTCAGTTCCATTTTTCCGTGCTTCGTGGGGCCTCGGAACATTGTTGCTCAGTTCAGTAAGTTAAACCTTCTACATCTACTCGAATATACCAACTCGTTCTCGATGGCATCTTTATCGGAACCGACAATGCCACGATCCGGCTTCAAAAAATGTCGAGACTGCAGTAAAAAAATGTCGATAACGGATCCACACAGGATCTGCTTGTGGTGCTTGGGAGCCGAGCACCATTGTTCGGAGTGTGAGGACTGCATGTCCATGACGGCGAAAGCCTTGAAGAAGCGCAAGGGGAAGCTCGAGAGAGGTAAGTCAGTCAAAACCTCCTCGAAAGTCTCCTCGCCGTCGTAAACATTCCCATTCTAGTACTCGAAGTAGCTCACACCATTCGTCGAGATCAAGAAACTCAAACAAGAGACATCGAAGATCCCCTTCCTCATCATCTTCTGTTTCCCAAGAAAGGGTCTCCTGCCCCACAAAACACAGCTCTCAGGCTGAGTGGGAGGAATTTAGGAAGAAAATGTTAAGTGTCTTCGAGAAAGCGGCCTCAACCCCCTCGAAGACAGCTGAGGGTGATACCCCAGGTGAAAAACCCAAAAAATCGAAACGTCATGAGTCGCTGCACCCGGCGAAACATTCCACCCGAGAGTGCCACGGGCCATCGGGTAAGAAGGCACCGTCTTCAACGCCGTCGTCGAAGATCCCTTCGATGCATGGATCGGCGCCATCAACGCCGTTGTCGAAGGGTTCTTCGACGCATCGGTCGATCGACTCGACGCCATCGTCGACGCCGACATCGACGCCGATGAAAGAGAAAACCACGGCTACTTCACAGCCAACGGTGATACCAAGAGCCTCCGGCACGACGCAGAGACCGTCGTCGACATCCTCGAGTAGGATCCCGATCCTTTCGAGTTCTTCGAGGCCTCTTCCAGTTTTCTCGACGCCGTTCTCGGCGCCTTCAAAGCCTGTCACATCGGCGCCGACAACATCAACGTTTTCTCGCCCAATAATGACGAGTTTGGCCCCTTTTGCGTTAGAATTTGGTTTTACACCATTTCAGAGGTCACAGTACCCTGGATTATGTTCAATTTATGAAGAAGGGGAAGATTCTGATCAGGAAACCTTTGGTTTGCAGAGGACCACACTACCTGTTTCAGAGGATTTCACCTCTGAGGAAAGAAGGTTGAAAGACCTACAGGAGTCATTACATGAGGCAAGTGAGCTGGACACTTCCCCATAAGTGGAATTTGTTAAGCCAGACCCAGGGGAACATGCCGAAACACCCAATAGAACCCTGATCGCAAGGATTATTGAATTTATGGGTTGGTCTGCGTCTTCGCCTGTTTTTCAACAGGATGACCTGACAGACATATTAGACAAAGGTCCACAGGAGGATCCTCTGGTCCCCTCCATGCAGCCTTACAAAGAAAGATTGCATCTAATTGGGAAACTCCTGAAGTTATCCGTGCTGTCAATAAAAGATTGTCAGCCAAGTATAGGGTAGCTGTGGCTGACCCTGAATACTTATCAAAACACCCGACTCCAGAGAGCCTGGTGGTCCAAGCGGCAACTTCATCAAGCAGCAGGACCGCTTACCCTACTGTCCCAAAGGATAGAGATGACAAGAGGTACGATTCTATGGCAAAAAAGTCTTTTCTGCTTGTAGTATGGCGTTGAAGTCCATCAACGCCACCTGTATGCTCGCCAGGTTCAGTCACACACTGTGGGAGTGTGCTTCATCAGCGGCTGACTGCATACCTGAAGGAGAGGAAAAGGAAGCCTTCCTTAACATTATTAAAGATGGCAAAGATGCCATGTGCGAGTCACTTCAAACTGGCATTGATTGCGCTGACAGTATCAGCAGGGCTATGGCGGTAAGTACAACAATCCGCAGGCATGCGTGGTTGCGAAAGTCTAGCTTTGCTCCAGATGTACAGGCCAGACTTTTGAATATGCCCTTTGACGGCTCTTCTTTATTCGGTAAAAAGGCTGATGACAGTCTGGAAAAGTTGCAGACATCTAAAGCAGCGGCAAAATCGTTAGGAGCTGCAATCCGCCAAACTCCTTTTCGACCCTCAGGAACCTCTGGAAGAGGAAAGTCCTTTTGCTATTATTCCACATTCGGGAAAGGCAGAGGACAGCCAGCTCAAAGAGGCCAAAGGAGATCCACCCGAGGTGGATGGGTCAAAAGTACTAAAGCCGCAGCAGCAGCAGGTGCCGCTTTACCCTCGGCACCTGCATTAGCCGCCCCCAAACCACTCTGAGGTCTTTCCACACAAAACACCTGTAGGGGGCAGGTTAACTCACCATCTGACGGAATGGCAGGCTATAACGTCAGATGCTCGGGCATTGGAGACAGTTGCCCAGGGTTACTGCCTACCCTTTCTACACATCCCTCAGAGTCATCCACCGGGGCACAGCTCTCTAAAAGTTCCAGATCCGCTCCTCTTGCAGGAAATATAGACCTGCTAGAGAAAGGTTCCATAGAACCGGTACCTGTAGCGGACAGGAACAAGGGCTGGTACTCCCCCTACTTTCTCATACCAAAGAAGGACTGAGGACTGAGAC
This sequence comes from Ambystoma mexicanum, assembly GCF_040938575.1. Taxonomy (NCBI): domain Eukaryota; kingdom Metazoa; phylum Chordata; class Amphibia; order Caudata; family Ambystomatidae; genus Ambystoma; species Ambystoma mexicanum. The sequence goes on along the minus strand of NC_090923.1, from coordinate 68,560,954 downwards.
CCATCCTGGACTTACGAGAATTGAACAAGTTCCTCAGGAAGGACAAGTTCAAGATGGTAACTCTCTCTCAGATCCTTCAGGCCCTCCAGCTCCAGGATTGGATGGTATCTCTGGACCTTCAGGATGCTTATTTCCATGTGCCAATCCATCTCAAACACAGGAAATACATGAGGTTCACAATTGGCGACTCTCATTATCAATTTTGAGTTCTGCCATTTGGGCTGACCTCCGCCCTGAGGGTCTTCACCAAGCTAATGTCAGTAGTGGCTGCGAGTCTAAGGAGGGAAGAGATCCACGTCTACCCCTACCTGGATGATTGGATGATCAGGGCTGTATCTTCGGAACAAGCTCAGATCCAGCTAGATTATGTTTGCCACTTCCTTCACAAACTGGGCTTCTCCCTCAATTTAAAGAAGTCACAGATGATACCATCACAGAGGCTCCAGTTCATTGGAGCAGTCCTTGACACTTCCCTGGGAAAAGCCTGGCAACCAGAGGTGAGGGCTCAAGATATTCTGCAGATGGTCAACAAGTTCCAAAATGCCCAACGTCTTCCAGCCTTCGACTTTTTGAGGTTGCTAGGCCTCATGGCATCCTTCATCTTCCTTGTGCCAGAGGCTCGCCTGAGAATGAGATCTCTTCAGTGGGCACTGAGAACTGAAGTGGTCGCAATTCTCAGGGAGAATGACAGATCTCCTCCGGATTCCGGACAAGGTAGCCCACGACCTTCAATGGTGGGCCTATCCAGAGAACATCTTGAAAGGAGAACTGTTTTGGCAACCATGGCCAGAGATAACAGTAGTCACAGACGTATCACTCACGGGGTGGGGAGCCCATGCCAACGACTTGACCATCACCGGTCGTTGGTCTCCATCGGAGTCCAGACTATACATCAACCTATTGGAGCTGAGAGCGATCAGACTAGCGCTGAAAGCTTTCCTGCCTTCAGTACAGGGGAGAAATGTCCTGATAATGACGGACAACACGGTGGCCATGCACTACCGCAACAAAAGAGGAGGCATAGGGTCACTGCCACTGTGCAGAGAGGCAATGCAGCTCTGGTTTTGGGCAATTCAGGAAGGAATCTCTCTATCGGCAGTCCACCTAGCCGGAGAGAAGAACTTGACAGCAGACGCTCTGAGCAGGCAGAGCACAGTCTCCCATGAGTGGGAGCTAGCTCAGGACGTCCTTCAAGAGATCTTCGCCCTTTGGGGAACCCCTCAGGTGGATCTGTTCGCCACAAGCACCAACAGGAAGTGCGATCTGTTCTGTTCAAGGGAATTTCCCCCGAGAGGAGCTCTAGGAGACGCGTTCGTAGTGGACTGGGAGTTTCCACTCCTTTACGCGTTTCCACCAGTCCCTGTTATTCCTCAAATGTTCAGGAGGTTGAGAAGATTCCGGAAAACCATGATCCTAATTGCCCCGGACTGGGCCAGGAGAACGTGGTACCCGGACCTTCTTGATATGTCCATTTGCCCTCCAATCCGTCTTCCAATCAAAGAGGATCTTCTCTCGCAGAAGGGAGGTCAGGTTCTCCATCCAGACATCAGAACCCTCAACCTTCACGCTTGGCTTCTGAAAGGGTGAGGTACAAGGATTGGGACCTCCCTGATGACGTCATGGAGGTGTTGCTTTCAGCCAGAAGGCCAGCAACAAAGTCTTTATAACGCTGCCGTTGGAACAAATTTTGCAGCTGGTGTAGAGAACGGAATATCGACCCTTTTTCATGTGGTACACCAACGGTGTTATTGTTTCTACTCTACTTGGCAAACTCAGGCCTTCAAGTTGGCACTGTAAAAGGCTATCTCGCAGCGCTTTCAATCTTCAAGCGCACTGCGGAGGAACCATCGTATTTCAAACTACCTCTAGTAATACAATTTCTCAAGGGATTAACTAATGTTTATCCTCCAAAACCATTCCAAGTTCCCTTATGGGATTTAAATTTAGTCTTAAACTTCCTAATGGGCACTCCATTCGAACCACTTCACTCTTGTTCGCTGAGATTTCTCACGCATAAAACTGTCCTATTGGTAGCACTAACATCTGCTAGGAGGGTGAGCGAGCTACAAGCTCTCTCCTGTAAACCCCCACATACAATTTTCCACAAGGACAAAGTTGTCCTATAGGTGAAGCCTAATTTCCTCCCAAAGGTGGTTTCTGAATTTCATATTACTCAGAAAATTACCTTACCTTCGTTCTACCCTCCTCCCCATCCGGGGAAAGAGGAAGAAAGGCTACATAGGCTGGACCCAAGGCAAGCTCTAAGCTTTTACATCAGCAGAATGGCTAGGATCAGGCAAGCAGACCAAATGTTTGTAGGATACACAGGTCACAAGTTGGGATTACCCATAACAAAACAAACCATTTCCAGGTGGCTTATTTTGGCCATTCTGGAATGTTACAAACTGGAAGGGAAAGAGCCACCCCAAAATCTTAGGGCTCATTCAACCAGGGGTATCGCAGCCTCTTCGGCCCTCCAAAGAGGGGTACCGGTCCGAGACATATGTGCGGCTGCCACATGGTCGTCCGCACATACATTCACAAAATTTTACAACCTGGATTCCTCCACTAGTCAAGAGACCAGATTTGGCAGAGCCGTATTACATTCGGTTCATCCCTAAAGGGATACATGACATTCTTACTCCCACCTCCAATTACATGCCACTGCTATGGGAGTCTATCATAGATAAGGAATACGTCGGAGGACACAATCCCTTCGAAGAACAAGTTACTTCTTACCTTGTAACGTTCTTTCGATGGGATGTTCCTCCGACGTATTCCTTATCGCCCCTCCCAGCCATCCCGGCAGTAATACTTCCCTTGTGGTTGCAGCTTACGCTCCTTCAAGGTCAATAACCAATTCAGGCATGACTTTTCTTATGCTACAAAACGGAACTGAGCAACGAACGCCGCGCATGGCTATTTATGGGCATGGTGACATCGGCGCAGATACGGTGGCCGTCGAGGGACATTGACTCGGCGGACGTCGACGCGCAGCGCCCTCTACAGAGAAAACATTTCCGAGGCCAGCAAGCTGGAGACGAATTATCAAAGATAAGGAATACGTCGGAGGAACATCCCATCTAAAGAACGTTACAAGGTAAGAAGTAACTTGTTCTTTTATGGCTATGAAAGGTTGGGCCAAGCAAGAGAGGCCTAGATGTGATGAAAGGAGGCCCATAGACGTGGTCAAGCTGCAGAGGGTATTGGCTTGCCTTAAGCGAAGTGTCATTATTCAGGGCAGCTTTCACGTTAGCATTCTTCGGGGCATTCAGGGTGAGTGAGCTGGTACCGGAGAGCAAAGGTGCGAAAGGTACGAGATTTCTACAAATGCAGGGTGTGCACTGTTCTGAGGTACAGGTGACATTGTGGTTAAAAAGATCAAAAACGGATCAAGAAGGCAAGCGGTGCACAGTGTCTCTACATCCCATCACAGGAAGCATTGTATTCCCAGTCATGGCAGTGGCAGGTTTTTTCAAACTAAGACCTCCTTAGGTAGGGGGGCTCTGCCACTCATTCACCAGGACGGTTCAGCACTGAGCCGCTTCCAATTTAGGAGGGTGATGGAGCTGGCACTGGAAGGAATAGGGGAGACAGAAGGGGTCTTTGGGACATACTCATTCCGGATTGGGGCCGCTACATCGGCCGCAGCCGTGGGCATGGGGGAGGTGGCAATCAACCAGATTGGGAGATGGAAATCAGGTTGTTTCAAGAGATATATCAGGCCTGAAAAACTGTAAGCTTGACATGCCTCCTTCTTTCCCCAGCAGCACCAGCCCGAAGGAGGAAGAGATCAGTGTGGGTAATAGGACACTCATTTGTGTCTAGGGCAGGGGCAAGCTGGACGGCGGAGCAGGAAAAGCTGACGGCTGGCGAGTTCAGGATTGGGTGGCACGGGGTGCCAGGTATGAAATGGGTGCAACTGCAGGGGCAGGTTGTTGGACAACAAGCAAAAACCAGACATATTGGTTATTCACTTGGGGGATAACGATTTGACAAGTCTGGGTGTTGATGATGGAAATGATGTTCTCATTGGAGGAGCTGGCAGGACAACTGGGGAAACAGAGATTGTCTGGTCAGAGATAATCCCGAGGCCAGAATGGAGAGGTGCGGTTAATCACGCAGCAGTGGAGAGGTCCAGGCGGAAGCTAAACTGCGCAATGGCGAAGTTCTGCAGGGGCAGAGGCTTTGGGCAGATCAGGCACGGCCTGATTAATTTGAAATCTCCAGAATATTTCCTCAAAGATGGGGTACACCTATCACCATTGGGAATGGATCTGTTCTTCTTGAATCTCTGCACAAAAATCCTGGAAATTTAAGGAGAGGAGCAAGTGGGGAGCCGCGGTGGACGGTAACCCACCCGTGGCGTGGCGGTGTTTGGCCGAACAAACACATGAGACAGACTCCGTATGAGCCAGGAGAAAGCCGGAAGGGTCTTCGCTCTTCTCATGCCAGCGCCCCTAAGCGGCAGGTGCGTCTGGGAGGAACAACTAGGGCTCAGCTTCCCCCAAGGAAACGGCACTCTCCCCGCCAAGGAGCGCCTGCAGGGGCAGGAGAGGCTCGGACGCAAAGGTTTGGAGAGTTGGGCCTATTTTGGACTCTTGGGGAAGGAAAGGGGGAAGCAGTTTATTTTGGACACGGAGCAGTCGCTGCATCTTATGAGTGTTTTCCACAAATGTGTGGAGTGTGGTTTGTGATATTGTGGAAATAAATCTGCTGCCTTTTTATGCCAAAAACAAACAAGACTCATTCTACACTTTTCTGGGGGGAAAAAAGGGAATGAGCTATTGTTATGTGTTGGGTACAAATGGACGGATGCCGGGGTTATGGGAGCGGCCTTCAGGAGGGTTGGAACGCAGGCTTTCACCAGCGGTTGAAACCTTCGTACCTAATCACCTGATCTGCTAGCTCCCTCCGACATGGTGCTAATTGCGTATGACAGCAGTGTTCTTTTCTCTAGATTTCCTGAGCAGTGAGTGCAAACAAACTCAGCTGAACATTTGCAAGAGTTCTAGTGTACCGCTTCTCATAAAATAAAAATAAAATTTTTGATGCGACCTTGTTATCTGTAGAATGGAAAATATCTGGTTTGTGTATATGCTGCAGGGAATGTGCTCTCGGTAAAACTTAACATCTGTTTCCTCCAATGTGGGCTCCACTGGGCTTGTGTGGTGTGTGAATGAACACTGGTTATGTATAATAAAGTAGTGAAGACCTGTAGCGGTGAATACACAGTATTGTCCAGCAGGGGGCGGAGTTAAACCATGTATACAATCTTCACAGAGCAGAATGTGCATTTAAAGGTGTCCAACATCTACACTTTGAAACATCACACTTACACCTGCTGTGGGTTAATTAAATAGTTCCTAACATCTGTGTCATCTGCAGGTGACTGGTTCGAATTCCCGCACGGCTGACTCAGGCTTCCATGTTTCTGTGGTCAATTAGATAAGAACAACTTAATGAGGGTGTTCCTTTCTGGAAGTTTTCTCTGGTGCATGTTTGTGAACCTCTACATTTATCAAAAGCGTGTTTTCTGAGGTTACTCACGCCTAACGACACCTCTGTTCACAGTGTGCCTTTTTCAGCAGGATTAAAACAATATGCCTAGCTTTGTGCATGTAGAGAAGAAGAATGTTTTATTTAATACCTTAGCACAAAAAAAGTCAGTCTACATTTGCAAAGCCACACCTATTGGCTTTGACAATGCTTATTATTGCACACTTTCCATTGAAGGGAATTCCCCGTGTTTTCAATGTATAATGCCTGCTCAGAACTTGCTCTGCAGTCTTATTCTTGTTTTAATTCCTCAGACCAGCATCCCTCAGACATACTTCAGAAATCAGCCGTTTCATTTACATACCCATCAGATAACACAAGTTGCTTAAACAAAGGTTATGCACACACCTACTCCCTTAGCAATTATGTAAAACGTTTACGCGGTCTTGCAAAAAACACTAACCTGTGTTAAAAGTGTTCTATATTGTAATCCAGAGATTCATTCACTAATGTATGGTTATATTTCAAGCTGCAGAACAAAGTTGTCACATACAAGGATAATTCACAATGACTAGAAACAGTATCATAGATCTGGCACATGCATAGGTAAACAAGAACGTTGTGTGAGCGTTCCTACCATTCTAATATGGCCTCTCTGAAAACACTGTTCTAGTTTAGATGGAATTGGCCAACGAAAGCCACTCTGTCCATCGTGGAACAGCTAATTGTTATGTATTAGGAGCCTTCTGAGTATATTCACGACACCAACAGTAGACGATATAGACATATACAAGGACAGTTCTAAGTAAAAGGATTTATAAAAACATAAATGCTCCAGAAATCATAAATAACAAGACTAATAGCAGAAAATAATGTATTGCCACACAAAAGTGGATCAGAAGTATGAATGTTATGCATCTGCATGGAAATAAAAGAAACTCTCATTGAAAACATGTTTCCCTGACCCAGACAGTCAAACACATTTCCACAAAATGGGTGACACAATACAGCCCTGTCACCATGCTGCACTCTTCTGCTTCATGAAGCAGCTGATCGGCATCAGGGCCATGCCCATCCTGCTGCTGAAAGACCCTCTCTGCAGGCCTGAGGCAGATACACCTCACACAGGACAGCGCACGACCTCTGCAATGCCGAAATGGGCTCCTCACTGTAGGTCTGAGAGAAGTGAAGCTCAAATGGGACGCGACACAACCACAGGATTTTCCCTCTTTCTCTGCAGGACAAAGACGTGCAGTTGTCACAGAACTGGACAGCACCGCTGCAATAGTGAAAGGTGGCTCTCAGAGCAGGACTGGTGCAAGAGCACTTCACACAGTAGAGGATAACACCACTCCACTAGTGAAAGATGACTCGCATTTCAGGACTGATGCAAGTGCACGTACCACAGTAAAGGAGTCCACCACCACTGCAATAGTGAAAGGTGGCTCTCAATGCAGGACTGATGCAAGTTCACTTCACACAGTAGAGTACATCACCACTGTGATAATGAAAGGTAGCTCGCAATGCAGGACTGGTGCAAGAGCACTTCACACAGTAGAGGATAACACCACTCCACTAGTGAAAGATGACTCGCATTTCAGGACTGATGGAAGTGCACGTACCACAGTAAAGGAGTCCACCACCACTGCAATAGTGAAAGGTGGCTCTCAATGCAGGACTGATGCAAGTTCACTTCACACAGTAGAGTACATCACCACTGTGATAATGAAAGGTAGCTCGCAATGCAGGACTGGTGCAAGAGCACTTCACACAGTAGAGGATAACACCACTCCACTAGTGAAAGATGACTCGCATTTCAGGACTGATGCAAGTGCACGTACCACAGTAAAGGAGTCCACCACCACTGCAATAGTGAAAGGTAGCTCTCAATGCAGGACTGATGCAAGTTCACTTCACACAGTAGAGTACATCACCACTGTGATAATGAAAGGTAGCTCGCAATGCAGGACTGGTGCAAGAGCACTTCACACAGTAGAGGATAACACCACTCCACTAGTGAAAGATGACTCGCATTTCAGGACTGATGCAAGTGCACGTACCACAGTAAAGGAGTCCACCACCACTGCAATAATGAAAGGTGACTCAACGCAGGACTGGTGCAAGTGCACTTCATGCAGTGGAGGACACCATCACTGCAAATGTGAAAAGTGACTTGATGCCAGACTGATACAAATGTACCTCACGCAGTAGAGGACATCACCATTGCAAAAGTGAAAGGTGACTCACAATGCCGGACTGGTGCAAGTACACTTCACACATAGGAGAGGACCAACACTACTGCAAGGCGATCCACACTGCGGGATTGAAATAAGCATAACTCCCTAGGAGGCCTTCTCTGCCCTCGCTTTAAAGCGATATTTAGTCATGTTACTTCTGAAGTTCTCATTTCTCAGTTTACAAATGTAATATCATTACCCCAGTTCTAAAATTGAAAACAGGACGATGCTTTGAGGTAATTATTCAGTGGGTAATGTTTAGTGTTGTAGCTTTGGAAACATTTGATATCCCTGTGACTATATTTCATCTGTATTTTGCAATATGACAACATGGTTTATTGCCTGGCCATAGTGTCCTTGGAGTGTATAGCCCTTTGCAACGTGCATATATAATCAATGGGATTACACCAGAATAATTTGGAGTCAAAATAACCCGGACAAACTAAAGAAGATGGCAAGTTACTGTTTTGTTAACAATTATCTAAAACAGGGAGGTTACAACGACCATCAACGGACGTACGCTCAGTCTCTCAGTGATTTTCTCAAAAAACATACTTCATATACTCAGTTATGCATCAGAGTGATGTCGTACTACCTGACAATAGTGAAAAACCTATCAAGGGTCGGAATTTGATAAGGGAAATATCCAGGTAAACAATGATATAGGAGCTAGGATTGTTTTTGGCTGTTCTTTATCAGGTGGACAACTTATGCCTACCTCTACCTAATCTGAGAAAATTCAACGCTCATTCTCTTCAGAGTAGATAGCTGACCTCGATTTCTAGGATCTTGACTTCAGGACAGACAGCCTCACCAGGCATCTCCACTCGCCTGCTTATTCTGCTGTGACACAGCTTTTCATTCTCCTTACATGGTTTTTTGGCTTACTATTTCATGATACCAATGTCCGTTATCTGTACAATGGCGGCTTCGCCTACTCATAGCTAGCCTATACGATGACTTGATCTATCTTGTATTTCAGCGTCTGTACATCCATTGAACTTCTGCAGCACTTTGTAAACGTGTAATCTTTTTCTTTTCCACGTTGGATAGTCCACTCAATTCTTTACTTCGTCATATGTCCTCTAGGATCCATACATTATCTTCATTCAGTATCTCGGGTTGTCGTGAACACTTTCTTATGATGTCATCAGTTCATTTTATCAGCTCTTTCTTATATTCCTTCAGGGAGTTCTTCCTGCAGGTTGTCATCACTTCGGGGATACATTCGATAGGGTTGTCTCAATGGGTATCTCTGTCCAAATACTCGCTGCAGTATTAGCACGATAGCTGGAGTCAGGGAAGGCACGGTCTCATGTCCCCAATACAAAGGAGGTAGGGGGGCAGGATCTCCTGCAGATGTATGCAGCTGCTCCTCTACAACGTTTTTCAAAATATTCTCCCAATTAATAAATCTTTTTATGTTGCCTAAAAATTGCATACAATTCTGCTGAATTTTCATAGATGCCTTTTCCATTTGAGTGTCCCTGTTCCCTGCTGTATTTTGGGAAAAGTTTCAAAGTTTCCTTGTAGAGTGTTTGTAAACTGTAGTGACTAATTAAATAACATCGATATCACAATAACATCCATTTTGGGAATTCGGATATTGAACCACCCTATTAATCACCAAAATATATGTATTATTATTATTATTATTATTATTATTATTATTATTATTATTATTATTATTATTATTATTATTATTATTATTATTATTATTATTATTACCCAATTTCCTAGGGGTGAACACCATGTACCAGCACTCTTGTAGCAGCATGTAAATCAGACAGCTGATTATAAAAACAGCTTTACTTCCCTAGCTCCAGTAAGTGTGTGTATTAGTCTTCAGTTTGCAAAACAGTCGAAAAGGCTTAGCTGAATCCTAAGTGGACAACATTGTAAGGGTGGTCAGGAAAGGTCCCCACAATCAAGAGGGGTTTATGTTGCACGTGCCATATTTATGACTGGGGTGCGTCGAACGGGGTGCGATGTTGCAATTTCATATGTATCCAGTGTCGTTATTTGTGAAATGGATATGATACATTAGTGTTACCTTTTGGTTAAAGTTGATACATGTTAGATTTCATGCGCATAGAAAAATAGAATTTCAAAACCACAAAATGAAATATTAAAAAAAAACGATTCAGACATAATGTGCTGTTGAGTGCCCTGAAGCAGGCAATGAGGAGTAATGCGCATACAAGAAAGACGGCCTGTCCTGATGAACCCAATGTAAAGGGAACATTGAATTTATTAAACATGCATGCAAACTGAGCAAACATTTAAAGGGAATTTATGAATCTACATATAGTGTACTTTTTTATAAACAGATTAGAACACGGCAGTCAGGGTTTGACTTTGAGAAAACTGGTGCTGCAGAGTTTCAGGCGTCAGAGGCTGGGTAAATAAGTGTTGGGCAGGTGAGAGGGTCCTCTCAAACCCCCAGGCTCTATAGACAGAGAAACAAGCACTAAAACGCACTGCAAAGGAGCAGGGGAGAGGGGGCATGATCACATCATTGCATGCATTAGAAGCTATGCGAGTCTAAACACCATTTTAGTTCCAGCAGCCATTTTAGAATACAGACCTAAGCACAGCGAAAGCACCCAATGTGTTAATGATAGGCATGCATTATTTGCACAAGATATGAACCCACACCACGAGTGAGCTTCAGGGGAATTACAAGCCCTCCATTCTCTCAGACAGTGCAGACCTTTGCGCCCTGGGGGGGGAATGTGTTTTGCAAGGCTAAGGGAAGGGAGCCTAGAGCCTCTTGGCAGTATCATCCCATGATAAAGATAGAATAAACTTCCAGCCCCAGCAGTGCCTGCATAAGAGTTATAGCAACTTCATGCTTTGATCCCAAGGCCCCCGCAAACCATGTCGCCAGCCAGGCTCAGACCACTGACGATGAAACTGTTACCCTCTTCGATCGATCACTAAGATCAGAAAGCAGGGCTAGCTTGCCTTCACAATTGGGTCACGTGATTTGTGCTCCGAGGTGCAGGGAGATTTCAAATTATACCTCAAAACGAGGGTGAAAGACCTTGGAAGATTGCTGACTTGTCTGAGAATTAATGAAGTATGTGAGGTGGAGTGACCGCAGCTCTCCCCCTGGGCCATTCCCCTTACTTGCCAGGTGCAATGTCGCATAGACAATGATAGGATTGTTATTATAGTAATTAATTGCCTACCAGCTCGACCTCACCGCGGATGATGAACTCAGCAGCACCCATATGGACGAAGATGGACAGATGAAGATGGACCAATGGCCTGGCATCCCCTATGGAGCGGGCCCTATATGTATACATATAGGACTCTGACAATTAGTATTGTAGGATTTTACTGTATAAAATGAAGTTACTTGTTCTTATAATGTGCTGCCCATGCCAACGGACACAATAACGTTTGGCGGCAGCAGAGTTCTTTGCTGAAGCTTTCTTCCTGTGTGTAGTAAAAACGTATTATACTTGCAAGGAGTGTCTTGGGCTTTTTTTCCCTATTGGGTTTTATTTTTTCTGGTGTGAGCGTACAGGGGCGTGTCTTCATTAGGTGACCCTGTCATGATCCCAGCGAACCCCCGTGCCCACAGAGGCTTCCAGGCTGCTTCTCATGTGCGGCCGGTCCCACCTGCAGCGACCAGTCCCAAACGCGTACTTCCCAGAGGTGTACAGGAGCCTTTTTTACAGAATTAATGTCTGCTCTTTGGAGCAGGGTGCGGCCTTTCTCTAGAGTGCAGGCCAGTGTTGGGACCCTGTGGCGGAGGAGTTCGGGTGAACACGCACATGTAAGTATACCCTTGCAAGTGATAACAAGTAGGGGAATGGTGTGTGAATGACGGAAGGGTGTATTTGATTGTGTGGTAAAGGAGAAGTGGCTTTTGAGTAGTATTATTGATTATTTAGGAGGAAAGTAAAGGAGTGTAGGGACCCTTCCCAAGTGAGGTTAGATGATGGTACTATTAATATTGTGAGGAGGAGAGAAACAAGAAGGAGCCCTGCATAATTAGTGGGCTCGGATACAGTAGTGTTGTTATTTTCAGATAATTAATTGAGTGTATTGTGATTTGTTTAGGAGGAAGGCCAAGGTGAGCCGTTGTTAGTAAAAAATGTTTGAGTAAGGATGGTGTTGTGTTGAGTGTATGTGAATGGAAGGGCACGGAATTCCGATGTACAGTGGAGGGGAGGAGGAGACAGAGGACAGATTTTTTGACTATAACAACTGCAGCGTATGCAGCGAGCAATTAGAAGCGTTAGGAGAAATAGTTAGGAATGGGAGGAGAGACCCCACTAGAATATATGTACAAGACCTTGCCATTGTACAGGGACACAATTGATAGGTATCACAAACAGTGGGTGGTAGAAACACAAGGGTAAATGCCCCACTCCTGGCCAGAGCAGGGCACCCATAATAAGGGAATTTTGGAACACATGACCACAGTTTTGGCAGTTTAGTATAAAGGCAAGCAGCTACAGAACAGGAAGAAGATTTTAGATGTGTGGTAAATGATTGAGGATGTGGAGGACCCTGATGATGGGGAGTGGGGAATAGACAGGGAGGAGTGGTAGTGGCGCAGGGAGACATAACTTCAACAGAGTTCAAGGGAATATATCCATTGGCAGCTTGCCCAGCAATGGGATACACCAACCTGACCTCCAAACCTACCACAGCCTCTGCCCCACCACCCCATACATATCTATCCCAGTTACCCTCCCCACCCGAAGACAGCACAGCACAGAAGGAGTTAGAGGATGCATTAGAGGTAGCGTGGGTAAAGCTGGTGTGATTAAGAACAACACAGAAGGAGGGCGAACTAGATGATTGGTGGGTGGAGGACATGGTGTTCAGATTGGATAGTACAGCAATAAAGGATGTGCATGTAGAAAAGAAAGAGGATGCAGGAGGACAAGTAGGCAGTACAGGGTACAAAACGGTGAGGTCTCATAGAAATAGAGATAGAGAATTGGGAGATGATGAGTGAAGTACTGTTGATGAGTTTGAGGATGATGGTGAGAGAAGGCAGATCAGGCACCAGAAATAACACCCCTGGTGGAAAGTTTGTTGAAACGAGAGGCTAAGGATCAGGTTTTGCTGATGGCGGCAGTGAGCAAAAGGGAAAATGTTAGAAGGAAAGAAGGGAAGGGGACTGGGTTACACATGCCCTGGGCACAGACGGACAAGAAGATCTTGATCAAGGCACGTTCACCTCTCACAGCCAGGGCGGGTATGTGGATATATGCACTGGAAACCAGATAGCAGGTGTGCCCCTGGCCATAGGTGAGATGAACATTTGGTGGCAATCGTAGGAGACCAGGCTTGGGAGGTGTGGATTAAATCAGAGTACCCTGGAGTGAGAGTTGACGATGACACGCATAATGACGCTCCATTCAACAACATTATGGCACAAGTGTGGGACACGCTTCAGTGAACGTACCCTGATACTCCGGACTTACCATCTATAATGCAGTACAACATGGGCAATGATGAGGACTGCTTCCAGTACATTATCAAGGTCCAAGAGAAGTGGATGATGGAGACAGATGACCAGTGGGCCTGATCAGTTCCTCTTTTGTATTTCATTATTAAAAGAGGCTTACCGAAGGAAGTGCAGAAGGTGTTAGAGAAAATTGTGGGCATTGAAGCAAAGGGGTGGGCAGAGATTCAGATGATAACAATACACTATTGCAAAAGAATTAAAAAGCACAAAATGGAAACAGCACAGTCGCTGCAGGCAGAGGAAGCGATACTGGTGCAGAAGAAGTTAGCTAAAGTAGCTGTGGAAGGGGTGGGACCTACATCTGCACCAACAGAATCACCAGTCACCACACAGGTAGCAGCGTATGTTAGAATAGTTGCATTTTGGCCATGAGGAGAAGGACAGTGGGGAGGAGGTCCCCAACACCCCAGCCCAAGAGGCAGCAAGGAGGTCAGCAACGTGGGAGAAGTGGGTTTCAGTGGGGGAAGTTGAAGTACAGTGGAGGGGGAGTTATGGGGCCCAGAGGAGGTAGTATGGTTCTGTCACAGTGTTAGAGCTGCGGAAAATGGGGACATTTTGCAAGGGAATGCAGGAGTAGAGCAGGAGCGGGATACAACCTATATGGCAATTAGTATTCAGCACTGCAGCCCTTGCAGCAGAGTTCGCTCCCTTCAGTACCATCATCCATCCCACAAGAGCTTCAAATAGCATACACCCAGCTGCTCCCTCAGCCTCCAGGGTCGCAAATGAAAAACACACAAGTGATGCAACCACACCAGCCTTCGGACAATTCTCTGTATGGGGGAAACATGTCTGCAAATGATGTTGTGCCTAACAGCAGCATTACACCCTACCGGGGGGCAAATGTACTGGGAGGCAACCTCTTTATGTTCCCCAGTACAAACACCTGTCCTGACTAGGACAGCCCACAGAGAGCTCTTGCATGCCCATTTCTATCCATGACTACCCACCGTGATGAGGAATCCTTGGTGGGGGCTGAGATAGTAAATAAACACTTCATCTTTATGGTTGACACAGGTGCCACACAATCGTGCATCAGTGAAAGAGACTTCCCATTATCCGGCTAAACTCTTGACACACAGAGCTACTCTGGGGCTGTTGCCACGGTTCCATAGACTGAAAAGGTTGATATTACAATAGGGGGGAAGGTGGTACAAGCACCCATGCTGTATTATGGAGGTTCCTCAGTAAATTTGTTAGGTTGGGATCTGCTTATCAAGTTGAATTTGGCTATTTCATTTACAGACCACAGCATTGTGTGTGCCACCCCAGGAATGAGCGCAATGAGAGCGATGGTCAAAATAAATGCAATGGGGGGAGAAGTGGTGGTCTGCGGGATTCCCGTGGACCCGGACATGTTTGCGTAGGGGTTAACGGTGCACCTTGAGGCAGTGCCCCTGATTGGCAAAGGTTGTTGGTGAGTGCCAGCTGACTTTATCTTTCGACCAGTGGTGTCTCCCGAATTGGTGGTAGGTACAATATTGTCCCTTGATTTGCAAGGTCTAGTGACCTCAGTGAAAATAATTGTAATAGGGATTGACCAAGATGGGTGTGAATGGTGCACCGTACTGTGTGTTGACCTCACGGTGACCCTCAAAAAGGGAACTGATGCAGAATTGTTTGAAGACAGGCTACACGATGGGGAGATTGTATTGGCTATTTGTTTCCCTGTGAAATTATGGTGCAATACTGGAAAGTTAATTGCCCACTGATGGCCATCGAGGCTCCACCCCACTTCATTCAAGGAGAACAGGTGCCTGAGAGATTATGGACCACGAATCCCCACGATGTAGGCCTCCTACAGGGAGAGACCATGATACAGATCACATTGAAACCAGGTGCAGTGTTACCCTGAGTGAAACAGTGTCCCCTATCCAGGGAGGCAGCAGAGGGCATTAGGGATACCATATTCACCTTATTAAACCCAGCCATAATAGTACCCTCCACCTCCCCATGTAACACAGTTATATTCCCTGTGAAAAAGGCAACAGGGGGAAGTTGGAGAATGATCCAGGACCTTTGCACCCTAAACAGTATTGTACAGAAAGAGATTCCCATGGTTCCTAACCCTGCGACAATACTGTGTAACATCTCCAAGGAACTGACCCAATGTACCGTAGTGGATCTCAAAAATGCTTTCTTTTCAGTACCATTACACCTGGATTCACAGTACCTTACCTCCTTTACGCATGGGGGGATGCGATTTGAAAACACGAGATTACCTCAGGGGTACTGTGAAAGCCCCAGCATCTTAAACAGAGTGCTAGATGAAGATTTGGGAAACATTCAGTTCTCCAGCATGGGGTCTGGCATGGATTCACATGCCCATGAATATTCCCCGTCGTCAGGCTGGGAATCCTCGGTAAAGAAAAAAATCAGTATCAGTTTCGTTTCTGATCTGTCTTTCTTAGTAGTAACCAATCACTGATCTCTGGGTCATACTGCCCCAGCCAATGAATGCCCTCTCCCTAAGCCCCGCCTCTGGCAGCCATCCTCAGATTTGTACCGCACGCTCAAGTGTTGGGAGTCCTTGTGTATAGCTCTCGAGTTTTTTACTGCGTTTTCACGCTTTTTCAGGAGAATTTCTCATTTTTTCGGTTTAATCGAGCCTCAAGCTCCACCGTTTCTACTTCCGATAACGGGGACCCGTTTTGGAATTCTTCTACGCCCCTCAAGGGTGAAGTTTTCGTCGAGTTTACACTTCTTGGATGATTCCGGAAGATCTGCGACCTACCTCAACGGACATGGCCCAGGACAAGGGCAGCTCGACGCCCGGATCCAAGCTGTTCAGGAACTGCACTGGATGCAGATTATATAACGTTTTCAAGGAGGACGAGCATTTGCGATGCCTCTACTGCCTCCATGGGGACAAGATGCACGTGGAGAAGGACTGTGCGTTCTGCAAGAACCTTTCAGAACGGACCAAACAGGATCGTCGTTCCTGCCTCGCCACCTGGCTGGAGAAGGGCACAGCAAGTGAGAAGGCGAAGAAGAAGTCTGAGCGGGCTTCTAAGTCCTTTGAGGGCGCCCCGGCGACGGGTCCCAACAGAAAGCCAAGCACCGTGAGTCCACGGGCTCCGGGAGCGCCAAAAGTTTGGGCTCTTCGGTTGCCAAGCAGGGCGCTACTTCCCCGGCACGTTCGACCACGAGCCAGCACTCTGGTTCGGGGAAGAGGAAGTCCGAGAACCCGGGTAGGCCGCTGGAGCGGACCCGGTCGATCTCGAAGGGGGAGCGAGGTGCTGACCCACCCGCCAAAGCGAAGGCCCAGGACACACCTAAGGTGGTGAGGGCTTTGATCCACCCGGCTAAGGCCTCTACCGAAGTGGTTGCTGCGACCGTGGCGGAGCCGGCTGAGACTTCGCCAATGGAAACGGCCTCTGGGCCCAGAGTATCCCTGCCGCCGCTGAGGGAATCCTCTTTGCAACCCATCGCTAAGACCCCCGTGAAGGCCCCGGCTGAAAAAGAGGGGGGGCGGTGGCCATTACAGACTCGGAATTAGCCTCTGAGGAGGAACTGGTGGAGACCGAGAAGGGCCTCAACGAAAGGTCCATAGGCCTCAACGAGAGGTTCAGAAACCTCAACGAGAGGTTCGAGAAGGTTCGATCCCAGGGGACGGTCCCTGCTGACGTGATCGAAGATAGCGACGACGAACAGGGCCCAATGGAGCAGCCACCCCGTCCGTCGCAGCCATTGCCCGAGCCCCAGGATAGCTCGGCGTCCATTTTGTTGGCAATCCAATCCTTATGTACTGAGATAAGGACGAGATTACCATGCACCCCGACGGAGGAGCCAGAACCAGGCCTGTCGGGAAGCCCTCCGAACAAGCGGAGGAGAGTCCACCCCGCTCCGCCCTCTGTGCCTGCGAGACCGGTGGACCCCTCATCCCCCTCGCCGGGAGAGGATACGGCGACGGATATGGCGACGGGAACAGGCGATGACACAGCGGACATCCCGTCGTCACCCCCCCCCCCCGCGGTCGTCCCCAGCTGACGAGGTTGTCTCTTTCCACGCCATGATAACCAGGGCATCCGAGCTCTTCCAGCTGTGCCCTGAAGAACAGAAAAAGGAGGGGTTTCTGTACCAACGACGAGAGGCTAAGAGGAAGACGGTCCTCGCAGTTACTCGACGACATCTGGGAGGAGGGGCTTGCTGTCTTCAAGAACCCTGCCACGACACCCGCCAAGAGGGACAGGTACGAGAAGAAGTACCGAGTCCCCGATGCCTCCCTCTTGTGCCTCAGGGCCCAGCCCACGCTGGACTCGATCGTCTCGGCAGCGGCTAAGAAGAAGGCAGCGGGCACGGCGGCTTCAACTTCCACTTCCCCGCCGGACAGCGAGGGCAAGAAGTTGGACTCTATGGGACGACGAGTCATCTCGTCTGCGGCGACGATGATTAAGGCAGCCAATGCCTTAGCGATCGTGGACCGCTACGACAGGGAGCTCTGGTTCAAGATAGCTCCCCTGCTAGATTTCCTGCCTGATGACAAAAGAGAGGAGGCACTAGAAATTCTGCAGGAGGGCGAGGTGGCGTCGGATCACGCCATAACGGTGGTGACGGACATCACCGATACCGGATTTCGCCAACTGTGCAACAGAGTTTGCCTCCGACGACAGGGTTGGCTCAAGGCAACAGACTTTCGCCAGGACGTCCAGACCAGAGTGTTGGACATGCCGTTCGACAGCAACAACCTCTTTGGTAAGGCGGTGGATGAGTCGCTACAGGCCATCAAGACCGACTCAGAGACGGCCCGGGCCCTTGGGGTGCTTCAGCAGCGACGGCCCTTTCGGAGCCCCGGAGGCAGACAGGGTGCCTCCAAAGGATCCAGCGGTGGCTCCTCCGCTGACCGCGAGGCGGCCCGTTCCTCTTCCCAGGAGGCCTACAGAGGTCGCGGCAAGCAAGGGGGTTCCCGCCGTCGTCGCCAAGGAGGCCAAGGCGGCAAGGCCGCTTCCAAGCAAGACTGACCCGGCCGGGTTGTCGGGCCCCCAGCGAAGCACCCCGGTGGAGGCCGGCTGACAAAGTTCGTCAGAGTATGGGAGTCCATCTCCACTGATCGTTGGGTGTCGGACACCCTGACCAACGGGCACTCGCTGGAATTCCTAAAGAAGTGCCCTTGCATTCCTCCCGTGGCCAGGAAGGAGAATCATGTCCCTCAACTGCTGTTGGAAGTAAAGGCGATGCTCAAAAAAGGTGCCATCGAGCTCGTCCCCAGGAGGCTCCGGGGCTCCAGAGTGTACTCAAGGTGCTTCCTCGTCAGAAAGAAGACAGGCGGTTGGCGCCCCATCCAGGACCTGCGTCGGTTAAACAAATACATCAAGGCGCAGGAATTCAGGATGGTCACCCTCCAGCACGTGCTGAGACAGCTGGAGGAAGGCGACTTCCTATCGTTGTTAGACCTGGAGGATGCTTACTTCCACATCCCCATTCTAAAAAGGCACAGGAAGTTCCTCAGGTTCGTGGTTCAGGGACGCCACTACCAATTCAGAGCCCTACCGTTCGGGTTAAAGTCGGCACCCAGGGTTTTCACCAAGTGCCTGGCACCAGTGGCGGCGCGGCTGCGCCTGCAGGGGATCCACGTCTACCCCTACCTGGACGACTGGCTAATCCGGGCAAGGTCAAGGGAACTCGCCGTCGATCATACGTCGGACCGTCTGGTTGCTCATGGAGCTGGGGTTCGCCATCAACTACCCCAAATCCCACCTGGTTCCATCGCAAGTAGCACTGTTTTTGGGGGCGAAGCTCGATACAGTGGAGCAATTGGCCTCTCCGTCAGAGGAGAGGACCAAGACCATCCTGGGCAAGGTGTGGTGCCTGTTAGCCATGGACGTGGCCAGGGTGAGGTCCATCAAGTCCCTTCTCGGGATGATGTCCTCATGCATCTACCTTGTGCCCCTTTGCAGACTTCGGATGCGTCCGCTGCAGGAGTTCGTCGACGCCCGCTGGTTTCAGGCGAGGGGCTGCTTCGAGGACAGGATCCCCCTCGACGAGGAGTTCCGTCAGGCGATCCTATGGTGGGGCACCCAGGCTCACCTCACGACGGGCACAGACTTTCAAACCCTGGCGTTTCAAGAGACGGTGACTACGGATGCCTCTCTGGATCTTCACAGACAACACCACCACGATGTTCTACATACGGAAGCAGGGGGGCACCAGATCCACAGCCCTATCCAAGGAGGCCCAGGATCTGTGGGACTGGGCCGTCGCCCAGGGGATGTTTCTGGTTCCCTTCCACCTGGCAGGAATAAAAAACACCATCGCCGACTCACTCAGCAGGGAGCTGCGCTCATGCCACGAGTGGGAACTGCGCCAGGATCAAGTGGATCGACTCTTCCAACGATGGGGCAAACCCCAGATCGACCTGTTCGCGACGACGACGAACTCCAAGTGCCAGAGGTTCGCCAGCAGGTTCCCACAGCCGAGGAGCATGGGCAATGCTTTCTCGTTCCCTTGGGACGACCTGCTTCTATACGCATTCCCTCCATTGCCATTGCTGCTCCGCCTCATAAACCAGCTCAAGAAGTCCAGGTGCAGGATGATCCCCGTCGCACCGGCGTGGCCGAGGCAGGTCTGGTTCCCAGACCTTTCTGGACTTGTCAACGTCCCCGCCAGTCAGGCTGCCGGCGGACGCAGATCTTCTCTCCAGAGAAGGAGGCGCCATTCTCCACCACGACCCACAGTCGCTGAACTTGCAGGCCTGGCTCCTGCAGCACTAGAGTTTGGAGGGTATGATATCCCATCTGATTGCAGAGAGGTTCTTGCAAAGGCCAGGGCGTCATCAACTCTCAAGTGTTACGGTCATAAATGGAAGAGGTTCTCTGTCTGGTGCCGTGCACAGAAAATTAACCCTCTGCGAATTACGGCCCCTCAAGTGCTGCCGTACCTGTTGTCGCTGGCCAAGGCTGGACTGGCTCACGCCTCCATAAAAATACATCTGGCTGCCATCTCCCGATATACCAGGACGACGGGACGGGCGTCCTTGTGGTCTCATCGCCTGGTGAAGGATTTTATGAAGGGACTATTCCGATCATTCCCGCCGGTGAAGGCTCCTGCCCCGGCGTGGGAGCTTAATGTGGTGCTGACCAGGCTCATGGGGGGCCCCATTCGAGCCTATGCATTCGGCGCCTTTAAAGTTCCTGTCATGGAAGACAGCGTTCCTCGTGGCCATCACTTCTGCACGATGAGTGGGGGAGATTCAGGCCCTATCTTGCAAGCCTCCATACTTGACTTTTCATGACACAAGGGTGGTGCTGAGAACGCACCCCTCCTTCATGCCCAAGGTGCCGTTGGACTTCCACCTCAACAAGCTCTTGGTGTTACCAGTTTTCTTTCCGTCTTCGGCGCCGGCAGAGAGGACTTTGCACTCGCTGGATGTAGCTAGAGCGCTGAATTTCTACGTGGACCGCATGAAGAGTTTTCGGAAGACGTCACAACTGTTTGTGAACTTTGGGTCTGTGAATCAAGGGAAGGCTCTCTCGAAGACTTCCATTTCCAGATGGCTCTCCGGCTGTTTCATGCATTTTCATCGGTTGGCCAACCGACCTCTGGCCGGCCGTCCGAGAGCCCATTCGACCAGAGCGATCGCTGCTACCACGGCGTTCCTGTCTGGTGTGCCCCTGCTGGACATCTGCAGGGCTGCTACGTGGAGGTCGACGCACACCTTCACAAGATTCTACTGCGTCGATCGGGACTCCAGGGAGGAGTCCAGGGTCGGCCAAGCAGTGCTGCGCAACCTGTTCGTTTAAGGTGAGCCTGGTGAGGAGGTAAGAGATGCTTAATGTTGAGTTGTTGTATTGCTTAATGTTGAGCCTATTGCCACCTCCCGTGGTTGTGCATGTGTATACTACTATGTATTCTTTTATTCATGAGCATGTGAATCCATGCCAGACCCCATGCTGGAGAAGGAACAAGTTACTTACCTGTAACTGTTGTTCTCCACCATGTGTCTGGCATGGATTCACATGCGAACCCTCCCACCTACCCCTCTGCGGCTCTTCACTTGGTCATACTGCCGCTTGGCGTGCTACCAAATCTGAGGATGGCTGCCAGAGGCAGGGCTTAGAGAGAGGGCATTCATTGGCTGAGGGCAGTATGACCCAGAGATCAGTGATTGGTTACTACTAAGAAAGACAGATCAGAAACGAAACCGATACTGATTTTTTCTTTACCAAGGATTCCCAGCCTGACGACGGGGAATATTCATGAGCATGTGAATCCATGCCAGACCCATGCTGGAGAACAACAGTTACAGGTAAGTAACTTGTTCCATACCTAGGACGATCATCCTGTACATGGACGACCTGCTAGTGTGCAGCGACAGTGAACATGAATGCAGACAAGATTCCATCACACGGTTACAGCTCCTTGCCTGCAAGGGATACAAGGTTGACAAGGCAAAATTATAGTATTGTCTACAGGAAATGTTGTATTTAGGACAACTGATTTCTTTGAATGGGAAAAGGATCATACCCAATGGCGACGCCTCTGTCCATGTCATTCCACAACCCACGACAGTAAAGAAAATGCAGATATCTTTGGGACTATGTAATTATTGTAGAGCATGGATACTTGACTATGCATCACACACCAGACTGCTCCTACAGGGCCTCAAGGAGGCTCAAAAGACTGTCCATGAGATTGTGTGGACAGAAGACATGCTGACAAATTTCAATTATCTCAAAGAAGTGATTTCAACAGCCCTTGTGTTAACTACCCCTGATTTTTCACAGGAGTTCTACCTATTTTCACCTTCTAACGGCCAACTAATGACTGCAGTATTGACACAGAAAAGCACGATGGGCCACAAGCCATTGGCCTATTAAAGCAGCATGTTAGACTCTGTGATGCAAGGACAGTTTTCATGCATACAGGCTCTTGTGGCAGAATTATTTGCAATTGATAGAAGGTCCACTATCGTGATAGGCTGCTCCATTAAACTCTATGTGGAGCATGCCAATTTTGCTATTTTGGTAAGGTCAAAATCCACTCTGACAACAGTAAGAGCATCCGCATATGAGATAATTCTTTCCAGCACCAACCTTCACATTGTGTGGTGCAAGACAGTAAACTTTGCCACATTTTTAACAGAAATGTGCACTGTTTAGGATTAGGCCAACCATGACTGTGTGATGTACGAGGGGGAGGAAGTTGGCATCCGAATGGTGAAAGACATCCCAATGGAAGTGGGGGAAGTGTTCTTTGCTGAAGGGTCAATGACCAGGAGACAGGCCTGAGGCATACTGGGGCAGCAGTTGTATGCCTTGTTGCCGGAATACGAGACAATAGTGCAAAAAAGATTGCCAATGCATTTTCCAGATCAGGCACCGGAGCTAATAGCAAGTGTTGCAAGGGTGCCACATGACCATTTATTCAGATTCAGCGTACGTCACTACCACAGTGCATGCCGGTCTAGTGCAATGCAAATAGAGGGGGTTCAGGAGAATGAACGGGTCCCCAGTACAACATGCTGCGTTATTAGACAAGCTCATTTACGCATTGTTCCAACCTTCTGTAGTAGCGGTCAAAAAATGCACAATCCACACTAACACCACTGATGAGTTCTCACTCAGAAATACTGCTGCAGATACCACAGCCAAAATTAAGGCATATCTCCCATTGTCCATGCCAGCAGAGAGTATCATAGCAACACCCAAGGATGGCCAATTACCTCCTCCATTCAAAACATTAACTATCGCACAAGTAATTGAAATACAAGGGCGGGCCCAACAGGAGGAAAAGGAGCTATGGATAAAAAGAGGGTGTAAGCAGTCCCCTACTTACTTATTATGGAGACAAGAGACCACAGGAAAAGCAGTGATGCCACATGAGTTCATGAAAGTAGCATTTGACCAACTTCATCATCTTTCCCACACCTCTAAGCAGCACATCGCTGCAGACATACAGGAGGACTGGTTCATCCTAAACCTCCAGAAACAATTGACCAATATGGTTATTCACTGCACCACATGTCAAAGTTTCAGCACAGGAATGAACATTAAGATGTACTATGCCCTGCCCTACTGGGCAATTCCGCCAGTTGCATTTCGACTATGCAGACATGAGTGAGAGATGCAATAGATCCTGATATTTGATCGTTGTCGTCTGCCCTTTCTCACGGTGGGTTGAGCCGGGACCTTGTGCATACCCAGATGCCAAATGGGCAGCAAAATTTCTAGTTTGCATGGTTTTCCCTTAATGGGGTGTGTGCGGCGTGCTAAGGTACAACAGCACAAACTTTTTCAATGAGTTGTTTAAGGAAATAACTACATTACTTGGCATAAAGCAGCAGATGTGTACACATTACCACCTCCAAGCCAACAGGGTTGTGGAGAGGATCAACAGACTCCTGAAAAGTAAATTGTCCAAGCTTTGCACCACATTAAACACAAACTGGGTACACTGTTTAGCACTGGCACTTTTTAGTTTACGCACGCAACCCTCTAAAGACCACCATTTATCACCCCACAAGGTGGTCACTGGTTGGTGTCAGGGGTGCGTCAGATGCCCATAGGGCTGCTTCTGTGTTAGGAGAGGAATTCACAGTTTAACTACCCTAACATGGGCCAATAAATGTGTCTCCTGACAGATTGCACCACCTCGATCAGAGAAAGCCCCGGCGCTGCACCTGCTGCAGCAACTGACTCCCCGCCTTCACAGCCACTGCTTCCGGGAGAGCTGGACTACGTGCAGAGTTTTTTCCATAACTGGAATACCACCAGATTTAATGGACTGTATCGAGTGATATTTTCCACCCCCCTTGCAGTGAAGGAACTCCGCTATTGCATACACTTGTCTGACGTTCGGAGAGCACCTCCCAACATTGGCAAGCACACCTGAAAGAATATTTCACTGCCCACCAATTTACAATTATACTGGCCTCTGGTACTTTTTACTACATAATTTGTTCCTTCAGTACCAGCATAACAAGGTTCTGTTTGATTCACCCCTGTGCACATGCACAGCTGCTAAACACCATATTTGCACAGAGGCGCTTTCTTTCTCCCTCTCTCTCTCACTCTATCTCTCTCAAGGGGGGTGGGGGCAGGGATCAAATTGTAGCTGCCAATGGACCCAGTATGAATGCAAGTGCAACTATGTGCCTCATTACGAGTCTGCCGGTGTGGAAACAAGGGTGTCGGTAGCAAAATACCAGCACCCTTTCCGGACCTGCAGACTGCAACTCTGCCTGCCGGAGCAGATGCTGACAATGGTGCCAGTGCTTCGGTGCACCCATTCCCATGGAGTCACATGGGACTCCATGGGAATGGGGCACACCATTTTCTGCCGCCTGATATCCCGGTCTGTCTGGACTTGTAATGACCCGGTGGTACCAGGTTCACAGGCGGAAACGGTTTTACACGGTTGGTGAAACCCGCCTGTGGCACCGGTGGGTTAACGCCAACCTCTTAATGAGCCCATATTTCTCTACTTTCCCTGCTACACAACAATAATAATGGTTCTATTTCCATCAGGTTTCTATAATACATTGCTAGATCTTTACTGTTTTCAATGTTCCCTAATGCTTTCCATAATATAAGTTCCCCTAACACAAAGCGGGGCTTGTGTTAGGGGAACTAATATTACGGAAGCACCCTTGACAATAGTGGTGTTGCTATTAATGGATACATAGAGGGTCCCAAGCACCCAATGAGACAAGCACCAAGGGCAAAATATGAAGCCTACCACAGGCTTGGTCTCGATGCTATAGAAGATGTACACCATCCAGAATTGTCCAATAGTTGGTATACGGACATGAGCTCGGCAGGGAGAGAAAGAATGAATGGTAGCTGTTATGTGTGTTTGCTAATATCACATGCGTCAGGAAGTCCCAAGGTCTTAATGCAATAAGAAGTACTAATTTTGGAGGCTCAATGCCTGGTCCATCCAGCGCTATGAAGGCTGCGAGGCACTTTCCAGGCACACTATGTGAGGCTCGAAGTTGCTGTCCAGACCGCTTACAATGAAAGAACACTCTGAAAAAAGTGCCAGTGCTTCAAAAGACCGTATCTGATAATAGAAGGACTTAAATATGTGGCAAACACGTGGCATAAAAACAACAATTAGCTGCATAGGAGAATGGTTAATGGGATACGATGAAGGGGTCCTGGCTCGAGTGGCCACAGTCTGTGCACCATTCGGGACTGAGCATATCACACAACTGACATGGATAGAAGCGATGGAAAAAACTGTGAAAGTGTCACAGAGAGAAAACATATGAACTCTGCTTTCATAGAGCTGGAATTATTTTTGAAGGATGAATGAACATTGCAAGAAGACCCGGCTTATCCCTGATCTCAAGAAAGGCACAGCTGCTGTTATGGACTACTACTCGGTGTGTGGCCAGCAAGCGTATCTGCACCTCCCACCATCATGGAGGGGATATTGTTCGCTGGCCACTTTACACTCAGCTTTGCTTGCAATACTGGAAGACCATCTGCAAGAGGGGCCCATTGACACTTTTGCCACAACGACCTTCACCACATCTGCAGAACAAACAAACAACCCACTGCCAGCATACAGACTGTTCAGCAAGCAGAGGCATTTGTGTCACTATTATTGCCTGGTATACAAGCAGGTGTGAATGCTCAGTGGCTCCAGATATTCCTCTGGGAGTTAATTCAGTTGGCCAACGACACAGAGCAAGGGTTCAACGTTATAAAGATAGAATTGCGTGCCCTCATACTGATGATGATGTAGAACCAATGCGTCCTTGACCTTCTAACAGCAATGAAGGGGGCGTGTGCCGCATGATCAGTGAATCATGTTGCATATTCTTGCCTCCAAACGACGCAGACAACGGCTCCCTCTCCCAAATAATAGGAGCTGTACATAACCTAGGCATGCGCATGAAGAAATACGCTAGGGTACAGAGTGCAGATTGGTTCGACACGATTGTGTCCTGGGCACCATCCTGACTGGGAGCAATAGTGAAGATGGCCTGTCATCATGTTTGCGATGGTTATTTTTTGCACCTGCCAAATGGGCCTTTGATGCTGTGCCAAAGCAGTACCCAGTAAGGCAATGATTGTTTCAATTGGGGTATCAAATTCACCTCGTTGGACCACAGACAGCGGTACCCAACTAGACGACCCAATCAAGCCCCGAATGGCACAACCTTTACACCCTTGTGGCACAATTACCACACCCCACCATATCCTGAGAATTATACGGAACACTGGGTAGATTTAGCAGGAGATTTGGGATGCATTTACATGACATGTCCCCCTGAGAAATATGCCCGATCTGGAGCTAGCTTAAGAGATGTTTGTAGAGCTTGGGTTCCTAAAGAGGGGTCACCGGCACACATGGAAGCAGAAAGGTTGGATAGGGTGAAAAGAGAGGAAGAGGATATTTATTGGAGAGTGTTTGAAAATGACTATGTGGAGAGTTTGTTAATATAGAATTAACAAAAGGGGGGAATGTTGGGAAGGAGAGAGTGTCTTCCCACACCCCCAGGCGCTATAGACAGAGAACCAAGTGCTAAGACGCACTGCGAGGGAGCAGTGAGTTGGGGGGCATGATCGCATCAGTGCATGCATTAGAAGCAATGTGCTGTAAATGCAATTTTTATTTATTTTTTTTTTTATTTTTATACTTTCTTTTAACCTAAAAGGTTTTTAAAAGGTTTTGAGCTCGATTTTGCAGTTTTGCAGTTTACTCTACACGTCTTCTTTGGTTGTAGTCGTGAGTATTGTGTCCAAGATTTTGGCGGTTGCAGTAACCCATGTAGTACGCCCGCCTCCGATTAGCCTGGCCCACCAGATCTCTTCGTCAAAGATATGAGCCGCTGCTAGCGTCGTCTTCAGGTAAGAATTTCTTATAGACTCTACGCCTGGACAAGTTAGGAGTAAGTGTCTTGTGGTTTCTGTCACCACTGGATCTGTGCAGAATCTGCATTTGTTTGTTGTTGCTAGGCCTCTTATCTTGAGAATTTCATTAGTATGAAGTAAATTCAGACGAGCTCTTAGAAAAGTGTTCCTTAATTTACGATCAGGGTATCTTTTCACAAAGGGTTGAAGTTCGTGTAGTTTGAAGGTCATGAGTGGTAAGTCGGCCACCAGTTTGTAAGAACCTGCTTGCTCCAAGGTGTTGACCCAGTCAAGTTCGTTTAATTTCTTTTGAATTTTCATTGGGTTTTCCACCAGATCTTTTTTTGAGCAATTAATTTCGTCTAGTTTTGCTTCTTGATCCTTGTACCACTGGGTCAGGACGGCGGAGTAACCACTTTCAGCTTCTGCGTCTATCGCTTCTAGTAGTTTCGAGCGTTTTTCAAGGAGTAATTTTCTGAAAAGCATCATGGTGTTCCTTTCTACTACTGCTGTCAACGAAAGCTGGCTCATTTCGCGTCTTATCAATACCAGAGGAGTAGAACTCTTAGGTTCTACTCCTCTGGTTAGGAGTAGGTTTAAGACTTCTCTCCAATATTGGCTTTCCAACATGGGCCAGATTTTTTTTGGGAGGCCAGGCATAGCTTCAACTCCATACACAAGTGTGGGTGTGACCTTCATTTTGTAGAATTCTATGACTGGTATAAGCGAAAAACGCCCAAATTTCTTATCTATTGCTTTTGCTTGAGATATTAAACTCTTTGTTTTCCTCAAAAGATGTTTTTGCATGGCGTTTTCCTTTGGCGTGTTATCCACCATGATACCCAGGTACTTGAATTCTGTCACCTTCTCGATGGATTCTCCTTCCACAGTCCATGTGAAAAGATCACTTTTTGTTTTTCCTTTGCCAAAGAACAGAATCTTGGTCTTTGGCTTATTTATCTCCAAGCCATTTGCGGCGATATATGCAGCAAAGTTTGTCAGTTGTCTTTGCAGCCCTATTGCTGTCTGGTCTGCTATTATGATATCGTCCGCATATAAGATTCTTGAGATTTTCGTGTTTCCAATTTGTGGAGGGAAGGAACGAACCGTGAGCTCCGCTTCTTTATAGTCCCCTATAAAGGTCAAGAAGAGCGCCGGGGCCAACGGGCATCCTTGTTTGACTCCTCGGTTTGTAGGGATCTCATCAGAGAGTTTTCCTTGGTGGTCAAGCCTCACTTGGATTCTAGTGGCTGTGTGGAGGGCTATGAGTGGTTGTAGTAAGCTTTCTGGACACTTCCAGGTCCTTAGCTTTTCCCAAAGCCTTGATCTATTTGATGTGCTGTAAATGCAATTTTAGTTTTAGCAGCCATTTCAGAATACAGGCCCAAGCGCAGTGAAAGCTCCCAATGTGTTAGTATTAGGCTTGTATAATTAGGACAAGATATGAACCCACACCACGAGTGAGCTTCAGGGAATTACAAGCACTCCATTGTCTCAGACGCTGCAGACCTTCGAACCCCAGGGGATGTGCTTTGCAAGGCCACAGGAAGGGAGCTGAGCGCCTCTTTGCAGTAACAACCCACGATACAGATAGTATGGCCTTCCAGCCCCAGCACCCGCTGTGCCAGCCCCTTTATGCTTTGATCCCAAGACCCTCACATACCATGTTGCCAGCCAGGGTCAGACCTTAAAACTTCGATCAATCACTAAGATCAGAAAGCAGTGCTACATTGCCTTCAAAATTGGGTCACGTGATTTGTGCTCCGAGGTGCAGGGAGGTTTCAAATTATAGCTAAAAATGAGGGTGGAAGACCTTGGAAGATTGCTGACTTGTCTGTGAATGAATGAAGTACATGAGGTGGAGTGACATCAGCTCTCCCCCTGGGCCCATCTCCTTGCTTGCCAGGTGCAATGTTTCATAGATAACAATAGAATTGTTATTAAAGTAACTGATTGCCTACCAGCACAACTTCACTGCAGATGATGAACTCAGTAGCACCCACATGGACGAAGATGGACAGATGAAGATGGACCAATGGCCTGAAATCCCCTATGGAGTGTGCCCTATATGTATAGGGCTCTGCCAATTAGTAGTGTAGGATTTATATGTATAAAATTAAGTCATGAATGACTTTGCTTGCTCTTATAATGTGCTGCCCATGCCAAAGGGAACCAGAACGTTCCGCAGCAGCAGAGTTATTTGCTGATGCATTGTACTTGTGTGAAGTAAAAATGTGTTATACTTTCATGGAGTGTCTTGGGCCTTTTTTCCCTAGCCGGTTGTATTTTTTTCTGGCGTGAGCATACAGGGTCATGGCTTCACAAGTAATTATGACCTTAGTGATGGTCAGCTCTGCTAAAGGAACTGGTCAAGGTTTTTATGGCCTGATAGTATTGCAGAAAGCAGATGTTATCTCTTGAATGCATGGGAGCGTGACAGAGGGTTTCGGCTATTTTCTTTTTACCAGCAATAAACGTGGGGTGATGCAATGCTCAAGGCTAAAGTAATCTAAATCCAGGAGTTTCAATTTTATTCTTATGATGTGTCATATGTGATGAAATGGCAGTTATTTAGAAAAGAATGCGGCAGTAGAGATAGCTATCGTCAGTTCAAAGAGAACCTGTTTACTCAGTCTTCTTCATATCGCTTGAAGTATTTATGTGAACCATGTGCAATTAGGGTTAAGGTTTAAGGGCTCAGGATAGTTGTTACTAGTAATGAATTATGTTTGCACACACATGTCCTGGCACACATATGGTTAGCTGTCTGATTTCATGACCTACCACGGACAAATCCTAAAAGTAGGTGTGTTTTACACATGAGCTGAACATTGTAGTTAAGATAACCGCTACCAATGAGAATGTGGGAATTTGAGAAAGATGGGATTTCTTTTAAGAGGTTTTGTCCACTCACATGTGTGCGGTGGATTGTAATAAAATATATGGGAGTGTTTCAACTTTTGCACAATTGTATTTAATGTGTAAACTTATGCGGTTCAGGGAGACCTGGGTTAGTTTGATTCCACGGCATCACCTAGCTCCTCCCCGCACGATTTTACAATAAACTTGCTTTACGTACAAAGTGTACACTCATTCCTCAGGTGGTGGGCCCACTTGGGTAAAGGTTATTAAGGGGCCCACCCCCACAACATCTCCCACACTCCTTCCCGACGTCTCCTTGTCATTGAGTGAAATAAATGTTGCAGATTTGTCAGGCATGAGCACAAGTATTCATCCTACAATCCTTTCCTTTATAATTGAGTCCAAACGTTTCTTATCATGGAGAGATGTCTGATTGGCCTATAGGTGCAAGCATTTTCCTTGCTTTAGATTTGGTGAACTGATGGTACCTTGGCCCATCTAAAAGCCACCAAGAATGCTGCAGCATGCCTCATCCGAAGAAAATCCAAAAATTACCGTTATGATCAGGGAACTGCTCTGGCTACCACTTCAAGCATGCATCATGTTCAAGACAGCCTACACCACCTACAAAGCAGTCATAGCCAAAATCCAACTCTACCTGCCCTCAACATCTTGAGAGGCCAGCGCACCACCAGAAGCGTCAACATTGGCTGACTGGAAACAAACAACTCAAAGAGGGAAATACCTTGGGCACATGCCTTTTCTTTCTATGCACAGTGGCTGCAGAACAAGTTACAAATGCAGATAAGACGGGGCACTGGTTCACCAGAAAGAACTTGAAAGTCCAACTCTTCTAAAAACACATCCGGTCCAGTAACTACAGTGCCGGTAAGCCTCCCGGCACTATTGTTACCAGACCGGCACACTGCGAGTCTGTGAGCAGGTGCCGTCCCGGCCATCCGGTCAGACCTGGTGGGTGAGTCCCTTAGGACTCAATGGGAATGGGGATTAACGTTTTCCCGGCGCCTGACTTCCAGGAACACTGGGGTCGTAATCCCCCAGTTTTTCCGGCAAGCCAGGCACCAGAACAATTTGCAAGTCCGGCGGCAGCCTGGCGGTTTTACCGGCATGGCTACCGCCGCACTTGTAATGAGGCCCAATCCCTGATCACCCAACTGAGTTCTACTTCTCCCTGTCCTGCGCCATTACTACCCTCACTCTCTCTCTCTGAACTCTAGCTAGAACAGCCATTGGTGTTTCCCCTATGCACTTCACTTTGTTGCTTCCCAGGTAGGTTTGATATTCATAAATCCCATAAATATATGCATACATACATACTATGGGTGAGGTAGCCAGAGCTGGCACGAGCCTGGTTAGGGTCAAATGCCTGCTCTGGTTCGGCTCGAGTGCATTTGTGAAAGAAGAGCCCAAGTGGAGCCGATCCATGCATCACAGCATCTGCATTACATTAACAGAGTAAATTAAAGGGACACTGCTGCCCAGGGACAGTTAGAAGAACTGCATGCAATCATCTACTTGCACAGAGTAATTTGTGTGTCACTTGCCAGGAAAACTACAACGTTTTAAGAGGTGCAGCTGGAAAACCTGTCTTCTGCACTTGATCAATCTATGCATTCTCGGGCAAATCACTACTTACCTGAGTCATACTTTCTTTGGCTACCAAAACTGGGATCACTTAGAAGCAATTCTGTTAAATGTGCGATGCACAAAAAGGCCTTGTTATATGTAGTGCATTAACCTAGAGTGTTTGCTCAGAAATGCTAACAATATAATACAAATATTGGTCATTTATAGTGTACACTCCAAATGCTGAACTATCCCTTAACTTGCACTCATGAGCTATGCTTCTTTTCTAACAAAAAAGTGGAATAGATGATGCACTAAACTGTTTGGTGGGTATTTTCCTTTATTATATAAGAAGCCGCCCAGGAACTCCCCCTGGGCTATGGGCTGTGGCCATTTTGTCTCCCTGTACTACCTAGTTTATGAATGACACAGTGGGAGATCACACTGTTCTTGGTAAAAGGAGATTGGTGGCCTAATAATTAGACTTTCCAACTGCCACATCGCCCTACGAGTGTATCCTCAGTCGCCCACCACTAAGGACATATGTATACTACCTGTAGCTGCCACTTATACCTGCTAAAAGGTTGGGAGTAGCTCCTCCAGGGTCTAACGCCACTATAAGCCTTGCACAATAACCAGCTCCAAGTCTGCGTAACAATGACTACAAGTAGCAGTTTTGCGTTTGTGTGTAAGACTTGAAAGTACAGTCGCAAAACACAGGGGTGTGTTTAGGTCAAATTTACTGCATTCTGGTTTAGGTATTGTTCTATTCGGGATGTTGAAAATAAAGCTAATCACTCTTTTTTGCTTAATGTAAGTTTTTATGTATTTGTAAGGTTGGTATATATTGTGATGTTTGTAATTTTAAGACCTCTTTATGAAACAGAGCATTATTATAGCTCCTTAAACCCGTACATTAACACACCTTCATATCAGGTAGATATGAGAAGATCTGCTGTCAATTGTCTAAAGGGCAGCCTGTTCACTTCCCATTTTACAGAAACTGTGTTTAGGAAGGGCACATCATTTAATCTCACTGTACCATATCTTCCTAAATTAGTATGACATGTATATGTTCCCTAATATGGCGTAGGGAGGCAGGATATCAGATATAGGGTTGTGGTGTTGGGGGGAGGGAGGAGGATGCCATGTTTTGGGTGTTTTATTGCGGTAGCTGAGTGGCAGGATGACATGTATGGGATTTGTGTTTAAGGGTGGGAAGGCAGACAGCAAGGTATGCATCCTTTGCCGACTCGACTTGCATTTACTCCTAGTGCCAAACCAGAGGCACAGGCCTCAGCACTGGCTCGGCTTTACCCATGTATTCTCTGGCTCCCTCACCTATAATACACACATACATACATGAGACTAAATATGATGTGACTTGAAAACTATGCACAAAATCTGTTTAGTGTCTTTTCTATCACTATTATTATATTGTGAAATGTTGTACAGCAATAATATATTTGTGATGTTGGGTTAATCTTTTGTTGAGAATGGGGAAGACGCCCCCTTCTCGGGTATGCAGAGGACCCGCACGGACCATCCCACACCCAAAAATCAGAACAGTCCAGTTTGGAAGCATTCGATAAATTTATCAGGGTTACCTGAATAAAACAAATCGAAAAATTAAAAAAAAAAAAAAGGGTCCAGTAATGGGGCAAAAGTACTGTTTTATTAACAACGCCCGAAAAAAACAGATACAGCAATGGCCACCAGGTGATCTCCAGTTTTCTCTCATCCTGGTAAAGGTTTTCCACAGAGTTTGAATCCACTATGAGGCCACAACAAATGATACATTGCACAAACCTAGTGTGACTAATATGGTAGAGTATACATTCTGTATAAGGTTAGGGAACTATTTGGTCCAGCAGTATTAGGTAGCATCGCCTGGAACCACCTGTAAAGCGATACATGGGGAACATGTCAACAGGGTGCATTATGCGTGGTGGCTGCTACATAGTTAGGGCGAGTGTTAAGGGTGGATAGTGATGGCTTTCTCAGCCTTGGCAGTCTGGACTGTTAACAGCACATGAGCAATAATTGAAGGTGATGAGAACGGCATCAAGGTGCTACGTGTCCCACTAAAGTTACCATTCCCTGATTCCCAAGGCCTTGGGCCAGGACATTTAGCTTTGTACTTTACACTGTATTATATCTTTCATCCCAAAGAGATGTATGGGAATGAAAGTCTCCGGCAGCACATGTCTGGCTCTAATGAATAGGCATTATCTGCCAGCTGCAAGTCATGTGTGTGAGGACGGACTTTAAAATTATTCTGCTCTGCAATTTATGAGGATTTTAGTCCTTTTTGCTATGGGTGTCATTACCTCCTCGGCCTCTGGAGACTTGTTCAAGCTATTTTCCTCTTGCTGTCAGGTGTGAGATGATGGCAACCTGACCTGCCTGCAACATTTATTTCCTTGCTTCTTCAGATAATGTCTGTCGTTGGGGATCTGTTTATTGTCTGTACTTTTCCAATGCTGGTTCAAACCTCTCTTTCCCCGCTAACCTTGGCAAGCTGGGCACTTGCTATCTTTGCTGTTCAGGCTTAGCTCTTTTCGCTGAATCAGCAAGACAGGGTCTCTCTGCTGACTTTTGGTTTCTCGATGTCTCCGTAGCAAAAAACAGACACAGCAGCCTCTGACAAACCTGACCTGGCCTTCATCACCAAAAACTGGTTCTCTAGCGACTTCGCCCCTATCGCCAATGAAGCCTTCCCCTCCGATTACTCCCTCATCCCATTGAACCGTCCCTCTAGAGGGGGAGGAATAGCATTCGCCTTCAAGTTTCACTTCCACGCCTCAATCATCGACAATCAACCTTCCATTCCCTCCTGCGAGTCACTCCTCGTTAAACTATCCCTTTCTCCTTCCTTCTCACACAGCTTCCTAATAATCTACAGACACCCTGGCTACTATAGACAAACAATTCTCAAACAACCTCTGCGACTCTATTGCCACCCTCCAAATAAAGCATCCCAACCTTACCCTTCTAGGAGATTTCAACATATGGCTTGACATCCCCACCAACCCTATGACCCACTCTCTGGTTGACGGCTTAGACGCGATTAACCTCCAACCCCACATAAACGGCCCGACTCACTATAACGGACACACTCTCGATGCTATCTTCAGCTCCCACAACCGGATACAGCTAAACCACCCCACCCCTATCATCTGGTCCAATCACTTCATTGTTTCCTTCACCATTCTCTCACCCGACCCGCTTCCCGTACCCCAACTTGAACCTCCAAATCTTCACAAATGCTGGAAGAAACTAATAATCCTTCCTGACCTTGCCGACGCACTCCTCTATCTCCTCCACCTACCTGCTCACTCAATAATGAACTAACCCCTGACGCCTTTCACACATAGCTCAACACCTCAGTCACTAAGGGTGACTTTCAAAACCTTATGCATTTCTCACCAAGCACTGCATAAAACCGGACCTCAATATCTTCAAGAAAAACTAGAACCCTACCACCCTTCACGCACACTAAGATCAAGCTCAGCTGGCCTCCTAGTCATACCTAAAACAAACTCAGTCAGGTAAGGTGGATCATCATTCTTAGCCTTGGCCCCCACACTGTGGAACGCACTCCCACCCCACATCAGACTCACTGAAGACTTCATGTCTTTCCGCAAACTGCTGAAAACCTGGCTCCTCTCCTAAAACCGACCCCAAACTCTTTTTAACTCAAACTGGATAACAGCATCTCAATGACCTTACTAAAGGATAGATCGTAAAATAGCAATGCAGCGTCATGACCCAAGTGAGAAATCGAAAACTAATACTCTATTGTTTAGCTAAAAAAGGACAAACAAAATAGATTGAGTAAAAATGATCAAACTTGCGAAATAGATAAAAATAAAACGTTATGCGAGTGCAGTAAAGTTGCTGAAATTAAGAAAATTGACAAAATAAATGTAATTGACAAAAGGATCAACGTGGAAGTGAGGAATAAAATAGAAGTGGATAAAAAAAAACAAAAAAAAGAATGAAAGATGTAAAACAGTTGACATTAATGAAATGAATGGAACGATTGCAATGAACGAAAGGAACTAAATGTACGAAATAAATAAAGTGAAGAGGATGGAAAGATGAATACAAGAGACGGATGAGTACACAGACAGATGGCACAGAAGCACGGAATGAATGAGTACATGGTATGAACAGAAAGTACAGAATATACGTTTTGAGTACATGAGACGGATGTAGTGCATCGGACAGACGGAGAGCACGGAACAGATTGAGTGCGTACGACAAGTGCCATAGGCTGAATCCGGTGAATGAACGAAGGGAGTAGTGCGGATGAAGACGGCGGAGTAGATGAAGTGGGTATAGAATGCGGAGCGAAGGGTGGGGTAGAGTGCGGAATGGGTGCAGAGTACGAAACGGATGTTCAGTGCGGTGCGGGTGTTGAGTATGGAGCAAACGGGTGATGTATATTGATCGAACGGGTGAGGTGGTTGCAAGGAACGGATGAAGTGGTTGGAAGGAACGGGTGTAGTAAAGGGATGAAACTGGTGAAGTGGGTGGTTATGATATGATATGATATGGCATTTGTACGTTGGAACGGAGGATGGTACTGGAAGAATGGGTGATATATATAGATGAGACGGGTAAAGTATGAGAAAGAACGGGAGAAGTATGTGGACAAAATGGGTCAAATATATTGAATAGAAATATTGAAGTATGTGGATGGAACTGGGAAGCTGATCGATCAAGTGAAAAATGTGTTCCATCTTTCCTACTTGCTTGTACGGTGTCATGACACCTGCTACAATGTATCCATAAAAGACTCAACCCTTCACGGTAGAAAATGTTCTATAACATTGAAAACCAATGCTCACTGTCACAAACTATCGAAATTGAACCTGGTGATAGGAAAATATTTTCACCTTTGAAGGACAATGATACAATATTGAAATTCACTAATTCACACGTAGTATGTGTATAAGACTATTTGCAATGAGAGTTGGACCCTCTTTACTACTTTTTCTCTTTTGAGTTCATTTTTGTTTTGCTATCTTTTTATTTCCCATTGATTATTGCATGATTGAGTTATTTCCTTTCTTGCTTTCTTTTAATCTAGCCCTTCTTTCCTTTCTTCATGTTTTCTTTCCACTTCTTCCATACTCATTCCATCTTCCCAGATTCTCCCTCTCTACCGCTCGCTCTCTCTCTCCCCTATTGCTTCTTCCTTCCTTCTGTTTTGAGAATTTTAGCCATGTTACAAAGTATCATTACGTTACATTCTTTTCTCACAATTTTCCTTTAAAATCAAATTACAATATATGAGATACCAGCAGGTTTCCAATTTATACCATGCATTGCCATTTTACTATTCAACTGACATGAAAGGCATGTTTTGATGTGATATGATATGGCATTTATAACGTGCCTATACACAAGTATTCCAAGACGCGACAAGGCAAGGGAGGGGGAAAAGAGGGAAGACAGACAACGATCCTACTAGGCCAGGTGTCATTCAGATCACGCAAGTGCATGGGATGGGGTAGGAGGAGAAGTGTGGGGGCAAGGGGAGAGGACAGTGCAGTGCATGGGATAAGAAAATAAATAAACAATATGTAAATATACGGCCATCAGGTGGCAAGTGCAGGGGTAAGTGCAGACATCAGGTGTCAAGTGCTGGTTGTGGGACTGTAAGGATAAGGAAAACAGTCCCGAAGTGCGGGGGTTGCCAGAAAGGCAGGTCAGGAGTGCGACTGGCGGGGGGGGGGGACCTGGGCCCAAGATCAGAGGGTGGCCAGGTAACCAGTGCAGTTTCAGTGTCAGCCAGCAAGTCAGCAAGGGAGAGAAGGAGAAAAAGCAGAAGCAAAGAGAAAGGTTTTGAGGTGCTTCCGGAACCGAAGATGATTCTCCTCAAGTTTCAGGGAGGCAGGGAGTCTGTTCCAGAGGGAAGCCCCAGCTGAAGAAAGAGATCTACCACCAATTTGTTGCTTGGAGAAGCGACTGACACTGATGGAGTTTAAGTCAGATGAGCTAAGAGCTTGAGAAGGAAGTTATTTAGCAAGACAGTGTTGAAGGTAGTGAGGCCCCAGGCCCCAGAAGGCCTTGTGGACGATGCAGAGGGTTTTGAACTTTATACACGGAGCCACTGGGAGCCAGTGCAGAGATTTCAGTTTTGGAGAGATACGATCCCTGGGCTTGAGGCCAAGAACAAGTCTCGCAGTCCTGTTCTGGATAAGTTGCAGAGAGTAGAAGCAGGCAGGTTTAGAAAGAGGCTGTTGCAATAGTCCAGCCTAGAGAGAACCAGAGCTCTGAAGACAGTGAGCTTCTGGGGGAAGGAGACTCGCTGGCATGTAAGGCTCACTGGCATGCCTCCATTTCAATCAGGTGTCCTGCATGTGCTAAATATAGATTCATAATTTGCTCATGCAAATAGGGGGCAGATGAGGGTCTTGCCTCAGCACAGCTGCCTTTAGCGCATACAGTGCCAGTGTGAATGCACACATGCTCAGTTAACAGTATGTACCTTGAGCGCATCTCTTCATGCAGTTCTATGCCGGAAGCATGTATTTTGAAGTGTGCTTCACAGTGTGCATTTAATTCGGCGCAAAGCAGACCAATTAGGTGATATTTTGGTCCTGGAAAAATATCTGCAGCATGCAAGTGTGCATGTAGGTTTCATGTATAGTGATTAGTGCAACCTTTAGGATACTTCAAAGTGTTGTGGGGAAGCGGAGTGGGAGCTGGAATAGTAGGAAAAGGATGAGGGGTAAAAGGAGTAGTGAGAATGGGGGCGATATCAGGGGGTGACAGTGCATGTAACCAGGGTCTGCAGTGAGTGAGGAGTTAGGGAGTATCTCGAGATAGGAACTGGGAAAGAGGTGTAGAGGAGGAGCCAAATACCCAACTCCACCGGCCCGGCCTACATTACCTGAAACGTGTGAACCAAAATATGGAATGTATACTGAGCAGGTAAACCAGCAAAGAGAAGAGAGAGGGCTCTGTGCAGTACCCTTAAGAATACATATACCTAAGAGAATATGAGAGGTAAAGTAGCCATTGAGGAAACTATACTTGCAATATGATGGCTATTTGAACGAGATTTGTGAAGAAGCAAAGAAACTGAATGACCAGGATGATGGTGATGTCATCCAAAGTTTAATCGACACCCATATAGAACGATAACCGGACCAGAGAGGCAGACGATTTACAAAATACAAGAAGGTGCCAAGGATAAGTGACATCTTGGGATCAAGATAAAGAAACGTATGCCACAAACATGATGGAGATACTTAGTTAGTATAAACGTGTACAGATGCAATGAAACGCAAGCAGCAAAGCAATCATGAAGCTAGCCAAATGCTTTTAAATAGTTAGACCGCGGCAAGCGCAAACATATACATATATACCACAAAAATACATATGGATTAAATAAAGAATGAATGTTTCTTCTGTGTATAAAGCAGGCCTGAACAACGAGGAAGGCCTCAATTCATTGTCACAGTTACAAAAGCAATTGAATTAAACAGAATATAGTCCAGCGAAGGAGTTGGCTGATCCACGAAATCCAAGGTCTTATCAGAACTGTAATTGGCTGACATTGGATACAGTTAATGTGAAAGAACAGAAGCTCCTGTTCAAGAAGGTCAAGCAGAGCAAAAGACATCAGAGGGCAATTGAAGAATAAAATCAAATACAACGAAAAGGCTCAATTTGTGGTGTCCAGTGACGTGATGGAAGAAAGTTGGATGGATAAGAAAATCACACCTACGCACGGAAGCCAGATAGTACCCATACTCCTTAAAAAGTCCCAGAGAACAGTACAAACTCAAGGCCAACTTCAAAGTACTAATTGAAACTGAACCATTGAGGTGATGATGGAAGCTGGTATCAAGACAAGCTCACCCGCACCTGGTTGTTCAGTCTGTTTGCTACTCTCATAGGTGGAAAATTACTGACAGGGGTTAGTAGCCAACCAATTGTAAAGGACCACGTAGTTGGGGGTCCTATAGTTTGTGTAGCCAATTGGACGACATACATTTATTGACGTTCATAGTGGCCATCTTGAAGGGAGGGCTTAGTTGCCTCACCTATTGATGACTATCCAATTATTTATCTCCGTTACTCCATACAGCTATATAACACCTATACTTAGCTATCCACTTAGAACCAATCCCGCTTCCCCGATAGGTTTCTGTAGTTTGTCACGTAGGATGACGTTGGTAATGATGCAGGTCAACACGTCAGCTATGACCAATTATGGGTTTAAGAACCAAGCTTTTTAATGAAATGATTGAGAGTTAGAGTATCGAGTGATTGCTGATGTTCGTTGTACTCCTTGTTTTAAATACTTGCATTAAAACAGACAAACTTTTGCCAAGCTATTCGTGTCATCTGAATTATTGATGTTTGATTAAAACCTTCATCCCATCTATCTCCAGGGTATTGCTACTCATCTTAAATGGCTTGAAGCCTCCAGTTCAGAGGTCACAGGCATGCAGTGCCCTTCCTTCCACCATATTCCTGCCCTCGCTTTCCAATGCTGCATTTGCCTGGAGATACAAAATCGAATGTTGGTTACCTATGGGAGACTTTGGGGGTAAGAGGGAGCGCCCGCTGCCCTCCCCATCATTTCCCCAGTCAGATGGGGTTTCTAAGATGACAAATATGACAAAGATCGAGCGGGGTCTCCCATTGAGTGTGCTGCTGGACACTTTCAATTAGCCCATGGAATCCAGGCCTAAGCTGTAGACCCCAGTCCTTACCCAAGCTGTTTGCATGCTTCGCAGGGCCGGTTTAGGCTATCGGAGATTCGGCCATGGGCCGTTTCATTAGCCACCCGGGCTGGGCCGGTTTTGAGGTGTACAATTCTGGGCGGTTTTGAGGTGTACAAATATAGAAATACATTTTTTGAACTCTCATTACTTTAAGTAACAACTTACGTTGCTTGCTGAGTTGCCTCTGGGCTGATGAGGCCCTCCAGCAGCCAGATCGCAGGCCGTGCTGGGCTGGCAGACAATGCCCAGGCCCTGGCTGCTTCCCCTCCCACTGAGCCACTCATCCAAGCCATCTGCTGACATGGCACAAAGCAGTCAGTCGGGCCGAGGCAGCCGGCCCCAGGTCCGCGCTCGCTCGCTCCTCACATTGTTGTGAAACTGACATGTTGCATTTGCAAGTTGCTTTTGCTTGCAAGTTGCAACAATTTGTGCAATTTGTTCTAGGGTGGGTGGGCCGGTGATGGCGTGTGTGGGAGCCTGGCTGCTGGGTCTTGATGCAGCCGGCCGCTAGCTGCCTGAGCCATAGAGCATCAGCCATGTCACGTGTGTTTAACTTGTTTGTGGATCCTCACCCGACTCTGAGTCATCAGATTCTGATCAGTAAGGTAAGTAAAGAAAGGTTGGTGTGTGTATGTGCCCCTGGGTCTGTCCTCCATTCCATGCCTGAACCCAGTTTTCAGAGGTGGCAATCTCCGTCTTTCTCCTGTGACAGCATGGTCATGGTCGGGAGATATGATATATGATATGATATGATATTTTATTTATATTGCGCTCGTACACAAGTGTTTCAGAGCGCGACCAGGCAAAAGGGGAATGGAACAAGCAGGAACAAAAAATATAACATCGATCTTACTAGGCCCTGTGACATATAAGTAAGCGCAAGTGCATGGAGAAGGGAAAAAGGGAGTAGTGCGTAGAAGGGGAGGGGTGAAAGTGCAGAGCCGAGGAGAGAAAAACTGAAATGAATATTAAATAAAATAAATATATAAAGGGCAATAAAAGCCCTGTTAGTGCAACCAGCAAGTGGCAGGTCAAAGTTGGTCAGCTAAGGTATATCTGATAAGTGTAGAAGAAAAGTGGGAGGGGACTGTATGGGTACAGATACAGAACCCTAGTGCAGGAGGTGGCCAGGACGCAGTGCAGGAGGGTGGCAGGGTGAGCAGGTACCAGGTCCGGATGACAGAGGGTGGCCAGGTGCACTAAACAGATCAGCAAAGGAAAAGGGGGGCAAAGGCAAAGGCAAAGAGGAAGGTTTTGAAATGCTTCCATAATCGGAGGTGGTTTTCCTCAAGTTTCAAGGCGGCAGGGAGGGTTTTCCAAAGGGGGGCACCCACAGAAGACAGATCTACCCCCCCCCCCCTCGTTTCTTTACAAAACGACTAACCCTGAGGGAGTTAGAAGTAGAGGAGCAAAGGGCTCGAGAGGGGAGGTATTTATGGAGGGATAGTTGAAGGTATTTTGGACCCAGGCCCCAGAAAGCTTTGTGGGCAATGCAGAGGGTTTTACATTTAATCCTTGCATCCACTGGTAGCCAATGAAGCGATTTTATGGCTGGAGAGATACGATCACAGGGCTTGAGGCCTGTTTTAGATTAGTTGTAAAAGGCCGAGAGTGGAGGCAGGTCGATTTAGAAAGAGGCTGTTAAAGTAATCCACTCTGGAGAGAACCAGAGCTTGGGAAACAGTGAGCCTTTGAGGGAAGGAGAGGAAAGGCAGAGTACATCTCAGGAGGTGAAAAAATAAGTTTGACTTCTTGGAGACGTAAGAGATGCGTGAGGAGAAGGAGAGTGTAGAGTCAAAAATAACTGCAAGGTCTTGGCCACGCAGGTGGGAGAAGGGGGAGGGCCAAGGGAGGCGGGCCAGAGAGTGAGAGGAAAGGGTGGAGATGGTGTAGCAATAAGGAGGATCTCGGTCTTGTTGGCATTGAGACATAGATCGTTGGTGGCACACCAATTTTGAATGGCATTTAGACAATCAGAGATGAGGGAAGGAGAGGAGGAGGCTGAAGGAAGCCTGAAAATGAGTTGGGTGTCATCAGCATAGCATTGGAAAGTTGAGCAGAAAAAGCAGGTGCAGTAGGTGAGAGTTGCCAGTTATTGGTTGAAAAGCCAGGGTGAGAGGTTAGTCCCGCATGTGGATAGGGAAATGGAAGATAGAAAGGACCCGAGTTGTACCTGGGAGGGTCGATCAGAGAGAACAGAGGTCAGCCAGGCCAGAGCCTGATCAGTGGTACCCAGGTTGTCATGGAGACGATTGAGCAGGGTGGTATGGTTCACCATGTCGAACGAAGAGGAGAGATCAAGTAAGATGAGGACAGAGGGAATGTTAGAATCAAGGTTAGAGAGCAGGTCTTCACGGATGTTCAGAAGAGCAGTTTCCGTGCTTCTGGCAGCTCTGAAGCCAGATTGGGGGTCATGGAGTGAGCCAACACAGTTGGAATGAAGGTTAAGCTTAGAGATGGTCCGCTTTTGCTGGAGCTTACCCAAAAAGGGAGTAATGGACATTGGGCGGTAGTTTGTCAGACATGATGGGTCAGCCGTGGATTTCTTGAGGAGAGGATGCACAAGGAAGTGCTTAAGAGTGGAGGGGAAAGAGCCAGAGGCAAAGGAGAGGTTGCAGAAATGGGCAAGAGCCGGAGCAAGGGTGTCAGTGAGGTCCTTAATGGTTTTAAAGGAACAGGGATGGACCTGTTTTGATGAGGTTTTCATAGATCGGACTTGTCTAGCTACCTTATCAGGGGAGAAAAGAGGAAAGGAGGAGAAGGGGGAAGGGTGAGTAGCTGAAGGAGGGTCAGAAAGACCAGAAGGAGGAGGAGTCGAAGATGGAGAGCGCTGCGTTGTCGGCAAACTGAAGTCTTGGAGCCCGGCCGTGCCCTCATTCAAGTCTGCTGTGGTACTCTGTGTTGTTGACTGTGTCTTTCCAATCCAGTCAGCCAGGACTGGACTGGATTGACACAGTCACTCACAGGTCTTGGGTGTGGGGTCAGAAGAGGACTTGAATGAAAGGGGCCCCGGCTGGGCCGTAGTATTTCTACCGCACGAAGAGGGAGGAGTCCTTCATTTGGATTGTGTCATCTATCCCTCTGACAGGCTTTCCTAACCTGGCCCTCCTGATAATGCAGGGTACCTCCTGCCCCCACACTGGGCCGACTCAGTCAAGGAGGGAGAGTGGAGCAAGCGGTGGAGAGGCAGGAGACCTGACGGCGGGTAAGAGGCTTGGGAACAGAGGTGTTGATGAATTGCCTTTGTAATGCACAAATACCTGCACACCTATCAACCTCCATTATATGAAAAAACTGCAAAATGATAACATCTATCTGCTTGGAATTGCCCGCTACTACTACCCCCGCTGCTCCTTGCCTTGGCTTCCTGAAACAGAAGCCCTCCAGTTTGTTGTGTTTATCTGACTTGGAAGCTTTCAGGGCTGTAACACATTGTTCACATCTGTTTTTTATTTAGGACTGCATGTTGCTTTGCCCTTATTGAAATAAAAGAAATGACAGAATATGGACATGTTTGAATATTTTTGGGCAGTTTTACAGAAATTCACACTACCCCCAGTGGGGTGCCTACTGCCTAGAGTGCAACTACAGGCCTGCCACAAGCTTTGCTATCCTTGAACTCTAGGCATCAGATGCAGCTTTATTTTTATACTCATTTTCATTGAGCAATCGCGTGCTGGAATGGTATTGCATTCTCAGGCTGGCCTGCACAAACCGACTAGTTGTCCGGTTCCCATGGTGAATGTGGGTATTTTGAGCTTGCGAAACAGCTCCTTGAAAGAAGCGACGTAGCCTGGACAGGAGCGCGCTTTGCATTCATTGTTCAAATTATGTTTTCTTGTAGTCTGCTTGCATAAACAGTGCTGGACTTCACTGTCACAACCTTCCTTAGCAGTGTCGTATTTGCCCTTTAGGTGGCCCTAAAATAGCATGGTCTGCTTTGTTCCACCCCCCTAGTTTATTTGATGGCTTTTATAATGTTGTTTACTTCATGGTAAAGCCAACTGCAGTATGTTCTTTTGTGGGGGTTCTGCCATATATGGGCAGAACAACCATGGAAGTTTTCTTATAGCAAACATGAACATGTTCTTATATGGGAATGCTAAGGTATAATGGTGCAGTCATCATGGAAATATATTTGCACAGCCAGTCCAAAAATGTTTTCTACTGGCACCTATTGTGGGCAAAGGCATCATGACAATGTGTTGGCGAAATGCTCCTGTGCACTGTTGGTGACTTCCATCTATTAGATTTTTTCATGAGTTACCCTACCAAACCAATTGCACTGTTTGGCTTTTTACCCAATGTTTCTAATAAGTGTGCTCTAAAATGCACCATTTTAACCCATTATTTTAAAATAATTCTCAGGGGGAGAAACCCTCAAAGACCCCTTCATTGGTTCAGCCTCCCTCGCTACGGTTGGTCGCTTATGCATATCAGGGAGAAATATTTACGCCCCCCTAGTTACAAATATCACCAGCCGCCACTGGGTATGATGTAATAGTGATGCTGTAGTTAGAGCTGGTTTCAACCACATGGTTCCGTGAGCAAGGGCACTGCACTAGATAGTGCCGGGTTTGGGTGGAACGCAGGTTCCAAGAAGTGATTGGGCTACAAGATCATGAACCAGATTGGTTTTAGTTTTGCATATCCACCACAGACCGTGTCCAGGGTCCCTCAGTCTCCTAGCCAGCTCC
This sequence comes from Ambystoma mexicanum, assembly GCF_040938575.1. NCBI lineage: Eukaryota > Metazoa > Chordata > Amphibia > Caudata > Ambystomatidae > Ambystoma > Ambystoma mexicanum. Next base: position 68,516,020 of record NC_090923.1, on the reverse strand, counting down.
TCTGGCTCCATGGCACGCACAGCTACTACCCGGCCTCAGGCATTTACTTCAATTATTTGAATGAACGGTCACTTTAAGGACCGTGCCGTGCTGTAGGCACTTTCCCAACCAGGGGAAGCAAGGGCGTCTCAGACTTTCACCAAAGTTGTCTTGACACTGCCTTCAGCCACTTGAATTATAAGCACTATGCGTGTACTACATTGAAGTCCTGTTAAAAACAAGCATTGGCAAAGCCAACGGTTTTTTGCTTGTGCATAAGTATTAGGCTTTTGACAGACACTGTTATTATATGACAAGATACTTACACCATTAACCCTCCTTAAGTAGCATTTTCTGTGAAGTCGTAAATTGACGTGATTCATGAATGATGGTTTGAAGGCACTTTTTTTGAGGCGAGGGGTGGGCCACTTTTTATTTAGGTGCCTGGGCTGATTTCTTGTCCCAGGCCGACCCTGATGCTGCTCCAGGGCGCCTCCATTGGAGCGATGGTTGTGCAAGAAACAGGCTTTGGTCAAGCTCCTGGGGCATAAAGGGTGTGTGGAGGAAGCAGGGCAGAGAACTCTGCCAGTTTTGTTCCATGAGCAAAGAGAGAGCGAGAGAGTTACTGAGCCTTCCACTGGTTCCTAGAAGACACAATGTGGTCAGTTCAAGTCTTTCTTCACAGCACACCTTATCACCTAAGTTAAAAACTACAACTTTTCTGAATAATTTGAAAATGTATTTGACCAAAGAACTACATTACTTACAATTTACCTTTTTTTTTACAACAGTATTATCTTCTTATCATTTTGATTTAACTCATTATGCGATCCTGTGCTAACAAGATATTTCTTACTCTATGCATCTTCTTTTTTTAAAAATTACTTTATTCAATGTTTTCCAACATACAAATTAACATGCAATAACTTCAACATAATAAACTTAACGATCGTGAATGCAACAGTAACATAACCCTCTTCCTCCCCACAAATTCCCAACCAGCTGTATGAAATCCAAACCTAAGATGTAGGAGGAAAGGGGAGAAGAAGGAAAAAGAAAAGCGTGGGGGATGGGAGGTGGGTGAAGGAAGAAAAAAATCATCTTTTAGTAATTTTCGAAACTCTATCTCTGGTCTTCGCCCGACTGACTATGGAGGTTTACGGATTTACAGAGGAGTCATCGCCTGTTAATAGTCGTGTGCTAGACGTACTCTGAGATGTACCTCTTTCCTCCATAGTCTGGCCTCATCTATAAATAGGGGTGTCTTCCTGTTGACTTTCCCCCATTGTGGTGAGGCGAGTGAATGGTCTGTTGGTCAGTTTTGGGAATATCTAGTGTGTGACTACATGTAGCTGCAATTGTTGCTCGAGAGAGACTTGCTGGGTCCGGAATGGCATAGTGTGGAACTGTAGCAGCCCTGTGTGCTTGCCAAATCCTCCCATCTGTTGTGCAAATGGCCTTTTTCAGAATTGTTTGCATGCGGTTGTGAGGTCTGTAAGGATTCATGCCTTTTTCTACTTGTCCAGCTAAGCAGATTCTTATTAGTGGTCCTACTGAAACTTGTTGTCCTTTAACTTCATATTTCTTTGCTTGCCATCCATATTTCCTCACACTTTTTGATATATGATCTTTGAAACTGTCTCCAACTTCCCTTCCCTTATATGCCACCAGGATCCCTCTCATATGTCGAAAGGGGGCCACTCCTGTGGTTGTGTGGGGTGTGTTCTGTACATTTCTAGCATGTGTTTCACTGCCTCTGCTGTAATCATGTTACTTTACAGAGCGGTCTGTATAGTCGTTTACTACTAGATTGAATCATTCTACTAGACCATCGGCTTGTGAATGTTACCGTTCTACCCTGAAATGTTCTATGCCTTATTTCCCAAGAAATTCTGTCATCTCCTGGGATGATAACTGGACTCTGCTGTCTGTCACAACTCTTTCTGGTTCACCTTCTCTATGAAATATTTGATTTAGAAATATTTCTTACACTGTTTATTTGTCCTACGAATTCTACTTCCAGCCATTTTGAAAAATAGTCTATGAGAACTATGGCAAATCCTTTGTCTGTACTTAGTCTGTTAAATGGTCTCATAAGGTCCAGGGCTACTTTTTGCCAGAGACCTTCTGGGATTGCTTCTGGCACAAGAGGAGCTTGCCATGTCTTGCACCCTGTGTCACTGCTTTGGCATGAAAGACACATTCACAGAATCTCTTCCTTTTGTGTATCTACAGCCAGCCACCAAAAGTTATCCCTTACTATTCTTTTTGTCAATGTTATTTGCTGGATGGCCTTTATGTGCGTGGTCTATTATTGAACGTTTTGTACATTCAGGGGCAATTATACGATCGCTCCTAAAGACTAATTTGCTACTCACATATAATTTTTCCGCTACTCTCTTGTAAGCTTTCTATTGTTCAGTAAGGGTATTATTACTCAGCCATCCTTGAGATATATATGATCGAACTTTTTGTATGACATGGGCCCTCATTACGACCCTGGCGGAAAGTGACTGACCGGACCGCCACAGCGTAAATAGCGTTTCCGCCATTGCACGATGGAGCAAAGTGCGGCCCATTCCGACCCATCGGGCACGAGCACCACGGCATGGCGGAAGTGCAAAGTCCGCGATGGCGGAAATGACCCCAAAACGGCCCACACCGCCGCCGTACGGCGCCCTAGGTGCAATACCGCCACCCATCTTAGCGGACACCGCAGTGAGCGCCAACCGGAAAGTACGGTGACCGTAAATATACGGAAACGGAAGTAAAAACATGGGCCCGGAACGGGAAACATCCCGCCGTACACCTATAAAACCACAAAATCCACACAACCACTAAAAACACTACCCTGAGACACACCCCAACCCGTCATCCACCCTAGCGAAACCAAGAAAAATGGGAAAAGTAGCGAAGAAAGCGTGCGACCGCAAGCGGTAGGTCCACTTCTCCCGTGAGGAACTCACCGTGCTAACAGAGACCCTCCAGGAGAATGCTGCCGTCGTCTTCTCGACGCAAATGACCAGGACGGCACTTGCGAACAAGAAGGCCATATGGGCTCTGGTGGCACAGCGGGTAAGTGCGGTGGGGACCGCACCCCGCAACCCACAGCAATGCAGAAAGCGATGGGACGACCTGCGGATACGCGTCCGTAGCATACTTTCTGCCAACCGCAACATTGCCACAGCCACCGGGGGAGGATCGGAATCACCCATCAAGTTGACCCCCTGGGAAGAAATCTGTGCCTCCACCATAGGAATGGAGAGCATAGAGGGAGTCGGAGGGATGGAGAAAGGAGTGCAGACATCCGAAGAATCAGGTAGGTGGCCCAAATGAAACAAAGCCAAATCCACAATGTCCAATCATGTGAAGTACCATGTGTCCACATAGTGCAACAGAAACACATGTCCAGGAGAACGTCCACACACATTGGCCTGATAGCGCACTTTAAAACTCACAATAAATACATAAATAATTAAAAACCCCAAAAACACCCACTACACGTGCAGCAGGCACACCCTAACTGCAGGCTGCCAAACAACTGCACCCTCACTCCACACACAAATGAAAGCACCTCCAAGGCCCCGACCCAAATCACCCTCAGGTACCACCCCAATGCATGTGATACAATGCCATTCCAATTCCCACAGACCCATTAATAACCCTCGCCCTCCTTTACTCCACCACAGGGTCCGATCCAAACGACGAGCATCAGGACACCCCTACCAGCACACCTGCAAAGAGGGCCAAGACCAACGGCCAAAGACCCTCCACCTCAGCTGCACGCATCAAGACACGGCAGCAGCACAAATCAGGTGGCAGCACAGAGGAGGGAACATCAACAGGCACCCCAGCAGCCAGCATGCCCACAACAGCAGCACCACAGGTCCCCCCAATGGATGCCACAGAAGGCACTGCCTCTGGTGGCAGCAGCACCATAGGTGACACCCCATTGATGGCAGCATGCTCCGACACAGAAGACGGGGATGTCGAAGTCAGATCCATCCATGACCTGTCCCAATCCCCCTGTCTGTCCCATCCCGTACAACATGAGAATACCACGCAGGGGCACCCACAAGACGACGACTGGCCATCCCCCACAAGCCCTGTGGCAAGGCAACATGAGGTCACCAGCCCCTCTGTGACACCACCGCAAATGACCATGGCCCAGCAGAGGCAACAGTCCCTCGACCAGTTAATCGTGCAACAGCAGCAACTGGCCACGCTCCTCAAGGACCATGCCGATGAATGTGGGGGCACAAAGGCAGACATAGAAACATCAACTGAGACACTTAGGGCAGAAATGGAGAGAAGTACAGAGACACTAAGGGCACAAATGGAGAGTAGCACCGAGTGCCTGAGAGTCCAAATGGAGAGTAGCACCGAGTGCCTGAGAGTCCAAATGGAGAGTAGCACCGAGAGCCTGAGAGTCCAAATGGAGAGAAGCACCGAGAGCCTGAGGGGGGAACTGCATGCGACGTCCAAAGACGTATGTGCCGAACTTGCCGCAGTGCGCCGTGTGCTCACTGAGCTCTCACAAACCCTTAGGGACATGCATGGACGTGAGCAGGCAGAGACATCATCCGTTGCAAGTTCCGTCCAGGGCAGCCCCCAACGTAGATCTGGGAGGAACCTGCGCTCCACAGGCAGGGGTGCCCCTGATACCCGCAGAGGGGGCTTGCAATAGCGACTGCCCACTGACAATGAGCATCTTTGGACACTGGTGTTCGGGGGGAGGTAGGAGGGTGGAGGGGGTGTGTTGGGCTCACTTGGGTGGCGGGTCGATAGGGTGTTCAACATGATATCACATATGCCATAAACAATGCACGATCAACCAATGAGATGTGTGGACAATGATCTTTGTGTACTAGGCCATCATAGGCGTACAGTCCATATTGTGCATGTATCAGACACACACAGTGCCACGAGTACCGAGTCCATGTATCAGCCACCAGGCGTGAGTGCTAGAAGCATGCATCAATGAGATGCTGACGAATGTCACGGCCCTCCTGTGCCTCGCAGACTCCTTGAGGTGCTGCCACATCCCCACCCTCATCATGACCATCTTCAGGTGCTTGCAGTTCTGCGTCAGGGGGCATGGGCACATTTCTACGTACGCACATGTTGTGGAGCATGACACATGCCATGACCATCTTTGCAACCTTCTCATGGCGGTACAGGAGTGCCCCGCCAGACCTGCTGAGGCAGCGGAAACGAGTCTTCAGTAGGCCGAATGCCTGTTCAATGACTACACGGGTACGTGAGTGGGCATGGTTGTAGTCCTCCTCATGCTGGTCCCGTGGGTTCCGGACTGGTGTGAGGAGCCATCTCTTCAGTGGATATCCAGCATCACCTGTATGTGGACGATAAACGTATGATGTGGAATGCCATTGCTACGTACACACACCCTCCCCCCCCTTCCTGCCAGGTCATTGTCGAATCACATACCCCACATCATCATGCATGAAATGAGACTCACCGAGTAGCCAGGATCTGTTCCCTGCATGTCGCTCCATGTAGCGTGGTATGGTAGAGTTCCTCAAGACCATAGAATCATGGGTTGATCCAGGGAATCGGGCACAACAATGTGTAATGATCCTGTTGGAGTCACACACCATTTGTACATTCAGGGAATGAAATTGTTTTCGGTTGCGGTACTGGGCCTCCATGGCATGTGGGACGACCAATTCCACATGGGTGCAGTCGATGGCACCAAGGCAACCCGGTATGCCGGCAAGTGCATGGAATCCCACTTTTGTGTTGGTAATTTCCTGCTCCGAGCGTGGTAGAGAGATGTAGTCGTCTGCGTGCTGCAGGAGGGCATCGAGCACTTGCAATAGTGTCCGTGAGAACAGTGGCTGAGAAATGCCATGCAACTGTCCGACTGTGTGCTGGTAGGTGCCTGTGGCCAGGAAGTGGAGTACAGACACCACCTTCAGTAGGGGTGGGATGGCGGTTGGGCTATCTATCATGCTGACAAGGTCAGCCTGTGTCATGTCCACAATGGCGGCTATGGTGTCCCGGTCCAAACGGTAGAGGGTGTGGATCTGCTCATCAGTGAGGTTGAACGGATGTGCTCGGAGGCGTGGGATTGCGGGCTGCCTGCGTGGTGGTAGTGGCTGTGCTGGCGGCCCTTGCTGGCCCTGCCTTGGCCTCCTCCTCCTCCTGCGTCTCCTCCGTGCGGCCGGTTCTAGTTGGTGTTCGTCTTCTTCTTGGAGTTGGAGTACTTGCAGTGCTATCAGGTCCCCCAGGGCCAACATCGCGAGTCCTGCCGGTAGCATTTCGGAGTGGGTGTGGTTGTGGGAGGAGACTGGGTGTGCAATTTATGTGTTTTCAGGCTGTATGGCCTCCACCTGTGGTGATTCATTCCACCTGTGCAAGCTGCTCTCCCCTTTGGCCGAGCACGTCCCGCACACAACGCTGCAATTCGAGGAATGGCATCTTGCTATTGCAATCATGTATTTGTACCCGATGGCCGTGTAACATTGGTTGATATGTTCATTCGGCTATGGTCCCATTGTTTCACATACAATCTTTGCAGTCGCGAACAGACTTGTGAAGGGTCAGTGGAACGCAGTACTCGAGTAACGGTGGGCCCTCATGCATCACTGTACCGAGTTGCACCGACGGGCGGGGCGTCCCATTTGTGGGTGAAGGCAGTTGCCATTTTCACACACAGCTGCACTAGATGGATTAATTTGTGATTTCAAGCGGCCACAGATGCCTTTTCGACGTGATGTTGTAAATGAGGAATTCGAAGGGCGGCGCTTTCGGTTATCAGCTAGCGGCGAGGAGATGCCCACAGGTCTGACTGCAAATATAACGTTCTATTGTTTAATGTCCTTGAGACAGGGGCCATGGCGAGGATGCAATGATTGATATGAATAGTTTGGGATGCGCAATAGCGACGTGGGCGATGAGGCCGGACGTTCCCAAATACATGTTACTTCACAACACTGGAATTACGGGCTGGGGCACTGTGGATTTTGCAGGCTGCATAACGCACAGACTCAATGGATATTTCTAATGTTATGTGAGTAAATATTCAGGCGTTTTTATACCGGGATGAGGGAATGATGAATGGATGCATGGGCAGATGATTTGATACAGAGTTTGCCATGTACAGGGCTTCTTGGAATCTGTCCGCCTCCCCTGCGCTATGTGATGCAGGGCTGCCATAGTGGGACCATCGTCTATCTGGCCTTGTTGAGCCCTCCCTGTCTCGACGCGCCTTCAGACACTTGTGTCCATGCACGTTAACATTCCCATCAGATGGATTCTGTTTTCACAGACGCATGCACAGGTACACTCGTTTGTGATGGTGTTTACACCTCGATATAGATAGTTATGAGTCGCAGGTGGTTTTTGGGTGGTGATGATCCTTTGGAGTGGGCTAGCATGCATATGGCTGTGGATTTAGTGTGATCATTGAAGTGAGTTGTTCGAATGTAGTTCTGATGGCCATTCTGTTCTTTTTCTTTTCTTTTGGTTGACAGGTATCTCCTCCCCTTTTGCCACTGCCATCTGTATGCCACTCCTGCAGATGGCTTTTACTCCCGACACCTGCTGCTTCGTGTTGATCAGTGGAGCAGCATTACGATCTTATGGGACGATCACCAATGGGCCACATGCCCTTACGCAGTACTAGTGGCTCGGAGCAACATTTCGGCCTTTCAGCTGGACTAGTGCCTCCCCATTGGGACGGCCCTGCGGTTCTGTGCGCTTCCATGTTGCCTTTTCGTACGAGAATGTGGCCCTGTGTGCCATGAAGGAACAGGGCGTCACACAAGAAGTAGCTGGTCATTAATTGCAGATGCAGCCCACAATGGTGAAATGTGTTTTGGAGTTCATGGCCTAATGGCTGTATGGGCTTGGTGAATTTGTTGTGCATTAAATTTCTATTCTGATATGGGCCGTGTAGCGTTCTTCTTTGCAAGTGATGTGGCATATTCCTATTTGGGGAGCGATGTATTGTGAGGAGATCTGCATTGGGTTCCAGCTTCGGAGTATAGTTGCGTGGTACTGTGCTGGGCGCGTTTGCCTACGAAGCCCAGTGAGGTCAGGGATGAGGGCTGCCAATATGACTGTTTGAATGATGTCATGCTCAGGGGCGGGGGATTAGGTTTTGTGTAACAGATGCCGGTCAGCCAGGTGGACTGGTGGAATGATGTGATTTTCGGAATATTGCTGGTCACAGGTGCCTGTGTTTGCGTGCGTTTCTTGGTGGGGGACTGTGGTCATGTCCATTGGAATGGCTTCTGTATTCGTGCCATCTGTGCCCTGCAGCTCCCATTGGCCCCTCTTGAGATTCTTTTGTTCGTTGGCATGCATGGGTGACTTGTACATTTCACTGGTTGCATTGTGACTTCATTGCACCTACGGGGAGTTGTACTATGTGGCCAGGGAGCGGTGTACAGGCACTCAGTGGGGCCGTTTACGGTTGATTCGCGATGCCGTACTTCTCACCATGGCGGAATGGTACTTTCCGCCGTGCTTGATGGCGTTAGGTACATGTCCGCTAGGGTCGGAATTCGCGTACCCTTGCGCCATGGTGGTATTTACGGTTTGGCATGGCGCGCGTGCGCGTACTTGGTGCAGTTAGCGTTGGCGTTCACTACGGTGTCGCTAATGGCATCGTACTTTGCGGTGACGGGTCATAGTCGCACCGAGCGCTATTCGATGGCGGTATTGCATTTCCGCCATCGTTTTTCGATTTCCGCCAGGGTCGTAATGAGGGCCATGGTCATTTGTAGCTGCCTTATGCCATTCTATTTAGGATAGTGTGTTTGCAAACTGTTACAATGCATTCTCATGGTTTATATTCAACTTCGTATGAAGGTCTTACAGCCCAAAGGAGCGCTAATGCCTCTCATACAATGATGGAGTCATTTTGTTCTGCTGGCTTAGAGTACCTGATGCAAAAGTACAGTCCATTCTTTAAAAATAAAATGTATTCTCTTTATTTATCATTTAAACTCATGTCAAACAACAGAACAATATGAACATTTTCATACCATAAGAGGTTAACATTAAGAATATACCATATGAACAATATCAAACAGTCCAATTAATATATTAACAGTAGTTGTAATACTTATCTAAACCTACTGTGCAAATCCTCTATCCTAGTGTAGCTATCCATCACATGTGACAAGACCAGACAAGACATCACAGACAGACACAAACAACAAGTGACAGTATATCCTAATAAACCTTTCTCCTGCCATGTGACATCCATCTATTTGCTTGATAAAACCTACACTAACCATACAACTCATCAAATAATCCCCAAATCTCAGAGTAACATTCCTCACACTTCTGTTTCTTAAACATGACATCTCATAACCAGACAGTGTTCGCAAATTCAACAGCCATCCTTCCACTTCCGGTTTTTTCCTCGATTTCCATACCCTTAAAACGTGCCTTCCCGCCACCACAAGAACTCTATTAATCCATTCAGTATAATCCCGAGCAACAACACTTCTCTCCTTATTTGAGTATTGTCGAATAAGGCGTTCTCAGTAGTGTATCCCCCAGTATTAAAACCAATCTACTCAGAACATCATTCTAGAAGTCAATCACCCTTGGACACACCCACAACATGTGAAATAAGGTACCCCCGTTACAACCACAGCCCCAATCATCATCCGACAACCCTAAACTAACCATCCTCATTGGGGTCCAGTATAGGCGGCACAGATTCCTTTTCCCGCACATATCGTACTCCCAAATCCATCTTTGATTGCGTGCCAATTTTCATCAAGGTATCCAACTCCTTTACAGATATTTCTTTGCCCAACTCTCTTACCCAAGCTGTACGCAGTTTATCCCAAGCATTCACATAAGACCTAGCCATCGGCATCAGTTTCAGGTATGTCGATACCATACACAGAGAGTAATGAATAACATTACAGACTGTTGGTTTTTCTTTCATGGGAACATCCCCTGTCTTAGAAGGCACTTCAAGACCATGTAACGCCTTTGCTCGCTTCCCCCAATCCAAAAATTCCTCAGAGCTGCTCAAAAGAGACCATCTGACCATCCTTCCACACATCGCGGATCCTCAAAATACCCCTTTTTAATCCTGTGTCTTATTATCAATCTGCAATCCCATATTGTGCCACGGTGATGCATCATGATGGATCCAAATATTTTCTCCTCTGGCCATGAAAGTTCTTAGGGTCTCTCTTGCAATCCTTATAGTAGGTAATCTAGCAGTTGAATTCGGTATCTTTCCTATTATATATACATCTTGTAAAGCATACGGTCCTTGAAGCTGGGATAACACAGCTACAAGTCCTTTGTTGTTTCCATCAACTTTGATCTTTTCTCTGTGTTAAATTATTTGGCAAAGAAAGTTGGCGATCCCCTGTTTTATGTCTTCAAAGGCTTTTTGTTCTTTGGTATGCCAACTGAAAGACTTCCCCTTATTTAGTAACTCTCTCAATGGCACCACTTTCGCTGCGGAATTCTGTACAAACTTTGAGGAAAGTTCACAAAGCCCTAGAAAGGATGCTACCTCTGCTTTGTTAGAGGGTGCGTTTGCATCTCTTACTGTTGCTACAAAGTCTAGTTTGGGCCAGACTCATTCTTTCGTCACTGGAAGCCCTAGATACCCCAGAAACTCACTGTCTCCAGAGCACTGATTCGCTCTAGGCGGGACTACTGCAACAGCCTCTTTCTCAATCTGCCTTCCTCTACTCACCACCCTCTGCAACTTATCCAGAACAGGACTGTAAGACTTATCCTTGGCCTCAAGCCCAGGGACTGTATCTCTCCAGCCCTGGAATCTCTCCACTGGCTCCCGGTGGCTGCAAGGATCATGTTCAAGACCCTTTGTATTGTCCACAAGGCTTTCTGGGCCTGAGGCCCGCACTACACGCTCGCTTCCAAAATACCTTCCTTCATGAGCCCTTCGCTCAGCTACCTCCAACTCTATGGGTTAGAAGCTTCACCAGGCAGAGAGTGGGGGGGTCGATCTCTCTCCTCTGCAGGTGCCGCCCTCTCAAAAGGCCTCCCTGCCCCTCTCAAACATGAGCCGGACCCCCTGAAGTTTGGGAAGCAGCTCAAAACCTCCCTCTTTGCCTTTGCTTTCTCTCTCTCCCTCCCCTGCTGACCTACCTGTTTGCTGTACCAACTGGTTGCTTGGCTACCCTCAGGGTATCACTGGGTACCAGGCTCGTTATTGATTAGTCACCCTTGCGCTGCCTCTGGGCCTTCCACACACTTAGGGGCTGTAACTGTAACCTTACAGTGCCTTGTTCTCCTTGCACTACCCAGAGCTGTGCTGCGATGGCTGCACTTACTCAGAGCATTGTTTCCCTGTTTTCCCCGCCCCTCTCCCTAGCACCCCACTTCCTTTCCCTTGCACTTCTCATTCTCAAACTTGGACGATCTGAATGACACAAGACCTAGTAAGGTCATTTGTCTTGTCCTCCCTCTGTCTTCCCTCCCTTGTCTTAGTCACGCCTAGAAACACTGTACAGGCGCGTTATAAATGATTTATCATATTATATCATTTTATGTCAAAGCAGGGACAGCATATAAACATTTACTAAGTAATTCATGGATTATTTGCGCCAAAAAAAAACGGGATTTGTGCGCCATTCTGCCCGCAAATCCCCATTTGTTAAACAGGGATTTGCGGGCAGAATGGCGCACAAATCCCATTTTTCTCGGCGCAAATAATCCATGAATCACCCCCTAAATCTTGCGACTCTTAAAGGTTCTCATGCAGAACAACAGATTATAAACAAAAACATGTCATGATGACAACATAATACTGAAAATCTGCGGCACCAGGGGATAGGTTCAGGGAAATTACTATATACATTTTATATACGGGTTAGTCATCTAAATGGATATTACATATTTGATGGCTCCACCTGAGACCACCTCTAAATTGATAATAGCAAATATATGTCATCTCTACAATACATCATTGGCTGGCACGATATACACTGGGCGGTTCAACGTTATGAGTCCTAATTGGTTGGCAGTCTACTGACCAACCTTGGGCAACTGACAGGTCGTCAACACATGAGTCAGTATGGGAGTAGGGGAGAGAGGTCTGCGGACTGCTTTTCTTTCAACTAAAAAAGATACCATTGCTTATTCCTAGGGCATGAGCCAGAGCGACTTCTTTGCAGTTACCTTGTAAGGCGCCTCATGCCTAAGAGTATGTGTGAGGAGTAAGGCAGGTGTCCTATCTGTGTCAGGGTCTAATGAGTAGACAATGTCATCCAGCTATGGGTCATATATCATGAGACAGCGCTTGAAATTAATTCACCCTGCATTTATTGGGAATGTAGCTAATATAAGTGCAAGTGTTATTCCTTTTTCTACCACTAAGTACGGGCTTGGTACGTTCGAGGTTTTGGGTTTATAATTATACTGCACCTGGCTTTCAAAGGCTGATTGTTCTTTTAATTAATCTTGGAAAATATGGCTTATGCCTTGGGAATTATTTTCTTGTGTTCTCTCCGAGTCGTCCGGACCCTTCTTTATTTCTCGGTAATCTTGGCTTGGGTTGCATAGCTACTGTCTGTGTCCTGCACGGGTCTGTATTTCAGTGAATTCAGCAGTTTGAGTTTTCATGGAGTCTCGAGGTCTTTAATTCACTTAACTGTGTGCTGCGGGATCCATTTTGGAAAAGATGGCTCCCCGTTTATTTTGTGTTTCTATGTTAGTTATCTATATACGTGTGTTAGTCATGTTGCATTCAGCTTATACATGGTTTATGTTAATATTTGTCACGTCTAAATGGATGCAATCAATATTCTCATGTATAAATACATATTTGAGTTAGTGTTCATGTTTCTTCATGGTTAGTGCATATATGCTTCATGTCTAGTGGCTTCATGTGTATGGCTCTATCGTCAGTCTGCTCATTCTTGCCATCTCTAGCTGAAATCATGCGCTGCACCTGCCTGGGATATGGGCGGTATGGTTGCCTCAGTGAATAACGTTTCTCACCTGGGCGGTATTGGGCCGGAGGAGGGACATTAGCTATAGGTGACATAGTCATCTGTCCCTTAATAGGATACTGTCATTGTTGTAATCTCAGCAATGTTAATTCCCTTGCATTGTCTTTGCTCTATCTTCTGTTTCTGTTAATTCTATTTCTGGTAATTACGTTTGTATTGTTGTCTGTTTGGGACAGTTAATTTGTGGACGTAGTACTTTCCCCATCCAGGCCTTGTGTTATTTCCGGTTCGTTCAGGGACTGCGTTGTGTTTCCAGGCAACGCACGCTGTTGTTTGCATGCTTGTGTGTGCTGAGGCCATGTGGTGCACGTACCCCTTGGAAACGGTTGCGTTTTGTGCAGCTGTATAGCAATCGTCTGTGCTGCAGTGGCAGGGCGCTTTGACGCGTTCTTGCCTTCTTGCATTCATAGGAGTGCGAGGGATGGCTTGTGTTGATATGGGGTTATCGAATGCTTCCCAGGCCATGTGGAAAGCTGGGACAGGGTCTCCAGTGCTCCTCTCCCTTCACGCTGGCAGTTTGGCCTAGCGGTAGCCAGCGTGGTGTTCTGGCTATTGCTGGGAAAGTTGTGTGGATGTTGCTGCATGTTTGTCGGTCTTCTGGGGTTTGCGTAGACCTGTTGGGCAGATGATGCTCCGGATAGCTTGCAAGAGGCGTGTCACTAATTTGCTGCAATTAATTACCAGACAAGATTTGGTAAGTTCAGGTCTTTATTCAAAGCTACTGTCTGGTCAGCTCCTTGAGCGTTACACTCCTACATTCTCACACTCCAGATTCCATCATATGATTCAGCATCTGTAAGATATAACACACGTGTTGCTAGAAGGCAGGACGACACTGCATGATATGTGATGTCAACTGAGAATTCACAAAGTGCTACTGCTGGCTGGTGGCAACATAGTCCTGGGGCTGTTAAGAATTGTCCTCTTGAAATAAATGGCCTTCTGTTAGACAGTAGTCTTGTATCATGGCACAGAAAAAGCATCCGAGGGGCAATTTCAACTTTAACATGGATAGAGATGGCATGGTCATGGCTCTATCTCTAAGGCAGATGTTGTCGGTGGTTGCCAGTCAAAGGATCGAATCTAAAGGGTCGACAGGTCAAAGGATCGACACCAAAGGGTCTACAGGTCAAAGGATCGAATCTAAAGGGTCTACAGGTCAAAGGATCGAATTTCTTTTTTTTAAAAAATTTCTCTTTTTTTTTTTTTTTTTGGGGGGGTCCCCCCAACCCCTTTTTTTTTAGCTAAAAACCACTTTATTTCCCTAAACGAAAACCTAAAAAAATATATATAATTTAAAAAAAAAATTCAATCCTTTGACCTGTCGACCCTTTGGTGTCGACCCTTTGACCTGTCGACCCTTTAGATTCGATCCTTTGACCTGTCGACCCTTTGGTGTCGACCCTTTGACCTGTCGACCCTTTAGATTCGATCCTTTGACTAGACACCTTGTCGGTGTGTGGGTGTGTGGCTGGAATGTACAGTGCGTGTGGCTCATTCAGTGTGTAATGTGGAGGGCTGTGGCTTTAGAAACCTTGGAAATCCCAGTCAGTAGCTTTGGTCTGGATTTTGCAATATGACAACATGGTTTATCGATGAGCCACAGTCATCTGTTTTCAAAATATTCTTCCAATTAGAAAGGTTATGTTTGTTTCCACCTACTACTTTGTTATGCCTTTAAGCACTTGTGTAAAATACATTAAACTTTCGGAGATGCCTTTTCCATTCAAGTGGCGGTGTCCCCTGCCATACTTGGGAACAAGTTTCAAAGATTTCTTTTAGAGCATTTGTAAGCTGTAGCTACTCATGAACAAAGAAGACTCAGCAACAGGAAACCAAGTCATTCCTTTTGGGAACTGACCCATGGCTCCACCCTGTGATATCACTTGGCTGCTCAGCATCATGGCCGCTAAGTGCAGGCGTATAAGGGTTGGTGGGCCAAAATCTGAAGAAAAAATAAATCACACGAATTCCTCCACTTAGACACGGAATGTGTACAATAGTGAGTTGTTCTCAGTTTGCTGGTGCTCTTTCAGCTGTAGCACTACATATATGTCTTATTTTAACATGGCTCTTCTGAGTAAGGAAGCTCTCAATGAAGGCAGGATTTACATACAGGATCTATGCTGATGAGATGTGTCCGGAACGCGATCGACATATTTGTAGGGCTTACTCCTTTCCTGGGCCTAAGAAGTGCCCTGCACATGACACAGCTTGTTGCTAACAGTTGTGCAATAAAATCCATCACGCTCTCGAAGGCCTGTGGTTTTGTGGCGAAAGAGACTTCTGTTTAGTAATACTACTAAAAAAGCAGAAATTCAGAGGTTCAGAAGGCAGAGTTTCTTAACACTTTCAGTAAATGCAAATTCTTGAAATGATAGTTGTGTACACGGGTGCAGCTCCAGCAACAATACATGTTATGTTATTTTAATATGCTTTGGTATACGGCTGCAAATCACTGCCATAGTTTCAAAGGAGAGAGGCCTGTACATGGGGGAGGGGGGCTGGGGGACACTCTGTGCCCCTGCCAGGGTTAAATAGATGGGGATTCAAACGTCGCAATTCCTTTGCAACCAAATATCCTAGATATTAGCAAATAAGTTGCAACCATAGTCAGAAGTCTGGTTTATGGGCAGGTGATTAAACGTGCAATATTTGACTCCAGCTTTGGTGAAGCATCTGTCAAGGCTGAGAATAGACAAACGATGATTCAAGCTGCAGTGTTCTGTTGTTCGGAGTACCTTCCCGGAACCCAGGAGCACGCTTCAGACGTCACTTCCGGGCTTAATGGCTGCTCAACTTGCACACATGAACCCCATTCTTTCTCCAGTGCTTTGCAGTCATTTGCAAAAGAAACATCATTGAAATAAGCCCCCCAACAATCCTCCCAGTCAAGTTTTCCTGTTCCATGCATGACACCTCGAGCCAGTCCTGCTTATTGCTTCCATTTGCATGCTGGAACTTGTAGTTTCGTTGTTTCAATTGCAAGGGTGGGCCTATAGGTCCCAGCATGCAGTGCAAACAAATACCACAGGGCTGGCTCAAGATTCCGCATGAGTGTTGTAACACATTGCCCTTTTTATGCAGAAGATTGTGTTAGGGTTGGTGCCAACATATTGTGTGTGCTCCTCAGTGCTTAATTTTTAAAAGTATAAGTGCTAGGATGCAAATATGTTCTAACACGCTTACGACAAATTCAGGCAGACAGCACCCCGCCACTGTTGCCAGCAACCACTGTTGTTCCCCACGTGCCAATATATTTTGGATCAAAAAATGCAACTTGCACAGGCTCATTGTGGTTGATGGATGCACAGACGATGGCAGATATGCAATTAACAAATTCCAATGAAAATGACATAAAATAACAAAGCATGCTAGTTATCCATTGACAAATGCTTACGTGCTTCTCAAAACTCCTAATCGGAATCGGTAACATTCTGCCGTGATTCGATAGGTGGGAAGTGCAACTTACTGAAGGCTAGTCACTGAAAATTGAGCAAACATGCTTTCCTCTTATGGTAAACTGATGGAGCAAGCTCAGGCTTTGCTGAACGGATGACATTTCTCGTCGAACCCTGCATCAAGACCTTCTTGTATAGACTGTCACTCAGGACAGGCACCTCTCCTCAAAAATGCCTTTTCCCTGAAATTGCCCCTCTGTTGCTGCTGCTGCCTTTCCTGTGGTTGTGAAACCACCCTGCTCTGGTGCTGCTGCCGGTCATTAGAGTAGCGGAACTGCCCAATTTTTAGTTTCTTTGTTTTATTGGTTAAACTCAATATAACCTTTAACAAAAAATAAATCAAATAATAAGCCAGAAGAAAGCGTAAGCGCGTGAAGGACCTACATGTGATCTTGTCAGGGAAAATCGAAAGGAAAGGAGCCAAGATACCTCGTTTTTTATGATCACCCCATAGATGTAATGATGGAGGTCCTCCACTGTTTGTACCCAGTCTGTGTCGTATAGTGCTCGCTTCACTTTGCATGGATTCCCAGACAAATCCAAGGAATCGCACGCAATCCCATTCAAAGGTTTCGCTCATAACTCCTCGGGTTCAGTCAAGACCCGAGAAGCCTGACCCTGACATATAGTTTGAATATCAGAGTAAAGCGAGTTCTCCACTGGAGCTAAGATCTTAGTATATACCACTAGATATCTCCAGTAAGCTCTAGCTTTTAGCGAGGTGAGGCCCAACTCATAGCGTAGAAGCGAGTGTGGGATGGAAGTGGGTAGTCGAAGGAATCTTCTCCAAAATCTGAGCTTCCAAATAAGCAAGTATGCCAAAGTTAACAGATCGTAAAACGTCTGACCCATAAAGGATCTTTGGGACAATTTTGGATTCATAAAATCAAATCATATCTTGCATCCGCTCTACATATTTGGTGCGCCAACTTAGTCGCCCTTGCTTGGATCCAGGAGTGGATAGTTGTGTTAGAATTTTCTACATTAATAAGGAATCCCAAGTAAACGAGAGAGTTTCCAAGCACACCTTCTGAATATACCACTTGAAAGACACTTTTTTCCTGGAATGTGACCACTGCATGATCTTTGTTTTTGTCTTTGCTGGATTAATAGCACCAAGCGAAGCACCATTGAAGCACTGCTTTGCACCCCACGCTTGCCTGCAGCTCTTTCCGTCTTTGAAGTTGGACTTGTCAATCATTTGAGCAAAAACTTTGAAGCTCCGCCCCCTTTTTTCCTGACATTACAAAAGAGCGACCTTGCGCGCACCAAGCAAAGCACCATTGAAGCAGCGCTTTGCACCGCACACTTGCCTGCAGCTCTTTCCGTCTTTGAAGTTGGATTTGTCAATCATTTGGTAATTCTTTACTACAACTGACCATTCATCATTGGAATACTAAGGACTTTAAGGACATTATTGTTGGAAGTACCTAGTATTGTTATACTTACATTCTCCCTTTTATCCATTGTTACAGAGCAAACACTTTGAAGCTCTGCCCCCTTTTTTTCCTGACATTACAAAAGAGCGACTTCACACGCACCATAGAAGCACCGCTTTGCCGCTTTGCCGTAGCGACGTGCGGCGTGTTGGTGCTTCGCCTTTGCTTGATGCGCTTTCGCTTTGATTTTGGAGTCTGTAGCTGTTATAAACAGTTACATACAGTAAGGTGGGTGCAGAATATTGTTTACACAGCCTGAAGTTGTGTAAAAATTGTGATTGCCTTTCGCAGCAAATGAAACGCACTTTGTACACCCTACGTACAGGCTTGCCTCCCTGACCGTAGTGCATGGAACTGATTCTGCTCTTACCAAGAAGCAGACCAATGGCCTGAAAAGGTTTTTTGTAGATAAATCTTGTTCTACTCCTAAATCGCAACAGTGGATGGCAAAGCCAGACCAATATGTCTCAAAGAACAACTCAACTGCAGACATATGTTGCTTTTTCCCTATTCCACCCATAAAATCCCCATCGGCCATTATTTCGGCAGAACCTCGAACATCAGAGGCTGCCGCTGGAGGGGCCATGAGTACAACAATTAGTCATACAGTTCAAACTGTAGTCTGTAATGTAGCTCTATCAGACTGCACTGTATTGAAGGTTGAATCGGTGGCGACTGACTCGGCAGTTAATGATGGCGAGGAACCAGACGTCTCTGGAGATGTAGCCATCATCGATTTAGACTCAATGCACACAGACTACACTGTCCAGACCATTTCTGAAAAACAATCTTTTTCTCCTAATATGTTTTTCTGAAGTTAGTCCAGTTAGATTACATGTGGTTTCATCATTCCTTGCTCCAAACCCTAGGCAAACTCGTGTCAATGACATTCAACCTGCCTCTGATGGTATGAGTAAAGTACTAGGACTAGCCCTGGTGGCTTTGAAGACGAACATGCACACAATTTTAAAACTTTTCGAAAGTCTGAATGATAAACATTCAGAGCTCCCAAATTGGAAGTATCATTGCATGGCAATCTAATCATAAGGCTCCGCAAGGGCACGATGTTCGATCCATTGGAAATAATATAGCCTCCTCCCTATGTCCTTTATACAGTGATCAAGCCACGTCACTGGTGCTCTCTTGTAGCACCAACTTGCCTCCTAATAGCGCCTTGCCAACTGCAGATGTCCAATCCTCCTTACCACATTTTGTGGGCATAATTACAGATGATGTGGAACAGCAGGATAAAGACACATTGACCCACAAAAGCATGTCTGATAAAACAGGCAAAAAAAGCATTCACAATTTTTACGATCCCCTTAGAGGGAGATCCACTCACAACTAATCCAAATGGCATAGGAACTTACATTTCCAAATAGTAAAAGTGCCTATTGTAGAAAATACTGGTAAAAAGACAAAGAATATGAAAACAAAGAAAAATGTCACGACAGGCGATACGAAGCAATTTATTAAAATCCTACAGGTTCCGATAAAGAACACACAATTGGCCTCTGCTGTCGTCGCAAAACAATACGTATTATTGGATCAAACCCGCAAACTCAAAATGAATTTGCA
Organism: Ambystoma mexicanum; assembly: GCF_040938575.1. Lineage (NCBI taxonomy): Eukaryota > Metazoa > Chordata > Amphibia > Caudata > Ambystomatidae > Ambystoma > Ambystoma mexicanum. Next base: position 68,496,577 of record NC_090923.1, on the reverse strand, counting down.
AGTTCCAACTGAGAGCGATACTGTGAATAAACTCCACTCCCCTCTGGATGATCTTGTAGAGGCGATTCATAACCATGCTAATCAAACATCTCCATCACCTGCCATTGCCCCTCCGAAAGTTCTCCCACTTGTGATTTCATCTGACGCTCAAGTAACGGAGGCAACTAGATGACAGGAAATTAGGAGAGAGGTTGATTCCTCCATATCACGATTTGCCAACTTAGATAACATAGGAGCTCCGCAAATTACTCAGACTAGACAGTGTGCCCCTGTTGTGAATCCATCTATATTACCCAAAACTATCCACGATTAGAATCAGTCGACTACCATCAGGGGCGCTGTAAAGGCACCTATCGCATCTGAAGTTTGTATTAATGAACATAAAACCAAGAACGAACAAACAAACAACATTTGAATCTGTAGCCCCAATAAAGAAGAGTCATCCTGTGAGTGAGCCTATAGCAATGCCTGGTACCTTGAGTGTACAAGATGACCAATACGGAGGTTTTGGAGCTGAAATAGCTCGTCTGCTTCAATCTCTACTCCCCAAAGAACAACATAGAAACTCATATGTGCCAATGGCAGACATACAAAAACCGAAACAGGCTTTGCAGCCAAAGTCAAATCTGCCTACATTTGATAAACACAATGGAACCTTAATACTTGGCTGTCGGGATGCTCCCTTCCCCCAATATGTGTTAAATAGACACAGTGTGCTAGAACTTTTTTCCGATATTCACAAATTAGAGGATATAGGAACAGCTGACATTGACCAGGTTGAATTCATCAATGAAACCAATTTAGGTCTGGCATGTCTAGGGCTACGATCACAGTTAGTTTGTAACATTATCTGGACTGCAAAGGAACAACTATTTGACATGGGCTTTTTGTTACTATAGGCCCCTCCCAAATTAATGAAGTACAACAGGTTTGCCCTCCTCAATTAGGATCCTCTTCTTGAGCAGCACCTGACGCCGTTACTTTAACTCGTCTTCAGCCATCTGGTTCTAAATGTCTATGGCCCTCATTACGACCCTGGCGGAAAGTAACTGACATGACCGCTACAGCGTAAATAGCGTTTCCGCCATTGCACGATGGAGCAAAGTGCGGCTAATTCCGACCCATCGGGCACGAGCATAACGCCATGGCGGAAGTGCAAAGTCCGCGATGGCGGAAATGGCCCCAAAACGCCCCTTACCGCCGTCGTACGCCGCCCTAGGTGCAACTCCGCCACCCATCTTAGCGGTCACCGTAATGAGCGGGCAGCGCAAATTACGGTCACCGTAAATATACGGAAACGGAAGTAAAAACATGGGGCCGGAACGGGAAACAGCACACCGTACACCTATAAAATCAGAATCCCAACACAACCATCAAAAATCCGACCCTGAGACACATCCCAACCCGTTAGCCACCCCAGTTAAAAAAATAAATATGGGAAAAGTTGCTAAAAAAGCGTGCGATCGCAAGCGGCAGGTCCACTTCTCCCATGAGGAACTCACCGTGCTCACAGAGACCCTCCAGGAGAATGCTGCCGTCGTCTTCTCGACGCAAATGACCAGGACGGCACTTGCGAACAAGAAGGCCATATGGGCCCTGGTGGCACAGCGGGTAAGTGCGGTGGGGACCGCACCCCGCAACCCACAGCAATGCAGAAAGCGATGGGACGACTTGCGGATACGCGTCCGGAGCATACTTTCGGCCAACCGAAACATTGCCACAGCCACCGGGGGAGGATCGGATTCACCCATCAAGTTGACCCCCTGGGAAGAAATCTGTGCCTCCACCATTGGAATGGAGAGCATAGAGGGAGTCGGAGGGATGGAGAAAGGAGTGCAGACATCCGAAGAATCAGGTAGGTGGCCCAAATAAAACAATGCTAAATCCACAATGTCCAATCATGTGAAGTACCATGTGTCCCCATAGTGCAATAGAAACACATGTCCAGGAGAACGTCCACATACATTGCCATGATAGCGCCCTTTAAAAGTCAGATCAAATACATAAATAAGTAAAAAGCCTAAAAACACCCTCTACATGTGCAGCATGCACACCCTAACTGCAGGCTGCAAAATAACTGCATCCTCAATCCACACAAAAATGAGACCACCTCCAAGGCCCTGACCCAAATCACCCTCAGGTACCACCCCAATGCATGTGATACATTGCCATTCCAATTTCCACAGACCCATAAATAACGCTCGCCCTCCTTTACTCCACCACAGGGTCCGAATCAAACGACGAGCTACAGGACACCCCTACCAGCACACCTGCAAAGAGGGCCAAGACCAACGGCCAAAGACCCTCCACCTCAGCTGCACGGAACAAGACACGGCAGCAGCACAAATCAAGTGGCAGCACACTGGAGGGGACTTCAACAGGCACCCCAGCAGCCAGCATGTCCACAACAGCAGCACCACAGGTCCCCCCAATGGAGGCCACAGAAGGCACTGCTTCTGGTGGCAACAGCACCATAGGTGACACTGCTTTCATGCCAGCATGCTCCGACACAGAAAACAGTGCTGTAGATGTAGGATCCATCCATGACCTGTCTCAATCCCCCTGTTTGTTTCATCCCGTACACCATGAGGAAACCACGCAGGGGTACCCACAAGACGACGACTGGCCAACCCCCACAAGGCCTGTGGCAAGGCAACATGAGGTGATCAGCCCCTCTGTGACACCACCGCAAATGGGCATGGCCCAGCAGAGGCAACAGTCCCTCGAGCAGATGATTGTGCAACAGCAGCAACTGGCCACGCTCCTCAAGGAGCATGCTGCTGAATGTGGGGGTTCTAAGGCAGCCATTGAAACATCTATGAGACACTTAGGGCAGAAATGGAGCGAAGTACAGAGACACTAAGGGCACAAATGGAGAGAAGCACCGAGAGCCTGAGGGGGGAACTGCATGCGACGTCCAAAGACGTATGTGGTGAACTTGCCGCTGTGCGCCGTGTGCTCACTGAGCTCTCACAAACCCTTAGGGACATGCATGGACGTGAGCAGGTAGAGACATCATCCGTTGCAAGTTCCGTCCAGGGCAGCCCCCAACGTAGATCTGGGAGGAACCTGCGCTCCACAGGCAGGGGTGCCCCTGATACCCGGAGAGGGGGCTTGCAATAGCGACTGCCCACTGACACTGAGCATCTTTGGACACTTGTTTTCGGGGGGGGCGGTAGGAGGATGTAGGGGGTGTGTTGTGCTTCTTTGGGTGGCGGGTCGATTGGGTGTGTAACATCATTTCACATTTGCTATACATTTCTTCATATTCATCCAATGAGATGTGTGGACATTGATCTTTGTGTACGAGGCCTTTCTTGGCGTACAGTCCACATTGTGCATGTTCCAGACACACACAGTGCCACAAGTCCCGTGTCCATGTAACAGCCACCAGGCGTGAGTGCTAGAAGCATGCATCTATGAGATTCTGACGAATTTCACGGGCCTCCTGTGCCTCGCGGACTCCTTGAGGTGCTGCCACATCCCCACCCTCATCATCACCATCTTCAGGTGCTTGCAGCTCTGCGTCAGGGGACATGGCCACATTTCTACGTACGCACATGTTGTGTAGCATGACACATGCCATGACCATCTTTGCCACCTTCTCATGGCGGTACAGGAGTGCCCCGCCAGACCTGCTGAGGCAGCGGAAACGAGCCTTCAGTAGGCCGAATGCCTGTTCTATGACTACACGGGTACGTGAGTGGGCATGGTTGTAGTCCTCCTCATGCTGGTTCTGTGGGTTCCGGATTGGTGTAAGGAGCCATCTCTTCAGTGGATACCCGGCATCACCTGTATGTGGACAAAGAAGGATGTTTGTGGAATAACATTGCTACGTACGCATCTCCCCCCCTTCCTGCCACGTCATTGACGCATTACCTACCCCACATTCACATGCATTAAATGAGACTCACCGAGTAGCCAGGATCGGTGCCCTGCGTGTCGCTCCATGTAGCGTGGTATTGTAGAGTTCCTCAAGACCATAGAATCATGGGTTGATCCTGGAAATCGGGCACAACAATGTGTAAAGATCCTGTTGGAGTCACACACCATTTGTACATTGATAGAATGATATTGTTTCCTGTTGCGGTACTGGACCTCCATGGCATGTGGGACAACCAATTCCACATGGGTGCAGTCGATGGCACCAATGCAACCCGGTATGCCGCCAAGTGCATGGAATCCCACTTTTGTGTTTGTAAGCTCCTGCTCCGAGCGTGGTAAAGAGATGTAGTCGTCTGTGTGCTTCAGGAGGGCATCAAGCACTTGGAATAGTGTCCGTGACAATAGTGGCTGTGAAATGCCATGCAACTGTCCGACTGTGTGCTGGTAGGTGCCTGTGGCCAGGAAGTGGAGTACAGACACCACCTTCAGTAGGGGTGGGATGGCGGTGGGGCTATCTATCATGCTGACAAGGTCAGCGTGTGTCATGTTGACAATGGCGGTTATGGTTTCCCGGTCCAAACGGTAGAGGGTGTGGATCTGCTCAGCAGTGAGGTTGAACGGATTAGCTCGGAGGCGTGGGATTGCGGGCTGCCTGCGTGGTGGTAGTGGCTGTGCTGGTGGGCCTTGCTGCCCGTGCCTTGCCCTCCTCCTCCTCCTCCTTCGTCTCCTCTGTGCGGCCGGTTGTTGTAGTAGTTGGTGTTCGTCTTCTTCTTGAAGTTGGAGTACTTGCAGTGCTATCAGGTCCCCCAGGCCCAACATCGCTAGTCCTGTCGGTAGCATTTTGGAGTGGGTGTGGTTGTGGGAGGGGTTTGGGTGTGCAATTTATGTGTTTTCAGGCTGTATAGCCTCCACCTGTGGTGATTCATTCCACCTGTGCCAGCTGCAGTAACTATTGGGCGAGCACGTCCCGCACACAACGCTGCAATTTGACGCATGGCATCTTGCAATTACAATCATGTATTTAATCCCGATGGCAGTGAAATATTGGTTTATATGTTAATTTTGCTATTGTTCCATTTTTTAACATACTATATTTGCAGTCGCGAACAAACTTGTGAAGGGTCAGTGGAATGTAGTACTCGATGAACGGTGGACCCTCATGCAGCACTGTACCGACGTTCACCGACGGGCGGGGAGTCCCATTAGTGATTGGAGCCAGTTACCATTTTCACACACAGCCGCACTACATAGATGTATTTGTGAATTCAAGCGTTCACAGATGCCTTTTCGACGTGATGTTGCAAATGAGGAATTCGAAGGACAGCGCTTTTGGTTTTCAACTAGCGGCGAGGAGACGCCCACAGGTCTGACAGGGAATATAACGTTCTATTGTTGAATGTCCTTGGGACAGGGCCCATGACGAGAATGCAATGATTGATATGAATTGAATGGGATGCGCAATAGCGTAGTGGACGATAAGGCAGGACGTTCCCAATTACATGTTATTTCACTACACTAGAAATCCGGCCAGGAGCACAGTGGATTTTGCAGACTGCATTACGCACAGACTCAATGGAAATTTCAAATGTTATGTGAGTAAGTATTCAGGCGTTTTTATACCGCGATGAGGGAATGATGAATGGATGCATGGACAGATGATTTAATTGAGGGTTTGCCATGTACATGGCTTTTTGGAATCTATCCCCTTCCCCTGCGCTATGTGATGCAATGCTGCCATAGTGGGACCATCGTCTATCTGCCCTTGTTGAACCCTCCCTGTCTCGACGCGCCTTCAAACACTTGTGTCTATGCACGTTACCAATCCCATCAAATGGATTATGTTTTAACAGACGCATGCACACAAACACTCGTTTGTGATAGTGTATTCACCTCGATTTATATCGTTATGATTCCCAAGTTATTTTTGGGTGAAATTAATCCTTTTGAGTGGGCTAGCATGCATATGGTTGTAGATTTAGTGTGTTGAATGAAGTGAGTAATACTTATGAAGTTCGGATTCCCATACTATTTTTATTTTTATTCATTTGGGTGACAGGTATCTCCTCCCCTTTTGCCGCTGCCATCTGTACGCCACTCCTGCAGATGGCTTCTACAGCCGACACCTGCAGCTTCGAGTTAATCAGTGGAGCACCATTACGATCTTATGGGACGATCGCCAATGGGCCACATGCCCTTACGCAGTACTAGTGGCTAGGGGCAACATCTCATACTTTCAGCTGGACTAGTGCCCACTTCATGGGACGGCCCTGCGGTTCTAGGCGCTTCCATGTTGCCTTTTTGAACGTAAATGTAGCCCCTGTGTACCATGAAGGAACAGGGCGTCACACAAGAAGTAGCTGGTCATTTATTGCGGATGCAGCCCACAGTAATGAAAATATGAAAATTATTTGGGAGTTTATGAGTAAATAGCTGTATGGGCTTGGTGATTTTGATGTGCACTAAATTTATATTCAGTTATTTACCGTGTAGCGTTATTCTTTGCTAGTAATGTAGCATATTCCCATTGGTGCCGCGATGTATTGTGAGATGATATGCATTGGGTTCCGGCTTCTGAGTAGAGTTGTGTGGTACTGTACTGGCCGCGTTTGCCTACGAAGCCCAGTTAGGTCAGGGATAGGGGCTGCCATTATGACTGTTTTTATGATGTCATGCTCAGGGGCGGGGGATTAGCTTTTGTGCAACAGATGCCGGTCAGCCAGGTGAATTGGTGGAATGATGGGATTATCAGAAAATGGCTGGTCACAGGTGCCTGTGTTTGCGTGCGTTTCTTGGAGGGAGACTGAGGTCAGGTCCATTGGAATTGCTGCTGTATTCGTGCCATCTGTGCCCTACAGCTCCGATTGGCCCCTCTTGAGATGAGCCTGGCTGCTCAGTCACTCTGCCAACTTGTGTGGTACATGCTTATGCTGATGGTTGGTTTGTCTACTGGCAAGAGTACAGGGCTGGTGCAGTCTCCCTCAGGATACTGCTTTGGATGTTGATTTTAACTGGTGGCAAGCGATGGGGGACTATTGTTGTTTTGTCTCATGGAATATTTCAGTTCATTTTGGTGTACTTGTACCTTCACATGCCTGTGCTGCATCAGTACGGCAATGGTGACATGCCAAATATGGATGGCCACTCACAAGCCACTTGGAGCCCCTGCATGCATTTGATCGTTGGCATGCATGGGTGACTTGTACATTTCACTGGTTGCATAGTGTGACTACATTGCGCCTACGGGGAGTTGTGCAATGTGGGCAGGGAGTGGTGTACAGGCACTCAGTAGGGCCATTTACGGTTGGTTCGCGATGCCGTAATTCTCGCCATGGCGGAATGGTACTTTCCGCCATGCTTGATGGCGTTGAGTACATGTCCGCTAGGGTCAGAATTCGCGTACCGTTGCGCCATGGCGGAAATTACGGTTTCGCAAGGCGCGCGTGCGCGTACTTGGTGCAGTTAGCGTTGGCGTTCACTACGGTGTCGCTATTGGCATCGTACTTTACGGTGACGGGTCATGATCGCAACGAGCGGTATTCGATGGCGGTATTACATTTCCGCCATCGTTTTTCGATTTCCGCCAGGGTCGTAATGAGGGCCAATGTAATTGTGAGGCTAACAGTTAACTACAACAGCAGGGGGTGGGCAGAATTATAAAAATGGTATCTTGGAACATTTGTGGGCATCAACATCTATTTAACAATGAGGAGTCTCAATTAGGACAGTTTGACATAGTGTTGCTCCATGAAACATGGCTGTCCCACTCACCTGTGTGGCATGATTACGCAATTCTTTTCACTACGGCTCTGCAAGGTGAGAAGGGTCGTCCCATGTCTGGTTTACTTACATGTATCAAAATCAGTTCCGGACTTAGTATTGTTTTTTCACACACCCAGAATGCTTTTATCCAACTTACCATTGTTTCTGTCCACTCAAACCTGTATGCCTTGATTAACGCATATTGGAATCTCATGGGCATTAAAGATTCTACATTTTTGCATGATGTCTCTAAAATGTTGGACTATGTTACCATGACTCCCAAAATTGCTCATGTTAAATTGGCTGGGGATCTCAATTTACACTGTTTTGCACATGGTAATGCAAAGGAAAATAATAATATAATTTAGTGGGAACATTTGATGTCCTCACGTGCTCTTTATATGCTGAATGGGTCTTGCTTGGAAGATATTCCCCCTAGCATCACATGGAAACGAGGTCACTGTAATGCGACTATTGATTATATGTATATGGACTATAAGCTACTTATCAGAGTACAATTTTTTCGAATAATAACTGCAATGGTTAGCGATCATCGAATGCTTACAACACAATGGTCTGAGTCAAAACAACCATTAACTCCTCATCAAATGCATTCTTCAGGAGTTACGACAGTCAATGCGCAATTGAATCGTCTTAGATGGACGGAAACAAATCTTACATATTTTGCTAGTGATTTATCCTCTGCCTTTGTCCATTATTGACATAGTGGCGCATGGTCTGACATATCCTATTATGATCTAATGCAGAAATATACATCAATTGAACAGACACAAACACAAACTGAACGTAAACTACATGTCTTCGACAGTGAAATTAAAAAAAAAAGTCAGAACATCGCGCCCAAAAACGTAAAGCCCTAACTTTGTGCGGACATCAAAGAGCAAGATCTATAATTCGAGTTAATACGACATTTAGAAATTGGAGGCGCTCCTATCGCGCCAGGTTATGTCAAAGAGATGGTAAACATATGTTGACTCTGATGCAAAATAAAAATACTGCACAAATGTGGCTAGCACTGAACCAAGCAACAGTCACTCCTCAAATGATGGCTCAGTTGCACAGTGTTCCTGAAGCAATCTGGATTAGTCACTTCACCAAAATATATGCAAATCCGCTGACCAGCACATATGATCAAACATTTGAGGAAAAGGCCCACTTCCATCTTGATATAGTAAGGGTGGACATATTGTACTTTATTAATACAATAAGTCAATCTAAAACCCCGGGGCCTGATGGGCTATCAAATAAGATTTTTAAACAGAATCCTGAAATTTGGACTGAAATTCTGTTCCAAATATTTCAACACATTAATTATACACAATGTATTCCTCCTATATGGAAACATTGCATCATTGTCCCTATTTTTAAAAAGGGAAGCAGCCACCAGCCCGAAAGCTATAGACCGATCACCCTGCTAGACGCTGCTGGTAAAATCTACAGTTGAATCATACTCCAAGAGCTTAAAAAGTGGACAAGGTGTGAGCAAAAACAAGACCCTTTTCAATCTGGCTTCGTAAGTGGGTTGGGCACGGCCCCAAATATGCTCACACTCAATCTACTTAAAGCCAAATACTTAGATCAGAACCAAAAGCTATATTTAGCATTTGTAGATTTTCGTATTGCGTTTGACTCGGTTGATCAGCAATTGCTTTTTGCAAGACTACAACATTATGGGTGCCCCTCATCACTTCTTACTTTAATCAAACTTTTACATTCTAACACCACTATACAAGAAAGGCTGACACTTGATGGTTTACTATCAGCCATAATTTCAACTGAGCGAGGATTAAAACAGGGGTGTATACTAGCCTCCTCTCTGATTAATCTCTTTTTTCTGGACATAGGCCATAAGTTTGAAGACACTATCTCAGACGCTCCAAAACTGGGAAATCAAGAAATTATCTGGCTACTTTATGCTGATGACCTGGTTTTATTATCTTTAACACCCTCAGGTCTCCAAAATCTTTTTAAAAAATTGCATGAGTATGTCACAGAAAATAACCTGACTATTAATCATGATAAAACTCAAATACTCATTTTTCATAAGACTTTGACCACTAAGACATTGAGCTATCAATGGACCATGCTGAACAAAGTACTATCAGTTGTCTCAGAATACAAATATCTAGGACTGCCTTTCACTGACACAACTAGTGAAACTATTCAAACGACAACCCTGGATGCAAAACTCCGCACACTGATCTCGCAGGCCAAAATACTTTTACATAAATATGGTCAATTTACATCAACCCACATAATGACCTTTTATCAACAAAAAGTTGCTCCAATAATCTCGTATGGAGCAGAAACATTACTTCCAAAAGCCAGAAAGTATTGGGATTGTTTTGAGGAAAAGTTCCAGAAATCAGTGTTGAGCCTTCCAAAGTGTACACCGTTGCCCCTTTTGCGATATGAGTTAGGTGCCATCTCTCTCCACACCCAAGTATTATGGAAACTGATTAGTTTATATAGAAAGTGCCTTATAGGAGCAACAGCCCCTAATATTTTGGGGATACTTGCCAATTCTGTTCTTACATCGCCATCTAGATTTCCAAAGGTGTGGACTAATTGTGTCCTTGATGCATTGCATGATGCAAGCATCCCGATAGCCCTTCTTCTCATGAATCCCACAAAGGCAAAGATACACTTATATCGTTTTGACTGGATATTTACACACACACAATGTCAAAATTATGTAGATTGCGAGGCTATGATTTTTTTTCTCATAAAAGTTTTCGCACTATGTAAACTTATTTGATCAAATGTCCCTCAAAATTTGTGAGATCACAAATGCTTCGTATTTGCTTAAACCTGTGTTTAACTAAGCAAGTACTGGTGAGAAGAAATATGATCCCTGAAGACCAAATAGCATGTCGCCATTGCAATGACCAAATTGAAACACTCTCTCACCTTGTAGTTGATTGTCCCGCTTTGACAACCATTAGGCACATGTACTTTAACAAACATTGTCAATTTCTATGCTCTCGTTCTAGAGATGAAAAATGGAAATGTTTACTTTGTTCTATGAAAATAGCTATACAGATAGTACTGGTTCAGTTTGTCAGCAATGCTATACCTCCAGAGGCACATTGGAACTGAGCGGCTCCATAATAGAGTAATAAGCTGTGTGACAACAATCACCCTGGAGAGCAAGTTGTAAATGTGCCCTGTTATTATTTGATATTTTCTTCTTCTCCTCTTTTTATGTATGTGAAACCCGATTTTATGAATTGTAGTTTTTTTTCTCTTTTCATCTGAATTGATTAATCTCATATGGGTCTTGATGTAAATAGTTGAAATTTAAGTTATATGTAATTATAATTTGAAAGGTTGAATCATTCAGCCAACCAAATTAAAAAAAAAAGGAATGATAATTCACAAAGGCGGAGAATCCATCCAACAAGTGCTGCAGACCTATAGGAGTGTTGTCAAAAACAAGGAAATTGTCCAGGTAACAAGCCACAATACACTAAGATGATGGAGTTGCCAGTGCTTTAGGAAGAAGATATGTGCCAATGTCGGCCATATATAAATTAAATAGGCAGGGGGCCAAAACACACCCCTGCCAGACTCTCTTGCCGGGGCAATATGACGATACAATAAACTTTGTTGGTTCAAACACACTTGTATGGAGGAATGAACGTGAATTCCTAAAAGCAGCCTAAGCAGGTTCGTCGGAATATTCCAACTCTGAAGTTTATACAAGAATAAGGAGCAGTCTACACCATCAAAGGCGGCATTTTAATCCACCACAGCGAAATATATTGGTTTCCTACGTTTGGCCAGGCTGAGTGATGAATACACTTAAGAATGGTTCCATTCAAGGATGTACCCATATTGTTTCTGAGCCCGGTTTGACATTTTGAGATTTACATATGCCCGTCTCCATGATGGAGGAAATTGCTCCAGCCAGGAGATATTCATAAATAATGTTGACAAAACGAGTTTGACTTAAAGAGATAATTTGACAGCTGATTGTGTCCTGGTGCACAAGACGTGTGAATACCCTTCACTATGTCAAGTAAGCTCTCCGGGCTGGTATCTAGCTTAAAGGGCTACATCATTTGTAGGCAGGGAATGTAAGTTTAGCTGATGTCAAGGATGGTGGAGCATAAACAACTTCAAAATGATGGGCCCAGTCTTCTTCCGAGACTGCATTAACCAGCCTAGCACCTTGTGACCCATCTATATCATTAATTAGCACCCAAAATGCCCTGGAATTTTTGTTGGAGAGAATACTCAGCATAGACTCTGAATCCATTTGAAGCCTTTGTGCTCGAGTAGCCCTTAGCCAGTTTTAAGATTGGCAAACACGTTTTAGACAGTTCAATTTTCCAACAAGAAACAAAGCTGGGTCATTATTTATTTGGCTGACCCGTCATCGTAACTCTCTTCTATGGGTAATGAGGTCTATGCTAAAAGCGTGCTGCGGCTTTCGAACCACAGACCTAGCCTGAGAACACTGAATTGCACTAGATGATACTACATCCTCCACCAAATATTCAAAGTTGGCCACGGAGAGAGAAGCCAACCGTTCTGTTTCTGATTTCAAAGAGAGTTTACTCCTAATGGTCTCGTTGACTCACAAGGCCAATTTGGATGACCAGGACACACGGTTCCCTTGTGCATTCAGGGACATCTCTGAACGAGCCAGGTGCTGGTGACCCAGGTGCCCTTCCCCATCCAACAAAATGTCAAAGTGAGCTGTCAACTTGGAGTGATCACTCACAACAGGAGGAGTAACCTCAAAATGAACACAGTTAGTAAATAACCAGTTATCAACACAGACATAATCAATAGTTGACCTGCTAAAACCATTCAATCAAGTTGAGCAGGGAGGGATATCTCCCAGAACTGTGCCATTAAGAGCCACTTAACAGAGCCCCCGAGGACCCTCCACCCACACTTCCAGGATGGTTACACACAGGATCATTTCTGAATTCAGAGGTAAGATCCCGGGCAAGATTCCATGGCCCCTAGCTACACATTGGAACCAGTTGTTTCAAATTTCATTAAGGATTCAATTTCTTCATTCTGGGGACACAATTTAAGTCCTAATCAAATGTCATGATTAGCAACCACATGAATATAAAGAGAAGATTTCACAAGTGTGAGCAAGCCACAATATGGTCTCCCTAACTCACCTTGAGAGGCCATTTGAAAAAGGACAGTATAGCCATCAAAAGAGGGCTAAGATGTTATCCAAGTTTCTTGAAGGATGATAACAAAAACCCTTCTAATTGTTAAGGAGAAATGTGCATGGTTAAATAGATGAGTGTTATCCATAGAATTGAATGACAGCAATGAAAATCGACTTCTAGATGCAGGATTTAGTTCCTGGGCCAACTGCCTTTGAGTCTAGTGCGGTTCCGAGCCAAGTAACCAGAACCAATCCCGGCTCTCCTCGGACACCAGCATTGTCCTCTTCAGTACCGAAATCTGGGCTTCCGTTGTTACTGCACCCCCATCCTGGACATCATGGCGAGAGCCCAGATGGTTGCTTACTGTGGGCAATAAAGGGAACCAAGTCAAGGCCCAAGCGTCTCACATTGTCACGTTCATTCACCAAAATGTCCATCAGCATCTTCGAGTTCTAATGTATTGCCGCTCGTTCCAACCCTATACAAGTCGGGTAAATGAATCCTGGCTAATTCTCTTGAGTGAATACTTGACAAAGCTGGAACTTCTTGTAAGAGTGCCAGAATATTCGATTGGTTCAGAGTGGCTCGACTAGTCTACTGTATAACACTCAATCAGAATAGTAAAAATTTTAGCTATTTGCTGATTTCCATTGGGTGTCAGCGGCAAATATGGTTCCTTTGTGACCCACTTAGCTGGACCCTGGGGAAAGCGATCCTGCCAGCCGGGCTGATCTCGAAGAATAGTTTGAAACGCATTCGGGGGTTGTGCCCCTCTCATAGCTGATGACTCAGCATAATGTAATGAGGGGGCTAAAGCCTCCCCTAACCGAAGTACCATTCCTGGGGCCTGGGACAACAATACATCTTTGCGGGTAGCAGAACCAACAGAAGAAGTCACTGACTCATCAACCGTTGATAATCCTCCCAAGCCAGCAGCACCTTTTATCACCTGATTGTTGGAGCTGAACCTGTTATTTGCCAGTGAATGCCCTGGTATCACGGCATTAGATAGAGCCGCCTTTACAGCCGGTTGAGTCAACAGTGAAGGTAGACATTTTTGCGTTGTTTTTTCACTTGTTTGTGGGTGATATTTTTAGATTTCCTCAATTGGGTGGCCCTTTTGCCACGCTGCACTGGCGGCTTTAGAGCGAATCGTGTCTCCACCAGTGGAGTCGTACTCAGGATTTCTTCAACTGAGTCATCTCCCCCTATAGCCGCAGCCACTGAGGATGTTGAGGCCCCTCCAGAGGATTTTCCAAGTATGGCCGCAGAGCCTGTCAATTCGATTTTGTTTACCAAGGAGGTTATTTCCCCAAAATGATAAGGCGGTTTTCGAGCCTGACGCCAGTGGGGCCAGCAAGCCTGGTAAGGATGGTAGCATTGTAGGGAGTCCCTTTCTACCACAGAAGAAACTAAAGCCAGCTCCTCCTGGAAAAACACTCACATTTGGTTGTCCTGAGTCTTTGCTGGGGACACTAGAAGACAGTACTTGTTCTGAAGCCCTGTAGGACAGTCTGTGTAAGTTGACATGATCAAATTTAAACAGAAGTGACTCCAATAAGACTGTATTATCTTTGGTTTCTCTTTGTTAACCTTCATACACAGAAACCAAAATACATAAGACTTGGTTTATTTCAGTAAACAGACCATCCTGGTTAGGTTTCGTGGCCTTGTCACCTCTGCATAAAACTGCAGATAATCAACGGAGGACAAGACGTCGGAGAAGGAGCCGGAGAAGAAGAAAAGAAGTCAGTTGCTGATAAATGATGGGCACTTTGGGGGGGTAAATTAGAAAACAGGGTGAGGTCCGGGAGAGGTGTCATCCAAAGAGAGGTTAATCGAGGGACTTGGCAGATCGTACATTACAAGCGTTTAGAGGGACTGGGAGAGGGCAGGCAAATACGGAGTGTAATATTGCAACTGCACTCACTGGCAAAGTTCTGCTTACTGTCTGGACAAGAGATCAGCTCTCAAAGAAGTCAGCGATATGGTTTCCGTCCAGGCTCCTAAGCTCCAAACTCCAACACTCCCAATAGACTGTGTGGCACACCCTGCGCACTCTGCTTCGGTATGTAGTATTTAACACAGTAGCTCCAATTCCAGCCAAGGAAAGAGCGGTCAGACTCCAACAAGATACTGGGCCTCATTACGAGTAGCGCAGTAAAAACGTGGTCATTACCGGCATGGCGGAACGAGCGTGTCCGTGCTCGTATGACCCCGCTAATAGCGGGTGATTACGAGTGCGCGAGAGTGCGCAAACCCCCATGCCGGTAATGGCCATACCGGCATGCCGCAAAAGGCCCTCCAACCCCCTGATAGCGCCATCACGGGACCCGCCGATACCGCCACCGCCTAGGAGGAACCCCTAAATACCAACCCGGTAATACCAACATGCTAATACCGGGCTCGTAATCCCGGACCTGGAAATAACGTCATTGCGTCGGAACGGGAAATGGGCTGGTGGCCATCTTTAAAAACACAATCCATTGCAATCCTCTAAAACCACCAGTTGATTCCTAGAGAGCACTGTGTCAATCCTTCAATAATGTCCAAAGCAACCAGGAAGACAACCCCCCGGCTGCGGAAACAGCGCTTTTCTGACGCAGAGCTAAATATGTTAGCTGACACCCTTGCTGCACACGCAGACATCATAAAATCACACAGCCTGAAGCATGAGGTGAAGCAGCAGAAAAAGGACATCTGGCAGGAGGTAGCCCGCAAGGTGTCGGCCGTAGGAACCACCCCACGCAGGGTGAAGGACTGCAGGAAGCGGTGGGATGACCTCCGCTTGCGGGTGCGTAACATCATGGCAAGCAACAGGAGGGAGGCCATGGCCACAGGCGGGGGTGCCCACTCTCCTGTACAAATGACCACCTAGGACGAGACCGCAAGCTCCTTCATCAGTCCAGAGACCATCGAGGGATTTGGGGAGATGAAGACGGGTGCAGCATCATCACCAGAAGGAGGTGAGTGACCCTGCAGATCCCAGTAGGGGAAACCATGACGTAGCACAAGTGATGTGGAAGAGAGTCTAGGCAAGGCAATGCATGTCCCAACACCCACATGGACACATACAAGTCCAGATGGTGGCCTAAACCCTGCAGACACAAATGCATGCTGAGTGCCAATCCCATAACCAACACACAGCCAACACACATGGACCGTGCCCATGTAATACATCACACAAACCCCAATTCAACGGCATGCCACCTGCCATGTAGCGAATGCCAAAATGCCCCCTCAGACTACCCTGTGTGACACACCAGTAAGACATGAATGCATGATTAAATGAATAATGACCAGCACCACAGTATGCTTCTGGCATGTAACACCATCACTAATGCCCTGCATCTCTTCTACCCCCCAGGCACCGATAGAGAAGATGCCGGCGAAGACACCACCATGAGGGCATCCACGTCCCACCCAAAGAAAAGGGCGACCGCCACCACCACCTCTGTGGCAGCCAAGCAGGCCACAGCCAGTGTACCTGACCGATCCGAGACACAGCCAACAACACCTGCTGCCAGTGTGCCTGACACACTTCAGACCCAGCAGCCCACACCCACACCAGATGAAGGGGAGTGCCTACAAGCGCTGGCCTCCACTGAGGATGACTTGGAGGAGAATGTGGACCAGGGGGAAGCCACGGTAGTGACATGTCCACCCACCCAAAGCCCTGTGTCCACCCCTGCACCCGAAATTGAGCACTCACCCACCCACAGCAGTGCTGATCCCTGCCTCCATGACTCGGACCTCAGCCCCTTCCCGGGGGACAGCACCGAAGAAGAAGGCCCCATGAGTGGAGCACCCACCACACCTGCTCCACCAACACCTTCGAGTCACGCCTGGCGAGGGTGGAGGCCCGACAGGAGTCCATGTTGGAGATCCTGCGGCAGTACTTGGCAGAAGGCGAGGACACCAGGCGGAAAATCGCCACTGCCATTGCGGGGACCACTGCTGCTATCAACGCCAACACAGCCACAGTGAATGCGTCGGCTGTGCTAATGAGGGACTGCCTGAGGGCAGTGACACAGGTACCTACGTCCATACTGCTCCACATGCAGTGGCCACGCCTTGCAGCAGCTGTGGACCCTGCTACCGACTCCTCTTCAGCCACCACACCTGCTTCCTCAGTCCCCACCAGCCCTGTGCGTCCCACCAGGAGGAGTGCAAGGCATGCCAAAATGCTGCCCCGGACAGCAAAAAGTCTTGCAAGTAGTGTGGGCGGACAATGGGAGTGGGACACATGGTTGGGGGTGAATGGGAGCATTTTGTGGAGTTGATTTGGGGGGGTTGGGAGTTGACTGGGGGGTTTGGGAGTTGACTGGGGGGTTTGGGAGTTGACTGGGGGGTTTGGGAGTTCACTGGGGGGGTTTGGGAGTTCACTGTGGGGGTTGAGAAGGGTTGTCACATTGCTGCTGTTTAATCCAATACACCCGTTGTGAGAAAAAACATAATGGCTGGACATTGTTGATTTGGTGTGTATCCATTTATTGAATGATGGTGTTCTGTGCCCAACTCCCAACATTCCCTGTGCACATGTTGTGCAGCATGACACAGGCCATGGTGATCTTTGCCACCTTCTCAAGCCTATAAAGGAGTGCCCCACCAAACCTGCTTAGGCAGCGGAAATGCGCCTTCAACAGGCCAAAGGTCTGCTCAATCACAACACGGGTATGAGTGTGCACACAATTGTACTCCTCTTCATGGCTGTTCTGCGGGTTCCGCACAGGGGTAAGTAGCCACGGCCTAATGGGATATCCTCCATCACCTGCAAGCAAATACAAATAGGTGTGTGTCACCTTCAGGAAGCAAAGTCATGGCCGCAGCTATTTGGTGTGGACATGCACATGTCCCTGTACGTATGCAAGATTGTTCCCTAGATGCATACTATACTGCTATGAGGTGTGGTAGTCTGGATGGCGTTCAATGGATGATGCAGGGTGTGATAATGCATGCTGAGGCGTATGTACTGTGGTTGTACGACAATGGGCCTCATTACGACCTGGGCGGTAAGTACCGGTCATTACCGGCATGGAGCAACTACCGTGTCCGTGCTGGCAATAGACCGCTAAAAGCGGCCTATTACGAGTATGCGGGCACAAGCTTTGCTCCATGCCGGTAATGACCCCACCGCCATGCCGTGAAAGTGTGAAAAATCTCCCTTTCCGGCATTCTACGTAGTGCAAATAGCTCCACCGGCATCCAAGCCATCGGCATTAGCTGCTAATAGCGGTCACCTCTATTAGCGGAAACCGCTATTAGCGGTCACCGCTAATAAGCGGACCCGGAAGTAGCGTCATCGCACAGGAACGGGAAAGAGCACGGCGGCCATCTTTAAAAACACAATCCATTGCCATCCACCACAACCAGGAGCCATCTGACCCCCAGAACTCTACCACACCTCCAACACTACCTGCTGCATCTCACCATGCCGAAAGCTGTTAAAAAAACCACAGATCGCCTGCGCAAGGAGCGTTTCTCCCGAGAGGAGTTGACCATGCTGGCGGAGACGCTGCAGGAACATGCAGATGTGTTCTCCTCTGACATGTCCCGCCCTGCAGTCCAGTGCAAGCAACAGATATGGGCGGAGGTTGCCCAGAAAGTAAGTGCCGTTGGTACCACACCCCGCACTCCCAACGATGTATGTAAGCGCTGGGACGATCTGCGTTTACGCGTGCGGAGCATCCTCTCCACCAACCGCAACCTGGGGATGGCGACAGGCGGAGGTGCAGACTCCCCCATCAAGTTGCAACCATGGGAGGTGATCTGCGCCAGCACCATAGAGACAGAGGCAATTGAGGGAGTGGGGGACATGGAGCGAGGAGCCCAGTCATCGGCCGATGCAGGTAGGTGTCCCAAATGAAACAATGCTAATACCAACACGATGATGTCCACCTGAAATGACAGTGCAATGATGTAGAGCAGGGTCCACCAGACACATATGTACAAGACTGCCTACAGGCAGTGCACAGCATCCTCTTGTCCACATGCTTAATGCACCCCATATGTGTTACAACCCAGACACTTCCATGCATCACCCACCCAAAAGCCAACCAACCCGTATGTCACTCACCCAATGTCAATCAACTGCCATTTCATATGAATGCAGCCACCCCAATGCATGCCTGATGCCTGTAGACCCATCACTAACCCTCTCCCTCTATTGGTCCCCCACAGGCACGCATTCAGAGAGTGGTGACGAGGACACTAGGGAGGATGATGCCATGCCACAAAAGAAGGCCAGGGGCAAGGAGGGAGAACACCGCCCCTCGACTTCAAGGGGTGCAGGCCAACCTGCACCACTGCGGAAGGGCAAGAAAACCCCAGAGGCCACAGCACCAATGTGCACTACGGCCCCCACAACAGCACCCACACCAGCCACCAGCACCCAAGAGCCAGTGGCAGAAGGCACAGCATCGGCTGCCAGCAGCACAGTGGGGGAGACAGCTGCCACAGCAGCCGTTTCGGACGATGAGGCAGATGTTCAGGTGCATGGCGCAACTACTGGCACAGTCCCCCTGCATTCACCACAACTCTCCCCATGCAGCATGCAAGGGCTGTCTCCTGGGGATTCATGGCCCGGCAGTTTTAGCCCCATGCCAACTGTGCATGATGAAGAAACACTGTTTGAAACCCCTCACACATCCACCACTGTTCCAACCAGCCAAGAGGCGATCAGGGCTATTCAGAAGCGCCATGAGGAGCTGACAGGGCTGTTGACGCAGCATATCCAGGAATGTGGCAGGGCAAGGGATGACATTAGGGAATGTGCTGCATCCCTGAAAACAGCAATCGAGACCACCTTGAAGGATATTTGCAACGAATTGGCAGCAGTGCGGCAGGTCCTCTCCGAAATGGTGGCAGCAATGCAGGCCATGCGTCCGCCACAGTTGCCAGGACAATCTGGGACATCTTCTAATGCCAGCTCAACTAGGACCAGCCCCGTTCGTAGGTCTGGCAGGAACCTGCGCAGATCGGACAGGGATGCACCTGGTGCTGGTAGAGAGGGAGGGCTGTAGGTACAGCCAGGCATACTGGTCCCATGTGGACTAATGGTGCACGCCAGTGCACACCATGTGTGGGGAAGTCAATGGGGGAGCTGGAGGGGAGAGAGGGTGTGTGGGGGAGTTGAGGGGGCAGGGGGAGAGGGTGTGTGGGGTGGAGGGCTTGTGCACTTTGTTATATTTCTTTAATACACCTGTTGGGGAATCATAATTCACATGTGCGGACATTGCTTACTGTGTACGTGTGCTTTATTGGTGAACAGTCTACAGTGTCCATGTCCCTGATACACCCAGTGCCCTGAGTGCCACCTCCATGTCACACTCCCCATACATGTGTGCTAGAAACATTGGTTGATCAGAGTCTGACGCATGGCACGTCCCTCCTGTGCATCGCTGCCTCCCTGAAGTACAGCCCCATCTCCACCCTCCTCATCCTCATCGTCAGGTGGTTGCAGTTCAGGGTCAGGGGGCAGAGGCACATTCCGTCTGATGCACATATTGTGTAGCATGACACATGCCATGACGATCTTGGCCACCTTCTCATGGCCGTACAGGAGTGCCCCACCAGACCGGCAGAGGCAGCGAAATTGTGCCTTCAAGAGGCCAAATGTCTGCTCAATCACCACACGAGTACGTGTATGCCCACGATTGTAGTCCTCCTCGTGCCTGCTCTGCGGGTTCCGGACTGGGGTAAGGAGCCACCTCTTCAAGGGATAGCCTGCATCACCTGGATGTGGGCAACAATGTGTATGTGTAAGTCATCACATCATATGGGACCTGTATCAATGACACCATAGCATGCATTGATTTACTGTTCACTACCACATATCCATGCATGAATACAGACACACGATGTGACTGCTATGTGTGTATTCCTCCTATGGACAGGTATGCGTGCCATCGTCTAGTGGGTGCAGGGGGGTCCTATTCCTTGTGAGTGATCATGCACTGTGTTAGTCCACGCTGGTGCTGGTTGCTCCCATGATCTGGCTGATGTGCAGTCATTTCTATTCCTTCATGCTGTCACTGTTGATGGCAGCCTCATGATGCTCTCACTATGCACGACAGATGGTGACATGCAGTTTTGGTGGACCTCTGTGTTAGTGTAGTGGTGTTTTAATGTATTTGGCCCTCATGTGACTCCTTTGTACGCAGTAATGGAGGACTGTCCTTTCTGTTGATGGTATTTGGTGCTGTGCATTGGCCATACTAATTGCTTGTAGCTGCATTGTGTTGCTGGGTATACGGTCTAATTATGTACATTGCACATGTTGATGGCTATGGGATGGTTCCAACACTGCATCATTTTCATGGTAGGGCAGCTTACGTCTTGCATTTTGGGGTCTGGTGTCAGGTCCAGTCTGGCCTGCTTTGGGTTATGAGCATGGTCCATTCTCCCAGGCAGTCTCAGCCAGATGAAGTATTCATCTCCTCCACCCCCCATCTCAGCCAGGTGAAGTATGCATCTCTCCTCCCCCACATCTCAGCCAGGTGAAGTATGCATCTCTCCCCCCACATATCAGCCAGGTGAAGTATGTATCTCTCCCCCAATCATCTACCCACATCGCAGTTCCATGAGCCTAACATGCAACTCACCGAGAGGCCTGGATCTCTGCCCCGCATGTCGCTCCATGTAGCGTGGTATCGTGGAGTTCCGCAGGACCATTGAATCATGGGTTGATCCGGGGAATCGGGCACAACAATGTGTGATTATCTTGTTTGAGTCACATACCATTTGCGCATTGATGGAGTGGTATAGCTTACGGTTGCGATACACTACCTCCATGGCATGTGGGACCACCAATTCGACATGGGTGCAGTCGATGGCGCCAATGCAACCAGGGAAGCCGGCCAGTGAATGGAAGCCAACTTTGGTGTTGGAGATCTCCTGGGCTGTCCGTGGTATGTAAATGTGGTCACCTGTGTGCTTCAGGAGGGCATCAAGCACTTGGTTCAGCATACGTGAGAATAATGGTTGTGATATGCCATGCATGTGCCCCACTGTGTGCTGGTAGGTGCCTGTGTCCAGGAAGTGAAGCACAGACGCTACCTTCAGTAGGGGTGGGATGGCGGTGCGTATTTCACTCAGGCTGACAATGTCGTCATGTATCATGTCCACAATGGTGGTGAAGGTGTCCCGGTCCAGACGGTACAGGGTGTGGATCTGCTCAGGGGTTAGGTTGAATGGACTGGCTCTGATGCAAGGGATTGGGGGCTGCCTGCGTGGTGCCACTGGATGCACTGGTGGGGCATGCTGTGCCTGCCTCACCCTCCTTCTCCTCCTGTGTTGTTGTTGTTGCTGTTGCTGTTGCTGTTGGAGTTCCACTGCAATCATGTCCTCCAGCCCCAGCATTGCTAGTAGTATTGGAATCATTTTGGTGTGTGACTGGGTGTGGGAAGGGGTGGGTTGTGCTCCTTTTGTGCTGGCCCAGTCTATATTGCCTCCACCTGTGCTGATTGTGTGCACCTGTGGCAGTTGGGAACACTGCACATGCCCGTATTTGCTCCGTGCCGTTAAGGTACTTTTCGGGCTTCAGTAGGGCGTTTTTTGCATGTCCGCCTGACTTGTGATGTTCCCCTGTTTACGCCATGCCGGTATTTGCGGCATTAAGGGTTGCATGCCCGCGCTCCTGCCGCTATTAGCGGCACCATTAATTACGGTGCCGCTAATAGCGGGTTGGCGTGTCATAATTGTGCGGAGCAGTAAGCGATGCCGGTAATCCATTACCGGCATCGTTATTCACTTACCGCCCGGGTCGTAATGTGGCCCAAATGTTTAGCCTCCCTTTTATGCTGTGTATTCAACACTGTGCATGGTCACACTAGCCACATTGGCACAGTTGCAATCATATTCAGTCATGCATTGCTTGACATACCCATGGGTGGCCTGGTCGTGCCTCTCACTTGTTGCCATCGATGTGCATAATTGGTAAAATATGTGCCAGTGATGAGTCATGTTCGGTTTGGGAGGCTCAGGTCAGGAGTGTTTAGCTCTGCATGCATTTTCCAATCACCAACAATTGCCACCCAGGTGGAGTATGCATCCTCCCCTTTCCCACCCAGGTGGAGTATGCATCCCCCCTTTTCCACCCAGGTTGAGTATGCATCCCTACACATCAGTACCCCAAAGCACTGCCCTGGGCCAGTTGGGCAACTCACCAAGCAGCCAGGCACACGGCCCAGCATGTCGCTGCATGTGACGGGGTAGCGTGGAGTTGCACAGCACCATGGCATCATGTGTTGATCCGGGAAATCGGGCGCAGCAATGTGTGATGATCTTGCTGGAGTCACATACCATTTGCACATTGATGGAGTGGTATTGCTTGCAATTGCGGTACAATGCCTCTGTGGCATGGGGCACTACCAATTCCACGTGGGTGCAGTCCAGGGCACCAACACAATTGGGCATGCCTGCAAGTGCATGGAAGCCTACTTTGGTGTCCGCTATCTCCTGGGCAGTCCGTGGTAGGGATATGCGGGTGCTTGCGTGCTTCAGGAGGGCATCCAGCACTTAGTTTGAAAATAGTGGTTGTGAAATGCCATGCAGCTGCCCCACTGTGTGTTGATAGGTGCCTGTGGTCAGGAAGTGGAGCACAGACACCACTTTTAGTAGCGGGGGGATGGCAGTGCATATTTCTATGAGGCTGGCAATGTCGTTGTGTATCATGTCCACTATGGTGGTGATGGTGTTCCGGTCCAACCAGTACAGGGTGTGGATCTGCTCAGGGGTTAGGTTGAATGGCCTGGGTCTGATGCGAGGGATTGGTGGCTGCCTACGAGGCACTGCTGGCTGCGCTGGTGGTAATTACTGGGCCTGTCTCACCCTCCTTCTCCTCCTGCGTCTCCTCCGTGCTGCCTGTTGTTGCTGCTGTAGTTGTTGTTGGAGTTGCTGTTGTTGCTGTAGTTGTAGCAGTATAGGCATGTCCTCCAGGGCCATGATTGCAACAGCTAGTGGTAGCATTTTGGTGTGGGAAGGGGTGTGGTGTGTAGGTGTACTCCTTTTGTACTGGCCCAGGCTTCATTTGGGGGTGGTTGCCTCCACCTGTGGGGGAGGGGGGTGGTGTGTGGGTGTACTCCTTTTGTGCTGGCCCAGGCTCCATTGACTCCACCTGTGGTGATTGTGTGCACCTGTGGCAGTTGGCTTGATTGCTGATTGCTGTTTGCGGGTGGTCCGCGATGCCTGTATGGGCGCCATTGTGCAGCCCCTAATTACCGCCTTCGGGATGCCGGTATTTGCATATCCGCGTGGGTTGTGATCTCCTCCTATTACCGGCATCCCGGTATTTACTCCCGGATGGGGCGTGTGGGCGTGCATGCCGGTATTATGGGGCACGGTATGGGCGATGCCGGTATTAGCGGGTTGTCAGGTCGTAATGTCCTGGGCACCTTAACGATGCCGGTATTACCATTCTGCCTTCCTTTTTTCATTACCTCCAATCTTGTAATTAGGCCCACTGTGACAATAATGTCATCTCCCAACACACAGCATTGCACACCGTGTGTGCTTCGCACCAGTGTGTAGTATTTAACACAGTAGCTCCACCTCCAGCCAAAGAAAGAGGTCAGACTCCAACAGGATATGTCATTAATGTCAGTTCCCAATACACAGTGTAGCACACCGCATGCACTACGCTTGTGTGGCGTATTTAACACAGTGGCCCTCATCAGGAGGTTGGAGGTAACCATGCCGCTAAAAGCGGCATGGTTGCCTCCTTACCACAATCCGGGCCCGGGTTCCTCGAATGAGGAATTACCAGGCCATCGCAACCTTGGCGGAGCCGGTAATTCCCCATCCGAGGAACCCGGACCTGGTCCAACCCCATTCCCATTCAAGCCCCCATAGGGCTCAATGGGAATTGGGATGGAGCTAACAACAGGCCCGTTAATGATGTGCCCGTTGTTGGCTCCCTGGTCTCCTCGCGGAACCCGGTATGGACGCCTGGTTTTTCCAGGCGCCCATTGTGGGTCCCGCGAGGAGACCTCGTGGTAGGGCGGAATGGGTTTACCGGCACCTTTACCGGTGCCAGTAAACCCATTCCGCCAACCTTCTGATGAGGGCCAGTAGCTCCACCTCCAGCAAAAGAAAGCGAGGTCAGACTCCAATAGGAAACTTTGTCAATAATGTCAGCTCCAAACACACAGCATTGCACA
This sequence comes from Ambystoma mexicanum, assembly GCF_040938575.1. Taxonomy (NCBI): domain Eukaryota; kingdom Metazoa; phylum Chordata; class Amphibia; order Caudata; family Ambystomatidae; genus Ambystoma; species Ambystoma mexicanum. The sequence continues at coordinate 68,471,613 of NC_090923.1, read as the reverse complement.
CCGTACGAGCTTCGCACTGGTGTGTAGTATTTAACACAGTAGATCCACCTCCAGCCAAAGAAAGAGTGGTCAGACTCCAACAGGATACTGGGCCTCATTCCAAGTTTGGAGGTAACCACGGCACTATTTGCGGCATGGCTACCTCCAAACTCGTTCCGATTCCGCCCTGGTGAATGGAGCAATTACCGGTCCATTCCAAGGTTGGCGGGGCCGGTAATTCCCCATTCACTAGGGCCCTTCCGCAAAGGGAACTCGTAGTAGGGCGGTAAGGGTTTAACGGCACCGGTCTCATTACCAGTGACCGTTAACCCTTACCGCCCTACTTGTAATGAGGCCCACTGTGTCAGTAATGTCAACTTCCTACACATAGCATCAACACCGCATGTGATCCACGATGGGGTGTAGTATTTAAAACAGTAGGTCCACCTACAGCAAAAGAAAGAGAAGTCAGACTCCAACAGGATACTGTTTCAGTAATGTCAGCTGCAGACACACAGCGTCGCACACCGTCACACACTGCCCAATGTCTTGCATGCTGACTGGAGCAGTATAGGATCACTATCCCTGTCGTGTGCCATCAGGAGCATGAATAACGATGACCCGGAAAGTAATACACAAAGGAAAAGCTATCTTTCTAGAAACGCCTGCGTCAGCGAATACGTGGCTCGAGCACAACAACCTTGCAGAAGACAATGAAGGGGCAACAAGGGAGACCACAGGCCACTGAACAATCAAAAGCAACAGGAAGCGAAAGATGCTCACACAACAAGGGAAAAAAATGTGGCACCGCACTTAGAACCACAGTATACGAAAGCAACATCGGGCAGGAGCGCACTGGCTCACACGAGCGCCGGTGACACCGACACACCCCTTCAGGAAACGTGGAGGCAGACCGCCAACACACAACCCGCACCGGGAGGCCTGGAAAGGCCCAAAAGGCTCGGGAGCCCCTGAGCGCTGCAAGTTAGAAGCAACTGCTGGGGGCAGTTCAAAGTTGCACAGTTTGTTGTTCTCATTCATCAGAATGAACGTTACTATAGTTGGTAAGTCTCCAGATTGACCGGGGGGGAGGATGAACTGGATGAGGGACAGGGGGGCCAGGGCTTTGACCCTCACACAGGGGAGGCCCTCAACACCAGACCTGCGACCACAAGCGAAGCAGAGGGGGAGGCAAGGCAAACGCAACAACTCTTTTGAACCACCATGACCACAACAGCAATCAAAATAATGACATGGAATGTGAGGGGTCTGAGAACATACCTTCGCAGAAACAGAATCAAGGCCTACTTACGCAGGAAAGGGGTGATGATAGCCCTGCTACAGGAGACCCATTGCACAGCAGACTCTGTGGCTAAACTCCATACTCACTGGGGGGGACAGGGATTTGGCACCACCTACTCCAAATATGCAAGAGGAGTTTACACTTGGATACACCCACAGCTCCCATTCCGCCTGACCAAATCAGAGATAGACGCGGAAGGCAGATACGTAATGCTATGGGGACACATAGAACAGACGGAATTATGCATCATGAACTCCCATTTCCCCAACAACAACATACCGGCCCACTTGAACTCACTGTATCCCATGATCACGCAACATAGAAGTGCCTTGTTCATTTGGGTGGAGAGATCTCAATTGTATACATAACCCAACACTGGATAGGTCCATACCCACTCCGAAAGGCCCATCAGCAGCAACTACAGCACTGGCCACAATGATAGACAGACTGGACCTGGCAGATGCATGGCGAGAAACACACCCGGAAACGAGAGGCTACTCGTACTACTCGACCCCGCATAATCTACACACGAGGCTAGATTACGTCCTTATAGGCAGGGAACACTTACCCCAAGTGGCGGAAGCACAGTACCTAGGGAGATCCATCTCTGACCACTCCCCACTTTTAGTGACATGGAACCACAGTGGCCCTAGACCCCCAATCCCCATGTGGAAAATGCCCATAGATGCCCTGAAGGACCCAGCCTTTAGAGAGGAACTACAAGAGTCTCTAGACAACTACATAGAAGCTAACACGGGCAGCGTGGAACATTGAAGCACAGAATGGGACGCCCTAAAAACAGTGATAAGAGGGGAAATCATTGCAAAGGCCGGGGGAATCAGGAAAACACTAAGGAGGGAACTAGAACAGGTGGAGAAGGAGATTGAAAGGCTAGACGCCGCCCCCACGGGCACCCAGCAGAGAGAAATTGAACTCCAGAAACTCGGAGAAGAATGCAACCGCTTGGAGCAGGCTAGAAAAGTTTGACTACACTGCCAAAACAAACAGAGCACATGTAGAGGCGGACAGACCAGGCAGGCTACTGGCCTGGCTCTGCCAAAAGGGCACCCAGCAGAGAGAAATTGAACTCCAGAAACTCGGAGAAGAATGCAACCGCTTGGAGCAGGCTAGAAAAGTTTGACTACACTGCCAAAACAAACAGAGCACATGTAGAGGCGGACAGACCAGGCAGGCTACTGGCCTGGCTCTGCCAAAAGGAACATCCCAGACACTCTACCACCACACTGCAGGACGAGGAAGGGAACACGCATCACATACAGCAGGACATAAATAATACCTTCAAAAGCTTCTACGAACGCCTATATTCCCATAATGAACAGGTTTCCCAGGAACAGATAATGGACACACTGGACGAGACAGAGCTCCTCAAGATGTCCCCGGAACAGGCCAACACACTAGAAACAGACATCACACCAGAAGACATAACGGAGGCTATTAGGTCCATTACCACGTGCAAGGCACCTGGCACCGATGGATTGCCACCAGATTGTTATAAAGCTTATGAGCCCTCCCTGACGACCCTTTTACATGAGATATACCAGGAAGCATACGAGAGAGGGATACTACCTGAGAGCATGAGAGAAACACTGGTGGTCCCGATCCTAAAGCCCAACAAACCGGCGGACCGGTGTGACTCCTATCGCCCACTAGCGATGCTTAATTATGATGTAAAAATCTTAACTACAATATTAGCTAAGCGGCTGTCCAGAATCATAGGAGACATAATACACACTGACCAGGGCAGTTTTATATCCGGCCGCAACACATCCATGAACTTGCGCAGGCTGCAACACATCATAGCGCACACCGACAATGATGGGGACCTGTATGCACTACTTTCCCTAGACGCCATAAAGGCATTCGATTCCATATATTGGGAGTGGCTGGTGGCTGTACTCAAGGAATTTGGCTTTGGTCCGGGGTTCATTAGATGGATCACAATAATATACGCTAAGCCTAGAGCTAGGGTGAAATCTGGGAAATGCGTGTCGGAGGCCTGGGACATACAAAGGGGGACTAGGCAGGGATGTCCACTGTCCCCAATGCTGTACATACTGGGACTGGAGCCCTTGGCCATTTACTTTAGGAAGCAATTTTTCGATGCTGGTATAAGGCTGGGAGGAATAGACCACGTCATCTCACTTTACGCAGATGACATACTAATATATGTCAGGAACCCACAACACAATGTGCCCACCATACTAGATGTTTTGGATAATTACTCCAAGGTCTCAGGAATCCAATTCAGCAAATCAAAATCCTGCCTGTTCCCCCTAGCGGCACAGAGACATGAGGACATGGAGACATGGAGACACTTCCAGCAGTAGGGATAAGATGGCAGACCACCTTGTTCCGATACCTCGGAATCCAAATAATGCACACCCCCGCACTGATGCACGAGCACAACACAAAAGCAGCACTCCCAGCCCTGTGGAAATCAATGAACTTCTGGGCGAAACTCCCCTTGTCCATAATGGGACGGGCCTCGATAGTCAAGATGATTGTACTGCCAAGATTCTTGTACGGGTTCCAGAATGTGCATTACTACATTAACAAACCCTTCTTCCGACTGCTTGAGACATTAATAAAAGAGTTCCTGTGGGGGGAAAACAGACACAGATTGGCGCTGTCGACATTAGCCGTACCATATAGTCAGGGAGGAATCCAGCTTCCTAACCTGGAAAAATACTACCTTGCAGCCCAGCTAAGCTTTGTGACCAAATGGCTAGCCGATGAGCCCACATCTGAAACCCCCCTGTTGCAGGCTATGGTCCTCCCGTACCAACTGAAAGAACTGATCTGGATACCCTTACAACTACTGGGAAACGCACCCCCCCTAGCCACCCTGGGGAAAAAGATATGGCATAGAACGAAGATGCTCACCCATTCACGGAACTCCTATGCACCAGAAGTACCACTGCTCGCAGACCTCTGTAGAACGGCCACAGATCTGAAACAAATTAGATTATGGGAAAGAGATGGGGTCTACACCTGGGGAGATCTCTACGAAGGAGGCACCTTCAAAGAGTTTGCATCACTACAAGAAACAGAAGGCATCCACCCAGGCCAGTTCCTATGGTATCAAAGGGTTCGCACCACTGCACGACGCAAGTGGGACACGTGGCCTGAAGAACCGGACACAGACCCACTCTTAACGATGCTATACAACCTGGGGGAGGGCAGCAGACCAATATCACAAATATATGGCCATCTAAGTGACATACCCAAACCCCGGAGTATGGAAATGAAAAACAAATGGGAAAGGGACATAGGCAGAGAAATGACAGAGGGGGAGTGGAGCAGGGCGCTCACATTCCCCAAAGAAGTCTCAAGAAACCACAGATTCAGACAGATACAGATGAATGTACTGCACCGAACTTACTTGACCCCACACCGAATAGCCAAATTTAACAAGCAAGCTCAACAGAACTGCACCTGGTGTAAGGGGGGAAAAGGCCGATCTGATACATATGCTGTGGGAATGCCCCAAGGCAAGCTTGCTGTGGGGCAAAGTAAAACAGATGTGCGAAAAAGCAGGCATGACCAGATACAAATGGACACCAGAGGAGTGCCTATTAGGAACTTACCCCAGATTGGCCAAGCTTAAACACGCGGTACGACTCATGGACTTGGTATGCATACTTGCCAAAAGAACCATTGTCATGTCCTGGAAAAAACCAGCGGGACCACAATACAAAATATGGCTCAGTGAAGCAGAGCGGTGGGTGCAGGCGGAGACCAAGGTTTGGGAGGATTGCGTCGCTAGATCCACTGATGAATCTAGCAGGGCGCTAGAGGCATGGAGAGAACTCACCAGACATATGTTCCACCCCTCTGACGATAAACCCCCATGAACTAAAGGCCTCAGGCTAAGCATACTCGCAGTATAATCAGAAACGACACGGGCGACGCCACTGAGGATAAAGCTGGCCCTCTGTGGACAGTCCCAACCCCTCTTTTTGGACCGTCTAACTATCCCCCCTACCCACCCCTAGTATGGAAGGTACGAAATTGTAGGAACAGAACATGGAGACAGTTGTTGTTGTTTACGATAATGTTTAATGTTAAGTTAAAAATGCATTGCAACAATATATGTGCACGGCACTTTTGAATGTTATGTGATTGATATTGCCAATAAACAAATTTAAAAATAAATAAATAATGATGAGCCGGGCCAGGATGCAGCGACACGTGGCCAGTGCACACAGTTTTTGAGTAGAATGCAAATTCTACTGACAGTTAAAGTAATAAAGTTTGATCATAATTAAACTGTATCTGGCATATATTAAGTTCCAGGGCTCATGAATAAGTGCCAGGGCTGAGCCTTGGCAAACATCCCAGCAATAAATTGTATTGGGTTGCACAACCCTCGCTGATAAATTTATGTGTTGGCAATCTGCGCAATCCCCATGAAGTCAACTGCCTATACATGTATGTTTTTTTTGCGGTGGTAACTTCACCTGCAAAAATTATGGTAAACTGGCTGGCATCAAAGTATCGACTTTGGGTACAGCGAGGGAGAGTCGTCACCGATTTGGACGTATTTCTGTTTATTGTTTTAACCTCGGCAAGGGAGGGTGGCAATTGTGTGGTCACTGGTGCAGGTCTTAACAGTGACACCCGCTGTATCTGCACCTGTCCTAGCCAATGCATGTGTCTTCTTTCTGCCTGTCACTTTTACAGACCCAGGACGGATTTATAAGTGACTGTCAATCAATGCTTAGATAATGCACCTGCAATCCTCATTACTCCAAGTCCTGTTCTTCTTTTTCACAGACCTTACTCTGTGTTTGTTTTTTTCTTCAGCTTAATCGTCCGGGTATTGAACAGCTGCACGGCCTACCTATTGAAACCTATCCACCGTTTGTCATCCCATCATGAGTCCTGCCTTATTCTAATCCATACTCAGCTCCCTTTTGCCTCAGACTTCCTAATTGACCAGACCGAGGGTTTTGAGCACTATCAATTCAAACATGCTTTAATCTTTCTTGTCCACGTGGGCATTTGAGCAGCTGGAAGTCTTGACTGAAGTCCACTGCACACCAACTGTCCTTTCCTGGTGAGTCCTGCCTTATCCACAACAGCAGCACGACTTCCGGCAAGCCTTGGGCGTCCTGATTTCCTCTGACTCAGCCAACGGCCTCATGTGATCCGGATGAGGGCCAGAAAGATAAAATTCATACATGTTTGCAATTAAGCCGTCTTCCAGGGCATGTAGCAGTTGTAGGTACACCTGCTTACATTTCTCTGTATGCTGTTTGTCATCACCTGGCAAGTTCTTGCTAAGCCCGTCCTGCACAATGCCCGCGCCAGATTTTCAGAGTGGATCTTATTGAGTGAATGGGCCCATGTGGAAGGGCTGTAAGTGATGCCGTTCATTTTTGCAAATTTGTTTTCTGGGTGTGCGTTGAACAGAAAGGCAAAATTAACAGTCCATACATGCCTCTTGCTTTACCTTGGATCCTGTACAGGTCGCCTATTAAGGATTCCCATCTGGCAAGGAGGCAAGGTGCCCATTAAATATAAAATGATGCAGGTAATTTTCTCTTAGAGAGGGTGGTCTGCTGTTCAGATCCCCCTCCTGACCAACTCCATAGTGGACACCTATGCTCTTTTGAATCAGTATCCTGATCTGCAGCGCCTACCCCCTGTGGCACAGAGCAGGTATAGACAGGGCAGAAGACTGGATGACTATGCCGCTCCGTTCAATCCTTTGTGAGGTTGGGTAACGCCTCTCTCCATTGAGCCAGCATCCCAGCAGGAGCTGGCCAGGGAAGCGGGCGTCAAAGGGCACATCCAACCAGGGTGCTGCATACCAAAAGGACCTTTGATGCTATTGACAAGAGAAGGGGAAGGAGTTAGTGTAGACAGGAGGAGCTCAGGAAAGCTGGAGAAATATTCCACCCTCTTGTTTTCTCTCTTCCTTCCTCTCCCCTCCACTTCCTTTAACACAAAACACTTTGCATATGATGTCAGAAGGAAAATCCCACTTATTTCAAGGACAGCGATTGGACCTCTAAAGCAGGCTTTCTTTAGTCCAATCACCTGTTGACTTTTGCCTTTTAGGAGGGGTCTCCCAGCCCTTTCTTGATTCACTTTGGAACAAACACCCAAGGAAAGATTTGTTGGACCTTTGTTGAGAGAGTTGACTTTCCTAAGCCCTCCAACATTGGAGTGAAGACTGATGGTAAGTCAGCTCAACAGGTGGGCCCCCAAGCCAACAGGGCCACACCCAGAAGACACCCCAAGGCTGCAGGGCATGGCGTCAAGCGCAGGCCACCCCCACTCATGCAGGGGGCCATCCAGGACTTTAAAGAGCACAGGAGTGCATGGGGTTGCCTCATATATTGGACGGGCCATCCAGAAGAATGAACAGTGGGGCAAGGCCGCAGCCATTATTGCCACCAGGTTCTGCCAGAACCAGCCAGCATGAAACCAGTCATACAATGCAGCTCTGAACCAGCGAGCATGAGGCCATCCAAGCAAAGATGCCCTTCTATGCCAGTTCGTCCATCAGCCTCACCACTAGAGACAGACCTTAAGATAGTAAAAGGAGGGACTGACTGCAGCAGTCACTCCATTGTGAGGTAGTATTTATATGTAGTATACACATTGTATATCAATGTATATACAGTTATATGTATACCTTTATTTAACTACTGTTATGCGGGGCAATTGTTAAGCAGGTGGAAGTGTAGTGTTTGGGGTAAGTATTAGGGGGTATGTTAAGTAGATTTAAATATATATCTATGGCCATTCATTAAAACAGGGGCAGAAGGGAGGTACCATGGCGTGAGGTAGCGGGAGAGTGTGGTGGACTGCCTGAGAATGCTTAGTAAAATAGGACCACCCAGAGAGACCATCCCATGGTCTCACACTCTATGTGGGTGGTACCAGAGTTAGGTAACGGGTCTGTTGCATCAGACTCATCCCAATGGTCCCAGATACCCCTCCAAGGAAGGGTGAGCTGATATAGCAGGTTCCCATTTAGTTGAAGCTCATGCAAGGGGAAACCAAAAGGGAATGAAAGTAAAAGGCTTTCATCACGAGCTGGGCTGTATTTTGGTGGTAAATCCGCCAGAATACTGCCCAACAGAATGTATGTTACATGCACTTGGTCCTAACAGATTTACCACTGGATTACAAGTGGTGGTGGCGTTGCTATTCCCCATTAATTTGGAGTCTATAGGACTCCATGGGGAATTTTGGCAGAATTAGCGCCAGAGAAATTACTGCTGCAGTAATTCTCCCGATTTTGCAGATTTGTGGACGGAAAGTGGTAGGATTTACCGCTAGCATGAGGCTGGAGATAAATTCCCCCACTCCAGGGCCAAACTCATAGTATGGCAGAGTGGAAAAAGCAGCAGTAATTCCGCTATCGCCACTTTTTTCCTGAACTGCCATACTCATAATGAGCCCCTAAGTGTATTTATACATAAAAAGGGATCCAGATTGGTACCATATAAAATTCACTCTGGTGTCTGTGTCCCTTAGTGATCTAAGACCTCAGGGTGTAGCCCATCTCCTGTTATTAGCAATTTAGTTTAGCAGGTACAGCACCCCTCCCTACCCAGCGGTCTGGAGGTGGTGGTTTCCATGGGAACTGTCCCTGACCTAGGCCGGGAATGGATGGTTCCTGGCTTGGTTTAGGGCTAGGAAACAGGGACTACATGAGGATAGGGTTTTTTTTTAGAGGTTTTTCTGCCGTATAAATCTCCTCAAATGTTTGACATTCTGAAGGGATTGATAATAGACCTATCAACCATATCAACTGCAGGATCAATTCAGCCTACTACACCAGCGCAGCCTCCTTTGCCTCCATCTTCTGAACCACTTCCTCTCCTCCCGCCTCAGCCTGTGGTAATTCAACAACACAAGGATATCAGGTTCTTCTCGCTTCTGTAATGGCTTGGCAGTCATAGAGCGATGGTCAGAGGTTTGCCCAGAGCAATGGCAGAGGTTAACATTAATTCTAAACCTTCAGGCTATCATCTCTTTTGTTTTGTTATGTTATGTTATGCATTACCCACCCACTGATCTGCATCGAGGGCCGACATCAAACCCAGGCTGCAGGAGCAGATGGTATCCGAGCACGGAAGGCCGCCCAACATCTACTGATCTCACCCAGCCTCGGGCTTGAAAACTGCACTACACGAGTGCCATTCTGCACCTGAATACTGCCTATAGCCAGTGATGAATTTGGAGGCAGCTTGAGTCCGGCGTGACTCGTAGCCGCAAGATGGCCGCCATGGTGAATGTAATCCCAACGTTTATCTCGGTTGCCTAGCAACCACATCTACACATCCTTTCGTCCAGAAAACGGGAGGCGGAAGCCGGCCCTATTTGCCCAAGGCCTGTGAGCCCAAGGCCTGTGAGCAAAAGGCCCCTCCTGTCTGCCCCTGTCCGCACCTGTGCTACGGCGCTGGACACTGCTCCGCAGTCTTCTCCTCAACGCGCAGTCCCATTAGAGCCAATCACACTATAGCAGGGTAAGCCGCCTGTGTGTAACGTGTTGTAACTTTGCAACCAACGGTCATATGCCCACTTTACCACAATTGCTTATGGCGCCACCTCTCCTGTCTATAGTCTGCTGAATAAACACTTGAAAGCCTGGTATAGCAACATCCGCCTGTCCCCATTGGCTCATTACTACCGGCCGCACTGCCAAGTCAGGTACCAACTTTCTAACCTTGCCACTCGTATACACAGTTATACTGGGCCATAACACTACGCTCCATGCTTGTGATCTTTGCACATGTTCTACCGTAATGGACTCATTGAGCCTGTCATCGCTTGCCTTAATTGGCTTGTAATCTTTGCACATGCTGCTCCACTCTGTTGACCTTATGAGCCCCCATTATGCACCTGAATTTGTAATCTTTGCACTTGCTGCTCCACTCTGTTGACCTTATGAGCCCCTATTGAGTGCCTTAATTTGTAATTTTTGCACTTGCTGCTACACTCTGTTGACCTATGACTCTTATTCTTTACTGTAGGCACTCATTCCGCCAGTATTACTAAGACACACTACATCCACGATCTCCACACCACCCATCTCCTTACCATGCTCCACTGCAATGACCTCCCTACTAATCCCTACCTCAATGACCCGGCTCTGTGGCTTAAGCACTTTGCCACGAAACCCACACCTAATCTTCCATGTACACTACAATATAGGAACACCAGAGTTAGATCTAGACTGCCACGACCATCTTGCACCCAGCGCAGCCATACCGCCCAATCACAGCCCAACCCACCAACGATACCTAACCCCATCTCATCGCTCAAGGGAGCTCTCATCAATGCCAGATCCCTTACGGCACATGCCCTTGATATCGCTGACCTTATCACTGTCCAAAACCTCGACTTCCTAGCCATCATGGAAACCTGGTTACATGATGCTTCTGGCCCACTTCTCACCCTTTCCATACCTAATGGCTATACCATTATTAGAAATGATCAACAGTCCAACTTGTCTAAAGGAGGAGGAGTCGCATTCATACACAGAGACAAGATCACCTTGAGAATTACTGCCAATGCCCAATTCAACTCTGCTGAATCCTTATCAGTAAAACTATCCCTTTCACATACCAACACAGCAACACTTCACCTTATATACAGACCTCCAGGACCACTCGGCTCATTCACTGACGATATTACATCTACATTGTCTGCCAACACGAAGCCTAACTCTCAGGTTCTGCTATTAGGTTACCTCAACCTTGGCCTTTCCGATCCGAAGGACCAGATGGCCACTGAAGTTGCCACCACCCTCCAGCAACGTGTCCTCGAACCCACTCACAACAAGTGTAGACCGCTTGATTGGTTAGCAGACCTTAACTGCAACACCACAGTCAGCTCTCACACTGCTTGCGCCTGGTCCGACCACCACGTCATTACCTTCCTCATGCCAGCCACCAACTCTCAGCCCATACCCATCATAGCCCCTGCTATACCCACTAGAAATAAAAAGGACATTACCAGGGAGAAATTGCTTCCTCTTATCCTCCCTATCCTGAACACTTGTGCCGCGCAGCACAAGGACCCCACCGTCTTAGTAGACACCTTTAACAGCACCTTGCTCAAAGCCATTGAGACCATAGCCCCGCTAAAAATACGCAAAGCCAAACAACAATCCCACCTGAACTCTTGGTTTACCCCACAGCTCATCGCCCTGCGCAAAGAAAAACGCAAGGCCGAAGCTCTTTGGAAAAGTCATCCTAGTATGACTAACAAAGCTTCCCTCCTGATCACCTCACTTAATTACAAGGAAGCCATCCTTCAAGCCAAAAAAGAGACTTATAACCTACGCATAACTCAAGCTGAATCCAATACAAAAGAATTATTCAAAATTCTCAAAGAGTTAGAATCCCCTTCACCTGTCCCTGACTCATGCATTAAAGACAGTTCCTGGTGCAAAAACATTCAAAATGCACTTCTCAACAAAATAACTACTCTGCAATCCAAAATTAACGCTAAACAAAACTCTCTCCACACACCCCACTTAATCAAAACCTCGCTACCTAAAACAACCACCCCTGTCCCTCCCTTGCCATTCAGCTTTACGTCGCTCACCACCCTAGAGGTTGAAAAAAACGTCTGCAACTTAAAACCTTCCAATTGCCAAGGGGACTCTTGTCCAGCATCGATCATTAAGGATTCGCCCATGACCTTGCTCCATTCATAACAACCTTCATCAACTCCTCATTTCAATCGGCAGTGGTCCCCAATAATTTGAAGGATACTTGGGACATCCATCTTCTAAAAAAAAAAACCCTAGATCCTGAGGTCCCTACTAACTATAGGCCCATTACTATGGTGCCGTTTCTCCTAAAATTCTTAGATGGAGCAGCTTACCTACAGATCCATAACTATCTGGAAACAAACAATCTACTAGGGACTAGACAATCAGGCTTCAGACCCAAGCACGGTACTGAGACAGCCCTTTTAGACCTCAAAACCCAAATTGAGGATCTAAAAGACAAAGGTAAACTAGCCCTACTACTACTACTGGACTTATCTGCTGCCTTCGATTTGGTCAATCACCAAATCCTCTGTCAACATCTGAAAACGACAGCCCACTTCTCTGACAATACCACTAATTGGATTATATCATTCTTGAACAATAGATATATGAGAGTATTCTCCCCAACTTCTTCTGCAGACCCAGCGCCAGTCCCTTGTGGGGTCCCCCAAGGATCGTGCGTATCCCCTACTCTTTACAATGTGTTCACTAAACTACTGTTTGATGTGCTTGACTATCTGGGTGTCACCTACACCAATTATGCCGATTACACCCAGATACTCATCCCCATCCCGGGTGATTACACTGTAGACTCTAAATCATTAAATGACATTTACCAGGTTATCCAAGCCTGGATGGCACAACACAAGCTCTGTCTCAATGACGACAAGACAGAGCTCCTCATCCTAGGCACACAACAAAGACTTAACAAACTGAACCCTATGTTCAGCTCCTTCAATATCGATGGAAACTCCATAAAAGTCTCCAAAGATACAAAGACCCTCGGAATCTACCTAGATTCCACTCTCTCTCTCCACAGACAAACAAATGCAGTCGCTGCCGCCTCTGCCTACACATGCAAGTTGATCACAGCATGTCGCCCCTACCTCTCTACTCAGAACTGCATCACCCTTGCCAGGACTTTGGTCATGTTCAAACTTGATTACTGTAACGCACTGTACCAAAGCACCAACCAATGTAACCTTGATAAACCACAGATCATACAAAACAACGCCATCAGAGCAGCCCTCAATATCCCTAGATCAGCTCACATTTCTGAAACTAGGAAGAACCTGCATTGGCTCTCAATCGCCCAAAGGATTTCTCTAAAATCTCTTGCCCTGACCTACAAATGCATGAATAACCAGGCACCTATCTATCTATCATCACGGTTCACTCAATATATCCCACCTCGGTCACTAAGGTCTGCCCTTAGCCAGAGCCTACTGATCCCTAGATACATGCTCCAAACAGCCGGAGGGGTTAGCTTCCCAGTCCTGGCAGCCAAACTTTGGAACTCTGTGCCTCTCACTATTAGAAACCTTTCTTCCCTGAACCTATTCAAACACAAAGCCAAACTTTGACTAGTCACCTCAGACAATCTATTGACAGTCTAAAAACGTGATTACCTTTGCATTGCCTGCCTAACCTGTACTGTGATTGTACCCTGCTTAACTTAAATGAGATATGTATTGTCATCCTGTGTTATGTTGTAACCATTGTCTTAAGATATGCGCCCGGTAGCCTCCGGGCCTTGTTTGCGCTATACAAATAAAATAAATACAAATACAAATACAAAATACCCCAAGTGGGACAGGTATGCCCAGGCGTGGGTCCCATGCCTGCTGGGCCTAGAGGCCCAAGCTGCTCCTCACTGATGAGGCCCAACAAGGCTGAAACATATTTGGGGATGCTTGAGGTTTCATGCAGAAGGGGTGTGACCAAGCATTTTGGGCTGGATGGCCCCTTTATGCGTGGGACCAAGCCCGATTTACATATGGTTTTTCCCCTTCTGTAATGGCTTGGGAGGCGAATAACGATGGTCTGGAGGGTTGCTCAGAGCAATGCCAAAGGTTAGGATTGATTCTAAACCTTCCAGCCATCACTTCTTTGGTTTTGCAGGCTGATCTACTGGCTTTTGCAGAAGGTCTGCATGAGGCAAGCAGGCTGGACACCTCGCCTGACCATGATTTGCAGTAGGCTTCTCCTTATGGACACCCCAATGCCCAGTATAGGAAGACAGTGGAGAAGGTAATGCTGGCTCTGGTTCTTGGCACCGCAGTCAAGACACAGTCTTATGATCTCACTGACATCTTGGACAAGGGTCCCTAATCAAAGAGGGCACATCCTTTCAAAGCATCCATATCAGATCCCATTGGAATGTTGTGGCAGGGACCATGTTCCACACTGGCTGTTGATACGGAGTTGACCAAGAAGTATAAACCAGCTAGGAGGGATCTACCATTCCTTTTGTCCCATTCCACCCCAGAGGGATTGGTAGCCCAAGCCGCCAAGGTTAGGTTAGGACCGGCTATGTCCACCTACAATTTTTCAACATAGTCCAATAAAACTGACGCTTTAGCTAAGAAAATGTGTAGAGGAAGTCACAAGCAAGGGCCGCACTCCTACCGTCCATTTTGAAGTGCCAGGAACGTACACGCCAAAATATGTGACGTACGATGAGCAAATAAACCAACAGAGAGCCACAGTGGGGCTCTGTCCGGTACCGATCAGGCCGACAGCACCTATTGAAATACCGACACCAAAGAAAACATGGACAGAAAAGTATCCATTGAGGAAACCATATCAACAAATAAAACGGAATGAAGATCGTCTGAGTACAGTCCCTGAAGAGGCCAAGAAAGTCCTAAAAGAAGACGAATGGTGACGTCACAAGAACTCGGACTTTCTCTCAGATAAGGAAAACGACGACATGTGAATGACGAAAATAGACTAAACACCATGGATAAGCGACATCCTGAGTTGAAGTTAAAAGGATGATGTCAAGTGTAAGAAGCTTATGCCATAAGAGCGACGAAGATATGCAACCAGTTTACACTTGTACATATGCTTGGAAACACAAGAAAGCTGAGGAAATCATGTGGCTTGCTATGCTTAGTAGGAAATGAGATTGCGGCAAGCGCCTCATATACATAGGTACCTCAAAAGGAGCACTTTATATGATGCATATGTCCACTTTGCAAGAAGCCCCAGGAGAGAAGCCCTCAAACACGGGAATCGAAAGCCAAAGACAGAATCGAAACTCAAATGCATGAGACCCGTGCAAAGAAACCAAGGTCATCTTAGAACGGAGTATCCTGTTCAAAGGAGTCGAGATAAGCAGCAGAAGGCATGTGGTGGACAGAAAGCTAAAAATCAAATACACAAATTGCATGGAAATGGAGCCTAAAGCATGTGACCTGCCAAGCAAGAACAATTGGGGCCTTCACACCTACGTGCAGCCTTGAGCCATGCACAGATATCCGAGTTCTCCCAGACAGAGAGGCAACATTGAGGCCTACAAATTAGAAACTAATTGACAAATGGCCAGTGGGTCAGTGATGGATGGTGGTACTGGTTAGTGGGAGGCTAGGGGAGCTGACAGGCACCATGCACCTGGCTGACCGTTCTGCATGCTGCTAAGCGAAGTGGAAAAGTACAAGGTGACGTGGTATCAACCCAATCACAATGTACCAAGTAATCTAGGATCCTATAGTCTGTAGAACCAATGAGATGTCATACTTTTAGTGACCTTTACAGTAGCCATTTTGAAGGAAGGGCTTAGTTGCCCCACCTGACATTGTCTATCCAATCCCCTCTCCCTGTTACCATATACAGATATAATACCTATAATAAAGTTACCTTCCTATAACCAATAGAATTGCAGCAACATTTTAGCGTTTCACGTCAGCAATGACAGGTTTTTAGTATAAAGGATGTGATTTTTGTGAAGTTCATCAGAGATGAAGCGAGAAGGAAGATCGAGCAACTGCTGATATTCATAAATCTCTTTTTTTTGTACTTGTCATTAAACGGACTCCCTTTGCCAAACCATTGAGTTGTCATTATTGATTTGATGCTTGAGTATTAATCTGTATCCCCATCCATCTCACAGGTGCTGCTATTCCATCTTAAAGCGCTGTTTGGGAAATCCCCAGTCCTATGGACCGGCTGGGGTCCCTCCTGCACACTTGGTAGCAGCGAATGGTTATCGATTATCGATAAGACACCCATTGACCGTCGACATAAAGTAACTCTAGGTCCTCAGCAATATCACAAGTCCTTTGCCATCCGGCTAAGTAGACCGTGAAGCTCCCCGTAGATAGTGGTTAGACTAAAAAGCAAAACCTGCAGGTGAAGGACTGAAGGGACCATGTACTTTCCCCTTCAAATCCCTTCTCACTTCTACGAGCAGCTGAGCGGTCGAACGGCAGGAGAGACGGTGACGAAGGCAGTGATCCCGAGCATCCAGAGAGGAAATATGCAAACACAAACGGTGAGTGAAAAAGACTGAATACTTTGGCAAAAGTGCATGCCTTAGAACAAGTAAGGGAAGGAAACGGATGGAGGAGGAAGAAAAGAAAACTAAAATATAGTTAGAAGTAGAGTAGAATGTATATATATATATTTTTGTGCCACTTTGTAAGGCATTAATAAAGATTACTATTATTCTTGAACGTTGGTGTCCGGACTCGACAAATCTTGTGATGTGAAGAGTGCTACTCACTCTGCCTTATGTCATCAGTGCTTTGAAGGGATATATATATATATATATATATATATATATATATATATGGAAATAGAGACTTAAGGGGTGACCCAGTAGTGGATAAGAATCACTGGGAGGACACCCGAGAAGAGGAGGATAACAGGAGGATACCTGAGAAAAGAGGGGAATACTGGGGAGGACACCCGAGAAGAGAAAGGATACGCCAAAATTCCTACGCTTAATATAGCGGTTAGAAGAAGCCTGCATCCATAGTACTGAATAAAATAGGAATAAATAGGAGACTGCAGCGGTTAAACACTCTTGTGAAAGGGATGGGCTTGCACCCCATGTCGGGGTAACATTAGGGGCAGAATCTGTGTAGCCAGTTGGAGTTTGTCTAGTCTGTAAACATTTGTTTTATGTTTTTTATGTTGTGACGTTATAGGATGACATTTTTCCTTTAAGGAACGATCATTAAAA
Source organism: Ambystoma mexicanum (assembly GCF_040938575.1). Classification (NCBI taxonomy): domain Eukaryota; kingdom Metazoa; phylum Chordata; class Amphibia; order Caudata; family Ambystomatidae; genus Ambystoma; species Ambystoma mexicanum. Next base: position 68,454,597 of record NC_090923.1, on the reverse strand, counting down.
ATTATGCGATTGAGTAACTGAGATTTTGTAGAATACAAATTGCTATTGGTTGAAAAAGGAAGAATCATTTTTGTGGAAAAAACGGGATTGGAGCTTGCGATGATTGGTGCTTGATCATATTGTCGGAGTTGTTTAAAGAAACAGAAGGGCATAACAAGTGTTATATGAAGGAAAGGGGAACAGATTTAAGCATGGAGGATATGACTCCACTAGTACACCTGTGCAAACAGTTCCCAAAACATGCACCCAAGCTGAAAAAGTACAGTGCAGAATGGGTTAAAGGAACCACAAACAAAATGTTTATGCCGTGGCCCCAGGGTGGATCGCTGTGTAAAGCTGTCCTACAGCACATGACGAGATATTTGCATGCCACATACAAAGGTTCAAAGTTAGATAAACGCCTAGCTAGTTTAGAGCTTTGGAAGATGTACCAAGAGCATAAGGAGGAAGAGCCACCGTTAGATTGGATACTTAACGTATGTACAGATGGGGGTGAGACGCCTTCCGCGCCACCCGCCCCATCTGAAACAAAAATCAAAGTCAGTAAGGGTGAAGGATTATACCCGCTGAGGGAGCTTAAAGCAGCCACGGGGTGCAGCAACCCGGCATATGAGTCACCTATGCCAAGTAGTGACGAATGCCCAGACAAAGACAGAGGAAGAGATATCGCCTCAAAGGTCCCAAGGGACAAGGAGAGATGCGAAAATGAGAGGAAAGACCAGGCACAAGCAAGCACATCACTCGATACAGAAAGAGAAAGCAAGAGATGGAAAGGAAATGAGGATAGAACTGATGAGATAGCATTCGCACAGAACAAATGGATGGGAGGTCAGATTCTATTGAAACTCGATGATAAAAGTATTGATGACACAAATTGAAAAGAGATGTTAGACGAGGTACCGAGAACGGAGAAGGAACAGGAAAAAGGATTGAGAGATGAAGAAATTGGGGAAAAAAGATAGGCAGAGACGAGAGCAGTTATATCGCGAAGACCAAGAAAGACAACAAGATCATTAACAGAGAGTACCTAATGATCAAGACAGACAGGAACGAAGGTGAATAGAAGATGGGGCAAAGGATACGGGAGATAAGAATAAAGAGATGAAGGGATGAGGAAATACAAAGGGCAAATGAACATAGAAATGCAACGAAAGAGGAAGAAGATAGGATCAGAAAGGAAGCGAGGAAGTGCAGAGAATTCAATGACGACATAGAACGTAAGCTGAGTCAGAGGGCACACGATCTTCGATATCTGGAAAGAGAGGTTAAAAAACCGAATCCAGTTGTAGAGTGGGAAGACATCGAAGAATTATTTCCTGAGTACGATTCAGTACCAGGCATGTCGAGGGCAAATATCGAGGATGACTTTGACACCAGAAGCATCAGAGAGACGAACGATAGAATATACGATGAGATGGGACTAGAACAAGTACCCAAGGGGAAGGGGAGGACGAGCGCCTGGAGAGCACTCAGCTTTATGGTGCTGAGGACGTCTCCCCAAATAGTAAGAATAGAGAGCTATCCCTAGATAGATTGGAAATCAGTAAGAACAAGGAGGATGTGAGAAGTTGCACAAGTAACTGGACTACTAAGTCTGTATATTCAGCGCAGTCTTGAGGTGAGTTCACGACTTGAGCCAAGACATCCTTGAGTTCTCCTCGAAGCCCTCGATGAAATAACATGATTCGTTTTACCTCAGGCCATCCAGTTTCCACTATCAACCTATTAAAGGTCGCGATGTAGGATAGAAGGTCCTGGTTACCCTGTCGTAGGGACAAAAGTTCGTTCTCCAGGGCCTGTCCTTGGGAGTGCTGGGCAAATAGTCTTTCCATGCTAGTTTGAAAGCCCTGAAAATCCCGAAGAATTGGGTCATCCTGAGTAACTAGTTGAATTGACCAATCAGCTGCACTGCCGCTGAGATATGACAATACAAAGGCTACCTTGGCTTGATCGTTTGGGAAGGCTCCAGGTCTGCATAAAAAGTGCAAGCGGCATTGGTTCATAAACACGGCAAACCTTTTGGGATCTCCGGCAAAGCGTTCGGCTGGAGCTAATGGAATATTTCCTGGTAGGTTTATTTGCACAGGGTTACTCGATAACACAGGAGCTGGATTTCCCCCGGAACCAGGTAGGGGTGCTTGTCCAGCCTGGCTTTGCAATAGTTGCCTAGCAAGGTCATCAGTTCACTCCTTTGACAAAATCAGTTCTCTCTTAAGAGCACTGGTTTCTTGACGGGCGGAATGCACTTCAGCCCTCAGTTCCCCTAGTAATTGGGCCAATTGGTCAGTCTGAGGTATCCATAACGCCCGGGTGGGAATTTGTGGGTAGGCTTCACGTTCTGTTACGCTCACCTGGCTCCCACACAGGCGTCGATCTGAACTGGACAGCTGCGGTCTCCACCAATGTGACGTGTAGGGCTGAGATGACGGACTGGACTGGCCCACCTAGCTTCGTTTGCTTGGCCCGTAGGAATATTCTTCTGATGGTTTGAAAAGATGAGCTCTCCATCCTGCATTGAGCGCAGGGGCGCGTTGATAACCAGTTTCTTCACTGGCTCGAAGGAATTGGTGAGTTCCAGAACAATATTGACTCCGAAAAGTATGTAGTTCGTAAGAGTTCACATGTCTGACTTTCACTCTTGTCCGATTCCTTGCAGATTGCAGCTTGACCCCAGCGAAGAGTATCTCGTGGTAGCTGACGAAGTTCAGGTAAGGATTTGGCTTATCCTACACAGTTCAATAAAATAAGGCCAGAATGTAACCTGTTGCTTGCTCCCTTATTCAGGTGTGGAGAGAAAATATGAAGTTCGGGGAATAATGCCTTTGGCGGTAAAATTAGGTAAGTCTATTGTGGGGAGAAGAGTTCCCCTTGTTTGTCCCTTTGTCTCACCTTGTTGTCCTTTTGTTCCCCTTAAGGGCCGGGGTACGGCGAGGATGCAATGGAGACTGCGCCGTACCGTGAAGAGAAATAGTACCCCCGGCAGTAATCGGGTAAGTCTATGGGGGTAGTTACTATTGCCTCTGTTTATTCCCTTGGCTCACCTTTGCTGTTCTTGTGTTCCGCTTAGGTGCCAGAGTGCGGCGGGAATGTGCAGAAGGATGCAGTGGATCGTGAGGATGCTGTGAAGGCCGGTGAGTTCAGCGTGGCGCTGCAGCAGGCGAGGCGGCGCACGTAAAATGCTTCTTTCTTCCAGCTCGAAGGCGTGGTGGATCCGGAATTCAGGTAAGTATCGAAGGTTTTGCTCTTATTCTAACCTCTTCTCCTTCTGTTCCTCCCTTTTTCTAGGAGCTGCAGACTCGAGGCGGGCGTGGCAGAAGACTGGATGCAGGCTTGCAGACACGGTGAGCGTTACACTGCTGGATGCAGAATAACGCGAAGCGTGTGCTGCTCTTCGGGCGTGGTTTAAAAAGCCTTCAAAGTAGTCCCAGATAAGTATTCCTCCCCAACCCCACCCGAGTAAAAAATAGTCCCTAGGTAAAATAGTCCCTTCCAAGCTTCATTTGGCTTGGAGCTCTGCAGAATGGTCTGCATCAGGTAAGCTTGCAGAATGGTCTGCATCAGGTAAGTTCTACTCTAGGAGCCTGGACTCTCCATATGAGCCTGGCGCCATAGGCGCCAGGACCGCACCCAAACAGCCCCTAGCAGTGGTTTTTCGGCTTGCTCAAAATAACTTGATGCCTGCTTCCGGGGTTGCTGGACCTGGTCTGGTTCCCCGGGGGTAGGCATCATGACAGGACTCCCCCCCCCCCCCCAAGGCCCCTCCTAAAGTTGTTCTTCCCTGTGGTTTTGGTTTTTCTGGGAAATTTTGGTGGGATCTTATCACCAATCGAAGGGCATGCACATGGTCACTAGGTTCCCAAGGCCTTTCCTGTGGTCTGTAACCTTTCCAGTCGATTAAATAAAAAAAGTTTTGACTTCACCATCTTGGAGTCCAGGATGTTCTTAACTTCAAATTGGGGTTCCCCCGTCTATAAGGATGGGGTCTGGTGGCTTGGTTAGTTTTGTCCCGGGTTGCACTGGCTTCAAAAGTGACACATGAAAGACGGGGTGAATTCGCATATTAGCAGGTAAGTCCAACTTGACGGCCACCTGGTTGATAATGGCCTTAATAGAGTAAGGTCCCAAATATCTAGGGTTAAAGGTCCGCGTTCCCTTGAGAGGTATATGTTTTGTGGCCAACCATACTTGATCCCCTATCTGGTACTGTGGAGTATCACTTCTATGCCGATCAGCATCTTTCTTATATTTCTCCTTCGCCTGTTTTAATGTGCAGTTGCCTCCTTAAAGGCTTGTGTAATCGTAGCGTGTAGATGGTCCACTGCGGGGGCATTTCTAAGTGTTGGGGTGAGTCAAGGTCTGAGGTTCGAGGGTGGTGCCCATATAGGGTATAAAAGGGGCTTTGTCCAGTTCCAGAATGTACTGAATTATTGTATGCATATTTGCCGATCCAAAGAATGTCCTTCCAATTACTCTCAGTCTGATGTAACATACAACGCAGGTATTGTTCAAGAGTCTGGTTGGTCCTCTCCGTTTGAACATCAGTCTGGGGGTGGTGACTGGTCGATAATCTCACGTCGATTTGCGCCAATTGACAACATTTCTTCCAAAAATGTGAAATGAATTAACTGCCCCGGTCAGAGACTAACACGGACGGAAATCCATGTATGTGAACAATGTTTGAGGAATTCTTTGGCCAGGATTGAGGGTGGAGGTAGTCCTTTTAAAGGAATAAAGTGGGCCATCTTGGAAAAAAGATCCACAATAACTAGAATGGTGTTAAACCCATTACAAGGAAGTAGATCGGTAATAAAGTCTAACGATAAGGTGTACCATGGTGTAGGTGGAATGTCTAAAGGTTGTAAGATTCCAGTTGGTTTTTTCTTTCGACTTTTGTTTTGGGCGCAAATGCCACATGACATTACAAATGATTTAATATCCTTTCGCCAGGTGGGCCACCAGAATTGTCTTTTAATTTTAGCTTCAGTTTTTGCAATACCTGGGTGCCCCTCCATTAGGGTATCATGATAACGGGAAATGACAAGCTCTTGTAGTTCCTTGTGTGGCAGAAATAGCCACCCTTGGTAATAAGGCAGATCATTGGTGACAGAGTAGTCCGGGCCTTTCTTTAACCAGTCCTGCAGGGCTGTAGGAACAACAAGTTGCTCGATCTTTACCTGAATGTCCACTAGTGTCTGTAGAGTAGTCATGCCAAGAATCCTTTGTTCGGAAATTATAGGTACTGGTTCTGGGTTTACTTCTGCCTCTCCCATCCCTATTCGGGAAAAGGCGTCTGCTTTGCCATTCTTACAACCTGGTCGATAGGTTATCACGAAATCGAACTTGGCAAAGATCAATGTCCATCGGAGTTGACGTGACGATTGGGCCTTGGCTGTTTTTAAGTACTGTAAGTTCCGGTGATCGGTGATCACAGTAATGGTATGCCTGGCACCGAGAAGATAGTGCCGCCAAGCCTTGAAGGCGGATTTAATGGCTAATAACTCCTTGTCGGTAACCGCATAGTTTAACTCGGGTGCCGAGAACTTTCTGGACCAAAATGCTACTGGGTAAAGATGGCCAGTTTCAGGGTCCTTTTGAGACAGGGCAGCTCCCATGGCTAGACTGGATGCATCAGTTTCCACTATGTATGGAAGTTCAGGGCACGGGTGCTTTAACACAATTTCGCTTTCAGCTCTTGGAAGGCATTTTCAGCTTCTTCAGTCCACATAAAGCGTTTATTTTTTCGCAAGAGTGCTGTGATGGGATGTACGACATGTGAAAAATCTGGGATGAATCTGTGGTAGAAATTGGCAAAGCCGAGCATGCTTTGTACTCCTTTAACTGAACTTGGTGATGGCCACTTAAGGATTGCGTCCACCTTTCATGAGTCCATTCGGACTCCCTTTGGGGTCAGGATAAACCCAAGGAATTCAACTTCTGTGGCATGAAAAATGCATTTTTCTAGTTTTGCATATAGTTTGTGCTGGCGCAATTTCTCAAGGACTGCTCTGACGTGCTTCACATGGTCAGATTCTGAAGAGGAGTATACTAGAATATTATCGATATACACGACAACACAAACGTCAATGAGTTCACGAAGGACATCGTTCATGAAGTATTGGAAGGCTGCTGGTGCATTGCACATCCCGAAAGGCATCACTTGGTATTTGAATAACCCATATTTAGTGCGGAAAGCAGTCTTCCATTCGTCGCCCTCTTTTACACGTACCAGATGGTATGCCCCCCGGAGATCTAATTTAGTGTATATACAAGCGTCCTTCACTTGGCCTAGTAGTTCAGGGATCAGAGGAAATGGGTATCGGTTCTTAACAGTTATCTGGTTCAATGCGCGGTAGTCTATTCACGTTCTGAGGTCACCTTCCTTTTTGGGCACGAAGAACAAAGCTGAAGATGCCGGGGACTTGGATGGGCAAATAAAGCCATTGGCAGAGTACTGGTCTAAGTATTGTCGTAGGTGAAGGTTCTCAGGTTCTGTAAGGGCATAGATCCTGCTACAAGGGGGTTGTGCACCGGGTATGACATCGATTTGACAATCGTACGATCTGTGAGGAGGTAAGGTGTTTGCCTGTTCCTTTTGGAAGACATCCTGGAATTCTTGGTATTCTGGAGGTAGTTGCATGACTGCTGTGGTTACTGTGGCCAGGCCTGCGTTCTGATTTTTCTTTGGTAACAGGTTTGTGCACAATCTGGGAAGGTTATTCTCTTCTCTCGCCAATCAATACAAGGATTATGTGTTTCCAACCAAGGTATCCCCAGTATTATTTGGAACTGTGGGGCTTTGATTAGATCAAACACAATAGTCTCTCGATGCCCATCCTGACCCAATAGTGTCATCTCTGCGGAGGAATGAGTTACAGGCCCAGAGGCAATTTCAGTTCCATCGACTGTGGTGATGACATCTGAGGTGGTTTTTCGGCAGAGAGGTAGATTCATCCTGGAAGCCAATTCATAGTCCACATAGTTTCCTATGGCCCTGCTATCAATGTATGCCCTTACTGCGTGCATACGCGATGGCTGCCCTGGATCTACGAGGACCATTGGTATGATGAAATGTGAGGTCTGAGTATCCTTCTTCAAGCTCGTCAAGCGGACCTCTACGCTTGTCGGGCGTGGTCGTTTCCCCGAGTCTGACTCCATATGGCTTTTATCAGCAGCTCCTCTCACCTTCTTGGGTGGTTTTACAGCGCAATCCCGTAGAAAATGCCCAGAAGTTCCACAATATAGACACAATTGCATTTTCCGTCTCTTTTCTCTTTCCTTCTGGTTAAAGGGTCCTTTAACCCCTCCGATTTGCATGGGTTCTGAAGCATCTGCTCCTTTGGGGTTAGCGTGGGTTTTGACCAACACCTGATTCTCAAACTTGGCTCGATCAGCCTTTCTGTTCTGAAGTCTGTGATCTAACTGGACTACTAAGTCTGTATATTCAGCGCAGTCTTGAGGTGAGTTCACGACTTGAGCCAAGACATCCTTGAGTTCTCCTCGAAGCCCTCGATGAAATAACATGATTCGTTTTACCTCAGGCCATCCAGTTTCCACTATCAACCTATTAAAGGTCGCGATGTAGGATAGAAGGTCCTGGTTACCCTGTCGTAGGGACAAAAGTTCGTTCTCCAGGGCCTGTCCTTGGGAGTGCTGGGCAAATAGTCTTTCCATGCTAGTTTGAAAGCCCTGAAAATCCCGAAGAATTGGGTCATCCTGAGTAACTAGTTGAATTGACCAATCAGCTGCACTGCCGCTGAGATATGACAATACAAAGGCTACCTTGGCTTGATCATTTGGGAAGGCTCCAGGTCTGCATAAAAAGTGCAAGCGGCATTGGTTCATAAACACGGCAAACCTTTTAGGATCTCCGGCAAAGCGTTCGGCTGGAGCTAATGGAATATTTCCTGGTAGGTTTATTTGCACAGGGTTACTCGATAACACAGGAGCTGGATTTCCCCCGGAACCAGGTAGGGGTGCTTGTCCAGCCTGGCTTTGCAATAGTTGCCTAGCAAGGTCATCAGTTCACTCCTTTGACAAAATCAGTTCTCTCTTAAGAGCACTGGTTTCTTGACGGGCGGAATGCACTTCAGCCCTCAGTTCCCCTAGTAATTGGGCCAATTGGTCAGTCTGAGGTATCCATAACGCCCGGGTGGGAATTTGTGGGTAGGCTTCACGTTCTGTTACGCTCACCTGGCTCCCACACAGGCGTCGATCTGAACTGGACAGCTGCGGTCTCCACCAATGTGACGCGTAGGGCCGAGGTGACGGACTGGACTGGCCCACCTAGCTTCGTTTGCTTGGCCCGTAGGAATATTCTTCTGATGGTTTGAAAAGATGAGCTCTCCATCCTGCATAGAGCACAGGGGCGCGTTGATAACCAGTTGCTTCACTGGCTCGAAGGAATTGGTGAGTTTCAGAACAATATTGACTCCGAAAAGTATGTAGTTCGTAAGAGTTCACATGTCCGACTTTCACTCTTGTCCAATTCTTTGCAATTTGCAGCTTGACCCCAGCGAAGAGTTCCTCGTGGTAGCTGACGAAGTTCAGGTAAGGATTTGGGTTATCCTACACAGTTCAATAAAATAAGGCCAGAATGTGACCTGTTGCTTGCTCCCTTATTCAGGTGTGGAGAGAAAATATGAAGTTCAGGGAATAATGCCTCCGGCGGTAAAATTAGGCAAGTCTATTGGGGTGAGAAGAGTTCCCCTTGTTTGTCCCTTTGTCTCACCTTGTTGTCCTTTTGTTCCCCTTAGGAGCCGGGGTACGGCGAGGATGCAATGGAGACTGCGCCGACCCGTGAAGAGGAATAGTACCCCCGGCGGTAATCAGGTAGGTCTATGGGGGTAGTTACTATTGCCTCTGTTTATTCCCTTGGCTCACCTCTGCTGTTCTTGTGTTTTCCTTAGGTGCCAGAGTGCGGCAGGAACGTGCAGAAGGATGCGGTGGATCGTGAGGATGCTGCGAAGGCCGGTGAGATCAGCGCGGCGCTGCAGCAGGCGAGGCGGCGTGTGTAAAATGCTTCTTTCTTCCAGCTCGAAGGCGTGGTGGATCCAGAATTCAGGTAAGGATCGAAGGTTTTGCTCTTATTCTAACCTCTTTTCCTTCTGTTCCTCCCTTTTTCTGGGAGCTGCAGACTCAAGGCGGGCGTGGCAGAAGACTGGATGCAGGCTTGCAGACACGGTGAGCGTTACGCTGCTGGATGCAGAATAACGCGAAGCGTGTGCTGCTCTTCGGGCGTGGTTTAAATAGCCTCCAAAGTAGTCCCAGGTAAGTATTCCTCCCCAGCCCCACCCGAGTAAAAAATAGTCCCTAGGTAAAATAGTCCCTTCCAAGCTTCATTTGGCTTAGAGCTCTTGCAGCATTGTCTGCATCAGGTAAGCTTGCAGCATGGTCTGCATCAGGTAAGTTCCACTCTATGAGCCTGGCGCCATAGGCGCCAGGACTGACTCTCCATATGAGCCTGTCGCCATAGGCGCCAGGATCGCACCCAAACAGCCCCTAGCAGCGGTTTTTGGGGTTGCTCAAAATAACTTGGTGCCTGCTTCCGGGGTTGCTGGACCTGGTCTGGTTCCCCGGGGGTAGGCATCATGACAGGAATATGAGGATAAGGAAGAAGAGAGAAGACATGAAAGACTCTTCTCAAGGGGAAAGGGAATAAGATAGTCAGATTCTAGTGTGTCTGCATCAAAGGCATCAGAATCATCCACGCAGTCAGGCCGGCGCGCCAAAATATTGTACGGTCAGAGGGGGGTGTCTCCACCAACCTATGTGAGTCAACTGAGGACATTACCAAGTAGGTGGCAATGTGAGAATATCACTCCTGCAGTAGATAGAAAAACAATGAGAGAAGAGAGAGAGGACTATGCATCCCAATTGCCGTTGCTTGAGAAAGGAGGAGCGCGACCACAGTATATTCCATGGCCACACTGTCAGGTTCCTTATCCTGTTGGTGTGGAATGTCCCAGCTTCCCTCCTCCACCTCCTCACCTGTGCAATCCGCGCATTCTTCCACTGGGCTCAGATCTGTGGGATCTGTAGTCCTTTTCTTTTTTTATTGGTCGCTTGTGTCTCGCACGGGCGGAAGACACAGTGAAGGCTATTTAAGAGCACTTCCCTATGACCCCTTTCCCGGGAGGGACAAATAAGGGGAAAAAGCCAGATGTGGCAAAAAAAACCCTCTGACCAGTCTACAGCAGGACTCTGTACAGAAGATGGGCTCTGACCGCAGAGTATGGCGAGTATTCAGCAATGGAATCCGAATGGTCAAATCAGAAACGTACCACCAAGGGTAGAGGTACTGGAAGTGGAAGATACTCCGGCTGGTATGCCAAAGGGTTGGCGGGAGTAAGGAGGAGGAGTAGAACTGCGCCAGGGGAAAAAGGAAAGCGGAAGCACCGCTCGTGAAGAAAGGCCCATATGCACAAAGCCGCGTACGGGAAGGCTGACAAAGAGAGAGAGATGACGGAGGAGAGAATGGAAGGGTAAAAGTGAACAAGAAAGGAATAAAGAAAAATAGACTCCGAGAGGAAACAGAGCAAAAAAGCATAGCGCAACAGTGGCAGCATAGGCAAACAGCTGACCGAAAGGTTGCAACGCACGGACGGTACGCGGGGATGTGTCTAAAATAGGACTACGTGCATCCGGTTGGAAAAAGAACTAGACTGCTGGGTACACGTAGATCAAAGGCGTGGCGGGAATCAGGAAGTGCAGAGACATGTACGGGGCCACAGGCGCCAGTGTCCAATGTGTCGCATGATACACACGTGGATCAGGAAAACCTAAAAACAAGCTTCGAATGCTGACTTCGGGAGCCAGAAAATGGATACATGAGTTACAAAAAATGACAGGAGGAAACACGTTAAATATAGGGGATATCGAGAGTTTTTTTAATCGCCATGCTTGGTGATAGAGCTGATGATGTGTGGACACACGCAGGTTACCCTGGTGTGACTTCAGTTAATACCGCACATGATGGAGCACCGTTTAACAATTGCAGAGCCGCAGTATGGAAAGCATTACGTTCGCTATATCCGGATACTTCCGACATGGGAGCTATAATGTCACGGAAAATGAAGAAGGCAGAAGACCCTTTGCTTTAGATTCAGCATTTCCAAGATCGCGCTGGTACTTGAAACGCGGGAATCTTGGGGGAAATCTATACCCGTGGATTACCATATATTATGCCAAGGGCTGCCAGATCAGGTAAAGAAGTAGCTCAAGAAATTTGTAGGAATCGAGGTCAAACCGTGATCTGAAATACAATTGACCATAGCTCACTATTGCAGGCTGCTGCAAGAGAAAAATCGCAAAAAAGAGGCTACACGAAAAGGTGAGGAGGCGAAATTAGTACAGAAGAAATTGTCAAAATATGCCATTGGAGGGGCAATGATAACTAACACAGACAGATCAAACATGCAGCAGGCCAATAATCAACAGCGGGGCAATCAGGGCAATAATGGGTTTTACCCCAGAGGGAGCAGCATTCGAGGAAGAGAATGGCAGGGTAATCGGGGAGGTTTCCAAAACATGCAAAATGGAAGTCAGGATATGTCAAATGGGCAAACGATCAGACCATATGATGGGTGTGTGGGATGACAGGGCACCTAGTACGCACATGCAGAAGTCAAGGCATGGTGCAAAACGACGAAGGAACCACAGCAGGTATGGTGAATCCACCTGTGTTATCGCAACACGGAGGAAACGGAGTTGCGCAAAATCACACGGCGCAACTGCAAATGCCAGGAGCACAGCAAAGCTCGCAACCTCAGAATTTGATAAATTGTCCACAGGGACAGTCCCAATAGTCACTGATGCAAATTCCGCAATCAAGTAGTATAGGTCAGGTGTGAACGATGGGATAAGAGTTAACATTGGTGATGGGGGAAGACCATTCACGCAAAATGGTACAAGACTGTATATGGACTAGGACAGCTCACTGGGAAACCTGATGTTCTATCCTATTAGCGACACCTGACCCTCACCAGGAACCAAGGGTGGATGTCATTATAGGGGATACAAAATATTACTTCCTAGTTGATACGGGTGCGACATGCTCGTGCATACGTGAAGGCTTGTTTTCCTTGTCCAGCGATGCTATAAACACTCAGGGATTCACAGGAGCAACAAGTCGTGTTCCTTTTACAGACACACTTTCAGTATCTATAGGAGAATGTGGCATGAATGTGCCACTGTTATATTCAAGGCAAATCCCAGTAAATATATTGGGACGAGAATTAATGACAAAGTTAAACATGACAATCTTGTTTACGGAGAAGGGCATAGTATGCTCGACTCCAGGAATGTATTATTTGAACGTATGCGAGTTGATTAGAGTATATGCAGGACATACAGCCATGGGGGCTATCCCATTGGAGCCAGAAATATTTGTATACAGAGTACAGGTGCTGATGGCATGGCTACCAGGCCTTGCAGACAAAACCATGAGGACGCCAGATGAGTTTTTATTTAGTCCAAGAATACCTATGCACCAGGAGAAGGGACAAGTATTTCCTTTGATGATGCACACAGCCATAATACGAGGGCAAATGGCTTTGATCGATGGGTATGATGATGAAGGACAACAGTGGTGCACAGTGATCGTCATTGAAGAAGGGTACAGGCTGACTGACGTCACGGATGACTATCTGTTTGACGAACGAACAGACGCTGTGGAAATAACAGATGAAGTGAATCTTACTTTTTGGGTGAAGATGATCAAAAGAGAAGTGCTCCAGAGAATGATGTTGGCACAGGACCGTCCTGAATATTTTGAGGTCGACATGGCCCAGGTGCCTGTCTCAGTATGGACCAAAGGTCCCTATGACGTAGGTTTATTGGAAGGAGAAGGAGAAGTCAAAATTAAACTGAAGCCAGGAGCTATTTTACCAAAGGCACGACAGTGTCCCATGTATAGGGAGGCAGATGAGGGAATTTTCAAGACAATTTATTTCGGCTATGATGGAACATCTTAGTGACGTCAGAGTTGTCATGCAATACGGCAGTTTATCCCGTCAAGAAATCAAAGGGAGGGTCTTGGAGGCCAATTCAAGATCTACGCCCGATAAACGATATTGTAGAGGCGGTGTTCCCTTTAGTCCCGAACCCAGCCACAATCCTATGTTATATACCTGTTGAGGCAAAATATTTCATGGTGATTGACTTGAAAAATGTGTTTTTCTCAATCCCATTGCACCGAAACTCACAAGATCTGACGTCATTTACCTTCAGACAGATGCTTCTGAAAAGCACGAGTTTACCCCAGGAGTACTGTGAATCTCCCTCAATTTTCAATAGAGTCCTACAGATGGACTTAAGCAATATCACATTAGAAAATGTTGTCTTGCAATATGTAGATGACATCTTCATTTGCAGCACCGCAGAGGAAAAGTGCAGACACGATTCTATTCAGCTATTGACTATACTGGCTGAGAAAGGATATAAAGTGGATCAAGAAAAGTTACAATATTGTTAGCAAAAAGTGTTGTATACAGGCCAGCTGATCTCAGATGAGGGAAAAAGAGTTACCCCGGAAAGGCCTGAAGCCATACTGAAGACAGCCAAGCCACACACGATAAAACAGATGCAGAGCTTTCTAGGTCTTTGTAATTATATCAGAGCTTGGGTCTTTGACTACATCTCAAATACCAAGCCCTAAAGAAAGCACAGGTGATGAAAGAAAAGATCTTGCGGTCCGAGACCATGGATGTAGGGTTTACTGAACTCAAGAAAGCCATTTGCATGGCACAAGTTTTAGGGATTCCCAACTATGCAGAGGAATTCCACCTGTTCTCACACATGAATGGCAGCGTCATTTCGGCAGTACTCACACAGAGAACCACATTGGGGTACAAGCCCCAGGCATATTACAGAGGGAATTTGGACCCAGTGATGAGAAGCCACTTCCTGTGTGAACTAAGTTTAGCTACCGCAGCGTTCGCCATAGACAAAGCGACAACCATTGTGATGGGATGCTCAATGACGTTGTACGTCGAGCATGCGCTATTTGCCACTGCAGAGAAGCCGAAGGGCACGTTGACATCTCAGATTGCTTATGAAGTGATCATATTGAATCCGTCGATTAAGATCGTTTGTTGCAAGATAGTGAACCCAGCTATGTTTATAGCAGAGCCAGTCACTGAAGGAGAGCCGATCCATGACTGCGCAAACTATGAAGAATTTTATAATGAGATTCCCAGAGTGAAAGAAAATGCATTAGAAGGAGGAGAAATTGTCTTCGTTAACGGTTCCTTGAGAATCGATCAAAAAGATGGGAAAAGATATACAGGCGCTGCTGTGATGAAGCACACAGCAAATTGAGAGTTTTGAGTACTCCTTAGTGCACGATTACCATCTCATTATTTAGCACAGGCTGCAGAATTATTGGCGTTGATACTCGCAATTGAGAATCATGCAGACCAGGAAGTGATTGTGTACAGTGATTCCACCTATGTGACATTAACAGTGCATGCAGGCCTAGCGCATTGGAAGAGGAGGGGCTACCTCTGAGCGGATGGCACGCCAGTGCAGCACGCAGCCTTATTGGACAGGCTGATTAAGGTACTACAGCTCCCAGTGGGCATAGCAGTCGTAAAATGTGCTGCCCACACAAAGGGGCCAGATTTTATCCCACAAGGAAATCAAGCAGCAGACACAGAGGCCAAGCGTATGGCGTCCAAGGGTGAACCCATAATGGACGTAGAAATAACTGATGTAAACGAGAAGATGATTGTTGCACGAAATGAACCCGAGAGCTATAATAACATGGGGCAAACCCAGTTAATGGAACTCCAAGGTGAGGCACCACAGGAAGAGAAGAATCTCTGGAAGCGGCAAGGGTGTTCTTTAAACCCCTTCGAAAGCTTGTGGCGACAAGACAGCACTGGTGAACCAGTAATGCCTATAGCCCTGTTAAAATTAGTACTGGATCAGTTACACTGTCCAGCACACATGACAAAAGAGAATCTTGCGGCAACGCTCGCTGAAGACTGGTTTATACTGCACTTGGCAGAGCATGTTGCATTTTTTATGATGAACTGTATGATCTGCCAGCAGTTCACGGCTGGGCACACACTAAAGGTAATTAGAGGAGTCATCCCAAGGCCCAAGGACCTTTTCAGCACTTGCATGTCGATTATGTTGATATGATTCAAGTATGTAACAGGTACAGGAATCTAATTGTTGTAGTGTGTCCATTCTCTAGATGGATAGAAGCAGGTCCATGTACACACCCAGACTCTACCTGTGCGGCCACATTTCTGGTGAGAGAGGCATTTCCAAGGTGGGTAGTATGAAGTCATGAAATCAAATAATGGGGCTCACTTTCTCAATGAAGTTTTTGAACAGATTAGCTTTTTGCTTGGTATAAAGCACAAGTTCTCATCAGCGTATCATCCGCAAGGTAATGGAATATGTGAGAAACTCAACGGCTTGTTAAAGGAAAGGATAGCCAAGTTGAAGCTTACTCTAAAGAAAGGATGGCTGCACTGCCTTCCACTGGCACTGTATGCACTCAGAAACCAACCAGGTTCTGACTATCACCTTACGCCGCACAAATTAGCAACAGGAAGAAGGATGCACACTCCCCCGACAACCCAAGGCAGAGCTAGGTGTGATGCCCAGCCAACAAGTGAAATCTTAGGGGCTGAAATGCAAAGTGACTTGAACTGCATGATAACTTGTCTTACTGTAATTGCAGGCCAGCTGCAGTGACGACGAAAAGGGTGCAGGGCAGTACAGAACACAGAAGGAAATGCTACTGCAGACACAGCTCAGAGTCTATGTGGTCCTTCAATCTTCCCTGCAGACACGGTCCTGGGGAGGAATCACACAAGGAAAAAGTGGGACGAGCCAAGGCTCAACGGACCGTTCACAGTTGAAGACGTCACTCCATCTGCAGTCAAGTTACAAGGAAGAAGACCTTGGATCTTCCTGGGCGATATCAAGCCATACATCGAAGAAATCCCACTGCCTGCACCCCACCGCAAAGAGACTACAGACAACGGGGAAGAACCACAGCACGTGCAGACGAGATCCACGACGAGGAAGGAGGACGCATGACCAGCAACAAAGCAAAGACAAAGAACTTTTGTGCACATTTGTGGCTTAAAAATTGACATTCCTCTGAGCAAAAAGAGAAGAGGATTAGGACATAAAAAATACAACACTCTGTGCATCCTAGTTGCAGGGTGAAGGAGAGAAGTGCATATGTAAGCAACAACATAGGTTATTGACTTTGAACTTTAGACTGAGGCACACTGAAGCCTTGATAAGAAAAGAATGCCAAATTTCAATCACAGACACACGAATTGGAAGAAAGTACGGTATCCAGACTCGTTCAAGACAGGAACACTGTTTGGACTAACAAATGGCGTCCCACAGTCGCAACATCACTCAAGATGTTTTGAACTACTTTGACCTACTGTTGAGGTCACACCCATCACTAGTGGGAAGGCTCACTAGCATCCCCGAATTTCTGCAAGTTCCTGAAAACAACAAAACAATAAGAAGGCTGCTCACCGTGATCGCCGAACAGTTCCTCCTAATTCCAGAATACAGAGAGGAAAAAACAAATGTCCCAAGCGGAAGAAGAAGTGAATACACTCATCAACGTGATATTATTTTGTCTAATTGAATAGCACCCAAACTTTGTCGGAAGACACACTGATGTATTAACATTTCTTCGAGATCCGGCAAACAGAGAACGCTTGAGCACAATTTTGAATGGCATCATCATCCAGGTCACTCTCCACATCAACCTACCTCGTAGAAGCCACTCACAGTGAGTACCGAACTGTTTCAGAATTCAGCAAGGACTCGAAGAATGTCCCTGTCACCAGAAGATTGGTGAACAATGTCTTCTTTTGCATAATTGAGGAATTTCCAGAACGTGTAGGGAGACCTGCCGGTGTTGACGTCCTCACGTTCATCAGAGACGCAGCAAAATCTACCCAGCTAAGCATGCTCCTGCATGGGATTGTAGTACAAATTAAACTCTCTAATCTCCACCAGAGTTTCCGGAAGAAACCTTGAAGCTTCCCACTGAGGGACAGATCGAGAAAGCATTGCCAGAGACTGCACTCTTGTTACATTGACAAGGACACATGTCGTCTGGAATGAAGCAAATGAGAGGCATCAACTGGGAACTCGTGTACTTTGAACATGCACAGTAAAGAGACGTGCTGACCGCATTACCCGACTTTGACATTTCCTCATACGTAGAAAGAAAGAGAACTGTATCCAGAGATAACAGACAATCCTATGTCCAGGCAAGAGGGATAATTGTTTCCGTACATGCAACCCGAAAGAGGAACCAGCAGAATCCAGAGATAGTATTGTCTAAGATTGTATTAAAGCGTTAGCCTTTTTCCTTAAAATGTTCGATGGGAAATCGAAATAGCAACCGAGTTCTCCCCCAGGAGGAGAGACGCCCTTATTTTTCCAGAAGTAAATGTTACAGTCTAACCTATAATGTTATGTACTTATGGATTATATTCATCATTGTTTTATTGTCACTGACAATTAGAACTGCATTTCTTATTGGTAGACAAAGTGTTCAGAGTCCAGTGCACCCACCCAACGATGCACATATGAAGCCCACGAAGGCACCCAGACCCTATGTAGTCATCCCAGTCCCTAAAAGGTCTAACAATGGAGTGAGCGAACTTGAGATGGATGTGAGTAGCAATGACACCCACATAGTTGCAGTAACAAGCACATTAACAAGCCTGAGACAGGGTCAGCAAAATGTGAATTAAAACAGGTTACTGACAACCACACGCATGCAAACGACAAGTGCACATACACCATATCTAATTTCAGTAGCTACAGAACTACAGACCAACGAGGGGGAGAGGTTAGGGCAACCAACTGTGAGAAGCTACCCTACAAGTGAAGAGGAAAGACAAAGGGGAAAAGCTGAACTTTTAAAAAGACAAAAGAGCTGAAGATCGAACCAACAGGGACAGCATTGACAAGCACACCTGATCCAATGAAGAGAACAAGCACAAGTTCCGCAACACTATCACATGCAGAGATAGTGGCAGAATCAGTTTGTCCATTCATAATCAGAACCAGGGAAAGACAGGAGATCAGGGAAAGAATTGATAGACTTGATGCAATTCCTTATGAACATAGGCTGTTCAGTCAGACCTTATCAGTTTTCACGACAATCTTCATACCGAGAATCCAAGTTGGAGCAAATACTAAATGGTTACAGATAACCAGATGGGAATTATTGCAGACTATGAATACAACCATAAAGGGATTCAACGCGATCAAGGAAGAATTAAGGACGATTCCACTAATGACCCTCCAGAACCGATACGTCCTTGATATCATCACAGCTATGGATGGATGTGTTTGTGAAAAAATCAGAGAATCATGTTGCACATTTATACTTTCTCAGGATGAAGAAAATGCCATAGGTATGCTGACGACACTACAGAATCAAATGATTGATGAAACCGACGAAGTAGACGATGACAGTTGGTTTGGATCACTGTTTGCATGGGTTCCACAATGGATGGCAGACGCATTCAAATTCCTAGGAGCCCTGCTATTGAGGATATTGCTTGGATTTTGTGTTATCAAGATAATAATCTCTCAATGTCGGAAAACTGCGAAAAAAAGCCATAGGGATGAAGATCATGATTGATGTCGAGTCCGAATGGAAACCCAAAGACCTGACTGATAAGAAATAAGAGACTTTGTGAAAGCTAGCATTCACGCACCAGAAGGAACAAAGTTTTGGTATCCAAGGAGACACAGAAATTATGTGGGGAAATGGATTTATTGCAGCTCAAATGGACAATGCCAACTAATGACAAGGAACAAAGATGAACACGTGAGAACAGCAGGAAGCTTGAAGGGAGTGATAAAAATATGGACCCCAAAGAGACATTTCTTCAGGCCGTCATGTATGGACCCAGATGATGAAGTAAAATTGAATGCAGAACATGCAGAAAAGGTGGATACCAAGGGAAAAGTGAAAGTAGTTGATGAATCGCCCAGAGGGGGGAGTATAGAGGAGGTCCCAAGCAAGGGCCGCACTCCAGCCATACATTTTGAAGTGCCAGGAACACTCATGCCAAAATACGTGACGTACGATGAGCAAATAAACCAACAGAGAGCCGCAGTGTGGCTCTGTCTGGTACCGATGAGACCGACAGCACCTATTGAAATACCAACAACAAAGAAAACATGGACAGTAAAGTATCCATTGAGGAAACCATATCAACAAATAAAACGGAATGAAGATCGTCTGAGTACAGTCCCTGAAGAGGCCAGGAAAGTCCTAAATGAAACCGAATGTTGACGTCACAAGAACTCAGACTGACTCTCAGATAAGGAAAACAACGACCTGTGAATGACGAAAAGAGACGAAACACCAGGGATAAGCGAAATCCTGAGTTGAAGTTAAAAGGACGATGTCAAGTATAAGAAGCTTATGCCATAAGAGCAACGATGATATGCAACCATTTTACACGTGTACATATGCTTGGAAATGCAAGAAAGCTGAGGAAATTGTGCTGCTTGCTATGCTTAGTAGAAAATGAGATTGCGGCAAGCGCCTCATATACATATCTACCTCAAAAGGAGCACTTTATATGACTTTATATAACGCATATGTCCACTTTGCAAAAGGGCAGAACCAACCGCAAGTTACTAGAAGCCCCAGGAGAGAAGGCCCTCAAACACAGGAATCGAATGCCAAAGACAGAAACGAAACTCAGATGCACGAGACCCGTGCAAAGAAACCAAGGTCATCTTAGCTGACACAGGCTAATACAATTTATGGCATTTGGTGGTCAGAAAGCTAAAAATCAAATACACGAATTGCATGGAGACGGAGGCGATTTCACAGTGCCTAAAGCATGTGACCTGCCAAGCAATAAGAGTTGGGGCCTTCACACCGACGCGCAGCCTTGTGCCATGCACAGATATCCGAGTTCTCCCAGACAAAGAGGTAGCATCGATGCCTACAAATTAGAAACTAATTAACACATGGTCAGTGATGGATGCTGGTACTGGTTGGTGGAAGGCTAGGGGAGCTGACAGTTACCCTGCACCTGGCCGACCATTCTGCATGCTGTTAAGCGAAGTGGAAAAGTACAAGGTGATGTGCTATCAACACAATGTACCAAGTAATCTAGGATCCTATAGTCTGTAGAACCAATGAGACGTCGTACTTTTAGTGATGTTTACAGTAGCCATTTTGAAGGAAGGCTTAGTTGCCCCATCTGACATGGTCTATCCAATCCCTTCTCCCTGTTACCATATACAGATATAGTACTTATAGTAAAGTTACCTTCCTATAACCAATAGAATTGCATGCAACATTTTAGCGTTTCAAATCAGCGATGATGAGTTTTTAGTATAAAGGATGTGATTTTTGTGAAGTTCATCGGATTTGAAGCGAGAAGGAAGATCGAGCAACTGCGGATATTCATAGCTCCCGTTTTTTGTACTTGTCATTAAACAGACTCCCTTTGCCAAACCATTAAGTTGTCATTGTTTTGATGCTCTGCATCCCCATCCATCTCACAGGTGTTGCTATTCCATATTAAAGTGCTGTTTGGGAAATCCCCAGTCCAATGGGCCGGCTGGGGTCCCTCCTGCACAAATGTTTGCATCAGGGAGCATGGCTCTAAATATATAATGCCACTTGTGCCTTTGCTAAATACTCTCATGTGCTGTGGAGGATAATAGCTGAGGCGGCAGATCATCTTCCAACAGGGGATGTGAGGGATGGCTATCTGGACATGATTAGGGATGCGAAAGAGGTGGCTTGCTATGCACTTCAGGTAGCTCTTGACACTGCTGACTGAGGTTCATGCCATGGGAAGCACACGGTGCTTAGGAGTGCAGCATACCTCCACAGTTCTGGGTTTTTCCCCAAATGCGCAAGCCAAACATTGAGACATGGCGTTCGATGGTGAGCACCTTTTTGGGCTGAAGTCTGCTGAATCTCTGGAAATGTTCAAGGAATCTAAACTAGCTACTATGTCTATGGGGCTTGTGGTGCATGAGCCTGACAAGCGGTCCTTCAGATTCTACTCTAGAGACAGGGGATGTAGGTGGTATATTCACTTCGGTAGGAAGGCCCAGCTATTGCCGGCCAAGCAGAGTCAGAGGTGTTTCTCGTGTCCCAGATGGGGCAGTGGGCCTCTAGGGGGCCAACATTCTTCTGCAGCAGTTGCAGGGGGGTTGGCACCCACTAGGCAGCTTTGAGTTCTCTCTCTCCCTACAGTTCCTTGTGCCGATACATCGAAAGTGCAGGTGGTTCCTAAGATTTGTCATCAGGGACTCATTACCAGTTCTGACTGCTCCCTTTTTGCCTAACCTCCGTGTTCAGGGTCTTCACAAAGCTGATGGCAGTGGTGGTGGCGCACCTGAGGATATCCGCTGTCCATCCATGTGTTCTCTTCTCTGGATGACTGGTTGATCTGAGGAATGTCTCCAGAACAGGTATTGATGCAGCTTGAGGAAACCGGCTCCCTGCTGCACAGTATCGGCTTCTCCTTGTATTTTCATAAGTCCCATGTCACACCAACTCAGATTCTCCAATTTATAGGAGTAGTTCTGGACACCCGGGTGGGGTAGGCTTTCTACCTGAGGAAGGAGCACCAGTTTCAGGCCAATGGTCACGCTGTTTCAGACCCAAGACGGCCTGCCAGTGGCTTCCTTCTACCACCCAAAATGTTGCTGGTGTCAGAGGCCAGATTACGGATGTGATCCCTCCTAGGGCTTTTGAGGGATCACTGGTCCCAGTACTTCGACGACATGAAGGACATCCTCAAGGTGTTAAAGTCTATGACCCGCAACATTCCATGGTGGCCCATCAGGGAAAGCATGATGGTAGGTGAACCCTTTTGTCCACCGTGGCCACAGGTACAAGTAGTCACGGAAGCGTCTCTGTAGGGCTGGGGCACTCACTGCAGATGGAAGCGAACCATGTTTGGCACCCAGCAGAGCGGCGTAATATTCAACTGTGTCATTAGCTGTGAGAGTAGAGATGATAGTCATAGACTTATGAGGAGTACGTTTAGGGTGCCCTGTAGACGACGATGATGGTTGGAGTGTCAATGAGGGTTATGTAGAATTCCCTTTTAGCTCTATCAAGAGTGGACTTGAGAGAGGTCAGGGGAGAGAGATAGAATTGCAGTGTGGCCCACATGAGTCTCCAGCAGCCAGTTCACACTGTGCCAACAGAACTTGTTCTTGATGTACACCTTGCTTCTCCTGTGGAACAGACCATATTTTCTGCACATTGGGCTGGCGATACTTTCCTTTGTGTTACATATGCTATTAAGGTCTTTTTTTGTATTTCTGTCTCCAGAATGGGAGTTCTACATTTTCTGAACCTAAATAGTTTTTGGAGGTAACTAGTGGAATATTATTGACTGCTGCAATATATACTTACCTGAAATCCTCAAAGAGGGATGCGCTATCAAGGGCAAGGCCTGGGCATGGCTTAATAAAGGGGATCCTTAGCCCAGGTCATAATGGGGATAGAGAATCCCTAGGCTGACCCTTTTCTCTGCCATGGCTCCCACCGCTTGTAGTGATGGAAGACTAGTGGACACCTTATGATGGGTCTGGAGCAGGGAGACTAGCAGACAGATTTTTAGTCTTGGGTTAGCGATCGACTTGGGGATCTGAGGTATCTCCTGTGTACCTCCGCTACTCTAGGTCTGAGGAGCAGGTGGTGGCACTTGGCCCCCATCGTTACTCCAGTACCATCATCCATACCCAAGGATGGGATCTACTACAGACATCTGCAAGTAGGGCACTGAAACTATCCAGGTGGGAGATGACCAGGGATTGGACGAGTGTCCTGAAACTTGGAGTGGGGATGCAGGGCTTGACTCTGTGGAAGAGCGCAAGTTGGTGCCATGCGGTCTGCCTCTTCTTGACAATCTGTGATTTCAACGAGAAGTCACAATCAATGGTAAAGCCAAGACATTTTGCTCTGAGTGAGAACAAAGGCATGAATCCATCAAGCTTCTTTTTCATCAGCCAATTCTGGACATGGCCATACTTGGTGTTGCCTCCTAGATAAACACATTTGATGTTAGGTTGAGAATTTTGATTAGATGTCAGACATACATTACTGTGGTCGATGGATGCGGTTGATGCAGTTAGACTTTAATTAAAGCTGTGTGCCCTCTGCATATTTGTATAACTTGATATTTGGGCGTACGAGGGTCACTTCCAAAGGTTTCTATGTAGCGCTTTAAGATGAAAGGGTTCAGGATGGAGCCTTGTGGCACTATGAAGTTTAGTATATGGTTATTTGGACGAGTTATCTGTTGGATTGTTGGGAGGTGAACCAGTGCAGGATTGTGATGTTGCGATTGTCAAGTCTGTTCCAGAGGAATTGAGGCGGCATGCATGTCTTTTGTCAGGATGTGGAGAGTGTCACCAATAGCTCGGTTGGTGGTGCTTTCTCTGCTGCTTTGTGGGCGGAATCCAGATAAGACGTTCAATGCAAGATTGCTCTAAGTAATTCTTTCTTGCAGCTGGATGGTGGTAGTCTTCACCGTCTCTATGCTTAGCAAGGGGTAGTACGTTATAAGGTGATAGTTGACTGGTCATTCTGCTTGAACATTGGGTAGATCTATCCCATGTTCAATTCTTCTGGACATTTGCCTTTCATGAGGGATGAGTTGACATTGAGAAGTGGTGTGAGGGCTTCTCCTGTGATGATTTACAAAATGTATGAGGAGATGATGCAGTTCTTATAGTTGGTGAGTGTGATGGCTGAACAATGTTGGCAAGATCTTTTGGAGTAATTGCCCTGAATTCAGTCCATATGATATGTTGTGGGATGTATGGGTGGGACATCTGTGGTGTGTTTATCTTGCACGTGAAGATGTTGTTGACAGCATTGCATTTATCTGTACATTGCGGCATGACAGGTTCTGTCGATGGTTTGATGCAGTGCTTCATGGATTTGCTCTTGGCTGCTTCCACGATGATTGTTGTGTAGTCGTTTGCTTTGGCAGTGGGGGCGAAGGTCCTGCATTTTCAGTAGAATGCTCTCAGGGTGAGGACGTCTTCCCGTTAGTGGGAATTTCTCCAAACCATTTCTTGCCCATGGATGGCACTTTTGCTGTCAATCAGTTCCAGTGTGTACAAAGGCGTGCATGGCTTGTGTTTAAATCGACGTTTCAGTGGTGCATGGGTCTGGGCGGTCTTACTTAGGGTGTTGTTGAGTGTGCTGAGCTGAACGTTGATGTTCTCTAAGAGGTTTGATCAGGTTTCTTCCCAGTACTTTCATGGGGAAGACCTTGTTGGAGCGGTGGGGTGTGTTAGTACATTTCTGCTGGTTCCCATTTGGGACAGGTCTGTGGTAAAGTAAGATGGGTGTGGCTGCTTGGTCTCTCCAGTCCACAGGTGCGGGGGGGAAGTGGGGGGAGGCACGTTCAATGGGTGGATAGGTGTTTCATTCAATAGGCTTTCTTGCGGGTTGTATTGGTGCTGCCTTTGTAATGCAAAAGTTGTGTGATGAGTTGCTTAATGTCCATGGTGTTGAGCAGTTTGTGTAGAGTCTCTCTTGTTTCCATGGTGGCTTGAATAGGTGTGTTGTTGACGGATGCTGTTGTGATTAGCAAGCACTCCTCCAGTTTTTCTTTTGAAGTCCTTGTGCTGAATGCTGTACCTTGTGGGAAGGAAGGAAGACATCCAGGATGTGTTTGTATCTGGTGGCGAGCCATGTGTCTGTGACCAAGAGGGTGTCTCGATTGTGTGTGGTGATGAGGTTAGCAATATTTGCTGCATGTAGTGATGTGGGGTGAGCATTCATGGGCATAAAAGGAGCACGCGTATCTTGGAGGTGGAGTGTGAGGGGGATGCTGTTAACGTTTTGTGGGGTGGAGGAACGTGGCAGTGGGGGCAGACTGGATTCTTACGTGTGTGGGCGCAGATAGGAGTGGGGGGAGAGTGGTGCGGAGGGTTTCGCTTCCTATCTCGTCTGCCCTTCGAATGGGATGAGAGATGCCCTGCCACCTAAGAGTAAAGATGGGAACTCGCCCCCGAATGGGGTTTACTTCACCCTGAAAATACATTATTAAACGTATACAGAGAAAGAGATCTTAGAATAGGTACAAAAGAGGGAGGATGGAACTGCACAGTCTGTGGAATAAGAAAGGGATCTGCAGGGCTCATGAGTCCAGCAGCTGATGCAGAAATCGAATTCCATGAGACATGGCTCAGTCCAGTCTGAAGAAGGAAAATATGCGGTGGAGGCCAGAAAACCCTCCTTCCTTCAGACCAAGAATGAGCCCCTGCTATTTCATCAGGTTTAGGGAGGCAAGAATGAGCGTGGAGTCACGCTATCTAAAATAGCCCAGGAAGCATCTGCCACCCAACAAGGAAGGAGAACAGAGCATTCGGCGCTGATTTCTTAGCAGCAGCTTATAGAAGAACCCCCCCTAATCTCGCTGAAAAAGTAGGGGCACAACTACGTATTGCACCTATAAACAGCTCCACATTGGAAACCCATTTGATGCCAAAGACGCTCGGAGAATACCATCCTTGCTACAGTAACGAAATGTGGGCCACCTTAATGGCTGCACACGCAGCCAAGCAATCACAAATAATTCCTTTTCCCTTCCACATCATGCCATCTTTCCTTAGGTGGCATTCCGCCTGCTTTCCTTCTGTGGCGTTCCACCTGCTTTCCTTCTGTGGCGTTCCACCTGCTTTCCTTCTGTGGCTTTCCACCTGCTTTCCTCCTGTGGCATTCCACCTGCTTATCTTCTGTGGCTTTCCACCTGCTTTCCTTCTGTGGCTTTCCACCTGCTTTCCTCCTGTGGCATTCCACCTGCTTATCTTCTGTGGCTTTCCACCTGCTTTCCTTCTGTGGCTTTCCACCTGCTTTCCTCCTGTGGCATTCCACCTGCTTATCTTCTGTGGCTTTCCACCTGCTTTCCTTCTGTGGCATTCCACCTGCTTTCCTCCTGTGGCATTCCACCTGCATTCCTTATGTGCCGTTCCACCTGCTTTCCTTCTGTGGCTTTCCACCTGCTTTCCTCCTGTGGCATTCCACCTGCATTCCTTCTGTGGCTTTCCACCTGCTTTCCTCCTGTGCCGTTCCACCTGCTTTCCTGCTGTGGCATTCCACCTGCTTTCCTGGCTTCATATTTCCTTCCTATTCCTTTTCCCCTGCAGCTTAAGGATTGGAAACCCTGGCTGTGGACTCAATAGTCCAACTTCCAGACTGGTTAGGCGCTGAGACTACTACTACAGTAGTGATTCGATGCAGTATAAAAGCCCTGTAATGTAACATACCATGTACTTTTATTCTTCTCTCCCCCTTTACACTCCCCCCTTTCTCTGCTGCTGTTCTCTGTTGTCTCACAGACCAAGATCTTGATCTCCTTGGAGTTGTCACAGCATGCAGCTCTATTGACAAGCCTTGGAGTGCTTATACCATTACGGTAGAGACTGGGGCACTATAACATAAATAAATGCATAAATATTAATGAGAAAGCCTCTTAACTTATAACACCGTACCGAACGCCTCTGGCATGAACATTTTCTGTTCTCCCCTTCAGTGCTTTAAGATGGCCTTAGGTCCTTTAGGGGACATACAAGTAAGTAACACAACAGCGAGTGCAGCTTTTCTCTGTGAATGCCTTGAAGTGGCCAGCGTCAGGGCAATTTGACTGTCTGACATCCTCCTCTTAGCAGAATGTATTTGTCTATTGTTCCACTTAAGGGGGTGGGGGGTGTGGTGTGTGTGGTGTGTGGTGGGTGGTGTGTGGTGTGTGTGTGTGTGTGTGTGTGATCCTACACAGAAGGCTGCCTCATGCTCACCCCCGGCATCGTCTAGTTGATCGGAGAAAGTCTCTGGAAATATTTTGGCCGAATAAACTAAAATGCACTTTTCCATGTAGCTGAAATACGGCTGCATGGAAAAGAATACATTCTGTAGGGCAGTGCTGGCACAACAATGCTGGCTGCCACAACGTTTCATTTATATGCCCTGCGATTTGGAAGGGTTTGAGAAAAATGTTCCTGCCCAATTCCCCATTTTACTCTTATGTTCCATCCCCTTTCCTCCATAATTATGGGTGTCTGTCCTATGTGGACAGCACCGTACACTTTTGCCATAGTAAAAAGTATTAAATCAATGGGAAGAAAAACTGAAGGCAATTTTACTTGACGCCAACATCAATATGAGCCTGCTACTGTTGACTCCGCAGGTAGCGAAAAAAAAAAGTTCCACCAATGGAACTGGATAACAAATACGAACAAACGAAATGCTTAAACTTTGTCAATAGACCTAGGATTGTCATCAAACAGGCTCGGAGACCTGCCAAGATACCTTGCTCAATGTCCATCTCGACACTGCATAAATAAATTTCTAAGATTACATCTAAACCTCCACAAAGTTCGTGAGGTCCTGACGCAAAGAAAAGATCCAACGACATTGAGTAACATCTGCTGGTTTTGCACAAAAGACGTGGAAACGAGTAAACATTTGATAACGGAGTGCCCAGAGATCGTTGACCAATACTCTTTGCATTTGGCACGATTCGCGCTAAAAGATGGAAATATGCAGGATTGGTGGAGCTACCTAATTTCAGGGATAAACACCCAACTAACTTGTGCAACCATTAACTTCATGGATTCGATTTTACCAAACATCGACATAAAGTGAGACAAGTAGTTGCCGGACTTAGCGCATTTCCACCTGATTCCATATTTTCGCTTGTTTCCACTGTTTAATTCATTTCATTTTGAACCTTCTTGTCTCGTCAAAGAGGACTTCAATATGTAAAACCATGGAAAGAATGACAAAACAGTTTGTTTTCATTTACAAAACTAATGTCAAAAAATTAAAAAAAAAGTATTATCCCCTTATACATTTTTCATGTTGCATGGAAGGCACGGACGCGAGGGCGTGGGCGTGGCTAGCCCTGCTGATTTTGCCTACCAGCAACATCGGTCAGTCCACTTTTCTGTGTCGATGGGACTGGATGCTACAGCGCCCACACTTTTTTTTGGTACATCACATATCGCCTAGGCCTTTTTTAGGCTTCATTTCATTCAGGTATTTCACCTTTGGCAGCCCCTGTCACTCTTTTATGAAAGGTGTTAAAGGCTTTTCAAATTTTGCATCCTGTGGCAGCCATTCCGCGGAAGTGGAACCCGTACACAGTGCCTTGAGTGTTTAGACCCTCATCATAGGAGGGTGGCTTGCACTTCTTGCCATGCGCTTTCTTCAAGAACTCTTTGAACAAGACTCTCGAAGTGCAGGGACATATTTAACATGATTGAAGGGTATCAGGTAATAATGCCCCATACATAATGTCGCCGGGAAAAACCATTGCCGACATTATATATGGTGACATTATGTATGGAGACGGGTTGCGGGTACCCTTTTCTCCCCTTGTTAAAAATTTAAAATTCAGGGTTGCAGGGGTGTCCCCCGCATGTTCAATGTAATAATGCCTCCTCAAAAAACAGCAACATTTTTGTCAGGAGACATTTTTGCGGGGACATTATTACATGGAACCATTTGAAGGAGTTTTCTTCTTCACAATCTTCATGTCAGGTAACTGTGGCACTCTGCTCAGGTGGGAAGGACAGCAGTCTTGTACTGGCTAGCTACCACAGTACTGGAGCCACATTCAAGGCCATTTCAGCTCATGCCATTGTGGCCACCAAGACTCGAACGAGAGCTGTTACTGGAGGTCGGGGTCTTATCGGGCAAACAATCGAAGGCCTTTTGAGGTCTAAATCTGTGTCGGTCACATCCGAGATGACGCCTCAGCATTGAAAATCTACCAGGCGAAAGACTGTGGGCCAACAGCCCACCGGACAACAGTCTGAGGGTTTTCCTGCAAAAATAACTACTGGGCATCATCGCCCATAGTGTCGTGTTGGATCTATTAAAAAACAAAGCCCCTCATTGGGTACTACTCCTTGCGGCTTGTTACCAAACTCAGGTGCAAGTTCTACCACAGCTTGTCAGCAGATGGCACTTCCTCCACTAGAGGCTCTGTTATTTCACACACAGTGCCCTCCGTCACCTAAAATGGTTGCCACAGTCCACACCAAGTGTTTCCTGCCAGCAGAGGGCCTTTCAGAGCTTTCCTCTTCAGAGTCGGGACCTTCTGAACCTTCTAGGCCATGGCAAATCCATTTGCCTAATACAGTCTCAAAAGAGGACTTTGTGAGCATGGACTGGTCTCCTATCACCACCTGGTCGACTCTTACCCCATACCTTTATCTTCTCTGAGGTTTGAAGCCCTTCCCCAGACAACCAACTAAGTCTTATTCTCCCTCAATCCCCTCCTCTTACATGCCCACAGTAGCTTCCCCATCAAAGGATAGTTTCTGTGAAAGGTTTCAAAGAATAATTGCATTCAGACCCAATGAAGGGTTATTTTAAGAACCTAGTAAAGGAGGTGATCCCACAATGTGCTCGTCTGCTCAGGTGTCATTGGTTCCACTTCCACCTCTGCCACCTCCCGAGGTGCCGACAGCTATTGCGGCTGCAGTGATTGTGCCGCCACTTATTACGGCACCAACTCTGTCCGATACTTCACAACCAGATCAACCTTCCGGACCTGTTCCGTAGGACACTCTGATAGATCCATCGCCTACAACATATGCAGACACAGTGGATGAAAAGGAGGGGGTTGGAGGCCTCATTGTCAGCAAGAGCTTTCCACAAAAGGATGGTGGGGGGTTTAAGATTTTGTAGGCTTTCCGGTACCAGAAAAATGTGACACTGAGCCTGGAATACTTGCATATGTTCTGGTGCTAAGCAAAGCAGACACAATCAGGCATGCCTTTCCAAGAGGATGCGATAGCTAAAGTCTTTTTGAAGAATCCACATATGGCAGCGGCAATAAGTAAGAAGTTAGATTCCTGTTATTGTGAACTTTTGGTGGATACCCCCTTTTTGACTTCAGCCTCAATTCACAGTAGTTGCCTCCACAACGACCTTTTCAAAGTACTCCTCTACGGTTCCTTGTATTAATATCCCCGCAACCATATCGCCATACAGAAATATCGTCATATTTGTGTGGCGAGATTAAGCCATGGAACATGTGGGGGACATCCCCACAACCCCCATATTTTTTAAAAGGGAGCAGGGGACACCCCCGCCACCCCTGGTCCCATTTACCCCATACATTATCCCCACCAATAATATCGCCTATGACCTTACCCCACAACCATATATATGGCGATATTATTGGTGGGGATAATGTTAACTGATACCCTCCTCTGCTTTCAGACCACACCCATCTGCTCCTTTGTCCAAGGATAACAAGCTGTACCATAAGAAAATGTACTCCAATGCCTCGTTACGCCTGAGACAAGCCAACTCAGATGCTTTGCAGTCTGCAGCCAATCACAAGTTATGGCAGGAGATTGTCATTTTCAGCTGTACCTTCCTGAGTGGCTGAATTTAACTCAGGTCACTCTGAAGCCAAGTTAATCGCACAAGACTTGATGGAGTTCTTCCTCCCAACTGATTGAAAATAGGCTTACCAACTCTCTTCCAGGAAATCAAGGCGATTAAGAAAGTTCACCCTCAGGAGCAAGGGCGGGGCATTTACTACCACTCTTTTACTATCCCAGAAAAGAACTAGGCAAGCCTGTGGACAGTACAGAATCTTTTATATTTGAACCTAAAACTTCACCTAGAAAAGTTCAAGACGGTCACGCCAGTACATATTCAGAACGCCCTCAATCAGGGAGACTGGTGGTGCCCAGTGAATGTAAAGGACGCAAATCTTCATGTTTTAATACACAAAAAACAATTCCTCGGATTTCTCACTAGGGCAGCATCATTTTCAATATTGGGTTCTCCCGTTTGGACTCAATGCAGCTCCCAGAGTATACCAAATTGATGGCTCCTATTGTTCCAGGTTATTCCCATCTACCCATATTTGGACGACTGTCTCGTCAGGTCGGAAACATGTCCAGGGGCATCTGCATCTCTCCAACAGCTGCTGAATCTTTTTTTCAGTCTGGGCCTCTCAGTCAATGTCAAGAAGATTTGCTTAACACCGATTCAACATATCACCTTTATAGCAGCAGCAGGAGTGTTCCTCAAACAGTCGAGGATTCAGACATTCTACAGGAAATTTACCACTTCCTGAGCCGGAAGAGGACCCTGTGTGGTGGTTTCAGCATACTATAGGCCTCATGTTCTAGGCTTACCTCTTGCATGCCTCAAGATGAGATGCCTTCAGCTTTATTTAGTGGACAGTTGGGTTTAGGAGGGCGAACCGCAGTCAAAAATGCTTCGGGTTCATCTCCAGCTTGAGATCAGATCTCCTCTGGTGTGAGGGAAAACAGAACCTCAGAATGGGAGTCACTTCCCATGATTCTCTTCAACTTCACACCATAATATCGGACTCTTCTCTGACGGGGTGGGGAGCCACATTGCGTCAGTTCCAAGCTCATGCGCTTCAGTCCCTGGAGGAATCCCTTTTACACAAACATTCTGGAGGTCTTGGTGAGGTCATTTCTTTCCTTGATTCAAAACTCATTGGTCCTCATATGGGCACAGAGCACCACGGCTGTGCAGGACAAAATCTCCCCCATTGTGTCACTTGGAGATTCAAATCGGGAAATGGGCCACGCTTCATTGAATGTATATCCAAGCTGTTCATCTGCCGGGAGAGCTCAACACACTGGCTGATGCATTAAACCCTCTCACGGAAACCACGAGTGGGAGCTAATGAGCTCAGTACTAGAACAGATCTTTCGGAAATGGGGTCACCCTCAACTGGATCCATATGCAACCTTCCTGAACTGCAAATTACTTCAGTTTGCGGCACTTCTTGGACAGAGTCCTCAGGCCCTAGGGGATGCTTTTCAAATTCCTTGGGATGGCCAGGCATGCTATGCATTTCCACCGATTGCCCCAATTCCGAGAGTACTCACAAAGTTCAGAAAGTCCAAACATTGCTCTCTGATATTAATAGTGCCAAATTGAGTGAACCGAGTCTGGTATTAGGACCTAATCCTGCTCAGTGCTCAAGAGCCATGTCTCTGTCTGGTGACTCAGGGTTTGCTCTTCCAACAGAAGGGGATGGTGCTCCACCCCCCTCTCCCCCTCCCCTATATCTCTCAACTTAGCAGCCTGGTACCAGATCAACTAGTACTTGCTGACATGGGGCTTTCAGAGGACACTTTGGCCGTTATTCAGGCTGCGAGAAAACAGTCCACAGGGTCCCAGTACAGAAGCAAGTGGACTCTCTTCCGCTTCTTGATGCTGGAGCAATCCCTTGATCATCTACATTCTTCATTAGACAACATTCTTTCTTTTGTATCTTACCAGCATCGACAGGAGTCAACATCCAATCTTGTCGTGTATATCTCTCTGCCATTGGAGCTTACATTAGCACTCCAAACCTTGTGGTAAAACTACTACATGGATACTGCAGCCAGATCTGATGCTAGATTCAGGCAGACAAATGTTGCCTAGAAATTGTTTCCTACCTCTCAGGCATATTAATGCTCTGTAATCTCCCAGAGGTATGGAAGAAAGGGGACGTAAGAGTAAGAACAAGTTACTCACCATAGTCACTTTTGTACTATTAGTCCTTAGTCCCCCTCCACCCACCACCCCCTCCCCCCCAGTACAATTTGCCAGATTTTCCTTCTTGCAGAGTCAAGGACTGACTGGTGTTGCCAGTAGGCACAGTCACCGGGGCTAGCCACGCTCACGCATCTGTTGCTTCCAGGTAGCACGCAAAATACAAGAGTAAAATTGCTTTTTGCTATGGCAAAAGTGTCCGGTGCCATACCCATAGGATAGCCACCAGTATGGAGAAAAGGGGACTAAGAGTACAGAAGTCACTACAGTGTGTGACTTCCTCTCTCCTGTTCGTGGCACATTACTAAGGCTGGGAGTCTATTTTGGAGGACATTCATTTGTGTTTTGACATATTTTAATGGAATCCTGTTGGCTTGCAGTCATACATTTGTGACAGAGTGAGAACCTTACTTTTTTTCTTCCCAATTTTTGGTTTCAATGTACACCTTCTGTGTTCCTTGGCAGGGTTGGTAGGGATGTTACACCCACCCACACAAACATCTCTCTCTCTCATTGTTAAGGCAGTTTAGCTCATTTTTCATTTTAATAAATGTGTAGATATACTTATCGCCTGCCACCTTTCAACCTTTGGACATATCAGCAGTGCTGTTATACAATCACATCATGATACATGGCATAAGGCCTCATCAAGGCCTTGGCGGTATCCCGGCAGTAATTGCACCAGGATACCACCAACGCAAATAGCGTTACCGCAACTCGCTCTGCACTATTAGCGCTGGATACCGAGTTGCCGAAAGGCTGTTACTCCCCATTTTGGTAGCAGTAACAGCGCCAATAGTGGCAGAAATGGGTGGAAAGGGGAGAGTTTTACATACAGCAAAAAGCTGGAGGTAAATCTCCCACTTTCCGCCCAGAGTCAGGATTTGGCAGAGCGGTAATGCAGCAATAATAACGTTACCACTGCATTTTTAATGCTCTGCCCAGTTCCTGATAAGGTCCAGAGATATGTCATGCTATATTATGCTGTGTTTTCTTAAGTTGCATTTGCAATGTCACTTTGTACAAGACCGAAGGCTGCGGCGTAACAGGAATGTGACATGAAACATTACACAAATAGACAACCACACTATTAAATAATACGAGTGAGTGGCACTCAGTTCAGCAAAAAAGCCTGATTTCCTGATGTAGACCCGCACACGAAGACTTTACCACCCTCCTGAACCTGAGATTACCCTCTTGCCTAGGTTCAGATGGCTAGACCAGGCTGGATTATGCAGATGAACTCCCGGAAGAGCCCAGTCTCAGGCCAATGGGAATCCAACATCGCACACCACCATTACCCAATCCCATAAAACTCATAGTGGGCGTCAACAGCTTCCTGGCAGCCTCGTCCATTGGCTTGCTCGCAGAGGAGCCATAGATAAAAATCCACCTCATTTAGGTAGTTCCTCTGACCTTTTCTATCCATCTGCTGCCTAGGGAATAAGTAGAAGAGTGTACTCTCCAGTTCCCTTGGTCATCACTTGAGCGCATCGAGCAGGAAGGTCTCAGTGCCTGTGCCTGAGATGTCAGACAGCCTCTGCATACTGGCCTTATAATGGACATTTGGTTTCTTAGAGTGTTGTATTTAATGTGAATGTCTCCTTTGACTGGGCGTTATTTTACAACTTTACCTCCAATTCTGACGCACTACATTCTAGTGGCGTTTTTACCAATTCACTACATACCAGGGTGACACTTGTGCACGCTTCTACACATGAGGCCAGTCTTGTATGGCACAGGTTCGGGCAGATCCTCTTATCAAACTAGCCTTTTGCGTCACTAAGCACTTTTGTGTCTCTAGCACTTCCATCAGTGGGCCCAGCTTTATCAGAACCCTTTCAGACTATCAGTAGGAATGAGTGTCAGGAAATGCCACTTAGCAAGAGCGTAGAAGCACTGGCTTCTCAGAAAGCGTGGTCTGCTTACCAGATCCCCTTCCATTAGGCTCCATGCCAAACGCACAGTGACACATGTGCCTGGCTGTATCAGTCTCTTGATCTGCAGCCCCTGCTCTACCAGTGGAATAGAGCAGTCGAGAGGTCCCAGGTGCCTTTTTGACAGCGGCCATGAAAGCCAATCCACTGCCGTGCAGCATTTATAATCTGCACCTCTGCTTCAAAACCACATCATTATGAGGAATTCTATTTTTTAATATATTTATTTACAGAAAGAGCAATGCTTTTGTGATCACAAAAGAACATAAATAAACATCAGATTTGATGGGAAGCAGTGAGCTTCTTACAATGGGGAGAGTTCAGGTGACATTCTGACCGGGTTGCGGAGGGGAGTAAATGTAACAGTCACCGGGGATAACACATTGGGGGGACTTACATAGATTAAGGACAATCAACAACAGACGTTTTTAAGTGCAGGTACGCGTTACGGCTAGCTATGTTAGGGATGTGATCATGAGGGTTGAAGCGTCTGAGCAGACGTAGAGATAATGTGGGAGACAAGCAGGTTATAGGTGGAGGAAAAATGTGAGCTCGAATGCAGATTAAAGGTAGATTAAGTGGATAAATCGGAGGCAAGGAGGTAGGCTTTCAATTTGAAAATCGGTGAGGACTGTTTCTCGAATATCTGGGGTAATAGAATTCTATGCAAGTAGAGCAAGAAAGCAACCGAGAGGAAGCACAGACAGTGCTAGGTGCCACAAGGGTAGACGTAGAGGCAGAGTGAAGATTACCAGAAGGCTTATAGAGTTGGATAGGAGGAGGATATATAGGGCTTCATTACGAGTTTGGTATTATCTGGCGGTAAATCCACCAAGACACCAAACTGTATGACTGGTATCACTACTTGGTCCAGTAGTATTACCGTGGAATTACAAGTGGCGGTAGGCGGTGTTAGTCCCTATTGCATTGGAGTCCATATGACTCCATGGGGGATTTTGGTGGAATTACTGTGGCAGTAGCTTCTCCAGCAGCAATTCTGCCAAAACATGGCAGAAAGACTGTGGATTTACATCCAGCTCATAGCTGGGGAAGTGCAACCTTCAGCTTTCTGCCAAAACCATAGTTCAGTGGCACAGTAATGCAGCAGTATATGGTAATACTGCTGCATTGTACCCACACCACCAAACTTGTAATGAGGCCCAGAGGATGTTGCCTTACCGTGGATAGATTTGTGAACTAGGATAAGACATTTTACTCTAGCCCTGTTTTGCATTGCCAACCATTCAGCCTGGTGGCGATAAGAGGAGGTAGGTGTCAAGTGATGGAGTACAAAAAGAGGCCTGTTAGCAACATTAATGAACTAGTCAATAGGACAGAAAGCATAAAGACAAGAGTGGTTAAGAGATGCTTGGCAGGAGGGGTCTGATTTTCCTAATTTGTAGGAGGTTGAGGCAAGCTACCAACACAGTTTTGGATATGAAAGTAGAGTAAGTGTCAGAAGAGTCAGAGATAACAATGAGGTTTCCAGCTGAAGAGTAGGGGGAGAGTGTTCAGCTCGAACTGGATAGGCATAGGAGGAGATGAGAGAGATTATTTGGCAGGGAAGAGGAGCACCTCTGTTTTGGAATAGTTTGTACATCAGAGCGCGTAAAACCATCCAATAATTAATGGCAGAAAGTCTGTTGATCAGAGGAGAGTTCAGAAAAAGAGAAAACTGTGCAGCCAGTCAGATAGCACAGGGAGTAGAGCGCTGCTTGAACATCTGTGCGGAGCCTGCCCCCCGTATGTTCGAATCCTGGCAGGGCCAAACTTAGCCTTTCATGCTTCTGAGGTCAATAAATAAGCACCACACACCACAGGTAATAATAATAAGTGCTCAGATGCCAGAGGGTTCATAGCGCTATATAAATGCAAATAATTATTATAGAAGATTTGTGTGTTGTCTGCAAAGAGTTGGCATGAGAACCCAAAGGATGAAATTAGTGACCCAAGAGCAGAGGTGTAGAGGGGAGAAGTTCCAAGACAGAGCCATAGAACACCAACTGTTACAGGGGTGAGTTGAGAGGTGTTGTTGTTCCAGGAGACAGAGAATTGGTGAGGTGCAAGGTTGGATTCAGTCAGGGCAAGGGCTTGATCACAAATGCCAAGATGAGGCAAGAGTATTAATTAGATCAGTGTTATCAAGTGTCGAAAGCAGGCAGAGGGCAAGTCAAGGAGAAGGATAGAGGATAGGTTGGAACGCTTAGCAGAGTCAATTAAGTTGGAGGCATTCGTGAGAGCAGTTTCCGTGGAGTGAAAGGAGCGGGAACCTGCTTGAAGTGGTCTCCAAGGTTTTGTCGTCTAAGAAATTGGTAGGACAGTTAAACATAACACTTGCCAGCACTTTAGAGTAGTGTGGAAGGAGAGACAGTGTGAAGGTTTGCTGACACGTTCAGGTCGGCCCATTGCTTTTCCAGTAGAGGGATGACTGCATTTGTCTTTAAAATAAAGGGAATGCAAGCAGGGTCAAAGGACAGGTTGAAGATTACTGCAAGGTGAGAAGCCACTTAAGGGGAAATAGACTTGACTAGCTGTGGAACACGAGGGACTGATTGAGCATAAGAGGGGTTACGCTTCATCACTAGAGATAGGACTTCAATATTCATTTGACTAAAGTGGGAGATGGAGACAGAGGAAGATGGTAAAGTGGGCAAAGTATTCAGGTAGGTCATTAGCTCTGGGATTGGCGTTCATAATCATATGTTTAAGTGGAGTGAGTCTAGAGTGCCCTGTAGCTGGTGAAGATGGTTGGAGTGAGCGTCGGTGGGATAGAATTCCCATTGCCACTCCATCAAGAGAGGACTTGAGAGTGTTCAGGGCAGAGAACTAGAGATGCAGGTCCTCATGTGAGTGGATATGCCTCTATTTGCGTACCAGCCGACGCATGTCTGTGCAGAGGAAGTGTATGAATGGGGTGACCCATGGTTGAGGACAACACTGAGACGTGGGGGTGAAAGTTAGCAGTGGGAAGTGAGAGGCGCACAGGTCATATCGTAGGGATTGGAAATTGGAGCAGGCAGTTATAGTGGAAGAGGCATCAGGTGTTAAGGAGGAGAATGAGGACTGTAGTTCCGAGTGAAAAAGGAGGAATGGCAGAAGGTGTGAATGTCCTTTAGTAATCGGTGAGGCAAATAGTGAGCAGAGGTCAGAGGGTGGAAAGGAGATGGGTTGCAAACAATGGAGTGATCAGATATTGATGGTGTGACAGGAGTATTAGTGGCTGAGAGCGAGGAGATGAATGAAAGAGCCAAAGAGTTACCCCTGGTGTGCATTGGATAGAGTGCAGAGCTTGGTAATTAAGACAAGCCTGAAGTTCAGATTTCTGAGAAGTGGTTGCAGAGGGAAGGTTAAAGTCACCTAAATGAATGAGGTGATGTTTAGTGGAAAGGGAATAAAGGAGTGGCCACGTTAATCAAAGAATGGTCCAGTGGGCCCAGGAGAGCGATAGATGGAGATGATGTGAACCAAGTGAGGCAGAGCAATAACAGAGAGGGTGAATTTAAAACCAGTAGGAGAGGATGTTATATTGGAGATTAGTGCTGTGATGGGGCGGGAAGAGAGGTGTTTGGTGCCTCTGCCACTGCTAGTTAGACAAGGAGAGTGAAACAAGGATAGTTTGGAGTCATGTAGGGCTACCAGGGTGGCAGTGTAAGATGGAGAAATCCAGGTTTCAATGATAGCACGAATATCTAGGGTAGGAGAGCTGGCATGAAAGTAGCCTGTGATAAAGGAGGTGTTGTTGCATACAGACTGAGTGCAAGCTTCAGTTGATGCAATAAGAAAGTAGAGGAGTTGAGTCTCGGAGGAAGAGCGGCAAGGTGTGTAGGTGTTAGAGTTGGTGTGGGTTGCTCATCGGCTTTTATTATTAGAAAAGGGAGGTGCAAGAGAAATTAAGTAGTGGGAGTCTCGAAATGGGAGTTTTATGATTGGGATAGGAGAGGAGGAAAGTGGGAGTCTCGAAATGGGAGTTTTATGATTGGGATAGGAGAGGAGGAAGTTGTAGCTTGATTAGAGAAGGCCTGAGGACAGGTGAGTAAGAGAAGCAGCAGGAGTGAATGCATTATAGGTGGGTACCGCAGTGTGGAGATACAGCACAGTAATTAGCGAGCAAGGGGTGCTCATAGGGGCAGCAGGTAGGAAGGCAAAGTAAAGGTCATACTTAACGATTCAAAGAGGCTGGTCAAGGACTGTTCTTGGCCTTCTACTGTTCTGCCCTTTACTGGGATGCCACAGGCTGGATGCCCCTAGGAATTCAGATAAAACATCACCTGATCCCCTAGTCAATCAGTGTTTGGTCTCTTTGATTTTGTCCCCAGAATGGGGTGATTTCTTCTTGTTTGGTGTTGCCAGAGGAGTCGTTTGTGGCCTTTATCTGGAGGTTGAGCCAAATTAAGATGGTCACAGGAAGTGATCTCACAGATAGGAAGTGATTTAACTGACAGGAAGTCATGTCATCAACAATAAATGAAGCCACAAGCCGGAAGTGACGTGACACACCAGAAGTGGCATCACATGCTCTTGTCAATCAGTGGTTAGTGTCTATGATTCATTCCCCTGAGGTTGCTGGGACGAGGTGATTTTGTCTTGTTTGGTGTTCCCAGAAGAGTCTCTTGCTGGTTTTGGGCCACCCTGGTGGAAGTTTAATCATTAAACATAAGGCATAACTGAATTTGGGGTATGATGGATGGTATTTGTCATAATTATTAAAAGACATCTGATTTGAATTATGCCCATGTTAACTCTGAACCCAGTTCAGCTATGCAAGGGTTGTGTGTAATATTGTCAGACAGCCTGTCTCTGCCAAACAGCTGGACAAGAGACTGAAAGACTATGCCTCTCTTGTGATCCTTTGTGAGGTCAGGTAACACCTTTCCTCGGTGTGGTAGACCCTCAGCAAGAGATGGCCAGGGAAACATGAATCAATGGGCACACTCTAAACTGAAGGACTAGCCTTACACCAGGGGTGTTACATTCCAAAAGACCTTTGATGATATGGTTCTGAGGAAGGGGTGGGGTCGATGTTGTCAGAGCGAATTCTGCACAGTTGGAGAAGGATGCCACCATCTTGATGTTCTCTGTACCTCTTCCTTCCTGTCCCCTACACTTCCTTTAGCCTAACACACTCTGGATATTATGCAAGAAGGTAAAGATCACTTGTCACAAGGACAGGGATTGGACCCCTTGCTTTTGTCCTATCCCCTGTAGACATGGACTGAACGAAGAATTCATTTGGACCTCTTTTGGGACAGATGACTGTTAGGCAGAAACCTGTGCAGTTCTCTTAGGGACCACTGCAAAACGTATAGGACTACAGGAGTAAGCAGTAAACAGAATTGGTAGCAGTCTGCACCACCCAGATTTACCTGGTAGCTGTGGCTGAGCAGTCAGACTTCTCTCAAGAAGAGTTAGGCAGTATATAAAGTATACACAATAGGGGCTAAAAATACAGTAGCACAAGCAAACACTGACCAGAGCTTTGGTATAAAAGTATATCAATATTTATTTAAAAACACACTTGTGAAAATACACTGGCAATATTATATCAAGCAAGTTCAAACACAGTCACTATAAGTATATACACCTCCCTAGTTAATTATTCGACAAGTCTAGGTTAAGATACCACTTATTTAGCAAAACAGAGGTGAGCGCGTAACCGTAGATGGCATTCCAATAATTTGTTTAAAAAGGGAGAGAAAAGGCAGAGTAGGAAAATAGGACAGTACCAACACTTTTAAGAAACCACAGCAAGTCAAGAAAGGCAGGGTCTACTGTAGAGCAAAAAGTTCATAGGCCAGGCCCACTCTTGGAGAGAGCAAGGCGGAATGTGCCCAAGATCACACAGTGGAAATGCACTCAAAGTCTTTGCAGGAAAGTCAAAAAGAGGTTGGATCCGTTCAGAAAGGCAAAGTTAACAGGTCTAAGGTCAACCCAGTTAGAAAGTCAAGGATTTACTGGACACCTTGGACAATCTGTTGCAAGGGAGACCAGGTGGGACACAGTACCTGAAATGATGAGAAAGCTCCAGCGGTGGCAGTTGTTCCTGGCAGCGGGTGCAAGTCATGGCTTCAACCAGAGGAAGAGAAGATCTCGACGAGGAAGAAAGCGGGAGGTCGTTGCACTGCCTGGGAAGAAACCAGCTGCGGAGTTTCCCGATTAAAAGGTACGACCCTTTTATTCGCGGTAGTGGTGAAGCGTGGCTATCTGGCCGCCGGGGTGCTTGGCACGGGCGATTCGACCACAAAACGTTCCAGGAAGGCGAAAAAAGGCATACTGGTTGGTCCCACCAGCTCAAAGGGAAGAAAACTCTCCTGGAAGAAGATCTGTCGTCGGGGAATGGGTGAGTTGGTACAGAAGGGCTCCACCGGTGGTGTCGTCATTGTAGATGGCTCAGCTTCTCCCCTCTTCGGATTCCTTGAAGTTCCAGTCCCCAAAGCCCTGCTTTTATGCAGAAAAACCCCCATTCAACAGCCTAGATGCCACTCAAACATGCTAAGTGAGCCGGGCGGCTCACCACTGGGCCAATCACACAAGAGTGCGACTTGAGTTGCCAAGGCAACTCAGTCCAGGGTGCCTAATTCCCCTCCCACACATCCTGTAGACCCCAGACAGAGTGGCACCATTTGGAAGGCTTCTGTGGAGAAGCCTGCCAAAAAGTCGAACAAAGGGCTCGACTTGGCTTAGAGTTTCAGAGGCAAACATAAATACCATTTTAAAATCGAGTCCTGGCAAAAAGACCCAACCGGGGAATAAATATTAAATAAATAACCCGGCGGTATCTTTAACATTGCACCAAAAAGTGGTGCGTTTAAAATGAATGGGAAAATCCCATAGGAACTATTCCGGTGGAATATTTCGCGTGGTATCCACTGCCACCAGCCAGAACTCAACAAGGGGGGACTGGACAGTGCCCCCTTGGATAACAGACCCAGGGGCCATCGAATTACCCCTACCAGTACTTCCACAATATGATGGTTTGTACTGGTTCTGTTCGCAATTTGAGACTAGTAAAGCCAATGGTGACTTTACATGCCCTGGGAGACAGTAGTCAGTCCCAGGGTATGGAGTCTATGTTTGGGGGTCATTATGACACCCCTGTGTTACTGCACGGAGGGTGCTGTGTAACACACATACCAAAAACACATGAAGTCCTATGGAGTGAAAGACCCCATAGCCCATAAAACACATTTACAGTCAAAGGACATTCTCAAATCATGCCTAAGAGTGGGAGAAAAAGAGTCTCACTCTTAGCAGGAGAGAAAAAAAAACAAAAATCCAACAAAGCTGCTGGGGTACTTACTAGGTTTGGGAAATTAGCCTCAACAGAGAATTCTCCATAACACTCGCCCCCCCCCCCAGACTAAGGGACAGGAGGATTTAATCCACACGTGGATGAATCTCATAACTCTAGTCGATGACATACATCCTAGAGAGTGAACAACAAGGATACAGAACTTAATCTGAACCTAGGTGTGCTACCCCTCGCTCTCCAAACGGAGTTGCTTCAATTTTGTGTAAATATAATATATAATTCCATCAATTTCAAAATCAAAACTCTGATCAATTGTTAAAATCATGAAGATTGTCATCTTTTTATTGCTGAGGCTTGGGCATCATGCACTCAATTAGCGCCATACAAGTTTGTTATGCCAATGCATTTCGGACACAGTCCGTCATCAGGGCTCTAGGCGCTCTCATTTATACTTTAACAAACAATAAAACATAACAAAAACCATCGACATATTTTTAGACCAAAATGAACAACATGTCATTAATGTCAATAATAACCATGTGTATATCGTTTTGTCGCCACCAATCAATTCAATTGTCATAGTACATTGTTGTATATCACGGTTGTTTTTTACATAGATAAATCGTAATGCGTGAATTCAAATATTCAATTTAGTGCAACATATATTATAAATTGAGTCTGATCATATTATATCAAAAGGTAGAAATTAGGTCACATACCATTGTTGCAGGTTTCAAATTCCCCAGGTGTGCCTCATCGTAGGTAAGTAAAAAAAAAAAAAATTAAATGCACGTGAGTTTTTAAATCGGTCATCTATTACGTTTTCACTCATTGTTCAAAGCATATCAAGTACCTCTTAAGTGGCTATGCTAGCCTCCCTCCTTTTGTGATGCTCCGTGATGCCTCAAAGTCATATGTTCACGGTTGACCTATAAAAAGTCATCGTGTTATGTTAGTGTGCACCTCGTGTCTGGTTATTCATTAATTATCATCCTTTGGACCCTTGCTTCTCTGTGTCAACCGTCAGCAACTCGCTTATCCCGTATCGTGAAAACCCGCGTTCTCGCTGAACGCCGGTTTTCACTGTTTCGGTACGTTGCTATGCAACCCGCGCGTGCGCTGATGCTTCGCCGGCGCTTACTTTCGTTTTGTCATACTCGCCGCGCACCGGCTCTTCTGTCAACAACACCTATTAAAGTGACAGTATCATTGCTGCTCTTCATCCGAGTGCAGTATCATTGTAGGCTCAATGTAACAATAATATTCAAAAGTTGTGTTTGATGGGTAACATTAAGATGCTATGTTTACATGGACCTCATTATTACATCAATCCAAGAAGTTAACTTTGAATACTCAGCAGTGCCAACCCTTTCCAATGCAAATACATCCTAGAGAGACCATAAGCATTTTGGTGGTGACACCCTGACCTGTGCTCAATGGTGAAATCAAACCCTTGCAGGCAGATTGACCATCTGAATAGTTTTGGATTTTCCCCCTTCATTTGTATCAACCATCTCAAGGGTTGGTGGTCAGTCTGAATGACAAAAGTACAACCATACAAGTATGGCCTAAACTTCTTCAGAGCCCACACAATGGCAAACACTCTCTTTCAATTGTTGCCCACCTTGTCTCAGGAACCTTCAGCTTTCTACTGATGAAGCAAATGGGGTGCTCCCTACCTTTCCCATCCAGTTGGCTAAGGACTGCACCTATACCTACGTTTGAAGCATCTGTCTGTACAATGAAAGTTTGGTGGTGGTCAGGAGCTCTCAGTACGGGTGCTTGGCAAAGAGCTTTCTTCAAGTTTTCGAAGGCCTGATTGCACTCCTCATTCCATCTAACCTTCTTAGGGAATTTTGGAGAGGAGATCACATTCAGTGGAGAAGCTAAGGTCCCATAGTTCTCAATCAAATTCCTGTAATACCCAGTGAGGCCTAAGAAGGCTCTCACCTGGGTTTGAGTAGTAGGTGTTGTCCAATTTTGCACAGCTTCAATCTTACTGAGCAAAGGCCTTATTTCTCCACCTCCTACCTCATGCCCAAGGTAGACCACTTTACTCTGTCCAATCTGGCATTTGCTTGCCTTTATGGTCGGGTTGGCCTTCCCAAGAGCCTGCAAAACATGCCCTAGGTGGTTAACATGCTCTTCCCAGGAGTGGCTGAACACTGCAATGTCATCCAAGTATG
The DNA here is from genome assembly GCF_040938575.1 of Ambystoma mexicanum. Classification (NCBI taxonomy): domain Eukaryota; kingdom Metazoa; phylum Chordata; class Amphibia; order Caudata; family Ambystomatidae; genus Ambystoma; species Ambystoma mexicanum. The sequence continues at coordinate 68,410,653 of NC_090923.1, read as the reverse complement.
CCATGCAGAAGTCCTCCATCCCATCTAGAACCCGATTTACCATCCTTTGGAATTTAGCAGGTGCATTTTTCAGTCCAAAAGGCATAACCTTAAATTGGTATAAGCCAACAGGGGTAGAAAATGCAGTTTTCTCCTTGGCATGGTCTGTCAGGGCTATTTGCCAATAGCCTGACGTTAGATCAAATGTGCTGAAGGAACTTGGCTGCACCAAGTCTATCCACTAACTCATCTGTTCTAGGCAAAGGATGGGCATCAGTCTTGGTGACTGCATTAAGAGCTCTATAATCCACACAGAATCTCAATTCTTCGGATCCTGCCTTTGGTACTAACACAACTGAGCTAGACCATGGACTAGTAGAGGGCTCCATTACCCAGAGGTCAAGCATCTTGCTGACCTCCCCTTTGATGTGGGATCTTACATTCTCTGACATTCTGTATCCTCTGCTTTTGACTGTCAGACAGTCACCAGTAAGTATATCATGCTGGCCCCAAGGGGTCAAGCCTGGGGAAAGTGAGAACATGGAGGTAAATTGATTTAACATAGATGTGCACTCCTCTTGTTGCTCAGGTGTCAGATTTGAAGAGATTTACTCCTTCAATCTTTTCATCCAAGGGTAAGCCTCTGAGGAGATCAGGGAGAGCTTCACTCTCTTCTTCCTCTTCTGATGAAGCTAGAAGCAAGGCTCCTACTTCAGGCCTGGAGAAATACACCTTTAGTCTGTTGGTGTGGAAGACTCTGGGAGCCTCCTTGGGATTGCCCAAATCCACCAGATAGTTCACCTCTCAAAGTTTACCCACAACCTTGAAGGGTCCCATCCATTTATCTTGCAAGGCCCTCTGCCTTGTTGGAATCATAACTAGAACTAGCTGGTCTTGAGTGAACTCAACCATGTTAGCCTTTTGATCATGCCAATGCTTGACCAAAGCTTGTCCAGCTTTCAGGTTATCACTAGCTTCTGCCATCATGTGTGACATTCTCCTCCTGAGACCTATCACATAGTCAGTCACTCTGACTGGCTTGGGGGAAGGAGCACTCTCCAACCCCTCCTTAATCAGGGCCAATGGACCTCTGACGGAATGGCCATAAAGAAGTTCAAAGGGAGAATAACCTACTCCCTCCTGAGGGACATCTATATAAGCAAAGAGAAGGCATGGTAGTAGAAGGTCCCACTTTCTTTTAAGGGGTTCTTCTAAAGCACCTATCATGCTCTTCATGGTTCTGTTGAACCTTTCTACCAACCCATTTGTCTGAGGGTGGTATGCGGTTGAGAATTTGTAAGTAACTCCACAGGTTTTCCACATGGCTTTCATGTAGTGGGACATAAAGTTTGGCCCCCTGTCAGAGATTACTTCCTTAGGAAACCCAACCCTGGTAAAAATACCAAGGAGTGCTTTAGCCACAGCCTGAGCTGTAACAGTCCTCATAGGAATTGCCCCAGGGTATCTAGTGGCATGGTCTACTACAACAAGGATAAACTTGTTGCCTGAGGAGGTTGGAGGATCAAGGGGACCAACAATGTCAATCCCTGCCCTCTAAAATGGGACTCCCACTACTGGGAGAGGCACGAAAGGTGGCACATTCTTGGAACCAACCTTACCAGAAGTTTGGCAGGTGTGGCAGCTGTTGCAAAATTTATCTACCTCAGCCCCCATTTTTGGCCAATAAAAGTAGAGTGAGAGCCTTTCCTTGGTCTTCTTGAAACTCAAGTGACCAGCCAAAGGAATCTCATGGGCTAGTTGCAAGAACTGTTGTCTGTTTTCTTGAGGTCCTACAAGCCGCTTGTAGTCTCCAGGTGCAGACTCAGTCGGTTCACTGTAAAAGAGGCCATCTTCCCAGTGTAACCTATACTTCCCAGGCTCTTGCACATCAGCCTGAGAAGCTGCCTGGTGGCAAAGACCTTCCAGAGTTGGACATTCTCTTTGTCCCTTACTGAAGTCTGCCCGGTTGGGTCCACCTTCTGCCAGTAAATACTGCAGCTCAGGATGGTCAACTAGATTCAGATCTCCAATAAGTCCTTGGCCTTCTACTGCTCTTCTTCAGAGTCTAGTTCAACCATACAGGGTTGTACCTCCCTCTCAGCCTCAGCTGGAGGTGGAGTTACTGGTGTAACTTTGGACAACCTAGGGGGAAGTCCTTGTTGGAAGTACTGGAGTGCTTGTTGCTGGCTTCTTCTTAGAAGTCTTGGGTTGCCCCTTTTCTTCTGCTGATTTAGAGACTGCAGTAAGTAGCTCCCGTGGAGAAGGAGTGATATTTTTCTTCATCTCCAGAGAAGAACCTCTCATGGTTTTCTCTCTTGCAGGTCTGGTTAGCTCCTGTAACCTTTTACTAGGAGGTCTGGGAGTGTGTTACACTACTCCAAGAGTTTTCAGGTCATTACCCAACAGAACCCTTCCTGGTACCTCACTTTGTACACTGACAGGTATCTTCACAGTCATATCATTGCACTGAATGAGAACTGGTAATTGGGGAAGCATCTGCACAGGCCCTCCAGCTAACTTGATGAGGCGTTTGGGTGCCTTAGCAACATCCTCTGCCTTGAAAAATGATTCATGCACCACAGTTATGCTGGCCCCAGTGTCCCTAATAGCAGGAGTCTCCTGACCATTCACCTGGACACTGTCCTTATAATACTCTTTAGTACTATCTGGGATAGAATTATACACATCTAAATTCCGTTGTTCCCACAACCCCAGGGACACTAAAGAAACACTGGCTGAGACTCCAATGGGATCATCAGCCAGTAGTAGAAAGTTTCCACTGGCCGTTTGTACTTCCTCCTCTGGAGCGAAGGCTAAGGAGACAGTGTGGACCCCTGAAGGTTTACCCTTACATCTGGGATCCCCCTTCACATGGTCAGTAGAGCCACAAACATAGCATTTACCAAATGCTTTTTGGAATGGTGGCTTGTTCTGACCTCCTTCTGGTTTGGCACCAGAAGGTACACTAGCCTGATTTGGTTTCCCTTGTGGCTTACCCTTATTGTTTTTTTTGGGGCCCTCTTTGGGATTGGAATTATTAGAATTCTCTTTGGAGTCCTTTTTAGGGAGTTTCCCCTCATCCTTTTTCTGAGTTGCCCCAGAGTCCTTGTGAGTAGCCATGTTGGCAACCCACAAGTCAGCAGCCTTAGGTAGTTTTCTGGTGTCGGTGTAGAAAAACGGACACCTCTCATGATTGACGGCAAACGTATTTTGGTGGCCGTGGGCCAACCGTCTCATATACATAACGATAGAAATACAGGTTTCCAAGTTTGACCAATGAGCGGCCATTTTGATGTAACAAGAATCGCCATTTTGCTCTAACAATTGCTCATTGCTTTCTGTTCAAACTGCTTTGCAGCTTCGGTTTGCCAATTTTGCTTATTCTGCTGACTGTTAACACTGTTGTCTAAAACGTGAAAGGGCAAGGCCGTGAGGCTAATAAAGAGTTTGCTGAAACACAACATGGGCAGCCCAGAGAGGAATGCCCAGCTCCGTCCCGGGTGTAGCCTTGAAGGAGAGCCGCAGGGCGTTTAATCATTTCACAGCTGCCAGCCAGTCTCGTTATATGGTAGAAAATGTTAGAATAAGGCAGCTAGAGGCCTGTATTATGCACCTCTTACGCCCCCCCCCCCTTTTCTAGCCCTGTAGAGCGTGTCGGCTCCCAGGACACGAATAGCAACTCAAAGATAGTAAGGTCTGTAATTTGACTCTTCCCCCGTATATAGCTTGCTTACAAGAACAGAAGCACGATGTTCTGTTCAATGAAGAAGTCTGTCTCTACACTTGCAAAATTGCATATTGTTGCATATTGTTACTAGAATAGATATTTGAAGGTGTCATATTCGTCGAAATTGTCCATCATCACACGGAGTTCAAAGAAACCCAATAAAGGGCGGTGCTAACATGTCATAGCTGATTATAAGATGTGCATTTTGTATATATGTAACTGATGTATGTAATTCGCTCTCTTGCGTCCCTCGAGGTCTAGAGATACACGTTGCGGGGCGTGAGACCGAGTTGGCCAACTGAGACTCTTTTGCTTTGCAACAAACCCTAGCTTTGGGAATTCAACCTCGTGTCTGGCGTATCTATCATGTGTGGTGACTTGCCTTGTTTCCATAACGCGAGGGACCCCTAGGGGCCCCCTTTCACTGGAATCAAACTCCTTTGAATCAGCCAAGTGCTGTCTGAGCTCAGGAGAGCAGGAATCATAAATTGACTCCAACATCACAAGTTTCTTCATTCCCTCATAAGTGTTCACCCTGTAACCCTTAATCCATCCTTCCAAGTTCTTCAAACTTTCACTCACCCAGGTAGCCCAAGGGGTACCATCATGCTTTTTGAGGGTCCTAAACCTCTTAACGTACTGGGAAGGGGTCTTACCAAATCTAGCTATTAAAGCTAGCTTCACACATTCATAATCCTTCTTATCCACCTCCTCCAATTCCATTGCCACATCAAATGCAACAGGGGGGAGCCTAGAGAACAACCAAGGAAGTAACTAATTCCCTGAGATGTTCTGGAGCCCATGATGATACTCAAACATAGCCAACCAATCTAACACATCCAATTTAGGCTCATACATACCCACAATCTCTTTAGGCATCCGGGGTCTTTTGGGACTGGTACTCCTAAAGGATCCGGAGAGAAGTATTTTCAACAGACAATTTCTTCATCTCTAGCTCTTGCTTGAGCTACATTTCTCTGAGCCTTAGTTCTTGGTGCCGTTGCTCTGTTTGAGCATCAAGTCTTTTAAACTCCAATTCAAGTTTCATTTTCTCTAGTTCCATACATTGAGGACTAAATGTGGGACCTGGTAAAGGTCCAGTAAGTACAGCTGGTAGAGCAGATAGAGGCCCAAGGGGGACAATCACAACAGCCTCACCCTCCTCTTCTGACTCTGCCTCAAGATTTTTAATACTTTGATCAATATCAATATCATTACTGCGATCTACAATTTCTGGGAGAATAAGACAGTACCAACACTTTTAAGACCCCACATTAAGTCAAGAAAGGCAGGGTCTACTGTACAGCAAAATGTTCATAGGCCAGGCCCACTCTTGGAGAGAGCAAGGCGTAATGTGCCCTAGATCGCACAGTGAAAATGCGTTCAAAGTCTTTGCAGGAAAGTCAAAAAGAGGTTGTATCAGTTCAGAAAGGCAAAGTTAGCAGGTCTGAGGTCAACCCAGTTAGAAAGTCAAGGATTTACAGGACACCTTGGACAATCTGTTGCAAGGGAGACCAGGCGGGACACAGTACCTGAAATGGTGAGAAAGATCCAGCGGTGGCAGTTGTTCCTGGCAGCGGGTGCAAGTCGTGGCTTCAACCAGAGGAAGAGAAGATCTCGACGAGGAAGAAAGCGGGAGGTTGTTGCACTGCCAGGGAAGAAACAAGCCGCGGAGTTTCCCCCGATTAAAAGGTACGACCCTTTTATTGGCGGTAGTGGTGAAGAGTGGCTATCTGGCCGCCCGGGTGCTTGGCATGGGCGATTCGACCACGAGACGTTCCAGGAAGGCGAAAAAGGCAAACTGGTTGGTCCCACCAGCTCAAAGGGAAGAAGACTCTCCTGGAGGAAGATCTCCTCTGTCGTTGGGGAACAGAGGCGTAGTCAGGGTATCTCTAAATGTCCACTCAGCAGTGCTGTGTTGGCATTTGCAGATGTTAATGCCACTGCAGTGGGCCCAACTACATTAGCTTCAGGCCCCACTTGTTAGACAACCCTGGCTACGCCTCTGTCGGGGAAGTGGCGAGTTCGTACAGCAGGGCTCCACCGGTGGTGTCGTCAATGTAGATGGCTCAGCTTCTCCCCTCTTCAGATTCCGTAGGTCCTGTGGCGACTGCTGCAGTTCCAGTCCCCAAAGCCCTGCTTTTATGCAGAAAACCCCCCATTCAACAGCCTAGCTGTCACTCAAACATGCGAAGTGGTGAGCCGGGCGGCTCACCCCTGGGCCAATCACACAAGAGTGCAACTTGTGTTGCCAAGGCAACTCAATCCAGGGTGCCTAATCCCCCTCCCACACATTCTGTAGACCCCAGACAGAGTGGCACCATTTGGAAGGCTTCTGTGGAGAAGCCCGCCAAAAAGTGGACCAAAGGGCTCAACTTGGGTTAGAGTTTCAGAGGCGAACACAAACGCCATTTTAAAACCGAGTCCTGGCAAAAAGACCCAATCGGGGAATAAATATTAAATAAATAACCCGGCGGTATCTTTAACATTGCACCAAAAAGTGGTGCGTTTAAAATGAATGGGAAAATCCCGTAGGAAATATTCTGGTGGAATATTTTGCGTGGTATCCACTGCCACCAGCCAGAACTCGAAAAGGTGGGGCTGGACAGTGCCCCCTTGGATAACAGACCCAGGGGCCATCGAATTACCCCTACCAGTACTTCCACAATATGATGGTTTGTACTGGTTCTGTTCACTATTTGAGACTAGTAAAGCCAATGGTGACACTACATGCCCTGGGAGACAGTAGTCAGTCCCATGGTATGGAGTCTATGTTTGGGGGTCTCGATGACACCCCTGTGTTACTGCACTGAGGGTGCTGTGTAACACACATACCAAAAACACATGAAGCCCTATGGAGTGAAAGACCCCATAGCCCATAAAACACATTTACAGTCAAAGGACATGCTCAGATCATGCCTAAGAGTGGGAGAAAAAGAGTCTCACTCTTAGCAGGAGAAAAAATAAAATCCAGCAAACCTGCTGGGGGACTCACTAGGTTTGGGAAGTTAGCCTTAACAGAGAATTCTCCCTAACAATGACCTTTCCGCAGCCCACTCCCAGTGAGGTGAAGATTGATTGATCTAAGGCAAAGGCAAATCCTGCTTGCTACCGACTCCCAGCACACACTGGGGGTGGTGCTGGAAAATGAGCTGGGCCTCTGTCATCTGCACCCGCACCCAGGACATCACTCATCGTGTCCCTAAAAGCCTGGATGGGGATTCACAGCAACTGAAGAAGCCAAGCAGCTGGTCCCCTTCATTTCTACTGCGTCAAACCACATCGAACTTTGCAGACCCTGTCCAAATGCATTCAAACCAACCGCACTAGTGCTGCTGACTTTGGCACTTATTCAAACTCGTTGAACTGCTGTTGCTGCACCCTCGAACCAGTTCTCCACTGCATCGTGTCACTGCCTCTGCTTCAACCAGAAACCCAGTACATGAAATAATTTGAATTGCTGTGGCTGAAACCCGCAGCATCTTCATCTTCAACCCCTAATCAAACATTAAACTGATCCTGATGCGCCATCAATCCATGTCATTAGAATGCCACATGAACTCCACAGGCCTCACTATGAGCCAGACTTGATGCCTGCTGTTGTGTACGTGATACACATGATGCGCATGCGCGGCCCTCGAGCCGGCGCATGCGCAGCTGTTAAATAAAGGCGGCGCCCGGCGGCAGTTGGAGCCGGAGCGCCAGAGCAATCGGACGTCTCCGTTGTGGGTTCGCGCAGGGCCCAGATACCGGGGGGGCACGCACTCCACCACCGTGTGCCCTCCGATCATCACACTGGCGACGAGGAGGAGCCACAGCCCACTCCCGTGCCCGGCAGCAACGGAGTGATTAGGTCCGCCGTGTTACGGACCGACGGAGCACCGGCGGCCATTTTCTTTACCCGCCCCGTCACACGTGACGATCGTGGTTGCGTCCCATCAGGGTGCTCGTGCGCCACTCGCCAACGGCGTCGGAGGAACAGACTAACAATTTTTGGAACGCCCACAGTCTTGCTGGCGCAAGACTGTGGCAACTAAGAAGAAAGAAGGGGATTTCGCTCCCTACACTACCGCAGACCCGAGACCGCCACCCAGATACCGGGGGGGCACGCACTCCACCACCGTGTGCCCTCCGATCATCACACCTGCTCCCCGTCCGGACCACCGTGCTTCACAGCCTCTGAACCTGATTTGAACTGCTCGCACAATGACAAGAAGCCTGGTTCAATGCTATCAAACCACCACAAACTGATTACAGTACTGTTGTAAGGCCCCAGCTTCACTGATCCATTTGTTGGGGCCATAGCAACTGTTTATGCCCCCCCACTTTTTGCAGATTTTTCAAAAAGCATATCCCTTTGAGAATTGTGGTGATTTATTGCGTGTTCCCGCCCTGCCCAGAGTGCTTGCAACTTTACATTCTGGTATTTTATTAAAGTTCTCTAGTGCAGTTTGTAATTAATTAAAGTATACATATTGTTATATTGTTATAGAGCCTTGATTGGACATTCCTTTACTATGGACTGCTGTCCTTTACTGTTTGATTCGCTACTGGATCACATTCACACTCCCCTTGAGAGTATATCCTTCCCTCAGCCCACGTTATCACCAAGGAGTTATGTCCCTTACCTGTGCCGGTTTCATTTTCATGATTGAGACGTTCTTGTTTTTTAGAAGTGTCAGGATTGGCTACTACTCACCCTGTAGTCCTGCAGGGCAGACGTCCTTTCGTCACAGAGTTCAATATGATAATCTTAGTAGTCCCAATAATGTCCAACAGCTCTTCAGCACTTCCCAAGACCACCACGCATCCACAACGCGACGTAATGACGAATCCAGTAGTTCCTCCATGAAAGTTCTGCTGGCCCATAAGGGACGTTCTCATCCCTTCATTTCCATGAAATGCTCTTCTGGTCAAAACACTGAAAGCTCTACATTCATCCCAACTCTCACACACCCTTATGCTGCCAATTATGTACATGTTGTGAGTGATATCTGTTAGTTTTTTTTAGTTCAGACTTTTCCTACTCTTCCCCTTTCCCGCTCACCTTGATCCCACTTCCTTTTCACCCCACAGCCAAAAACCTGGCTGCCACCCTGTGTGGGGTCAAAATTCCTTTACACCTAGGACTTTTGTGGTGGTGATGCGTGCAGTATAAGATACAAATAACATAAGAAGTGAAGGAGCACATCTTTATCAAACTCTACTCCGTTCTTCCTAACAGCGGGAGAGCCTTGATGCCCATAGGAAATAGCTTATGTCTTGGATCCAAGTGCAAAGAGTGTACAAGACAATGCAAGCGCCATGTTAGTGTTTACAATGAATGATAGAACAAACATATAAATGATTGAACACCCCCCAACCCCACACTTCCCGGTCACCTTTTCTTGAATTTCTATAATATGCAGGAGAAAAAACATCCAAAATCTTCGCAGTAGTTACATCTGGAATTAAATATGTTTTGACCAAAGAGAGCAAATCAAAATGCTGTGCAGGGAGCCCCTTTCTCTATCCATTTACCTACAACAGCCTTAGAGGCATGTGTTGCTTCCTTCCAAATGGTATCAGGTAACAATATCCCTATATATAGGGTAGCGGTATATAATGTCGCTGGGAAAAGGTTGTGGTGACATTATATAGGTGACCATATATATAGGGATGGGGAGCTGGGATGACCCCGCTCTCCTTGTTCCATGTAATAACGTCCCTGCAAATAACTGCAATTTTTCGTCAACTTTTTTGCATTGCGATATTTTTGAGGGGACTTTATTACATGGAACCTTCTGAATGCCACACACTAGCCCTAGCCTACCCTGTGGGGCTACCAATTTTCCATTATATATTTTGCCACACTTCCACTTGTGGACCATACCGATGGGCAAATAGATGTTTATTCGCTGGCAAGACACAGTAAGCTATGTGACCCTCCTGGGGGGGGGGGGGGGTGGAGGGAGGGTCCCATTCCATGGAACGTGTTAATCTCTGTTGTGTTGTCAGCTCTCACTTTTGCATTTCAGGAAGGGGCTCCAGACCCTCTTCTTCAAGGAATGGCTCCTCCTTTAAATCTAGTTTCACACCCAGACCACTCCCCACCTAACCAGAGACTGGATGATCTATCCCTCCCCGTCCCCTCTCCTGGTTCTTTGCACACCCCCCCCCCTATTGTTATAGCCCCACTCCCTTGTATTGACCCCTTGAGAGCTGCTTCCCTCCCAGTGTACTTCCCTCATGATTTATAAAGCACTCTATTGCTTCCCGAAGCTAGATCGACGCTCAATAATTACCCTCATAATAATATCACCAATCAATAAAGGGACTCTCACATTTCCAACAAGTGAATGTCTTCTACCTTCTATGGGATGTGCTGTATCACAAACTGGACAATTTTGCTTATAGGCTGAACAGCTGGAACATTATGAATGTACATCATTTTCATAAGTAAAAACGATTCCAATTCCAAATTGGTGATTGGTTGTTTTGTAGGGGCCTTTAAACCTTTTTATGATGGCAAAGCTATTCCCGTTGCCATGAAAAATCTATGCATAACAACATTATTTCCTATTGTTGTGCTTATTGGCCTGTTATTTATAGTGTCCATTAGGAGTGAAGGTGGGGGTACAGGCGAAGAGAACAAATCGGACATTGAATTAATTGGCAAGTCCATACAATCTTCTTCAGTACTCCTTGGTTTAGGATGAAGACCGCTTCTGCGGTACGTACATTGACATGCTGAAAAGCCAAAGACACCTCCAGAAAGACTCAAAAGCATCCTGTTTATTGTCTTAAATAATGATCATCTTCAAGTACTATTCTTCACATTCTTGACTGACTGGGAACATATGTTCCCTTTAATATACATTCCATGCATACAGTAGTGTAGGACTGTTTCCTTTTTCTAACAAAGTCCAGTCACGTGGCTTCTGTGCCTGGCCCACAGGGCAGAGTGTGATTTCGACCTGCAACAAAATACAATAACAATCTGTCCTGCCATACATTCAAATGCTACTTGGTGCACAAAGAGTCGTAGTCTTAGTTCAGATTGAACCGGTTGCTCCAAATATGTTCTGGACTATGACTCCCATGATCAATTACCACCGACTATGCTGGCTAGGGCTGGTGGAAGCTGTAGTCCAAAAACATCAGGAGAGCCAAAGGTTGTAGATCCCTGGTTCAGACACATTTAACAGAAAACAAAAGTCCTTCCTCGTCCCTGTGGCTGCAGCTAACTCCCCGTTTGATTTATTTTCAATTCTTCCCCATGTTTCTTCTTTTGTGCAAAGGCACGCTGAGTGCTCACCTGTGTCCTATTACTCATTCATACAGTCACAAATCTTTTTGGCCTGGGTATAGATATCGGTGACAACACTGTGCTCCTCCTGGAAGAAGCTTTGGCTATGGGGTTCGTGCCTTCCCTTGGCATACGTGGCTTTGGCATGATCCCTGGGTAGAGCCGTCCGCTCATCGTCCTCAGAGGCCGAGCTGTACACGGCAGCTCGATCAAGGTGTGAAAAGAACTGTCTTTTGCTCTCAGTTGTCATATCCAACAGGTCAAAGGAGTCACTGGAAAGGAAGCTGTCATCGCTGATGACGCTTGATGGTCGGCCACCAAAGAGGAGGAGATCCTTCAAAGAGTCAGACAATTTAAGTGTGGAGCAGTCAATGGGGAGATCCAGGCTGGTTGAGAACTTTCCGTTGCGTTTCAGAATTCCTTTCCGGCTGCGCTGGCCCTTCTCGGACCGCACGGGATGCTCTTTGCTCTGATCGGGTGTTGGTGGGCATACAGTGGATACGCCCCTCTCTGGCGAAGAGGAGTAGCCGGATTCCCTTTCATAATGTTTCTTGAGGATCCCTTTCCGCGGCAGGGTCATCGGGGATTCCCTCCTGCTGGTGCCCGCTCTGTCCAAGGAACCTGCCGACTGGACCTTACAGTCTTGCTTACCCTGCCCGTCTCCATAACATAGAGGAGACACATTTTCTGTGAATCTTGATGAAGTAAAAAAGGCACTGTCAAAGCTACTGCGCTTCTTGAGGATACCTTTGGGCTTCTTGCTAGTAGCCTTGGTAACAGTGTCCTGTTGGGGGTGCTTAATGTCATTTTCCTTCTTGGATTTCCTGAGGCCGGCCTCGTGCTCCTTTGACTCGTCGAGCCGGGGGCTGCTTTCCGGCGGGTGGATCGCCTCCCCGCAGAAACCCCTCCCTTCAAAACTCAAGGTGTTCTGGCAGTCGATGTAGCGGGCCAGTAGAGGAGAATGGCAATCCTGGGCCAAGTCGCAGTCGCACACCGCAGCTTCGAAGCCCCAGTTCACCCACCAGTGATTGGCAATGTCTTCGATTGTTGCTCTGTACTTGGCGTTCACCGTCAGCATCCAGTCGATCAGCCCGCAGGCGCCTGCAAGAAAAAAACAACAAACAGTCCCTTTGTTACCAGATTTGTACATTTGATATTTGAAACGCGAGCTCTGAGCATGCACACGAGGAATGCATAGCTTTTGTGGATGGATTGTGTTTTTCACTTGAGTTGACGTGCATGGCAAGGCTGGGTTCAATAAAGGCAAAGGAAAAAACGTTTTCTGTCCAAGAGAGACCCCAAACCCTGTTCAATTTAAAGGGAAAAGATATCTGACAAGATGTCAGTGTGTTATATTCTCAATTTTACTATGCAAGTTTGCACACAACACAAGGGGCACAACTAGACAAAAGCCTTATGGGGGTCAGAGGGAGAAGGGGCATGGTGGTCTGTCAATTTTTAGTGTACGGTGCATGTCCCCCTGGAGTGTGTCATAATCCTACGTGGGACTGAGTAGCGCTACAGTTGGAGTGTCTTTGAGGTGTCAGTAAGCCGGCAGATCCCCAGCAAATGACTACAAAATGTGCGACCCAAAATGTCCTGTGGCATAGTGTCACCTGACATAGCATCAATTAGCCTAACATCAAACGACATGGCATAACAAGGCATAAAAGCTGGAGGAAGAACGTTTTGCGTGGCCATAAACTAATAGAGTGAACCAACTGTGATGCTTCTAAAGGTTGCCTCTAGTTGTTATTGGTTGGTCTGTTAGGCAAGATATTGCAACAATAATCGCATCACGTGCTTTCTACCGCCCACCCTCACCAACAACAAATCTCAACACAACTTCACCAGAAAAACAACACAGATGCCACAACGGGGCGTAGAACGTCCAAAGACACATCTCTACACAAAACGTCCATAAATACCACACTAACCTACCAAAGATACACCTAAAACTATTTCCCCAGGATCATACACTTTGCGTAAGCAGTGAAGCCATGATGCGGGGATCCCACTCTGCAAAGTAGGCGCTTGACCACATAACGTCCAAGCTCTACCTGGTAGAAATATTTAGGTTTTGGCTTGCAAAGACTAGAATAATGCTGTTCTATTGGATTTATGTACACAACACACAATTCACATAGTAAAGCTGCTTACCAATATGTAAATCTTTATAGGAGCATGTCAAGCTAAAAGAATATCAATGTAGCTTTATTTTCCACATCCTGAACGAAAAATAACTTTCAACACTCAATGATCCACACTAAACGAAATTGCGTAACAAGGTCACCTAGTTACAGAAACCGATGGTTACAAGTTCCCAACTTTCTGTACCATGATGCCAACAACATTTCAGTATTCACATACAAACAAACCCTTCTTATATGGTTAAAGCCAGTGGGCTTCTTAGACATGAACTAATCTTTAAAAGAGCTTAATTGTATTGGTAGAAGACACTTCATATGTACTGCAGACAGACAATTGCTAAGTAACTGGAGTTGCGTGGGGTCTTCCAGCTGGAGGAAAAGGCCTCTCCCAGGGGCAATTGCCTAACCATTCACGCATTAGACAGCTACAGAGGGTGATACAAGGAATGTGTTACACAAGTGGTGGCGAGTCCATTGGTAAGTTTCCCCACACAGCTACATTGTGTTCTGCTCATGACAGCCCCATGACAGGGTCTTTAGGGCGGGGACTTGGATCTGCCATTTAGAAAGCAATAGTGCACATCTCACAGTGCAGCGTGTCAATTACTTCTTAACAATGAAGTGATAATAAAACAGGAGAGGAAAGGTGCAGTTACTTGGACAGGGTAAGTAGGAGTGTTTCAATGTAATAAGATCGGTGAAATAAATACCGTTTTTGAAACAATCTTTATTTTCTGACGTCAAAATCAGTTCCCACTAATGGAACTCCAGTTCTAGTAAATTTGGTGACACCGCTGACTGGTGCTCAGGGTGCAGTTCAGTAGCGTTTGAGGGGTGCCTGTGTGGAGTAGGCGGACTGAGAAGCGGGGTAGGATTGGGGTGGGAGAGGAAGATAGCAAAGTCATGGGAGGTGGCAACTTGGCCCACAAGGCCTGTTCTGAATATTGTGGAGTGTTTGTTGCCTTGTGACAGATTGCCACACCTGCCTAAAGCCATTGCTATTCTAAATCACCATGCTCTTGCAGAGTATATGCATAAGGCTGACAATTAATAGTAAGAGCGATATAAGCAATCAAATGAAATCATTGTATGTAAAGTATCCCTACCATTCCCGGATTACTCGAGTATGTGCTTAGAGAAGGTAGCACTGTACCACATATAGAACCTGTAGCGGTGGAGGGTGTGCCACAAGGCAGTCCTCCCATGTCCAGGATATTTCCAAGAAGTAAAGCCTGGCTTTGAGCTCCAAAGACATGGAACACAGCTTGCATCATGATGTGACCTTTCCAATCGCAAGCAATCCCGAGTTATGAACTAGCTGAATAACAGTGACACCGCTCAGACGCAAACGCTTCTCCCGCTTGAAACCTTCAATATAGGATGAACATTTCCGAGGAAGCCCAAGATGCTGCCCATCAATTTCCCCTTAAAGATACTCAAAAGGGGACGGCTGGCAATGGCCGAAGACTCCAAAGTCTCCCCGACATGCTGGAAGACAATAGCAGGACCCGGGATTGTGGGTAAGCAACAGATATAGTAACCTCCTTCCCCAAGCATTCAGGTCCGGAACCTTGGAGGAAACACGTGGGTAGGAGGAAAAGGCATTATACCCAAGAAGCAAAGAGATCCTGTCAAGTCTGACCAATCCTACTTCATGAACTCTGAAACAGTTCACTCCCTCTCGCAGAATCCCTCAGACAAAGGAGACGCAGTGCCACAGCAACCTGAAACTACACTCGCAACCCCCTTATGTGGGTCACTCGCTGCGGGAGGAGTTCAGTCTCCGCTCAATTTGCCTTATGCAATGTCAGAAGCACTAGCCCCAGGACTGCTAGCCCTCTACCTACTTACGTCCTTGTCACTGTATTGTCAGTCCAGAATATCAGTGGCCCCCCCCTCTCAGCTGCGACACAAAAGACCAGAGGATAACAAAGGCTGTAGTCGGCTCCTCCCGTTAGAGCGGCCAGAGATCTTCCAGAAAACCCCACCTCCTATGGCAACACAATGACCTCCAGCAAGCTCACATGGCTGACTGCCTGCATCTTTTGTGAGGACGTTCCTCACCAGCGGTGGAGGTGGAAAAAGATGGCTAAGACCTTGATCAGCGTATACACGTCTTGACTTAGTGATTGATCGATTCAGGTAGAGCGAGCATCCTCCCGTGCCCAAGCCTGACGTTTTGTATAATGAACTGCTTTGAAGAATGTTGTCTTGTGAAACTGGAATCATCTTATACATGTCATACAAGCTCGGGTGCAAATACCTGAGGAGGTAGCTTCCAAAGGATTGGAGGTGTGGATTAGCCCAGGGAACTAACACATACTCATGGAGACATGTCCCCCTGAACCTGCACCCACTGCTTTCCTGATGCCCATACATTTCAAACAAGGGAAGACAGATGTAAGTGGAGCTTGATGGCCTGAGTTCTGGGTAGGATTAATGCCCCAAGATCTAAAATGATGAGAACCCCATTGCAACGTCATCTGCTCATAATACATCCATGATCACGAAGAGCCATGCAGGACATTTTAGTGGCACACACTGTTTTTGAGTCCATATTGGATTGCCCAATGTTCTGATATGGAACATTTGCACCCGGGGAAGGGCCATTGGCCAATCAGGCGAGTATACACATTCCCTGCCCACTGTTCCAACCACCTAGGCCCTTCCACGGTTGGTGCTATCTTTTTTGTTTAAAATGTCAGAAGGCAACTGGGAGCCTCTCCCTGTTGCCTCCCCATCTCCAAACTTCCCACCCACTCCCTCCCTCGCTCGCTCGCTCTCACTCTCTTCAGTTACCTGCGGGACCAGTGCCTTGAGCTCGGGTCCGCCGCACCTACTGCTCCAGCTGCCGCCATAGAAATGGAAAAGGGGCTTAGTCTCTTTTCCCTATTGGCACGTCTATCTTTTTTTCTTTTTTTCCCTTGGGAGATTGGGTGCACAAGCAGCACGCAGCACAAAACTCCTAAGTGGAAATAAGGAAAGCCATTTGCACCCCTGATGAACCCCAGGGTGCGAAAGGCATTCACGCGCTGCGGAGGAGGGCGTACATGGTCGGTAACGGCCCAAAGCCAGGTTGGCGGGCTGTTACCTGCCCTATCCGCCCTCCTGCCGGGCGTGATTACCACATTATTTGATTGTTGTGCAACTTTCCTGTGGTTACTCATAACTTGGTGGAAACTCTTGGGACCGATTTCAGGCATTGGGAAAGAAGAATGCAGTGATATTGATTCTCATAAACCACAAACCTCAACCAGTGCTTGAGGTGAAAGAGGACATGCAAGAATGTATCCAGGGTGGGAGACTGGACATTGTTGCTCATCATACCATGGAAGTGACTCACCGACAAGGATCAGGGTAACACATGCACTCCACTCCTTGAAGAGCACATACCACACACTGGTTCTTGACCAGCTTGAACAATCAACCTACATCAAAGGAAGTATTCTGTCCTGACTGCCATCATTTCTTCAGAATCACACCCAGGTCCAGCTAGACAAAAAACACCAACACCATCTGCCGAGCACCACAAGGATTGTCCCTCTCGACTATTATTCTTCTATAGCTTCATGCTCCGCTAGCCATCATTCTAGAAGCCCAGAACTCTGGCTATCACACATATGCCGGCAATACCAAGTTCCACCACAAAGAAGAGGGACCTAAGTCCAACAATGGATACTTGTACTGGATCTGCTGAAAAAGGGGCAAAATCAGATCCTTTGGTCCAATGGATTCAAGAAATCCCTACATCTGGCAATGATCTCAGGGCCCACCTGCAAAGCAAATACTAAAAGCACGCAATTTATGAGTGTTTGCTCACAATTCCCTCCGGTTCAGACCCATACATGCAGGCACAACAAATAGATGCCTTGTGCCTGCTCTGAGGGGTTCACCCCTTCTGCCATGTATGATGTTGCATGTGACGCCTGTGGCTACCTTCTCCTCCATTAGCGGCCTTGACCTCAGAGTCCCAAGTGTTGACCTGAACTGCTAATGTGATTTCTGATGTCGGTGGGTGCCCCTTTCTTGTAAGAGTTTCCCACACTACCTATGCCTACACTGTGCATGCATGCATGTGTTGCCAGTGCCGTGCATATGACGCGTCATGCTCACCTGAGACATGCGGAGGCTTCCTATAGTCACCGCTGCTGATCTGCTCTGCCAGTGTTTTATAGTTGCCGTTGTCAAATGGCATACTGCCGTACACCAGGGCGTATAAGAGAACTCCCAGAGCCCAACAGTCCACCTGAGGATCAAGACAAGAACAGAGCAGGTTAACACAATGGAGTGGAACTTTAAACTGGGTATGGAAGATCAAGGTAAGGAAAAGTATCAGTGCCAGGCTCAAAGTGGTTGGGCAGCAATGTAGGGGGCGCTAACCAATCAACAATCACTGGAAGAGTTGTCAGCCAATAAAACCAGCAACTAACTATTCAGCATTATTTCTTGGTCTGAGCCCAAGTGGTTTTCCTTACTTTTTCATGCACTCTGGATGTTAGCAGTGCATCTTCCAGGGTTTGCAATAATAACCTCACAAGAGGGATCCACAACGCATTCTCATAATGTAATAGTGCCGGTATCCAGAACTCCATGATTGTGCTAGCTTTCTGTGGTTGTGTTGCCAACACCAATGATGTGGAGTTTTCAGGGCAGTGTCTTATCAAACAAACTCATAATGCTGCGGATTGGTTCTTTGAGGAGGGCCGTCCAATCAAAATTCAGAAAGCTCTGAAGTGGCTTTGAGCGCGACCCAGTACTACATGGGAACTACAACAAATAGATAAATCAACCAACTTGGGGGCGTGATTTTAGGTCACCCTTGAGGTTATTGTCCTGAGCCTGACTCGGAATCTAAGTTACCGCACCGATAGGGTTCTTACGGTAGCTTCATAAGAGGGAGCCCAGAGAATTGCAGGTTCAAAGTGGTGGAATGTGGACATTTCACAACAATGATTCTTTTTCATCAGATTATAACTGAGGCCAGTATAGATGCTACATTTTATAGTACTTTTATTCAAAGCTCTTACCTTAAATGGTATTACTTACCCATAGAACAACCATATATAAGACAAAGCGGAAATGAAGGCTTTGTTTAGACACTTTTGGGTTTATTATTAACATAAAAGTCCAGGAGTTATTCTGACTTACATGCTGGCTCCAGTGTATCAAATTTCACACCCTTTCTTTCTAGAGCCCCATCTCTGTGTTCTCTTTCCATCTCTGTCTTTCTAGCTCACCCTATGCACCTATGTCTTTCATGTCACGTGTGTGTTTGCTGAAGCCACCCCAGCCGTTGCTGACAGCTGTGCAAACAGAGGAAAGAACAGACATCCAGAGTGGGGGGGGGGAAGGGTGGCTGTGTGTTATTTCCCAATAAAGCTATTAAAAAAAACAGATGGGCATTATTTACCTATAGTAACATTGTAAGCTGGCTCTTTTTTGAAAAATGGTACAACAATAATTGCTAATATTCAATCCCAGTATATATTTTACTCATATTAAGGTTATACTTGTCTTACTGAGCAAAGCTAATTATCAAACACCCTCATGGATTATTTTCTAATAGAAGGTTAACATTCCAGGATAGACAAACTAGTACACTTCTATTACACTTTTGAAATTTCCCTATGAGAAAGAGGACGGGAACAAATAAATAACACATGTGGATGATCCGGCCTGCTTTGCGTAAAATCGAAGCTTTGTGAGAAGATATGAATTATTGCAAAGCTTTATATTTGATAACTGTAATGAATAGGTTGCTTTCTTGATTCACTAAGTAAATAATTCACACTAGATTTGGGGCACCTTTCATTTGTTAAAACACTCACCCTTTCTTTAAAATGTGTGTATCGTTGTACCCTATATACTGTTTTGGACCGTATCAAAACTCAGTTGTGAGAATAGAATGGCTGTTACTTCAGTCGCCAGAGGACTGAACCGCTTCAAGAACTGCCAGAGGGGATGCACAGCAGATGAGACGGAATACCATCTCTTCTGGGACTGCACCTACGCCAGAGACCTGATGAGGGACTTGTCCACGGAGCTGTGGGGGCCTGATCTCTACAGCAAACATCACTGATGAGTCACGTTTTGTTGACAGGGACCCATGCACAGGGAGATATCCAGGCCTCCTGGAGAATTCTGTGCTGTGTTAAAGACGTGCTCCTCTTTTCCAGGAGAGCTTTGGTGGTGGGGAAGAAGGGAACTTCAACCGAATCCTATCGACGGATGATCCACAGCCTCCATAGGGACTGCGAGATCATCAATGGTCCGGAAGATGACAGCGACGAGGAGAGAGTAATGTACACTTTCATCAGGGTTTGTGTGCTTTCTCTTTCAAGACCCACCTAAGGGTGCTGAAGAAAGAAACCTCGACCGCATGTTTTGGCGGTATGATGAGGCTGTTTAAGTAATGTACACCTAACCTAACATGACCTTTTCCTTTCACAGGCAAAGGTCAATAGATCAGGCTTCTACACATGTTGTCTTGACTGCTCTTGAGACTGATGAATAAAGTGGTAGATTCTGAAAGTGACGATTTACCATTTACCTGAACGGAACGTTGACCCCAGACAAAAAAATAATAATCTGTCACTCTGAGTGTGAAGGCCACCTGGTGATATTGTTTTCTTTCCCACACAGACTGTTTTAGCCATGTCCAAGTGTATGAATGGCTATGCACGTGCTCACTTTCCAAAGCCAGGCATCCTAAAAGGGTGACAAATGATTAAGTTGGGATTACTCCGGTTGACGTCTTTGTGAATCAAATATTCACTTCCGTTAACGTCTTGTGAAAAATATCAATGCCATCATCAATGACGCTTTTTAGACTGCTTTTACGAATGGATTCCTATGGAATCCAGCTGGTCTTGGCCAAGGAGGATTCCATGAACGTACAACAGAACCAACTGACAAGACGAAGGAGAAATACACAGTGACAAACCTATGACCACTCCTCCTCCTCTGCTTTGTAATTGCAGCAAAAGGGGAAGAGGGGGAAAGAGAGGCATGCAAGCCTTACGCCTTGCTTTTGATCTTTTATTTCCAACTTCACCACATTTAAAATTAGGATGTGTGTTTTTTTTCGCTGTGCACCTTTAAGCGAAATACACACACTGCACAATAGATACAAATGAACTTAGCCGTGGATTGCATTTACTTTCCATACTTACATTCGAGTCTATAGTGCAGCCAGGAGAAGTTGCCAGATGCGTCACTTCCAACGCATAGAAGAGAAGCAGGTTTGTTATTTCAAGTTGGAGGGATATATCTTTTTGAAAGAGCTTGTGGAGTTGGCAAACTTTAGGTTTGGAGGAAGTGGAGGGATGGAGAGGTGAAGAGTAATTGTGTAAAGAGTGGGTGAGGCGGTGTTAGGGTTGCAATATAATAAGGGCT
This sequence comes from Ambystoma mexicanum, assembly GCF_040938575.1. NCBI lineage: Eukaryota > Metazoa > Chordata > Amphibia > Caudata > Ambystomatidae > Ambystoma > Ambystoma mexicanum. The sequence goes on along the minus strand of NC_090923.1, from coordinate 68,390,114 downwards.
GGTTATATTGTCACGGGGGAAGAGCCCTACAAAATGGAGGAAAAGGCCTGGGCCACAAAAATCAAAGAACCTGTGGTAGTCCGTAAGACACTCAGGCTGATGGAGGATGAGAGAGATAGGATAAGATTGGTTATTCCTGTGTTGCTCCGTATCGTCTTACTTCCAAGGCGAGCACGTTGCCCCTGAGCTATCCTCCTGAGATCTTTAAAAGGTAGAGCTGGGTATTAGTGAGCAGGGGAGTACTTTTCCGAAGCAGTAGTGGGGTTTGGAGGGCAATGAGAAGCCTGTTCCAGTGGTCGTCTGGGAACATTTCGAATTTCAAAATCACCAGTACCAACTCTTAACTGCCGAAATATTGGCTATTTTTTTCTTTTATAACTGTTTGGTTTCATTCTTGAAAGCCCTTTTCTGGCTCCTCACGTATGTCAGGCTTTTTGTTCAGAGCTGGTGAGATAGTTTACAAGTTTTGCGTCAAGCCTCAAGTTCGCAGGTTCGAATCCCGCAGGGCCCCCTCTGCCACTTACCCCTTCCCAGGCCAGTAAACTGAGCACAGTTAAAGTGGGTGATAAAATCACCGACTACCGCGGCGTTCACAAGAGAGAGGGACCGGCCTTGAAGCACTGCATAAAGACGAGTATTACTTAAGATCAAGACTCACGTTTTTTGTGCAAATTATTTATTCTACATTTCCACTTGTATTTATCCATATGTATTGTTACTGTTTTTTTATTACGTGCTTTTGGTTAATTACAACCTTATGCACGAAGTAAACAGATACAATCAACACATTTATTTTATTCTCTTTATCTGTTATCTGCATTTATTTTGCAATACTAAAGTGTTAACACTAGCACTTGAATGATGCCTATAATGGCCACACACAGAGCAGGGCTCCTGCAGCCCAAGCCAAGTGCCATTGGCACCTTCCATGCAGCTGGGATTCCGTTTGCTTAAAATCACACGGGGCACAAGTAGAACTGGGCACCCCCACATAAATGCAACATTCATTTCCATGTTTGCCACAAACAGCAGCACTTACAGATTATTGTATTTATTTGTTTGTGAATGCACAGAGCACGCCAAACCCATAGGCCTCAGGGCGCTGCATAGGTAAGAAGGGGAGGGAAGGGAGGATGTAGAGAACAGAATATGGTACAAATTTTCAGGTGAGGTCAAGTACATTGTCGATAGTTGTCAGGAGCAGGAAGCAGGTCAGTAAAAAGTACAGTTTTAAAGGCCAATAAGAGATTTCGGCTCTTAGGTGCAAGGGTAATTTGTTCCATAGGTGCGAGGCGATGGAAGGGAAGGTTTACTGTGCTTAACCCGAGGGGTGTTGAGTCTCTGGCTATAACGGCCTTTGGTTGGTCTGGTGGGGTTGTTCTTGGAGATCCACGGCGATAGGTAGGGTGGCACAGTGTTGGAGACATCATTGAGTGATGGGAAGTATTTTAATGTTAATTCTCTCTCTTACCGGGTGTTAGTGGGCTGCTCTTTTGAAGGGAGAAATATGGGTACGTTTGGGAGATGGGGGGGGTCTAGGGCTGCTCGAATCACATTATTTTGGATGGATTGGAGTTTGTTCAGGTTTCACTCTGAAGTGCCGGCGAGGAGGGAATTGCAGTAGTCCAGACGGGATCCTATCACTGCTCTGGCAATGGTTAGTTGGTCTTGAGCAGAGAGGAGGTGTTTGGAGGTATTTAGAAGTTTGGTGGTATAAGCTGCAGAGGAGGCAATGGAGTTCGCATGACGGGTCATGCAGAGGCTAGAGTCAAGGTAGATGCCTAAAGTTTTAATGGCTGAGGAGACCGGGATGGTGTGGGCATCTATCGTGAAGGCGTAGTAGGCTGGGTTGAGTTTAGCTAGGCGGGAAGGAGGCCCAATGATTAGGATCTCGGTCTTATCATTGAGGCAAACTTGGTGCTTGGCCAACTTGGTTTGGATGATGTCATAAATGAACGTGATCTGGCGGGAGTCTTGTTCATGGTCACCTGAGAGCGGGATGAGAATCCGAGTATCATCAGCATAGTTTATGAATGCGATCCCCAATGAGGCAAGGTGATCGAAAAGTGGTTTTGTATAAACATTATGCAGTGTCGGAGATATGCAGGATTCTTGTGGGACACCACAAGGGACATTAGCGGGGTGCGCAGCTGCATTGCCTGCATAAACTTACGTGGTTCTCTCGGCCAGAAAGGAGTCAATCAATTTGAAAGCAGAGGGGGAGAAATCTGCTGCGGTGATGATGTGATGGCAGCGGGTCTGATAGTTGACAAGGTCAAAGGTTGCCAACAAGTAAAGAAAAAGGAGGAGGGCAAGGTTGCCTGCATCACAAATGTCATCCATTTGGTTCTTCAGATCCAAGAGGGCGGATTGTGTGCCATGACCTGGCCAAAAGCCTGATTTGCATACGTTTAGGATTTTGCGGTGTTGTAGGTAGGCTTGTATTTGGTTATATGCTGCTCGATCTTGGATTTCTAGCAAAAAGGGAACTGTGATGAGGGGCCTGTAATTTGTGGAGATGCAAGGATCAAGGAAGGTTTTCTTTCTGAGGATTATTATACAGGCTTCCTGAGGTTAGGAGGGATGGAGTTGTTGGTGAATAAGGAGGTGAATAAGGTAGTAACGATATGGATATTGGCAGAGACACAGTCCTTCATGAGGGGGGCTAGGCATGTATCGCGTTGGCAGCGGGACAGTTTGTGTGTCGTATCTCTCCAGGACTGAAATCTCTGCACTGGCCGCAATACCTTCAACCTCTCTTCCCAAATATCTTCCTTCTCGAGCTCTTCGCTCATCTGCCTCCAGCTCCCTCAGGGTCAGTCGCTTCTCCAAGCAACGAGTTGGTGGTAGATCTCTCTCTTCGGCAGGGTCCTCCCTCTGGAACAGCCTTCCTGCCTCCCTTAAACTTGAGGAGAACCATCACCGGTTCCGTCAGCACCTCAAAACCTTCCTCTTTGCTTCTGCTTTCTCTACCCCGCTGAATTCCTGGCTGATACTGCACTGGTTACCTGGACACCCTTTTGATCTCGGGACCAGGCACCACCAGTAGCACACCTGCACTGCCTCCTAGGCAACTCTTGCACCTGGGGACGGTTTTCTGTATCCCTACAGTCTCCCTACCAGGACTCATGTCTGCACTTACCTTGCACATGCCACCATCTGGCCTTTTTACTATCTTATTTTATTCTACTATCCCATTTACTGCACTTTCCCATCTCCCTTCCTCCTCGCACTTTTCCCTTTCCCCTTTCCCATGCACTTGCACGAACTGAATGACATTGGGCCTAGTAAGATCGTTGTCTGTCTTCCCTCCCTTGCCTCGTCGCACCTTTAAACACTTGTGTATAGGCGCGTTATAAATGCCATATCATATATCAATGAAGT